>NW_026622997.1:2145000-3450000 GCF_023065955.2 Ursus arctos
GGATCACCTGCCCGCTGTACCAGAAAGCAGATTTTGTGAATGGAACACAGACCTTCAGGTAAAATGGGATTTTTTTTTTTTTTTTTAACTTAAAAAGTCCAACCTCTCGTGCCGCCTGGGCAACCGGGAGCCCTGGGATGAGAGTCCTTTCGGCGTGAGCATCCGTGCTTCGAGCAAACATGTCACCCAGCAAAGCCTGAGCCCGGCGGCCCTGGGGATGCGCGGAGGTGCGAGCCCGGGCTCTGGCGAGCGCTTTCTCCCGGCTGAGCGGGCCCTCACTTCCAGCCCGCGCGTCCAGGGCCCTTGAGCACCTCGTCCTCCGCCAGAGCCGGACGCCCACGACCACACTTAGGAGGGAGTGGGGGGTGGTGTTTGACCACGGGAACGGCAGAAGCAGCTAGTGGGGCGCGGGTTACAGGGCCCACGGCAGCATCGTCTGCGACAGCGAGGAGTATCGCCTTCCTCATTAAGGCATCAGGATGATGCTGTTCGCATCACGGGGCACCACGGAGCCGTCGAGCAGTTAGGGCTCTGTCGTTTTACCTGGAAAACGTGCGTGAACCCTAATACACAAAACCACAAATACAAATAGTCCCATTTATATAAAATGAAACTCCAAATTAAACAAGTACATTTTTTTAAAAATCTGATGGGATACTCGCGAATCTAACAACACAAGTAAGTGGAATGGAAGTGAGCGATAAAAATGTCTGTTTAAATTACGTTTGTATTCTTTAAATTTTTCATAATAGTCATTGCTTTCTGCATTATTTATATAATGGGGAAATATAAAAATGGAAAAACAGGTTTAAATCAATATGCCACTACATACTCTTACATTAGAAAACCGGACGTGTCAACAAAAACTGAATACTAACTTCCCTGGGGTGTTGGAATCATAGCTACTCCTTGTTTTCTTCTTTCAGCTTTTCGCTCTCTCTCAAATCTGGAGGCAAAGTATAGTATTTCCTTGCATTTGGATTTAAAGTGTCCACACTTCCTTTAAAATTATAGGATGATTCTACATCACTTGTCATCTGCTTGAAGAAACAAGGAGTGGTGTGGCATGGAACTTGATCTCGTAAAAAACCTGATCTGATATCTACCATCTCTCTACTTCACATTGTAGAAAGTGACTTCTGATCAATAACCTCATTAAACCCTCGGAGCAGTTCCATGAAGTCCCACCACCCTCATTTACACACAGAAGCGCGTGCAGAGAAGAGAAGTTCCGGCTACTGAACTTCGGGATGAAGGCGTCTTAGTCCCCGCGTCGCCTCAGGGACAAGGAAAATGACTCCCTTGAACTGAAAAGCAATAATCACTTCTTGCAACCCATGGATAACCCCACTTGGTCGTGGCATACCATCCTTTTTAGAAATTTCTTGATTCAATTTGCTAAAATGTGTTAAGAATACTTGCAACTCTTCTCATGGGGAACATGGGTCTGTGACTTTTTTTTTTCTCAACCCTCATTTGGTTTCGTTATCAGGGTAATGTTGATCTCATAAAATGAATAGGGTAGTGTTCCCTCCTCTTCTAATTTTTGGAAAAGTTTGTGTATATACAGCATTCTTCTTTCTTTAATGTTTCAGTAGAATTCACCAATTAAGCCATCTTTATTGGCCCGGACTTTACGAATTCTATCTTATTTGTTTGCTTGTTTATATTGTCCTGAAGATTTATTTATGTATTTATTAGAGCCCACATGGCAGACTCCTCGTGGAATGCAGAACCCGATTCTGGGCTCATCCTAGAACACTGAAATCATAACCTGAGCTGAAACTAAGAGTTGGATGCTTAACCGGCTGAGCCACCCAGGCGCCCCTACAAATTCTATTTTAAACAGATATATGACAATCTAGATTCTTCATTTTTTCTTGAATGAGCTTAGTTTGTGTCTTTTGAGAAATTGATGTTTCATCTACTTGGTCACATTAATGGACATAATATTATTCATAATATTCCTTTACAGTTTGTAGAATCTGGGTACATGTCCCCTCTTTCTTTCCTGATATTGGTAATATGTGACTCTTTTTTTTCCTGATCGGTCTGGCTAGAGATTTGTCAATATTATTCAATTTGTCAAATAACCAGACTTTGGGTTTCATTGATCTTCTGTACTGTTTTTCTGTTTTGTTTAATTAATGTTTGCTTTTCTATTTAATATTTCTTTCCTTCTGCTTATTTTGTGTTTAATTTGCTCTTTTTTTTTCTAGTTTCCTTTTTTTTTAAATTAACCTTTTTCATTCCAGATTTGTTAACGTACAGTGTTATATTAGTTTCAGGTACTTTTTCTAGTTTCTTAAGGTGGAAGTATAATTAATTTATTTGAGAACTTTGTTCTTTTATAATATCAAAATTTGTTGCTATAAATTGCTCTCTATACAAAACTTCAGCTGCAGACCCTTTGTTATAGTTTGCTTTTATTTTCTTAATGAAAAACTTAAATTTCCTTTGTGATATATTATTTGACTCATGGGTATTTAGAAGTATTGTCTTTAATTTCTGGTATTGATTTCTGTTTCGATTCTGTCATGGTCCGAGAATATGTTTTCTATTATTTCATTCTTTTTAAACTTAACAAGATTTGTTTTATAGCCCGAAACACAGTTTATCATAGTGAGTATTCAATGTTACTTGAAAATTATGTTTTCTGCTGTTGTTGGATAGAGTGTTCTCTAAATCGTAGGTAGGTCAAGTTTGTTAATGATGTTGTTTAAATCTTGCATATTCTTACTGATTTTCCTGACTAGTTGTTCTATCAATTACTGAAAGAGATGTGTTAAAATCTCCAACTGTAATTGAAGAATTTTTCTATTTTTCTTTTCAGTTTATCAGATTTTCCTGCATGTATTTGGAAATTCTGTGATTAAGTGCAAACATATGTAGGATTATTATGTCCTTTTGATGTATTCACCCCTCTATCATTACAAAATGTCCTTCTTGATCTGTTTTCAGGCATTAAGGTGGCTTGATTTTTTCTCATTTGTTTTCCTTCTCCCAGGTGTCAAAGTTAGTCACTGTCTGAAGATGATTACTGTCTGAAGTAAATGGTTTTGTATATTTTATTTGGTGTTCTAGTTTAAGGTGGAAGAGTAAGTCTGGTCCCACTTGTTTTTTTACCATGGTGAAAAACAAATCATTTTTTCACTGGTCATTTTAAATCCACCAATCTGACTTTATTTTTAAAGATTTATTTATTTATTTATTTATTTGGTGGGGGGGCTCTGTCCCGTGGCCCCAAGATCGTGACCTGAGCCAAAACCAAGTGTCGCTGCCCTAGCGACTAAGCCACCCAGGCAACCCCCTCCCACCAATCTGACTTGAAATCTTGGAGGGATATCATCCTTTTCTTTGTGTCGAGTTTATTCACCTTTTTCTTCCATGACCCTCTTCTTGAATATAGACATTTCTGCAACTAATTTTATTCCTGGTCAACACCGTGAGAATTAATAGTTGGAACAAGTCCATGAACAAAGAATTGCAGTCAGCGTTCAATAGCAGAAACAGAACCATGGGGGATGGTTACATACATTTCATGTGTATATATATTATACATATATTTGTATGTATATTTGAGAGATTTGTAGAAGCTGGTTAGTAGTCTCCGTAAATGCTGAGGTGCTGTGGCTCAGAGTCCATGGGGCGGTTTGATCAAGAAGGGAAGAAAGATCTGAAGTGGGGAAGATTAGAACAAGCTGGAACCCACAAGCATGGATGGGAGCCCTACGGGATGGACTGAAATCTGTGTTACTTTGGTGCAGGTGTCCTTCTGTCCTGCTGTCCTTCTAAATGAAGCCAGGGCTCTTCATTTAGAGCTAAACACACACTTTTACCCGAGGAAGAAGAGGCTGAAGGAGGATCCAGGGGAAGGTGGGGCTGTGGCGCGCCCAGCTGCGGGCCCCTGAGCAGGTAAGTCAGCACAGGACTCAGAGGGAGCTACAAAATGGCGGCCACTTGACTTCTCCCTCCAAATCCCCAACAAGAATGGCTCTTGGGGACCATCCAATCAGAAACATCCAGAAAAGGGAATTCTGGGGAATGTAGTTCAACCCGACCAAGTTGATATAGATATGAAGATAATGTTTTGGTATTTACATATGTAATAATCAGTAGTACACTGTCTTAATTACTGCAGATTTATAAGTAATTACATATATCTTGATATATATATTGTACCAGTCTTCCAACTTTGCAGTTTTCTTCAATAGCTTCTTGTTTTTTAAGTTGCTATACTATTCCAAATGTGTTTTTATTTTTATTTTTATTTTTTTAAAGATTTTATTTATTTATTCGACAGGATAGAGACAGCCAGCGAGAGAGGGAACACAAGCAGGGGGAGTGGGAGAGGAAGAAGCAGGCTCATAGCGGAGGAGCCTGATGTGGGGCTCGATCCCACAACGCCGGGATCACGCCCTGAGCCTAAGGCAGACGCCCAACCGCTGTGCCACCCAGGTGCCCCCAAATGTGTTTTTAAAACAGTGAGTTAATTTCCATAAAATACATATTTGGAGGTTGATTGGGATTTTATTGAATCTATTGATCAATTTGGAAATAGTTGTCATTTTGATAAAATCGAGTCTTTCAGAAAATATAGTATTTCCCTCCATTTAATTTCCACCAGCAATATTTTGTATTTTTAATGCAGATTCCTGCACATCTTTTGTTAGATTTATTCCTAGATGTTTAAGTTTTGGCTGCAAATGAAATATTTGAATTTTAATTTCCACTTGTTATACATATATGCATTTTGTATATGGTCTATAATGAAAAGAAGAAACAGAAACAAATAATGTTTAATCTTAGCTGAAAGTGGGCATCTACATATTACTTCAAATGTGAAGCAGAGAGACTGAAGAAATAATTTAGCAGATACCCCTGCTGCACAACAACGCTCATTTGCGCTCTCCCCACTAACATTTAAATAACGTCATTGTAATAATTAATGTTTCATTCAAAATGTTATTAAAACTTCAGGTCTATTTTTGTCCTAGAAGGGTGTTTCTTGATTATGAACTTGGATGATGAATTCATAGATGGGGCACCTGGGTGGCTCAGTGGTGAAGTGTCTGCCTTCGGCTCAGATCATGATCTCAGGGTTGTAAGATCGAGTCCCATGGTGGGCTCCCTGCTCAGCTGTGAGCCTGCTTCTCTCTCTGCCCCTCTCCCTGCTCATGCTCTGTCCCTCTAAAATAAATAAATAAAATCTGGGGTGGGGGGAGTGGAAGAAAGCTGATGTAACACTCTGCCATTCAACGCATTTCTTTTTTTCCTGATACAAAATCATGGGACGGCAGAATGATTTGATTATATTCACCCTTCAATCATGCATGATATTGCTGTGTGATACTTCCATCTTGTGTCTTTATCCTAAATATCAGTCATTAAAAATAATGTGTATCAATTTCCTTGCTTACTATAGAATTCTGCATACTATTCTTTCATATTTAATAATTTCCTCATCACCTATGTTAACATCTTATGTTCAAATTATGCTTGGGTTTTTATTTCAATGAGCATTATTTTTTTTTAATTAATTGATCTATTGGCTTTTCATTCAACTTTTTATTTTGACATAATTTCTAATTTATGGAGAAGTTGAAAGAATAGGACAAAGAATTTTCATAAATCCTTCATCTATATTCACCAAATGTTAACAACTTATGACATGTGCTTTATTTTTTCAATAAATACAGATTTACGCATATATAATTTTTTCCCTTAGGTACTGAGAGTGAGTTTCAGACAAGATGTCCCTTTACCCCTAAGTATTTCAGTGTTTTCTAAAAACAGGAACCTTCTCTTTCCTATCCACAGAACAATTAGGAAATCAGGATTAAAACTCTTAATTTAATTTACAGACCTTGTTAATGTTTTGCCAATTGTATGGATCCTTTATTTTAAGAAAAGTAGATTGCATCTACTTGTCGTGTCTCCTTAGTCCTTGAATCTGGAAAAGCTCTCCACCCTTTGTCTTTCATTTCATTGATATTTATTTATAAAGATTTTACCTGTTTGACTAGGAGAGAGCACAAGCAGGGGGAGCAGCAGAGGGAGTGGGAGAAGCCGACTCCCTGCCAAGCAGGGCGGGGATGGGGGCTCAATCCCAGGACCCTGGGGTCATGACCTCAGCCGAAGGCAGAGGCCCAGCCCAACCGACTGAGCCACCCAGGTGCCCCCATTTCATTGGCATTAAAAAAAACCCAAGTCGGGCAGGTATTTTGTAGAATGCCCCCTACACCTGAGTTTGTCTGATGTTTCCTGAGAGTTGAATTCAGATTATGCGCTTTTAGCAGAAAGCCACACAAATGAGGTTCATCACTGGGAGGTGCGTGATGTTGATTGTTCCGATACTGGAGATGCGAACTCTGATCAATTGATTAACGAGGTGCCTGCCTCGGCTCTCCACGGTCAAATTACGGTTCTCCTTTTGTATACCCATCATATGATTTATGCGTTTCGCTTCTAGAAAAAATATAAGGTAAAGGAAGAAGTAAGGTAATATGTGAGTGGAAAAACAGGCGCGGTTTGTCGGCGCCGCGAGAGTGGACGGGAAGCGCACGCACGCGCCCGGGAGGGGACGCCCGCGCCCCGGGCACGGCGAGGCCCGGCGGTGTCCCCGGGGTGTCCCCGGACCGCGTGGGGCTCTGTGGCTGGAGGTAAGCGCCACACCTCGGGTGCGACTCCTGCAAACCCAGCGCGGCCTGGGGTCTCACGGGGCTGGCTTTCCCAGTGACAGCCGTGTTCTGGCCACAGGGCGCGCGTGGAGAGGAAAATCCGGGGGGGTTTCAGGGACAGCAGAGAGGCGGCATCGCGAGCCCCGCGTTTCGCTCAAAGAATAACCTGGTCGGTTGGCTTTCTTTAGTTTCGTGTGTTCGGGTTTTTGCCCGCGAAGGTAATTGTTTAAAAAACCACCGCAGGACACAGCAAACTTACAAGTGAGGGACGGTGCCAGGAACTCAGTCACCGGGGTTCCCCTGCAGTCCTGCCGGGGCAACCTTAGGGGGTCGCAGAAAAACACGCCGTAGTCGGCAGGACTCGAACCTGCGCGGGGAGACCCCAACGGATTTCTAGCCCGTCGCCTTAACCACTCGGCCACGACTACACGCAGGCGTGAGCGCACGCTCGCTCCCGTGGAGCTCCGGGGCCGCGCGCACCAACGCGCCAGAGCTCGCGGCCGCGCGGCGGGGAAGGCGCTGTGGGAGGAAAGCGGCCCCCCGGGACCCCGGACCCCGGACCCGGGAGCCCCAGCGCCGCCAGCAGTCCCAGGTGAGTTCAGGTGACCCCTGCCTGCTCCGAGCGCAATTCCCCGGCGGCAGACCCGCGGGCGCCCGGGCCCCAGGGCCGAACCGTCTCCTTCTGCGCCCGCGCTCCTCCCTGGGGGACCCCGCGCCAGGCGGGCTCCGGGCGGGTTCCAGGGGGTCCCCAGGCGGGGGACTGCTTCCGCTGCTTTGTGTCCGGGGTGGGGGGCGCTCAAAGTGATGCAGCCCCCGCAGCATGTCGCTCCGCCGTTGGCTTCTTTGGCCCCACGCAGGGGCTACTTTAGCCAAATTTAACCAACGCAACAGGTTTTGTTTTTCCTCTTACGTTTCGACCTTAGTTTCTCTGTCAGTGTTTCCCCAAGTCTTGAAACTGATATTTGTCTATCCTGCTTGGAAGGTCTGAATCTAATGTTTTAAAGAGGGAGGACAAATGTATTTCAGGTGGCGGCGCAGGCGGTGGAAAGATTCACCTGAGGCCGAACAAGGGCGATAGAATACAACATGGGGCGGGGGTACAGGACAGAAGAGGAGAGTCTGGCTGCAAGGAGGCCGTGGGTGGGGGCTGTATTCAAAATGGGAAAGTGAGGGGCGCCTGAGTGGCTCAGTCAGTTAAGCTCCCTGGACTCTTGATCTCAGCTCAGGTCATGATCTCAGGGTTGTGAGATGGAGCCCCAAGGGGTTCCGAGCTGAGCATGGAGGCTGCTTGGGATTCTCTCTCTGCCCCTCCCCCACCCCCTAGTGTGCTCTCGCACTCTCTCTCAAATAAATAAATTTAAAAAATGGGAAAGTGAGGAGGTATGGGGATGTCTGGAATTTTCGCTTGTTGGTAACTGTGCCTGGTTGTAAGTAGCCCGTTGCCCGCCGGGGCTTCCGGGTGTTTTGCAGTGGGTCAGCTGATGGGCCTGTCTGCATTCAGCCGGGTGGTCCCTGTGGGCCCTCGTGCCTAGATCAGGTTTCCATTGCTCGAACCTGTTGTCTACAGGCTTCACATTTGTAGCAAACCTACAACATGTTAGGTAAGTTCCTTTGGAACTCTAGTTTGAAGGAAGTTGAATACCTAAGAAATAACAGAAGAGAAACGTGTCATGCTTTCAAAGACCACAGGAAAAAAAAATGGGTGCAATTAATATGAACTGAATTTGTTGAATCAATTTTTTTCTTTTTTACTTAGAATAAAAGTAACAGGGATCCCTGATGGTTTCACCGTTTTTATTTTTCTCCCCATTGACGTGTGTGGACTGGGGGAAAAAAGAAGGGGCATAGGACAATAGATTCAGACAAAAGTGAATTGGAGTTCAGCTGCAGGAAACAAAACCATTCTAGCCATTTTAGTCCCAAGCTGGAAACAATCCAAAGTCCATCAACAAGAGAAAGGGTAAATAATTGGTTTTCATACTAAGGGATAGTAGAGCAATGAGAATAAATGAATTTCAACTGCACACAAATTGGAAAAATCTTACCTCATATTAAAGTGATACCAGACATAAAGAGATGTATATGATTCTATTTATATGTAGTTCAAAACAGACAAAGCAAATTTATGATATTAGAAGTCAGAAAGGTGGTTGTTGACGGTGGTTATGACTGAGAAAGTCCGTGAGGCGACCTGCTGGAGATGCTGAGAACGGTTGTTTCTCATTCTGGGGTGCTGGGTACATAGGTGTGTTCACTTTCTGAACGTTTCTTAAGCTGTATAATTACAGTTTATCTGCTTTTCTGCATTGATACTATATTGTATATCAATAAAAATGTACTTAACAAAACCTCTCAAGCTATTTTAAGCAAAAGGGGATTACAAAAGAATACAGAACTTAACAGAATTTTTGCAACAGAGGGATGGAGGGAGATGCCAGCTCTAATCCCACCCTGCAGAAATGGTCTTCCAAGAGAGGCTGCTGTCGTCTCGAGGGTCAAGAAAGTAGGAGATTGGGGTGCTGGGTGGTTCAGTCGGTTAAGCATCCAACTCTTGGTTTCTTGGTTTTGGCTAGGGTCCTGATCTCAGGGTCCTGAGATCGAGCCCCCCTTGCATCAGGCTCCCCATTCAGCGGGGAGTCTGCTTCCCCTCTTCCTCTGCCCCTCCCCCCTGCTCAAGCAGTCTCTCTCTCTCTCTCTCTCTCTCTCTCAAGTCAGTCTTTAAAGCTGCTGCTGGAATTGTTGATTTCAGGCATCTGGAGGCCTCTGCAGTAAGAGTGTTCTTTCTAGGGCAGTGGTTCTCAAATTGTAGCATGAACGTGATTTGTCATGACAGAAAGCAAGTCGGTCAGTGATTTGTGCCCTGGTCTTAATTTATAATTTTTTTTTGAAAGATTTTATTTATTTATGTGACAGAGAGACAGCCAGCGAGAGAGGGAACACAGCAGGGGGAGTGGGAGAGGAAGAAGCAGACTCTTAGTGGAGGAGCCCGATGTGGGACTCGATCCCAGAACGCCAGGATCACGCCCTGAGCCGAAGGCAGCCGCCCAACAACTGCGCCATCCAGGTGCCCCTGGTCTTAATTTATAAAGGTGACTGAGTGATGAGAGGTCACTCAGAGAGGAGAGGTCAATACCGAAAGAAAAGTTTACTGTTACTCACAGTTCCTCCTCTAGAAACAGTTTTGAGTTCTCTGAGAGACAGTTCTCCTGAAAACTAGAAACTACCCAGGGTCACAGTGGGAAGCACCGGTGTTGGTCAGGAAGCAAAAAAGAGCAGGGGGGAAGCATGAGCCCTAGTCTTTGTCGGGATTTCCTCAGGCAGGGAAAGGCAGGTCAGGGTAAACAGTTCAGGGTGGGCTAATCTGAATAATCCCAGGGAGCTTGGGGGTGTCAGGGCTCTCCCTAGCTGTCTGGTACCTGGCCCTGGGCTGACGAAGGACATTGGTTCGTGAGCATTAGATAAAGGAGGTGGTCCAGGCAGTGGGCTCTGGAGGGCAGGAGACAGAAAGCTCCGGTTAACTTGGCCCTGGATTAGTCGGTACCGAAGAGACAAGTACAGAACCTGAGAAAACACAGAACAGTCAGAAAGGAACAAATTTCTGAACAAGTTGCCGAGTGCTGCTGCGCTGGGGACCGCTCCTTGAGAACCCCGTGTTGGGGAGCACACCCTGCCTCCTCGACACCCCGCACTTTGCATCCCCGTGCGGAGTGGCCAGGGTGCCGGCCACTGTCAGCCGGGAGCCGGCGCGTGTCCACACCCATGAGCCGGCGCGTGTCCACACCCGTGACCTCGGACGGAAGCATGAAGCCACCCGGGACCCGACTTGCCAGCGAACCGAGGAAATGTGCTCTCGCCCTTCTTGCCTCTGTGGTACGGGCAGGCTCAGGACGTGGAGCTGGACGGCTACTGCTGATCTCCTCCACCCTGTCTAGACGTTGAAGCCGCCGTGCTCTGCCTTCCCGGAGAATTCAAAATAAGGCATCGGTACCGCACCGACGGGTCGCCGACGGCCGCCTTGGAAGGGCCCTCGCTGTTAGCGGCCAGCTTTGCAGCCACTGTCCCCAGGAATTCCACCCAGATTCCCACCATCCGATTTATTTCCTGTAGTCTTTTTTTCTTATTGATTTTAAGGAGTTCCTTAAATATTCTAGACAAAATTTTTTTGCCACATATGTGTATGACAAACATCTCCTCCCACTCTGCCTTTTCATCCTGATAATGGTGTCTTTGGATGTGTTGAAGTGAAGTTTAAGGAAGTCCGATTTGTCAATTTTTTATGGTTATTGCTTTTTCTGCTTATTAAACAGGAAATCTTTGCTAACCCAAAGCTCATGAAGTTAGTCTCCTGTTTTCCTCTATAACATTTATTGTTTTAGCTTACATAGTTATGTCTTTCATACGTCTTGAATTAGCTAAAGGGATAGTTTACAGAAGAGATTGATGTCCACATTGTTTTCCTTTGTCCAGTTGACTCAGCTCTGCTTTTTGAAAAATCTGTCATTTGCCCCACACTGTATTATCTGTGGTTTTGTACAGGCATATCTACGTTGTTCCGTTGATCTTTTTATCTGTCTTCATGCCAGTCACACTCTTAATTTTTTTATTTAAATTCAATTAATTAACATATAATGTATTCTTAGCTTCAGAGATAGAGGTCAGTGATCCACCAGTCTTATATAGTACCCAGTGCTCATTACATCACGTGCCCTCCTTAATGCCCATCACCCAGTTACCCCAACCCCCCACGCCTCCCCTTCAGCCACCCTCAATATGATTAAGAGTTTCTTATGGTTTGTCTCCCTCTCTGATTTCATCTTGTTTTATTTTTTCCTCTCTTCCCCTATGCTCCTCTGGTTTGTTTCTTAAATTCCACATATGAGTGAGATCATATGATAATTATCTTTCTCTGATTGACTTATTTCACTTAGCATAATACCCTCTAGTTCCATCCACATCACTGCAAATGGCAAGATTTCATTTTTTAAATTTAAATTCAGTTAATTAACATATATATTATTTGTTTCAGGGGTACAGGTCTGTGATTCATCAGACTTGTATAATACCCAGTGCTCATTACAACACATAGCTTTCCCAATGTCCATCACCCAGTTACCCCATCCCCTCACCCCCGTCTCCTCCAGCAACCCTCAGTTTGTTTCCTATGATTAAGAGTCTCTAACAGTTCATCTCCCTCTCTGGTTTCATCTTGTTTCATTTTTTCTTTCCCCTATGATCCTCTGCCTTGTTTCTTAAATTCCACATATCGTGAGATCATATGATAATTGTTTTTCTCTGATTGACTTATTTAGCTTAGCATAATATCCTCTAGTTCCATCCATGTCATTGCAAATGGCAAGATTTCATTTTTTGATGGCTGCATAATATTCCATTGTATATATATATATATGCTACATCTTTATCCATTCAGCTGTTGATGGACGTCTGGGCTCTTTCCATAGTTTGGCTATTGTGGACATTGTTGCTATAAACATTGGGGTGCAGGTGCCCCTTCAGATCACTATATTTGTATCTTTGGGGTAAACGCCTAGTAGTGCAATTGCTGGCTCATAGGGTAGCTCTATTTTCGACTTTTTGAGGAACCTCCATACTGTTTTCCAGAGTGGCTGTACCAGCTTGCATTCCCACCAAGAGTGTAGGAGGGTTCCCCTTCCTCCGCATCCTTGTCAACATCTGTCATTACCTGACTTGTTAATTTCAGCCATTCTGACAGGTGTGAGATGATATCTCATTGTGGTTTTGATTTGTGTTTCCCTGATGCCAAGTGATGTTGAGCAGTTTTTCATGTATCTGTTGGCCATTTGTATGTCGTCTTTGGAGAAATGTCTGTTCATGTCTTCTGCCCATAGTAACACACTTTCTTTATCAGTATAGCTTTAGAATGAATCTTGTTATGTGGTAGTGAAAGTCCTCCAGATTTGTTCTTCTGCAAGATTTTCTTGACTATACTAGGTCCTTTCCACTCACAACTACACTTTAGAGATAAAGTTTGTCAATTCTACGAAAAGTCCTGTTTGAATATTTTATTTCAATTACATTGAATCTGTGTCTTTCAATTTATGAATATGGTATATCCTTTCATTTATTTAGATAATTTTTAAGATTCTCTGCACAGTGATTTGGAACTAATGTAGCACTCTTGCACATTTTAATTACATTTATTATTGGATTTATTATTAGGTTATTCATAGTTTTCTTGCTATTGTAAATGATATTTAAAACATTGTTTTTGCCGGTATATATGAATACAACATACATTTGAATATTGGGTTTTGTATCCAGCAAATTTGCTATTTTTACTTATTCTAATAATTTGTAGATTTGGGGGTTTTTCCAAGCATTTAATCATATCATCTGCAAATGAGGATGGTCTTATTCCTCATTTCTAATCTTAATATCTTTTAATTCTTTGTCATGTCTTATTTCATGGTCTAAGATCCCCAGTAAAATTTCAAAGAGCAGGGATGATAGTGGTCATGCTTATCTTTGTCCCAGTATCTGGGAGAAAGTGTTAAATATTTACTGTAATCAAGGGTGGTGGCGCCTGGCTGGCTCGGTTGATGGAGCGTGCAACTCTTGATCTCTGGGTTGTGAGTTCAAGCCCTACATTGAGTGTAGAGGTTACTTAAATAAATTAATTAATTTAAAAAATATTTACTATTATCAGGATGTTAGATGTAGGATATTGTATATATTCATCATGAGATTAAGAAATCTTCTTTCTATTCCTAGACTAGTGAAAGTTTTCAACGAGTGGTGTTGAATTTTGTTGAATGCTATGATCATTTGATTTTTTTCTCTTACTCTTTGTGATACATTTAAAGTGATTGATTTTTATATTAGACAAATTTCATATTACTAAGATAAACATCATGTCTTTACTTTTGACTGTTGTATATTATTGGATTACTGGTAAGTAATTACTGGATCTGATTGCTATTATTTTATTTAGGAGGTTTGCATCTAGAATGTTTAACACATAGATTGACCTATAATTTCCTCTCTAGTAACATCCTTGTCAAATTTTAGTATGAAGATTATTCTGGCCTCGTTAAAAGAGTTACGAAGTGTTTTTACTTTTTCTGTTTCCTGAAAGAGTTTATGTATGGTATTAGTTCTTCCTTCATGTTTTAAGATTTCAACAGTGAAGCCATTTTTGCATAGTGTTTGCTTTGTCAAAAGGTGTTATAAGCTGAATTGTGTTCCCTCCCAAATTCAGATGCTGAAGACCTAACCCCCAGTGCCTCGCAACATGACTATAATTGGAGATAGGGCCTTTAAAAAGGTAATTGAGTTAAAATGAGGCTGGTAGCATGGGCACTAATTCATTCTGACTGGTATTGTTACAGGAAGAAGAAATTTGGACACAAAGAGACACCAGAGATAAGGGGCAGAAGAAAGACCATATAAGGACAGAGTGATCCTCACATAGGAGAAAGTGGCTCTCTGCAGACCAAGGGGAGAGGCCTCAGGATCAACCAAACCTGCACCTTGACCTTCGACTTCTCGCGTCAAGAACTGTGAGAAAATACATTTCTGTTATTCTAAGTTATTTTGTAATGGCAACCATAGCAAACTAATACAGAGAGTAATTATGATTTTAATTTCTTTAATAGAGTTCAGACTATTTGAACTTTTAATTTCTTTTTGTGTCTGCTTTGGTAAGTTACATATTTGTGAAGGAACCTATAATTTGTCCTCTATTGTCAGATTTATTTCCCAGAAACCATTCTATCCTCTCACTCTGATCTTGGTATCAGTAAGATCTTTAATGTTGTCCCCTTTTTATAATTGTTTCCCCCTTAAAAGAAGTTAGTCTTAATTTGGGGTAACAATATTACTATGTAAAACGTAAAGCTCTGTTCTATTAATTTCCTCTATTTTTTCTTTCTTTTCCAGCGATTGTAGCCCTTATTATTTTTTCCTTCTAACTTTTAAAAGTTTAATTTACTGGATTTTTAAAGCTAGGTTCTTGAGATGAAAGCTTAAATTGTTACCTTTCACTTTTTCTGCTCTTTTAATATATTTGGAGCTAAAGTGATATATCCTATTTTCATTATCGTTCAGTTAAAAAACATTTTATAGTTTTTACACTTCTTTGACCCATAAGATTATTTTGTATTCTGTCACGTCATTTTATAACATTTGAGGATTTCCGTTTGCGGTTGTCATGGATGTTGATGTTGATGTAATTACAGTCTGCTGGACATACTCTACGTGATCGTGGTCTTTTGAAATTTG
The DNA here is from genome assembly GCF_023065955.2 of Ursus arctos. Classification (NCBI taxonomy): domain Eukaryota; kingdom Metazoa; phylum Chordata; class Mammalia; order Carnivora; family Ursidae; genus Ursus; species Ursus arctos. The sequence goes on from NW_026622997.1 coordinate 2,159,940, forward strand.
TTGAGACTCGCATTATGCTCAGCATGTGGGGATTTTGTTCAGTGTTTCCTGTGTTCCTCAAAAACTAAGGCATTCTGCATTTAGGGGTAGTATTAATCCAGTTGCTTAAAATTTTCTTGCTAAGGGGCGCCTGGGTGGCACAGCGGTTAAGCGTCTGCCTTCGGCTCAGGGCTTGATCCCGGCGTTATGGGATCGAGCCCCACATCAGGCTCTTCTGCTCTGAGCCTGCTTCTTCCTCTCCCACTCCCCCTGCTGTGTTCCCTCTCTCGCTGGCTGTCTCTATCTCTGTCAAATAAATAAATAAAATCTTTAAAAAAATTTTTTTTCTTGCTAAATTTTACTTAATTTCCCTGCTAAATTTTTGTCTGTGCCGTTCGTTATTGCTATAGAAGCACTGAAGTATTCAGCTATGATTTGGGATTTTGTGTTTCTCCATTAGCTCTGTCAGTCTTGTTTTCTATACTTTGAAGCTGTTATTATGTGTGTACAAATACAGGATTGTAATATCTTCTTACTAAATTGACCCTGGAGATTATGAAATAGCTTTATTGTTTTTAGTATTGCTTCTTTCTTAAAGGCTGTAAGTTCAAATTATTACCATTGAAGTGGTTCTGGTCCTTTTGGTTATTGTATGTCTTACATTCTTTTTAAATACTCGTATGTTTAAATTGTATGCCTTATAAAAAGCATAGAGTTTGGGTAAATTTCTTCCCATTTTGAAATATTTAGTCTAGTTATGTTAACCATGAGTATTTATTTAGTCGAGTTTTGCCTCCTATTTTATTTTTGCCAGTTCTTTGTTCTCCCATTCCTGCTCCCTTGCCTGTTTTTAGATTGATAAGTATTTCAATTCTTCTTCTTCTTCTGGATTAATTTTCAATTATACATTCAGAATTTCAGTGTAGAGATCTTGCCCATCTTTTACTAGATTTACTTCTAGGAAGTTTACATTTTCGAGGCTATTGAAATTGGAACTTTAAGTTTTTAATTTTCACTTCACGTTGGAACATATAAATACACTTGATATTTTATATATTGACCATGAAACTCGCTAACATGTTAATTCGCCTATTAAGTATAAGTTTCAGATTTTTTATTTTTCTTTGGCCTTAAGAATTCCCTTTATTATGTCTTGTAATGTATATCTTCTCATGAAGAATTCTCCTGGCTTTTGTTTAAGTTACACCATCCTTATTTTGCCTTAATTTTCCTCATTTTCTAAATTGAGGTATAATTTATCTACTGTAAAGAGCACAAATCTGAACTATGTAGTTTGACCAGTTTTCTCTTGTACCTGTGTGACAGTCACCGCGATCGGCAGTATAAAAGGCTCTCGTTAGTCTTGTCCCGGTCTGTGCGTGCCCTCCCTCCCAGGACAAGCACTCCATCATCATAAATTACTTTTGCTGTTTTCGTACTTCTTAGTAGAGTGTACTCTTCTGTGTCGTTTTTTGAGTGCCACTGTATCTATGAGACTTAGCCGTGTTCTTGTGTGCGTCAGCAGTTGTCTGTATGCTGACCGTATGCTCGTCTCTGTTTCCGTTCTGCCGCTGACAGACTTAGGTGGTTCCAGAGTTTGACTATTACAAATGAAGTTGAGTATGTACATCTATGTATGTTGCTGTTATACTCAAGTAGTGTAATACCTGGGTTACAAGGACATTATGTTTAGCTTTTGTAGGTATGGTGAAACGTTTTTCCTAAGTGGTTATACAAATCTATACTTCTAACAATGTGAAAAATGCTCTTACCACCAATGTGTATCGTCAGAGCTGTAAATATTAGCGGCTCGGTGGGTGTGCAGTGCGATCTAATTTTGGTTTCGATGTGCATTCCTCTCATGACTAATGATGTTGAGTATCTTTTCATATGCTTAGGGACCATTTTGCATCTTTTTTATAAAGTGCCACGTCTTTTGCCCATTTTCAAATTGGGTTGTCTATTCTTATTGATTTGTAGGGGTTCTTCTGTATATTTATGGGTATCAGTCATTTGATGGGTGCATATATACTATGCATATATGTCATCAATACCTCCTCCCATTCCATGGCCTGCTTTTTCACTTTTTAAATGGGGTCTCTTGCAACCAATACATCCTTCATTTAAAGTGTCTAGCTCATCAGCTTATTTTATGATTTGGATTCTTTATGTTCTTTGAGAAATCTTTGTCCAGCCCAAGCCTGTGAAGATATTCTACTGTTTTTCTTCTGGAAACTGGGTTGTTTTTTCTTTCACGTGACGGTTTAGCTTTACCACGAAATCGTTTTGTTTAGAATGTGTTTATAAGCAGGAAAAAACATCCGGTGGGAAAAAGACAGTCTCTTCAATAAATGGTGCTGGGAAAATTGGACAGCTACATGCAAGAGAATGAAACTTGACCACTATCTCACACCATACACAAAAATAAACTCCAAATGGATGAAAGACCTCGATGTGAGACAGGAATCCATCAAAATTCTAGAGGAGAACATAGGCAACAACCTCTACGACATCGGCCAAAGCAACCTTTTTCATGACACATCCCCAAAGGCAAGAGAAACAAAAGATAAAATGAATTTATGGGACTTCATCAAGATTAAAAGTTTCTGCACATCCAAGGATACAGTCAGAAAAACTAAGAGGCAGCCCACGGAATGGGAGAATATATTTGCAAATGACACTACAGATAAAGGACTGGTATCCAAGATCTACAAAGAACTTCTCAAACTCAATACACGAGAAACAAATAAATCAAAAAATGGGCAGAAGATATGAACAGACACTTTTCCAATGAAGACATACAAATGGCTAACAGACACATGAAAAAATGTTCAAAATCATTAGCCATCAAGGAAATTCAAATCAAAACCACACTGAGATACCACCTTACGCCAGTTAGAATGGCAAAAATAGACAAGGCAAGAAACAACAATTGTTGGAGAGGATGTGGAGAAAGGGGATCCCTCCTACATTGTTGGTGGGAATGCAAGTTGGTACAGCCACTCTGGAAAACAGTGTGGAGGTCCCTTAAAAAGTTAAAAATTGAGCTACCCTATTATCCAGCCATTGCACTACTGGGTATTTACCCCAAAGATACAGACGTAGTGAAGAGAAGGGCCATATGCACCCCAATGTTCATAGCAGCAATGTCCACAATAGCTAAATCGTGGAAGGAGCCGAGATGCCCTTCAACAGATGACTGGATTAAGAAGTTGTGGTCCATATATACAATGGAATATTACTCAGCTATCAGAACGAGTTCTCAACATTTGCTACAACATGGACAGCACTGGAGGAGATAATGCTAAGTGAAATAAGTCAAGCAGAGAAAGACAACTATCATATGATCTCTCTCATCTATGGAACATAAGAACTAGGTTGATCGGTAGGGGAAGAAAGGGATAAAGAAAGGGGGGGTAATCAGAAGGGGGAATGAAACATGAGAGACTATGGACTATGAGAAACAAACTGAGGACTTCAGAGGGGAGGGGGGTGGGGGAATGGGATAGACCGGTGATGGGTAGTAAGGAGGGCACGTATTGCATGGTGCACTGGGTGTTATACACAACTAATGAATCATCAAGCCTTACATTGGAAACCGGGGATGTACTGTATGGTGACTAACATAATATAATAAAAAATCATTTAAAAAAAAAAAAAAAAAAAGAATGTGTTTATAATGTGAAGTAGGAAGTCAAGTTAATTTTATTCTATCACAGTGTTGTATCATCGTTTATTAAAAAGACCACTCTTGCTTGACTAAATTTAAGACCTATTTTGTAAATTGGTAGCACAAGTCTTCTAGCTATTGAAGTCGTCTTCAATATGGACTTGACTTTTCAAGTTTCTTTGCATTTCCAAATGTAGTATTTCAGAATTAGTTTCTACAAGAATACTTTCTGAGATTTTGATTGGGATTTCATCGACTCTATTGATCAATTTAAGAAGCATTGACTTCCTAACACTATTGAGTCATCCCACATATGAACCTGGAATATCACTTCTTTAGGTCTTCTTTAATTTATCCCAGCAATGTTTTGTCATTTTTAAGGTAGTTGCACACTTTTTTCAGACTTATTCCTAGGTAATGTTTGTAATGCTATTGAAAATGGAATTTAGAAAATTTTATTTTCACTTGCTTGTTGCTAGAATATATTTATACATTTGATATTTTATATATTGACCACAAAGGCAATAACCTTCTAAATAGTAGCTAATCATAAGTAACTAGATTCATTTAACTATTAATTCCAACAGTTTTTAGATTCTTCTCAGTTTTGCACATTCCTAATCAAGTTATCTTCTAATAATGAAGGCTTTATTTCCCAATATTAATATAAATTATTCCTGTTTTATTGTGCTAGATTTTACTTCTAGCACCATTTTGAGTACAAGAAATGATACATCTTTGTCATGTTCCCAAACTTGGGTTCATTGTAGGTATTTTATTTTATAGTTAGACTAAAGAAATTCCCCTCTGTTCAGCTTTTTTTGTTTTTATCATGAATTGATATTGAATTTTATTAAATGGCTTTTCATGTCTACTCAGATGATCATTTGGTTCTTATAGTCTATTGATGTGATAAATTACATTTTAAAAATGTTAAATCAATCTTGAATTTCTAAGGATACCTAGGTGGCTCAGTCAGTTAAGTGTCTGCCTTCAGCTCAGGTCATGATCCCAGGGTCCTGGGATTGAGTCCCACATCCGGGCTCCTTGCTCAGTGGGAAATCTGCTTCTCCTGCTCCCTCTGCCTACCACTCCCCCTGCTTGTGCTCTCTATCTCTCTGTCAAATAAATAAATAAAATCTTTAAAAAAAAATCTTGAATTTCTAGAATAAATCCCATTTCGTCATGATGTTTTAGCTTTTCAAGAAAATATGCTTGATTTGATTTGCTAATATTTTAGTTAACAGTTTTAAGTTTGTTTATAAGAGATAGTGGCATGTAATGTTCTCATAATCTCTTTTCAGGTTTTGTTAGTCTCATAAAATGAGTTGAAAGTTCTTTTTCTATTCTCTGAAAGGGTTTCTGTAAGATTGATTTTATCTCTCTTTGCATAGAAGAAATCACAAGTGAATCTATCTAGGCCTAGAGGTTTTTATGAATGACTTTTTAAATTGTAGATTCAATTTCTTTAATGGTATTGGACAATTCAGATATCCTAGCGATGAGGTTGGGAATATACGTGAGGTTCAGTGGGGTGGAGTCCGGAGCCGATGACCAAGAAAGAATTCTTGAGCCGTCTTTGGAGCAAAACTGGTGGCTTATTAAAGCACGGGGACAGGACCCGTGGGCAGAAAGAGCTGCTGCCCCGGGTTGTGAGGGGTGGCTGATTATATACCATGGGGTTGGGGGAGGTGAGGAAACAGGGAGGTTGAGAAAGTACTTTCATGTGTTAAAGAAGATCCACGGGATACCAGAGGCCTGGCCATTGTCACGTTAAGGTTGTTTACCCCTCTAGGAAGGCATTAACGTGAAGATAGTTGGGAACTTACTGGAGGCTGCAGATTATAAAGACATTTAATTGTATCTACATTCCCTTCCGGAAGCTAGGTTATTGGTAGAAATGCTTCGTTCTTGTAGACTGCTAAGACATTTGTAAACTGAGGGAGACTCAAGTCTTGCAGGATTGTGGTATCTATAGGTTAACTATCTTTGTCCTTTAGGGCAGCCGGGAGTGCCTGAGGAATGTCACCTACATCCCATGGGGGGGGGTGCGGGGTGTCAGTTTCTGCTTTGTCCTCAGCTTGCCTTCTGTTCCCTCATCACTATTGCTTTTTGTGTCGACTGTGGCAAATTGTGTTTCTCAAGGAATGTACCCATTTCATCTAATGCTTCACATATATCGACATAAAGATATTTGTAACACTTCTTTCTTGTTTTTAAAGTATATTTAGGATATATACATATATCTCATCTTTCCATTCCCCAGGCTGGTATCTTGTGTTTTATCTTACTTTCCTTTTCCTTAGTCTTGTTCAAGGTATATCTATTTTTATCAGTCTTCTCAAAGAACCAACCTTTTTACTTTATTGGTTTTCTCTGATGTATGTCTGCTTTACATCGATTGATTTTTGCACTTATTTTTATACAGGCGACTACTTTTTGCTTTTAAATTCCCAACGTTTTATGGCTTCTTGAGCCATCAAGTTAAAAAATTGAATCACTTATTTTCAATCTTTCTCTTGCCCTAATGCATGCAGTTAAAAGTAAAAATTTCCCTTTAAAAATAGCTTTAGCTACATCAGACAAATTAGTATATATATTTTGTTATTATTCAGCTCAAAATTTTATAAATCTCCATTGTGTTTTCTTCTTTGACCCATGGGTTATATAGATGTGTATTACTTTTCAAACATTTGGAGTTTTCTGGTAGTCTTTCTGAAATACGTAAGATTGAACCTTTGTTACAGTTGGTCTATGTTAGTTTTTCTTTAAAGACATAACCGTTACTCCTTTTGTGTGGTTCTTATGACTAGGGTTTGTCACTTACTGCTAAGGGGTAATGCCTCTGAAGTCTCAAATGGCAGCTGATCGTGCTTACCAAGTTCCCTTTGTTGGGAAAGGCATGAACTTGAACCTGTTTCCCCAGGACTATGCAGCTGCTGGATCTCTATAGAATGTTATCAGTCTTCCAGCTGCTCTTTCCTACGGAGTTTTGGAATGTTTTTTGTATATGTGCAATTTAGGAATTAGTGATGTTAGAACAATTTATACATAGAAGTATGAGCTCCTTCTCTGTGGTTCCCTCATCACTGGAACTTTGTCCCTCAGGTTCTGTGGACATTGGTACCCCCAAACTCCAAGCATCTCCTCAGCCCAGCCTGATGTGGTTGTGGAATATCGGTGAGGTTCAGTGGGGTGGAGTCCGGAGCCGATGACCAAGAAAGAATTCTTGAGGCGTCTTTGGTGCAAAATTGGTGGCTTATTAAAGCACGGGGACGGGACCCGTGGGCAGAAAGAGCTGCTGCACCCGGGTTGTGAAAGGGGGCTGATTATATACCATGGGGTTGGGGGAAGTAAGGAAAAAGGGAGGTTGAGAAAGTACTTTCATATGTTAAAGATGACGCACAGGATACCGGAGGCCTTGCCATTGTCAAGTTAAGATTGTTTTTCCCTCTAAGGCATTAGCATGAAGATGGTTGGGAACTTCCTGGAGGCTGCAGATTATAAGGACATTTAATTGTATTTACATGCCCTTCTGGAAGCTAGGTTATTGATAGAAATGTCTTGTAAACTGCTAAAACATTTGTAAACTGAAGGAGACTCAAGTCTTGGAGGATTGTGGTCTCTATAGGTTAACTATTTCTTTGTCCTTTAGGACAGCCAGGAGCGCTGAGGAATGTCACCTACATCCCGTGGGGGGGGGGGGGGAGGGTTGCAGGGTGTCAGTTTCTGCTTTGTCCTCAGCTTGCCTTCTGTTCCCTTATCATAGCCATTGACTTCTTTGCACTATTCCAAAATGCTGCAAAATAGAACATGTCCTCAAGGGGAAGCCCTTGTGAACCTCATATCATGTTTCCCTTCTCTCAAGGATTGTAGGCCTTCAAGCTCTGCCTGCATGGATTGCTTATCAATGCCTTCATAGTTCTTATCCTTGACAAATTGTATTTCCTCCATAAAAAAAGGAATATGTTGCCTATGAAGAAAAGAAGTAAGAGAGACAAAGGAAATTGTGTTAGGTGAAAAGAAGGGGGCACCCTCCTGTGCAGTAGAGTTACTGAAGAATAAACTGGTGGCTGACAGTCGTGCAATGTATATATATTTATATACACTCTTTTTTTGCAACTGTAGGAGATTGAGTTTGAAAGCACATTAAATATCTCAGTATTTTCTGAAAGGCATTCTTTTACATAACCAAAGAACAATTAATGCATTCAGGAATTACCACTGATAAAATTATTTAATCTATGTGCTTTACTCAGATTTCACCATTTGTTCCCATAATGCCCTGCACAGCAAAAGAAAATCCCAGATCATGTGTTGAATTGTCATTTTAAATGTGAAATATTTAGTCTTTCCTTGTGTTTCATAATAGTGCTATTTTTGAGGAGTACAATTCAGTTATTTTGTAGAAAGGCCCTTCATTTGGGTTTGTCTGAGGTTTCCTCTGATCAGATTCAGATTACGCATTTTTGAGCCCTCCTGAGCGTGCCACATCCGGACGTAATTCTGATTGGTCGCCCCCGTCAACCACGTGGTCAGAGGCGTCTCGCTGGCGCCGCTGCTACAGGGAAGCCATTGTCCTCCTTGGATTCCTTCCGCTCCTCGCTCCCCGCCTATCCCGGGCCTGAGCGCTAGTGGGCGCCACCCACGGCCACCTTGGGTCCTAGTGCCCTGGGGCGGCAGGTGGACGCCCGCCGGCCGAGCAGGGCCCCCCTCCCGGCCGCAGAGCACGCAGCCCGGCCACACGTCTGAGGCGTGAGGATGGACGGGACTAATAAAAGGGACGTGGCCGTTGGTCCCAGGCATCTGGGCACGTGTCTACGCTTGCCATGCGGGAGCCAGTGGCTAACCTGACCGACTCCACTAAAGCTTCAGGCAGGTCTCCCAAGGAAAAGAGGGCCGAGGACCGCTCGCAGTCGCGGGAGTCCCGCTCCTTGAGGGGTTAGAGCATCAGAGCCCCGTGCTTCCTGCGCCGCGTCCGGAGCCCGGACTCGGACTCCAGACAGACCTTTCTCACCGAGGAGACTTCCATTCCAGGCGCAGAAAAACACGCCGTAGTCGGCAGGATTCGAACCTGCGCGGGGAGACCCCAATGGATTTCTAGTCCATCGCCTTAACCACTCGGCCACGACTACCCGGTGTTGGGGTGGCTACTTAAATCCTTACTAGACACTGCACCCGCCGGAGGAGCAGAAAGGGGGGTCGGGAGCGCAGCAGCCCGTCGTCTGCGGACCGCCGAGGAGCGCTCCGGAGGCGGCCGGCTGGCAGCATGGCGGTCCCCTCCCGCAGCGCGGGACCGAGACCCCTGGAAGGGGGTCCTCCCGGCGGCGGCGGCTGTGCACACTCCTGAGGCCCCCGCACCCCGTCACCCGATCCGGACCACCCCCTTCCCAGTTCTGGGCCCGACCCGCACTGCCGGGTTTCCCGGGAGGGGCTCGGCGCGGCTGCCCGGTGTCCCTGTGTCCCGGGCGGAGGGCAGGGCTGCGGGAGCGCCCAGGGCCGCAGCGGGGCTTGCACCGCGGAGCCGCGGAGGAACCGAGCTTGTGGGCACTGCGCGTGCTCCGCCCCTGGAGCCTGGCGACCTTCCAAGAGGAAGACCCCAGTCTGAATTGTGGCCCAAGCATGCGCTCCTTTTCCCAGAAGTTTGCGAATGCTAGTCAGTTTCCTTACTCCCCCGCCTTGGGTTTCAATCTCCGAGTCCAAAGCCGTGCGTGGCGGTGTTTCCCGGAGCCCGTCCAGTGCGTAGTCTACTTCTCGGATTGGTGCTAATTTAAGAAAAGAGGAAAACGATCACCCATGGAGAGATCTGTAGAGAGAAGAGCTGAGCAAGGGTTAATGGGGCAGCCTGCTCCAGGAGATGGACGCAAGTGCTTATCCGTAATTTACACGTATCACATACTTTTCTGTGGCGTACACATACACATATTACACCTTTTTCATGAATTTCCATCCTTTTCTGTTCTCTATGTGGGATCCTGAGTTAAATGAGTTAATTCAAATAAAGTCTTTAGAGCTTGGTGTCCAGTAAAAACACAGTAAACTTTTGGATTTATTCACTAAATTATGCCTTCTGTGTAGATCGTGTGTTTTATTGGTGTGCGGCACATGCTAGCTGGTCAGTTAATGTTTTACCTACGTACCCGGAGCATCTGTATGGGTTTCCTATGGTCGCTTACGCTGTATGTGCAGACCCAGACACACATTCTTGTTATCCTCAATATGTATTGAAAGGCTCATTTGTATAAGGTGTGGCTAAAAATTTTCCAAGTCCTCAAAAAATGGTTGTCTTTTGCTTAACGATTCTTTCCTCAATTTTCTTTCTTTTTTAAAAATAATATTATTATTTTTATTATTTTTTCTACAGAGCAAGGAGAAATCAGGCTGCACCTTCTACACTTTGGCAATTTCCTCACTAAATATTCAAGTTCATTGTTTATAAATTCTGTTTGCCGCCCAACTGTAGAACACAATTCAGCCACGTTTCTTTCACTTTATAACAACAATCACTTTCCTTCCAGTTTCTAGTTACGTGTCCTTCATTTCCTTCTGACACCTTACCAGAGCACCTTTAACAGTCATACACTTTTTAATTAACACATTTAAGAAAAAGTTTTAGGTTTACAGATAAATTCAGCAGAAAGTATAAAGTTCCCATATACTCTCACTTCCCCCACCCCCACCAGTTTTCCCTATTATTAACATCTTGCATTAGTGTGGTATCTTTGTTAAAATTGGTGAGCCAATATTGATAAATTATTAGCTGACGACCCCTAGTTTACATTAGGGGTTCACTCTGTGTCTTGTACATTCCGTGGGTTTTGGCAAATATATAATGACATATATCCAACATTACATTATTGTACTGAAATAGTTTCACTGCCCAAAAAACCCCTTTGTTCTATTTGTTCATCCCGACTTCCCTCCCCCCAACACCTTGCGACCATTGATCTTTGCTGTCTCCATAGTTTTGCCTTTTCCAGAATGTTACGTGGTTGGAATCATACAAAGTCTTTCAAATTCTTTAACTCAGCAATATGCATTTAACGTTCCCTAGGGTGTTTTGGTAGCTTGATAGCTTATTTCTTTTCATTGCAGAATAATACTCCATTGTCCAGATGTACCATTGTTTATCCATTCACCTATTGAAGGACATTTTGGTTGCTTTCAAGTTTTGGAAATTAGGTTTTTGTATGGACATAAGTTTTCAGTTCATTTGGGTAAATACCAAGGAGTAAGATTGCTAGATCATATTGTATGTTTAGTTTTATGAGAAACTGTAAACTGTCTTCCAAAGTACTCCCACCAGCAATGAATGAGAGATGTATCGTTAAATTCGGGAAATTGTTCATGTCTTTACTTGGGAGTCTAGTGTTACAGAGATAAGAGTGAGAGTTTGGGACTAAATTACTAAATTCAAGTCCCAGCTTCCCCCATATATTAGCTGTGTGATCGTGGGCAAGTTACTCAACTTATTTGTGCCTCAGCTTCCTTTGTTGTAAAGTTGGAATAATAAAGAAATAACTTCATTAGGTTGTTTTAGAAATTATAAGTTAAAAGGCAAAAAGCACTTAGAACACCGCCTGGCATATTAGAAAGTGTTAAATCATAGCTGATTTCATATGGTCTCTTGCCTGATGGCCAGTTATCCATGTGTTGGCTGTCCTTTATATCACTTTCTTTTCTTCTACTTCATCTTTTTCTTTTGAATCATGGAATAGCTTTAAAAGAAATATTCTATACATAATGGACTCACTTTTCACAGCATCAATTCAGTTCTTCTCCAGAACGACTTTAATTATGTTGCTTCATTTTAAATATGCTTGCTATATATTTTTATCCTTTTTCATCTAGAATGTCTTTTTAGTATTTTGTTTTGTTTTTTTCCAGCTCGTTCTCACATCTTTCTATTCTGTTTCATTCAGGCCATGTCTTCTTGCAACCTACTGAGAATACGAACTTGTTCCCTGAAATTTTCTAGTGCCTACCTTAGATCTTTTCTGAAATCTGCTCTTAGAGACTTCTAGTTTATAGTTCCCTTTCCTTTGTGAATGTTTTTCGTATACTCAGTGTTAGGATTTCCAAGTTTAGTGTTTTGTCAGCCAAAAGATGGAGTGACTCGATCGTAGGCCCTCCAGCCAAAAGCTAGGGGACGCACACGACAGTGAAGTGCGTGGGTGAACCACACATGGAAAAATATAAAAACCTGCCGACTTCTATTAGGTTCTTTTTTGCCAGGGACATACTGACAAACTGGCGTTGGACTCCATTCGCAGGTGGCTGACGCAGGCAAAAACCGTGCTCGGCTGTAGGGCAAAACATGTTAACAACACCTCCCGGTTTCTTTCAGCATGTAAAAAAAATGTAGGTCGCGAACCATTTGAGAGTCCTGAAAGCAACATAATGGGTCACGACCAGAATTTTTTAAATGACAAAGGAATAGAGCAGTAAATAGAATGCAGGACAAATAATAAGGCAAATAATGCATCGTGAAGTGCTTGTTCGTGTTTTAAAACCATATACCTGTGTAAATGCGTATTTCTTACAATTTGTTCGGTCACACGAACTTGAAAGTCACCGCGTCCCGCTACTGCCACCTGCGACGTTTAGAAGCCAGTGACTGGCGGGGAGAACTCCGGCCCTGCCCAATGGGAAACCTTACGCATTAGCTGAGGCCTCTGGGAAATGGAGTTCAGTGTCATGGAGCATTCTGGGAATCGTAGTTCTGTGAGTCCTCCGGGCGCGGTCGAAAACCGAGCGGGGGCGGGGTTCTCTTCGCGCGACCGGAAGTGGCCGTTGAAGCCGGCAGTAGGCGTGAAAAGAGGTTGGCGCTGAGGAAGTGCAGCCTCTTCGGCTCCCTTCGCTAGGTCTGGTGATTGTCCCATCGCTTCCGGACGCGGGATCCGAGTGTGTGGATCGCCCTAGAGGGAGGGAAGCCCAGGTATCACCATGGCAACCGCCAGCCTTGCGGCCGCGTGACGTCACCCTTCTCACTGGGCTGGAAGCGGCCTCTGCGGGAGGGAGCTGGGGAGTCCTCGAAGGGGGCGCCCCTCGCCTCCTTCAGTGCGGGGCGGTTCCGCCCTGATCCCTTGGAGGGCTTTGTTCTTTTGTTCCGGTCTAGGAGGAAGGACTGGAACCGGGCCCCGCCCTGCTTGTCCACCTTCCAGCTTTTCCACCCCGCAACAGGTGTGTCTTCCTGTAATCCAAGCCGGGGTGTGAGCCCGCAAGTGTGCATGGAGGTAACGGGCCGGGTCTGGGGGCGCCTCTGGCCGGATTTGAGGGTAAGCACCAAGGGGTTTTTTGCATCTGGAGCTAAACCTGCGTACTCGAGCTCCACTCTCTTTTTGTTCAGCGGGAGTGCCTGCTCAGTGGCTCTCGGCGGGCACTTCTCTTTCCCAGGGATCTCTTAGCCACTGTGCAAAACTCTGAAGTACGATTGTGACGCATGCTGCTGACCCCATGCTGTGTCTTTTAGGGCCGCCAACCTTAGCGTGTGTAAGGGCTCAGACTTCTTGCCTGAGCCCCGGACCGAGGCCCCAGCTGGAAAGACGCTGCTTGGGAAACCCTGGTGTCCAGGCTCCAGAGGAACGGATGAGCTCCTGAGATGGAAGGTAGTGGGGATGACAGAGGGAGAGCGGGCTGATGGAGGCAAAAGAACAGTCAGGACTGGAAGATCAAACACCTGACAGCTGGTAGAGGTGGAAGGAGGGAATCTTATCGTAAGGGCAGAGAAAAACTGAACTGCATTATGGTGCGAGATTTTTACTTAGGTTTCTATGAAGAGACTTGCAGGAAGAGTTAATTCTCCCTGGCTTCGGGATCGGGGAATGAAAAGGAGCGATGATTCAGAATGTCTGTGATCCTCACGTGACTTTTATTTCTTAAATATTAGAATGATAATCCTGTAGTCAGAAAAAATCTTGGTAATCATCCCTTCAGTACAAGAATTAAAGTATCCCTGGCAGATGGCCGTTTGTTAAGTCTATGCCTGAAGAAGTGTGGCATTAAACTCTTCATTTTGGGTGCAGACTATTCCCTTGGTGGCTCTTTCTTTTTTTTCTTTTTTTAAGTTCCTTATGTTAGGCAGAAGTGCCTGTCCCTGTAACTTCTGTGTTGGGTCTTAGTTCTTAGTTTCCAAAAGCAAGAGACTGTTCTCTCTCACATTACTGCCCTTCAGAATGTGAATTCAGCTGTTAGAACTCCTACTCATAAATTCTTTTCTTTTCTAAGCAAAACAGCCTCAGTTCCTTTGATGGATCTTCATATGATATATCTGGACCTCTTTTGCCAAGACTCTTCTGCCTGAGAGCATGCTTCTTAAAATGCATTGCCTAAAATGAAACATAGTTCTTTAGATATGTTTATGATAAATTCTATAGAGTTTTAGTACCTAAAAGTACTTCTTTCAGTTTGGATTATACTTCTGCTGTTTAGCATCAGATTATATTTGCTTTGAAAAAAAAATCAGCGATATTATGCTGTAAGCCCTAGATCTTTTTTACAAAAACTGTAGTGAACTAGACTTATGCCATCCTTGTGTCAGAGAATTTTTTTTTATCCTTAATAACAGGACTTCACATATATGATTGTTCAGTTTTTTGGCCAAGTTTTCCAGCTTGTCAGAATAATTATGAATCTTCATTTATTCAGGGTTTTAACTGTCCTTTCCAACTTTATGTCACTGGCATATTTAATGAGTGCTCCTTCTATTTCTTCTTTCATGTCCTTGAACAGGTCAGAGTTAGGACAGAGCCCTATGACGCGTCACTGTAGACTTTCCTGTGCGTTATCATTGTTGTTATGTTCTTCAGGTATCCGTATGCACGCAACTTTGGTTTAACCTATTATCATACAGTTCTTTTTTTGAATTTGTTTAATATCAATAGACGTCTTAACATTATATTACTTATGTAGGTTTAAGCCATACCTTCTATTAATCCTCAATTCTTTTTTTAAGAGTACAGAGAATCTCTTTCTTACAACTGCATGTGTATCAAAAATTATCTCAAAACAAAAAGTTTTATTTTAAAAATTAACTCGTTCATTATATTATTGATAAACAATTGTAAATTATAATAACAATTTTGTTTACAATAATTAGCATGTGTAAGATCTGCACACTGAAACTACAAAACGTTGATGAGAAAAATTTTTTCCAGCCATATTGAGATATACTTGACTCCTAACATTGTGTAAGTTCAAGTTGTCCAACGTGATGATTTGATAAACTATAGACTGGGAAGTGATTACCGCAGTAAGGCAGATTATCGCATCTCTCACCTCACATACTGCCTTCTGTGTGTGTGCACGGTGAGAACCTTTAAAATTTACTCTCAGCAGCTTCCAAGTATATAATACAGTACCGTTAACCACAGTCACCATGTTGTACACAGATCCCCAGAACTTGTTTATCTTATAACTGGAAGCTTATGCCCTTTGACCTTTGGAAACTCTTTGTCTCTGTGTGCTCAGCTTTTCTAGATTCCACATGTAAGTGATATCATGCAGAATTTGTCCATGTCTTATTTCACTTAGCGTAGTGTCCTCAAGGTCCATACACACGTATGTTGGAAGTGGAAGGATTTCCTTTTTTTTTAATGCCTGAATAGTGTTCCGTTGTGTATGTGTATACACAGATCTGTGGTGACAGCTGGGAGAAATTTAAGTTGATATAACCCCTTTGGAAAACAGTACAGAGGTTCCTCGAGGAATTAAAAATAGCGGCGCCTGGGTGGCTCAGATGGTTGAGAGTCTGCCTTCGGCTCAGGTCATGATCTCAGGGTCCTGGGTTCGAGCTTCACATAGGGCTCCCTGCTCAGGGGGGACCCTGCTTCTCCCTCACCATCTACCCCTCCCCCTGCTTGTGTTCTGTGAGTCAAATAAATAAATACAATCTTTAAAAAAAAAAGAAATTAAGACTAGAACTACCATATGACCCAGCAATCCCACTTCTAGGTACATATCCAAAGAAAATAAAGTCTACCTTGGAGAAGTATCTGCACCCCTATATTTATTGCAGTATTAATCACAGTAGCCAAGACACAGAAACAACCTATGTGTCCATCAACAGATGAGTGGATAAAGAATATGCGACATGTGTATTTCCCTAGTGGCTGTACCAATTTACATCCCATTACTAGTGCACAAAGGTTCCTCTTCTCCACATCCTCACCAATACTTTCTGTCTTTTGTCTTTTTGATAGTATTCATTCTAACAGGTGTGAGGTGATATCTCACTGCGGTTTTCATTTGCATTTACCTGATACTTATGTCAAGCACCTTTTTATGTACCTGCTGGCCATTCATGTATCTTCTTTGGAAAAATGTTTATTCAGGTCCTCTACCCATTTTTAAATTGGATTGTTTTTATGCTGTTGAGTAGTATGAGTTCCTTATACATATTTGATGTTAACCCCTATCAAAGATATGGTTTGCAAATATTTTTTCCCATTCCATAGATTGCCGTTTCATTTTGTTGATGGTTCCCTTTGCTTTACAGATTTTTTTTTTTTTTTTTAGTTTGGTGTTATCTCTGCTTGTGGTGCTTTTGCTTTTGTTGTCATATTGAAAAGATCATTGCCAAGACCAATGTCAAGGAGCTTTTCTCCTAAGTTTTCTTCTAGGAGTTTTATGATTTTAAGTTTTAAGTCTGTAATCTATTTCAAGTTAATTTTCATGACTGGTGTACAATAAGGGTTCATTTTCATCATTCTGCATGTGATTATCTAATTTTCTTACCACCATTTTTTGAAGAAACTGTTCTTCCCCCATTCTTTCCCTGTGGAGTATTCTTGGACTCCCTGTCAAATATTAATGGGCCAATATAAGAGGGTTTATTTCTGGGCTCTCCGTTCTGTTCCATTAATTTGTGTCTGTTTTTATGCTTGTACCGTATTGTTTTCATTGCCACAGTTTTGTAATATAGTTTGAAATCAGAAAGTGTGATGCCTCCAGCTTTATTCTTCTTTCTCAGGATTGCTTTGCCTTTTGGGGGGTCTTTTGTGGTTCCATATGAATTTTAGGATTGTTTTTTCTATTTCTGTGAAAAGTGCCATTGGAATTTTGATAGGGATTGCACTGAATCTATAGATAGCTTTGGGTAGTGTGGACGTTTTAATTATAAAAATTCTTCTGATGGGGCACCTGGGTGGCTCAGTCGGTTAAGTGTCTGCCTTTCGCTCAGGTCATGATCCCAGGGTCCTGGGAATGAGCCCCACATCAGGCTCCCTGCTCAGCGGGGACCCTGCTTCTCTCTCTTCCCCTCTGCACGCCCACCCCCACGCTCTCTTGTTCTATCTCAAATCAGTAAATAAATATTAAAAAAAAAATTCTTCTGATCCATGAACACGGAATACCTTTCTATTTATTTGTCTTCTGCCGTTTTTTTTTTCATCAGTGTCTTATACTTTTCAGAGTAGAGATCTTTCACATACTTGGTTAAATTATTCGTATTTTGGTTTTGATGCTGTTCTAAATGGGATTGTTTTTCTTCTTTTTAAGATACTTCCTTGTTAGTGTATAGAAACACCACTGATTTTTTATGTTGACTTTGTATCCTGCAACTTTACTGAATTTGTTGATTAGTTGATAGTATTTTTGATGGAGTCTTAAAGATTTTCTGTGTATAATATGTCATCTGCAAACAGATAATTTTATTTCTTCCTTTCTGATGTGGATGCTTTTTATTTCTTTTTGTTGCCTAATTACTCCAGTTAGGACTTCTGGTATTATGCTGAATAGAAAAGGTGAGAGTGGGCACCCTCCTCCTGTCCCATATCTTAGAGGGACATCTTTCAACCTTTCGCCATTGAGTGTGATATTAGCTGTAGGTTTGTTACATATGCTGTTACGCTGAGCATTGGCATTAATTCTTCTTGCAATAT
This sequence comes from Ursus arctos, assembly GCF_023065955.2. NCBI lineage: Eukaryota > Metazoa > Chordata > Mammalia > Carnivora > Ursidae > Ursus > Ursus arctos. Next base: position 2,177,469 of record NW_026622997.1, read on the forward strand.
GAGAGTTCACCAGCGAAACCGTCTCACACTGGGCTTGTCTTTGTTGGGGGCTTTTTGATTACTGGTTCAGTCTCCTTACTCCTTATTGTTCTGTTCAGATTTTCTGTTTCTTCATGGTGCATTTTTATTAGGCTCTATGTTTCTAAGAATTTATCTATTTCTTATAGATTAGCCAATTTGTTGGCATAGTAGTTTCTTCTGATCCTTTGTATTTCTACAGTATCAGTTGTAATGTCTCCTCTTGCATTTCTGATTTTATTTAAGCTTTTTCTTTCTTTTTTTTTTTCCTTAGTTTCTCACCAGTTTTGTTTGCCTTTTCAAAAAACCAATTCCTAGTTTCATCAATCTTTTTTTATTATTTTTCTGGTCCTTATTTCATTTACTTCCGCTCTGATCTTTGTTATTTCCTTTTTCCTGCTAACTTGGGGGCTTAGTTTGTTCTTATTTGAGATCTTTCTTTTTTCTTAATGTAGACATTTAGCACTACAGAATTCCCTCTCAGAGCTGCTTTTGCTACAGCCCATATGCTTTGATATTTTGTTGCCATTTTCATTTGTTTCAAGATATCTCTTGATTTCCCTTTTGATGTCTTGACTCTTTCGGTTGTTCAGGAGTGTGTGATTTAGTGTCCACATATTTGTGAATTTTCCACTTTTTGATCTCCGGTTTCATACTATTTTTGTGGACTAGACAGTGGGTATGATTTTAGTCTTCTTAAAGTTGCTAAGACTTGCTTTTTGATCTATCCTGGAGAATGCTTCTGTGTCCTTGAGAAGAATGTGTATTCTGGTGGTGTTGGATAGAATGTTCTGTGTATGTCTTTTAGGTCCTTTTGGTCTAAAGTAGGTTCAAGTCCGGTTTCCTTGTTCATTTTCTGTCTGGATGATCTGTTCATGCTGAGAGTGGGGTACTGAAGTCTTCTACTCTTATGCACTGTTGTCTGTTTCTCCTTTGAGATCTGGTAGTATTTGCGTAACAGATTTAGGAGCGTTGATGTTAGGTACATACGAATTTACAGTTACCCTCTGGATGAACTGACTCTATCATTATATAATGGCCCTTTTTGTCTCTTGACAGCTTGTGACTTTAAGTCTGTTTTATCTGATGTATGTATAACTATCTCTGCTTTCTTTTGCTTTCCATTTGGATGGAATGTCTTTTTCCATCCGTTTCCTTTGAGCCTAGTGTGCCCTTAAAGCCGAATGAGTCTCTTCTAAGGCAGCATATAGTTGGATCTTATTTTCTTTATTAAGCCACTCTATTCCTTTTGATTGGAGAATTTAGTCCATTCATGTTTAATTATTAGTAAGGAAGGACATGCTGATGCCTTATTAGTTATTTTCTGGTTGTTTTGTACTTCCCTAGTTCCTTTCTTGCTCTTTTGAGGACTTCCTTTGTGAATGGATCATTTTCCAGGGAGGTATGCTTTGATTTCCTTTTCTTTATCTTGTGTGTCTATTATAGCTTTTGCTTTGTGGTTATCCTGGGGGCTTACATAGAACATCTTCCAGATCAAACAGTCTGTTTCAAGCTGATAACCAAGTTAACCTCAGTTGCATACAAGAACCCTTAATTTTTACTGCTCCTCGCATTTTATGTCTTTGATGTCATAATTCACCTCTTTTTATATTTTCTATCTTTTAATAAATTATTGTAGCTATAGTTATTTTTAACATTCTTGTCCTTTAACCGTTACATAAGAATTAATGTTGAACACACAACCATATTACAATATTGTTTTAAATTTGTACACTTATTTTTACCAGCGTGTTTTGTAATTTCATCTGTTTTCATGTTACTAATCAGCATCCTCTCATTTCAACTTGAAAGATGCCTTTCTGCATTTCTTGTAAAGCAAGTCTAGTGGTGATGAAATCCTTCAGCTTTTGTTGTATTATAGGAATGTCTTTCTCCATTTTTGAAGCACAGCTTTGCTGGGTGAAGTATTCTTGGTTTGCAGTTTTTTTCTTTCAGTATGTTGAATATATTATCCCACTCTGTCCTGGCTGCACAGTCTTTTGCTGAGCAGTCTGCCAATAGCCTTACAGGGTTTCCCCTTAAATGTAAGGCATCTTTTCCCCCCTCTTCCTGCTTTTATAATTTTCCCCCCTCTTCCTGCTTTTGTAATTTTGTCTTTGATTGTAGACTGTTTTATCATAATGTGTTTTATTCTTTTCTTTTTTTAAGATTTATTTATTTATTTGTGAGAGAGAAAGAGAGAGCACAAGCAGGGGAAGCTGTCAGCAGAGGGAGAAGCAGGCTCCCCACTGAGCAAGGAACCCAATGCGGGACTGGAACCCAATGCGGGACTCGATCCCAGGACCCTGGGATCATGACCTGAGCCACTTAACTGACTGTGCCACCCAGGCGTCCTTATCATAATGTGTTTTAGAGAAGATATTTTTCAGTGGAAATTATTTGGAGACCTGTGAGCTTCATGAACTTGGAGGTCCTAGTTTCTGCCAAGATTTGGGAAATTCTTAGCTATTTTTTTTTTTTAAAGATTTTATTTATTTGACAGAGAGAGAGACAGCCAGTGAGAGAGGGAACACAAGCAGGGGGAGTGGGAGAGGAAGAAGCAGGCTCCCAGCAGAGAAGCCTGATGCGGGCTCCATGTCAGGACTCCGGGATCACTCCCTGAGCCACCCAGGCGCCCCTTAGCTATTGTTTCTTTAGATAAGCTTTCTGTCTCTTTTTCCCTTTATTCTTCTGGGACTCCAGTAATGTGTGGATAGTTTCTTTTAATGGTATCCTATTGTTTACATAGGAGTTCTTCATTCTTTTTCTCCTGTATTTTCTTCTGACTGGATAATTTCAAATGACCTGTCTTCTACCTCACAGGTTCTTTCCTCTTTGTGGTCCAGTTGGCAATAGGTGTCTTCTGTTGCAGTTTTCATTTCTTTGGCTCTAGAATTTGTCTTTTCTTTTTTGTTTATGATTTCTGTTAAACTTCCAATTTTGTGTATTGTTTTCCTAATTTCATTTAAATGTTCTTCTGTGTTTTCTTATAGCTCACTGAGCATCTTTGAAATAACTATTTTGAATTTTTTTTACTGTGTAAGTCCTAAATCCCTTTCTTTAGCGTTGGTTCTAGGAAAATTATTGTGTTCCTTTGGTGGTGGTGTGTTTTCTTGATCTTTCATGTTTCTTGAAGTCCGGTGTTATGTCTTTGCATTTGAGGAGGCAGTCACCTCCTCCTGTCTTTAGTTACTGGGTTCAGGAGAAAAATACCTTCTGTCAGCCCTGTTAGGGATTCTTAGGTTTTCTCAGACCTTCTGTGGATATGTCTACCCCACTCTTCTTGTTCCCTCGTGGGGAGGATTTCTTAAAATTGTATGCCTTCTCTCAGTCCTGCAAAGCTAGGCCAGGTGCTGACAGACTCGCGTTTGCTCTCCTTTGGTACTGAATGCTCAGGCTTTAGTCCTTTTCTCCCAATCCTGCAGAGTCAGGCTGGCCTGTGTGTGCTCACTAGCTGTCTCCGAAGTCTTGCTCTTACTGCCATCAGGGATGTGCACGGGGAGCCAGCCCCGGTGGTGGGGGGTGTGGGTGTGCAGGTGAGGCATGCAGAGCATTGGAGGTGCCCAAAGGCTAGCTGGGGGGATCTACAGGTGAAGTATCCCCAGTGGCTCTTCGGCAGGCTTCCTGATGGAGTCCACAAAGTGGCTCGTAGGATCTGTGTCCTTTTTTGCCCTCCAAGACACCAACTGCTGTTCCCCCAGCTGCTCCCTGCCCCCAGTCACTTGGGACGTTTCAGTATTCTGGATGAATGAGAGGGAAATGGGTTTTTTTGGTGGTATCCGCACAGCTAGGTAAGCTGAGTGCTCACACACTCTCACTTTCCCCTGTGGGAGAAATAAGGGGCCAAGGTCTCTCTTGGCACCGAGCTTTACCACCTTGGGGGTAGGGGCTGTGACACAGACAAAATGAAACCGCCTCTTCCATCTTCAGTGCATCCAGTCCTGGGTTTTTTGTTTTCTTTTGCTTCCACGACGTGCTGAAACTTCTCTGCTGGACTCCTGGGCTTCCACAAAGACACTCTCATCCGTGGGTGATGGTCTAAATCCATGTTCTTTGCAGGCAAGAGGATAGAAAACTCTTGTTATACCACGTTGATGTCACTCCTCGATTCTTTATCCTATTATATCTTTTATAAATGTAAATCAGACAAAATGGTTTTAAGTCCTTGCTTTTTTTCTTCTTGGGATTTTTCACAGTTGTACAGTCGGGATTACTTTTCATGTGCCTCCGTCCCTTACAGTCGTAGTACTTGCAGCATTTACCGAGCGCTCGTGATTGCCATTTACTGTCACCAGTATAGTTGGTTCTGCAGTCTCGCTCTTGTTGGTCCTCTTGGTTTCTGCTACTTGGAATCAGAAGCATCTTACCTGAGACATTTGTCTTGATTCTGTTTTCCTAAATTCTAGGTTGCATATCTGTACATGCACAACATTTCCTTCTGCTGTTAAAAACTCTAAAATCACACTTTCATTGTTTTCTTAAGATTTCTATTACAATAGTTTTCCCTTACCAATCAAATTTAAGTTGAGAATAATACATAGTTCTAAATTTACTGCTTCCTCTGCTTTCTGAGAATTGGGCTTTCCTGTGAACCATGACTCTGAATAGACCTCCCCAGGAGCAAAGTTTATTTTTGTTTATTGTCATATAAGTTACATATATATTAAGTGCACAATTCTAAAGGATATTGCCTGATTGATTTTTGTATATTATATACCAGTGGAATCACCACCCACAGTAACATGTAGGATGTTTCTGATGCCCCAGAAGTTTCTCTTGTGCTCCTGCCCAGTTATTATTATCCCTCCAGAGGTAACCACTGTTCTAACTTCCATTACGATCGATTGGTTTGTTTGGCTTTTTTTTTTATGTGAGTGGAATTATACCGTTATGTGCTCAGCATTGCGAGGTACATCCATGTTATTAGGTGTATCAATAGCTCATTGTTTTATATTGCTGAATAATATTCTGTTGTATGAAAGTATTGTGGCTTATTTATCTGTGTACCTGTTGAAAGACATTTGGGTTGTTTCCAGTTTGGGGATATTATGAATAAACCTGCTGTGAACAGTCTTGTACGAGTCTCTAGGTGGCCACGAGGCCTGGCACACGAGTGGAATTGCTGAATTCAGAACAAGCATTTGTTTAACTTCAGTATATAAGTGCCGAACATTCCTACATGATTGATACATTTACTCCCTACAGCCATGCACAGAAGTTCCAGTTGCTCTGTGTGCTTGCCGGCAGTTAGTACTGACCATGTCAATCTAATTGTTAGACATTCTGGTGGGTAGGTAGTATAAGTAATTATGCCATTGTGATATTTAATTTATATTAATAGCAAAGTTTCAAAGGGCCTGTGAAGACTTTTGGGAAGTAACTGTATTATTTATTCAGATGTTGTTCATAGGAGAGAAGGCAGCAGAAGTATTTTGCCTCACTTAATAAGGCACAGACTGAGTTGAAGGTTACGTATGTGTCTAGGGACAGAACCGTGAACACTGAAGTAACGCTTTGGGTCCCGAGTCTACTGATGAGGGTACCAGAGCCCTAGTTAGCAGTTATCCTGTTTCTGTTTTTGGATTCGGAGAAGTAAAGGCAATGGCATAGCTCTATTTTCACATGGAAAGATAATCTGGATTTAATAGCTTGCTGGGAACAGCTAATTTGGACAGGATTCACTGTGGTTTCTTCTTCCTCTCCAGAGCTGTCCTCTTCGGAGTCTGCCCTTCTCCAGGGGGGACACACTCTACTCGCATCAGCCAGTTTTCAAGTAAGTTGGAATTCCTGAAATGCCATTTGGTCCTTAGAGTGGACTGTGTATGTTCATTTAAAAACCAATGTCGGGAAGTCATTCTGGGCTTCCGCCTGCCCAGTGACCTTTGAACCTCTGCCTCTCCAGCTTCACTAAGACATTTACCACTTAACGTGCTGCTTACTATCTTGTCATGCTCCAACAGTGACAGAGCAAAGGAAGAACAAAACTTGATCCTTTACTTGAATAGACCAAGTGACTGTTAGAAACCAGAACAGGTCAATATAAAAAAAGTTAAATGAGTACCATGGAAAAATAGAGAATGCAAAAATGTGTGGTCTAGAGGGGTCAGGAGAGTTTCAAGGGGTATGGGATTTGCACTACCTCTCAGAGGATGGGGGGACATTTGGATATTTAGACATGTGGGAGGGATGGGGTGGATTCTAGCTATGGAGAAGATTTTGAGCAAAGGTTCACAACAATTAACAGGAGTTACACAGGAATCAGAAAAATTGGGGGAGCTGGTTTATTTTGGCAGATGGTAAATGATTAAGTTGGAATATGACAGGCCTCAAATGTTTAGATGAGAAGTTGAAGGTTTTATTCTGTACATAGTTTTTGAACCATTAATGGTTTCTGAGGAAGAAAGGGACAGGATACTGTTTTAGGAAAAACCAGTAACTGAGCGGTTAGACGAAAAATGTAACCGTTTTTCCACCAGGTATAAGTCACCTCAAGCCCTCCCTTATTCAGGCCTTTTCTTAGACTTTTTCCCCTACTTCCCATCCCACAATGTAATCATCTAATCAAATGATCCCAGTTCTTCCCACTTTCAGCTCAAGTACTTCTGGTATCACTTTATTTTTTATCGAGGTATAATGTGATAATAAACTGCATGTATGTGAAGTGCGTAACTGGCTAAGTTTTGACATACACGTGCACCCAGGAAACCATCTCCGCAATGAAGACAGTGACCATATCCAGTCAGAGAACGTACTTTGTATGACTTGAATCTTCCTGAATTTGAGACTTGTTTTGCCCTGACTTGGTCTCCCTTGGGAAATGAACAGTGAGCACTTGAATGTGTATTTTGCTGTTGTTCAGTAGAGGATTCTAAGAATGGATTAGTTTCCTTTTAGAAGCTTAAGGACTTAAAACAACACATTTACTGTCTTACAGTTACAGAGGTCGGAAGTCCAAAATGAGCTGGCCGGGCTGCATTCCTCTGAAGGCTGTGGGGCAGAGTCTGTGCCCTCACCTTCCCAGCTTCTAGAGGCAGCCCGTATTCTTTGGCTTGTGTCCCGTTCTTCCATCCTCAGAGCCATCGGTGTGGCATCTTTAAATCTCTCTTCTTCACATCTCCTGCTCTTGACTGTGACCTTCTTATAGGGACTTTTGGGGACATTGGGCCCACCCCTGTAATCTGGGATAATTTCCCCATCTGAAAGGCCTCAGCATGATCTCATCTGCAGTGCCTCTTGTTCTCGATAATGTCATCGTTCGGAGGATCGGACGTGGCCATCTTTGGGAGGGGCCCCTATTCCGTACGTGCAGATGTCCAGCCAAGTCGGTGGAGCGTTGTTCAAATGCTTTATATCCTTATTGATTTTCTGTCTGCTTGTTATCACATGTTGTGATAGGGATATTGAAGTTGGGGGCTGTCATGACGTAGACTTGTGTATTTCTCCTTGCAGTTCTGTCAGGTTTTCCTTTGTGTTTGAAGCTGCTACTAGGTGCCTAAGCATTTGGGACTGTTACGGCCTCCTCCTCAAGTGACCTTACTTATCGCTGAGAAATGACCCTTCTGTTGTTTGCCTCCAAGCTTGCTTTGGTATCTGATTAGTGTCAGTGTGGCGTGTCTTTTTTCATCCTTGTGCTTTTAATCTACTTGTGTCTTCATATTTACTTATTGGTAACATGTAGTTCATTGGGTTTTGCCTATTTCAGTCCAATCTGGCAATCTGCCTTTTAATTGGGGGTGTTTAGGGGCGCCTGGGTGGCTCAGTCATTAAGCGTCTGCCTTCAGATCAGGGCGTGATCCCGGAGTCCTGGGATCGAGCCCCACATCAGTCTCCCTGCTGGGAGCCTGCTTCTTCCTCTCCCACTCCCCCTGCTTGTGTTCCCTCTCTCACTGGCTGTCTGTCAAATAAATAAATAAATCTTAAAAAAAAAAATAATTGGGGGTGTTTAGACCATTTATTTAATGTGATTTTACATTTAATGTGATTATTGGTGTGATTATTCAGCTTTTTTTTTCTGTTCATGTTACCTTCGTTCTCTTTTTCCTCCATTCTTCTTTTGGAAACTGACTATTGCTTAGGATTTCAGTTTATTTTCTTCATTAGCTTATTAGCCATAACCCTTTCGTTATTTTCTTTTTTAATTTTGTTTTTTAAAGATTATTTGAGAGAGAGCAAACACGAGGGGGGTGCATAGGGAGCAGACTCCCTGCCGAGCAGGGAGCCCGATGTGGGACTCGATGCCAGGACTCTGGGATCATGACCTGAGCCGATGGCACATGCCCAATGGACTGAGCCACCCAGGCGCCCCATCCTTGTTACTTGTTGCTTAAGGTACACGTTTATCGCCACTTCCTTTCAAGTGATTCTCCTCTTCGTGAGTAGAACCTTGCAGTAGCGTTCTTCCGCTGCTCTTGTCCCACTGTTCAATGCAACTGTCGGCATGTGGTTTCCTTTTACACGTGTTGTGAACCCCACAGTACTTGTTATTTTTTGTCTAAGCAATTATCTTTTAAAGAGATGGAAATAATAAGAAAAAAATTATATATTTATCCACATATTATTTCTGGTGTTTTTCATCTTCAGGATGTCTATCAATGATTGACAGTGCGGGGCGGATTCTGACCCCTGGGACGTTTGGAAATGTTAGGAGACGGTTTGGTTGTTACGACTTGGTGGGACGTGCTCCTGGCTCCCAGCGGGTTGATGCCAGCGATGCTGCCCCCACAGCGACTTAAAAGAATGATTTGGTCCAAAATAGCAGTAACAACAAGGTTGAGAAGCGTTGGCTGCAGACCCTTACTCTCACCTGGTGTCACTGTTTCTTCTGCATGAAGGCTTCCTCAGGATCTCCCGCAGGGCAGTCTGCTGGTCATGAATTAAGTTTTTATATCCGAAGAAGGCCTTCTTTTGCCATTGCTGAATTCAATTCTGCTTTGACAGTTTTTCTTCTTCTTAGTGTATAATGTTGCTCCATGTATTCTTGTTGCATTGCTTCCAACAAACAAGCTGCTGTTGTTTTTTATCTTTGTTCCTTTACATTTATGTGTCTTTTTTCCTCTGAATACTTGGTAAGAGTTTCTCTAACACTGGGTTCGAGCTATTTGGTTAAGATGTGCCTCAGTGTAGACTTCTCTGTGTCTCGTACGCTTGCAGTTTGAGTTTCTTAGACCTGTGAACTTTCATCAAGTTCAGAAAGTAATGAGCTATTATTTCTTCAAATGTTTTTGCTGCTCCTCTCCCCTCTTTCTGTTTTCAGGGACTCCAGCTGCACACATATTGGGCCACTTGAAGTTGCCCACAACTCCCTGATGCCTTCTCTTCTTATAAATTCTTTTCTGTTTCACTTTTGTTGTTTTCTGTTTTGTTGTCTTTGAATTTATTAATTTTTTCTTCTTCAGTGCCTGGTCTGCCATGAAGACTAGTCCGTATGCTTTTCATCTCTGAACATTCTCACTTTTAGCTCTAGATGTCTTTTTAAAAAATGTCTTCCATGTCTCTCTTCACTTTTTGAACAAATGGAATACAGTCATAATAATTTTTAATGTTCTCATCTGTTAGTATTTGTGTTCTGGGTTGGCTTTAATGGATTAATTTTTTCCTCATTATAGTTGTATTTTCCTGCTTCTCTGCAGACCTGATAATCTTTGAATGGCAGATACTGTAGATTTTACTTTATTGGGTTCTGCATACTTTTGTGTTCCTATAAAATATTTTTGAGCCTTATTCTGGGTTAGGTTACTTGAAACTGTGTTTCTTTCAAATCCGGCTTCTAAGATGTATTAGGTGAAGCAGAACCGTGAGTAGGGTTAGGGCCGCCTGGTCCCACGGTTGAGGCCCAGCCTTCCTGAGTATTTTACGCAGTGTCCGACGAACTGTGAAATTTGCCGGTTTGACTGATGGCAATAGAAACTCTATTTCCAGCCCTTTAGAGCACCGGTACTGCTCCCTTGAATCCTTTTGGGTGATTCTTCCCCCACCTCGGTGGTCTCCTCACACGCACGCCGTGATGGGTACTTTGCTGAGTACTTGAGTGGAAACCTCTGCAGTTCTCGTTGCTTCTTTCCTTGTGCAACTCTCGTCTGCAGTACTCTGTCTTGTGACGTCGAGTCCCCCTGATTTCCCCAAACTCTCGGCATTCTCTCAGTTCGGTGAGTCTGTTGGGCAGCCCTGGGTGCCCTGTCTGTACCCTTGCATGGAAACTCAAGGCAGTAAGCTGGAGCAGTCGTGGGACTCACCTCATTGGCTTACTGATTCTCAGGGATCACTGTTCTCTGTTGTAGGAGATTCACTGTCTTGGAAACATGTTTCCTATGCTTTGTCTGCAGTTTGTTGGTTATTTCATGCAGGAGTGTGGATCCAACCTTGTTAACCTCATCTTGACCACAGCATGGTCCTTTTGAGGTTGTCGTCTTTGAATTTATTAATCCTTATTAATAAACCATAAGCTTTATGAGGGCGGATCTAGCCCAGGCTTACTCTGGGACTCTTTCTCAGGGGCCCCATGACCACCCTGTAATTCCGTGATTCGCTAGAATCACTCACCCAACTCAGGGCATGACTTAGGGCTAAAGATGATTACAACAAAGGCTACAGAACAGGATCCAAAGGAGACAGAGCCTCACAGGTGGAATCCAGAGAAATCAGGCGCAGGCTTCCGAGTCCTTCCTCTGTGAGGATCGCACAGAGCCCCTTGGCTTCTCCTGTGATCAGAGATGTGGGAAACGTCTCTTCCTGGGGAAGCCTGCTTGAGTCTTGGAGTCCAGAGTTCTTAGAAGGGGCTGATCCCTTCGGGGCACACTGCTGTTGAGCAGCTGTGTGCGGGCCCCCGACGAGGGATATGACGCACCGTACGTGCGTGATGTCTTCATGTGTACTGGCAGCAGTGTGGACCGTCGGGGACATCACCCTCCAGGCACACAGTGACCCCATCGGGCCGTGACGATGTAGGCGTTCGTCTTCAGAGCATAAGGCTCGGAAGCACGGGTCCAGTTCTCCTTGGGTTAGTGAGCATCGAACGGACCCGACCTGCTGCTGTTACTCTGCTCACGGGCAGACCTGCCTGGCTTCTGAAGGGCGCCGGAACGGCCTGCGGGGGCTGAGCGTGCGTGTCTTTCTTCACACGGGGTTCTGGCGTAGTGACTTCCTGTGGCCTGTGGAGACTGTCGTCCTTACACCAGAACAATGCACGTCCTCCTCTCTCCAGCATCTGTCCCTCAGACTCCCTGCGTCCATGGGCCCGAGCGGTCACCTCTGTGTCCTCGGCTCTGTCCGGCCACTGTTCTTGAGGGGCTCCCGCCTCGCTGCTGTCCAGCCTGGGGCGCCTCCAGACAGGATGCCGAGGGGGCTTTGGGCTCATGTCTCCTTTCTCTCAGGGTCACCGTTCTGTCCTGCCTGTTTCTTCCCAGATAGATGGTTCAGTCGGATAGTCGTTGACCCGGCAGAGCTAGTCCACTTGCTCTCTTATGGTTAGAAACAGAAATCTCACCAGCTGACTTATCAGTTTTAAAACAAAATTAACTCACCCAATTTCAAATACAGAATAAAGAATAAGTAGGACGTCCCCTGTACCACCTCCAGCCCCCACCACAGGGTCCCACCGATAATATCTGGTAATGTCTTCTTTCAAGTTTTCTTCTGTCATTTACACATAAGCCTTCCTAGTCATAAAAATATAAACAGGATCATGCCACATATGCCGTTCTTAATATCACAGGTGCTTCCTAATCAGTGCATATAGAGACTTCCTTTTACAAATGTCCGCATAAAGCGCGTTAGTATGGATACACCATACGTTCTTGAACCGCTGTCCTATTAACGGACATTTGTTTTTTTTTCCTCCAGAGTGTTGCAAGGGTGCTCGCGTGTCTTTGCACTCTGAGGTACTTCTGGGGAATAAATTCCTACAGGCAACAAAACTGGACTAAAGTTTTGATGGATCCTGTCGGATTGGCCCCTAGGTAGACCTGCCACGCTATCCACGTGCACTTCAGCTGTTAGCCCAGCTGGCCTCTCTCGTACCACGTTTTTCGTGGAGTGGAGCATTCTCTCAGGGCTTATTTAACATTGTCGTGGGTGAACTGCTTGTTTGGGTTGTTAGTTATTTTGTTGTTGTGGGTTCATCTCTCTTGCTATTTGTGGGAATTCAGAATATTGACTTTTGTTTATGGTTTATTTTAGAAGTTTTACATTTTTATGCGGTTCTGTCAATCTGTTTTAGGATTTTTTGCTTTCTAATTTCAAGCTTATAAACCTTTTATTCTATTTTTCTTTAAAATTCTACTCCAACAGAAATTTTCGTGTGCTGTGAAGAAACTCACCTTAATTTTTTTCTCAAATAGTCATTTGTTATGACACTGTTTAGTGGCTAATTCAGCTATTTTAGCTAATCTGAAACTTGCTTAATCCTATTCAGTTCTTATAACCCTAGGTCTGTTTCATTGAGTTTTATTCCATACTAGGCCACTCTTTTATCTTTATCTCTTGGTATATTTTGCAATGTGGTAGGGCAAGTCTCCTCCCCAGATTCTTCCAAAACTATTTTTGGTTCTTAAACATTGGAGGTAGTGAAATGTTCTGTTGACGTTAGGAGGTACACTAGTGGTGTTTCATGTATCTTAGAACAGAGAGGACGACGCTGACGGTGACCTGCAGCCTGGCCAGCGCGACTTAGTGCCAGCTGTGCACCAGGCCCCGAAGGAAGCACTTCCTGTTGAGCATTTATTAATTTCTCACAGTAGCCCTGATTGAGGCACTGTTTTTACATGCCTTCCACAAAGAGGAAACATCAAAGTCATTTTTCAGATAGCCCCGTCGCTGTCTTGCCTTCCTTCTGTCCATACTGCAAACTTCACCCCTTTCCTGGGTGAAGCCTTTATGGCTAAGGCGAAATCTGGTATTTCAGGAATCTGTGACCTTCAAGGATGTGATAGTGGATTTTACCCAGGAAGAATGGAAACAGCTGGATCCTGTCCAGAGGGATTTGTTCAGGGACGTGACACTGGAAAATTACACGCACCTGGTCTCCATAGGTAAGGATGATTTCTGCGTGCGGTCTTGGGGTGCGGAGGAGGGGGCTCTTGTGCTTCGGTGAGTGTTTGCCTTTAATCAAGTTAAGGAACCTCAGATTCCCAAATTTTGAAAGGTTTTGAAGAGGTTTGTACTCCTAGCAAGTACATGTAATAAACTAGTCATTTTTCTGAGCCCACTTTGGTTCCCAGATTCTGCCACGTCTGGGAATTTGTCCCATCGAGGCTCTGTGTGCTGTTCACTGCCATCGGCTTTGTCCCGTGTAGCACTCTCCTCCTACTGTAATCAGACACCTTTTTTTCTTCTTCCCCTGTGAGCAGGACTCCAAGTTTCCAAACCTGACGTGATTTCCCAGTTAGAGCAAGGGACGGAGCCATGGATCGTGGAGCCTGGCATCCCAGTAGGTACTGTCGGAGGTAAGTAACGGATCCCTGCTGGATGCGCACCATTACTCTGACCGCTAGCCTGAGAAGAGGGTTTTATGTCCGAACGTGTAGATGTACTTGCTTCTCCTTAGCATCTCCTGGGCTCTCTAACACATCTACCTTGATACTCCTTTCAGAGATGGTATCCTTCCCGCTTTTTCCTGAACGCAACCTCTTGACCTGGACCCTGGATTCTGTCTCTTCCCACCTCCTTTGGGACCCTGGTCTCTTAATTACCACCTCACTTTTCAGCCGTTAGAGTTTGTTTTGGATCTGCAGGCTCTGTGACTAGCACCTCCAAACAGAAATAGTACCCTAAACTTCCAGATGCTGTTACTCAGCACTGTTCATCCTGCCGACCACCACCTGCCGCCTTGCCTGCCCAGCCAAACTCCACGAAAGTGAGTTCCGTACCTGCAGTCTTCGTTTATCACCTATTCCCTAAGGTTTTGACCCTACAACTTAATCAGACTGTCCTTGAAGTTGTGCATAACTTTCTTGTAAACCATGAATTCCCAAACTGCACAGAGGGGCTCGTCAAAGATCTGACCCTGAAAAAAAATATACAGCCTTAGTCACCCTAGAGGAGGGATAGCTCTCCAGAGTCAGTGAGGAGGGAGTAGTTCGTTTTTATGGGGAGAAAACACTCCACGTTCAAATTTGGGAAGTGCTGGGAAATCTAAAATTTTAGCAGGTTTCCTACTGAAAGAGCACTCAGAGATTTCTTAAATATGTAATTGGGCAGTATGAATTTCCAACAGGGTTGCATAGATTGTAACATTCTTCCTCCCCCCACCCTCCCCACCATGAATCCTCTTCATACCGCACCTTTAAAATCCTTCTCTTAGAAGATGGTTTCACAGAGCACAGTTTAGAAAAGTTGATTTTTTTAGAAAAATTAAAAGCTTTATTAAGTCACACTTAGCTTTTGGAAAAAAGTTGTCAGGTTTTATTACAAATTAAAGTTTTTAAAAATCCCAATTTGAGCAGATAGTTAAGTATTTTAAAATTGCTTTCTACGTACTGAAAAATCCTAGACTTCTCACAGAACACATTAGTCGTTACCAAAGAGAGATTTCGGTAAAAACAACACTAGAGACACACCTCATGTTGGGTGGATGGTCCCAGTGATCCGGTCGGTAGGGAGAAGACAATCACTTGAAACATGTGGCTCCGTTCCTTGGCTGACTTTACTACTGGAGTGGGACGTGATGGTGTCTTGGTGAGCTGGCCCTGGCCTCTTCCATCAGAGTGGACTTATTCTTTACTGCTGATTTGGCTGTTTTTCTCTGTAAGAATAATGTAGTTTTACAGACAAGTACGGGTGATTGGAAGTTGTAAGAGTACCTCCACTGAAGTGGCGGCAGGTCCTGGGCCTTGTCTGGATTCTCCTCCTTACCCTCCTCATGGCGTTGTGGCATGGCGTTGTGGAGACCTGGCCCCTGCAGAATCCCGACCAGTGACCCTGACACGGCCTCGGACTCGTGGGTCTACCTTGGTCTTTCGCAGCCCGGTTGTCAGCACCCTTGATTATCTCCCCACGCACCGGGACTGGCAGTAGTGTGGTCAAGGCTCACAGCTTTGCATTAGTAAAGAGAGAATTCCCTTCTGCAGTAGGAATGGTGCCATTCAGTCTGGCCTTCTGGTACTCTCTCCAGTCCTTCATTCTTTGTCCTACCACGGATCTAGGACATGACAACGTGGATAACATTGGTCATGGTCTGTTGTGTTTGTTGCCTTCAGCTGCAACTCCAGGGCTCGACACCCTTTCCCTTGAACACCCCCCATGGTCTCCATATTCCTCACTGTGAAATACTTCCTGAAAGAATTATGGCCATCTGCTGTACAACTAGGTCTGTCTTGGTCATTCCATTAGTGAAAACATACCCATTTTTTTGTGCTGCAACTGGCTCTTCCCCCAAACTCCTCAGGTCCGTGCTGGAAGAGTACGGCTGTTACGTGTCGGCCTGCGCTTCCGGACGCTGCGCCCGTAGCCAGGGCACCAGGAGTGGAGCTGGGAGGCCGTCCTGCGTCTCTGCCTCACGGTGCGCGCTGGCAGCGACGATGCTGATCGTGGTCCTCTCCTAATGGAACCAAAGAAATGTGTTATTAAACAGCTTTGTTTCTTTACTGCATCTACCAGCATTGATTCCCCTGCTTCTTTCAGTTGTCCTCTTCCCGGTCCTGAGCAACACTCCGCCTCCTGGTTATGCGCCTTCCCGTCCGTCGTCTGTGTGCCGAAAAACTGCTTGCTTTCATTAGTACGTTTTATTCAGCCCATTACCCGATCTGCAAGGGTCTTTTCTCAGACATTCCTGTTGCTTCTCCTATTCTCTTGCTCCTTTTTTAGTGATCTTTCCTGTCCTATATCTGAACATCTGGGTTCTACTTTTGGAATCTTCCACCCCCCCAAACACCGCCAGAGTCTGGTCCCTCAGTTCTCTTCCTAATTCTCAGAATGCCTAGAGGTGAACCTGTCTTCCTCCCTTGAAGTATGTCCTCTGCGCCCTTCCCATTCCTGGCAGAGATGTAATTGTTCCCTCTGTGTTGCCGGCTAACAACCATGGTCCTAATTAGCCACGTTTTCCTTACTTGAAATTTTGTTCTCAGACTTTTGTTTGCTGCTTGTTGACAAGGAACCCCAGTTCAGACTTGCTTTAGTCTGATGGTGTCTCCTCTCGGCCATCTCTCATCTCTGTGGTCAGTTTGTACTTTACTATTACCTTCCCGGTTCTTAGAGATTACTGTGAAACAGACATTCTCTTGCTACTTTCATATTTCATTTATCATTATCCTTTGCTCTTTCCAACTTTCTCCCCAAATTGGCTATACTTGAAAATCCTCGAGATTTCCTACGGGCTTTATTTTTAGCTTCATTAGGTCCTTCCCAAACAAGAGCAATTATTTGTTCTCCTTCTACTTAGAGAATATAGACATTTTCTTTTTCTTTCAGACTGCGCGACAAGACCAGAAAATAGCAGATCAGTCCCAGAGCCGGACGTTTCTGAAGAGCAGCCGTGTCGAGAGGCAGTAGTGGAAAAACCCAGAAGGGATGATCCCTGTAGCTCCAACTTCCTAGAAACCCGGGAGTCTGAAAGCAGTGTAGAGAAGCACCAGGCAAACCAACAGACACTGGCAAGAGAGAGAAAAATCACTGAAAAGACAACACCCAGCTGGGAGAGAGGCCCTGGAACGAAGGACTTTGAAAAAAGCATCAATGTGACTGCAAACCTTGTAACACAAGAAAAATCTCCAGAAGAGACCCCTACTAAAACAAGTGCCAAACAGAATCCCAACCCAGTTAAAAAAGAGAAATCTTGTAAGTGCAACGAGTGTGGGAAAGCTTTCAGTTACTGTTCGGCTCTTATTCGCCATCAGAGAACACACACTGGAGAAAAGCCCTACAAATGTAATGAATGTGAAAAAGCCTTCAGCCGGAGTGAGAACCTTATAAACCATCAAAGAATTCATACTGGAGATAAACCGTATAAATGCGATCAGTGTGGAAAAGGCTTCATCGAGGGTCCATCTCTTACTCAACATCAAAGAATTCACACTGGAGAAAAACCCTATAAATGTGATGAATGTGGAAAAGCCTTTAGTCAGAGGACCCATCTTGTCCAGCATCAGAGAATTCATACTGGCGAGAAACCGTACACGTGCAATGAGTGCGGAAAAGCCTTCAGCCAGAGAGGCCACTTTATGGAACATCAGAAAATTCATACAGGAGAAAAACCTTTTAAATGTGATGAATGTGATAAAACCTTTACCAGGAGCACACACCTTACTCAGCATCAAAAAATTCATACTGGCGAGAAAACCTATAAATGTAATGAATGTGGGAAGGCCTTCAACGGGCCCTCGACGTTCATCCGTCACCACATGATCCACACCGGGGAGAAACCCTACGAGTGCAACGAGTGCGGGAAAGCCTTCAGTCAGCACTCAAATCTCACTCAGCATCAGAAGACACACACGGGGGAGAAACCGTACGACTGTGCCGAGTGCGGAAAGTCCTTCAGTTACTGGTCGTCCCTTGCTCAGCATCTGAAGATTCACACCGGAGAGAAACCGTACAAATGCGGCGAGTGTGGCAAGGCCTTCAGCTACTGCTCCTCCCTGACCCAGCATCGGAGGATCCACACCAGAGAGAAGCCCTTCGAGTGCAGCGAGTGCGGGAAGGCCTTCAGTTACCTCTCCAACCTGAATCAGCATCAGAAGACGCACACCCAGGAGAAAGCGTACGAGTGTAAGGAATGTGGGAAAGCCTTTATCCGGAGTTCATCTCTGGCCAAACACGAAAGGATTCATACTGGCGAGAAGCCCTATCAGTGTCACGAGTGCGGGAAAACCTTCAGTTACGGCTCGTCCCTCATTCAGCACCGGAAAATACACACCGGAGAAAGACCTTACAAGTGTAACGAATGTGGGAGAGCCTTCAACCAGAACATACACCTCACCCAGCACAAGAGAATTCACACGGGCGCAAAGCCTTACGAGTGTGCCGAGTGTGGCAAAGCCTTCCGGCACTGTTCCTCTCTCGCTCAGCATCAGAAGACCCACACGGAAGAGAAACCGTACCAGTGTAGTAAGTGCGAGAAGGCTTTCAGCCAGAGCTCCCACCTGACTCAGCACCAGCGCATCCACACCGGAGAGAAGCCCTACAAGTGCACCGAGTGTGACAAGGCCTTCAGCCGCAGCACCCACCTGACGGAGCATCAGAACACGCACACGGGCGAGAAGCCCTACAACTGCCACGAGTGCAGGAAGACTTTCAGCCAGAGCACGTACCTCGTTCAGCACCAGAGAATCCATTCAGGGGAGAAACCTTTCGGATGTAGCGACTGCGGGAAAGCCTTCAGGTACCGTTCCGCCCTCAACAAACACCAGAGACTGCACCCGGGTATATGACTCTTCGAGGAAGGCTGCTTTGTCCTTTGGTCAAGTACCGAAGAATCGGAGTGAATCGAGAAACCGCTCAAAATATTTTCACTTTTCACGGTCCGCTGTGGCACGGGAAGGGGCATTGCTAAGCTCTGGGACACCGGAAAGGTCAACTGTTCAGGCCTCAGTTTGCTCTGTGAACAAGGGATTGGGAGTAGATGGTTTCAGGGCGTGTTGGGAGTTTTATATTCCAGTTTTGTATATTCACAGTATATTCTTGATTAGGATTCTCTACGTCAGCATCTAGAGTGTGTATATTTCTGCATGTTTTGCTACTAGAAAGCATTCGTGCTTCAGTAACTGGACGGGGGACCTATTAGGCTCCTGTTCTAATGCATTTAAGTTGATTAACTGGTTCCTAATAAAATAATTATAAAGCATCCTTAAATCAATAATTCATCAGTATATACTGGCTTACCTCAGGGCAAGGGTTAAGCCTTCCTGTTCCTATTTCTCTTAGTATGTCTTAGCATCCTAGGAGTTTATCACAACTACAGCTCCCCCTCCATAGCCACACCAGTGTTATCTAACCCTCACTGAATAGTGGAATCGCTTCAGCAACTTGATAAAACTCTGTTGCCAAGGCCCCACCTTCAGAGACTAATTTAACTGGCCCAGTGGGTTAGGGACCAGGCTTCAGTATTTTTTTACAGTCCTCACAGGCAGCCCAGAAAGAACAACTGGATTCGATCACCCACTCCTTTAGTCGGCAGTTTCCTGTGGCTGCTTCTAGAAACCTCACATAATTTGTACACATCATTTCGACTATCATCTTATTTTGTAAGTCGAGTTCTCACACACGCTGGGAGGTAGGGTTAATTTATTTCCTCACCGAAGTGCAGAAATAAAACAGCTGTGTAAAGGTCATTTTATCTGCTTTTCCTTGGCCCCAGATATCAAAAGCAGATGACAGTGCTAATGACATCCCTGGTCAGGATAACGTGCGAGCCAGAAATCCACATGGGCCGAGCCTGGAAGAGACTGGCCCCTTTGATTTCCTCCAGATCTAGTCTAATTACCAGGTAGCTCTTTTCAGGCCAACCGACGACTTCCCAGCCGGGCCTTGAGAATGGAGAGCTCTGAGAACAGGGTAGCACAGAAAAGTTCTTGACTCTTCTACAGGTGAGGTTTGGGGGGAGTGGGTGCTGCTGATTCTCACAAGTGGAAAAAAAAAAAAATTCAGTCTTTTTGGCACATATAACTGCCAGAGACCTGCACTGGAATCTTGTCCCCTCCTTAACTGGAGGTGCCAGACAGTGAAAAACAGATCAAATTCAGGAAAAAATGTAGCCATTTTAAATCTCAGCACCTTTCTCTGTTGTAATTTGAAACATCTATAAAGGAATGCCATCTTGGTATTTCTTAATTTCTCAAGGCTTCCATCATGTAGGAATTATAGGCTCCCACTGCAGAGAGGTGGAAACTGCCGCATACAGGGGAAGCTTGGGGTGGGATCGGAGCCCCTCCCACAGGACAAGGAAATGAAGTTTCTTACCTGCGTGAAGGGCCCTCTCGTTTCAAAGGAGATCCCAAAATGGAAAAACACCAGAGTCTGGAATGGGAAGGCTCCTGTCCTTGGGCCCTCGATTCCTGAATGAAGGAGAATTTATGTGGAAATGTGTCATTAACCTGAAAGGGGACCCCACTTTGTTCCACTGTTCACAGATGCCGTCAGACCCAGAGCGCCCAGAGCACGTGATCGCTGCCAAACTTAATTCCTCTCCTCTGCTTGCCCGTCCCCCATGTGCCCAGATCTCTCCCAGATCATACAGGCCTGCAGAACGGAGAAGCAGGGGCCTCCAGAGGTTAACAGGGCCTTGGTTTCTGTGTCGTCTTTGTGAGTAGCTCAAAACACCGCTCTCCTCGCTGTCCCGGAGCGTGCTCCTCGTCCCCAGGGGGCAGGTGTGCAGCTGCCGCTCCCGCTCGGGCACAGCGGTCTGACCCTACGCCGTGGGCACTGAAGGTGCTCGTCACCCGACATGTGCCCTCGCCACGGCCGCTCCTTCCCCCGCCTCCCGACCCCTATTTTAAGAGCTGAGAGAGGAAGTTGCTTTAAATGGTTTCTTAGTCCTTTTTTCTTAATTCTGCCACTGAAACGCCACAAGCACCTACGAGAACATAACTGTATGCATACATAACATGCTCTATCCCGCTACGTCCTACTAGACAGCAGGGTAAAACTAAAATCTACAGGGAAGAACTGGAAGTTAGAAGTTCTAGCATTTTCCTTGAACTTAAAATCAGCCCAGAAAACTAGAGGAGTTCGGTTTACATTCGAGGTGTACCATCCATTGATGAGCTGCCCAGAAGTAAAAGGATCTCAGACTTAACCAACAAAACCAGACAATACTTTATGAGACACACTCTCTACTATTTACAAAAAATTCAGTGACCTTAATATGTAGTTTCTTTGGGTGTTTCGGTGTCCAAGACTGAGCATATAGAGACCACACACTTTTCCCTCAGTCCTAGATTGGCCTCAAAATTATAAAGGGCCACCTGAGTAGGTTTCTGTCAAATACATGGGTGAGGGAGAGGGGGAAATGTCACATAACGTAGTCATTCCTTCTTAAACATTTGTGTCTTCAGGGGTGCGGGGGTGGCTCAGTCCCTTTAGCATCTGCCCTTGGCTCAGGTCATGACCTCAGGGTCCTGGGATCAAGCCCTGCGTCCAGCTCCCTGCTCAGCGAGGAGTCTGCTGCTCCCTCCGCCGCCGCCCCTGTTTGTGCTCTCTCAAATAAATAAAATTAAATCTTGAAAACAAAACCGGAAAACATTTGGGTCTTCATTACAAATAATCCAACCGCAGCCAGTGCCTATGAGCCACCTGACCTCAATAGCGGTTGGGGTCAGACGCGGACAAAGCCAAACCTCTGCTTTCACAGGATTCCCATTTTATTATAAATAAATAAATGTTTTAACTAGCCCTCAAACAGTACGGCTGGCTTGAGAATCCCCCCGGGGCCGTGGTTACAACTCAGTCGGACGGCTGGGCAGTGCCTTAGTGCCAAGGAGACCAGCGGAGCAAGTGAGGGAAGAACGAAGTCGACACCTGGAGAAGAGCCTTCCAGGGAGAGGGCTGTGGCCACAAAGGTCCTGAGACAGAAGCATGTCCGGCAGTTTGAGGAACACTGGTGGGGGCACAGTGAGCAGCAGATGAGGTCAGACAGCCGGGAAACAGGTCATGCAGGGCCTCCTCGGCCCTGGCAAGAACGGGGCATTTTATTCAGAATGAGACGGTGAGTCAATGGAAGCTGCTGAGCAGGGGAGCGACATGATGTTAATGAGGTTCTAAAAGGGTCACCTGGGGGCATCTGGGGGGCTCAGTCGTTAAGCCTCTGCCTTCGGCTCAGGTCATGATCCCAGGGTCCTGGGATTGAGCCCCGAGTTGGGCTCCCAGCTCCGCTAGGAGCCTGCTTCTTCCTCTCCCCCTGCTTGTGTTCCCTCTCTCGCCGTCTCTCTGTCAAATAAATAAACTCTTAAAAAAATAAGTAAATAAAAGGGTCACTTGCTCGATGGAGGGAAGAGACTGTAGGGGTCTGGGCAGAATGCTACCCCGGTGAGCCCAGGTGACTCAAGTGTTAGTGATGAGAGGTAAGAAGTAGCTGGGACTGAGGCTCTGTTTTGAAAACAAGAGACAAGATTTGCTGATGGTTTGGACATGAAAGGTTGAGAGAAAGTAACCAGAATGGCTCTGATGTGGGAAACAAAGACCAAAAAATAAAAAATAATAAAAAAATAAACTTCCTTCCTACTTACAGCCCATTGACAAGTCCTTGAAACAGGCAGAGTGACCTTCCTTGGGAGCTCAGCTGCCTGGATGCTGACACTTTGCTGAGCGCAAAAGGCAACCTCAGCCCGACCCCTGGATCCTGTGAGTCTCCTTTAACATATAGAAATTCCAGCGCCCAGCTAGCTCAGTCGGTAGAACATGAAACTCTTAAAATATAAAAATTCCTTTGGAAACTTCCTTCATCTCTAACCCTCCCCCCAGATACGTGTTGGCAATCACCCCCAAGCATGGCCCACCGATACACATCTGAAGGGTCTCATGACTCAGGTGTTATTAGATGGTAATAAATGACCTTTCCCAACAATAGTTAACCCCCTCAAGGTCCTGGAAATTTTGCCTCCAAAATTCCTTAGAGACTTACGCTCTCTCTACCCCCTCCCAACTTGAGGGCCACTCCTTATGACCCCGTTGCAGCTCTATCTACCCATGGGTCCTGTCCCCGTGCTTTAATAAAATCACCTTTTTGCACCAAAGACGCCTCAAGAATTCTTCCTTGGCCGTCGGCCTCAAACCCTAACATCTTTCCTGCATCAGCTCTAAGGGCTCCGGCCTGAGTAACATCTGAAGAAAGCAGCTGCCGTGTCCCAGAGAAAAGATGACCAAAGGGAGCAGGTTCACAGAAGGGGTGAGGAATCTGACTTCAGTTTTAGAACTCATCAAACATGGGAAAACCCCCCAAAAACGTGTACAAGCAACACATCGGTACAATACCACTCAGGTCCAGAAAGAACATGACCAGCATCCCAGCAACCCCTCCTCTTCCCCCTTCCAATCACAACCTGTCTTCTCCCAAGGGAACCACCCCCCTGCGTTCTAATACCAGAGACTAGTTTCACCTGGTTTTGATCTTTGCTCATAGAATAGGCTTGGATGACCAGCTTTTTAGACTCAGACTGTGTCTGTGGGACTCGTCCATGTTGCCGCAAGGAGCTGTGAATGCCACACTGTTTATCCATTCTACTACGGGTGGGTCATTTGGCTTGTTTCCACTTTGAGGCAGTTAGGAATAATGCCACTGGCACATTGTTGCACACCTCTTGTGCACAGGCGTGCCCATCGCCGTTCCGTGTACACCTAGGAGTGAAATCACTGTGGCAGGGTATACATGTGTTCGACTTCAGCAGACATTCCACACCATTTGCCAAAGAGTAACAATTTACACCACCGCCACCCGTCTGAGAGTTTTCATTGCTCTGGATCTTGGCCAACATTTTCAAGGCGTTTTTATTTTCGCTACCTGGGCCAAGTATTGTCTCAGATACTTTAGACGCCCAAGTCCAGGTATCAAGTCAGGGGCCGGATGTGCAGGTCTGGAGTAGGAAGGAGAGGTCCGCTCTTGGGGGTCTACGGTGTGTATTTACAATCATGGAACTGGATGGTGTGGCTTTGGAGGAGACGACAGGTAAGGAGAGTTCCAAGGACTGAGCCCTTAGAAACTCCAGCTTTTAGAAATCAGAGGTGGGGATCCATGAAGAAGGTAGGCAGCCTGTGAGGCAGGAAGATAACTAAGGAGTGGAGTATACTGGAAGCCAAATGAAAAGTGTTTAAGAATGAGAAGATGATCGGCTCTGTCTCCTGAGAGGTCGCATATGATGAAGGCTGAGAACTGACCCTTAGATTCGGCAGGGAAGAGATTAACACTGACCGGAAAAGCAGCTCTGGTGGACTGCTGGAACCAAAACCGACTGGAGGGGGCGAGCATGAGAACAGGAAGGAAGCAACTGGAGAAAGCAAGTTTGGGCACTTGAGTTTTGCTAGAATGAGAAAAGAAAATCGGGGTAGTTGCTAGAAGAGGATATTGAGTTGATGACTTTCTGTTTAAGATTTTAGTTTGTTGAGAGAGAGCGCACGAGTGGGGGTGGAAGGGCAGAGGAGAAGCAGACTCCCCACTGAGCAGGGAGCCCAACATGGGGCTCAATCTCAGGACTCCGAGATCATAACCTGAGCCAAAGGCAGATGCTTCACCCACTGAGCCCCCAGGCGCCCTGAGCTGATGACTTTTTAACAGGAGTTAGTACAGTGTGTTTGAATGCTACTGGGACTGATTCAGTGGAGAGAAAAACTGACCCACAGAGGAGTAAAGACAGACAAGTGAAGTCCTGAAGGGAGCAGGAAGCAGTGAGCTCAGTGCACAGTGGGGAAGGCTGACCTTAAAACAGGCGCATGACCAGGACGGCTATAAAAACAGGAGCGAGTGCAGAGTATTCGGCTGTGGTTGCGGGTAGGTTGGTGGAGGAAGGATGTGGAAGTTCTCCTTCCATTGCTTCTGTTTTCCACAGAATTAGGTCATGAGCGGAGATGGAGAAGTGGGTGAAGAACTGTCAGAGGCTTAATGAGAGGACACAAGGCGTGGAACGGGGACCTCTGACAGAGCGGGGGAGAGACCAACGGAGGAAACGCAGGGCTGGAGGGCAGCAGACAGGCCCTCCGAGGAACCTGGCCGAGAATTCCCAATGAGACCCATCACCGTCTTTGAGCTTCCTTTGCTGATGTTCCGGGATGTGGGGGCAGGCACGGGGTAAGCTGAAAACTGGGTCTAACCGGGGTTTTTCAAGGAGAGTGTGGCCCAAGGGAGGGTTAAGAGAGCAAGGCTGCTTGGGAGAGATGGATTAGAATAATGACCTGCGGCACTTACGCGGGGAATGGAGTGAGGGAAGCGAAGACAAATCCATAGGTCTCACTGTTTTAGGTTTTGCTAAGATTGAAAACAAAGTATAGTAGTAGCGGGAGGACTCTGAAAAGGGAGGAAGCAGACGGCAGTCAGGAAGCAGGCTGCTTGCAATGGAGGTTGTGAGGAGTGTACTGACTGGTAAGGACACAAGGTCTAAGGTGTGACTACGGTGGAGATGTCTGAAGAGAAAGAAAAGCAGATGGCTGGAGGAGAGGAAGCGGAGAGCCGAGAGCGCAGGCTGTTAGGTGGACTGACTACATGAATATTAAAATCACCAAGAACACTGGTCTAAGTAGTCATGGGAAGAGAAAGGCAGGTGCTGCGATCTCCAGGGGATGAGGCAGGGACTTGGGATCAGTAGATGACTTCAAGAAGGGGTGGTGGGTGGTCTAGTTTGATGGCGGATGTCCTGGCGGGGCTGGGGGTTATAGGGAGGAGGCGGAAACAATGGCCTGCAAGGACACCCACCTCACCTCCAGGCCCAGTCACGTCTGCCTAGTAAGAAAGATGCAAGGAAGAAGAGCGAGAAGGAAGGAAATATTCCAAAAGAAGTGCCCGAATTACCTGAAGAATTGTTTTCAGTCTGATGCACTTTCTTGTGCGTGCTCTCGCTGTGACAAACCCAAGTGACAACGGAGACTGATAATTTGGGAACATTCTGAACCAAGACTAAGGAGTGATCACAGAGCCTGCGCTCTGTTCACAGGAAGGAGGAAGCAGTGGGAGAGGGCACACCACCTCAGACGGTAGCCACTCAAGTCGCGGCTCTAAGCGGTAACTGGCTGAAAGTTAGGGAGGCAAACACATTACAAGGGAGGAGAGGGGTCAATATTCTTCACAATGATCCTATTCTTTTGGAGGGCAAGTACCCATGGCCCAAGTCCCTTGGTAAATTAGAGCCTCCAGGCTGGAGAGAATAGGAGGTGAAACCGGACGGGCCCTCGGGAGGGAAACAGACGGGCACCGGGCCCTGAAGGAAGGGCGCGTAGCTGAGTTGGGGGGACTTAAGACACAGGCCGATGGGACAGTGTGGGGCGATCGGCATCAGGTGACTTTAGCATGATCCCAAACCTTGTGACTCACACGACCGATTCCCCTTGCACAAATTTCACACTACTTGCACATCCTTATTTTCTGTAACAACCCGGTTTGCACTATAGACCCGCCCCCCAGGAGCGAGCGCGGGGTTTGTGCTCATTCCGCGCGGCCCTCCCGACAGCCGCGGTTCCTGTGGGTGATGAACGGAGCAGCGTCCTGTGTTCTACGGGAGTCTCAGGGGACAGACTGGATCTGCACTAGGCCGTGGGAAGAAACTCCTACATTCTGGCCACACCCGGCCTCGAACACTGGGGACCAGGCCCTGGCCAATGACAACGGCAATAGTAATTACTGTTTATTAAAAAGCAGCATTCCAGGCCGCTTACCCAGAACGCTGGGATCCTGACCTGAGCCGAAGGCAGACGCTTAACGACTGAGCCACCTAGACGCCCCGCGTTATCCCATTTTTAAAAATGACGACCCTGTGAGGTTTCTGTTGCTATACCTGCTTTTACAGGTGATAAAATTGAAATTTAAATGGTAACTAACTTTTCCGTCCATCATACAGTAAGGGTGGAATGGGCATTCAACTTCTGTTCCGGCCTGCTTCCGAGTCCCTATCTTCCCACCGCCTCACAACGCCTACCAGCGAGTCACCACCAGTAATGCCACCCTCTGGGCACTGAGCCCACCGGGTCTCTTCCAGTGGCAAGAATCCATAGCCAAGCACCTCGTTCAATCTCCACCATAGTTTTACATATTCAGTGTTCCATCTCTGTGACATTTTCCTTGCCGAAAACATTTCCCCAAACACAAGATGAGTGTTTAAAAAATAAATAAATAACAACCGGAGCACCTGGGTGACTTAGTTAAGCGCCTGCCTTCAGCTCAGGTCATGATCTCAGGGTCCTTGGATAGAGCCCTGCCTCACGCTTCTCTGATAGAGCTCGTCATCGATTTGCTGAGAAACCATCTTGGGGGTGCTTCTCAGACTCGCTGGGGATCTTGTTCCTGCTACTTCAGAAGGCCGGCAACGAGCTGCTGACCCATGTGGGACACTCTAAACAGCCCCTACGGTGCCCTCTTCGATATGAAATAGCGAAGTTTCTGCTACGCATGGCTAGAAAAACGAGCTGAGAGCTACTGTGCCATCCACATTGACGGAATAATGGCAACATTTTCTAGAGACTGCAAAATGAAAACTAACATTCAAAAATGTAAAAGAACTCAAAAGCAGCCTCCCATCACACAGAGAATGTTACAATTTATAAATCTGGTTGCTAGAAATAAAAAATTTGAGGAATTAAGTGAATACTACAAGTGACTGAGGGAGAGTGGTCTTTGTGGCTTTTGCTTGGAAAGCTCTGTCAGATCTTTCCACGGCTGGAAACACTATTTTCCAAAAATGGCCGTAACAATATTTCCGGTCCTAAACATTCTTCCAGAAAGCCTATTCTCCCACTCAACCTCCCCCCCTAGGCGGGACTTTGTTACTGCCTCCCTGAGCAGTGCTCAGCAGAAGGGACCTGGCTTCCAGGTCTAGGTCATAAAAGGTGAGAAGACCCCTTTCCCTCCAGCTTCTCCCTCCACCCCAGAGACTGCCTCTCCATCCCCACCTCGTCCTTCGTAACATGCACTACAAGCACGGATGTCCCCTTCGCCTTCTGGGGAACAGATGTTTGGAGAGAGTTCCTTGAAAAATTGTACTTGGTCTTTACCACTGCTTCGCTCTACAATCCAAGCAGCTGGGAAAGAGCTGAACACCAGACAGCAAGTGGCACTCAGAATCGTCCCTTCGTCAGCTCCTGGTCCTCTGTCCTTAACATCTGATGCAGACACTCTCACTTCCCTGAGCGGGAGCTCCTTCCGTAAGGTTCTCGACCCTTCGTGCAGAAACCATCTATAAAGAAGCGTCTATTTTTGACGGCTGACTTTGGACAGCTCTCAAGCTACCCCCTCCTCCCCTTCTGCCTGATACCTGGGCCAGTCCTGGAGCTTTGTCCTTGGGCAGCCTAGGCAGACGGTGTGCAACCCACACAATCCCTGGCCCACATGAGGGAACTCTCATCCCAGTGGCCCCCGTCCACATAAAACCCCCAGCTAGCAACCCCTCCATACTAGTTTCTGACCAAGTGCGGGGCTTGCTGTGCTCTCCCCAGAAAGTCTCACTTGCACACTATCTTGGTGCCTGTGTGGAGACATCAGTCTTGACGTCTGACCCACCGTACCGGCGTGGGGTGACCAGGCCACCACCTCCAAGGCCTCGCACGGAGTCCTTGCACGAGCACTGCTCGGTTCCAGCCAGCAATCTCCGTGCACAGTGTTAGGAATCAAACTGCCTGCCTGCAAAACTTCTGGCTCTTCTACAAAACACCCCGTGAAACTAAGATCGCGCCTGTCTGCTGGGCTGGAGCAAGACATACTGTTAAACCACGACACGTAATTACTTCGCTCCCTGTGCTTTCATTTTGTAGTCTATCAGTGCTCGGAGTGTTGGCAGTTGCTAAAGGTTTCAGAAATATGGCAGAACAAATTAGTGCTGAGGGAAAAACAACAACAACAATCCATTAACTTTTTCCTCTGTGAAGAGCAATTATTCAATTTCAGTGGTGCTCTTTCCAGCTACTGGTAGAGAGGGGTTCCCAGGAAAAATAGTTTGATCCAACAAGGGAAAGGTCCAAGAAGTTTCTCTCTCTGGATTTGTCCCTATAAGGAGGCGTGGAGAGGGGAGGGAAAGAATGATCTCACAATGGGATGGGACCCGTGTTCTAGACACTGTCTTGGTCACGCCCTGTACCTCAGATGGGCTGCCAGGTGCTTGAGCCGTGGATGAACCCACCCCTGCCTGACTCACCTCGATCCTGGACGAGCAAGAAAGGATCCAGGCCCAAGACCCAGCAACTAGAGAATGTATCGTTACCGAGACCTCCGAGAAAGGCAGTTCTGAGCAGAATACTTGGGGGCCAGGGAAATCTGGACTCACAGTTCTGAGGGCTGATGGCCCTGTCACCGCCCAGGAAGATTCAGAAACAAACGTGGGACTACTGGTAAAGGAAGAGATTTTCAGGGGCCTCTTCTTGTCTGCTCCCTTGTTTTCTTTGCCGCACCTCCAGGTAGAGTCCCAGAGAGAAACTGATGGCCCCCTCAAGCAGTTTAATGGAAGAAAATGTCCCCAAGACGGGGAACCAAGCAAGGCCAGTGGAGCAGCTGCATCGAGCCATCACAGAGACACAGTGTCACCCCCAGCCGGAAAGGGCTAGGGCAGAAGAGTATGTGCGTTTCCCAAAGCTGCTGGGACAAATTACCACACGCTTGCTGGCTTAAAACAACACATTTCTTTTCACATTGCTGGAGTCGGGAAGTCTGAGATCAGGGTCACTGGGCCAAAATCAAGGTATTGGCAGGGCCACACTCCTTCTGGAAGCTCCACGGGAGAAATCACTCCTTGTCTCTGACAGATGATGACATCACTCCAGTCTCGGTCCCAACTGCCGCCCCCTCTCCTCTGCCTCCGTCTCACGAGGACACACGTAATGGATTTAGGGTCCACCCTCACACTTGGGACCATCTCCTCATCTCAAGATCCTTACTTCTTTTTTAAACTTTATTTTAGAGAGAGTATGAGTGGGGGGAAGGGGCAGAGGGAGAAGCAGGCTCCCCGGTGAGCAGGGAGCCCGACCTGGGGCTCCATCCCAGGACCTGGGATCATGACCTGAGCCCAAGGCAGACGCTTAGCCATCTGAGCCCCCCAGGCGCCCCAGGCTGGTGATTTTTTTGCATGGGAATCCTAGGAGCTCCTGAGTAGGACCAGTTATTCCTTAGGCCTGTGTCCTTCCCCAGAGGGGAGCACAAGGAGGTGGAAAGGGATGTTTTGCCCCACACAGGTTAGGAGTGGAGAGAAAGCTAGCAAAGCGGGCTTTCAGTCTCAGCTGTATGGCTTACTGAAGAACACCACGATCAGATACGTCCTGGGGGAAGAGAACGGACGGCAAACGTAAAGAGCAGGACATGGAAGATCAGAGGCAGAGGCCAGGTCAGGAAGCCTTCGCAAAGCTGGAGCTGAGAGCTCGTCCGTGAACTAAGCCAGTGACAGCAGCAGAAGCGGGATCCACGGGGCTGGGTGATGGGCTCAGTACAGGAGTAAGGAAAAGAGAACAGCTTAGATGACACCATATTTTGAGCCAAGACGATGGGGTGGAAGGTGAGGTTGTCACCCTACTGGCATTTGGGTGGGACAGTTCCCGCTGTGCCAGGATGCCACACGCATTTTACGATGTTTATCGTCACTGACTCCTGCCCACTAAATTCAAGGAACACTCCCCTGTCACTGTGACCACCAAAGTGCCCTCTAAAGGGCTGGGGATACCACTTGACATGGTAGCCAGCATAACAAGGGAGGCTGAAGATGACGAGTCCCTTTCCAGACACATTACTTCGTGGCGCCAACAGTATAGTGTCTGGGGACACCTAGGAAACAGGTGGAAACATAGGTCTTAAGCTCATGAGGAAGCTGTGTGTGGAGAGGCGACTGGGACCTCAGAGTTAATGGTTTAAGCTGCACAGGAGGAGAGAGAGCCAGAGGAAAGAGGCTAAAGACAGAACTTTGGAGAATGTCCAAAGTCAAGAAACAGACGAGTCAGAGAAAGAGATAAAGCAAGTCAGAGTACTGGGAGGGTCAGAGCTCTGAGAAGGGAAAAGTGGAAATTCCAAAGCAAGACTGTGTGTGGCAATTAGGAGCTTGTGAAATCCACAGAAAATGAAAGTTTTTGAATAGGTAAAAACAGTCACATGGCGCAAAAATCACAAAAGTATAAAAAAAGTCACTCCCACCTCTGTCCTGCACCTACCTGTCCAGAAGTCCCTTTAAGTAACCACTTAATTTGTGTACCGTTACAGAATTCTGGTGCAGATAAAAGCAAATATAAATCCATATTCTTGTTTTAATTCTTTTTTAACACTGGTATGGCACACAGAATGTTATTCACCTGGCCTTTTTTTTTTTTTTAATCAAAAATATATTCTGGAGATTCTTCCACATAGACAGTATTTTCATTTTTTTTTTTATAGTGGTGTGTCATTCTCTCCAGGGAAACAGAACCCATAGACATAGATGATATATAGATTTAGATACAGAAAGACAGAGATTTATTTTAAAAAACTGGCTCATGCAAACGTGGGGGCCGACAAGTCCAAAATCCCTAGGGCAGGCCAGCAGGCTGGAAACTCGGGCAAGACTTCTGTGTTACAGTCTTGGAGGCAGAATTCCTTCTGCTCTCGGAAACCTCAGTTTTTGTCTTAAGGCCTACAACTGACTGCATGAGGCCCATCCACATTACAGAAGACTATCAACTTTACTCAGTAATCACATCTACAAAATACGTTCACAGAAACATCTAGGGTTTGACCGAACAACTCAGCACACAGCCTACTCAAGTTGACATACAAAATTAACCATCATAAGACACACAGTATTTCATTTATGGATAGAATTTGTAAGACCAATTTTATGATGGAGGGCATTTAGGTTATTATCAATTTTTTGCTATTACAAATTGTTCAGTGAATTACCTCATATCTACGTCATTTTAAATATGTGCAGATCAATGCAATTGTCAGGTATTGCCAAACTCCCCTTCATGGGGTTGCTTCTCCTACCAGCGACGCAGGAGACGGACTCCTCACAGCTTTGACAACAACTATGCTGTCAAATCTGGGAATTTTTGCCAGTCTGACTGACGAAAACAATAGCTCCACGTAGTTTTCATTCTCCCTTCTCTGTGAACAGATGTAGTTGAGCTTCAAAGGGACAGGTCAAATTTCAGGGCCTAGGGAAACGTGGATGACGGTACAGTGTAGAACTGAAGAAACAGGTAGTCTAAAGGGACAGAAATCTGGCAATATTAGGAGAGGATTTGCTTGGTGGCTAGAGGAGCGTGTGGGTTTAATGAAGATGTTTTTAAATAGAAGAGATCTATTAGACTTGTTTAAAGTGATAATGAAATGAGTCACCAGAAAAAGAGAGATTGAAAATTGAAGAGTGTGAGAGCAAAGTCATAAAGGAGACATAAAGGACTGGATCTCCAACAAAGTTGGGATGGATAGGAGCTAAGTGGTGGGTGTGGAAAGTGTGGAGGACAGAAGCTGGTGGGTGGGGAGCAGATGGCAGGCACCTTTTAAAGGCGGAGGAGGAGGAGAACTTTTGGAACAAGAATTAAAAAGGGAAGGTTTATATTCACCAGTGGGAGAGGAAAAGCACAAGCCGCAGATGCTACACTGGCCACAGGCATGGGGATTCCTGCCTGCCAAGACCCCAGGGTTCCAGAGAAAAGGCAGAATGTTTGCTGGATGATTCATCCATGTGGACACCGAGATTCAACAAATATTTACTAAGCATTTACCCTGTAAGCCACACTGATGTCATTCAGAATGAAATGAGACCAGGAAATAGAGCAGAAGGCTAAAAGCTGGATGCCAGGGTCACGTATGTCTGAGACCATTAAGATAAAAGGCACACTCTGGGAAAAGCGGAGATTTACTTTAGCCTCAGAGGTACTGTGGAAAATCTAGTCACGAGATGGGTCCCCAGAAAAGGAATCACTAGCATCACAGAGATGACTGGAGGTGACAATTCTTAATTTGGGCAGTGGTGAAAGGATGACTTGAACATGAGGCAGGAAGGAATCAGAGGACCTCACTGTTCCATGAGGAATGCTGGTACACACAAAAATTACCCAAAATTTCAAACAGACAAGGGTAGTACTCCAGTGCGTCCCTCACTCAGCTTCAGTAATGCTCAGTACTTTGCCAATCCTGTTCAGTGATCGCCCCTTCACTCCCCACTTTTACTTATCTCCGGAGTATTTTTCAGTAAGACCCAGATATCATAGGAATTGTATCTCTTAACCCATAAAAGACTTTTTCTTTCTTTTAAAACATAACCGTAATGCCATTATCACAACTAGTACAATAATTTTATAAAGTTGTTTTGATAATAAGTGACTGAAGCATTTGCAAAGGGTGCAAAATAAAAACACTGGTGTTTAGAAAGCCTGAAAAGACAAGCTGCTGCAGGGACGGATTAGTTAGGTCTTTGATAGTACTATTAAAAGTTACAATGTAAAATATTAACATGGGGATGTTCAAGATGAATATACAAACAATGTCACATATATACTATAATCTTTGTTATGTGTAAACATATATACACCTCTCTCTCCATACCTAGCATATGCAGATATAAACAAACAGGTATTGGTGGGGGGAGAGGTTGAAAGGACATTTACTAGTATCTCCCTGACGGGATAAGCACTTTTTGCTTTTCAGCGAGTGTGGTGGGGTTGGGGGAGGGTGGCGGGGAGGTGCTGGGGAAGGATCGTGGCCTCTTCGATCAGGCTGAATTAATATTCAGGGAAGGGAGTCCTCTTCAATCTCCCAGTCCACAAATCAGAAATGGAGATGAACAGATCGCAGGCAGGGCAACTACATGCTAAACGAGAAAAATATAACGAAAAACGGCGATGGCTTCACTCTGATTTATCGCCTTGCTAGAAAAGGCAGCAACAGATTCAGGGTCGGCCACACGCCCAGAACGAGAGCCACCGCGCCTCCACAGCACCTGGCGAGCTGCCGCCCACCCCACACCCGCAGAATCCTCAGTGGGCGCCCGTGACGTCACACAGGGTTTCTGGTGTGGGCGGGACTTGTCCCTAAGACTTCTGGGAAATGGAGTCTGGGAGCTGGGACAATACGGGGCTTTCTGGGAATTGTAGTTCTCAGCTGTGGGCTGCGACCAAGCCAGGAGGGTGCGGGGTCTCTTGGAGCACGCTGTGCATTGTCCAGAGGCCACCTCCACTTGGGAGGAGGCACCCGAGGCTCTGTGTGTTCTTGCCAGCCATTAAAGGAGGTGAAGGCTATGTACAGCCGGGTGCTGCACAGGAAAGAAAGTCCCAGTACACAAAGTTCCTGTGAGACTGTCTGAAATCAGGCTTGGAGCGGCTGCCAGCCCAGTGTCTGGGCAGCACTGCAGGGATGGGGTAGGACCAAGGTGCTGGGACCGCCGCGTGCCTGCTACTCTGGGAAACAGGAATCTTTACCAGGAAAAACCAACCGACCTACAACTTTTCAGCCTGAGATTTTAGGAAGAAGAGTCACATGAAGGAATAATATCCTAAAGCCGTGGAGGTTGAAGCCATTCCTGATTGCTCTACCAGGAAAATTCAGGATTAAGGTGAAACCACAAAATCCTCTGTATCAAAGAGATGGTGAGTGGTGGGTTTTTTGTTTCAAAGCCTCAAAGGAGGATATGAATAACAGAAAGATGAGATCCAAGAGAAGATGAAATCAATCTCTAACGGGTGGAAAGGCGAGAAACAGACATCTAGGAAGAGAACTCTTGAAACGAAGGCTGGGGGAAAAGAACGTGTCTTGCTTCAGTGTGACACGCCAGCGGAATCCCTGAGACCCATTAACGTCGCCCTCACATCAGGTCATGCAGACCACTTCTCTACCCCAGGCACTGCTGTGGTTCCATTACGGTCATGAAATTTGTAAATAATAATAATAATAATCATCATCATCATCATCCTGAGTTGACTCCCATGGTTCAGGGGGAAGGAACAATACAATTATCAAATGCCCTCAGCCCACTTTCCTTCTAGGGAGGCATGGTAGCGCAGAAGTATGGGCTCCCCAGCCCCAGACTCCCTCGGTTCAAGCCCTGCCTCTGTAGCTGTGATGAAATTACTATTCCTAACTCAGCTTCCTCATGTTTAATATATGGATAATATCATGGACGTCTTTGTTAGGGTTCAATAGATTCAATAAATTCCTGTAAAGCTTGACGACAATGGCTCACAGATAAGCACTCGACATTAGGTATCAATTTGTTGTTACGAGTTATTAAATAAGATCTGAGCATTTTGCTCTTTGCACTTCTACATGTTTTAAATATCTTAGCAGTGTTGTGGGATAAGTGGAAATGATGAGGAAACAGACTCACGCTAAATGACTGCCCTGTTCAGGGAGTAAGTAGCACTGTTGGGGCTAGAAGCTTCATCCACTGGATCATTCTTCTGACCACCACACCATGATGTCCCTGCTCTTATTCTTCTAGCTTGTCTCTATGAAGCTACAAAGCTGGATTGTGTACACACCTTAGAGTCAAGTAATGGGCTGGGCATTCAGGCAATCCTCAATTTATAAACAGCAACCGACCTTTGCATGGGCTGGAGAGAAATTTCTGAGTCCTAAGATGATTTCTGCATGTTTCAAAACATCTTAGGAGAAAGTCCATTATGATTTATTCTCATGTATACAGTATGGGATTATAGACATCTCTATGGAAAAGTAAACTGTTAGCAAATCGAATTGCTTGGCATCCTCTCCCTCCACGCCAGAGGGAGCCTCATTCCAGATCTTTGCTGATTTTAGAATGGCAGCCCCCCCCACCCCAGCTGACGACACTGATAGGAAAGTGTTGGCTTCTCACGTCCAGAATTCAGAATCTATTTTCCCACACTGGCACGATGGTTTGTGAGTCAAACACATCAGGGATATTACTCATTGCATAAGCTTTTAAGTTTGACCTAGCACCCTGAATGCCAAGCATTAATTCCTTGAAAAATAGTTTCTAAGCTGCTGGCCTCAGGGATTTAACATGTAGATAAAAGGGAAATTCCTGTAGTTTTTCATTTTGGTGTGGCAGTCACTAAGGCTCAGAGACATTCAATCATTCATTCCATAGGTATTTCTTGGACATCCACTGTGTGCCAAGCACTGTTTTGTAACTGTGGATACAAAGGTGGACAAAAAAGAAATTACCCGCCCTCATGTTGGATTTGGTTAAGAAGTTTGGTCAGGAAGAGAGACTTTAACCAAATAATCATATAAGCCAGAAATTGTGAAGGAGCTGTGAGAGTAAAATGACCTAGTCTGGGACTCTGGGAAGTCCCAGAAAGCTGCCCTGAAGAAGTGACACATGAGCTGAGAGCTACTGGATAAGGAAGACTAAACAGGTTGTACTAATCATATTTTCTTATTTTCTGTATTTTTTGTTCTTGATGCTCCGGTATCTGGAACCTCACAGACTGGAGAGGGACTGTCCCTTCCCAGGATCAGCCAAATCCTGAGATATCAAACAATTTGCCCTGCCCCCAGCATATCTTTCATATGTAAAACCAATCCAGGGCCCACAAACCCCTCACACCTCCCCTTTGGCGCCTACTCTCTCTGCTATTCCCCTGTTCTAATCACCCCAGGGCCCTACACTCCCCCACTGAAATAATTCCAATTAGCCAATTCTAAACCTGCCTACCCTCCTTCGTCTGTTCTTTTCCATACAGAAATCACAATAAAGGCTTTTGCCCACATTCTCCTCCCACCTCTTCGGCCTCCTGACCAACCTTTGTGCTTCCTCCTATGTGGCCCTGCCTGGCACAGCATGCGTGCTCCTCAGGAACAGCAAGTAACAAACTCTTCTGTCAATGGCAACTCTCTTGATGTCACCACACCTGAATAATAAATAAAACCTACACTTTAAAACAGAGGCAAAGAAAACAAGGTAAGGTTTTCAGGCAGAAGGCCTAAGACAAGTGAGGGCCTGGCATCTCTGAAAACCCACAAGAAGGCCAGAGTATCAGGAGCATGGAGGTCTGAGAGGTTGGGAAGAGGCTGAAGGGCCTCCACACACTTTGTAGGCCATGTTTAGAATGCCGATCTTCACTCAGATCGAAAACCATGATTTTAGTCACAGTGCTATGGAAAGCAGACAGAGATAGAGGAGTATATGACTCATCTCTGATATTAATGAGAAAAAAAAATCAACTGGAGGGTGGGCATTTGCACTGAATGGTGAATCTCCAACTATTTTCCCTAGTTTTCCTCTCCTCTTCAGCAAGCAGGGCATAGAGCAGGGGGCGGCTACCATTCTCTCCCTGGCTAAGACCCGAGTGAGGTTGAGTTTCTGCTCTTTCCAAAACGCCATCTGGATTTCTGGAGTGGGAACAAATTTCTTTCCCTTGTCCTAGATCATCTTTCCTTCATATCATCCCAGGTAAGGACAGAATTTGCCAAGGCAGAGTGGGAGTGTCAAAAAGACAGAAGTCAAGGGCGATGGCTGTATTTCAAGCCTGAGAGAATGGCTGTACCACTGACAGACAAGGGAAATCAGATTTGGTTTTTTGATGGGAACAATCTAGATATATCAACCAGGAGAGAAAATGGTTTTAAGAACCTTTAGCAAACCCTTAAGCAGATACTTGAGAAATCATATCAGATGACTCTAATCTTACTGAAATAAAGAGAGGGGATGGAAAACTAGTTTTAATTAAAGTTTAGCTGTTTGGGTGTAGTAAGGATAATTTCTAAAGAGAAGGAAGAAGGGACTTCACTTGTACTGTTAATGCTGATTTCCTCAGCTAGAATGGTGGATACATGTGTGTTCATTATGTTAACTTTTGTAATATTTTGAATGTCTTGAATATTTCCTGATTTAAAAAAGTATACTGGGAGATTGTTGGGCAAGGAGGTAGTGAGAAACCAGGAGGTGTTGTGAATAATTATGTAGGCAATTAATAATAAATCTCTCCATAATTGTCCATGTAACATTTACAAAAATACTTTAGTGTTGTTTTTTTTTTTTATTTTAAGGTTTTATTTATTTATTTGACAGAGAGACAGCCAGGGAGAGACGGAACACAAGCAGGGGGAGTGGGAGAGGAAAAAGCAGGCTCATAGCAGAGCAGGGAGCCCGATGCGGGGCTCGATCCCAGGACCCTGGGATCACACCCTGGGCTGAAGGCAAAGGCTTAACGACTGAGCCACCCAGGCGTCCCACTGTGAATGTTTCTAAGAAGAATATTTCTACAGTGCTGCTTATTCTTGATTTTTCATTTTTAGGTAATCATATATTGGCTTTTGCTATGGAGGATAAACATTTTTACCTCTCAACCTTCCCACACCTACCTTCTCCCCAACCTTTCCAATAAACTGACATCACAGGTTTGGGTGAAATACGTTTTGGTAACTAGGACCACGTAAATATTGTTCACAGCTGAGCCACACAGTATACTATGATTAATTTTCCTTTTTTTGTACAGATTTTTGTTTTTCCTAAAGGTAGTTATTGTCCTTTTTTGCTTAGTTTTCTATCTACCAATTCACTAACTTACAGGCAGATCCATGAAAACCTTCTCAGTAGGGTCAAACACATCAGATCATCTATCAGTTCAACTGTTTTGCCTTGCTGACAACCCTTTTGGGAGCCTCCTCCTGTTCGCATCTTGACTCTTTAGGCTTACTACACAGTTAGCATTCCGGGGTGGTCTTTTATTTGGCCTCACAGCTCGGAACACTCTCAGTGTTATTTTAAGTTTGGTCCTCTCTCACTTCTGGCTCCATTCTTCATCCTAGAGGCGCCACAGATCTTGATGTTTCAGGAACTGACAATACTCCAGATGATTACAGACTACACCCAGAAGGGGCAACAACCGAACCTTGCTCGGACCTATATACAGAGATGTGATGCCTGAAAACTACAAAACCTGATAGCACAAGGTAATAACAGCTTCTCCCATGTCTCAAATTTCCTCACCTAAGCTTTCTGCTTTCAATCTAAAATAATAGTACCTTATATTTGTTTGGTGTTTCATGGTACTTACATTGCTTCTATATATATTCTCTCATTGGATCCAGATAATATCCCTGTTCACATTTTCTTGTTAACATAATTTTTAAATTTCACAATTATTTGTTTTGTTGCTGGGTGAACTGGGGAGACCCCAGGCCCTGAGGCCTTGATCCAGACCACCCCAAAGATGTCATCACTACATCTCACAAGAAAGAATTCAGGGACAGACAGAACGACAGAGAAGCAAGAAAGTTTTCTGAAGTGAAAATACACTCTCCGTATCTGAGAGCTTTCTTCTTTGGTCAGGGGTTTCCGGCCTGCTTTGTCAGTCATCTCGGGCCTGTCTGGTTGGACCCGGCTTCTCATGGCTTTGTCTTGGGAGTGCTGCCTGCACTGGATTCCGACTTTCCCAGCATGGCCGTGACTTCCTCTGGGCTGACCTCTGGGCATCTTGTTACAACCGAACTAACTTGCTCTGACAAGTGGCACTGGCATCCCAATAAGAGCCATACGTTGATTGGTTGATCTGTCTCTTGAGACTTTTTAATCCATAGTGTCATCTTCTATGTATTTTTTCCCCCAACTTTTTAGTGAACTAACGAGGCTGTTTGTCATAGGGCTTCCCATCACTGTACTGGATTTTGCTGGTTGTATTCCCAGTGTCATTTAACAGATTTCTTTTGTCCCTTGTGCTTCCTACAAATCAATAGATCCAAAAGCCTTAACCAGATATATCTCTATCTATATGTTTACATTTATATATAATTTACAGACATATTTAATTCTAGCTATTCATATCTCGGTATTTATTACAGCGGAAGGGTACTCCACAGGCGGGGTACACATCTACTAGAGGTACATATGGCAACGTCAGCCACTGAGGAGTGTTGCCTCATTAATTCATTATCTCCTGATTTACATCTGATTTTAATATTTGTCTATCTTATTTCTCTTGATATATTATTTGTCTTTACTTGCTCCTCTGTTCCTTGTAGTTTAGTCTTCATTTCTGAAATTATTTTCTTTTTTTCAATTCTTTCTTGAGTTCTTAGTTCTTTTCCAAACCTCTATATTTCTGGTTGTGATATTAAAATATAATAAGAAATATGTATCTGTATCATGTTTCAGAGACTATGGACTATGAGAAACAAACTGAGGGCTACAGAGGGGAGGGGGGTGGGGGAATGGGAAAGGCCAGTGATGGATAGTAAGGAGGGCACATATTGCATGGTGCACTGGGTGTTATACACAACTAATGAATCATCGAGCCTTACATCGGAAGATGTACTGTATGGTGACTAACATAATATAATAAAAAATCATAAAAAAAAAAAAAAGTTAGAAAGAAAAAAAAAAAAAAAAGAAATATGTATCTGGCCTTGTCCCAGTTCCTGAGCTCCCAAAACCCTTGTAACTTCCTACTTAAGTAACAAAAGCAATAGAAGCATCCTGCTGTATTTGGTTTCTGTCCCCAGCTCTGGAAACAACTCCAGGATGATGATGATGAAAGAGCATCCTTTGTTATTCATAAAAGCCCCTAACCACCACCCTGAGTTTATGTTAATGAGGTGACTTTCGGAAAGGCCCTAAGGATGGGGGTGCTGGTTACCAGGGGAACCAGTCATGTGATCAGAAAGTTGGAACTCTCAGCCCCACTCCTGACTTCCATGTAGGGCAGAGGGGCTGGAGCCTGAGTTAATCACTAATGGCCAGTGATTAACCCATCGTGCCAATGTCATGCAGCCTCCATTAGAAACCCTCACCTAAGGGGTTCTGAGAGCTTCCAGGCTGGTGAGTACATCGAGGCACCAGAGGGCAGGAAAGCTCTGCGCCCTGTCCCCTATACCTTGCCCTACACGTCTCTTCCACGTGGCCGTTCCTGACTTGCATCCTTTTATCTAGGAAGTATACAGCAGGATGGTGTTATTTGTTTCTAAGGCCTCCAAACCTCCTTCCTAGCAACAGCTTTGCTAAATCAGTACTCCTGGAATTAAGAATATATCCAATATTATCTGTTCAAAAATTGCCCTCAGCTCTTCCCAAAGAGCTCACTAAAAGGAATAAGTGTATGAGGTGGTGATTATAATACTCAAGCGGTCTTGCTGCATACGACTGGCCTAGGAAAGTTAAATGCACATAAACTGGTCTTTGAGTAGCTAATACTTTTATCTGAACAATGGAGAAGTCTCAGATACATTTTAATTGTTTCACAAAATGATAAATATGACATTGCTTTGTTCTCACATCAGTTTGTCCCCACAGTTACATACTATCTGTCATTTACTTTGAAAAATTCTCAGCCATTATTACTCCAAATATTTCTTCTGGTCCTTTTGATGTGGAAAACAAAGGCAGAAGGAAAATATTAAATTTCCTTACTACCTACAGCCCACTGACAAGTCCCTGAAACACGCACAGTGACATTCCTCTAGGAACTCAGCTGCCTCGATGTTAGTACTTTGCTAAGGGCAAAAGTGAATCCTAGCAAGCTGAGGACAAAGCGGAAGCTGACAGCCTGCAACCGCCCCCCCATGCATGCAACATTCCTCAGGCACTCCTGGCTGCCCTAAAGGACAAAGAAACAGTTAACCTATAGATACCACAATCTTGCAAGACTTGAGTCTCCCTCAGTTTACCAATGTCTTAGCAGTTTATAAGAACAAAGCTATCAGTAACCTAGCTTCCAGAGGGGAACGTATGT
The DNA here is from genome assembly GCF_023065955.2 of Ursus arctos. Classification (NCBI taxonomy): domain Eukaryota; kingdom Metazoa; phylum Chordata; class Mammalia; order Carnivora; family Ursidae; genus Ursus; species Ursus arctos. The sequence continues at coordinate 2,218,707 of NW_026622997.1, forward strand.
AGACACAGTTAAATTTCCTTACTACCTGCAGCCCATTGACAAGTCCTTGAAACTGGCTCAGTGACATTCCTCTAGGAACTCAGCTGCCTTGATGTTAATACTTGTTAAGGGCCAAAGGCAGTCCTAGCCTGACCCCCTCCCCTCCACCAAGATCCTGTAAGTCTACTTTAACGTATAAAAATTCCTTTGGGAACTTCCTTTATCTCTAACCGCCCCCCCACAATACGTGTTGGCAATCACCCCCAAGCATATGGCCCACCGATATACATCTGAAGGGTCTCATGACTCAGGTTTTATTAGACCTAATAAATGACCTTTTCCCAACAATAGCTAACTCCCTCAAGGTCCTGGAAACCTTGCTTCCAAAATTCCTTAGAGACTTACCCTATCCCTAACCCCTCCCAACTTGAGGGTATATAATGGGCCATTCCTCATGACTCCAGGGCAGCTCTGCCCACCACTTTGCACCAAAGATGCCTCAAGAATTCTTTCTTGGTTGTTGGCTCCGGATTCCACCCTACTGAACCTCACCGATATCCTACAACCTCATCAGGACGATGGGAAACCTATGGCATAGATTTTGGAATTATCAGACCAGGAATTTCAAATATGATGAGTATGTTAAGGGCTTTAAAAAGTGGATATCATACAAGAACAGATAATGTAGGCAAAAATTCTAAGTATGAATCAAAAGGAAATGCTAGAATTCAAAAGCAGCGTGAAGAAATGAAGAATAGTTTAGACAGATCTGTGAGTAGACTGGACACAGCCAAACGAAGAACTGCTGAGGGAGCAGAAGGCTAGCTAAAGTCCTGGTCTGATAATTCCAAAATCTATGCCATATCTGAATCTGCTTCTCATTGATGTTTGCCTTCTCTTTAGCCTGTGTTTTGTGCTTTGTGGTATGCCCTGTAATTATTTGTTGAAATCCAGACATGATGTATTGGAAAAGGAACTGAAGTAAATAGTAAACAGGTCTGTAATGTGGGGCTGTATGTTTGTGTGGCTAGGAGTTAGACTGTGTTCACTATTTTCTGCAGCCACAGGCCTCAGAGGCTAATTTCGTGTGTCCTTGTTTTTGTCTCCTCTGTAGTCTTTGGGTTTCCCCAGAGATTCTTTCTCAAATACAGCCTGAATTTTACTGGGAAAGTAGACAGGCTCTAACAGGATGCCCTGAGGCCAGGGGAAGGTCAGTGGCCTGTCCTGGCCACATCCGCGAGCAGCCGGATCCCACCAGACAGGCCCAAGATGGCGGCGCCACGACAGGAAACCCCTGAGCAAGTGAGGAGGAAAAAGCGGGAAACCCTGCTTCCAGCACCAAGTAATAAATATTCTGCCCCCTAGTTCACAGCTGTCAATAAAAGATAGAAACTCAATCCCCAGGACGCACAGCTCTCTCTCTTGAGCTCACATCTTGAGAGAGTACTTTTGCTTGAATCAACTTTCCTGCTTGTACCCCTCATACACTCTGTTGTGTCTGCCCTTGAATCCTTTCTCCTGACATGACCACGAACCTTCAGCAACATCTTTGGGACAGGCTGGGTCAAGGCCCCAAGGCCTGGGGTCTCCCCAGTTCACCTGGTAACATTACAACTCTTTCTTTCTTTCTTTTCTTTCTTTCTTTCTTCCTTCCTTTTTTTTTTCAAAGATTTTATTTATTTATTCGACAGAGATAGAGACAGCCAGCGAGAGAGGGAACACGAGCAGGGGGAGTGGGAGAGGAAGAAGCAGGCTCATAGCAGAAGAGCCTGATGTGGGGCTCGATCCCATAACGCCGGGATCAAGCCCTGAGCCGAAGGCAGACGCTTAACCGCTGTGCCACCCAGGCGCCCCAACATTACAACTCTTTCATGTGTAAACCTCCATTTGTATGCAGGAACTATAGTGATGTGGTCAGGCGTCAGGGTGGGGGAGGGGTTCTATAACCTGTGGTTAGGCAACAGTTGTTGTGTGTCTATGACCTAGGCTGGAACCTTCAGACAAACTTCTCAGTACTCCCCCTCCCTTTTAGGTTAGACAGGAAGGCAAGAGGGAGCTAGGGTTGGGAATCTCCCGTCCCCTACGTAGTCAGACTCTGGTAAAATAGTTTTCTTTGAGGGCAGACATTTGTTAAGGAGAATGGAATAGCTCTGGACATATTTCAAGATTATTATTTCCAGCAGGGAGAGGATTTTTCTCAGATCTTCACAGGGAAAACCTGACAGGATTCCTGGAGGTAAACCTTATAAAAATATGGGGTTCCACAAAGGTTGGACCTCCCAGGTTTTTAAACTCTCAAGTTAGACCATACTCAGTCTCCAAAAACTAGTCAATTAGCCTTCAGTTATTCCTATTAGTAGCTGACTCCAACCTCGGTTTCTGCTCTTGGTAAGCTGTGATTCTCTGTATCCACGTGTTTGTCCCTCCAGTTTTCAGGGTGGTGTTTGCCCTGTGACCTCAATTCTCTGATGGATCTAAGAAGAGTTTTTAATTTTCAGTTTGTTTAGCTTTTTTCTTGTTGTGAGGATGGGAGTGGTAACTTCCAAGCTCCTTACGTGCTGGCCTGGAAACCAGAAGTCTATATTGATGTTACGGAGTTTTGATGCTGTGTAAGAACAGCACTTGCTCTGAGATTTTTCTCCCAGAATTCTCTGGTGCTGTGAAATACATGAGCTGAGTGAAGATCCTTCCACATTTGGCATATGGATAGGGCTTCTCACTAATATTTATTCTTTGAATGTGAAGAGATGAAACAAGACCAAAAGATTTCCCACACTCATCAGGTAACGTTTTTCACCTGTACATGTCAAGTGATAGTGAGTGAGAGAGGAGTTATGCTTTGTCCGGGAGCAAGAATACCCCGTCCCTCTCAAGGTCCTTCTAACTGGACTAAGGACCAAACTGATAGGAGAAAGATTAACAGGAGAAAATAAAATTTAACGGCATACTAGGGGAATCCATGCATACATGGAAATTCCAAAGACAGTCAAACAAAATGAGGTACAGATGTCCTCCTAAACCAAGGAGAAGGGGGTAGGGGTCTGGGACCCAAAGGGAAGGAATGCAGTTCTCAGGAAGAATGAAAAAGAGTAACTGTTTGGTAAACAAATGTTTCCTGAGCCACTCAGAAACAAGGGGAGACAAAGGGGACTTTGATCAAACAGACCTTGATAGGTTTCTCCCTGTCCACCATCCCTAGTTCATACCTTAATGCAGCATTTCTTTTTCCTACACAATTTCTCCTAAGCTCTGCTACTCTCACCTACGCAAGATTCTTCAAACAAAGGGTGCTGAGGAAGGTTTTCAAAGTGTCTCTCTCAGATGGGCTCCGGTACTGCTTATTCAGTAACACTATGCTCTGAAATCACGGACTTTGTCTAAGTTCTCATCCCTGAATCTAAAGCAAACAAAAAGACAAAGATCAGCTTTTCTCTGTGTTCATTCTTTGAGTGCTTACTCTTTCAGATAATGAGAACATAGCAGTAAATAAAATAAATAGAAACACCTCCTCTCATGAAGCTTGCATTCTGACAGGGTGGATAATAAAAATTTTTTAAAGTACAGTGTATATGCCATAGGTAAAAATAAAGCAAGATGGGGTACAGAACACATTTTAACTAGGGTGACAAGAAAGCAGCCTCATTGAAAAGATGGCACAGGAGGTGAGAAAGGGAGCTATGTGGATCTGGGCAGAGGAAAGAGCAATGTGAAGGTCCTGTGGCAAGAGTGGCCTGTGGCAAGAGTGGCCTGGCATGTTTAAAGACAAGTAGAAGGCCACGTGGCCAGAGGAAAGTGAATGACAAGGACAGCAACAGGAGGCTACATTCAAGAGGTCAGACAGCCGGATGAGAAGCCACCAGACAGTTCTGAGCAGGGGTGACAGGATTTAACAAATATCTGAAAAGGATCCCTCTTGGTTCTGTGTTGAGAACAGACTGGGAAACAGTTTGATTCCAGAACAATTCTGAAGTAGGGCCAATAGGACTTGCTGTTGGATTGGATATGGGATGTGTTTTTAATTTCAGTTGCCACATGTTCATTGTTAAGAATTCCTTTACACGATGAAGTTTAAGGAAATGGTTAACCATGGGAAGAGGCCTATCGGAGAAGATGCAAAGTAAGGAAAAATATTGGAAAATGATTCTCAAGGACTCAAATCTCTAGCTCCCCAAAAGCCAATGTTTTGTTTTGTTTTGAAGATTTTATTTATTTGAGAAAGCAGATTGAGGAGCAGAGGGAGAGGGACAAGCAGACTCTATGCTGAGCGCGAAGCCCAACACGGGCCTGATCCCAGGACCCTGAGATCAAGACTCGAGCTGAAACCAAGAGTCCGATGCCCAACTGACTCAGCCACCCAGGTGCCCCAAGAAGCCAGTGTTCTGAAGAAATGGTGAGCATCATGTGGAAGAAATGTCCTATCTCAACCTTTAACGTTAGCATGGATCCACATCCAGAGCCAGGCTATCTCACTTTCTCTGCACTTTCCAAAACAGAAGATGTAGCTCAGGTTTATTTCATCTATGAAATGAAGGGTATAAGGAATTACTGCTCATTTTGTTACGTCTGAGAGTAGCATTATGATGAAGAGGAAAATTACCCAGAGCAGGCCCCAAAAGATGGAGAGTTACTAGAAATAGCTAGAGATAACCAGAAGTCTCGCTGGGAGCAAGAGATAACCAGCTGTTTCTGCTTCTAGAAACAGGCTTCCCGCCACAAGCTCCCTGCACTGCCCTAACCGCTGTTCCGGCCTAAAGCACCTCCCCCCCCCAATTTAAACCCACCTACTAGCAGTCAGCATAGCCCCTGGAACCTGACCCCCTGCACTCCCCTATAAAAGCTCTGTAACCTGGCTACCCCGGGCCCAGAATTTCGAGTGTGAGCTCGTCTGGGTCTGCCGGCGTAAAATAAACCCGAGTTCTCCTGCTTCTCCGAGTGTTGCTTGGTGTCTTGTCGGTCTGATTGTTTTTCTCCAATAATGGTTACATAGGAAATTGTCCCTGGTTTTCAGAAATGGATAATGAAATAGACAGGGATGAAACTACATGTGTTTCAATTTCATTTAAAATATCTCAGCAAAACACAACTCGACCCCCAAAAATTGAATAGTCCAATTAAAAAATGGGCAGAAGAAACGAACAGACATGTCTCCAAAGAAGACATCCAGATGGCCAACAGCCACATGAAAAGATGCTCAACGTCACTCATCATCAGGGACATACACATCAAAACCACAATGAGATACTACCTCACACCTGTCAGAATGGCTACAATTAACAACTCAAGAAACAACAGATGTTGGTGAGGATGCAGAGAAAGGGGAACCCTCTTACACTATGGGTGGAAATGCAAGCTGGTACAGCCACTCTGGAAAACAGTATGGAGGTTCCTTAAAAAGTTAAGTATAAAGGGGCGCCTGGGTGACTCAGTCGGCTTATCGTCTGCCTTCAGCTCAGGTCAAGATCCTGGAGTCCCAAGATGGAGCCCCACGTCAGGCTCCCCCCTCGGCAGAGAGTGTGCTTCTTCCTCTGCCCCTCCCCGCACTCATGCTCTCTCTCCTTCCCTCTCTCTGGAGAAAATAAAATCTTAGGGGCGCCTGGTTGGCTCAGTCGTCAAGCGTCTGCCTTCACCTCAGGTCATGATCCTGGGGTCCTGGGATCAAGCCCAGCATCAGGCTCCCTGCTCAGCAGGAAGCCTGCTTCTCCCTCTCCCACTCCCCCTGCTTGTGTTCCCTCTCTCATTATCTCTGTGTCAAATAAATAAATAAAATCTTCAAAAAAAAAAAAAAAAAAAAAGAAAAGAAAGAAAAAAAAGAAAGAAGAAAGAAAAGAAAATCTTAAAAAAAAAGTTAAGTATAGAACTACCCTAAGATCCAGTAATTGCAGTACTGGCTATTTACCCCAAATATTCGCTAATTCAAAGGGATACCTGTACCCTTATGTTTATAGCAGCATTATCTACAATAACCAAATTATGGATGCAGCCCAAGTGTCTATCGACAGATGAATAGATAAAGAAGATGTGGGATATTACTCAGCCTCAAAAAGAATGAAATCTTGCCATTTGCAACGACATAGATGGAACTACAGGGTATTATCCTAGGCAAAATAAGCCAGAGAAAGACAAATACCTTTATGATTTCACTCACATGTGTAATTTAAGAAACAAAAAACGAGCAAACGGGGAAAAAAAAGAGAGCGAAATGAAGAAACAAATCTTGACTCCAGAGAACACACTGATAGTTACCAGAGTGGGGGTGGGGGGGTGGGGGAAACAGGTGATGGGGATGAAGGAGGGCACTTAGATGAGCACCAGGTGTTGCATGAAATCCTTGAAACACTATATTGGACACCTGAAACTGATATAACACTGGGTTAAATATACTAGAATTAAAGAATTTAAGTCAGCAAAAGAATAAAACAAAGGAAGAGAGACGAAGCAAATGTGGCAAAATTTCAATAATTGTTGAATCTGGGCAATAGTTATATGGGAATTTATTGTACTATCTAACTTTGTGTATGTTCCAAATTTGTCATAATTTTTTTATAAGTGAACATTATGTTTTATCAGTTGAATTATTTCCTAGAGAACAAGTTTAAAACGGATTTGACTGGTTTTATGATCTTTGAGATAAAACTTCAAAGCAATCATAGAAGGTACAGATTTGGAGTCTTGATTCCCTTCCAACCCCTTTTCGTAAATTTCATCACCCTACCCTTGTCCTTCCTTTCCATCTCCTTCATTCCCTTTCACAGTCAAATATGAAAAAGCATCATGTGCTGGGAGAGAAAAGGCCAAGGGTGATATGAAGAGAAACATACGACTTTGATGAGACGTAAAAGTTAAAACTGATGATCAGCAGCTGTTGCCTCCATGTCCCAAAACAGCTTAAAGGAGCCATCAACTAGGAATAAGGGAAGGCAACTTCAGCAACTTTAAAATCCATGTTCCTTTTTCAATCTTTAATTGTTAAAAAAATATTAAAATGCAACACCTTCTGATTAGTTTGCAAGAACAAGTTAACTCGTATGAGGAAAGAGAGAAAACCACCAGCACCATTTCAACACAAACCTCTGCATAAAAACGGGACCGAAAAATAAGTATATTGACTCAACAAACATAGCCAACAATGCACTTTCTTCGTTAAAACCAAGTATTAAAATAAACAGAATCCAGAATCAGACCCTTGTATCAAAAAGCATTAAAGTAATGTCGACAACAATGAAAGTCGCGGCCGAGTGTTCTGTGCCCCAGCAAACAGAGAGTGTGCCGGCAAACCCGAAGCAGAATCCCTTCGTGGAAGAAAAGCACGGCACCCCGGTATTCGCGCACTGCGGGCCTTACCTGCACGGTTCCCTCGGCGGTACCGCCCGCGCTGTGCGCTTTCGCGCCTTCCACCGCGCTCACGTCCCTTCCCAGAAGGTCCGCCGGGACGCGGGCTCTACAGGCGGGGACTTCCAGAGGCTGCAGTGGCGGCCGAGCGCCGGGCTCCCCGCGGACGCGGCCTCGGCCGGCCTCTCCTCGGACGCCGCGTCCTCCCGGCCCTCGGGCCCACCTCGCTCGCGAACGCCCGCAGAAGGCGGGGACGTGGGGTCTGGGACCGGGGCCGGGCCCGTCCGCAGGCTCCGCGAGCGGCGTCGCGGCCACGTCGGGGGAACGGCTGCGAGCCTCGGCCGCCGCCTGCCTACAGGCGCCGGGAAGGGCCGGAGCACGTCGGAAGCGGAGCCCGGAACGCTCCGGTCCTCGCGCCCGACCTGGGCCCGAGCGACCGCACGGAGGGATGTGAGGCCCCGCTGCACGTCGGCACGTGTGCGCGTCCGCGCGTGCGCCCTGCGTGAGGCGCGCTGTACCGGGCGGCGTTCTTCCGCGTGAGCCGAGCCACAGTGACTTCCGGGCAGACCCTCCGCTGTTCTCGCAAAAGGCTGACCCCTCGCGATCACGCTTCCCCCTGACTCGACTTCCCCAGGGGAAATCCAGAACGTTTCTGGTTCCGCATTGACGGAAAAGACGCCACAGGATCTTATCAGAGTCGACATTTGTACTATCTGCCGAGTGTCTATCCCAAACCCCTCCCTGCTGGTGCGGGTCACTTACAGGAAGATTAGCAACAGCAATTAAGGAACGTAGCCTCCGGCCCCTCCTCTCCCTCGCCCGAATCTAGGCGCCGGCTCCGCCTCCACCCGCTGCTGTTCCGTTCCCAATACCACCACCCTAAGTCTCCAGCTTCCCACCTTGCGTCTGCCTACCTTCTCTCTCAGTTCCAAACCATCCTGTCACCTCTCCCAGATTAATCTTTCCCCCTGAAACCACACTTCATTACCACCATCAGTCACCTCCTGTGATTCCCTTATTAAACCCAAACACGATCTACGACTGGAGGTGGCCATCACCAAGTTACCCAATTCCAAGTCCGCTTTCTCATTCTAGACTTCACTGAACTCCCTGCCACAGACAGTTCAGTTCATCTACTGCAACAAACAGGGCTCTTCCCCACCTCTCTGCCTTTACTCAGTTCTTTCTTTTCCAGACCTTGCCAGGGTCCACCGTAAGAGGTCCAGTACTGGTCAGCAGAACTGGGGTCAAATCCTGGTCTTTGGTTAATTATTTCACATCCGTAAACGTCAGTTTTTTCATCCCATAAGGTAGGAAATTAAATGACTCAAATGGGTGAAAAAAGCTTTTCTTCTGGCCTCCAGTTTTCATGTGGTTATCTACTCTATGCCCTGCTCCTTCTAACCCTACTCCATCCAAGAACAATCTTCTCCCCTTCCTTTCTGAGTTGCCCACTGTGAACTACATAGTTATTCAATGGAGAACCTACTATATGCTAAGTGTTGTGGATAATATATTATTTTTTAATTTTTGCTCTCAAATGCATTGTACAATTGTATGCATACAAATGGAGAAATTAATCTTAAATCTATTGGGAAAGCTTTGCTTTCCTTGAAGAATGGACATTTTTTTTTTTTCTTTCCAAATACAAAGTAAGCAAATGACCATCCCCCTTTGGTTGCCAGAATGCTCAGTTTGCACCTCTGTCTCTCTGGATAATGACAGCATACCATAACTTTTCCTGATCTTGGTCTTCTAGGCTTTCTCCTTTCTCTAATGCTAATTAAAAAAAAAAAAAAAGATTTTATTTATTTATCTGAGAAAAAGCACAAGCAGGAGGAAGGGCAGAGGGAGAGGGAGAAGCAGACTCCTCGCTGAGCAGGGAGCCTGATGCAGGGCTCCATTCCAAGACCCTGAGAACATGTCCCAAATCAAAGGCAGGCACTTAACAGACTGAGCCACCCAGGCACCCCTCTACTGCTGATTTATACGTGTTTTGGTTCTTTTCTATTTTATCACATAAGCTATCTTGAGTCCTTTTTCACACATGATACATTTGTAACAAATAGATGGCTATTGCCTATTACTGCAGTTAGCAGAAATGTCTTCTAACTTAATTGACTGTAATCCTAGTCTTCCATTGCTGGTAATGGACGTACAGACCCTGCAGGGAATTAAATGAAAAGCTATAGGCTGATGCACAGCAGAATCATAACAATTAGCATTTATTGAGCACTTAGTTTATGGCAGGCACTGTTTTCATCACTTTACATGAATAAACTCACTTATTCCTTACAACAGTCTCATGAAATGGAAAGCCAAGAGGTCAGCATCCCAGGAGCACTAAAGAAGAATTAGTCCCAAGAGTGAATTTACATAATTCAAGGTAGGACAAAAAGGACCAAAATATTTATGAGGTTATTTCTCCATTCAAAAGACTAAAGAGATTGCACTATTCAATTAAACCCTCCTGGTTTAGATTAAAACTAGAGTCCAGACCTGCATTATACTATGTATTAGATGGGGCTTCTGAGAAATTTAAGACAATTTCTAACTTCAAAAGCTTATGGGAAAAAAGCACCTGAGACAACTGGAAAACAGAATAGGAAAGTTTGCAATGCAGGAAAATAAATGCAAACCACCACCGCAAAGGACTTCTACGGTGGGGGACTCAGTGTCAGAGGAGGCAGCACTTCAGCAAGACCTTTTATGAAGTGTGGACAGGATTTCTGGAGACACAAGGAGGAAAGCAGGAGATGTCAAAGGGTGCCAGAGAATAGTGTGAAAAGAAGCCAAGTGCGAGAAAAGGGAAGAGCAGACACAAAGGGCAAGCCTGCCAATGTGTACTGGGGAACAAGGGAAAGTAAGTAAATAGATGTAACTGTGGGAGACCTTGGAGTTCGACAGTCTGATCTTTTCGCTAGAAACTGTGGACTCTTTGAACAAGGTGGTGGTTTAGTCAAGCAGCTAGATAAAGACAGGGAGACAAGGGCAGCAGTGTTGACTTTTGTAATCTGGGCCCAAACTACTGAGCACCTAGCAGCAGCACTAAGAATAGAGAAAGAAATCAACTCGTAAGCCATTTCAAATAAAATCTAGCAGACTGATTACCTGGGATAAAGTAGGCAGTAATTACAGGTCAGTTAGTGACTACTCAGCACTTCGATGTTTCACAGGGATCTAAAAGACCTTTGTCTCCAGGAAGCTTACAATCTAATGGAGTAACCTCAAGTATTATAACCCGATCACATGAGACCGTTCTGGTCTAACTCTTGCCCAAAGTTATAGAGCTGACCATTGTTAATCAGAGAGTGCTGGGAGGTAGGAAAAGCGTGGATCAGCACAGAATCAGGGATGCCAGAAGAAGCTCAAATTTTAAGGCATAAGAGTGACCAAAAGTGCCAATTCCACAAATGTCAAGTAGTAAAAAGACTAAGAAATAGGCACTGAATTTGTCCTTGAGAGATCAGCATTATAGAATTGGTGAGAGTTAGGGCCAGAGGGTATGTTTCATGAAGTCTATAAACAGAAGAAAAATGTAAAAACCAGGGAAGCAATTTTTTTTTTAAATAATGAAAGAACTCAATAGAAGTTTTAGGACATTCTTGGTAAGCATAAGATAAAATAATACTAGGATTAGTTAGGCACATTAGAACTGTGGTTTATACTTTGAGGAAAATACGCTACAGAAAAAAAAAAAAAAAGGTTTAAGAGAAAAATCTGTCCTTATAAAATGAGAGATTGGATTTGCCTCAACACTACTGTCACCAAACTGGTGGGCAGCCTTTTGTCCTGTTCTGAAGCCAGCTCCTTCTCTTCAGCTACTGGAGCCAGCATCACGCACACAGGACTTCCTCTCTGTGTAAAGGGGCTGATGCGGTCAGAAACAAGGTTCACTGACTGTTCGGGGACCCAAGCCCCATGGAATAGATAAAGTGAGCAAATACAAGGTGTCAGGTCTAAACCCTAAGGCTGGAGTCCTCCAGAATAGGAGATGGGCTATGTGAGGTTCTTAAAGTCATCCCCTTGTATTTATCACTCATTGGAGGATCTAGTTTACAAAGCGGAAGGAAGGCTAAGTTGAAACTGGCTCCTAGCTAGCTAGTAGAGAAGAAAACTTCAAAGACGTATCTGTGTTTCTTTGCAGGTACAGGAGGTGAACGCTGTGTGCTCTTATGCTAACATTAATGGAAAAGCCCAACCACTATTTAGTGTGAAGTCGCTGATGTCTGATGAGAGTTGAACTCTGGCTGAAGGCTTTCCCACAGGCATTACATTTGTAAGGCTTCTCTCCGGTATGAGTTCTCTGGTGGATAATAAGGGATGAGCTCCGACTGAAGCCCTTCCCACATTCTCTGCACTCGTGCGGCTTCTCCCCAGTGTGGATTCTCTGATGCTCAACGAGGGAAGAGCTGCGACTGAACACTTTCCCACAGTCGCCGCATTCATAGGGGTTCTCCCCGGTGTGTGTTCTCTGATGCTCAATGAGAGAGGAGATCCAACTGAAAGCTTTTCCACATTCACTGCATTCATAGGGATTCTCTCCGGTGTGTATTCGCTGGTGCTGAATTATGGTTGAACGGTCACTGAAGGCTTTCCCACATTCATTACATTTGTAAGGTTTCTCTTGAGTATGAGTTCGCTGATGTTGGCTGAGGTTAGTGCTTCGGCTGAAGGCTTTTCCACACTCAGCACATTCATACGGTTTCTCTCCAGTGTGGATCCTCTGATGCAGACTCAGGTGAGTGCTCCGGCTAAAAGCTTTCCCACAGTCACTGCATTCGTACGGCTTCTCTCCAGTGTGAGTTCTCTGATGTTCAATAAGGTGTGTACTTCGGCTAAAAGTTTTCCCACATTCATGGCATTCAAAAGGCTTTCCTCCACCACGAATTCTCCTGTGGACAATAAGGTCTGATTGGTAACTGAAGGCTTTCCCACACTCATTGCCTTTACAACGTTTCTTTTGTGGGAAGAGTTTTTGGTGTCTAATGAAGTCTGAATTATATTTGGAGTTTTTCCTAGATATGGGGGATCTAGCTCCCTTCGGAATGTTCTGCTGTGTATTAACTTTTGAGCTTAGACTAAATTCACTAGATTCAGGAACTCTCTCCCTAGTGAAAATTTCCTTGAGGGTCATCGACACTTTCCTGATTGCTGTTTTCTCAAAAGATGTCTTCTTTACAGGACATTTTGTCTGCCTTGATAACCGGCCCTCTCCTTTATAGGCCTCTTCATTCTTAGGACCTTGGGCAGTATTCCCTCTGAGACTTTCCATTGCTGACCCTGAAAACTCTAGTTCTTCAGAAATAGCCTGAATGGTGTTGATGCTTTGGCTCAGTTCACATCTCCCTATCTGAAAGACATTTAAAGTGCAAATGTCACCTGCATCTAGTACGGAGAGCAAGGAAAATAAACCAGCAGGGAAAAAAAGACAACAAATTTGCCATTCACACACCCTAGCAACTTTATATGGGAAGAAAACAAAAAGGAACAGTCGAAGGCAAGTGAACAGGAGCAGAAGAGATAACAGGCAGAGTTTTTATAACAGGCATGGGGAGCAGAGAGACATCAAGAAATATGGGAAGGGTAACTGGGTCCTACGCTGAGCCAAAAAAAATGGAAACTAGCAGATATACCAGCTGATGAGCAGAGACTAGGGGATCAGAAAGTAAAGTGAGCTGTTAGTTAGTATAGCCGATCAGCAATGGTAAATGGGAGAACGGAAAGGGATGAGAAGAATAGACTCTTAAGTATAGAAAAGATACCCTCTTAAAAAAAAACAAACAGTAAGGATGATTCTATCAAGCTTGGATGCAGTCATTTTCTTGGGATTGAGAAAGAACAGAATTTCAGAAATGCTGTCTACAACCCTGCCACCCAACATGCCCCCAAACGTGCTCCCAGCTAGTTTAGGTGTTCTTCTAAACAGGTCTGCTCTCAGAGTTCATCGTGACAGAGCTTAACTCAGAGTTCCCCAAGGCCAGCTCACTTACTGGACAAATAGAAAGCAGACTAACTTAAGTCACCCGGCAAATTCCAAGAGCTTAGACTGGAACTCATATCTCCTAAATATCGAATCAGTGGTCTTTTCATGATATCACTCACCCAGACAGGTATTGTCGCTCACTCCCCTCTTCAGTTCCTTGAAGTTCCAGCATCCACAGCTGTTCTCCCTCCGACTGAATGACCATGTCCAATTCACATGCTGGGATTCCTGTTGGTGGGTAAGATTTAACACAAGGCTATGGGTGCTGGAGACACAGGGCTATTCAGAGCTCAATCTTAATGCTTTGATCTATAGAAAAGATGGTGTGAATTTCAGAAGCTGTGGGAGGAAGGCCTGGCAAAAACGGCTTTCTGAAAGGGGTCAAAATTAGGTTCCAGAAGTTTATACACATTCATAGGAGAATCCCCCATGGAACTTGTTAGTCAAGATACCTGGACTGTGCTTCAGACTTTAGGTATGATATGGGGCCCAGGCATTTGTATTTAATAACTTCATTTAACTTGACAAGTAGAATTGTCCAAAACGAACCCTAGAAACATACTCTAGATTGCCTAAAAAATGTTCCTCACAGAGCATGAGGGTCTAAAATACAAACTCAGCTTCCCATAGACTGGTGGCTTCTCCCTTCTGCCAGCAGGGGCCACCACCTCCCAAGGACCTCGACGTTCCCAGGAAGTAGGCAGCTAGCTTTCTCGGACCCTCTTATTACACAGCGGGCACCCCACATTGAGACGGCCCAGCACCAAGCAGTCCATTTACCTCCCCACTGACGGGGTGTTCTTACACTTCCCTCCTCAGTAAGACCAGCAGGCCGTCTCCTGGAACGCTGACCTATGCTCAGTGACCCGCACAGCAACCTTCTACAGCAGCCTTTCTGCTGCGAAAACGGGAGAATGTGGGAATCTGTGCCTTTCCTTGCCCATCTCTGGACTCTAACTTTCCCCACGAAAGCTTTTTCTTTAAGCTTTAAGTGGATTCATCTGGAGCCCTTGTGTTTGACAGTCAGCTATATACCATTTCCCCTAATGCTTCTGCTCACAGCACAGTCTGAGATCCACTGGGTTAGGACATGATCTGCTTTCACAGGTATTTTCTTTCTTGTAGACTGGAACCCTCCCAGATGTGCAGGTGAGCCGTGGTGGACATCCACCAAGAAGTCACACGGGGAGAACCTCAAAGGCAATGTGATGATGCTGTCTGTATCCAGCTTAGCCAAAAACATGCGTTCCAACTGGAAACAGGGAACACAGAAGCGCTACCACTAGATCGAATAAGAGTCTGATTTATTTAGAACCTCCCACTACAATCCAGCTGCATACTTTATGGCGCCCTCATTCCTTAGTAGGAATCCGCCGTATTGCTAGGTTGGCTGGCCTGCATTCTTGCAGCACAGACCCTCCAACTACGCCATCAGGATTTTGTTGACAGTTCACTGTTATTTCTCTGTTATGACAGTAATTCTCAAGGCAACAGTACTACCTCCCGGGGAGACTTCTGGAAATTGGTGAGGGGTTTTTTTGGATCGTCATGTTGATTGGATGGTGCTATTGGGATTTAGTGGGGGTCAAGGATAATACACATTCCTACAAAACAAAAAAAATGTTCCTGATCCTATGTGACTTTCAAAAAGGTTGTTCATAGCGGCATCTGGGTGGCTCAGTCACTTAAAGCGTCTTGATTTCGGCTCAGGTCGTGATCTCAGGGTCCTGGGATTGAGCCCTGTGTTGGGCTCCATGTTGGGAGTGGAGGCTGCATGAGATTCTCTCTCTCCCTCTCTCTCTCTGCCCCTCCCCTCACTCAAAAAAAAAAAAAAAAAGTTAATCGTTACCTAAGGCTAGAACCTAACACTACTTTACGTGGAGATAAAAAATATTTTGCACAGCTTTGATATACATTGGAAAATTAAGGAAATATACTTCTCTTTCTTTGGAAGCTATCAGGACTTGTTCACCATTTCAGGAAAATCAAACCACTTCTGGTATTAGATTCACAAACATGACATTCATACATTGGGCTGTGTTTGTGGCTGTTGTATTCACGGTGATTCTGTGAATAGACATAGGCATCTGTTTCATCCAATCCGCACACACTGAAATACATACTGTTCTTTTTTTTTTTTTTTTTTTAGATTTTATGTATTTATTTGACAGAGAGAGACAGCAAGAGAGGGAACACAAGCAAGGGGAGTGTGAGAGGGAGAAGCAGGCTTCCCGCCGAGCAGCGAGCCCAATGCCAGGCTCCATCCCAGGACCCTGGGATGATGACCTGAGCCAAAGGCACATGCTTAACGGCCAAGCCATCCAGGCGCCCCTGAAATACATACTATTCTAATATAAGTTACTTTCCTTTACATCAGGGTTAGGTAATATATTGATATTTTGGAAATTACATCTATAGGTAAGTAATACAATCTGTCAGTTTTACTACAGGATAGTAAATGGGACTGTGGCTCATAGTGGAATATATATACATAATAATAATATGTATATAATAATATACATTATTACATATTATATTCCATCCTGGGGAGGAGACATTGCTGAGAAAATGTTTAGGTTTTTGGTGGTTTGGGTTTTCCCCTAAGCAGGAGGATCTGAAATTTGAAGATCTTTGTAAATTGTCTTCTTAGAACCATGAAAACATAGGCTACCTAAAAGGAAGTAGAATATCCTGGACAGAGAAAGAACTAGGACAGAATTCAAAGATGGTCAGCTTGGGGTTGACAGCTCTCCTTCATGCTCATTAATATCGTGGGGATTGGTAAGCTGAGCCAATGTGATATCAGTTTACCTGTATAATTCAATTCATAAGTATACCATTAGTACAAGTGTCCTCAAATATAGTTGTTTGGGCATTTCAAAGAAGTTCCTTACATGCATAACTGTATTATGCATTTTGTTTGTATATGTGACACATGATCGATACACAGAAACCCCAGTAGGGAAAGTTTCTACATTAAAACAAAGGAACCTAATTTGGGAGATTCTTTAGGTCTCTGGGTCTGCCTATTATAAGCATTTTATGAATATTGACTCACGTACGCTTCACAACAGTGAAGGGTGCTATTGTTATCTCCACAATACAAATGAAGAAGCCGAGGTACAGAGAAGTTAAGTAATTTGGCCCAAAGCTAAGTGTTAAATCCTGGACTCAGACTCACTAGGGAACAACACCTGAGTTGCACTTTCCACTCCTGTGGCCTCTAAATGGCCAAGAAACTAACCCCCACTGATCCCAGGGTGCCAGCAGAGTGCCACGGGGGCTTGGAGAGTGCCTGCCTCTGAAAGGGGCACCCTGGGAGGCTACGCTGGGTCCCACTCGTGCTAAAGCCCTGTCGGTGGGACCTGAGCCTTACATTCTCCAGCCAGCCCAGTGCAGGTGGCAGCCTTGACACGCATCAGGGAAACATCAGATAGAGGCCCTGTGATGCAAGCATTTACCAGGTAATTCGGATTTTTTTTAAGATTTATTTGTTTGTTTGTTTGTTTGATGGGGGAGGGGCAGAGGGAGAGGCAGAGAGAGATTCTCAAGCAGGCTACGCTCTGAGTGCAGAGCCCAATGTGGGGCTCGATCTCACGACCCTGCGATCATGACCTCAGCTGAAGCCCAGAATCAGATGCTCGACTGATTGCAATACCCAGGTGCCCCAGTAATCTGGATTTTGAATATCGTTCTAACGACAGCTACATAAAAACAGGGGAAAGAAACCCATCTGGATTTTACGTCTCCTCATCTGTCAAATGAAGATGTTGGACTTGACTGTTTGGTACAAAGCTCTCTGATTCCTGGAGTTTAAATTTAAGGCCCAAATACATACCTGCCTGCCTACACTAAGGGGATTAGACTAATATGAACCTAGTCCTTTTCAAATCGCCAGAGACATGTGAGAGCCTAAGGTCCATGTTTTGGATGAAGCCATTCAAGAAACAGGCCAATAAATTTCTTCAATCACCTCATGATGAAATAGAGCAAAGGAGTGTTGAGGAAGACATTAAGGGCAAAGAATAGTCTCATCCTGGGCAAAATTTGGCAGTCTCACCTAATGGAAGTTCTCTGAAAAGAGAAATAAATGTATCCCCTGCTTGGTGAGATGACACATTCAGAAGAGAAGGAAGAATCCTTAACTTACGTGGGACACAGCTCTTCTAGTGAGACAGTCGCCTTTCCCTCTTCCACCTCCTCTCAGCTTTCTTTTTGGTGAAAGGCAATGAAAGGTTTACCCTAGGCAGTCAGAATCACAGGTCTAGTCATGTCCACATCTGGCCGGTTGAATGTAACCTTAAGGGTTGAGGTATAACAAATGCCTACAAGCAATCACCTCCTCCCAGATGCAGAGAAAAAGGACAATAGACACTGATGTCTGACCTGAAGTCCCTAGCTCTTTAATGCTAAAAGGTGAAGGGGATGGAACTGGGCCAAGCCTGAACCCTCCCTAAACTCTCTAGGTGATCTGAGGCATAAAATCCAGGCTCTTGGTCCGTTTCCTCACAAGGGGTAGGAGTTCAAACGGAGTCTGATAGCAGCCTCTTAATTCCTCCCCAGTACCAAAACAGAAGGCAGCTGCCACCGTCCAGCAGGGCAGGGCTGTACGTCCCCGGGCAAGCACTCACCTTTCTGAAAGCCTGGTCCCACACCATAAAACGGCATAACTAGTACTTGCTTGTCTTTTTCTCACAAGGCTTCTGTTAATGCTACAAGTTAGAAGACAGCAAAGCATTTACAGTAAAGAATATCACGTACAACACAAAGAGATGCTAGTGCTGTGCAGATCTCAAATGAATTTTAAAATTGTGAGGGTGCACATTTAAGGCGGCGGCTCCCAGAGAATTTGTGAGGCTCCCTTCAGCAGCTGCTGCTACAGAGTGGGGACAGAGGAGTGTTCTTCCTGGCTTCGGAGGATGCACGGGAAGGCAGGACTTGTGAGTGAGCAGAGTCTCAGCGGGGAACCCTCGGCTATTTCAGAGGCTAGGAGGTCATTGCCTTGCTCAGGCTCCATCCAAGGACGACTCCACCACCGTGTGGCAAGTCCTCCTCTCTTTTCCGCCCTTCTACCTCATACCTGGTTGCTTGGAGCGCCTCACTGCTAAGTACACGCTGCATCCCGACACATCACGACTGTCAGGCCCAGCGGACCCAAGTGCCGCAGCACCAGCAGACCCAGTCCGCTTTGCGGGACTAAGCTCACAGCTGTCCTCCTCCCGCGACCCTCACCGTCTGACGTTCTTTGGACCACGCCACTTGCCCTTCCATGTGGAACCCAGCAAAAATTCTCCCTTATTTCCACCCCCTTCCGTGTGAAGACTTTATCTCGGTCACAAGGAAGCAGTGAAGGTTCTGGAAGAGCTCTCCTCCCGTGCTTTGCTCTCTGGTGTGGGGTGCACTGCTCGCTGGAGCCTTTGCGGAGGGACAAAGGAATGATGAGGGCCAGGCAGCCTCGGCTCAACCCCAGGACAGAGCCGGTCAGGTCCCGACACCTACTGAAAGACGGTCTGCGGCAACAGTGCTGGCGGGAACCGGCTCCAGATAACGCAGAACGCGATACACAGAATCTGTCGACGCCTCCACCAATGAATGGACACCCACTATACGCAAGTACCAGCGGTCCTGGGCAGAACCATAAATAAACGCTGCTACTCACAAGCTGTGTAGCTTCCTGGAAGGGGCCTCATCTCGGTGTGCCTCAGTTTTCCCGTCGGCAACACGGGATAAGAACGGTGCACGCCATGGGGTGACTGCAAGGGTAAAAGAACTCAGTCCAGGCACAAGCTCTGGGAGCGGGGACGGGCACAGCCGGGTACAGAAGCCATCCAGCGCCTGGCTGCAGGGGAGAGGGGACAGGTAGCAGGTGTCCACCCCCGGAGACCACCGCCCGCCCCCAGCGCAGCCCCGGGACTGGACTGGGCCCCCAGCAGGCGCAGCCCGCGTCCCCGCCGCCCCGCCCGCGGTTGCGGCCAGACACCGCAGGACCGCTTTCCAGGGCCTGCAGGCCCACCCGGCCAGGCCCGGCCCAGCGCCCCGCACGCTCCACTCACCGGCCGCCGCGGCCGCGCGCCGGGGCACACCCGGGGCCGGACCCGCGCTGCGCCGGAACCCGAGTGCGCGGCGCTCGAAGAAGCCGGAAGGATTAGCGGGGAGCCCCGGCGTCTCCTGCGGCTTGCGGTTTGTGGGCTGGCAGCGCCTCCTTCCTCGCGCTCGGCGCGGCCCGGCGCAGACTCTGCGCAGACCCGACGCAGGAGCACCGAGCGGGCGGGGCGCGTGGGCAGCGTGCGGCGGCGCGGCTCTGCGCCTGCGCCCGAGAGCTGGGGCCGGGGGCGCGCCGTGCGGAGCCCCTCCAGGAGTCGGTGATGGGGAGCCGCGGTGTGCGGCGTCGGTGCGGTCCTCAAGGACAGCCCAGGCCCGCGTAGCTGTGAATAGCGTCCAGACTCTCCGGCTGTGCTCCGGGGTCGCCCCCTGGCCTGAGGGGGGTCGCGGGCACCCGGCGCGTCCGACCGGCATTCCGGTGGCCTGTCCCCGGACCTCACTGCGGAGACCGGCTGCTTTGCCCGGCCTCGAGGCTTCGCGCAGTCAACCGCAGGAGCGGCTGGGGGCCTGGAGACCATCTAATTTTATCATTTTCATTATACTTTTAGAAATTTCAAATCGTAGTAAAATACACAGACCACAAAGAGTTTCCATTTTAACTATTTAAAAGTGCACGGGAAAGTTTTCAGTGTGTTCAGAATGTGGTGCGAACACCACCACCATCTGATACAGAACATTCCTCACCGCCAAAGAAACCTACCCATTCGCCTCTTGTTCAACACTTGGGGTGTTTGCGCCTTTTGACTACTGTGAATAGTGCTGCTATGAACATTGGTTACAAGCCCCCGAGTCCCTAATTTCAGTTCCCGTTTTAATTCCTGTTGAGATTTTGACTGGGGCTGTATTAAATACATGCATCCATCTGGGGAAGAGTTGGTGTCTAAACAATATTGAGTCTTCAGTTTATGAACATGTTATGTTTCTCAATTTATTTAAGTTTTCTTTAATTTTCTGAGCAATCTATTTAGTTTCCAGTATAAAGATCTTACATGTGTTTTGCTACATTTAACCCTAAATACTTTATGGCTTTTATATCATTAGATATGGAATTATTTGCATTTTATTTTCTGGTTGTTTGCTACTAGCATATAGAAAGACGATTGACTTTTTTAAGGATTTTATTATTTTAGAAAGAGAGCTCAAGTGGGGAGAGAGAAGAGGGAGAGAAAATCTCAAGCAGAGTCTACACTGAGCGTGGGGCCTGATGCAAGGCTCGATCTCATGACCCTGAGGTCATGACCTCGGCCAAACTCAAAAGAGTTGGACACTTAACTGACTGGGCCACCTGGGTCCCCCAGCAATTTATTTTTTTATACTGATCTTATATTGTGTCACCTTGTTATGTTTACTTATTTGTTTCAGTGATTGTTTTGTAGGTTCCTTGGGATTTTTCCATATAAATAATAATGCTGACTGTGAATAGAGTTTTACTTCTTCCTTTCCAATCTTTAGGCCTTCTATTTCTTTTATTACTTTTATTAAATCTACTGTTGTTTATTTTCTGTTTATTCCTCATATGTATTTATTACTTGTATTTCACCAGCCAGGACCTCCAGTACAATGCTGAACAGACATGATGACAGCAGATGTCTTTGTCCTGTTTCCAATCTTATAAGCAGAAACTTTAATATTTCACTGTTAAATATATTAGTTGTATTAGATTGTAGAATTTTGCTTCTTTTCCTAGTTTCCTAAGAGTTTTATTTAAATAAATGGGTATTTGTCACTTTTTTGCATCTATTTAAAAGATTATGGAAGTTTTGTCCTTTATTTTGTTAATATGATGAGTTACATTGATTATTCAAATGTTTCATGTACCTTACATTTCAGACATAAACCGTGCTTGATCCTGACATATTATTTTGTTTAAATATTGATGGATTCTTGATCTCAGGGCTGTGAGATCAAGCCCCACATCAGGCTCTGCACTCAGCATATAATCTGCTTGAGATTCTCTCTCTCCCTCTGCTCCTCCCCCCTACTCTTTCTCTCTAAAATAAAAATAAGTAAGTTTTTTTTTTTAAGATATTTATTTATTTATTTATTTATTTGACAGAGAGCACAAGCAGGGGGAGCAGCAGAGGAAGAGGGAGAAGCAGGCTCTGCGCCGAGCACAGAGCCCAACATGGGACTCGATCCCAGGACCCTGGGATCATGACCTGAGCCAAAGGCAGACGCTTAGCCATCTGAGCCACCCAGGTATCCCTAAGTAAGTCTTTTTAAAAAATAAAAAATAAAGTTTTAAATATTGATGGATTCTATCTATCTGATATACTTTAGGGAATGTTGCTTCTGTGTTCACAAAGGGTATTGATCTATAATTTTATCATACTATCTTTGTCAAGAGTTGGTGACAGGATTATGCTGCTCCCGTAAAACAACCTGGGAATCGTTCCCTTCCTTTATATTATCTGAAAGATTTGGGGGAAGTATAGTATTATTTCTTCCTTATGTGTTTAATAGAATTTACCATATGGGCCTGGAGGGGTGTTTTTGTTTTGTTTTGTTTTGTTGGTAGAATTCCATTTAATAATCCATTGAAGTTCTTTAATAAGAACAGGGCTATTTATATGAATAAATATATTTCTCCTTGTGCTAGTTTTGTTGTGTTTTTCGTAGAATTTGTTCATTTCACCTAAGTTGGGCTTAGTGGCAGGAATTTGTACATACTATACCCTTATTATTTTTCTGATGTGTATAGAATCAGTAATGATATTTTCTGTTCATTCCTCATATTGATAAGTTGTGAACTTTCTCTTTTTTTCTTGATCAGTTTTTCTAGGAAGTGCAATTTTACCAATACTTTCAAAGAGCTTTTTTCTGTTGATTTTCTCAAACCTTGTTTTCTATTCCATTGCCTTCTAGTCTTTAACAGCTATTTACTTATATGGGATTTAATATGTTCTTTTTCTAGCTTCTCATGGTAGACACTTAGATAATTGATTTTAAACCTTCTTTTCTAATATAAGCGTTTAAAGGTACAACCTGCCCTCTAACAGAGCTGTTCAGCTAGATCTCACGCACTTTGCTATGCTGCACTTTTATGATCATTTAACTTGAAATACTTTCTGATTTCCCTAGTGATTTTTCCTTTTACTCATGAGTTACTTAGAAATGTGTGTTTTTAATTTCTTAATGTCCCAGGCTTTTCTGTATACTATACTGATTACCAATTTAGTTCTACTGGTCAGAATATATTCTGTGTAAGATTTCAGTTCTTTGACATTTATTGCAACTTAGACGTATGGTGAATCTGCTTTGAAAGGTAAAGTCAGGGGCTTCTGAGTGGCACAGTCAGTTAAGCAACTGCCTCTTGGTTTTACCGCAGGACATGATCTCAAGGTCCTGAGTTTGAGCCCTGTGTTGGGCTCCACGCAAAGCATGGAGTCTGCTGGAGCTTCTCCCTCCCTCTCTCCTTCTCCCTCTGTTCCTCCCGATCATGCTCTCTCTCTATAATAACTAAATAAATCTTTAAAAAGAAAAAAAAAGTAAAGTCAACTAAGTTACTGGCTGATATATAATCAACCATCAGACAGACAAAGCCATCAGAAAAATATAAGTTAAAGAAAAGGCAAGGAAGACATACAAATGGCCAACAGGCACAAGAAAAACTGCTCCACATCACTCGGCAGCAGGGAAATACAAATCAAAAAACCACAATGAGAGACCACCTCATACCTGTCAGAATAGCTAAAATTAACAAGTCAGGAAATGACAAGTGTTGGCGAGGATGCGGAGAAAGGGGAGCCTCGTGCACTGTTGGTGGGAATGCAAGCTGGTACAGCCACTCTGGAAAACAGTATGGAGGTTCCTCAAAAAGTTGAAAATAGAGCTACCCTATGACCCAGCAATTACACCACTGGGTATTTACCCCAAAGATACAAATGTAGTGATCTGAAGGGGCACCTGTACCCCAATGTTTATAGCAGCAATGTCCACAATAGGCAAACTATGGAAAAGAGCCCAGATGTCTATTGACAGGTGAATGGATAAAAAAGATGTGGTAGATATGGACAATGAAATATTACTCAGCCATCACAAAATGAAATTTTGGGGGCACCTGGGTGGCGCAGTCGTTAAGCGGCTGCCTTTGGCTCAGGGCGTGATCCCAGGGTCCTGGGATCGAGCCCCACATTGGGCTCCTCCACTGGGAGCCTGCTTCTTCCTCTCCCACTCCCCCTGCTTGTGTTCCCTCTCTCGCTGGCTGTCTCTCTCTGTCAAATAAATAAATAAAATCTTTAAAAAAAAATGAAATCTTTCCATTTGCAGCAACGTGGTTGGAATTAGAGGGTATTGTGCTAAGTGAAATAAGTTAACCAGAGAAAGACAATTATATGATCTCACTGGTATGTGGAATTTAAGAAACAAAAGAGAGGATCATAGGATAAGGGAAGGATAAATAAAACAAGGCAAAATCGGAGGAGACAAAGCATAAAAAACTCGTAATCACAGGAAACAAACTGAGGATTGCTGGGGGGAGGATGGGGTAACTGGGAGATGGGCATTAAGGAGGGCATGTGATGTAATGAGCACTGGGTGTTATATAAGACTGATGAATCACTGATCTCTAGCTCTGAAACTAATAATGCATTATATGTTAATTAATTGAATTTAAATAAATAAATTTAAGAAAATAAAGGAAAGGCAGTCATCCATTCATTTATGTATTCAGTGTCTCCTGTTTTATTAGATCCTATTCAATGTACACAGCTGAGCAGAAATGTGTGTTCTTGTGGAGTATGCAACAGATGGGAAAAGAGAAGAGTCAGAAAAATAAGTAGACAATATATCAAGGCCTGGTTCTGCCACCAGACTGATGGGATTCTCAGTCCTTCTTGGAAGCTACTGTTTGGTTTTTTTTCTCCCAAGTAGAGCGCTCGAGGTCGCCCCCAGATGCTTTGCACTCTCCAGTTCTCACCTCCTGGATAAATTAAAAGATGCTTTCTCATGGTTCCCCCAAACACCTCCCTTTGGCCTTAGGCTCCAAACTGTGGGTATGTTCCTCACTCTGCCTCATGACTTCCAACACCCGTACCCCAAGAAGGACTGAGAATCCCACCATTGTGGCAGCCAAGCTAGATTCTGTCTAATCCACAGAGAGAAGCTCAAGTTCCAGCAGGGCTGGAGTGAGGAAGGGAGTGACTGACACCAAGTAGAATGAGAGACATGCACTCCCTAAACTTGTCCACTTCTACTCTTATATTTTTATTCTTTAGTAAAAGCCTCTCTTTAAAATGCCAGCATCACCTTAAATAAACCAAAGGAAAGAGGAGTGTCACGGGGCTTGGTGCGCTGTGCACTCCTGGGGTGTCCTGGCAGGAGGAGCTGTGCAGGCTCTGGTCTTGGGGGAGGACCTGGAGCTAGCACAGCGGAAGAAAGGAAACGTAGAGGGCGGGGACAGTGACCTCTGTTTGCGGGGCTCCGTTCCCTCCTGCTGTCTGATCCAGTGCACTGCTCCCACACCAGCTCGCAGGGATTCACAGTCCATCATATTACTTGCCGCTCGCAAGCCTCCAGTGGCTTCCCATCTCACTCACAAGTCAAAGCCAAAGTCCTGACATTCACTTAAAAGTCCTCTTATTTCTTTTTTGAGGATTTTATTTATTTATTTGAGAGAAAGAGAACGCATCAGGGGGGAGGGGCAGAGGGAGAAGCAGACTCTCCCCTGAGCAGGGAGCCCAATGTAGGGATGTGAGGCTTGATCCCAGGATCCTGGGATCATGACCTGAGCTGAAGGCAGATGCTTAACTGACTGAGTCACCCAGGTGCCCCCAGCCAGAGTTCAAATATTGCCAAACATCAGAAAATGTCCTGGAGAGAGACCCTAAGAATGTAGCCAGTGTGGGAAAGTCTTCTGCCAGAGTTCACAGCTTATCACACATCAGATAACCTATACCAGAGAGAAACCCTATGAAAGTGGTGAATGTGGCAAAATCTTTACCCAGAGCGCAAGTCTCACCAAAAATCGGAAGACCGCACACTGCAGGAAAACCTCACGGTTGTCGTTAGTCCGACAAAGCCTTCAGCCAGAGCACAATCCTTTTTTATTTTATTTTTTTAAAAGACTTTATTTATTTATTTGACAGAGAGAGAGACAGCCAGCGAGAGAGGGAACACAAGCAGGGGGAGCAGGAGAGGAAGAAGCAGGATCCCAGCAGAGGAGCCTGATGTGGGGATTGATCCCAGGACTCTGGGATCACACCCTGAGCTGAAGGCAGACGCTTAACGACTGAGCCACCCAGGCGCCCCAATCCTTTTTTAAATAAAGATTTATTTATTTATTTTAGAGAGAGTGAGAAGGGAGGGACAGAGAGAGAGGGAGAGAGACTCTCAAGCAGACTCCATGCTGAGCACAGAGCCCGATGACGTGGCCTGATCCCAGGACCCTGACATCACGACCTGAGCCGAACCCAAGAGTTGGGCACTCAACTGACTGCACCACCCAGGCATCCCCAGAGTCCAATCCTTTTAAGCATCGGCTAACTCACACTACCTAGAAATTCTGTGAATGGGATGAATGTATTAACGGCTTCAGGTGAACATCAATCATCACCAGAGATCAAAGACTTCACTGGCAATACGAGGAAAGTTTAAGTAAGACTTGACATTTCATGAAAGGCCAGCAAGTTAATGTTGTGAGCAAGACACTACCAGGTAAGTTTTGTAAGATAACTGAGCACAGGTATTGTGTAGTTCTGATATTTCCACTTTTTATCAGTGTTTCGTATAGACACTCCATGTAAATGCTTCTATCATTCATTAAAACATTTTCAGTCAGACTTTTTATGCCCTCATCTTCAGAAGCTTTCTGAAACTTTAAAAAATTGGAATTCCCCTATAAAACAAACAAGTCGTGGAGATGAAAAGTACAGCAGAGGGAATGTAGTAAAACATATTGTAATAACGTTATATCGTGACAGCTGGCAACCTCTCCTACGGTAGTGCGCATGTATAGAATTCTGGAATTACTATGTCGTGTCCCTGAAACTAATACAACATTGAATGTCAGGCATACTTTAATAATGAAAATTTTAAAAAATAATGAAAATTTAAAAAAAGGAGTGCCCCAAATGGAAATGGAACCACCCAAATAAAAATTGAGAAAATGTTTTAATTGGAAGATCACCCCAAATTCTACATCCACAAGTTCTATACAGAGAAGCCAGGAATCCAAGTATCTATCACATAAATCCTCTCAGCCATGACAGAGACAATTCCTATAGAAGCAAGGGGACACCTTTTAAATAACTGAGCCCTTTAACAGAGCTGTTCATTCCATCACTATGCTTCTCTTCACTTCCTCATCCCCAACACCATAAGGTTTTATCTCAGGGGGAAAGACGCACGGGAAGAGAGCGATTTTCAAGATGCATTTCACAAGAATAAACTTCTACAGGATAGAGGCCTGTACTTTTTGAAACCTATCTTCTCTCCTTTGAACTTACCAGTGAAGAAGTAGAGGTTTAGGAAAGACACACAGATACTATATCTCTGAGGCTATTTCTTATTACTTGGCACTTGGTTTAAAAGCACCATGTTGGGGCGCCTGGGTGGCAGTTGGTTGGGCATCTGCCTTCGACTTGGGTAGTGATCTCGGGGTCCTGGGATTGAGCCCTGCATCAGGCTCCCTGCTCAGTGGGGAATCTGTTTCTCCCTCTCCCGCTGACCCTCACCCCCCCCTCCAGTGCGCGCACACATGCTCTCTCTCTAATAAAGAAAGAAAATCTTTTTTGAAAAAGCACTATGTTATTATGCTCCATGAGTGAACCTAATTGTCCATATTAAATAAGGTCATGCCATTTTAATAGACTGGGCCTTAGGTCAGAAGGTAAGATGATAGTAAACCCGAGTTCTCTTGAGATACCCACAGCATAGGAGGAGGAAACCAGAAATGAAACTGTGAAACTTGATTCCTCTCCCCCCAAAATTCACTTCTATTTAGTTTAGTTGGCTGTTAATCAGTGCGGGTTCAAAAACAATATAAAAGAGACTCTAAATTGTATGGCAACAGTTATAATACAACCAAACATTGAGAACGGAAATAGTGGCAGTATACAGAAATTATTTGTCTCAATCTCTAGGCCAGTATTCAATAATATTAAATGGAAAATACAGGTTTAAACTTATATTAACTTCAATTTAATCCACCCATTGATGGGTTAATGACATGATGGTTATTTCGGTACAACTCTAACAGCTGGCATTTGGGGCAGTTTGAGTATCTAAAAGTCAATAACGCTGTTTTTCATTTGTAAAATCAGTTAAAGTTAACAAATGCCAAGAGACGTAACTTCGAACAAAGTAGTATAAAAATTTTTATTAAAGAATCAGTGATTCAAATATGTTTTTAATGAAAAATTCGGATTTCATCTATTTAATGGGAAATCATTAAAGTGTTGTATGCAGGGACACTGCCTGCAGGGGAGCTTTCTGGGGCACAGACATGCTCTGTATCTTGCCTGGGGTGGTGTTCACTCAAGTGTGCGCAGTTGTCAAGTCACCCACCCGTATACTTACAAATACTTCCAATAAATATTTGAAAAAATGTTATGCAAACAGACCATTTTATTCTATTATTTCTCTTTAAGGTCACATAATTTTTCCTTTACAATATGTATACATTCCTGAGACGTTTGTAAAGCTTGCTTTTTATTTAGATTTGTGAAT
The DNA here is from genome assembly GCF_023065955.2 of Ursus arctos. NCBI lineage: Eukaryota > Metazoa > Chordata > Mammalia > Carnivora > Ursidae > Ursus > Ursus arctos. The sequence continues at coordinate 2,246,770 of NW_026622997.1, forward strand.
CTATGGGGTCCAGAGTCAAGCACGGCAGCATCTATTTCTCTCCACACACACGTCATGCAGACATACGTGTCCATCGATGTCCGTGTCTTGCTGCATCATTGAAGGTCATGAACTTTAACCTTTCCCAGCTTATTTTGACAATGATTTTCTAGTTTTTAATTTTTCCAGATAGAATTGTTTGTCTTTTTCTAATTTTGCCTTATTTTAATCTTTGTGGCAGTTTTTCATTTAGGAGCATTAATGTTCTACATATTTAATTCTGGGTTCTGTTTGACTCTCTCTTCACTGTTCCCACCCTCTTTGAGATGTTCCTTATGTCATTTGCCAGGCGGGGTTCTTGGCAGCATCACATTAGTAACTCCTTTAATCTTCATGACGACCTATGGAAGGAACCGCGAGGAACATTCTCTGAGATGCACCGAGGGAGGGTGCCACACAGTGAGAGGTTTCAAATTCCGCCCATTCGTAACCAGAGGATTGGGAGGCTTGCTTACATATAAGGGTACAGGACTCAGGAGATGCAGAGAGACAATCAGACAAATCCGTGGACGTTGCTGCTCAGGCTTGTCTATTTAGGAAGGAACAAGAGCCTATGACATTGTCGGAGATGCAGACACATTAGCACTTCACCAGCACCAGGCACTGCACTTTTCTGCTCGTTACTGACTTCTTCTGACTACCAGTGTGCTTCTCAGAGCAAGGCCCCTTCACTCTCACTCATCACTGTCAGAATGAACAGCTAGCATCAAGGCCATACCTTACCAAGGGATGCAATCTGACGTTTCCGTCTGAAATATGACAGTATTTGGGTCTCGGAGATATTGTCATTGGTAAATATATTGAAGCCTCTACAAGATCAGGTAGATGAGCTAGAGTATACATCTCTCTCTCTCTCTCTCTCTCTCTCTTACACACACACACACACACACACACACACGCAAATACCACAGTAGGTAGAGTAGGAAAATACTCGGACTGGAATTAGACATGGACTCTAATCCTAGTTTTGCCACTTGCTAGTTGTGAAACTTGAAGCATGTTCTATCTTGGGCAAGTAGTACGGCCCATAACACAACAATTAAGAATGTGAGCTCCTCTAGCCAAATCATGGGTAACCTTGGGTGAGTTATTTAACCTCTCTGAGACCATTTCCTCATCTGTAAGATGAGGTTAATAATAATGACTTCGATTATTCAAAAATTATTTTATTATCGACAACATGCCAGTCTCTGTTGGAGCTTATGTTTGAGGTAAGATGTGCTAAGACACATCTGATAAGGACCACCAGGAATAAACGTTCAGTCCAACAAAATTAGGTTTATTCATCCGCTGCAACAAGGTAGACCGTTACCAGCAGTAACATGGAGCATCTCACAAAAAATGAAGGGAAAAATCGCAGGATTTTGAAGAAAAGTAAAATTTTAGATAAAATTTTATGGAAGTGTTTTGATAGGCTCAATGCAAGGCTGGTCTGGATTAATTTTTTTTTTTTTTTTTTTTAAGAGATGGAAAATCTTAAACCTCCAGGCAGGCGTGGGACATTTACTTATCCTGACAATGATGTCAAACAGTTTCTGACAGTCTCTGATTTTATTTTATTTATTTATTTTTTTTTTTCTGATTTTAGCAAAGATGATTTCTTGGTAATTTTTTTTAAGTGGGAGTAGCAAGGCAAAGATATCATTGATAAAAAAGCAGTAATTATTCAAAGAGGATCATTGTGAAACTTCACAGCTGCGGTATGATTTTGGGAGAGAGTTGCTGTTAACTTTGCAGCAGGCTCCAGCAGCGTCCTCTGAGTCTGGTCTATGGCACAGCTGATTTTTGCTTTTTCAAATGAGAGAATACTCTTGCCTAGAAGAGTGCCTGGCACACTCTGTTTCACAGGCCTTGTCTGTCGCTATCCTGAAGTAAAGGAGTCCGATTTTCCCGGGGCTCTATTGTTTTTCATTAGTGGTTTAACGTACGACGAGAAACGACGGTAGGAGCCTGCCTTTCTCCTTTGCCAACTAGAGAACAGTCAGTGCTCTAATACAGAGGCGCTTCGGTGCATGCAGATTTTTCAGGGGTCCCCCAGTTACTAGCCCGGCGTCCTAGAGACCCCGGCTGGCCAAACCCCGAAGACCCGCCCAGTTAGAGTCACGTGGACAGGCCCTAGCCCCGCCCCCGTCCGAGTCCGCGCAGCCGCAGACGCAGCTGGGAAATGTCCCCGGGGAAAGAGCGGGTCCCGTGGGGCCAAGAGCCGCTCGGCCGTAGTTCCTCCGGGATCGGGATCGGGACCGGGTAGTTGGTGCCACTAGCTCGGGACTGGTGGGGTAGGCCTCGCAGGTCCGGAGTTTCGCAGGGGCCTTCTTTCGGAAGGGGCCGGGGGCGGAGGGTCACCTTTTCAGGTGCGGCGGTTGTTGCCCGCTAGCAGCGCGGGGGTCGGGGTGCGAGACGCACCTCCAGGCCCCGGATCTGCGGTGCGTCTCAGAGGGTGCTCGGCCTCTCCGGCGGGGCGGCCTCCGGGCCTCGGAGCCCGGCGCTAGGGGCTCTCCCGAGAGTGACGGGGTCCAGCCTGGGGTCCAGAGGCCGCAAGGAGGTGGGTGTCCGCAGGCAGGGCCACTAAGGGAGCGGACCAGCGGTGGCGGCGACGACTCTGCAGGGAGAGAGAGGTGAGAGCCAGTGACCGGGTGGGGTGTGGGGGCGTTCTGCACAAAAGATTCACGACAGCCGTGTTGCGGTGTGGAAAAGGAAATAAAACGTTATTGTTATTATTATTATTATTATTATTATTATTATTATAGAAACCTAATAAAAACAGAAGAGGAAAGGAATCTACACACAGTGGAGGTAATAGTAGACAATAAATGAGAATAAGGCCGAGTTAGATCGAATCGGGTGCTTACAACATCCAGCCTCATCAGCTGGGGAAGCGGGTGGAGACAGCCAGCCTGGAGTCTCGGTGGGAGGCCTGGGCAGGGCGTCCTGCCCTCAGCTGAGACTTCCAACCGACCGTCCCCATAGGGCCATATTCACGGGGCGAATGACAGGGTCTGAAGTCAAACATTCGTTCGCGTACGTGCGGTTGGGAGCGAGCTGCGTTTCCACGTTACCATGTTTCTGTATTTTCAAGGAGCCCGGGCTGTGTGTCTGCCTCCCCTCCCGGATTCCGTTCCGGGGGGGCCAGCCCCGCCTGCAGCAGGAGGGGACGTGAGACCAGATTTGTAGCTCCTGCTGTTCAGAGCAGAAGGGCCACTTCTGATCCGGAGGCCCGGTCATATATTTTAAGTAACCAGGCTCCCAAGGTTATTCCCACAGATCGGCTATGCGGGACAAATCACAAGAACAGTGATCTATACAGAACCGGGGGTGAGGTGGAGACGGGATGTGAGGACACGCAGCTTTCCCTTCCCGCGAGAGCGCACAGGAGGGAAGTTTGTAGGAGTAGGTGGGAAGAAGGCTTCCTGGCCTGTAGGGTGGGGTCTTTACGGAGCGCAGGTGGGAGCGCAGGTGCGAGCCTCGAGCAACGCCCCTCTTGTATCACTTCCCGGGACCCCTTCTCCCTCGCCAGCCTTTTATCCGTGGTGGCTTAATGAAAACGGCCTGGTTTGTTTCGTTTCAAACTTATCGGACAGTACAGCTAATAGGAGAGGAGCGTACAGTTCTAACCTATGTGTAGAGTTCGTGCAACCACTAGCAGTCAGGACGCAGAGCCGGTTCACTGACTCCAGAAACCTGCCTTGCGCTCTCCCTTATCATAGTCACACCTTTCTCCCACTGTTACCTCGGGCAGCCGCGGACCGACCCCTATCTCTCTAGTCTGTTTTTCCGGGATGTCATATAAATGGAATCTACGCTGTCTGACGTTTCGGGACTGGCAACTGTCACTCAGCACCACGCCTTTGAGGTTCCTTTGGCTTTTTGAGTTCCTTATTGCTCAGGAACATCCCACTAAATAGATAGACCACGGTTGTTGTTTCAATCTGTTCACCCGGTAAAGAACATTTGGATTGTTTCCGGTGTTTGGTAATTATGACTTGTACTGCTCTAAGTGCTGGTGTACAGGCTTTTCTGTGAACGTGTTTTCATTCAGCCTGGTTTTGAAAAGCAAACCAGTCTGAATTTGAATGCTGGTTTGAGATGTATTGCTCATGTGATGAGCTTAGACTCGTTACTTAACTTTTTTTTTTTTTTTGAAAGATTCTATTTATTTGTTTGAGAGAGAGAGCGTGCACGACCAGGGGGAGGGGCAGAGGGAGAGAGAGAAGCGGGAGCCTGATGCGGGGCTCCATCCCAGGACCCTGAGATCTTGACCTGAGCTGAAAGCAGACGCTTAACCGACAAAGCCACCCAGGCACCCCTAGTTACTTCACTTTTTTGAGTAACTTCATCAGGGAGTTGCTGTGAGGTTAAATGACCGTCTATCAGTGGTTCTCCACTATTTCAGACCCAATGAGCCCTTTTAATAACAAATATTTTGTAATGCCCTCATCTCTATCCTGAAATGAAATTCATTAAATGGGTAAAACTAACCTACATAATCTTTAAAGCGATATAATGCCCTCACTTTAAAAGAGAAATAAAAAAGAACACAGTGCAACTCAGGCTGATAAAATGACCAAATCTTAGTAAAACTCAGAACAAATTACCTCGATTTAGACCATAGTTGCCTTTACAGAGAAAAAAAAAATCATTATATATTAGCACTGAAAACAAAACAGAACTCTGTGGTTGTGTGTAAAAAAGATTTAGGTTACAGTCTTCTCGAACCTTGAACCTCTTATTCTTCACAGATGACAAAGAAAATGTCTCTCAGATGGGGACTCTTTCACCTTCCTGAAATCAATATAAAGCTACCTAAATCTGTGTCATCCTATCCTTTATCCCGCCCATGTCCGTAGAGGAGCTCTGTCTGCCTTTCCGGGACAATTCCACCTGCACGTTGGATCCCGTCCTTCCTACGGTTTCAAGACCTTTCATTTTCCCTTCTCCCTCTTTATACTTTATATACTTTTGCAACTGTACCTTTCCTATTATTTTTTGCCCAGCTTTAAGGTGTATTTTACATACAATTAAATTCAACAATTTTATTTCAATGGTTTGAGTTTTAGCAATTGTTTATAGGTGTGTTAACTTCTACCATGTCAAGATACAGAACTGTAGGGGTGCCTCGGTGGCTCAGTCGTTAAAGCGTCTGCCTTCTGCTCAGGGTGTGATCCTGGCGTTATCGAGCCCCACATCAGGCTTCTCCGCTGGGAGCCTGCTTCTTCCTCTCCCACTCCCCCTGCTGTGTTCCCTCTCTCGCTGGCTATCTCTCTGTCAAATAAATAAATAAAATATTTTTTAAAAAACAAACAAACAAAAAGATACAGAACTGTATTGTCCAATATCAGTACCCCCAGCTATATGTAGCTATTTAAAATTTAAAAAATTAAGTGAAATTAAAAGCTCACCTCCTTGTACTAGCAATATTTCAAATCCTTATAGCCACATGTGGTGAGGGCTGCTGTATTTAACAGCACAGGAATAGAACGTGTTCCTCATTTCTGGAAGTTCTTTTGCACATGGCTACTCAGTACTTCTGTAGCTAGATGTCACAGATTTTGATGTGTTACCTAATGTTACCATTATGTTCAAAATAGTTTATATTTCTTATAATTTTTTGAATTGATTTAGCATTATGTTTAATTTCTAATTATATTGAGATTTTTCTAGATATCTTATTGTGAATGATTGCTAATTTAATTTCATTTTCCTCAGAGAATATATTCTGAATGATCTCAGTCTTCTGTCTGAAAAATGCCTTTATTTTATTTTAATTTTATTTATTTATTTGAGAGAGAGAGGGCACAAGTGTGGGGAGGGCAGAGGGAGAAACAGACTCAGGAGGAGTCTGGGGGCTCAATCCCAGGACCCCAGGATCATGACCTGAGCTGAAGGCAGCCACTTAACTGACTGAGCCACCCAGGTGCCACGTTTTATTTTCAGTTTTGAAAGGTATTTCCTCTGTATATAAAATTCTGAGGCGACCCATTTTTTCTTTCTGTAAGTACTTTAAAGAGGTTTCTTCACAATCTTCTAGATTGCTTGGTTTCTGAGTTCTTCTGTTTCTAATGTGTCTTTTTTTCTCTCTGGCTGATTTTAAGATTTTGTCTTTGTCACTAGTTTTGACTGAGTTGATTATTATATGCATTGGCTCAGTTTTCTCTATGTTTCTGTGCTTAGAATTTGTTGAGCTGCTTGGGTCTGTGGGTCTAGAGTTTTCATCAAATTTGTACAGTTTTTAGCTACTATTTCTTCAAGTATTTTTCTGCCCTACCCCCCCAATCTATAGATATCAATTGCACAAATACTGGTCTGTTTAAATTTGCCCCCAGCTCACTGATACTCTGTTCATTCTTTTGAAAAGATTATCTTTTCTCTCTGTTCCTTTTGGATAGTTTTGTTGCTGTCCTCAGGTTCACCAGTCTTTATTTTACAGTGTCTAATTTGCCATTAACCCATCAGTGCATTTTTCATCTTGATCATATTAGTTTTTATCTCTGAGTTCATTTTGAGCCTTTTTAAAAAATTTTTGCCTGCTATTCTCTACTTATTTTAGACATGTGGAATGTAACTGTATCAATTGTAATTCTCACATCTGTTTGTTCAGATTGTTTTTTATTGACTGATTCTTTCTCATTGTGGGTTGCAATTTTTCTTCCCCCCCCCCCCCACTAGTCTTTGTTTGGATGCCAGACAGCATTAATTTTATCTTTTTGGTTGCTAGGTATTTTTGTGTTCCTAAAAATATTTGTGAACATTTATCTGGGATGCAGTTAAGTTACTTGGAAACAGTTTGATCCTTTCAGGTCTTGCTTTTAAGATTTGTTAAGTGGGACCAAAGCAGTTCTCAGCCAAGAGCTATTTATTCCCTCATATTAACATGACTGTTCTATGGATTCAATCCCGTATTTCATATATCATGCAATTTTCTAGTATGGCTGTCAGAATGGGCCCTGTTTGAGCTCTGAGCACCTCTAATACTTTTAAACAGTTCTTTTCCTGGCCTTGAGTAGTTTCCTCACATGCATATGGTGATCTGTGCCTTGCTAAATACTCAGAGAGGACCCTCTGCAGATCTCCAGAGTTCTCTCTACATGTGTCTCTTTTCTCAGTACTCTGTTCTACAAACTCCGGATACATGGGCCTCCCCAGACTCTGCACTCCATCTATTCAGCTCTTATGTATGGATTCCCTAACTCTATGCTACAGCCTGGAAACTCTCAAGGCAGTCTGCTGGATGCATTAGTTATCCATTGCTACGTAACAAATCACCCCCCAAACTTAGCAGGCTTAAAACAACACGCATTTATTATCCCAGGGTCAGGAATCTGAACACGGCTTAACCGGATCCTCTACCGCAGGGTCTTTTGCAAGGCTGTGCACAAGATTCACTTCTGCACTCACTTATGTGGTTGTTGCAGGATTCAGTTTGTCGAGTTATTGGACTATGGGACTTAGTTTCTTGTTGGCTGTTAGACGGAGGCCACTGTTGGTCCTTGCCACACAGACCTCCAGTATTGTAGCTTGCTTCTTCAAAGTCAGCAAGAGAGAGAATCTGCTACCAAGACGGAAATAACATTCTTTTGTGACCTAATCATTCCCTCAATGTTGCCATATTTTATTGGTTGGAGCAGGTTACTCAAGAGAAGGGAATTACACAAGGCTGGGAAGGCCAGGATGCAGGGATCATTGCGGATCATCTTGGAGGCTGCCTACCACACCAGGCCAGTTGTGGGGCTCTCCCCATGTTTCCTGCATCTCAGGGTCACCTTGACTACTGGATGTTTGGTATCTTAAAAACCACTGTTTCATGTATTTTGTCTGCTGTCAAAATATATATTGTCACTTCAGATTTTGTCATTGTTCAAATATTTTTTGGTTGTTCCAGACAGGAGGATAAATCTGATTCTTGTTATTTCACTGTGGTTAGAATTCCAAGTCCCAGCTCAGATACTGATTCCCATCTTTTTAAACTTACTGAAAATTGTTTTGGCCTAACGTCTGGTCTGTCCTAGGGAATGTGCCACGTGGGCTTAAAGAACTGAATTCAGCGGTTTGGGATGTAGTATACAGAGTATCAAATGGGTCAAGTTGTTTGATAGTGTTATTCAGATCTCCTGCCTGTACTGTTTTTTTTAATTGCTGAGAGATGGCTGTTGAAAATTAAGAAATGTCCTTCTTCAGCTCTGATAATTCTATCTTGAAATCTACAGTTTGCATAGTAAATCTGTCTCTATCCATTTACCCTTGACCTGTGTCTTCATATGTGAAATATGTCTCTTGTAGAAAGCATATAGTTTGTCTTATCTATTCTGATGATCTCTGCCTTTTAACCAGGGGGCTTAGATGAGGATTGGACAGACTTTTTCTTTAAGAGCCAACTGGTAAATATTTCAGACTTTATGGGCCATTTAGCTCGTCACTTCCACTCAACTCTGCAAAGAGTTGTAAAAAGCGTAAAGAGAGAAAGCAGCAATAGACAATATGTAAATGAATTGGTGCAGCTATGATCCAGTAAAACTTTATTTTCAGAAATAAGCATTGGGCAGGATTGGCCCTCGGGCCATAATTTGTTGACCCCTGGTTTAGACTATTTGAATTTCATGTAATTACTAGTATGTTTGGATTTGTCTCACCATTTTATTATTTGCTTTTTGTTTGTCCCCTTGTTTTCCCCTGATTTTCCATTCCTCCTGTTTCATAGACTACTTAAATATTTTTAAATATTTGTTTTAAATTTTCCTATTAGCTTTTTAGCTGTGCTCCTTTTCATTATTATTTTTAGTAGTTCCAGTAGGGATTACAGTATGCATCCTTAATTCCTCACAGGCTTCTTAGCATTAATGTTTCCCTTCACATTAAAATGTGAAACCTTAGAGGTGCCTGGGTGGCTCAGTCAGTTGAGCATCCAACTCTTGGTTTTGGCTCAGGTCATGATCTCAGAGTTGTGAGATCGAGCCCCCATAGGGCTCTGTGCTCAGCCAGGAGTCCGCTGGAGATTCTCTCTCCCTCTCTCTCTGCCCCTCCCACTTGTGCTCTCTCTCTGAAATAAATAAATACATCTTTAAAAAATTTAAAAAAATAAAATGTGAAACCTTACAACCATGTAGATCCCATTACCACACCCTCTTTTGTTCTAGTTGTTTCCTGTATTACCCATACATACGTTGTGAATTGTACAAGGCAATTAAGTTATAATTTTTCCTTTAAATAGACATATGTATGGTAAATAAAATTAAAAAGATAAAAACAAACTCTTCAAAATAAATTTTAATCTACCCAGATATTTACCATTTCTAATACTCTTAAGTTCTTTTGGGGGATCCGAATTTCCATCTGGTATTATTTCCCTTCATCCTGAAGAACTTAATCACTTCTCAGCAATCACATAAAAAAACCCAAGAGACCCACTTGGTTGTCCGTCAGTGTGCCTTGTCATGGTGAAGAGGCCCATGCACTGGTCGCATGAAGGAAGTTCCAGAAACACAGAAGTGGGCCCTTCCGGTCACTTCTTGCCCACCGTGTCCCCATGCCCTGTCCCTCCCCTGTGTGTTGCAAATCCATCGCTGCTTTCTGTCTCTGCTCACTGTCTCTTGAGTCCATATTCTCACCTTGCCTTGATTTCTGGGGCGTCCATACAAATATTCTCTCACGTCCATTTTGGCCTTTCCACCTCTCTGCCTACTGCCGCAGAGATCCTTTTAACACTCAGATGTGGCTTTGTCATCTTCTGTCTCCTCTGAAATGGCTGCTTCTTGCTTTCAGGTTGAAGACTGAATGCTTCTGCATGGCCTGTGAGCCCCCCATAGCTGGCCTGTCTGTCCTGTGGTGTCACTTCTCCCCGCCCTCAGTACCAACAGCCTGTGTGCTCTGTCCACACTGGCCTCCTTCTGTTTCTCACCCCCCCCACCTCTCCTCACACTTCCGTTTCCTCTGTTTTGTTGCCAAGGTGACTCCCACACATCCTTCAGAAATTAGTCCAGCATTGTCTCTTCAAATAAGCTCTCCTGAAACCCTGGCCAGGTCAGATGGCCTTATTAAAGACTCTCATAGCATCCTGTGACTCTTCTTTGTGACACTTGTCACAACTACAATTATGTACATATTTGTGTGACTGTTGTTTATCTACTGGACACTCAGCTCTGTGAGATCAGGTGCTCTCAGGGGTTTTTGCTCAGCACCATATTGTCAGTATTTAGCACAGTGTTCAATGAATAGATGTTGAAAGAATAGAAGTTTTTTAGTGCAGTCATTTACTCAGAACAGAAATAGCCTAAAGATGCTTGGAAGGACAAAGATAACCAGTAGGCATTATTCTAATTGTCAAGTGTGCCTTTTCTTCATAAAAATGATCAAGTTTAAATATAAGTACTGGCTCAATCAGTCCTGTTTGTAAAGAGTGTTACAGCCCAGGAAAAGATTTTTTTCTGTGATACAAACGGGTAATTGCAGTCTATTTGGACAGTAAAGACACATATGTTGTAGGTCTATCTTGAACAAACACACTCCTGGCTTTCTCCCGTATTTTCACACGACCACCACACATGACACTTCTGACACCAAAGATGGGGGATTTCCGCCCCCACACCAAGCAATTCTCTGTGACACCAACTAAGCGTCTTAAAATTCACTTCAGTTTTGACACTAATCAGAGTTAGCAAAGACTCTACAAGGTAAGAGTTCAGTCTCCACAAGACGGCCCCCACTTCAGATGCCCATCGCAAGTAGTTGGTCCCCAGACTGCCCACGACTTCGGTCTGACTTGGCTACAAACTGGAGGGTCCCATGACCTCCCTCCTTGGGTTCCATCACTTGCTAGAACAGCTCACAGAACCCAGGGAAACACATATGTTGGCCAGCTTAGTATATTACCAAGGATATGGGGAAGGTGACAGAGGAAGAGATACATAGGACAAGGTTCACAAGTGTCTGTTCTTTTTTTTTTTTTTCCCCTTTTCAGTCTTTGTGCTCTTTGCTTTTCAGTTTTTGAAAGTTCTATTGATACATCCTCTTGGAGAGTCTTCCGTCAGATGTGTGCAGCCCACTAATGAGTTCATCAGAGGCATTCTTCACTGCTGTTACAGTTTTTAAAAAATCTCTAGCATGTCGGGTGCCTGGGTGGCTCATTTGGTTGTGTGTCCAACTCTTAATTTCAACTCAGGTCATGATCTCAGGGTCTTGTGATGGAGCCTCCGTTCAACTCCCTGCTCAGTGCCAAGTCTGCTTGAGATTCTCTCTCTCCTCCTCCCTTTGCCCCTCCCCCTACTTGCACGCGCACGGGCGCGCACACGCTCTCTCACTCTCTCAAATAATCTTAAATTCTCTAGCTTTTTTTGGGGGGGGGTTCCTCTTACGTTGTCCATGTTCTTGCATGCTGTCTGCTTTATCCATTAGAGCACTTACCACATTAATCATGGTAGCTTTAAATTCCCAGTTTGTAAATCCAGCATCCCTGTCTTTTTTTTTTTTTTTTAAGATTTTATTTATTTATTTTGACAGAGAGAGACAGCCAGCGAGAGAGGGAACACAAGCAGGGGGAGTGGGAGAGAAAGAAGCAGGCTCCCAGCGGAGGAGCCGGATGTGGGACTCGATCCTGGAACGCCAGGATCATGCCCTGAGCCGAAGGCAGCCGCCTAACGACTGCCCTACCCAGGCGCCCCCAGCATCCCTGTCTTATCTGTATACTCTATAAATTGTGTTTGTCTCTCACTACTGTATTGTAAATATACTTAGAAAGGACATTACTCCTTTCCTTCCAGAAGAATCTGATGGCCTTTCCTTAACCCCCTTCTATCTTCTCAGATAAAATCGATCAAGTTCACTGTCCTTTATGAAACCATCTTTTCAGGCTATGCACGACAGTATGTAGCTCTGATTCGCCTCATTTTCTGACTACTCCACAGATTCCCTTCATCGTTTCTGTCTGTGCCTCTTAATAGTGAGTATCTGTGAAAAATTGTCTCTTCAGTGGTTGTTTTGTTTATAGGTTGAATATCCCCCTTAGCTTTTATGCCTGTAATTATTTGAAAAGTAGATACTATCAAACATTTACTGTTCCAAATATTAGGGTAGTGGCTTTATCTCACCTTTTTCTTTAAATAATATCCAGGGTTTAGTTGCAAAAAAAAAAAAAAAAAAAGTGGCTGGACTAATCTTCAAAAACTGCTGTCAGGGCACCTGAGTAGCTCAGTCAGTTGAACGTTGGACTCTTGATTTCAGTTCAGGTTGTGATCTTGTGGGTCATGGGATCGAGCCCCAAGATCAAGAGCCACACATTCCACTGACTGAGGCAGTCAGGTGCCCCAAAAGAAAAGGTTATTTATTTTTTATTTTATTTTTTTAAAAAGATTTTATTTATTTATTTATTTGAGTAAGAGAGAGTACAAGCAGTGGGGAGGGGCAGAAGGAGAGAGAAGCAGACTCCCCAGTGAGTGGGGAGCCTGATGAGGGGCTCAATCCCAGGACCCCAAGATCATGACCTAAGCTGAAGACAGACACTTAAGTGACTGAGCCAACCAGGCGCCCCAGAAAAGGTTTCTTAAAGAGCTCTTAATGGGCTTTAGGGTAATAGTTTAAATGTTGATTAAGTAGTTTTCTCACAGAAGACTCCATGAAAACCATTTCTCTTTAATAACAGCTTTCTTTTCTTAATCCCCACTCATCTTCATGATTTTTCTCTTTTCTAATCTCTACAATTTAGTCTTTTCCCAAATCACCTTCTCACCTGACAGTGTTTGTTCCATTCTCTTTGATTACTTTGTTTTAAGTCACACCACTAGCATTTCCAGCTAACCCCTCCCTAGATTACAAGGTTACATTTATATCCCCAGTGTTGTGTGTTCTCAGTATTTACAGTTTCATTACCCCATTCCTCACAGAGCAGCTTCTTTTCTTCCAGCATTGGACATATAATAGATTTGTGTTTTTATGTCTTATAGATGGCAAGTATGGACCTAAAGCCAAGAAATCAACAGTAGAGCATCAGGACATTTTCAAAGAAGGTACATCCCAAGGAATAAACACAGAAGAACTTAAAAAGAGAAAATCTGTACTGGGTGATACCTGGAAATCTAGAGAACAGTTTAAGTATCAGCACCTAAACCAGGAGAAGTATCTGGGACAAGATAAAGTCACCTGTATGGAAATTCCTGCCAAAGAAGGAGATACAGAATCTAGTGAATTTGGAAAAGTTTTCATTATACAATCAATAGTTTCAGAGCAGAGTGATCCTATAGAAGAGTGTTTTCATGAACATGGTACACACGGAAAAATCTTAAAACAAAACTCAGACTTAATTATACAATGGAAGTGTGATGGAAAGAAACCTTGTAAGTGTAGTGGGTGTGGGAAAACCTTCAGAGACCATGCTACTCTTGTGCAACATGAGAGAACTCATACTGGAGAGCGACCCTATAAATGCAATGTATGTGGAAAGGGATTTAACCAGAGTTTCCACCTAACAAACCATCAGAAGACTCATACAGGAGAAAGGCCCTACAAATGCAATGAATGTGGGAAGGTCTTCAGTTATTGCTCAGTCCTTATTCAACATCAGAGAATCCATAGTGGGGAGAGACCATATGAATGTACTGAATGTGGCAAGACGTTCAGTCGTAGCACATATCTTACTCAGCATCAAAGAATTCACACTGGTGAGAAGCCCTATAAGTGTCTGGAATGTGGAAAGGCTTTTAGCCAGAGCACCCATCTTACCCTACATCAGAGAATTCATACTGGAGAGAAGCCTTATGAATGCAATGAATGTGGTAAAACCTTCAGTCAGAGTGCACACCTTACTCAACATCAGAGAATTCATACAGGAGAGAAGCCCTATGAATGTAATGACTGTGGGAAGGCTTTCAGTGATCACTCAGCTCTTATTCGACATCATATTGTCCACACTGGGGAGAAACCTTATGAATGTAATGACTGTGGGAGAGCTTTCAGTTACTGCTCAGACCTCATTCAACATCGGAGAACGCATACTGGAGAGAAACCATACGGATGCAGTGTATGCAGGAATGCTTTTAGCGATTGCTCAGCCCTTATTCAGCATCAAAGAATTCACACTGGAGAGAAGCCCTATGAGTGTAGCGGGTGTGGGAAAGCCTTTGGTAACTACTCAGCTCTTGTTTGACATCAAAGAACTCATACTGGAGAGAAGCCCTATGAATGTAAGGAACATGGAAAAACCTTTAGCGGAAGTACATACCTTGCTCAACATCAGAGAAGTCATACAGGTGATAAACCATATAAATGTAACCAATGTGAGAAAACTTTCACCCAGAGTTCATTCCTTACACAACACATGAGAGTTCATACCGGAGAAAAACCCTACAAATGTAACGAATGTGGGAAAGCTTTCAGCGATCGCTCGGGGCACATTCAGCATCAGAGAACTCACACTGGAGAGAAGCCCTATGAATGTAATGATTGTGGGAAAGCTTTTAGTTTCTATTCAGCTCTTATTCAACATAAGAGAATTCATACTGGAGAGAAGCCGTATAAATGCAAGGACTGTGGAAAAGCCTTTAGCGGTAGGTCAGCACTTATTCAACACCAGAGAACTCACACTGGAGAGAAGCCCTATAAATGTAATGTATGTGGAAAAGCCTTCAGTCAGAGTACAAACCTTACAAATCACCAGAAAACTCATTCTAGTGAAAAATCCTATAAATGCAGTGAATGTGGAAAAGTCTTTAGTTACTGCCCAGGCCTTATTCAACATCAAATCATTCATACTGGAGAGAAACCTTATGAGTGCAGTAAATGTGGCAGAGCCCTCATCCAGAGGACAGACCTGAAAAAAACATCAGAAAACTCATACTGAAGAGAAACTCTACAAATGTAATGAAAGTGGAAAAGCCTTCAGCCAGAGCGCATATCTTACAAAACACCAGAATGTTCATAGTGGAGAGAAAGCAAATATACATACTGAGTGTAGGACAGCCTTTAGACAAAACTCATCTATTCAACATGAAAAATCTCCCACTGGAGAGAAATCCTCTGAATGCATTGAGAGTCTGGTTACTGTGGAGACCCTTCCCAGGGAAACAGGAGGATCATTAACTAGAGTGGCCACATGGTCTAGTGGGAAGAGCACGTGTCTGGGTTTTAGAGGTCCCGGGTTCTAATCTTGGCTCTGTTGCCAACTAGGACTATTACTTACTTTGGGGTAAGTCACTTTACCTCTTCATGCCTTAATTTACTCACCTGAAAAATGGAAGACCCGATTAATTGACCTTTAAGATCCACCTTTATTTTATTTATTACCAATGCAGGTTTTTATAGATGTGACTCAAATCGTGACTCATTTATTCTACAACAGTCTGATTTACAGTGTGAGGATGTAGTAGGCATTGGGAATTCAATAAAAATATAGACTACATGCTATTTATTACCTGTGTGTTGGTCCTCCAAAATTAAAATACCAGAAGTATTCGAGGAGATTAGAGATAAAGTAGTACAAATTATGCTAATTATTGCAGTAGGAAGGTTGGGGTCTTGGTTAAGAATATGGTGTTTGATAAAACCTCAAAAAGAGGGGCGCCTGGGTGGCACAGCGGTTAAACGTCTGCCTTCGGCTCAGGGCGTGATCCCGGCGTTATGGGATCGAGCCCCACGTCAGGCTCTTCCGCTATGAGCCTGCTTCTTCCTCTCCCACTCCCCCTGCTTGTGTTCCCTCTCTTGCTGGCTGTCTCTATCTCTGTCGAATAAATAAATAAAATCTTTAAAAAAAAAAAAAAAACCTCAAAAAGAATGAATCAATTTGTTGGTAAAGGCTGGGTTACCTAGAATCCACCCAAATTTAATGTTGTAATATAAATTTTCTCAATTAAGTTGAATTGGTTGCTGTCATGTCCTGGGTGAAAAGGAACTAGACAACAGTTCTAAAGTCTTGAGCAGGTTACCAAGAAAAGGTGGAATTGGAAAATGCATTTGTTGTTTCTATACCTTAACTATGTAAAGACCATGTGAATGAGAATAAATTTTGAGATCTTATACATCCAGAAAAGTCTGTTGGTCTCTTGTCTTTGTCCTGTCATAACAGAGAAAATGGCCTGAAAATATGAAGATTTATCTCAGAAGCCTGTGATTGTAAGTTGACCAGTTAATCTTTTTCAAATTTTCTGTAATGCCTATGCATTGTTTTATAATCAGAGAAACTATTTTTTTAAGATTATTTATTTATTTATTTGACAGAGGGAGACAGCCAGCGAGAGAGGGAACACAAGCAGGGGGAGTGGGAGAGGAAGAAGCAGGCTTCCAGTGGAGGAGCCCGATGTGGGACTCGATCCCAGAACGCCGGGATCACGCCCTGAGCCGAAGGCAGACACCTAACGACTGCGCTACCCAGGCATCCCCAGAGAAACTATTTTTTAAAAGCATTTGATAACAACAAATTTAATGCTTTTGGAACAGGAGCCTACTTTAGCAAATTATGCAGTGGATTTAAAAACTATGAGCACAAGTGTAAGAGACTGTAAAAGAGCGGCTACTTAATGACTTTTTTGTTGTTGCTTTCTCAGCCTGTTTCCCCATACAGCAAACTTCACTCTCCCTTTGAGAAACATTTCAGCCAGGCAGTCCCACTTTCCTACTTCCCGACACTTTGACCATGTGCTGACAGCAATCTGAGTACCGTCCTTATTTACCTTCCTGATTCCTGCCTCTCAAACTTCATCTTATGGTCGAGTGCAGACATGGTCTTGGATGATGATGATGATTCACCTTCATCAGCTGCTTTCAGCACTCAGCTCTTTTTTTCTTCCAATTTCTGTAGCATTTATTCACATGGACTTTAGTGGTTTAGTACTTAGTGGTTCCTTGATGTTCAATAATCACCTTAAACATAGGTTCCATACCTTAGAGTTTTATAACTTCACTGAAGCTAAGTGGAAGTAGAAATACAGTAGATGCTCAGTAAATCTTCACTGACTGAGGAAACATGCTGTGGTAACGAGACCGCGATGAACACATGTGCTTTATCTCATTTGCAAGATGACTCTTTGAACTCTCTGTTTTTTTCCACCCAAGAATATACAACTACACTTACTTTTTAAAATATATATATTTAAAACTAATTAAAACAAATGAAAATGTATAGTGATTATATTAAAATCAAAGATGATACTGTACCACAGTCCTTTTTTTATTCGTCATATGGCTACTTTCAAATAGGATATGGTTCTCCACAATAATTTCCAGTGTCTATACTTAACACCACTATTCTGGGATTTTTTTTAACTTGACATGCTCAATTTTCTCCAGCAACTTGCCACCGGCGTTCAGTTAACAATACCGGACTTTCACACACGCTTATTCTGGCATTTTCTTCCGTAGTTTGCTTTGGAGACAACTGCTAACTTATTGAATCAGTGATTCACTTTGGTCTTTGCTAAATACCAATTTCCTGTCTCCATTTACAATAAAAGTCCATTAGTTTTTATAAATGTTAGATCACTGCTTCCATTTTCTCTTTACCTGAGAGTTTTAAAATACTGAGGTTGTTACACACAGTTGACTTTCTTTATCAGCCCGTTAGTGACCAGGTTTGACTCTGTATTCACAGAGGTTGCTTCTGTTAGGATTATGGGTATCTCTTAGGCCCAGATCAGTGGCTATCCAGACTGTGCACATAAGCAACCCAGGGTTCCCTGGGGATGGGAATGCCAAGATGTCAGGAACACAGGCTCTCAATCAGGTCACTCCACCATCCTCGATGCGTGTTTCTGTCTGACATCCAGACATCTTATCCCTTTTCAAGCCAGCAGAAATGAAAAGACATCTCTTTCCCAGTAGGGGTGTGACCTGGGAGTTTTGTGCATTATTTTACTCCTATCCCATTGACCATAAGTGGGTCGTACAACCTCAAGTACTGGAGACAGAGAAGGAGCAAAGTCATACGTAGTTTGAAAGGGGCAAATGGTAATAAACAGCCAGCAGGGATCTTAGGGTGATTGTGTCCCTCATTAGTTAAATTGCAATAGAGAAGGACCTGGTTTCATAAGCTCATGGGCCATGAATTCAGTCTGGAAGTTTGGCTGGCAGGTTAGATGTCCCAGTGGGGTATCTCCATAACGGGAAGTAGCTGGAAGTGTAGGCCAGGTACACTCTCAGAAGGTGCAGGCCATGGTCAGCATGTACGAGATTGCCCCCCATCCAAAATGGGGAATTGAGCTTATTTCTTAATTCATTAACTTGGACTAGGCCTTTCTTTCCAAGTGATGTGTCCAGATCTGAGCATGAAGTCAAGTATAGACACCCCCAAAGCAAACACATTACAAAGGAAATGTGAATCTGGTTTCAAGCCAGGTGAAGTTTGTTGCTGTTGGGTGTTCATGTGCTCCCCACTCAGATCTGTCCGAGGAATTGGAATGTTTGTTTCAGTCCACTTTACCTAGAAGCCAAAGTAATGATACCCACGGAAAAAGAACTGATACTTAAGTGAACGACTCCTTCCACAACAGGGGATAACAAGGCCATCGCAGATGGGTAGGAGAGGCAGAGACGCAGTCTCACCAAAAACCCCGCCCCTGGGGAGCAGACACACACAGGAGGAATCTCAGCCTGGAGTTTCTCCGAGGAGCGAGGTGTTTGTGTCCCACCTCAGGACCCGCACTAGAGCATGGAGGCCCCCAAATGTCTGGCTTTGGAAGCTAAGGGGGCCTATGTCCAGGGGCCCCCAGGGGCTGTGGAGTCTGAGCTACTCCTTTTGAAGGGCTCCCAGGCTGACTCACTCCTCCCAGAGTTGGCTGGATTCTCTGTAAAGGAGATTCATTTGCTAATCTTAAAGTGTCTCCTGGAGGGGCGGGAAGCAGCGGGACTTTCTTCAGAGGTGGAGGTGAAGGCAAGCACCATTTTTGCACGCTCCCCCTGCCTGGCTAGTGCAGAGACACAGCCGAACCCTGCGGCACTAAGGCCGGGTCCCCAGGGCTCTCCTTCAGACAGTGTGGTATTTGTGCAAGAACAGACAGATGGACCAATGGAACAAAAAAGGAGCACATTTTGTATTTAATAAATGGCAGACAGAAGAGTATGGAAAGGCAGAATTTGTCAATAAATTGTGCTGGTGTAATTAGATAAGTATATGAAAAAAAAAACACCATACATAAAAACGAATTCCAGGTACATTAATGCTGAAATGTAAAAGGCAAAAGTATAAAGCATTTAGAATAGAATATAAATAAATAGACTGCAGACTTTTGGACAGTAGTAAGGAATAAGACACAGCAGCACTAAACAGGAATAATGGATAAATTTAATGAGATTAAATTTACAGATTAAGAATAAGTGAAATGAAGAACTTGTCCCTCAGAAAGCACTATGGAAGAATGAATCTAAGTCACAAAATGGGAGAAGATATTTGCAACATAAATAACTGACATAGGGCTAGCACGAAAATAGAGAATAAAGAAACAACTTCTATGACTATGACATCTATGAGAGAGAATGGGAGCCTGGCGGAAATGTTTAGCCTGAGATGTCACCAGTGTCTCTTCTGTTTCGCTCTGTTTGTTAGAAGTTAGTCAGTATGGCCCCCGCAAGGAGAGTGTATTTGGACCACCTTCTGATGACAGGAGTGCCACAGAGTGTGTGGACCTACTTTATTATTTTTTTAAGGATTTATTTATTTATTTGAGAGAGAGAGTGCAAGTGCCTACGTGCAAGTTGCAGGAGGGGCAGAGAGAGAGAATCTTCCAGAAGACTCCGTGCTGAGTGGGGAGCCTGTCACTGGGCTTGAACTCATGACCCATGAAATCATTAACTGAGTCAAATCCAAGAGTCAGACGCTCAACTGACTGAGCCACTGAGGCGCCCCTGTGGACATACTTTAAAACAACTACAGCAATCAACCTTATTAGAAATTAGGAAAATGCAAATTAATCCTGTAATTAGGTGCTACTGATCTCCCACCAACATTGCTAAAATTAAAAAGACAAATACTAATTATTGGCAAGGATGTAAAGTAATAACTTTCATCACTACTATTAAAACTCTGAACTGATACAAATAGTGTGGAAAACAGTTGGACTTTCGTAAGTTGAAGGTGCACATACCCTATTCTCCTAGGTCTCTACCAAGAGAAATATGTGCACATGTACAGAAGGAGATCTGTAGGAGAATTGTCACAATAGCTTTGTCTGTAAAGCCAACAATTGGAAGCAAGTGGAGTGAACATTTGCACTAACTGGCATGAACAGTGTGAATACTAGTCAGCAGTTGACAACAGATCCGATCTACAGAAAACAATATGGATGAACCTTGCAAACATAATTTTGTCAAAGGAAGACACAAAGGAAGCATTTAGTATGATGATACTTATGAAAGTTGCAAAACCAGACAAAATTAGGTTATATCGTTTAGGGATATATGTGTACATGGTGAAGTGTGTTAAGAATGTAAATACACGGTTACTGTAAAAGTCAGGGCTGAGTTTTTCTGGGGGCATTAGGAGAACACGGAAGGACAGAGGCTTACAGGGAAGGGACACGCAGCTTCCTGAGTGCCAGCAACGCCCTGATCACAGTCCCAAGTGACGGTTAGATGTTCGCTTTGTAACTATTTGTTAAAGTGCAGATACAGATTTTATTTATCTCTCTGTGTGTTATATTTCACAATAAAAATATAAAACAGAACAAAGAGAGACAAGGAAGCTTCCTTTGTATCAACATGTAAAGATTTCCAACTTATATTGTGAAGTATCCAAAGCAAGGCCCAGAACAAATGAATACACTTACCTGAAAGTGGATACATTCCAGAAGGACAGGTAAGAAATGAAGAACAATAGAACCCATGGAGGATGGAGGACAAAGTAGGAACCAGGTAGGCAGTAGGTGACAAGGCAAACATCACTGTATGATTGTTTGAACTCTGTGAGTCCATTACTATTTCAAAATACTAAACAACCAAATGAGTAAAATCTCTCAAAGCAGAATTCAGGAGCCTTATAGGAACGTGTGTCTTCTTTGGAACAGTTTCCCACGCCCTGGAGCCTCCTGCATTATAGCCTCATCCTTGGGCACCAGGAGCTCAGGAGCCAGGGTTTATTCCTGGGCGGCCTCAAGGTTTGGGAAGGGGAAGAGCTAATGATGGCAGAGACGAAGGCCGGCAGCTCTGCAGATGGGACTTGAGTCGCAGGTGGTCAGTCCCCGTCAAGCTCTAACTCCCGGACGGGCTGCTGGCTAACAGGATAGACCACAAGATTCAGCAGAAGACCCGCGGTTATGGCTCAGGCTTATCCACACCACCAGGAGCCGTGGAAACAGAACCTGGAACTCTTCACCCATGAAAAGCCCATTCCTGTCCCCATTCTGGGTTAAACTCTTGAAATTTGCTTGCACATTCTCCCGCAGAAGACTCATTTACTGAGTGTTTCCTGTGTAGGTGGCAGGCCATTCATTCAACCTTTACTCAGCAAACGGTTAGTCATGGAATTTGCGTCCTAATGGGAAATTCAGGCAAGTGAAAAAATATATGATATAAGTACTACTAAAAAATTAAAGCAGGAAGATAACAGGGATGACTCCTTAAAAAGTGTTTTGAAATTTTAAATATGTTGAGCAGGTGTGCTTTCCCTGAAAAGGTGATATTTGAGCAAAACCCTAAAGGACAGGAGGAATTGAGTTAGGCACATAGTTTGGGGGGAAAAAGAGTTCCCAGGCAGAGCACACAAGGAGTGCAAAGGCCTGAGGCTGGGGCAGGCCTGACTCCTGTCTGACTGTCTGAGGATGAGCAGGGGGTTGTGTGGCTGGGGAAGAGTGAGGAGGTGAGGGGGAGGAGTGAGCAGGGGTGGCTGCACCGGTAACTAGAAGCCCTTCAGCGTTCATTCTGGAATCAGAGGGGAGCCCTTGGAGAGTTTTGCACTAATTCTGTGTTAAGAATAGACAGGAAGGGGGCAAAGAGAAATAGAAACAGGGAGACCAGTGAAGAGTTTATTGCAAAAATCTAGGCAAGAGGTAGATTTCTAGCGCGATAGCAACAGGAGGAATAAGAAAAGGTCTGGAGGGGAGCTGAGAGATGGGATGTAGGATCTGAGCCAAAGAGCACCCACAACTGGGGCAGCTGCTTGTTGGGATGGGAAGATTGGTGAGCAGCCGGGTTGGGGGGAGACCAGGAGCTCAGTTTTGGACCGTGTTAGGTATGAAATACCCGTGGAGAAAGCAGTTGCATAAGTGAGTGCGGAGTTTGAAGGAACAGTCCGAGGCGGAAAGAGACATCTGCATACACATGGTATTTAAGGACTGAGCCCTGCGCGTGCTAATGTTTAGGGAAGGAACATACAAGACAGTAATAATACAACATGTAATAAGTGCTATTAATAAAATGGAAACAACCTCCGGAATCCTGGGTATATTCCATGAGCTGCAAAACGCAGCCTCGGGGAGTCAGCAAAAGCTTGCAGCAGGAGGTAATGGGTAATGCCCGAACCGAGATCCAAAGAACGACCAGGAACTGGCCAATGGGAAACGGGGCAGGAATTCGAGGGCAGCCGCCCCTGCGAAGTGGGAAAGCAGAGAGGACTTGAGGCAACAGGAATCTCGCTGCTCCTGTGCGCTCCAGCCTCTGGCACGCTCTCCGGTCGGAGGACTGGGGAAGTTGCCGTGGAGAGACTTAAAGTCCGCATTTGTGGGCAGTATTTTTATGGCCTCCAGTACCGTGTGTGCGGAGTGAAGTTCTCACGGGCACACGCCGTGTAATTCCCGGCCCCCGCGCGCACAGGCCGCCGCAGCCGCAGCCCCGGTGGACACACTTTCCAAGAGCCTGTGCCCGCAGAAAAGGCCAGAAAACAGAAATCTCCGTTCAAACACAGGAACTCCTGGTCCTTGTCAAAACGGATCCAAACTTATTCAATCAGAGACGGAATTCTCGAAGTCTGGCTGCCTTGCAGGCAAAAGAAAAGCGTCCTGGCGATTTTCGACTGGAGCTGGTGGCGACGTTCCCGCCCGGAGGCCACAGTGCTGACGACCCGGCCCCCGGCTCCTCCCCAGCGCGGGGGTCCCCGCGTCGCGCCCCGCCGCCTCCCTTGCAGCTCCTCCGGGGGCCATACAAGCTTCGGGGAAGCGGGTTCGGGAGCTGCGTCCGGGGCGCACTGGGGAGGCAGGAACTTGGAGGACTGCTGGAACCACCTACTTCTCAAGGGACCGGGTTTAAGGAGGCTGAGAAAACGGAGGAGTGAGCGAGGGAGGACGAAGGAAAAAGGACGGGGAAAGAAACGAAACCATTTTCGTTATGGAAAAACTGTGATACCGGAATTGAATGTTGGCGAGGGTGCGCCTCTCACAAGCGCAGCAGCGGCGAGACGCGGGCCGTGCGGTCCGGAGATCAGCAAGTCGAAGCCATCCTTGGGTGAGTTCTATAGCAACGCCTGCCGGACTGTACCCAAGCAGTTTAACTAAATCTACTTCTGGATCTTTCATATTTGGTTAAATGTGGCGATAGAAAATTCGCCTCGGAGAATCAGTCAGCCAGGGAAGCACAGCTCTGAGTTCCACGTTCTCACCGTCCTCGGAAAAATCCCGCCCTTCTGCTGGTAAATCAAGACATTTCTGTAAACGAAGACTCATCTGACTGTGGCACATTGTCCTGGATTTGTAGAAGCTCTCTCCTTGCGGATTCCCAGGGTGGGAACAATTGGAAATCCTGAGTGAGAGATGCCTCCTTCAGTTGAGGTGGTCTCTTACAGGATTTCATTGGGGGGCCGTAAGCAAGGGGTAACAAATTCCACATTCACACCCATTACATCGTCCAGTAAAGGGGGGTCTTCAAATTATCTATTCTTTTGCACTTCAAGTAGATGCAAGTATAACCCAATCCACAAGCAGTATTTTGAACAGAGATTTGGGGTCACAGGTAATAACATCAGATTTCAATTTTTATAACTGTATTTGGTATCAGGAAATATGGTAGGAAGATCAAGAAAGACTAAATACAAAGGGATGGAATTGGGATAACATTCTTTGGGAGACACAGAATGGAAATAACGAATTCAAGGAGATAAAGGATCAATGTAAAATCTTCCACAGAAGATTAAAGAAGGGTCTCTCTCTCGGTCTCCCTCCCTCCTCTATCTCTCTGGGGGTATAGAGAAGTATTAAATTACTAAACTTTTTAGATTCCTTTGATACAAGTCACAATACTCTTCAGAAGAGTTTGAACATATGAAGAAAAATGCTACATGTCCAGTGAAAAACTGTAAGAGGGAATACCAAGTTGTCAAAATTCTTTAAGGGGTTAAGAACATCAGTGGAGTGTACGACACAGGGCCACTCACAGTCACCAGACATTTCCCTTCCTTTTTAATGACTCGCTTTTTTCTTTCACCAAGGAAAAAAAAATTGGTAGATGTCACTAAATTTGGCAGATTCTTACTATTGTTCTCCATTGGTTGCTTTTCACGTTTCTTTTCTGTTTTTTTAAATTATTTATTTATATTTTTATTGTTTCTTTGTTCCTCTTTGTATCCTTTTTGGTTATTTGTTGGTGCCCAGTAAATAAGAGCTGACAGATTTCACTAAGCATTCCCTAAATATTTATTGGAAGCAATCTGTTGGTTTCTTGTGTTTATTTTCCCTTTCTACAACTGTACCCAAATAAGGACTGTTTTCTTGATGCCATTTACATCCCTTCTCTAGCTACCTACAGACAACATAAACAGGTGCTAGGTGAATTGACTGAAGAGGTTGAGCACCTGCTCAGTTGCCCCTCCTGAAGGCAGGAATGAATCCACCACTCTATTAAGCTTGCTCCTATTTATGCATATGGATAAGACAGCTTTCCCAGAGCCTGGGTAGCTCAGTTGGCAGAGCATCAGACTTTTAATCTGAGGGTCCAGGGTTCAAGTCCCTGTCCAGGCACTGTGGTCCTTGTTTACCCTGGGTCTGAAGGTTCTTAACTTTTGTCTTTCAAAGAAGGGAATTTGGGTTCCACTTTGACGACTTTTACCTGTCTACAGTGAGAAAACACCAAAAAGTCAGTTACCTTCAACCTTAACTTAGCTGAGATTTGCTATTCTCTACCAAGCAGAAGATGACTTTAGTGCTTTTTAATAGAGATTTCCCCCAGGAGCACAGTACAAAAGGCTTACAGTCCAAGGAGTAGAAGAAAGCTATCCCTCTAGACTAGGGTGTTTTAGAAAAGGAACTGGAAACGATCTTTATTGAGTAAAGTGTTCACTGTGTCAAAACCCGGGACCTTTAGATTCTCAGTCCTTCACACTCACAACTGAGCTACTTGGCAGATGGGGAGAGCTCTCTGCCAAGCCCTGGTGACGTCACATTCTAATTCTAAGACAAATGGTGCGGAGTTACCTGACAGATACTGCGGTAAGGTCTTAGGTGAAATACTCATTCTCCCCAGAAACCCAGGGACACTTTGCCGTTCACTGCTGCAATTTTGGCCAATCGTGAGTTGATGGTGCAGTTGACTGCCCAGTGGATTGTATTTTTCTCTAGAAATACACATTTCCCCTCCCTCTCTGCCTAAGGATAGTACTTCCCATTCCCTTTGAAGATGCTGTGATGGTTTACATAGAAAATCCCAAGGAACCTGAAACAAAAACCTCCAGCAAAGTCACAGAATACAAGATCAAAATATAAAAGGCAATTGTATTTCTATACACTAGCAATAAGCATGTGGGCATGAGAACCAAAATACAGTATCACTTACATCCTTTAAAAAAATAACTTAGATGCAAATCTGTCAGAACATGTACATGCTCAAAAATACAAAACTACAGGGGCGCCTGGGTGGCACAGCGGTTAAGTGTCTGCCTTCGGCTCAGGGCGTGATCCTGATCCCGGTGTTATGGGATCGAGCCCCACATCAGGCTCCTCTGCTGTGAGCCTGCTTCTTCCTCTCCCACTCCCCCTGCTTGTGTTCCCTCTCTCGCTGGCTGTCTCTATCTCTGTCGAATAAATAAATAAAATCTTTAAAAAAAAATACAAAACTACAAAAGGCTGATGAAAGAAATCAAAGACCTAAATAAATACATATTCTGTGTTCATTGATTGAAGACTCGGACATGTCAAGTCTTCTCAAAATTAGAGACAGGTTTAACATAATTCCTATCAAAATCCAGGTGAGTTATTTTTGTAGATATGAATATGACTTTTCTAAAATTTATATGGAAAGGCAAATGAGTTAGAATAACTAAAACAAATTTTGAGAAAAAGAGAAATAAAGTGGAAGAAATCACTCTTATTATTTCAAGACATTTGGCAGCCACAGTAATAAAGACTGTACATTATTGGCCAAGGGATAGACATATAAGTCAATGAAACAGTACAGAGAACCTATAAATCACCAGATACAAGTACAGATAAGTTACTCTTGACAAAAGTACAAGGCAATTTAGTAGAGGAAGGAAAGCCTTAGGCTTTTCCAAAAAAAAATGGTGGTGGAGAACTTTGATATCCATAGGCAAAAAAAGCACGAATCTCAACCTAAACCTCACACTGTATTAAAAATTTAACTGGAAATTACAGGTTTAAAGTAAAACATAAAAGAATAAAACTTTTAGGAAAAAAATAAGAAAATTTGGAGGACCTCAGGCTTGAAGAGTTTTAGACATGACACCAAAACACACCAATAAAAGACAAATTTGACCAACTGAATTTCATTAAAATTAAAAGCTTTTTCTCTGCAAAGGACCCCCTTAAGAGGATAAAAAGGTAAGTTACAGGTGGGAGAAAATGGTTGCAAGCCACATATCTGGCAAAAGACTCATACTAGACTCATATACCAAGAACTCTCAAAACTCAACATTAAAACAACAATCAGGGGCGCCTGGGTGGCGCAGCGGTTAAGCGTCTGCTTTCGGCTCAGGGCGTGATCCCGGCGTTCTGGGATCGAGCCCTACATCAGGCTCCTCCGCTGGGAGCCTGCTTCTTCCTCTCCCACTCCCCCTGCTTGTGTTCCCTCTCTCGCTGGCTGTCTCTCTCTCTGTCAAATAAATAAATAAAATCTTTAAAAAACAAAACAAAACAAAAAAACCCAATCAATTAGGAAACGGGCAAAAGACGTGAAGAGACATTTCACCAAAGACGATATACAAACGGCACATGAAAGGATGTTCAGTATCACTAGTCATGTAGGAAATGTGAATGAAGACCACGATGAGGTATCAGTGCACATCTGTTAGAAGAGTTAAAAGACCAGATTTTATTTGTTCGACACTGCGTATGGCCGGCCAGGACGCGGAGACCCTACACCTGTCTGTCACCCACGGCTGACAGGAATAGGAGATGGTGCGGCCACTCGGGAAAGCGGTTTGGCAGTTTCTTAAAGAAACTACACGTAACACTCACTATACAATCCAGCCATTCCACTCCCAGGCATCTATTCCAGAACAATGAAAACTTAGGGCCACACAAAAACCGTGCACTATTCTTCAGAGAAGCCTTATTTGTAATAGCCCAAACTGGAAACAACCAGCAGGTTTCTCAGTGGGGATTGCTCAAACAAATTGTGGTACATCTATTCCGCGGGGTACAGCTTGGCAGTAAAAATACAACTACTGATGCATGCAACAATGTAGATGGATCCAGGAGCGCTGTGCTGGGTGGAGAAAGCCAATCTGAGAAGGTCACGTGCTTTTTGATCTCACACATACGTCAGTCTCAAAATGACATTACAGAGATGAAAAGCAGATTGGTGGTGACCAGGAGTGAGGGATGGTGGGGAGTGGCGGGTGGGTGTGAGTATAGGGAGAGAGAGCGGGAGAGATTTTTGTGGCACTGCAATGGTTTGTATCTTGGTTGCAGCGGTGGTTGCACAACTCTACACACACAACAAAATGACAGAGAAGGACAGAACTACACACACAGCAATGGAAGGTGAGAACTACCCATCCGCGGAAAAATGTAAGGGGAACTTAATATACAAATATCTTGGAGCTATTCACAGAAAATGGAGGGCAGGTGGCATCTATCCAAAGCCTTTGGATGTATTGGTCCTGCCATTTGAACAAAGACTTGAAGAAGGGGGGGGGGGCGGTAAATCCTATAGAGATATGAGGTAAGAGTTCTCCAAGGAAAGGGAACCATCAGAACAATAGGTTGGATGCAAGAATCCTTCAGCAGATGAAGGGGGAAAGAAATCACCTCACAGATGTAGGACATAGGTGGAAAAAACTGAATCAGAAAGGACTTCTTCAGACTGTGTAATATTCCTTCACCCACTGCAGGAATAAACACACAGAGAGGCATACAGAGTATAGACGCTGAGAAGTTAACATGTTTACTGTGTAATACCAAAAGGAAAAGCTGGTGTAACACGACCTTTCCCTTGACTCTTTGACTGCTGGTCCCACCAGCAGGAAAAGATTCCTGTCTGCCACTGCACTCTCTGACCCCCGAAGGACAAGCCATTTCTAATACCATTATATAGGTGACAGTGTTTTTCAATCCACTTTGTGTCTCAGAAGTGAATGAGCGTAAAATCAGTATTTTAAAAAAGGTCAAGACTGGTATTTTAGGTGGCTCAGTTGTTAAGCATCTGCCTTCGACTCAGGGCATGATCCCGGCATTATGGGATCGAGTCCCACATCAGGCTCCTCTGCTGGGAGCCTGCCTCTTCCTCTCCCACTCCCCCTGCTTGTGTTCCCTCTCTCGCTGGCTGTGTCTCTCTCTGTGTCGAATAAATAAATAAAATATTTAAATAAAAAAAAAGACTGGTATTCTAATAAATGAAATAGACTGTAATAGGAATAGGAAATATCAGAATAAGCCCCACGCAGTAAACTATTGTTTGGTGGAGTTCAGTTTCTTTCTCTCTCTCTTTCTCTCGAGATGGATAGATTCAGTTAGATTATACTCTCTATTTAGACACGAATTTGTTTGTATTCTGTATTGAGCTGTGATTTAAAATGGATTTCTGACTCCGGGTTGCAGTCAGAAAATTTTTCAAGAAAACTGCTTTTTGGGAGAATACAGCATCTTTCGAAGATGGCAGCATCTCCTTGGGATAACGAAGCTCTAGGAGGGTAAAAGCCCGAAAGCAATAATCACGTTTCCCTTTTCTCGGGTCCAGAGTGCCCCTGCGGGCTTAAGAGGGGCAGGTAGGTGCTTAGGGTCTGGTTCCTGTCTCTGGTCTCCCTCCTTCTTCACGCGGAGTCTGGGAAAACGAATCTGAATTCAAGACCACCCTTGTCCTGGTCTTGGCCTGAGGAAATCTTCGCCGAACGGAAGCTCCATCCCGCCTGGACTGCCTTAAGAAGACCCAAATCATAGGCCCTTTTAAGTGAGAGCCTCCAGGAAGCGAGGGCAACCTGAAATTGGCCGGAAGTGACTAGCGATGTTTCTCTGTCTGTCTCCGCGAGGGGACGCTGGTGTCGGGGAGCTGCCCGGCTCCGGAGGAAGCAGCCGGACCTTCAGGAGCGGGGCGGGCAAGGGGGGGTGCGCCTCCGCTCTGCCCCGGGAAGGGCCGTGCGCAACCTCTCCCGCCGACCCCCAGCCAGCTGGGCTGTGCTGTGCGCGCTCCGGCTCTGCGCGGGGAATGGCCGCGTGCGCCCCAGCTCTGCGCGGGAAGGGCCGGGCGAAACCTCCCCCGCCGACCCCCAGCCGACTTGGCTGTGCTGTGCGCGCCCCGGCTCTGCCCGGGGAAGGGCCGCGTGCGCCCCCCGCTCTGCCCCGGGAAGGGCCGTGCGCAACCTCCCCCGCCGACCCCCAGCCGGCTGGGCTGTGCTGTGCGCGCCCCGGCTCTGCCCGGGGAAGGGCCGCGTGCGCCCCCGCTCTGTGCGGGAAGGGCCGGGCGAAACCTCCCCCGCCGACCCCCAGCCGACTGGGCTGTGCTGTGCGCGCCCCGGCTCTGCCCGGGGAAGGGCCGCGTGCGCCCCCGCTCTGCGCCGGGAAGGGCCGTGCGCAACCTCCCCCGCCGACCCCCAGCCGGCTGTGCTGTGCTGTGCGCGCCCCGGCTCTGCGCGGAGAAGGGCCGCGTGCGCCCCAGCTCTGCGCGGGGAATGGCTTTGCGCGCGGCGGGGATGGGAGAAGGATCCTGGGCTGGGCCGGCCGCTGCGCTTGCCACTCGTCGCCAGAGGAAAACGCTGCACAGGCCGCTCCTTCAGTGTAATTGCGGACGGGGAGATGGAGTGAAGGCAGACACCAGCGTGCGAGCCACCGCCTAGCCGAGTGCCTGAGCGAACTCATGACGCGCGTCATCCAAAAGTTGACATGAGTAAACATGAGGTTTACAGCCGTGCAGACGGGCCCTAGGATGGAAGCCTCTATCTTTATTAGTTTATCATTTTCTATTTCTCTATGTGTCACAACGGCTCCAGACGAGATCCAATTGCAGTCGTGGCCACCATGTAATCATTTGAGCAATAAGTTCGGTTTATTCCCTCTATTCCAGGCGCACTATCCTTGTGAAAACCCGCGCCCTTGCAAGCAAATAAAAAACCTTTTTAAAATCGAAACGGTTGTCCTTGAGACTTCTGGAGAGGAAACAAGCGCGGTGGTCAATACGGTTCCCCTCTAATTGATGGTGGCTCAAGGCCCCGCTCCGGCTCCTCCTATTCCGCCCGAGTTTTGCTCGGCGCGCTCTTCCTCGGCTCTCTGAGCAAAGAGCGGCTCCAGAAAAATACATAAAATCAATGAAAAAAAAAAAAAAATTCCGGCATGGACACTCTTTTGGTTGGAAAAGCGCCGCTCGGAAGGGAACGGCCCTGGCCACCTGGTGGCCGGAGAGCGGATCTCCGTCAGGTGGAGAAGAGAGTGACAAAACACACCAGAAGGGAAGGACTTAGAAAAAAAGAATCATTTTCTCAGGGTGGAAAAGGTGATCTTAATCATTAATAGACACAACAGAAAAGCTGGGGCCAGGAGCAGAGTGGCGCAGCGGGAGCGTGCTGGGCCCATAACCCAGAGGTCGATGGATCGAAACCATCCTCTGCTAGGAAGTCTTTATGCTCCCTTCCCTCTTGCTAAGTTTTATTCATCAGGCTACGAGCCCAAAAACGTAAACCAGTTTCTAGATCTTTCCTATCCTCCTCTAAGTTGGATTCCTGTTTCCGCTTTCTCTGAAATTATGTTGTCTCTCAGTATACAGTTCTCACAGGCTTGCACCTACCTAGTTCGCAGAATTGTAAAATCCCTCCCATCCAGGGTGCTCAATAAAAGAGCAGCTGGAGATGCTCCTTCAGCTGAGGTGGTCTTATATACTGCACCAGGTTTCTTGGAAAAGGAGGTGACAAACTCCGTATTTATTTCTGTTAACATCTTCCAGTAAAGGGATTTTCGAATGTATTATCTACTTGTGTTGTTTTGATTGCATTGCATGCTACTAGTAAATGCAAATATAATTCAAACCAAAAGAATTAACACAGATTTGTGGTCCCATCAAACAGCAAAATCTCAGTGTCAATATTTATATTTATATTGGGTGCAGACCAGGACAGTAGCATGATCAAAGAAGGACTTTAAGTAAACATACATTATGTTGGCATTGAATCTGTGGAAACTCATTCAAGGAGCAAGAGAATCAATACAAAATTTGCAACTGTCGTAGAAGGGCATGCTTTTCTATTTTTTCAGGAGATGTTGGCAGGTGTTCAATCACTATGGTTTTTAGACTCCATTTGGTACAATAAAGTAGTGTGAGGCTCACTTCAAACAATATTGGACAGTTTATGATATGCCAGTCACTACAGTCTTTGTGCTTTACTTTTTATTTTATTTATTTTATTTTTTTTAAGATTTTTATTTATTTATTCGACAGAGATAGAGACAGCCAGCGAGAGAGGGAACACAAGCAGGGGGAGTGGGAGAAGAAGAAGCAGGCTCATAGCGGAGGAGCCTGATGTGGGGCTCGATCCCACAACACCGGGATCACGCCCTGAGCCGAAGGCAGACGCTCAACCGCTGTGCCACCCAGGCGCCCCTGTGCTTTACTTTTTAAAAAAGATTTTCTTTATTTATTTGACAAGAGAGAGAGGGAACACAAGCAGGGGGACTAGGAGAGGAAGAAGCAGATTTCCTGCTGAGCAGGGAACCTGATGCAGGCTTGATCCCAGGACCTCGGGATCATGACCTGAGCTGAAGGCAGACACAACGACTGAGCCACCCAGGCGCCCCTAAAATAATTCTTATCAGTATTTTTTAGATGCAGTAGCAATCTCCATTGTGAGCAAGGGGAAATGACCCTATTTGAAATGGCACAGATAGATCTGGAAACTCTATTATCATATTTAGTCAACACCAACGCACAGACAGCTGGGTAGCAAGATGAAAGAAAACTAGTGATGTTCTCCAGCATCAGGTTTCTCTCATATACTGAGCTCATATGAATGGAAAGACCCAAGTTAGTCCCATAGAAGAAAACCACACAGCTCCCTAGCAAGAGGACAGCATGGGTGGCTTTTGTCTTGGGAAGAGATTGTGGAGAGAGGCTAGGACTGTGGATATGCATGGCTGTCTCGTGATGCCCGAACAGGACAATCACCATGTAGAAACTGGTCCAAATCATGAAGAACAAAAAGAAGATATCTTGCATAAACATGACACTTTGAAATAACATCGCATAATGGTGTGTGAATGGCCTTGTTTTACAGAACAGCAGAGAATACGCAAGTCCAAGGTCAGTGGAATTGCTGGTAGCAGGAGTACTTAGAATCACCCACGTGTTGATTAGCACACTGCTTATCCAGGAATAAATCAACACGGGCAGAACGTGTGTGAACATTCTGGGCTTGAGCCATGCACACCTGCAATGAGTGGGACTGATGATAATGGCCTGCGATGTACGTGGTAGTGGAGAAGTGCAAATCCAAGCACCCGTGTCACGCTATGAATGGACAGCACCGCTTTACAACCAAACCTCCAAAATGTGTCTAATTCCAAAGGATGTCATCATTATGGGACGCCCCTGAAGACAGCTGTGATAACATTGGCCAAAGTTAGGTGAATGAGAATCACATCTAAGGCCTTTTTCTGATGAGGCTGAATGAATAGGATGTACACATACATGACGAATGGCGCAAGCTGCCCACGAACCCGATGCCAGTTTGAAAGAGAACTAAAATGCCCCAAATTGTGTCAGCTGAAAACAAAACATTCGTGGTTTTTTCTGGAGCTTTAAATTGAAGCAGCGTAGCTTAAAGAGTCCCATAAGTATATTTCAAATACGGAAGTTAGCCCCTGGGTCCTTAGAACGTAAGTTCAAATGCTCAGCTGTCCAGGAATTCATAGCGTGCCTGTGACGCTTCCAGAGGCTGGACGTCACGCACTGCTGAAATGTCTGGAGAAGACTTTACGTTTATGAGCAGTTGAGCTTCATGTGGACATTTTCACCATGGTTCTAGGTCCTTTTCCAGGACAATTTTGCATATGATAAAAAGCAATTTTTCTTCCAATTCTAATGTTGTTTTTTAAATTGTAACTTCTAGTTTTAAATATGTCGCCCTTTTTATGGACGGCAATCCTTGTAATTTACAATAGTCGTACACGTATAGAATCCCGCTTTTCGGAAGGATAATCGCCACACGCTGTTCTTTGACGAATCATAAAACACATTCAGACCACACAGTTAATAACTACTGTATAGTTTCTGCTGTTAAAATGTGAATTTTGCTTGTTATGAGAAACTTCCTTTGCTTAGGGTACATATTTAGTATCTTTACAGATATAGTGAGGGTTCAACTGAAGTTGATAAAGTAATCAGATGTATTACGGTATTAAACAAATATGCTCAAAATAAGACAAGATCAGAGAGGGAAACAAACCGTAAGAGACTCTTAACTCTAGGAAAGTAACTGAGGGTTGGCGGGGTAACCGGGCAATGGGCACTAAGGAGGGCACGTGATGGAACGAGCACTGGGTGTTATAGAAGACTGATGGATCACTGACCTCTACCTCTGAAGCTAATAATACACTATATGTTAATTAATCAAATTTAAGTAAAATTAAATTAAATTTAAAAAATTTGCTTTCCAGTCAGCCAACAGGGACCACAAAGCCTCTATCATTTAATTAACAAACAGCCCTTCTCAAGACACTGAATTACCACCTAGCAATTCTGTAACTCTCCTTTTTTCACAGTAATGTATATGTAGAAATCTTAACTCAAAAAATTATGTCCTTTTTTTCCATTCTCTCCTTTAAAATCTATTCCTGCCTCTTCCATAAAATTCCTTTAATCTCACAGTAAGAGGTTTCCCAAATATCTGTTGACCAGTAACTTGGCTGAGACATTGTCTGATACTTTGCTCTTCCCAATAAGCGTGGGAAGTGCATGGCTCCCATTGGTTCTGCCCTCACTCCATACTCTTTCCTAGAATCCCATTTACTCCAATGATTTCACCTTCAACCTAAATATCCTCTATGGCCAGGGGTACCTGGCAGCCTCAGTTGGTGGAGCATGTAACTCCTGGTCTTGGGGTTGGGGGTTCAAGCACCACCTTGGGTGTAGAGATGACTCAAAAACAAAATCTTAAGAAAAAGTATTCTCAACATCCAAAGTGAAAGAAGATACATGTGGAGAGCCTTAGAGTCAGGACCATCCTGTCATGTTTAGGGACCTGCAAGATTCATGATTCTCTGAGTGATGGCTTCTACTCAAGACCTTCCTCCTGAATTCTGGGACCACTGACCACATACACAC
Organism: Ursus arctos; assembly: GCF_023065955.2. Lineage (NCBI taxonomy): Eukaryota > Metazoa > Chordata > Mammalia > Carnivora > Ursidae > Ursus > Ursus arctos. The sequence continues at coordinate 2,281,393 of NW_026622997.1, forward strand.
ACTCACACACATTTCCCAAACTCTACTCATGACTGCACACTCCAGATTTGTCTCTCCTCTCTCAAGCAGCAGCGTTGAGTTGAGAGCTGGAAGTAGTATCATCTTAATATTTCCTACAACTCCCACTTCCCTAGTCACAGAAATGTCATATCGGTTCTAGTCCTTACATATAAGCACTATATTCCTCCTTCCCCGGCTCATTCTTCCCATTTATTTTTTTTTTTAAGATTTAATTGATTTATTTGACAGAGAGAGAGACAGCCAGCGAGAGAGGGAACACAGCAGGGGGAGTGGGAGAGGAAGAAGCAGGCTCATAGCGGAGGAGCCTGACGTGGGGCTCGATCCCAGAACACCAGGATCACGCCCTGAGCCGAAGGCAGACGCTTCACGACTGAGCCACCCAGGCACCCCCCATTTATTTCTTAATTCATGCCTTGAAAATCTCTTCTGTGTGTACTGTGGTGCATTCATAATTAGTTCACTTTTCTCGCTAACTTTGCCATTCAGCTCATCTACTATGTGGAAAATAATTATGTTTGTGTCACACCCTTGCTTAAAACTAATCCAGAATAAGGCCAAAAAGGGGTGGGGGGAGAGAAACAAATAACAATGAGGACAAATAGAAAAACCGCAAGATGACAGACTTAAATCCACCTAAATTATAAATTACATAAATCAAATGTAAGTAGGCTAAACATAACAATGAAAAGCAAAATGTTGTCAGGATAAAAAAAAAAGCAAGAGTCAATTATAATCTGTCTGCAAGAAATGTTCTTTACGGATAAACACACAGAAGTGACATCATGGAAATGGCAGAGTTGGGCTCCAAGAACCACCCCCCTCCATTGGAGCAAGCATGCAGTTGGCAACAGTGAACAGAACCAACGTTTTTGGAAGTCTGAGCTCTAACAGAAAATGTACAGGAACCAGGGGAGTGCTTAATAAGAAAAAGAGTGTTTGGTTTTGCAAGAAAGAATTACGGCCCTTCTGCCTACCCACCTACCATCCAGCCTTCCCCAGCTCCGTGGTGGCCATGGAGACCGCGGTCTGTATTCCTGGAGAGGCTTGATGGAATGAAGGAAGGGGGAGGCAATACAGACAAGTGTGCTTAGAATAAACTTTGTGGTTTTGTGTTTTGACCTGTTTGGTGGTTCTCTGAGAATGGCACAGGGATGTCCCCTCAAAACAGAGCACCATTCTGGATGCATTTGTAGAAAGCATCATTACACACTAGCTAAAGCCGCTTGGAGAAAGTGATGGCCGGTGGGACATGCAGAGATAGATCCTAAAATCTGAGGAGGAGGAGGAAACTGAAGAGGAGCGTTCCCAGGGAAAGAGCTTTGAAGGGCCACCCCATACATCAGGGGGGATGGTTAATTGTTTGTGTTGACTTACCTAGGATGTCTGTATCCAGGTGTTCGGTCAAACACCCGTCTGGATATTACTTGAAGCTTTTTAGATGAGACTATATTTAAATTTTAGATGAGACTAATATTTAAATTTGTGTTGACTTGCCTAGGCTGTCTGTACCCAGGTGTTCGGTCAAACACCAGTCTGGATATTACTTGAAGCTTTTTAGATGAGACTAATTTTTAAATCAGTAATTTTGAGCAAATCAGAAAACCCTGTGTAATGTGGTGGGTGTCATCCAATCAGTAAAGAAATTCTGTCCCCAGACTACTTAGGACTGGAATTGTAACATGAGCTCTTCCCTGGGTCTCCAGCCCAGCAGCCCGCCCTGCAGAATTGGGACTTGCCAGTCCCCACAATGGGGTGAACCAATTCCTTCAAATCTCTCTGTCTCTGTCTCGCTTGCCACATCCCATTTGTTCTGCTTCTCTGTGGACCCTGACTTACCCTATAAAGACAAGCTTAGGATGAAGAAAGTAATGTAACAAAATAATACGAAAATAGGGGTGTGTCAAACAGCAAAAGGTTTGCATTAAGGTGGTCTAAAACATTAAAGAGAGGTATTGGAAACAAAGAAAAATTAAGTCGAGAGGCAAGGAGTAAAGATATAGAATTAAAAAAGAATACCTGACTATCTAGACCAATATATATATGTATAGATAGTAAAAAATTTACAGAATAATTAAAAGATTATTAAAATAAAACTGGAAATCTTGTTTAACACCCAAGGATTAAAAAGTAATAGAAAACATTTAATAAGAGGATGAGCATACATAAAGAGGGAAAAGAAAAAATTGAGGAGGATGAGTGGAAAGAGGAGTAAGAATGAAGAAAGAGAAAATAAAAATGAAACGTGTGAATCCATGACGGAAAAGTGTAAAATAAGAAATAGACACTATACTAATGGGACAAATGATGCTCAAAGATACAGCATGAGGAAAAGGAGAGTGCTAGAATTTGAGGAATCATGTGTAAGAAAATTTTTAAAGGATATCAGAGGGAAGAATAAAAGTTTCACACATCCACTTGTGAAATCAGGGGAAAGCAGGAGCACTTACGGAATGTTAGAGACCTAGTTACAGGACAAAGGAGGACAGCTCTGTGCGTAAGTGGTTATAAAAAGCACAAAGAAAATACATAGAATATCTGGAAAGTATGCAAAACACCTCAAATGAGAAATAAATGGGTACAGAATAAAGTTGAATGGAATAGAAGGAAGAGGGAAACCAGAGAAGTTAAAACAGAAGACAGGAGGTGACCCAGCAAAGGAGACTGAGAACCAGAGCTTTTAAGAAAGTCACTTAGTGTATAGAGTACGGAGAAGAAAGAGCTGGAGAATACAAACATTAGAGGGATGTAATGAATGGAATTAAGCAAAGCTTGAGCAAAATGGTTAATGCCAAATGATTTAAAATGTGAGAAGATCGGGTGCCTGGCTGGCTCAGCTGGTGGGGGCTGTGACTCTTGATCTCAGGGTTGGGAGTTCAAGCCCCACGTTGGGTGTAGAGAATACTTAAAATAAATTTAAAAGTAACATAGAATAGTATTTTTTAAAATAAAAAATAAAATACGACGTGAGAGGAATTTTAAAAAGAAATAATGTGAAAGTGGAAAATGAAACTTGAGTAGATTTAAACACACCAAGTGCATTATAAAGGTGAGATTACTGAATTATTTAATAAATACGTGTTAAGTACTTATTCTGTATAAAGCAATGTCCTAATGCTTTACAGATACTTAATTTGTTTAATTCTCACAAAATCCATGAGATATGTACAATAATTCTTCCCAATTTACAGACAAGGACCAGAGGGGATCGAGTAACTGGCTCAGAGCCTCCCTACTGATACGTGGCGGGAACTGAATTGACCCCAAGCAGTCAGCCTCTCATATCATCCATCCTGCTAACTGCTGCTTGGGGAAGGAAGTAGCAGAAAAGAAAAGGAGAAATAAAGGAAGGGGGAAAAAATAAAGAGAAAACAAAAAAGACAAAGAGTCAGTGTTGGGTAACCAAAATTAGTAAAAGGTAAACCTGAAATGGCAGGAGAAAAATGTGAGGGTAAAGTACATGAGTTTGGGAAAGGAATGAAGCAAGGAGGTGTGCTGGCTAATAGATTCGCAGGACCCAGCCCAGTATGAAAACACAGGGCCTCCCGTGAAAAAGTATCAGGAATTTCAAGATGATGACAGCAAAAGCAATAAGCCAAACACAGGGCTGGACCCATGACGCTGGCCCTAAATATGAATTAGAAAAGCTCTCTGGAGGTTTAAACCTCCCTCAAATTCTCAGAGCAGAAGGTTTTGAACAAAGAATACTCACAAAGGAGGTTTCCGCTGCCCGTAAACACAGACACCCGCTCCCTCCGCTGTGTAGGGCAGCCCAGACCGCGCACCCCACTTACAGAGAAGGCTGGTCTTTGCTTCCAATTGTCATCCTGGGGGATGTGTCTCTGCAGAGTGGGCGGCCCTGATGTGTCCAGAGGGGCCACATTTGCTCTCCAGATGCTTGTCCTCCTGGCAAATTCAACATAATCATTAATTAAAATTGCAAAGTTCACAGCTGGGCTCACACACTTTTCTTCAACACAAATGATGCCTGCTCTACCATATTCCCAGGGCCGCAAGACTCTGACCGGAGAGGTGAGTCAGCCGTGAACTGCACTCAGCCGATAGAAAGTCCAACCTCGCTTTTATGTGGGCCTCCTGCAGCTTCCCAGGGAACTTTTCTCCCTTGAACATGGCTGTGATTGCAAAACATTTAGAGTGGCTTTTTATTTCTGAAGGTGTCTTAATCAGCAATCTGAAATGCTTTATTTTTTCCCCCATGAACTAACCCCCAAATTGTAATAGAATCCCTAGTACCTATATTAGTTGATATGCACAAGATGACTTACTTAAGATTTAAAAATTTTTACTGTGTTTTAATTGCTTTCAACAACATAAGACTTTATATGATACGGTATATTTCACTGTGAAAATGTGAATGCATAAAACTACACACATATTCAACAATGCAGTATATAGAAATGAAGCAAATACACGGATTTGCACAAAGTGGCTTTTACAAAATCAAACAGTGCCAAAAGCTTTAAAGCCTCAGATACCTCCCTCCTCAATTTCACCTTTTCTTTCTACCCAGAGTCATTGCTATTTTAGGTTTATCATTCTTCCCCCTCCCTCACCCTCGCCTTGGCCGCCTTCACCCTCCCTCTCCCCTAGGTCTGCCTTATGGTCTCCGCCTCCAGAAGCGGCCTCGACTGGCCACCTGTCATCTTCCTGGCAGCACCCCTCCCCGGGCTCTCTCTACATGGCCCACCCAGCACCACCTCAAGGTCAGTCTTGTGCCTCTGGAAAATTTTCCAGCCACTGCGTGGATTACACCCCCGTTCTCACGCCCAGTGCCTTGCCACCCAATAGTAGTGGACATAGTCACAGCAACCCCTGATTGGTTCTTCAAAACACACTTGCTGGCAGCTTCCTCAGAAACAATCCGAGTTCACCCCAAGGCCCTGGGCCTAGATCCTGGGGAAGGCAGAGTTACAGAGAAAGGCAGATGGGTAAATTAAGCTATGCTAAACTGCTTGTCAATTTTGTGGACTAAAACTGTTAAAAATTGCCACAATTTCTTGCATACCTGATAATGTGCTGAATGTGTGCATTACTTGCTTAAATAACAAAATAATATGTACTTGTCATTTACGTATTATGGCACTATTTTACAAATCGCAAAGCAATCTTAAGAGGAGTGAGGTATGGAGTCCAAGCTCCAAGATAATGAAAATATATTTTAATTTTTAAAATTAGCTGACTTTGTGTTTTAAGAACAGTTTTAGATTTACAGAAAAACTGAACAGAAAGTTTCCATATACTCTCTCCTCCCTCCACTTCCACTCCTAGTTTCCCCTCTTAGCAACATCTTGCATTGATGTGGGACATTCGTTACAACTGATGAATCAACGTCGATACATTATTATTAACTAAAGTCCACAGTTTACATTAGGGTTCACTCTTTTGTTGTGCATTCTATGGGTTTTGCCAAATTCCTAATGTCATGTATCCCCCACTATAGTTCCATATAGAATAAAATCCCTTGAGCTCCACCTATTTTCCCACCCAAAACCTCTGACCTTTTTACTCTCTTTGGTTTGGTGTTCTCCCGAATGTCATATGGTTGGAATCACACAGTAGGTAGCCTTTCAGACTGGTTTTGTTCAGGCAGCAATACAGATTTGAGGTTCTTCTGTGTCTTTTCATGACTTGATAGCTCATTTCTGTTTAGTGCTGAAAAATATTCCATTGTATGAATGCACCATGGTTTATCATATTCCTCTATTGAAGTGTTTATTGCTTGCTTCCAATTCCTGGCAATTATGAATAAAGCTTCTATAAACATTCATGCGCAGGTTTTGTGTGGACAAAACTCTTCAGCTCATTTAGATAAACACCCAGAAGCGTGATTGCTAGATGGCATGGTAAGACTATGTAGAATTTTGTAAGAAACTGCCAACTGTCTTCCAGAGTGGCTGTACTACTTTGCACTCCCACCAGCAACGAAGGAGCGTTCCTGTTGCCGCACACCCTCACTAACTTTTGGTTTCCCCACGTCCTGGATTTTAGCCATTCTAACATGTGTGTCGTGGTATCTCACTGCTGCTTGAATTTGCAATTCCCTCCGAATGTATGATGTCGAGCATCTCTTCACAGGCATATTTGCCATCTTTATATCTTCCAAGGTGACTTACCTATTCAGATCCTTTGCCCATTTCTAAACTGGGTTTTTAAAAACTCATTGTGAGTTTTGACAAATTTGTGTGTATTTTGGATACCAGTGCTTTATTGGATAGGTTTTGCAAATATTTTCTCTCAGTCTGTGGCTTATCTTTTCATTCTCTTAACAGTATCTTTGGCAGAGTGGAAGTTCTTAATTTTAATGAAATCCAATCGATCAATTTTTTCTTTCAATCCCAAGATTTTTGATGTTCTCTGTCTCCCTACCTGGCAGGGACCTCTGACTCAGTGCTACTATTGTCAAGCCATCATGCATAAAGGACGCTCAAAGTAATCTTCCAGCTTCATTCTCCCTGCACCCCAGCCAGGCGGTTGTCAAGAATCAAAGTCCACATCCCTGCTTAGGCCTCACCGACTGGATTCCTGAACTCTTCCATTGGCCTCCTGGCTCCACACACTGAGTTCAAATACATCTTCTTTGCAACTAACTCCCCCCCCTCTTTTTAATCTTTCTCTTCCAAAATGTAAATAGTTTGATTTTTTATGAGATATAATCTTGTAGAAAATATGAAACAGTGCAGGAAAACCAAAAAGAATTCCTTGCAAACCCATTCCAGTACCACACCAGAGATAACCATTATGTTAATAGTTCAGTCAGTATGTCCCTTCTTCTCTGACCACATCTCTACCTAAAAATCTATAGCTACATTTTCACACAAACAAAGCCTAGTATTTAAAATTATATGAGGTTAAGAAGAAACCTTATGTATCATGGACAAAGACAAACATTAATACATAAAGGCCTGCTTTATCTTTTTTTTTTTTAAGATTTTATTCATTTATTCGACAGAGATAGAGACAGCCAGCGAGAGAGGGAACACAAGCAGGGGGAGTGGGAGAGGAAGAAGCAGGCTCATAGCGGAAGAGCCTGATGTGGGGCTCAATCCCATAACGCCCTGAGCCGCAGGCAGATGATGCTTAACCGCTGTGCCACCCAGGCGCCCTGCTTTATCTTTGTTATTCTATCTTATGGCAATACTATGATTTATTTAACTAGGTCCCATTTTCGGACATTCTGGTTATTCCCATGTTTACTTTCTCTTAAAGAATCCTCCCATGGACCCACTCCTGTCCTATGCCCAGGCTCTGCCCCCTGTTGTCTGCCCTCCCGAGTCCCATCGCCTGTTCAGCCTGCCCCCTACACACTAATCCAGAGCCCAGTCTCAGGGTCTTCTCTGTCCTGCCCCTACCCTGGGCTCGGCTCCTCCGAAGCTGACTTCTGCTGCTGGATCCTACCCACCCTTCCCTCTGCCTCCTGGGAAGTGAGCAGAGAACCTCCCGGGTTAACTTCAGTGGCTGCTGGGTTGAACGCTGGGGTCGGGGAGGCCTGGTGCTGACCCTGTGGTCACTCTATCTGTGAAAAGGCGCCTCTGGCCTCTGGTTCAGGATACTTTGGAGTCTAGAGAGGCTGGAAGTGCATAAAGCCTCGGGGAAGCCGTGACGAAAGTCACCATTTGGAACGACCCAGGCCCCTGGGCGCCCAGCAGAGGGGCGAGAGCAGCCGCGGGCCTTGACTCTTGGGTACCACAAGCCTTCTATCCTTTCCGTTGTCCGGAAATCGCTGCCTCTCGGGTCTTCTATTCAGAACCTTGCACTTTTAACTGAACGGAACAGGGAGAGCTCTTCTTTCCCCGAGGGCGCTGAAGTCGCGCGCAGGGGAGACTCCAGGGGGAGACTCATCCACAGAAAGTCACGAAGGACTCGAGAAGGGAAACGACTGCGCGCCCGGCAGGAGAGCTCTCCCTCCACCCTCTCGCTGGCGTCTCCGTCCCGACCCTCCTACCGGGGACTGAAGGCAGCGCCCTAGCCTCGCGGCGCTGGGTCCCTCTCCAAAGCCCCCCTGTCGTCCCGTCGGCAACTGAAGGGCGACCGGGACTCGGCCGCGGGGAGAAGACCGGGACGGGTCCGGGAGACGGCGGCGTCGGGAGCTCCTCCTCCCGGCCGTTGACTGGCCCTGGCCGCGGAAAGGTAAGGGCAGCAGGAAAGGAGAAGCATGGGAAACGCCCGCCAAATCCCCACTTTTAGCGTCCAGGGTCGCTGGCTGCTCGGGACCCCCCGTCGGCTCCCCAGCCCTGCGCACCCTGACCGCCTCCCCGACCCACCCCGCGGGGCTGGGACCTCACGCCTGACCCCGACTCCCGGGCCGCGCGCCCGGACCCCCGAGCGGCCGCAGCCAGAGCCTGGAGGCCGGGCGCCCATCCGACTGCGGCTCCCAGACGGCGCTGGCGCTGCGGGCGCGGAGCGAGGCCTCAAGGCCCCGGACGGCGCTGAGGAAGCGGAGCCCCGCCGCGCGCTTCCCCACCCCGACCCTCCCCCGCGCGCTGCAGCCGCAGCCGAAGGCGAAGGCGCACGGGCCCGAGCGCCTGGCCGAAGCCTCGGAACCGCCCTGCAAGCTACTGGGGCCGCTCTCCTCTGTTCCCACGGGGCGCCGACCTGTGGGTGCCGAGCGCCCCGAGGCCCTCGTCCTTTCCTCGCGCCAGGATCCCAACCGTCAGCGGAACACGGCGCACTCCGACTCCGGCTGAGTCAGTCAGAAAGCTCGGGAACCGACCCGCCTCGTCGCTCCGCATGGGCAGTTACCTGGGCAAGCCGGGGTCCCCGCCGTCGTCCCCCGCGCAGGCGCGCACAGACGTGGCGGAGAGGCCGCCGAACCGCCGGCCGGCTCAGCCCCTTCATCAAGTCCGGCGGCTTCCGCACGCCCACCGCGCCCACCCTGCCCTGCGGCACAGACCTGCCAGGAGGCCGCCCAGCTGGGCTCCTGCCGGAGCCACGGCCGCGGCGGCCGGGGAGGCGTGGCGGCGCTTTCCCATGCCCAGGTCCCAGAATTCCATCGTGGGGCCTCTTCCCTCGGACTGGTGGGACAGTTACCTCAAGCGGACTATTTGGTCAATTCGGCACCCCAGGGCAGCAGGGAGCCCGGTGACCATCAGGATAGCCCCTCCCGAGCGGAGAGCGCTCCCCTGCCCCTCTCCCGCAAAGGTGGTTGACTCTGCAGGGTCCTCACCCTCTGAGAAGCCCCCAGACCCGTGTGCAAAGGAGACGGTGCTGAGGGCCCTCCGAGAGTGCAAGAAAGGGAGAGTGAGGTTTGAAGAAGCACTGGTTTCCGAGGGCTGGCCCAGTGAGAGAAGGAGTCCAGGCACCAGACCATCCGCATTTAAGCCCCTGGTGAAAAAGGGAGTTCTCGCTTCTTTTGTGCCCAGGCCTGGGCCCCTGAAGAGAAGCCTCGAGCCCGGGGGCTCCGATCACAGCTTGAGTAAGAGGCCCAGTTGCTCCTCCCTGAGCTCCGTGGCCGGCGCACACCCAGCTGGCCCACTCGGTGCCAGAAGAAACGCTATCACGAGTTCTTACAGCTCTTCTAGAGCTGTCTCTGAGCCTTGGAAGAGAAGCGCTCCCAGCGCATCCCCGCAGACACCAGAATGGCCAGTGAAAAAGAAAGGAAAGGGTCATCAGTGTCACTCTCCGATCCCACTGGAATCAGACGAGTCCCCAGCAGCGTCTAGCGGCTCTGGGCAGCAAAGTCAGGAGATTCCATGGCGGCTCTCTAGTCCTGGGGACCTGCTGTCACTGACCCCACCTCCCCAGCTTGGTGATGCAGTCCCTGAAGAGGATCTGGCCTTAGGGAAGAAAGGTGGACTCCAGGGGAGCGGTAAAGCCGGAGACGAGACGACTGAGGTCACCACGGACTCTGTCTCTGAGACGTGCTCTGCTCTTCAGCCTTGCCTGTCTCTTACCCCGCCTTCTGCAGGCCTGGCTCCGACCCAGGGCACAGCGCCGCAGCTGGAAAGCTTAACAAAAATGCAGGAGTCTCCCCCGGCCCTCCCACCATCCCCCGGAGAGGCAGTCAGTACAGCCCATTCCCCTGTGAAGGAGGGCAGCCTCCTGTCCTCACAGGGCTGCTCACAGTCAGAGCCCCTTCCAGGCACCTCTTCAGACTGGAAGCCCACAGCAGCTTTCATCCTTCCGACTCCTGCTTCTCCCACGTCACCACTCACCGACACCACAGGGCTCCCGTCAACCTCTCAGGCTGACAGGACTACCATGCCCCCGGGACTGCCTGCCCTCAGCTCTGCGGAGCTCATCGTGCAGAGTACTCTGTCTGGAATGAGCAGCCCAGCTCCCCATCTTCCTGCGTCTCCACCTCCTGCCATAGCTTCTGCGAATCCCACGTCAAACCCCATTTTGGGGCTCCCACCCAAGAGTGAGATTGGAGGCTCCTTATATTCCAGAACTTCAATCACCACTGCAACATCTACAACTTTGAGCATCTTCACTCCCACCTTCAAGCCTATCTTTGGCGGCATAGGACCACTTAAAACCATGCCCATGATAGCTCCTTTCTCTTTCAAGCAGACCTCTCCTCTAGCTACTCCTGCTTCTACCCATCTCCTCCATGGCCTGGTCAAGGCTACCTCTGTCGTCATGTCCACCACCGCAGCCAGCACATCTAAAGACTCTTCTTTCATGCCGCCTTTGGATTTTGGTGTAGTGAATGTGTCCAGTACCACGGAAAACACTTACACCATCCCTTCGACCTGCCACACTTTCCTTCTTGGGGCTGCCTGTGCCTTCAGGACCAGCTTCGCCCCGGCCACAGGCTTCGTTTTCCCACCACACCAGCGTGCTACCATTCCCACCGTACACACAGTCACCATCTTTAGCCAGGTTCTTTCCAGCGCTGTCCAGATTTCCCCAAGTAAAACCACTGCCAATTTCAGGGGTGTGGGCAGTCCTCTGTCAACCTCAGCCCTGGTAACCACACACCAGGCCTCATTATCATCCAGCACCTCCAGTCCAACCTCAGCATTCACAGTTCCCTTGGGGTCAGGCTCAAGGCCACCCTTCCCACTATCCCCAGGAGCCACTCTCCAGCTGGCATTTGGGGCTACAGGTGGGCAGAAGCAAGGGGCCACCCAACCAACACTTGGCCCAAGCTTCAGTAGCCCTTTCATTTTTGGAAACTCGGCTGTGGTATCCCCAACCCCAACTTCCACTCCAGCTCAGCCAGCCTTCAGCAGTACCACGCAGTCACCCTTTGGGGGTTTGACACCCTCAGCCTCCACCTGTCACCTCCCTGCTGGCATCTTGCCGAATTTTGGCAGCACTCCCGCAGGGTTTCCCTTTGGTCAAGCTAGTACAACTGGTTTGGGGGTTGTGGCCCGGACCCACCAGAATAGGGCTTGTGGCTCAGTGTTTGGCAGCACAGCCCCACGACCTTTTGCCTTTGGGGGATTAGTGACCCCTATGGACTGTGGGGAGTCTGGGATCGGTGGGACTGCCCCAGACATGAGCTCCAACCCTGGAGCGTTCAGCGTTGGAACAGTGCCAAGCGGGACCACTGGCACCATCACACCCTTTGGAAAAGGCTGTAGCCAGAACACCCCAGGCCTCACCAACCAGAGCACACCTTTTGTCTTGGGGATGGCCAGCATTTCTGCAAGAAAAACTATGTTTGGCGCCCGCTTCATGTCCCCCTTTGCTCAGAGCACCCTTGTCCCTGGGCCAGTAACGACAAGCAGCAGCCTTGGCTGTGGGATGCCCTCTCCACCTGCCCAGGGTTGTGCTGGGAGAGGACCTTTCACAGCATCAGCCTCTTCATTTTCCATTGGTGCAAAATCAAAAACCCCGAAGAATCGGGAGCAAGGGCATTCCCGAAGGCATCATGCCCACAAGAAATAGCCTCTGTCCCCGCTCCCCTGATCTGGACCTCAGTACTGTGAAGAGCCTCGGTGCCTTCCAATCCTCTAAAGCAAACATCCCCCAGATCTAAGGCTCGAGCTTTGCATATTCACCCTGTGGGTCCTGATCTATAATCTAGAAGGTGGAGGACCGAGGTATCTAGCGGTAACAGCAGAATGAAACTGGGTGGGACCAAACCTTTGGAATTGAAGAAATTTCCCTTCTCGCCAGCTCCTCTCTGTGTCAGGGGTGAGTGCAGTCGGGACACTGCCTCTCGACTTTTCCTTGGAAAACGTGTTCTAAACACAATGTTCCTTCCTGAAACAGACGTGCCAGGAAGGCAGCAAGTACAGCCCACACTCTCTCCCATCTTTAGGGGGAAGAACAGATTAGCCTGCTTTTATTTGGCCCGAAGCAGTGGTTCCCTTTCTCTTTCTGCCAGGGATGCCGATCCTTGCTCCTCACTGCTTAGTTCTCCAGTGAGTGCTTGGAGGATCTTCGGTATGATTTGACCTTGACTCAAACTTGACGAAATCTGATGTAATTGTCCTTGACTGATCAACCCTCAAGGGCACCCCTGTGTGCTGCACTTGCTGCCACTTCCTCCCACCGAATTGTTTTAGTCTTTTCCGGGGAGAGGTGGTGCTCCGGGCCCTTCCTTTTCCCTGCCAGTCTAGCCCCTCACAGACCGGTAAGTCGAGCCTCAGTCTGTCAGACCCCAGTGGTCACTCCTCACTCCAGAAAAGGGAGCTCTCGGCCAGCGTCCCTGCAGGCCTTCTGCGCCGCGCTCCAGTGCGTCTGTGCAGAGACTTGCTCTCGTCACTCTGCCGACACTCCTGTGCGTTCTGGGTTTGGAGGAGGAGTGCTGCTGTGTGGCCCGAGCCAGAGCACCTGTGAGGAGGTTCTTGGGGCCCGGCGATGGGCAGGGCAAGCGGCACCACTGGCGGCAGCAAGTGTTCTCCCTGAACTCACAACAATGTTTCGACTTTAAGGGATGACTTCTCAGGAAGTCATGGGCCTGGAGAGGGAAGGACAGGGCTCTGCTCTCCACATTATGAGTTATGATGTCATGATCCCCACGGTATGAGCCACAAATGTCCAATGAGGGAACCCAAGTTTATACTTCTTTCTTTCTTTTAATCTGTGCCTCCACATTCACATCTTTCCCAGGGAGGACAGGCAGGGCCGGAAGCCTCTCGGACCGAGCACAGGGGAGGAAGGGAGAAACAGCACATGCATCAGCGGACCTCTGCTCTGTAACCAGCAGGAGTCCTGTGAGTGAGCTGTGACGTACTCCTCAGTGCCTCCTAGAGACAAGAATGACTCCCTGAATACATCTGTCTCCCGTCACGGATACCTTGGAAGAGGTCCAATTGGAAAAATAAGCAATCTTAAATTGGTTGATAAAATAAAAATAAATTGTTGAAATACGTATATGATATAGGAATTACTGTTAAACTCTATCAATAGAGAGGCAGAAAGGCGTTAAGAAACGTGCCCAAGCGCACCCTGTTAGTAAAAGCTAGATTTAGGATTTAAAGCTTCGTGGCTCCGAAGTGTGTGGTCACCTCGCCCTCACCACGGCAGGTCACCAGAGCTAGAGCTCCGCTGCAGGTACTCTGACTCTAAATATTCATGCCGTTTCAACTTTTTAAGGCATCCCTTGAACCAAGATTGCCATCTTACAGAGGATGGCAAGAGGGAAAGATAAGACTCTGTGTACTGCTCTTTACAGGATAATTGAACATTTATCTCATGATGAACATATGCCCTGTGTTGTGTTTTGTACCAGACATTCAGAGGCAAAGGGCAGCTCCTGTTTGGGAAAATGAATTGAGTGGGGAGATTTGTAAGTAAGCCAGTGAGTCCAACACAAATAACAAATGCCAGGGGAGTGAAAGCAGAGCAGGTCTTCTTATGTAAGACTCAGAACTTGAATTCTGTCTTAGTGTGTTCGGAGCACCAAGTGGAAAGGGCGTTTCAAGCCAAAGGCAGAGCATGTGCGTGGACAGGCGAAGACAGAGCAGGTCTCTTGGGTTAACTTCCGAGGAGATACTGGGGTGCTTACAGGCGAGGCTGGGGAGAAGCACGGGCAGACCGTGGGGAGACCGTGGGGCAGACCGTGGGGAGACCATGGGGCAGACCGTGGGGCAGACCGTGGGGCGGATCGGGGGCAGACCATGGGCGTGCTCACAAACCATGTCCAGTATGGACAGTGTTCTCAACACAGTGGAGAGCTGTGGGAAGATTTTAAGCAGGGAAGAGACAAGTTTGGGTTTGAGGGCTCTGGTGGTCACATGAGGGAGGAATCACACGGGGATAGACTGCAGGCTTGGAGACCTGGGAGAGTGTGAAGATACCTGCACTCTGCTCTTTGCTGCTACAGGACAAGAACATGAGTTTCTGTCTGTCAGTGAAGGCTAAGCCGTCTTTGCTGGCCTTGGGGGCCACCAACATGAATAGGCCATGGCTGTCCCCTTGCTTCCTCAAAGTCAGGAGGAGGGGAGGTGGGGAGGGAGGTGGGATTAGGGCCTGGCCCAGCAAACAAATGGATGCTGCTGTGACCTGTAACTTACTCACATCCTCATTCATCCATAATCACGTACCTGCTGCCACCTTTGCCATATTCTGTTAGAAGAAAAAACATGTATTGCCCGATGCTCAAGGGAATCGATCACACGGGGACGTGGATATCAGGAGGGAGGGATTGTGGGGATCACAGGAAGAGCTTGTTTGCCATCTGGGTTAGCTGGCCAGTTTATCTCCACCCACAACCCCGTGTGTCAAGTCTCACAGTGTCAGTGTCATGGAAAATGAAAAAAAAAACCAGTAGACTGGGGGTGGGTGGTCAAGGTCGATTCAATAGAAGGCACTCAAAAAGGATTTACTGAAGTAAAAAATAATTTTATTTTACATAGTGTTGTTTATACATATTTTAATATATCAATTTTAATTTAATATTATAGTTATGCATATTTTCCTACTACCACAAATATAGGAGTGTAGCCTTTGACAAACAATGCATCACATGAAACATACTTTCTTATTCTTTGTTTTTTTTTGTTTTTTTTTTTAACGAGGCTCCAACACAGAGCTTGAACTCATGACTCTGAGATTGAGACCTGAGCTGAGATCAAGAGTCAGGTGCTTAACCAACTGAGCCCCCCAGACACCCTCATACTTTCTTATTCTTGAGAAATCTAAATTTCCATTATGGTTGTAATTTCTCATTTTTTATGACGCGTTTGCAAGCTAAATGAGATTTCTGCTCAAGCGGACTACCCTGGTAGGGTTGAGACATGTATCTGTCGAGTGTGGAAGACAAGATGTTTTTGTATCTTATGGTCTCATTTTAAAGCAGTGTACACTGTACCATAAAAAATACAAATAAGTTTGGGGCACCTGGCTGGCTTAGTCAGTAGAGCCTGAGAATCTTGGTCTCGGGGTCATGAGTTTGAGCCCTACTTGAGGTGTGGAGCCTACTTTAAAAAAAAAAAAAGATTAAAAAATACACATAGGTTTCACATTAAGGGGGAAGAAGGGAGTTCTAACCAAGGTGATACTGTCTGTATGGGTGTGGCCAGAGATGAACCGGACTGCTCAGCCCTGCTAGCTTGTACGATAGGCATGGTCCTGTGGCAGGCAGGGTGTGCTTTCTAGTCACATCACACTGGGCTGGGCTAGATAGGAAAGCCCGAGAAGGCAGTGTGGTCTGTAGAGGGGACCGGCCACTTCTCTCTTCAGTATTTTCTCCTCACCCCAAAGGCCTCCACCATGAAGTATCTCGCGTATTTTTTTGTTTGCTTTAGCTTTATTCTTTGCGACTTCCTCACAGAAACCCTTAAGCTAGGTCTTAGAGAGTCCCTCGCCTTCAGAGGTAGACCCCCGAGCGTCTGAGCATGAATTCGCAGCTACCATTCCCTCTCGAAGGAATGTAAGACCACCTCTCCAGCTGAGCACCCACTGCTCGAAGCTTCTAGATTTCCAGGTGTCCAAGGAGCTGTGACCTCGTGGACAACCTGGAGAAAACCTGCCTATGGTTTGTATACATAAGTCATGAAAAATATTTGACTGGGTGAAAGGACATGATTTTTATCTAAGAATGTGCTTTCCAGAAAACGCATACCCATATTTTAGTTCTGATCTCCCTTAATACACTCCTCCAACTGATTTGAAGGAAATGACTTCCTGGAAGTAATGCTTGGAAAGCAGAATGTTGAGCAGAATGCCCTCAAGCCTGTCAGAGTCACACCTTTCTTGAGTGTGGCATTCTTTCACGCGTGAGGGGTGGTGAGGAATCCGGCCAGGGTTCGCCACGTTCCCCGACCAGCGCCGTGAATTTTCTCCCGCTCCCAAGGACCATTTCACGGTTCTACAACTCGTTTTGGGAAGTCGTCCTCTCGTGGCCACTTTTGCTTAGCTCCCTGAAGTATACGTAGAAGGTGTTTCTTTTCCTTTCTCCGCTCCCTCCCTCCCTTCTCTTTCGGCCATTATAGCGCCGTGCTCCCCTCTTTCCTCAGTACTTTGTTGAAGTGTATTTTATAGGCAGTAAAATGCATAGATCTTAAGTGTAGATAGAGCAACGAACTTTACACACGTGTATCCCGTGTGACCACCGCTTGCGTCAAGGTTGAGAACATTCCCATGGCTCCAGAAAGTTCCCTATGCCGCCTAACCAGTCGATACCGCATCCTGCAGGCTAATCACTCTTCTGATTTCTATCACCACATAGTTTTGCTTGCTCTTGAACTGCATGTAAGTAGAATCAGATAGTACATCGCCTTGTGTGCCATTGTTTACCCAACCTGACCGTTTTGAGATTTAATTGTACTGTTATATATACAATAAAATTGGCAGAAATGTATTGTTTTTATTGCTAGGTGGGGGTCTATTCTATAAATAAACCACAATTCACCCCTGTAGTACAAGGCAGTGGGACACCTGGTCATATTCGTAGTGAGGAAGAACAGCACCACCTGTGCCCTCGCCAGCAGAGTGGCGCAGCGGGAGCGTGCTGGGCCCATAACCCAGAGGTCGATGGATCGAAACCATCCTCTGCTAGGGCCCTCGTATTTTTCTCCCTCCCAGATCTCAGGCAGAAAGGGCAAGCTGCAGATTCTCTGCTTTCCCTTTGATCACTCCTGCGATGTCTTGCCACACCTTACCTCATCTCTACAAAGAGTTAAGTATTTCCCTCCCCTCCTCTTCTTTTTTTTTTTTTTTTTTTTGCAAAAGCTGCCCTTCTCACTCATTTCAAAAGAGAAGCAAATCTCTCTCCCTTCTTACAGGAAGAAGTGACAAATTTACCTTTAATTTCCAATGGACCAGCATTATGTCCTTCAGAACACAGACTTGTCTCCAGTCATGGTTTTATGTTTTCTTTACACTTGAAAGAAAAACATTTGCATTGGTGCCTGCCTGGTGACTATATTGCACTTTACTTGGGCGCTAGTCTCCTGCTCCTTTCGTTTCCTTATTCAGTCCTGTGCATGATTTATCCCACTTAGATCAAGTTAGTGAGAATGTTTTGTGAATCCTTTCTAAAGCAGTACATGTTGCAATAATCATGAAGACACCATTTGTATGCACTTTACGGCAAAACAGAAGCAGAGAAGCTAAATGTGAAATGGTAGAGAAAAATGGAAGGGATGCATTACAACAAAAAAAGTCTGTGCATAAGGATCCCATGGACAAAGTCTGAAACAAAACAAAACAAAACACGGAAGTCTTAGCAAGGTATTTGCAAAAATGTGTCTTTGAGAAAAATTTCGTGAGTAAAGTAGTATTGAGTGAGTTTCTACATTATAACAAGAAAATTCAAATTCCTATAACAACAAGCACCTTAATTAAGAAAAATTTTAAAAAGTCACATGGAAAAATGGAAATAAAGTGACGGGGTTTGGAGGACCAGGGGCAGGGAGGGGGACGGGGTGCTCTTTGATCCTTCACATTTTCGGGTGTGCACTTTGATTCACAATAGAATGTGCTGGGAATGCTGGAGCTCATATGCCATCATCTTGCAATCACCCTAGTGAAGGCTGGTTACCAATACACCTAAGTCTGAGGAGTAATTTTGATGGGCCAAGCGCAGGCTGTCCCAAGATGGGCCACTTTGGCATGAAGATTATTTTGAGTTAAAAAGCCATCCAAACCCAGCAGATTTAGGAAAAGCTCTGTACCTCCCCTGCAGCTGGCTACCAAGAATTTAGGTAGACAACCTGCTGCAGGAAGAGAGCTGTCACTGCAGAGAACTATGTTATACCATGAAGTGGGTCTGGTGGTCAGGGAAGAATCTAGAAGGTCCTCTGTGTCTTGTTGTTTCTGCGTGGTCCAGCAAACATCTGTGTCCCAAACACTTGCTTTTTCATCTTCCTTCGAATTACATTTATTCCGTTTGACTCCCAGACCCCTGTCTGCTTCTTAGTTCGGAACATGTCTATACATCATTTTGCTTGGCTGTCCTTGGAACTTCACGATGTTAATGGTTGAATCCCGATAAAAGGTATACGGGTGGTTTTGTACTTTTCTTAGTCTTACCAGTTTTCTTTAAGTTTGAAGTTATTTCCAAGTAAAAAATTTAAGACCCTTGTAATGGCAATTTTAAAAAGTAAAGAAAGAATAGTATAATAAACACTCAAGTTCCCACCAACCAGCTTAAACCGTTAGCAGTATTTTGTCGATGTCTTTCTTCTATTCCTCGCCAACTGCCCATGAGCATTTTTGAAGCAAACTCAGGACAGGAGGTTCCCATGGGGAACCCGTTCCTAGGAGGGGTAGCCAGCGTCTGACCAAAGCCTTGGCTCCTCGGCTCTGCAGTTTGAGCCGCCGTGTGATTGGGGCACCAGAGTGAGCTGCGGGGATGCCTTACCTGAGTCCCCCAGGTTGTCGTCCACCTGCCCAATGTGTAAGGCAACAGGAAGAAGCAGTAAATCGTTCTCTAAAAGCAGACAGCCAGTTGCCTTCACCCAGACATGGAAGAGCCCTAAAGTCCCTGAGAAGCCCATGAAACCACTTGTCGTACGGGAGAGTGGTCCTTTGGGATGAGCCGCACAAAACATACACCTTCACTCCCAAGGGTGAGTGGAGAAGACCGACGAGGATGGGATTCGAACCCACGCGTGCAGAGCACAATGGATTAGCAGTCCATCGCCTTAACCACTCGGCCACCTCGTCCCGTAGGCACTCCGTTTTTGAATACTCTCTTGAGTCTTCCTTTTAGCAAAGCTTTGCACTTTGACCCTGAGGCGTGGCATTGTTCTTCAAACTGCAGTCGTCCCCAGAGAATTCTCACCCACAACCCATCCTTTCCACCTTCCGCCAGGGAGCCTTTCACAATTGGATAATCTTGTCCTGGGTCTCCCCCTCTCCAGCCTCAGTTCTTATCCTTCCTCGGAACTCATACTTGCCTTCCGGTCCCGTGAAATTCTTTCTATTCTCCCCGAACTCCATAATCTCATTTTCTACCCGCTACACTCTTAGTCCGCCCCTCTGCCCTCGTTTGGCCAGGTTCCCTGCTCTGCCCATCCTTCAGCTCTCAGCTAGGTCCTGACAGCCCCCTACCCCCACCCCCTGTTTTCCTCACAGTCCTACTTACTGAGGATTTACCCTTGAAGATTTTTTGATAAAACGTTTTCACTTGCAAATGTCTTTTCATTCCATATCTGCTACAGAATTTTATCCTAATATTATGTATTTTTATACTCAAACACCTTGTCGTGCCACTAGGCAACAGAAGGCATACACTGAAATCCAAATTTTAGTTATTTCCAGCGAAGATACATCTATTTAAGCACTTTTCTCCTGACTTGAATTGCTATCGCATTTAGTAGTAGCACACAATAAAAGGTACGCATAGATGATTTTGATAAGTGATTTCTTATATATCTAAAGTAAAATTGCATTGGAAATGGTTAGTCAGTGAAAGGGCTGGACCTGTTTTTCCCCATCAAGTCCTGCGTCCGCAGAGGAATAAGAAGCATTTGGTGGGAATTAACAGCCAAAAGACCACTAGTTTGTGCTTCTAAGTAAGTGTGGGGCATGTACAAAAGGTGCTTTTATGATTGTTTAAGGCGCATGATCTATTGACATTTCCTCTACCTAAATTTAATAAATAAACTGTAGTAATAAATAACAGTGATAGCGAAGAGGGGACTTGCAACCACGTAAGCACAGATCTACAAAATATGATTATGCTTTTCCTTGGACAAAAGTCAAGGGGAACAATTTTCTTATGAGTTTAAATAAGTGCAGAAAAATTCAAGCGCTAACTTTCCACCATACGTGTGTGCTCCCTTTCGTGTTAAGTGCGCTGTTAGTCGGAAGCGGAGGAGAAATCTGTCACCTCCTCCACGAAGAAACCGCGTAAAACACGCCACTGAAACGCAGCCCTGGGTCTTGTTCACAGACAATATTTACAGCATATCGGAGACGCCAGTGTTTCCAATTGTTCTTTCTTGTCAACAGGGAATATTCCACCCCACCCCCAAGTCACAGGTCGCAGTAGCTAGCTGTTGCATAAAAAGTAACAAAACGGCATGATTTGCGAGGGGATGTGGAAGCAGAGCCGGCTCCCATCCGGGTGGAGCAGGGGCGTGCGGGAAGGAGTGTTGCGCGGCGTCCCGCGAGCTCCAGATCTGCAGCCTCTGTGGCGGAGCGCGCTGGCTTCTCTGATCTCCACTCACCCGAGAGCTGCTGTTTTCCGATCACATTTCCTTGCTTCTCGCCTTGAGCCCCGACGCTCTCCTCCCCCAGCAGAACCTCTTTGCAAAACCAAACGTCCCCAGCAGTTCCCAGAGCGACCGCGCTTTTCCAATCTGCACAAGGGTGTCCACGGGGAAAAACAAAAGGCCAGCTTCAAAGTAGGTTGGTAAAGGTTTTATTCCTCGGCTTCCTGAGCCGGGGAGACAGTATTTCAGACTGCTCTGAAGCAGGGCCCCGAGCTTGTGGTCGGCAAGAAGGGGAAGCGGAAACTGGCTGGGGAGCAGCTCTCCAAATCCTCGCGCTCACAAGGGATCATCCAGTCGGTCGTAAACATTCCGATATACTGATTTCTACAGCGATGCTTTAAAGACCCACGGGTCATGGCAATACATATGTTTCTATCATATCTGATTTTTCAAAAATAGTGTTGCATGACTCCACTTAACGGGTTTTCCTGTTTTCCATATTTCCTTGAGGTCACGCGACACGGTCCCAGAAGGCCGACATCAGTCCCCCTACTGCACGTTCGTGCACAAGGAGCTTCTGGCTCTCGGGCCAGACGGGGAACAGCAGAAACGGATGAGGAACCGCGCGGGCAAAGTCCTCAGGGACCCCTCGCCTGGACCGGTTGCGGCCGCGGAGAAAACACCGCCGTCCTCGGGAAGAAGTCCAGCAATCAGCTCATTTCCCCCTTCCCTGAACGAGTAAAGCTTGCTCGTGCAAACTGGAAGCCTCCCGTCTAGCGAGTATAGACTACGACGGATTCGATCTTCCCGCCCCTGGTCTTCCGACCCAGGCCTCTGAAGTGGGGCTGCAGTTGTGTGCTCCGGCCTGAGGGCAGTTTTCTCTCCGCCTCGATCGAGTCACCTAGACCCACAGCTTAGGGGTAAATCCTTTTCTGAATTACCGTTTGACTCTTCTGGATCCACGACTGTCACCAAATTTCCTCTTACTCTTCTCACAGGCCCCCTTCCCTCCCGCCTCAGTTTGGGGATTTTCCTCACAGATTTCCAGTTCCAACAAGGCTTGGGAGGTTTCCTTGTGCGTTTCCTTCAGGAGTTTCTCCTTCCCCTGCCCCCCCTTTCTCCTTAGTTCGGAATAACATATATACCTCATCTTGCCTGTCTTTGGAATCTCATGTCTGTCTGGGTTCCCTGAACTTTTGAAACTAAATTTGATTCTCTCGTTTTAATTTGTCTCGTGTGAATTTCATTCTTAGCTCAGCTAAAGAATCTTAAGGAATCTTGGTCCCCAGCTGGTGCCTGCAGACACTGGCTCAGTATGTGTGATAGGAATTTCAAGAATAAGTTTGGGCACAGCGATTTGCATGAAAAAAGTGCGCGGCTAGTGGGAAGTAGCCGAGGGTTTAGAAGTCAGCGGGAAACAAATGAAGGTCCCACCGAGATTTGAACTCGGATCGCTGGATTCAGAGTCCAGAGTGCTGACCATTACACCATGGGACCCGCCTACCCGGGAGTTTTCCTAAAGGTTTTGTCGACCTACTTCTTCCTCAAATCCAGTTGCATGAGAAGTGCTTTTCTTCTCTAGGATTAAGTCATGGACGGTTACCTGTTACCCACTTTCTACACCAGAGTCTTAATAGAAAACGCTGACGTCAGACGTCAGGAATCCTCCCCTCACCCCCGAATTTCCCCCCCGCGGTTCGGGAACTGGGTGCCGGGCCCCGGCTTCTCCGCTGAAGCGGGTGAGGCCGTGACGGAGCCCGAGCCCTCCCGGAGGCGCGGACTCTCGCAGGTGTGTCGGCCGCCCTGCGAGGCGGGGGCCGCTGTCCGTCTTTCACGGGTGCGGAAGCGGAGGCAGAGCCCTGAGGTCCTTCGCTTCGTGATCAGGTCTCCCTCCCGCTCCGGAAAGGTCTCACCTGACCCACGGGGGAGCGAGACGCCGGCGCGGCCGGAGAAGGGAAGTCACTGCGCCTGCGCGGCGAGGCTGGCCGAGGGTCCCGGGGCGCCCGGAGCACCTCGGGGTGGGGAGCGGGCGGGAGGAGGGACAGATCGCAACCGCGAGTCCTCCTGCTCCTCAGCGCTCGGCATCCGCTGCGTGAGCAGGAGAGACCCCCACACAGACGCCAGGACCACCCCCGCCCTGGCCTCGCGTGCCCCTTCCTCAGGCGTACCCCGCAGCCCTGACTGGGAAAATGGGTCCTGGGCTTGGTGGTGCGTGCGTCTCAGCCCCGAAGCGCCCCCGCGGGCCTGCGCCTGGCTCCGAGCGCGCGTTTAACACGAACTGTGAGCACTTCGGGCGTGGCGGGGAGGACGCCGCGGCTCTCCTGGTAGTTCCCCGGGTCCTCCTCGGTCGCCGCCAGCGGACCGAGCGCCACTCCGAGTCTGGTCTTAAACCGCGGGGCCGGGCTGCGGCCGGACTCGACGGCCGCCCCCAGCCCCCCCTCCTCTTCCCGGGCGCCGAGGCCAACGCGCGAGCGCAGCCGCTGGTTCCAGGCGCTTCCCGCGTATCCTCGCGGACTCTCCAGCGTCATCGTCATCGACATTTTCTACATTTTCATCGGCATCGTCACCAACAGCATCTTGCGCATTTTACAGAGAAACATCGCCTCAACCTAGGCAATGCCGGAGCTGGGGGTCCAGGCCAGGCAGTCCGGCTCCAGGGCGCAGGAAGGACGCGAGGGGCCGGCAGTCACCTTGTGACCAGGTCTCCCTGCTGCTTTAAGAAGTACTCCTGGGAAGGGAAGGGGCGCCAGGGTGGCTCAGCCGGTTAAGTGTCTGTCTTGGGTCATGATCTCAGAGCTTTGGGACTGAGTCCCGCAACGGGTTAATACTCCCTGGAGATAACCATTTTATTAAAAGGTTGGATCTTTCAACTTTGCTCTTGGCTTATGGAAAAAAATGTTATCTATACATCTAAAGCTATATTTCTACATTAATAAAGCCCAATAGACATAACGTTACACGATATTTAAACACACGTGTGCTGGACACACTTCAAACATCAACACATCAAGCTCTGCCTCATCTCAGTTGTTTGATTCTATGCCGAAGCATGATTTATTTAACTGGACCTTATTTGTTGGACATTCCGGTGATTCCTATTTTTTCTCTCTCCTAAAGAAGTTTCAGATCAACATACTCGTGCTCTGTGCCCCTAGACCCGTCACCTGTTGTCTGCCCTCCCAAGGCTGACCCCTGAGTCCTCACACAGATGCCCAGCTCCTAGGCCTTCCGGCTGGACCTCTAGGTCGACCTCTCTGACCCTGACAGGCTGCTGCTGGGTCCTCCTACAGATGGAAACTTTGACCCCTGAGTCCCACCCTTGTTTCTTTTGTGAGGGGCTGGCAAGGCCCAAGGCTGGCATTTTGCCTCCTTGGGCTGTAGAAAATGTGTCTCGCCCATGTATTGAAGTCTGGGGGGGCTGCAGGCACAGAACACAGTCTCCAGGGTTCTTTTCCACGAAAATCACTGATGAGAGGTGTGGAAAGTTAATTCTATAAACTTGACCTCAGACAAATTGTGAGAGGGGTTTCCTTTCCCTCTGACTCTATGCTTTCTAGTGCTTTACCCCTGACAGGCTCCTGTCCAGAGTCTGAAGTTGGTGCTGTCATTGCTTTGTCCTCTGGCCTGCTTAGCAAAGCTGGGGAATTCTCCTGTCAGATGTCCTTCTGGCCCCACCTCTCCTGGGGTCCTGAGCCCCCCTTCCCAGTACAGCCCCAGCCCCACCCTGCCTACCCAGCCTGAATGTGATGACTGGGGTAGGTCAGGAAGAGGGTCAAGACTGAGAGGGGACAGGCAGGTGAGAACCTCAGTTGTCAGAGGCAGGAGGTGAGATGAGTGAGTGAGGGAGAAAAGCTCAAGTGACCATGACTGTGCACGAGGTTGCCATTTCTGCAAGCAGCTGACATGGATCCTGATGGACCCCAGGCTTCCAACCTTCCCCTTCCCGCCTCTGGAAAATGGTTGTGAGCCAGCCATTGTCTGTGTTGGGGAGTAAGTAATCCTGTCCCCATCAAGGTCCTTCTTGCTGGGATAAGAGTCAGATTGACGTGAGGCAAATTAACAGGAAAAAAATAAAATTTAATAGGAGGAATCCACACAGACATAGAAATTCCAAAGATAGTCTAACTGAGGCATATATGTCATCCTGAACTAAGGGGGGGGGTGTCTGGGACTTCAGTGCAATACGGAGGGCAATCAGAGGCAGAGAAGATAGTCAGTAATTAGATGTTTGCCCTGTCATATAGATGGGTCACAAAGATAAAATGCAACTCTGATAATAACCCTTATTCTGGAATGGACTCCCAATTTAGAATCTTCTATGTAGTGAAGGGAGGAGCAAAAGTTTCTCATGAGCTCACAGGGTCTCAATTGCCTTCAGCTAGGGATAATCTTCATGCCAAAGTGGCCCATCTTGGGGAGACCTGCCCTCTGCCCCTACATCCGATTTATTGAATATGATTTCTTTATGTCCACTCATAGGGCATTTCTTATATAGGTTTATTTCTAAAAAGAATTTCCATATTACTTTCACTGGATGAAATACAATTAGTTATTTACATAGAGAATAACTAAAAAGGTAAATAAAATAGAAAAAAATCCTTATTATTTTGGAAAAGGTCACTGATTTACAAAATTGGGTGTGTGAAATGGTTCTCAGTGAATGATGTTTTCTGAGCATGTAGTAAAAATGGTAAATCAAATTATCTCTGGATACATTTTAAAATTAGAAAATCAACTACTTGAAATGGTGAACATAAGGTTTTTTATCTGGATACAATTTCAGGACAACCAAGATCATTAATTTTTATAATAAACACCATAAGGTCTAATTTCATTAGTGGCTAAATATTTATGCCAAAATCGAGTCCACTGTTCTCTTGAGACTTTCAAAACCAAATAGTGCACAAATCAGTCCTTCGAATAACGCGGGTACGATTCACTGTGACTTTACGAGAAAGGTCATTTAAGAATCATGGGCTAACCACTTGATGCATTCTAGAGTCCAGCCATGCCCCATCTCCCCATACCCTTTGATGTGGGCAGGGGCAGGGCCAGCCTAAGCCAGGGACCAGGCAGAGCTGGTCAGGTGCCCAGTGGGTTCCACTCAGCCACTTGCCGTCTCTGAGGCTGTGCTCAGTGGCTGGCAATCACTGTCAGGCCCCCCACGAGGACCATGGGACTTCCCCCACGCGGGGACTCTGATGGAGCAGGATGGTGTTCTGATGCCCCCCAGGTGTCGCCACCCCCCCCCCCGCAGGCATCCCACATACCCTAAGTCTCAGACCGCCTTATCAGAAAATGCCCATCCTCAGCCTCCCAACCCAACAGAGACCCGAAGGCCTGTTTTTGTTGTGTTGGCTTTTCAGGACCCCTGGCCCTGGGCCCACAAGTGGCTTCCTCCCCGCTACCAAGCCCAGGCACACAGAAACCCCCAGACAAGGCACAATGCTGTGCCCGGTAGCCTGCACCCTCCAGACAGGTGGTCCCAGTTGGAGCCAGGAGAGCCAGTCCAATATTCCAGTATGTGTTGCAGACCACTGGCCCCCAGCATCTTGAGCCCCAAGACTCGCAGAGAGGCCAGAGAACCGCCAGAAGCCTGCAGCCCGCAGCAGAAAGAGCCGAGGCCTCAGCTACCCACCCTTCATCCTCCAAAAAGCCGGACACTTGTTTCCACCCACGGTGGAAGCAGGCATCAGAGTTACCATCCTGCTTGAAATAACCAAAACCTGACGAAAGATAGGAAACAACCTTTTTCAAGACAGTAGACCTCAGGCTAAGAAGGATAGTAATCCCTGAAGGACAGAACAAGATGAAGTGAACTTGGGGGAAAATGAGGTGAGCTCTAGGATTGCCCCCAGCTTCCTGCCTCGAGAGTTTCTCGGCCGGCGCTGGGAAGAGGGCCCCGGGCAGAGGCTGGTGAACTACCTGGGCTGGTGAGAGGTTGCTGGGGTTCCGCAGACCCAGACGGCTGGGGTTGGCAGGACAGAGAGCCATGATGAGAAAAAACTCCAGAGAGAACTTCCCCCTGAGGGGAAGAATGATCAGCAGAACCCGGCGGGGAGGTAACTATACACGGCTGGGGACGGACCGGCCACAAAGGTCGGAGGTAACCGTGATATTTACTTGTCCTTTCAAGTCAGAAGAAATGATACAAAGTATATGTCTACTCATCACAACAATCTAGATTCAACTCCTGTTTGAAAGAAAGAAAAGAAAAGAAAGAAGGGGAGAAAAGAAAAGAAAGGAAAGAAAAGGAAAAAGGAAGAAGGGAAAAAAGCCTGTGTTCTGTGTTCTAGTTCAAAGTGGTGTAGACAGGTATAGGGAGAGGGATTATTCAAGGAAAATGATGGCGCTGGACTGGTAACTCCGTAGACCATTGTACATTATTCCCTGCTTTTTACACGTGAAGAAGCGGGTTTTTCAGAAATTAATCATCTATTTTTGAAGGGGGAAAAAAAATGTAGAAGAAATGGCCCGTACGGGGATCGAACCCGCGACCTTGGCGTTATTAGCACCACGCTCTAACCAACTGAGCTAACCGGCCACCACTGGGAGGGGGCTCTTCTGTCCTCCTTTTTTTACTTTTATTTTTTAAGTGCCAAATTCAGAGTAATTGTTACTGTTTTTTATCTTCGGATAATTTCTTCGTTGCTTTCACGCCACATCTCATGTCGTGACACCGCGCACACAGGTAGAAAGTACGTCCGAGAATCTGTGCATCGACGATTCCGATAGACATTGTACCACTGCGCTTCGGAGGGCTGAGCCCAGCGTGTGTGCGTGTGTGTGCGTGCACCTGTGTGTGTTTAACCACACTGAGCACAGATACATGGGATCCTGGCTGCATTTCCCGCTCCTCCTTCCTTCTGAGTTCCCTGCTGCATGCCACGGGTCTGAAGCAGAACTAGACAGTCAGCGAAGACGTAGGGAATTCACGGGGGGGGGGGCATGTTTAGTTTAGAAATAGCGTCCTCTCTCAGGTAGGTGAGACTTTGGGGGTGCATTTAATAGTTTGACAAAGAGAATGTGGTAGAAGCAGATGGGACAGGAAGGGGCTGCATGAGAGCCAGGAGAAGGGGTCCGCAGCAGCTTCCTTTTTCACACCTCGGAAGGAACCTCATGGGCAAAAACACCGGAGGAGAGCGGGGCTAAGGCATGCCAGGGTGTCTGCAGATCAGGACTGGTGGGCAGAGTAGGAGCCGAGACAGAGAGGAGAGAGCTGTGGAGGATGCCGGACCCTCTAGTAGAATGCTAGGTCTAAATCAGGGTAGCGGGTGCTGACAGTAATTAATAGGCATTAAGTGATCCGCACCAGGCATAAACTAAGGAGTAGGCTCACTCTTTATAGAAGAAGTCAAGGAGTTTTTGATTGGTTCTAACAGTAATAGGAATCCACGGGAGGATTTTAGGCAGAGAAGTCAAATGAACAGATTTGTGGTTTAAGAAGGTGGCCCAGTTTCAGGCACTTAGGAGGCGTTAGGGAATGGCAAGACACGCTACCACCACCAGCAACAAAATTTCTACCCTCCTGGAGGGCGGAAACAGAAACAAATAATAACATAATAAACACGAAAATCATGTAATGTATAAGAAGCTGTTACATGTGATTGAAAGAATGGGGCTGGGGGGGCTGTAGTGTTGGGAGTAGGTTGGAATTCTAGATCGGGTTGCTGGTGCAGGCTTACTAACATTGTCGTACCATTTGACGGGAGGAAGCTGATGATGTATTATGGGCAGAGAGCACACCCAGGACCAAAGTCCAAGGAGGGCACCTGTGTGAAATGCTGAAGGAATGGCAACAAGGCCCATGTGGCCAGAGCACAGCAAGAAGGATAATAGAGATGAGATGGGGAGCAGTGGAGGGTTAGAATGGCCCAGACCTTGTAGGAGATCTTAGGAACTTGGCTTTACTTCAAGTGAAATGTGAAGGTATTAAATAATTCAGATTCTAGGAGAGAATATAGTTGCAATGACTCTTTTTTTTTTTTTTTTTTTAAGATTTTACTTATTTGAGAGAGAGGGAGAAGCAGACTCCCCACTGAGCAGGGAGCCCTCGGCAGGGCTGGATCCCAGGAGCCTGGGATCATGACCTGAGCCAAAGGCAGATGCTTAACCAACGGAGCTCCCCAGGCGCCCCTGCAATGACTCTTAGAGCTGTCCTGAATCAAGGCAGGAGAGTAGAGTTGTTGTATCCACTCGGAGACCTGTATTTGGATGTAGGCTGTTCCCGGAGAGAGGGTGTGACCGCAGACGAGAGCAGCGGCGGGAGGAGCTCAGCTTCCATCTCTCAGCAGACAGCGCTCCAGGCTGGGAGAGGAAGGAGTGCCTTGCATGGGAAAGGGGTGGTTCTAGGCTAACACCCACCTCTTTCAGTCCACCGCTGGTCCCACTCAGAGCCACTGCCTTCACATCATGAATTCACGGCATCTGGGAATAACTTTTCTAGCGTTCTGCTTGCTGTGGTTCGTCTCTTTTCCCGGGGAAATTAGTAAGAGGCAAGTGGCTGCTTAGTCTCCAGAGAGGTGCTGTGTGAAGGATCCCACATTGATCTCTCTGACCAACTGGCCCAACCATCAGTCACTATGTGAGTTCACGTCTACTCCGATGTCTGAATGAAATGAATGCCCAGGTCCACCAGCCAAAGATCTGGCTGTTAGGAGGTGCCTCCCCTCAGTGTTATCTTTCAGAAATATTCCAGGATGGGGTGTAGTCCATCAGCAGTGTTCCCTGCTGGGAGCCTGGTGGAACCGTGTTAGTGAGATTTATCAGAGAACCTACTTCAGACTCGCAATGGGGGCACTTTATTAGTCGGCTTGAAACCCAAAGGGCCAGTTTCAGGTCTAAGAGGCAGAACAATAAACAAATAGCCTGAAGAAGTTTCCTAATGTTTTAAATCACTTCATATTCCTGCTAAGTCGAGCTCATGCACCAGCAAAACAAACTTTCTTGTTGGATTGAACAGGAGTCAAACATCAGCTCAAGGCCCGTATAAGGGCTTTGAACCCACTCTAATGGATCAGCCAGTTGAAAAGAAGGACCGTTCATAGTCTTGGTTCATGGTTCACATTCTTGAGTAAAATGAGACAATGCACACAACCAAGTTACTGTTACACCACCCCCCTCTCCTTCCTCACTTCCCCAAATGCAGCAAATGACCCCACTTCTTTAGAGCGTGTGGGCTCCCTCCTTCCACCAGGAATTTCTAGGGGAAATGTCCAGCAAGAGTACCTGCACGTCCAGGTTCTTAGCGAGGACCCCCCGTGCGTCTACATGCAGGGAAACACCCTAACTCTAGCCCAAATGCGCCAGGAGAGTCCCGGACCTCAGGGGAGCACGCGCTGATCCCCCTGAGGCTGAGCGAGTGAGCTCCGGGCGCTGGGTGCAGTGAGGGCCCGAGGGGCCTTGGCCGGGAGGCGACGGTATGGCCACGAAATCGCGCCGCGGGTGGTAACCACTCCCTCCCCGCAAGGTCCTGGTTGGAGCAACCTGAGGCCCAAGTCCCTGAGATTTGCTTGGGGACCAGACGATGGGGGCCCGGGATTAGTGTCGACATGTGAGATGGATTTGGCAGTGGGCTCGGGCCCACTAAGATCTCCCTGCACGATCCTACCCCACGATACTCCTACACCTTTCTCTCTCGTCCCTAAAGCAACCCTATATCTGAAAATATTGGTCTGGCAATAAAAAAATTGCTGGAGGCTGGTGAGGTTCACTACAGTCTGTGGATGCTCGGTTTCCAAAGATCTTCGCTCAGAGTGGGGGGGACAGACTTGGGAAGGAGCGGGGACACAGCCCCCCAGGAAGGGGACCTCATTCGAGTTTCACCCAGCTCACCACGTACTGGAGGTTCCAGGTGAGGGGTCTCCACTCCGAGGGCGATAAATGGTGCGATCCCAAACACGACCTCTGCAAGGCTTTGGAGAAACTGCAAAAAAATCCCCACACTTTTCAGATAGAGGGGACCTCTGTTTCCGCCCGGTTTCGAACCGGGGACCTTTCGCGTGTTAGGCGAACGTGATAACCACTACACTACGGAAACCTGGACAAAAGTGATTTTTCTCCTCTCTAATACAGAATAGACTTTCCTGGCTGTCTCAGGTCTGGCAACACTGCATTGACCTTTCTTCCAAGAAATCTCAAGCTTACTGCGCTTTCCTAGTTATTCAGATCAACAATATTGGAGTCAATGACTCGCACCAAGTAAACTTTCCCGGGGAAGAAGTCCTTTCCGACCGCAAGACAGAAATTGCTGGCAGCCTCCGGGTATGGGAGATTGCAGAAAAATTCCTCGACGGGTCCTCTTTGGGTTTATGGGACTTTGGAAGGTTCTGTGATCTCCATCTTTTGCGTGCCAGAGAAAGATCCCAGGAAAATAACAGGGAGCCACGGGGCTAAACTCTGCAAAGCGCCCATTCTGGGTGGGGTGGGGTCGCCCCATAGACGTTGAGGACTGGGGGGGAGGGGGATGTGCCCACCTGTGTGCCAGGCAGAGCGGGGACGGAAACGGGGAGGAGACTGTCAGCTTTCCTGGGCTGGGCTCGACACCGATGAGTGGAGCCCAGTGTGTCTAAGAGTCGTCACCTGGCCGACCTGAGATGCAGTGCGGAGGCTTAGTTTCCCCTAGCTGCAATATCCCATATTGTTTGTCTAACACCAGGAGGGCCGCGGTCATAAACCGAAAGGCCCACCACGGCTCAGGGACTCTGCCAGTGACCTTTCCAATGGGGACTGGAGTCGCCTCTCCAAACCTCAGCAGGGCCATGAGCTCCAAGGAGACCCCCTCCCAAACCCGTGAGTAGGAAATGGTTATCTCCGTGTGATTTTATTTTGCATTTTCCTAATGACAGGCGATGGCCCTCTCAGGTGGATAGCCGCTGTCCCCGCGCTCCTTGTGGAAGAGGCTGTCCTTCCCATCACTGACGCCCTGGCACTCTTGTTGAAAACCAGCTGGCCGCACGTGGCCCGGGGGACTTCTCGACTCTCAGTTCCGTTCCGTGGGTTTGTGTGTCTGTCCTTTCTGCCCCTACTTTAGTCCCTGTTCCTGCATCTTTGTAGAAAGTTTTCAAATCAAGACGCCTAAATCCTCCCACGTTGGTCCTCTTCTTTCAAAATTATGTTTCCTTTCCTGGGTCTTTTGCATTTCCATATGGATTTTAAGATTAGCTTTTCGGTTTCTGGGGGAATAAAGATTCTCTGAGGTTTTGATTAGATCGCAGGATTTGAGAAGGACGAGGTTTCCCCGTGAGTGAGGTTCATTTGTGCTTAAAGATGGATTTTTTTTTTCAGTTTTTGTATTCTTGTGCGATTGGGTGGAATGAGAAAGGGAAGAGAACATCAAACTTTCCACAAAGAGCTACTGCAGGAAATAGGGCTTTAAATTTTGCAGCAAAACACAACACAGCAGGTTGGCCGGTTAGCTCAGCTGGTTAGAGCGTGGTGCTAATAACGCCAAGGTCGCGGGTTCCAGCCCCGTACTGGCCACATCTGCTTTTCCTTCGGAACATTTTGACTTCAGTGCTGCCTACAGAGATTTAGTTAGACTAAGGCTGGAGCTTGAGGTTCTTCCAAACAGTTGATGCTATCAGGGTACCCTACAGGCCCAGTCGGTAGCCCCCGCGACTCTGATGGTGGGCTTGGTCAGTTCACGTCCCACCCACCTTGGCCAGAGAGCCTGCTTTTAAAGAAAGTCAGCTCGATTCAATGTGACTTAAAAAAAAGAAAGAAAGAAGAAAGAAAGAAAGTCTCTGGTGTTCCTTCATATTCGATTGGGGAACCTATTTTCTCCAGGATATATTCTTTCTATTATTTTACAATTATTTGTTTTGTCAAAAATCTTTCCCTTACTTACGCAACTTCAGGCTTTACGAACACGTTCAGCCTGGAAGTAGCCCATTTCCAACTTGTACAATTTCCAAGGTCCTCATTTCATTCCCACTCACTTGCTGGAAAGCATTTCATTCCCCCATTTTGCTTGTAAGTTGCACCTAGAATTTGCAAGAGAGCACTAAGGGACATTGCGGGACTGCGTGCACAGTTCTGGTTGTCCTCACGCTGGCTGGTTCTTCCCGCCTTTAGTCGCTGAGGTCGGGGTGCCTGCCGAGCTTCCTAAGTACGCTGGAGAGTCCACAGAGTGTCCTCAGCCCCCTGCACTTCCAAACGCCCTTCTGGACCTCCTGGTAAGTAAAAAAGTTTTGCTCACCTGAGCCTGAACCTGAACTCTCTTTGCGTATAAATGCAAATACTTCACAAGGCTTTGGTGTCAACCACGTTTATAAATTGAGGGTCGGTTGACTTCTGTTGGACCTGGTGAGCGGTGCTTATTGTAGAAAATGGTGTCACTGAGAGCAGGAGCATATGGTTTGGAGCCATCAGTGACACAAGCCTCCGTCTGACTCTGAGTCTGGATCCAGGGGCCCCGAGGGCGGGGGTCAGGACCAGGCGGAAAGCAGGCGCTCCACAGACGTTCACTGAATGAGTGAGTCCTCCCGGACAGAGAACTCTGCCAATGCTTTTCTTCTGCCGTTCTGGTGGGTGAAGAGGGGTACTCTGTGAGTTTAATTATTTACATTTCTCTGATAATGAGTAAGTCTGAGTATCTCATCATGTATCTATAAGACAGTTTTATTTCCTTTTCTGTGAACTTGTGTTGATACTCATTTTATAGGGTTGTGAGATTGGAAACACCTGAGCCGAGGTGGACACATTTTCCACCGGAAGGTTGAGTTGAGAGAGAGGAGACACTAGCCACAGGCTGGAAGAAAATATTCTAACAGAAAGGGCTTGGATCCAGACGACATAAGGAACCTTCAAGCGCGATACGTAAGAAGAAAGCATCTAACTTAATGTTAACCGGGTCCTGTTCTTAGAAGGAACCTGTTGAAGGCAGGCCTCCGAGGTGCCAGGGCCGACTGGGCAGGTGAGGACGCAAGTGTCAGTGCCGCTCGAATCGGGGTGACTTGGAAAACCCGTGTTTTCAGGTGGGGGGAGGGTGGGGCAGGGTGCACAAAGGCTCAGGCACTCGTAAGCTGCTACTTCCTCCAAATTGCCAAAAGTCCCGCCGAACCGCTGTTTCCGCCCGGTTTCGAACCGGGGACCTTTCGCGTGTTAGGCGAACGTGATAACCACTACACTACGGAAACCTGGCTGGGGACTTTCTCTCCGGGGTTGCAGGCACTGATACATCCGTTTCCTGGGTGCCCCCAAACCTAATAATTTTGAATGATTTTTCTTTTAGTATATTTTCACTCACGATGAATTTCTTTCTGCTTACACTTCTCGTTTGTTAAAACAACAATACAGAGACGCCGTGTCTCACCACCAAAGGTAACTGGAAACCAGAGTCCAAGTTCCTTCCCAGACCCCAGGCAGGGTCACCTCGGGCTCTCAGGGGGTGTGGTGTCCATGGCCACCTCTCTCCTGACCTTGAGAAGCAGGAGCCCCCACAGCGCGCTGGAGGCCTCCCAGACTTCCGCCAGGGCCAAGCCGGTCTGGGGGCCTCTGCCGAGCGGGGTGGGGGGCTGTGCCCAGCTTACTGGGGGGGTGGTGACAAAGCGGTGACATGATGACTCCGTGTCCCTCCCACCGCTCTGCAACGCCAAGGCTCAGTGGCCGGTGTCCACGTGCCTAACAGATGGTGTGCTTGCCTAGTTTTTACTTTTCTCTTCGTTTCAACTGACGTTCCTCCCTCCTTTCCCCTTGCCAGTGTTTCCCCGAGGGATCTCGAAGGTGCTCACCACGAAATGATCTTTCCTCAAATCCGTTGTGAGGGATCCGTGTGTCTGCCCCTCTGGCCAACGGCAACGTGGAAACCCTCTTTCTTCACCAGAAACTGGTCTGGCCACAGTGTTGCAGGAAACAGAAGAGAGGCAGTGTTTCCCAGATGGCAGATCTCCTGTCTTATTGTTTTCTTCCGACATGAAGTCGGCAGCATGAATGATAGTGCATTTTTCAATAAGACGGCTAGGCGCTTATTTTTAAAGAATTAATGAGTAGCCCACAGTGTGCCCAGTGCTGACCTAGGCTCTGGAGGTACCAGATGTTCTGATAAATTGGACAGGCTGCGGGCAGCAAAGGGCACATGCGCTGATTATTATAATATGATCGCACAAAATAGGTTAATTATTTTAAAATTGCCACATGAAAGCACAGAAATAAATGCTCATGCATTTTCACAGAGGCATAGAAACGGGGCGATTTTCCAACTCCTAGTGATTAGGAAAGGCTTTCCAAAGAATTGATAACTGATCTGAGATTTGATAGATGAAAAGAAACACATTGGTGGAGGAGAGGTGGAGAGAAGTGGGGGGGGGTCTGGCATCAGGAGCAGCATGGTAGGTCATGGGTCAAGGGAGATGTCATGCGACCTAGGAATAATGAGGATACATTCACTTTAGTCTGTAGAGAAATAGGATTTCAGTTAAAGACAAGGCACTTTAGTTAAGACATATCAGTGAATTTCTAGATCTTATTTGGGATCAATTTGTAGAGACAAACATTCTCCAGTTGTTTTATTTAAGAACTCACCTCTCCCAGCAGTGTTTCCTATCACTGTTTACCACCTTTATTTCTTACAGTAGCCAGCTGTCCACTGCAAGAGATCTGTAAAATAAGTATCTGACACCTAACATTCCTCCCAAATGGCTACAAAAGGAGAAACCAGCCTGTTACACCACTATGGGAGAAGCAAGAAACGAATTGAAATGAAACTCATTGTCTGAGAAATGTGTGCACCATGAGTGGAGAGGAGAGCTTTTAGGGAGTGTGAGAAATACTGAAAAAAATATTTCTTAGAACGTCGAAGAAATAGAGCACATAAACAAGAAAAATCTCAAGTCTCCGGGTTTAAAGTATTTTTCCAGGTTTATTGTTTTTGAGAGTTATCTAACTCATAAACGCACCAAGAGTTTTCAGGTTTATACTTTTACTTCCAGTTGCCTTCAGCATTTTTTAAAGGAATTTTGTGTGCTTTGCCATTAATTCTTTTTTATCCTCTCCTCTTTCAGATGCAACCATATTACTCCTCCTTCCAACATTTCTGGTATATCCTAGAGTCCCTTATCCCATGAAAAGGAGAAAACAATTATAACACTACTTGATTTTTACACTTAATTTATATTAGAATTTTTACCTAGTTCTTTTCTTTCATTTTTTTTTTTTTTTGGAATTGGATTTGACCAAAGACAAATGAGTAGACACAACTCCAGGCTTACTAATGAGTGTGGAAAATGGCTATAAACATATAAAAGGGTAGAACTCAAAACCACAACCAGTAAGGTGCTGGGAAAACTGGACAGCCACATGAACAAGAATGAAACTAGACCATATTTACACCATCACAGAAATTAACTAAAAAGGGATGAAAGACTTGAATGTAACACCTCGAGCTGTAAAATTCCTGGGAGAAAATGTGGGCAGTAAGCTCCTTGACATCGGTTTTAGTGATGTGTTCCTGGATCTGACCCCAAGTGCAAGGAAAAGTAAACAAATGGGACTACATCAAACCACAAAACTTTTGCACAACCAAGGAAATCATCTATCAGGATGAAAAGACAACCTACTGAATGGAAGAAGACATTCTGGTGGTGATTACTGCGTGAAGCATACAGGTGTCTAATTACCACGTGCGCTTGAAGGTGCGTAACACTATATGCCAATTTTACCTCAAAAAGAAAGAAAGAAAGAAAGGCCACAACCACTGAACGTAGATCACTAAGTCACTAGCCTTTCTACACAGAATAAGGTCCATGTAACAGCAGCATAGATATCACTCAGCAGGGAGCTTGTATAAATGCTGAATTTCAGGCCTTATCAGAGATGTAGTGAACGAAATCTTTCATTTTAATGGATCACCAGGTAATTCACATGCTCACTAAATTTTGAAAACCATGGCTCTGCTCCAATCACTATTCAGTGGGCCAAAAAACTATTTGGTGCAAAATTGGGGATGGGGGAGGGGGAGTCATTCAAGGAGCCAGTCAAGAAAAACAACTGTGGACAATGCTCTAGTTGGTAAAGACTCTGGGGCAAAAATAATTAGGGCAGTCACGGAGATCGCATAAAGGTGAGTGCCTGACGTCCGACCTAAAATGGTAAAAGAAGACCAAGAAGCAACCCCACTTATCCTAGGCGACTTCAGGGCTCAAATCATAACAGTAGAACAAGGTCTCTGAGTTTTCCCGGTCTCGGCACAGATATTTTGGTTTTTCTATCACTGTACCATTGGGATAGATTTTTTTGGTTATGTTTTTAGATAAGATTCTTCATCTAATGCTGTCCCTTCCACTTCTGGGGCTTTAGGGATGTAAATTCAAATTCTCTCCAATTTCAGGCTACTAAGTTACAAAAGCTCATGCTGGAAGGCCCCGCTGGGAGTCGAACCCAGGATCTCCTGTTTACTAGACAGGCGCTTTGACCAGCTAAGCCACAGAGCCCACGGCAGGAGGCAGCTCACTTGCATATAATTTGAGGGTGACTTCATGGTTCGGTCTGACTGCTGTGGTTCCCAAGAATTTTTGACCAATGGAAGGGCATCCACACTAATTTTCAGGATTATTAGCATTTTTAATTCTCAGGATTTTGATCAAGTTTTCTTACTTTCTCCTGAAAGCTGCCCAGCAGTTGATTTGCTGTGCGGGGAAGAGAGACTTCCTCAGCCCCTGGACCCCTTGCAGGAGCCACACCATTTCCCTCCCAGGAGCGTTTGCAACTCCACAGAAGATGGGTTCAGCTTGGAATCTGCAATAGGGAGACAAAGCTGCTTTTCGGCTACACGGGCTCAGGCAATGCGATTGCCCTGAGCCTTTCCTGGAATGACACCGAAATCACTGAAAGTCAGGTGCTCAGACGCAGGCGGTTTTCTTCTCTTTGTCGCTAAGCGGTTGGTTTTTTTTATCCCACGTGAAACTGACCATTTTCTGTACTTGCAGAGACTGGTAATTTGCTGTAGCAAATGGGATCCATTAAAAATACACTTCTTAAATTCCGCACCTGAAACTAATATTACACTGTCTGTTAACTACCTGGAATTTAAATACAAACTTGGAAAAAAGTTGTTTAAAAAAGAAATTATATGTAAATATCAAACACATTAAAACTTCACTGGTATGTTAACTTCCTGACATTTTCCCACCAAGCAATATTGGATAGACCTCTTCTTGCTCTCACCTTTTACCTGATAGTGATATTAAAACTAATAATAATCCCTTTCTTTCTGAAAAACAAATACTAAAAATGATCTGGAAAAGGCACATGTTCTCACTCCAAGGGACTGGAACCGGACAAATCCTTTAGATCATCTGGTCTACCCTTGAGACAAACGTTGGAGGAATACATTGTAACACACACCAATTAAACGCACGTATCCATAATAAAATTCCACAAACTTCTATAAAAAATACACAGCGCTTTGTCAGGAGTAGCCTCGCTGGGCCGCCGCTGCTCAGCGCCCCCCCAATCCCTCCACCCTCTCCATTTCCCCCTCCACCCCCTCCACCCTGACGATCCCCAAGCCAGTGTAGCAGAAGAAGGTAGGTGGTAGGGAAGAGCCCAGAAAGATCAGTACCGGTGACGTCCAGTCCTGGTCCTGCAAAGAGGAAGCTAAGCTGAGAAATTTCCCTCCCTGGGGGAAAAAGGTGCAAATAAAACAGAAAAGAGCAACCCAAGGGAAACAGAACAAAGTGACTAACGAGAAACCAAGGGTTGAGACTTAAAATCAGGAGCGTCCAGAGTCAGATGAAGCAGGAGAGGGCAAAGGCAAATCTGATTATCCCCACTCACGGCGAGTCTCAGCACTGTTCCCTGTTCCCTCGCTGCTTGTACAAGCCGTAGGAAGTGTGCAATCAACCACCTGCAAAGGTAAATACCAGCCTATAAATACAAATACGACAATCAGGACATTCCACCACCTCTCTCTGCCTCCTGTGTAGATAAATGTAAATGCTTTTGACGCAGGGGAAATCAAGTGCTCGTTGTCTTCCTGTACAACCAGAAACCAGTGGGTCTGGGGGTTAAGAGAGGCTTTGGTTGTGTGTGAACCTCACATCCCACTGTTCGTTGGGGTCAGCATCAGGAGAGATGAGGGAAGAGTTCAGGCAATTCCTCTCCAAGTTATTCCCTGATCGCTTAACATCATTCAGGAAGAAAGATATTTTTTTAAAAGGACAAAAGCAAGCAGCCAGTTGCTGAATCTGGAAAGTCTGGTTGATTTTTAGATGACATACCCACTGAGTCACTGAACCTCACCCAGGAAACACCTTCACAATGCCTTTTTCATTAGAAACCATCTGTTGAGTCCAGGAAGAGGCGAATGGTTTCGAAATACAGACAGACAGGAGGTACTCAAATGTGTGATCCCAAGGCTCAGACCAATTCGCCTTATGCTGTTTCCAAAATCCACATTCATTTATTTCTTTCGTAATAAAAAACAGTCTGTGTTATCCTTTAGGACATTTTTACGTGTGCTAGGACGGGTGCAGTTCCCTGAAGGTCTTTTTTGCTTGTGTACATACTTTCTTTTTTGTCTACTTCTGAGCTTGTGAAATATTATTTTGCACTTGGTTGATCTCTGTACTTCCACCTAAATTTCATTTCTCATATTCCTGATTATGTGGATGAATCCTTAATTAAGACTTACAGTTTTTAATTCCTACCAGTAACTCTCAAGTAGACTTATTTATTTTGTTGGCATTCTATTAATTTAAACAGATCAAATACTGCAAAACGATAGCACATATGCTATTCCAACGATCGTTCAAGAAATTAACCAAGAAAGAGCTCTAGCGTGCAAAAAATTGTAGCGGAGGAGAAAATTCGCGTATTTTCAGTGGACTATGACATGTGTGGGAGAAAACATGTATTTAATATGGTAAATTAAGTAACAATTCAATATCATGGTGTTCTAACCTATGTGTTTATCTCTAAAACTCTACTGCAAACAGAGAGGCCAAACCAATTACATTAGTATACTTCCCTTGCTGCATTCTTGAATATAATAGGCACCAAAGACATGCAAGTATTTACAGCTGGTGAATAACATCTAAAATTTTTAGATGCACAGGAAAAATAAGAACCCTCAATAGAAACTTTCAACATTCCAATCTACACTGAAAGTAGTTATATTTAATGTTTTTTTCAGAAGTTTCTTGAACTATAGGTCTCCCTTGAACAGAACTGCTTTAGCTGATTTATATTAAGTAGTCAAGTTTTATAATAAATGGTACTAGCAAGTAGAGAAACTACTTCTAATAAAAATACACAAGAGAAAGAATCCCTAATACATAAAGGGAAAATGCAATTGTTTAAGAGATCCTGGTAGTATTATATACAAAAAGCAAATAATTTGAAAAGCGAGGCTGAGCACTAGCTAAATGACGCTCATTCTTGCGTATTACGACGTAGCCCGGCTGAAAAGATTGGCAGGAGATGTAGGTACAGGGGTATTTTAACTCTTTAAAATGCAGTGATGTTTACAACCAGTCCATCCTCCTTTTCAATGTGTTCTTCCTTTCTAAGTACATTGCACTATTGAAATAAGGCACTGCATTCTCTTCTGTTGTACATTTTACACACTATGTTATCTTTCTGGGGATGTGGGAACTCTCTTGATGAGATTGTGGGTGTTCTTGGTCTGGGCCTCTGTTGAGGCTCCACGGGCAGCCCTGCTCTTCCCAAGTTCATCTTTCTCACTATAGCGTCTGAAGTTCAAGTTGCCTCCACTTTGGCAGTTTTACTTCCACCACATTGATTACAGCCTCCGCAGACTTTCCTAGACTTTCACTCTAAAAAACCGACTTCCCCCTCCAGGGAAAAGTGCCCTGCTGACTCACACCTCTCCACAATTTAATTTTATTTTTGTCATATGGATGTCTTGAAACAAAGCTCACTTTGGAACGTGGTATATGCTGGACTACCTGTGAGGACTTCATCACGTCTTTGGCTACTCTTATTGTAAAAAAAAAAAGAAAAAAAAAAAAAAGCATTATCTTACGAAAAGGAAAAATGCTTGCCACTATTTATTTTAGAACAATGTGGCAAATAAAGGCATGAAAAAGAAAAAAAAAAAAAGACAAGGTAAGAATTCAGCACGGTCTGTCTGACTTATTTCAGTGAGCATAATACCCTCTTGGTCCATCCATGTTGAAAATGGTGATTCATTTTTTATGACCTAGTAATATTCTTTTTTTTTTTTTTTTAAGATTTTATTTATTTATTTGACAGGATAGAGACGGCCAGCAAGAGACGGAACACAAGCAGGGGGAGTGGGAGAGGAAGAGGAAGAAGCAGGCTCATAGCGGAGGAGCCCGATGTGGGGCTCGATCCCACAAAGCCGGGATCACCCTGAGCCGAAGGCAGACGCTTAACCGCTGTGCCACCCAGGCACCCCATGACCAAGTGATATTCT
The DNA here is from genome assembly GCF_023065955.2 of Ursus arctos. NCBI lineage: Eukaryota > Metazoa > Chordata > Mammalia > Carnivora > Ursidae > Ursus > Ursus arctos. The sequence continues at coordinate 2,322,331 of NW_026622997.1, forward strand.
AGTGTGTGTGTGTGTAATATCTTCTTTATCCATTCATCTATCAATGGACATTTGGGCTGCTTCCATATCCTAGCTCTTGTAAATAATGCTGTAATAAACATAGGGGTGCATATATCTTTTCAAATGAGTGTGTTCATTTCATTTGGGAATTATGGGATCGTATGGTAATTCTATTTTTAATTTTTTTGAGGAACCGCCATACTGTTTTCCATAGTGGCTGCACTGATTTAAATTTCCACCAACAGTGCATGAGGGATCTCTTTTCTCCACATTCTCACCAACACTTGTTATTCTTGTCTTTTTGATACCAGCCCTTCTGACGGGTGTGAGGTGCTATCTCGCCGTGGTTTTGATGTGCATTTCCAGGACGACTGGCGATGTTGAGCACCTTCTCATGTGTCTGTTGGCCATCTGGACGTCTTCTTCGGAAAAATGTCCATTCAGGTTGTATGGGATTTTCTACATAGAGAAAATTATGTTATTTTTGAGTAAAGACAGCATATTTCTTCCATTTCAATCTGCACTTATGTTTATTGTGGTAGCTAAGACCCCTAAGGCTTTCCTTGACAGGAAAAGAGAGAAAGAAGACGTTTTTGCCTTGATTTAAATCTTAGAAGGAAGCATTCAGTCCTTCACCATTAAGTATAATGTTGGTTGTAACTTTTTCTTTCCTTTTTTTTTTTTTTTTTGGTAGATATCCTTTATTTGATTAAGGAAGCAAAGCTCCCTTCTATTCCTAGTTTGCTGTGAATTTTTATCATGAATGGATGCTGAATTTTACTAAATGCTTTTTCTGCCTCTATTGATATGATCATACTGTTTTTTGTATTTAGTTAGTCTATTAATATGATGAATTACAAAAATATGGTGAATTGCCCTGATTGATTTTTGAATGTTAAAACAGACTGGGATCAACTTCGTGTAGTAGTAATGTATTACCCTTTTTATGTATTTCTGAGTTTGATTTGCCAATATTTGTTCAAGGATTTTTGTGGCTATGTTTAAGAAAGATGTTGGTCTATAGTTTTCTTTTAATGGCTTTGTCTCATTTTGTTATGTATATTTTAATATATATCCTAGAGGTAAATAAAAGCCAGTTTCTATCTGGGACCAGATTGGAGAGTTAGCCAAGTATACTGGTTCCACACTAAGTGGAAATTTCCCACAGAGAGACAGAGAGCGTCTCTATCACTCAGTGGCTCATGGCTGAACAGGTGGACACGTGATATGTAATGGATATGCCTTCATCTCAGAGAGGATATTCTCAAATTCTGTCTCCTTCTGTGTCAATCCGCTGTCACTTCATAAGAAATCACCCCAGAGATCATCAACATAAAACATAGTTATCTATTCCCAAGAGACTACTGGTTGGCCCCGGGTCACTTGGTGCAGGCTGGACCCAACTGGATAAATGTGATCTCAGCTGCACTTGCTGAACCATCGAGGATCAGTTGATAAAGACTCAGACTGGGGTAGAGGGAGAGTGGACTCTGTTCCGTGTGAGTCTCATTCTCCTCATGGGACTAGCAGACTGGCTCAGGCATGTTCTTCTGCCTACGGGAGCTCAAAGAAACAAGCTCAACAGCACAGACACTTGGGTTACACCCAGGCTTCTAACTCTCTCTTATGTAAGGCAAAGCATTAAACAACCTCAAGATTCTTTCAAGAGGTCTGCAAGTTCTAAGCTAATTTCATAGTAATACTAGATATTTATGATGGGCTTGATAGTGATCTTAGTGAATGCATTTTTTTATCTGGTGAATTGAAATGTGCAGTAGTTTCAGGACAAGGGGCAAAGGGGGAGTTAATGTGGACTGCCGCTAAATTCAAGGATAGTTTCCATGAAATAGAAATGCACTTTTTTAGTGGCTAGTACCACAATGTCATCTCAAGAAGGGATTTTTTTTTTTTAAACCATGCATGTACTGCTCTATCCCAGACCCTTGAAAAGTGTCTGGAGTATAGTAAGCTCTCAATCAATGTGGGTAGAAAAACAATAAATGTGGGCCAGATTGAGTGGTCCAGGAGAATGGAAATGGAGAAGTCACAGTACTCATTACGACTTTCAAGCTTGTGTATGTGAGATGCAGATAGTTCATTTGTCCCACACATCCCCCCTGGGCCAAGTTCACAGGAGTTAATTCTTAGTCATAATAACAATCTATACCAAATTTTGGTCTTCTTGTCTCACCTTGATTCTAGTAAGAGCACCTGGGAAAATGGGTCATCTTCAGGTTCTATGGTGTAGTGGTTAGCACATCTGCTTTACACGCAGAAGATCCTGGGTTCGATTCCCAGTGGAACCATGAAGTTACCTTTGGCTTCCATTCAAAAGAAATTCAGGGAGCTTTCCTTTTCCCTCCACATACTGAGATAACCTAGGGCCCAGTGGATTGCGTCCTCAGTTTCCCCTTCTGGACACTCACTTGATTGGGCGGGCTGGCTTGCACTATCAGAGGATTTCTCTGCTTTTTATGATGGCCAGGGAGAGAACACTTACAAGCAAGGCCTGATCAACACGAAATCCATAGTAGTTACAATGTTAAGGATTTGTAATGGCAGAAAAGCATCTACTTTGGCAATTTTAAGCAGCAGAGGTGGAGAAATGTAGTTAAAGGAAACCCCACGTGTTTGATCTCAGAAACTGGAAGACTCCAGTTTTCATGTAATTAGACATGTGTGGTTTCCCACAGAATCAGACTTTAAGGAGGTAGATCAGACATTCTTTTGTGGTTTTGTAGGGAAACATGAACACTCGCGTGCTTGTAGACAGAAAGTTGCTACACTGCCATCTGAGAAAATTTGACACTATTAAATAAAACGGAAACACACTTTTTTTTTCCTTTTTAAAGCACCATGTAATTTTTGATGTTTCATAATTTGGGTAGTGATTTAAAACCCAAGGATAGTAATAATTGCTCAGACCTGAATTTCCCAACATATTAAAGCACACGCGCACAACAATAAAACCACACCGTCTCCCCGACTAGAAGAGAGAGCACCGCAAACTTCAGGTTACTTGTAAGGACAACTATAAACACCCAATCCAAGCAGACCTATCTTTCAGGAGCTCCCAAAAGCAAGTCTTTGCAGAGAATGAGGAAGGTCCAGAAATCCATCTAGAAGTAAGAAAATGGGAACTGAGATCCTAAGAATCAGCTAAAATTTCCCTCCCGTCGAACAGAATTCCACTCTGAGTGAGAAGACACTGAAAAGGGCTCCTGGTAGATGAAGGCACCGTCTACAAGGAAGGAAACTGGATGTCAGCCAGAAATACGGCAGTAGCCGCACAAAGGAAGGACCTCTGGGTGAAAAGAAAACAAGAGGGAGAAGATCCCTTTGGAGATTGGACGGTAGAGGAAACATGAAGAAGGGATTCAAAATCCTGCGAGATCAAAGGAGACAGAAATCTGAAGACAGAGAAATTTGCCCCTGTGGACCCCCTACCCCGCTCCCAAAGACATCTATTAAAGTTACTGCATTTTTATGTAGGGATAGAAGAGGTTGGTCTTGAACTAGGAATTGTGTAAATTATCCCAAATCTGTTCACACAATATCTGAATAAACTTTATACAAAGCAACTATAAGAAAACACAAAATCAAAATATTTTAGCTGTTGAAAATTCTTCCAAAAATGAAAAAGCAGAAAAATTTAACACAGCTCTCATTTGAATGAGACATTTTCTTTTATTTTGCATTTCAAAAGCAATTTGAATGAAAATATATGAAAACAAATTTACAAATTCATGTCATGACATTATTGAGTATTAATAACTATAATTTTATACTGAAGAAAATACCTAAAATTAACACAAAGTTTCTTTTCTGAAAATCAAAAACCACTTGTGCATAAATATTATAAAAAAAGATTTTCTAAAAGTGTAACCTAGTTTAAAAGTATAGTATTCACCTAGTTAACCTAGTTGCAAAGTGTAGTGTTTTTCAGGAACAAATACATTTTGATAATCCTATTTTCATGTATGTATTATTTCCCAATAATGTGAAGCAGCTATAAGTACTAATCATATAATGAGTATTGAATAAAGAGCCATTTTAAATTAAGCCATTATTTTCATATAAGAAATATTGATGACATATAATAATTTCCTTTTTTAACACTCAAAGAAAATTTTACATTATCACTTTAAGACTTCATGGAATCTCATGTACTGAAAGAAAAGATAAGCTGCACCAATAAACTAAAGTGAACATAAATAACATTACATACTTGTTCAATGTGTGTTCCTTTTAGTAATTAAGAAATTCTCACTTTTTGATCCTTTTATTTTTTCCTTTTTCTTTAATTTTAATTTTTAAAAATATTTTATTTATTTATTTGAGAGAGAGAGCACAGAGGACGAGTGAGAGGGAGAAGCAGACTCCCCGATGAGCAGGGAGACCGATGTGGGGCTCCACCCCAGGACCCTGGGACCAAGACTGGAGCAGAAAGCAGACGCTTAACGGACTGAGCCACCCAGGTGCCCCAAAGTTTTATTTATTTTTTTATTTAAATTCAATTAGTTAACATATAGTGTATTATTAGTTTCAGAGGTAGAGTTCAGTGATTTATCAGTTGCATACAATACCCAGTGATCATCACATCACTGTACCTTCCCCAATGCCCATCACCCAGTTACCCCATCCCCCACCCACCTCCCTTCCAGCAACCCTGTTTGTTTCCTATGATTAAGAGTCTCTTATGGTTTGCCTCCTTCTCTGATTTTGTCTTGTTTTATTTTTCCCTCCCTTCCCCTATGCTTCTCTGTTTTGTTTCTTAAACTCCACATGAGTGAAATCATATGATAATTGTCTTTCTCTGACTGACTTATTTCACTTAGCATAATACCCTCTAGTTCCATCCATGTCATTGCAAGAGACATTTTCAAACAAGCATTTTTGGATTTAAAAAAAATCACATTAAGTTAGAAATTCAAAAAATTAAAACAAATGGACAAAAATGGGAAGAAATGAAATGAAAGTTGGTTGAACATAGAAAAAAATGCAAGAGAAAAAGACTGTCTAAAATTTTAAAGTCTGGCAATATCAAATGTTGGAGAAGTTTGGAGCAAATGGAACCCTCTTAAAGTATTGTTTGGAATGAAAAATGGCTTTACCATTTTGGAGAACATTTGGTGGTTTCTTCTAAAGTCAAACACATTGACCAAAGGACCCAGCAATTCCACTCCTAGGTATTTTATGAAATGAAAACATATGTGATGGTTAACTTTGTGTCAACGTGGCTAGGCCACAGTATCCACATATTTGGTCAAACATTAGTTTAGATGTTGCTGTGAAGATATTTTCCAGATGAGATTAACATTTAAGCCAGTGGACTTTGGGGCACATGGGTGGCTCAGTATGTTAAGCATCTGCCTTCAGCTCAGGTTGTGATCATGGGGTCCTGGGATCAAGCACTGAATTGGGCTCCCTGCCCAGTGAGGATTCTGCTTCTCCCTCTCCCTCTGCCCGCCGCTCCCACTGCTTGTTCTCTCTCTCTCTCTCTGTCAAATAAATAAATAAAATCTTAAAAAAAAAATAAACCAGTGGACTTTGAGTAAAGCAGATTACCCTTCACAATGTGCGTGGGCCTCGTCCAATCAGTTGAAGTCCTTAAAAGAAAAAAGACCTTCCTCTCCTGAGGAAGAGGGAATTCTGCCAGCAGGCTGCCCTTTGGCTGGAGCTATAACAGCAGTTCTTTTCTGGGTTAGCACTCTGCTGATCTGCCCGCAGACGTGGATTCGCCAACCTTCTCAATGGCCTGTGCCAATTCCTTAAAATCTCTCCCTCTCTTTTTCTGGAGAACCCTGACTAATGCAACATATGTCCACACAAAGACTTGTTCCATTAATCTTCCCAGCAGCACTCTTCATAGCTAGAAATGAAAACAGTGAAAATGTCCATTTACATGCGAATGGAAAGCAAAGGGTGATGTATCTGTACAGTGGAGTACGATTCAGAAATAAAACGGAATAAAGCTACTGATACATGAATGAATCTCAGAAGTATTGTGCTGAGCACAAGAAGCCAGGAACACAAGAATATATAGTCTATGATTTATAAGAAATCCCAGAAAAGGCAGAACCATCACGATAGAGAGAAGATCTGTAGTTGTCCGGGCGGGATGAGGGTATAACTCAGGGGAAGGGGTGTACCAGCTTCCCCTTGCGGTTGTAACAAATCACCAGTAACTCAGTGGTTTGTAACAACATAAACTTACTATCTTACAGTTCTGGAGGTCAGTCTAAAATGGGTCATTCCTTCCAGAAGCTCCAGACGGAAATTTGTTCCTTTGCTTTGTGCAACTTGTAGACGCCGCTGGAGTTCTTTGGCGAGTAGCCCTGCGTCTTTCCAACCTCGGCTTCTGGGTCACATCTTCTGTGACCCTGACTCTTCTCACAGACCCTTGTGATTCCATTGAACCCAATCCAGATAATTCAGGGTAATCACTTCCTCTTCAGATCCTTAGCTGCACGTGCGAAGTCCCTTTATAGCGTATTTGTAGAGCTCAGAGACGAGGATGGGGACATCTTGGGGGGGGGGGGGGCCGCGTTGTTCTTACCACCACAGCGCGCGAAGGAATTTTTGGGGATCATGGAAACGGTCTCTACTTCACGGTGGTTGTTACTTGCCTGTATAAATATGTCAAATTCTGTGCTTAAAATGGGTGCATTTTATTGTACCTAAATCATCTCATAGTAAAGCTGATTTTAAAATAGAAGAATCAAAATCGTGCACAAACTGTTTTGGATTCTGTTTTTTTCACATAACAATATATCTCCGGCATGTACCAGACACAGAATAACAGGTAATTATTGCATTCTAAAGAGTGGAGAGATTTTTAAAAATGTTAAATCATACATAATTTTCTTTCGGGGCTCTTTTAATGCTCACAGTTGAGGCAGAACGTGCTTAGTTTGAACATTACGGAGGTCATCTTCCCGCGTGCTCTGAAGTCTCCCAAAGCCTCCCCCTGTGCACATTCCCTCCATCAATGATGCAAAAAGTTAGAACATTTCCGATTCAACTTCTGAATATATCAAGATTTTGGTATCTAAGCTCTAACGTTAAGAAGCGAGCTTTTCAGAAACTAAGCGTCTAAATGGACGCAATGGCCCGTGCGGGGCTGGAACCCGCGACCTTGGCGTTATTAGCACCACGCTCTAACCAGCTGAGCTAACCGGCCACCGTGAGAAGCCCTCTTAGTCCCTGCTGAAAGTGTAATATAAGCCAAAATCCTTTCAGTTTTTTTCTAACACAAAACAGGAAATTCTCCAGCTCTTCCTATCCCGCTCTTGTCTAACTGTAGCCGCCCTTCTTTGCTCAATTTCCTTTAAAAATACTGTCCACTTTAGCGTCCGTATGTTACTTCTTAAAAAAAGACAGCAACAAACAAGACATCAGGTCACCGAGCCCTCACAAGTATTTCGGTTCGGTAGTGGTGGTCTCGGGATGCTCCGTGGGGACTCTGCACAGAAATGGTAAAACAGCTACCGATGTGGCCCGTACGGGGATCGAACCCGCGACCTTGGCGTTATTAGCACCACGCTCTAACCAACTGAGCTAACCGGCCACCTGCCGCCGTGGCCCGCCTCTGTTCTGAAGACAAGCAACAACTGAGGGCACCACGGGTTCTTCCAAACGGAGGAGGGGGAGGGTGGAGGAGGGAAGGGGGGAGGAGGGGAGGAGGGCGGGAGGGGAGACCAAAACAAAACCCACGAAAGATGAACACTTAAAAAAAAAAAAAAAATCCCCGCACTCTTCCCAGTTCGCCCTCCCCCACCGTGGATGATGGGGAAAAGGAGAGAAGTTTAACTTTAGGTTTGAATGAACGAAGCTTCCTCTCGCGCATCTTTCTCAAATCCCAGTTCTGACCCGAAAAGATTCTGACCAAAGTCGCCGGGCGGGGCTTCCTCTCTCCTACCCATTTGTTACTCGCTTGTCTTTTTAAAATTGATTGCCAGGAATTCTTTAATCTGGACACAGATCCTTTGCCAAATGTCTGTGGTGTGCATGTTTTCCTCCAGTCTTTTCCTTGTCTTTCCACTTCTTAATGTTTTTTAATGAGATTTTTTTTTAACGAGGAGTTTTCTTTTTGATAATGTCAATGTATCCCTTTTTATGTATCTTACACTCTTCTTTTTCCTAAGAAATGCTTGCCTACTACAAGGTCATAAATAATTTTTCTGTTTTTCTAGATATTATATAGTTTAAGCTTTCCATTTAGATCTATGATTCACTTGTATTAATTTTCGAGGACGGTGTCAGTAGGGCTGAGGTTAAATTTTTCCCCCAAGCTCTGGAGCTCAGAGAATGCTTGGGAAGAGAAAGCAGGCTAGCACCCAACCCAGACCCATTCAAAGAAGTTGGCAAAAGAGATTGAGAGAAGGTCTCTACTTCATTTGGTTGTTCCAGGATCATTTGTTTTAAAGACTTTTCTTCCTCCCTGATTAGCATTAGCATCTTTGTAGAAAAGTAATTGATCGTGTGTGTGTGTGTGTGTGTGTGTGTGTGTGTGTGTGTCTACTTCTGGACTCTGTCCTGCCCCATGGGTCTGTTGGTCTACATGTAATGCCCAAACCACACTGTCCTCATTACTGGCCCTTTATAGGCAATGTTTGGATCAGGTAGACTAGTCCTCCACCTTGGTTCTTCTCTAGAGTCAATGTGAGAGATTTGTGTCATGCTGGGAGGATGGTCTGGAAAGGCTGCATGGGCTGGGCGCTTTCACAAGGCCCCTGGAGTTCTCACTTGGGGACAAGGTTATGCCTGCATCCGCACCGGGGGAGGAACCCCCTAAGCAGACCGCCCGGAAAGAAGCCCCACTTGGTCATGTTTAAGGGTGGAATTGGCATGAGGCAGACCAGGGTCTTCAGAGCACGCGCTTCTACACTCCTTGAAACTGTTTGTCCTCATTAGAATTCAAGTATCTTCTAGGATACCGAGCGTAACTGGTACATGAGGGCAGGGGAGCCGCGAATTTACCAGCCCTCCGGGTCCTGAGAAGTCGTTTTGCGATCTTTGATCCAATTTTACAACCTTTGAGCTTCTGGAAAAGAGAGTTCACATGAAAATTGACGAGGTCGTGAAACATGGAACTCATGTGGGTGTGTTTGCTGGGATGGCACACGTCCCTTTGTCAGGGACCGGGCGTTCTAGTACAGAGGGGCTGAACAAAAATGAAAATAAAACAAGGTCATTTCAGATAGTGCTTGTGGCTGGGAAGTACATAAAACAAGCAACGTGACAGGAGTGACTGGGACCTGGGAGCAGTCAGGAAAGGCCTCTTGGAGGAGGTGACATTGGAGTTGAGCCTGAATGTTAAGAAAGAAGAAGTCATTTAAAGGTCATTAAAGGAGCACCTGGGGGGCTCAGTCGGTTAAGAACCTGCCTTCGGCTCAGGTCATGACCAGAGTCCTGGGATCAAGCCCCACATTGAGCCCTGCATCAGGCTCCCTGCTCATTGGGGAGTCTGCTTCTCCCTCTGCCTTCTGCTCTGCCTTCTTGTGCTCTCTCTCTCTGTCAAATAAATAAATAAATAAAATCTTTAAAAAAATAAATAAAGGTCATTAAAGGGAACACCCTCTGGGCAGAGGGAACAGCCAATGTGAGGACTTGAGGTAGGAACTGGCTACAGATGTTAAGTAATCAAAGAGGCCATGTGGTTGGTATGCAGTGTTGAGAGTAGTAGGAACTGAGTTCAGAGAAGGGTTCAACAGTCAAGTATCCAGGGCCTTGTAGGCAAGGGAGGAATTCAGACTTTATTCTAGTTGTAGTAGGAAGCCATGTGAGGGATTTAAGCAGAGGAGTGACATGACCCGATTTACCTTTTGAAAGCATCACTGTGGTTGCCAGGTGGAGAATGGCTACCAGGGGCCAAGTATGGGACAAGGAGGCCAGGAAAGGAGAGCACCTCAGATTTCTCCATCCTTTTGTAATAGAGACTGATGCAGCCAGACAGTAATGCTGTCTGTAGAGCAATCTGGGGTGAAAACAGTGGGCTGCCCAGTCGTCGACAGCCAGCCTGGGGACTCAGGCCACCCCAGAGCCACGATGCACCCCCGATGTACACCTGACGCTCAGCCTGGTGCTGCAGACCCCCTGCCGGGGGCTCCGAGAATGCTGGAAACAGAGCCTCGCGTCAAACCCAAATGCATTCAGATGTCAAGATGCAAAGAAGTTTGCAGAGGAGACGGAGGGAAGCTGCATCTGGCCAAGCGGAAGGAAAACCAAGTGTGTGAAGACTTGAGGTCAGACCTCATCCTTTCATTTCCCAACAGGCACTGAGCGCCCACGATGTGTCCGCCCATGGTGCACGTGCTGAACACAGAAAGGGAGGCACCGAGGCTAGAGCCCAGCGCGAGGGGCTATGGCTCAGGGTCAGTAAGCGGTACGGGGCAGCACCTTCCGAACAGGACTGGGGGAGCTCTGGGCAGGAAAAGAGTTCATCCTCAGGCTTGGAGTCAAGATAGGCAAGGAGGGACTTCCTCACAGGAGAGTGCGCTTGTGGCTGCCCTTACCCCTCCCTTGTCCTGACTTGTCTCTACTTCTGCCCTTCCCAGCTCCCCAGACATGCTGTCTCCCTGACTTGCTTCTTGCTGTTCCGTGGCCACCACTGGGAGCAGGCCAAGCAGCACCCCTGGGATTAGCCCACCCTCCCAGAACCCGGGGCGTCCCTCTCAGGATGGCTTCCCCCAGGGTTGGAAGCTGGAAGCCAGAGCGGCATCCGGTGGTGGGAAGCGACAGTGAGTGGAGGCTTAGGAAGGAAGACGGAAAGAGAGAGAGAGAGAGAGAGAGAAGGACAAAGATTTAATGGCAGGAAGAGAAACAGAGAGGAAGAACGTCAGAGACACAAACGGAGCCGGCCTCGGGGAGACAGAGACTGAGAAGCAGCGAAGGAGAGACAGGGCAAGTCTGAGGAGAGGGAAACAGAGGCAGAGACAGCGGATGAGAGAGAACGTGACTAAGGCGACACAGAGACCAAGGATGGGGGACAGAAGCCGGCAGCGGTGGAGACTGCCAGAGAGGAGAAGAGAGACACTGATGGAGAGATGGACTGGGACACAGAGAGACAGAAATGAAGATGTTCAGAGACGGGACAAGACCCAGAGACAGAGGCAGAGACGAGGGGGAAGGAAGGCCCGAGGAAGAGGGACACCGTGAGAAGAACAACGAGAAGCAGGGACAGCTCAGGGGCCGAGGTCTGAGCAGGGTCTGAGCACTTTGCTTTGACATTCGGTATTGAAAACGATCCTTCTGCCGCGTGCGGACGCAAAGAGAAGACGGCTGAGTGTGAGCCAGGGAGCGAGGTCTCGGCAGACACTGGTTTTCCAGTGCCCTGATCTCACACTTCCCGGTTTCCAGAACCGTGAGAAATAACTAGGTGTTGTTCATAAGCACCCCATCTAGAGGGTTCTCTTACAGCAGCCCGAACAGACTGAGACAGGAGCTCGCTCCCACCGAGGCTGCTGCGCTCCCGAAAGCAGGAAAAAACTAAATCAATGTGAGATCGTTCCAGAATTCTACAACACGAAGCGGCTTTCCAGAAGATACTTTAGGCAATAAAAAAGGATAGCCATGAGATGATAAATAAAAGTCTCTCTAAAAAATAAAATAAAATACCAATGTCCACAATGAGACCAATTCTCCACTTGTATTTACACAACTCTTGGTCACACAACACATTCAGTTCGGAGTGAGGACGTTTGTGGAAACAGGTGCTGAAGCCTGATTCTCGGAAATTTCCTTGTCCAACACAAGCTGCTTTCTCCCATCCAGTGAGTACATCCAGGACTGAGGTGGCCACGCAGGGAGTGGCGGGGGTCTGGGCCCCTCAGCCCCCACTGCTCACCTGGCTCTCCTTTGCCGGCCCGAGCCAGGTCTGCAGCTGCTGGAGGACGCTCTGTGGAGAGGTGGGGACAATTGTGCAGGTCAGACTCCAGCCTAGCAGAGGGCAGGTGCATGTAAATTGTATGCAAACGACATGCTAATTCCCCAGAGCACCTGCTCTCTTACCTGGCGCCCTAGGCGGAGGCTGGGGGAGTCCGAGGGCCTCTCGGGTGCCATGTCCATGCAGTGGGAGGCACCAGGGATGAGAAGGGCCGACTCCGAGGGTCCCGAGGCTTGTGTTATGCTCAGCACATGCCAAGGGTCTGTGTCCCCTGGTAGGAAAGGGAAGAATGGTGTGCCTCACCCAGGTTGGTGGAGGTCAGGAGGCAGGTTCTGGTGGCACGCTCACCATTAACGAAGAGCACGTGGGTGGCCCCCGGGGTCTGGCCACCATAGTAGGAGTTGGTCTGGGCCACGGCCCGCGCTACGGATGCGGTTGAGAGCCCAAACACCTGCTCACATAGCTCCAGCTGGGAGGGCAGCGCTGGGAGCTGGGAGAAAGGGCATCTGGGGTCCTCACACGTGACATCTGAGGAGGGAAGACAGCTGTAAGTGTGGGGCCTACAGCCCTCGCCTCTAATAATCCTTTAGAGAGCTTTCTCTGGTGATGACCAAACCAGCTCCCTACCCTCCCTTCAGTAAGTTCACGGTCCTGTCAGAGAGACACCCCCACCCTCACTGCCCTCAGACGGTGACCGCCCAGAACCCAGGAGGTCCTGTCTGTGATGGACAAAGGCCTGGGGTAGGAGGAATCCTAGAGGGAGCATGACAGGCTCCAGGAAAGCCTCCTGCCAGGGATAAAGCCTTCAGGACCTCAGAAGAGTGAGCCAAGCAAAGAGAGAAAAGAGAAAGCCCCAGAAATAGGGGAGACCACAAGTGCACACGGCTGGCGAGACAAGGGGGCACGGGAGTGTAGAATACATACTGGACCATGTCTCCCAGCTCCCCCACGCCTTCCGCCATCTAACTCCCTCAGCCTTACACTCACTCACTCCTTTCTCCACCATTTATTGAGCACCTCCTGTATGCTCAGATGCATCGTGACCGGTATTGGGAGTACAATAGCAATGGAGACAGTCCCAGGCTCTGTGGTAACAGGACTCAGTGCAGAGGGGGAGACGGGCAATAAGGTCTGTATGATGAGACTGTGGGAAGTGCTAGGGAGAAAAATACAGAGCTGTGGAGAGGGTAGAAGTGGAGGCCAGGAGGCAGACTGAGCTCCAGCAATCAGGTAAGACTTCCTGAGGAGGAAGCATCTTGTATTGAGACTTGAAGAGGAGTAAACTGTGTGACGAGAGGAAGATGAGTAATCCAGGACAATGAACAGTATGGGCGAAGTCCCTGAGGGGTCAGGAAAACTGGTACACCAGGGGGTCGAAACACATAAAGTCTTGTAGTAGTAATAATAATAATAATAATAATAATAATAATAATAATAGTAAGTACTTAGGGAGTAGTAAGTACTCAGTGTGTGACATATATTACCTCCCTTAATCCTGAAAAAACCTTATGAGAGAAGCACTGTTGTTATTCCCACTTTACAGATGTGCAAACTAAGGCACAGAGGGAGAGCTTAGGTTATTTGCCCAAGTTCGCACAAGATCACATGGGTATGAAACAGTGGAGTTGAAATTTGAACGCTTTGCTTTAAAACATTTCTTCGTTGACTTCGGGAGATGTGGAAAGGATCTGAACTCTGGGGTAGGGTACCCAGATTTAGCAAATGAAATTACAGGATGTTCAGTTCCATTTGAATTTCAGATAAACAAACACTTTTTTAGTATAAGTATGTCCCATGCGATGTTTGGGACATGTACTAAAAATGTTTATCTGAAATTTAAATGGAACTGGGCATCCTGTATCTTATTTGGCAACCCTACCCTTGGGTCACTGAAGAGCCATGAAACGGTTTTGAGCAGAGGAAGGACAAGGTCGTATTTAGAAAGATCTCTCTCTACGCTGTGAGGAAACTGGACTGTATGGGTGAAAAGAAGGCCTGGAGACCAGAGGGGAGGCTGGGTCAGGGTTGGAGGCAGGAGGGGCTGGGGGCTTCCACCAGGACAACAGAGCTGGGAATAGAGAGGGGGGTGAGGTGAAGAGTGCACAGGGCTCAGGGACTGACAGGCTGTGGGGACAAAGGGAAGGAGGAATGCGAACCACTGCCGGGTTTCTAGACAGTAACCAGGGAGACGGTAGGGCCCTTCCTGGGGCAGGGACACGGACAGAGAGCAGACTGGAGGGACCATCACCCATGTGGAGGGCTGTGTGTGAGAGAAGGTATGTGAGGGCCCAGTGCACACACATGCTCCAGTAGTCTCTACCCTCCAGCCCACACCTGCAGGCTAAACAAGGCCCAGCAGTCTGGCCAGTTGTCCCTCCGAAACGAAAACCATCCAGACCCCCTTGAGGCAGCTCATGTGGGCACAGCACAGAATGGCTGTTTTGGGGGGTGAGGGTCACTCACAGAAGCCGAACTCCGTGCATGTCTGGTATAACCACTGCCGGTCACCCACACCAGACACATGGGGGTCTGTGACCCTCAGCTGTGCCACTGTCTCCGCTCGGGAAAAGCTTAGACACCGCTGACCCAGGCTGCGCATGACGACCTAGGGGAAAACACACACATGGATTCCTCCTGTCCCCGCAGCAAGTCAGGGCCCAGGGCCTGAAAGCATACACAGGTCCCTACAAGTCAAAAGGTCAGGAGTTAGAAGAGCTGCAGAGTTCTCCTGGGAGTCAGGTGTCGGAGCGAGTGGGTGCCTGGGTCCCTGTGGGTTAGAGGTACTAGACGGCTGGGAGACCCTGGGCAAGTGATCATCTCTTGGACCTCAGTTTCCTCATCTGTAAGTGGGGGTAAAAATAGTGCCTATCTCCTAGAACTATCGCGAGGATTCAGTGAAATAATATATGTGAAGCACTTTCTACAGCATTTGCTCCAGACAGAGCTGGAGAAGTAACAGCTGTGGATTCTGAGAAGTGACTGTGGATTCTGAGGCTGGAATCCCGGTGTCTAGGAGAGCTCTGTCCCGAGGGCTACGTTTCCTCCTTCCTTCTAAACATGCTATTTGAGCATTTGCTAGGCGCTACACTCTGTTGCAGACCCGGGGAAGTGTTCGGAACAAGATGGGCAAAAGAGCTACCAGTTATAGTCGCTAACATCTGCAAACTGCGTGCTTAACTTGACCGACTTCACTGAATCTCCCTGAGGGCTCGGAGGTGTCACCCCTATTTCATAGATGAGGAAACTACGGCTCAGAAGGGTTCACGCTGGCCCAAGGTCCAGCAGCGGGGCAGGAACCCCTGCCGACTGATCCCCGCCCCCTCGTAAAGCCGCGCGCAGGGCCGCTCACCTGTACTGCCCGCCGGAGCCCGTGGTAGGACGCAGAGCAGCTGCCGTTGCGCCGGCCTTCGAGGAGGAGTCCGCAGAGCCGCCGCACGCTCAGCGGCACTCCCGCCTGCGCGTCGTACTGCACGGCGCCCCCCACCAGGGCCTGCAGCGCCCCCAGCAGCTCCGCCTGGTCCTCCGCGCCGTCCAGGGACGAGCAGGCGCCCAGCTCCGCCCGCAGTGCCGCGCGAGCCGCCGCGCCCGCGCGCAGCCGCCGCTCCACCTCCGCGAAGGCTGCGGACGCCGCCGCCCGGCACTGCGGGGAGCGAGGGTCCGCGCTGGTGAAGACTCGGGCCTGCGCCTCGCCTTTCTTTGCCCGGGACCCGCGACTTTCCCGAGCGCACCACTTTCCCGGAGCTCCCGCCCGAGGCCGCGCCCCCTGGCGGTGTTCCTAGCGACTGTCTCCCCGGGGCCAGCCCCGCTGAGCCTCTCCCTCCTGATAGGGTCGCCCCCCACGACCCCACAGCCCCGCGCGGAGCCTCTCCCTCCTGATGGGTCGCCCCCCACGACCCCACAGCCCCCCGCGGAGCCTCTCCCTCCTGATGGGTCGCCCCCCACGACCCCACAGCCCCGCGCGGAGCCTCTCCCTCCTGATAGGGCCGGCCCCCCACGACCCCACAGCCCCGCGCGGAGCCTCTCCCTCCTGATGGGTCGCCCCCCAGGCCCCGCCCCGCGTCAGCCCCTTCGCGCTTGCGACGCCCGGCTTCTCGGTGCCCCGCCCCATCTCTCGGTTCCCGCGTTCTTTAGAATCCGCCACCTTCCGGGTCTCGACCTCCGTCAGACCCCGCCACCTTGCAAGCTTCGCCCTTTTTCTCTGGCAAGGCCCCCTGTCCCCCCAGCCCCCTCGGACGGCCCCGTCTCCTACCTCCGGGGATCCGCCGACAGCCGCGCTCGTTAGGCTTCTGGACACCACCTGCGGTGGGACCGCGAGAGAAGGAATCAGGGGGCTCCCCGCACCCACGACCGCCCCCGCCGCCCGCCGCCCGCCGTCCGCCGTCCTGACCTCGTTATACTCCGAGAAATCCAGCACGGCGCGCACCGGAGCGGAGGAGGCGACGGAGGCGAGAATGAGGTGAGGGAACTGAGGGAGGACAGCGGTCAGCCTGCGGGCCGAGGGACCGGGACCCCGCACCTCCCGCGCCCGCGTCACTCCCGCGTACTGTGGTCTTAGGCAGGACCCGACCCTCTACTCGTGCACTCTGGTGAAGACAGCTCTGGGGGACAGGAGGTGCGGGGGGAGCGAATGGGGCCTGGGTACACCTGCCGTCTGAGACGGGGCCCCTCCCCCAGCCCGCCCCGAGGGTCCCGGGGACCTTCAGCCTGGCCCAGGCAGCCAGGGAGCCGGCGTACGAGCCTCCGAAGCAGATCCAGGGGCTGGCAGTAGAGACGTTGAAGAGGCGGGCGAGTGCCCGGCGGGCAGAGGCCACGTCCGCCAGCCTGGGGGCAGAGGGGAGGCTCTGTGGGCCCTCCTCGCTGGGAGTCCCCGCGCATTCCCTCCCTGCGCGGGCGGGGACCCGAGACGTGGCCGGGGGAACCTGGCCGGACGCCGGGGCTCTTCTCGCGGGATCCGTGTGACGGCGCCCTGCGCACATTTCACCAAGTGCTCCTCTGCGCCAGAGGCGACCCCTCCGGAAAGCCTCCGCCCTCCTTCCTCGGCTACGTGGGGGAGGAATATCTCTAAGGCATTTCAAGCGGGAGCCTGACAAATACAGGGAAGGGTTGGGGCAGAGAAGGAGAGCTACTCAGGAAGAGGAGGGGTGCCAGGCTGGAACCGTTAGAGGCCCCCAGAGGAAGGACAGACACAGTTACAAAGAAAGACGTTGGGACGCATCTAACATCGTCTTTTCTATCCCAGGTGTTTTCTGTCTTCCCGGACTTTCTGAAACGGTGAGTGCCATCCTCCTGCTGCTGGAAACCCGTATAGCTTGTGACAAAATGGAAAGAATCACAAACCCAGAGGCAAAGAGATAGAGGTGGAGACGGAGGGAAGGAGGCAAGAGGGAGGCAGAGAGACGCCAGGTGGAAGGAGAGGGACAGGTCCGTCCTGCTCGGAACAGTGCAGAACGGAGGAGCAGGTGAAGGACCCTGGGGACTGGGAGGGGCTGCTAACAGGAGCAGGGGTCCCAGAGGGGGCTGAGGGAGGGAGGATGTGGGGGAGACCCACTCCCTGCAGAAGGAAGCACTGAAAGGCTCCAGGCAGCCCTGTGCTCGAAGTCTGGAGAACAGCACGGACCTCTGTGTAGCTGGAGCCCAGGGAGTGTGGGAAAGTGGAGGTCAAAGGGCTCGCTGCTGACCCAGAGCCCACTGCGAAGATGCTGTTTCCTCTAAGTGAGATGAGAGGCATGTGAGAGACGTGAGCGAGGGAGAGGGAGCGCTGGGGTGCGCTCTGCCCGTCCCCTCTGTACAATATACTGACGGCCCCGGAGCAGAAACCGAAGACCAGAGGGGTGTCTGTGTCACCCAGGGACCAGACTCGGGTGGTCTGGACCAGCAGGCTGCAGTGCGACAGGAAGAGGTGCAAATATGGCCTGAG
This sequence comes from Ursus arctos, assembly GCF_023065955.2. Taxonomy (NCBI): domain Eukaryota; kingdom Metazoa; phylum Chordata; class Mammalia; order Carnivora; family Ursidae; genus Ursus; species Ursus arctos. The sequence goes on from NW_026622997.1 coordinate 2,340,135, forward strand.
AGGAGGGGTGGGGGGACGGAGAACCAAGATCAAGGGAGAAAGCATAAGACACCAAAAAAGAGAAGAAAACATGAACCAGAGCCCCAGGGGTCCACTTTGGGCAGTGGGACAGAGGAGAAGCAAAGCGCTGCAGGGAGGCTGAGATACGGACCCTCAGTCCCACGGCCCCAGACACTTCCCGGCCTCACTCACGCGTGGCGACTGGACAGGAAGCGGAGCTGGGCCACGTCCAGGCCCCCAGCAGGTATACTCAGGCCATAAAACCTGTGCTCCAGGCCTATCACCAGGGCTCCCCAGGCTGGGGCCAGGGCTGCAGGGTGCCCTGTGAAGAGTATATGGGGGTGGGATGCAAGCTGCCCCCCTCACAGCACCATAAGGCGCAGCTCCCCTCCCTGCCCCACCGGCTTCCCAGCCCTGTCTTCCCCACCCTTGCTTCTTACCTCTCATCACTGAGCCAGACCTGAGGCTGCCCTCGCCCCCCAGATGCAGGAACACGGGTCCACGCTGGCTGGCCCAATGCTGGTCATTCACCCAGTACCGCTAACAGGTGGGATGGGCAAGAAGAAATAGGATTGAGAGTCTTGACCTCTTCTTTCTTCCCAGTTCATTGGAGTCTCTTTCCCTTATGGGTCTTTCTTTATATATTTGGTAGGATGTGAAGTAGCCTTGTTTATTTTATGTGTTCCTTTCTCTCCTGCTTGTCTCTTCAGCTAGAACGTAAGATCTGTAAGAGCTGCTGGTTTGCCAGCTTTTCACTCTCTGTCCCCGGGTCCAAGGGTAGGCTTTAGCAATGGGAGGCTCTTGCTGCATATTGAAATGATGGCTGAGTGCAGATGGGTTTGCAAGTGGGGCCTAGGTGAGCTGACCTTTGTAGACTGTGTGGAGAGTAGGTGTGAACACTGGTAAATTTGGGCATTCATTCATTAGATCTCTTCAAGTTTCTGTTGTGAGGCTGGTCTGGTTCCATTCTGGTCCAGACTTCCACTACGTACTGAGACCTACATGTTGGGGGTGGATTTGATGTTGAGTCTGAGGGATGGGGAGAAGTGGGGGGAAGGACACCGCCTGAGGGACACAGAACATGGAGGCTGAGGACAGAGAGGGGAGCCCAGGGGACCGAGGGTACAGCTAAGGGCCAGAGGGGCGCTGGCAGTAGGCAGAGAAAGAGCCTGTGGGGCCTAGCGATGCGGGGACTGGGGATGGAGCTAGGGAAGGAAGGCCATGGGCTCCCCTTCTCCTGGCCTCACCTGCAGGAAGGATCGCTGGTCGGAGGTGTTGAAGGGGTCCAGTGGCTGCTCCAGCCACCCTTGTTTCGGGAGGGCCCCAGCACCTGGGCCTAAAGTCAGGCTCAGGCCCTGGCTTTCCTGAAACCGCTGAATGTGCTCCCCCAGGAGCCTCAGGAGGGAGGCTGTGGGACACAGGGGGGAGGAGTCAGGCCAGGCGCCCTTCGGAGCCCCTGCCTGACCCTCAGCGTCTTCCTACCTGGAGCTGAGGGCCCCCCGAGGGAAAGCAGGAGCAGAGGGCCCAGCCACAGGGCAGGCCTGCCAGCCATCCCGGCTTCTGCGCAAGTCTCTACGTGCTCTGTCCGCCCCACGCATGGAGGCCCTTCATCAGGTTCCTAGGACTGGGCCTCAAACTTATAGCCTTTCAGCAGGAGCTCGGGTTTCGGGTGCCTCTCCCGGGACAGGCCAAGCGTCTGTGGGAAGCACCGCAGCGGGGCAGAGACGCCGAAGTCTGTCCAGAGAGGCCTGCTGACGCGGCGCCTGACTATCCAGTTTCTCTCTCGCTCGTTGCCCTTGATGTCCCATCCGTCTGTTCCCCAGCGCCCCCTTTCTAGGCCTTAGTCTGTGCTCTGCCCTTCAGACTACACCCCGGGACCTGACCCTGCCTGCCTCTCTCTGCGTTCCTCGGCCCCTCTCTTCTCTTTTGCCTTCTCTACTTGAGCATTTGTCTGTCTGTGTCTGACTCTGGCCCTGCTTCCCAGTCTCCCCCTCTTTCCGCTGCTTATCACAGCCCCTCAACGCTGTGACCCCCAGTCTCACCACTCTTTAAAAAAAGTCTCCTTTGGGGAAGGAGAAGGATTCCCCTTAGTTTCAAAGAAGCACAAGAATGTCAACAAACTTTTTACTTTTTAAGTAAAAAGAGGGTCTGGCCGGGGGCTGTTAGCTCAGGTGGGTAGGAGGTGATGCTAACAGGCCGGCAGTTGTGGGCTCGACCCCCAGACGGCCCAAGAAAGGCCTTAGTTCTTGTGTTAAAAAGAAGATTAAGTTTGCTGCGGTCACCTCAGGCCTTGGAAATAACTTCTCCAACATGAAAGTGAGATTAAATGTTGACTGATTTCTTAGTCCTCAACAGTGACACCTGCCTTCTCTGTCCCCCTCTCCAAGTGGGGGCGGGGAGAAGGAACAACTTGAGAATAAGTGGCTTTACAGGCTTTGGATAGAAATCTTAGTAAAGAAAACGAGGTACCAGAGTAGGGGTGGGACTGGAGGGACACAGGATCCGCTGGCCGCTGGCCCCCCGGGCGCCCGGTGTCCTTGTCCCGTTGCCAGAGCCCAGCCGCCGTCTCCTCGTGGCTCTTCCTGGCTTCGCGAGCCTGCTCCGCTCCTCGTCTTCCCGCTGCCTCTCAGCACCGTTGAAGTTGGCATTTCGTATTGTTTAAAAAATCAGATCGGACACAATGTGTACCTTCCTTTCCTTTTCTTTTTAAAAAGTTATCGGTTTGCTCCCACCAGAATTTCTTTCTACGAAGACAGGTTTTTGTTTTGTTTTTGTTTTTTTTCTGGATCTCTAAGACCAACAACTGTTTGGAACCTAAGATAGGCATTCAGTGAGTATTTGTGGACTGCGTGTGTGTCTGAAGCCTTTCCGTCAGAGTGTGTTTTCAAATGTTGGCATTTGGTTTGCTGAATCTGGTTATACACCTGTATAAAGGACTAACGGCTGCCCGGGTCTCTATTTGTGACGAGACAATATAGTTGTAAAGGCCGTGTTATTGTACAGGACATGCAAGAATATCAGAAACGAGAAATGAATTAAAAAATATAACCCCAGCAAACAATGAAAGGTAGATGTTTCAGATTTGACAAAGGGGCATTTTTAAAGGATGATGAAAACCATCACTCAGTACTTGAAATATGGAGCCGAAGCTCACTTAGGGAGAGAGCCACGCTGGGCGGGCACTGGCCCTTTGAGAGAGCCGAGGGGTGATGTGTTTTGGGGGAGGGGGCTCATGGAAGGGGCGACTTTGGGGGGCTGAGTGGGTTGACACAATCTGTGGAAGTGTGATTTTGGGGAGAGACTGCAGTTGTTTGGTTGGCCCTCAAGGGCCTGTTTCTTGAGATGAACGCATTTCTGACCGGCTGACATTCAGAAGGCAGGGGTGGACTGTGATTCATGGCCTTGAAAACAATTATCACTGATAGATTGAATTGATTTAAAATCGGTTCTGGTGGCTATTGGTATGGCTGCAGAATAATGGGTCTTTTGTAAGTTTGTGAGGAGTTTATGTTCTCAGCATTTTACTTCCATCTAAAGGCAACATCTCTCCCTTCCTCCCTTCCTTCTTCCCTCCCTCCCTTTCCTATCTACTTATTTATTTTAATATTCGAGTAGTGTATAATAAAACCGATTTTATCCCTGAGCCTCTCAATCGATCTTAGACACCTTTCACTGTTAGTTCAGTGATGAGATGAGTAGTGGAGATGGAGTTAAGGACACGACGAGGGGTGGGTGATGAGGCTTAGAAATGGTGTAACTGGCCGGGATGGGTCATGATCATGGTGTGGGTGATGGTGAAGTTAGGGTAAGAAACTGGAATATATGGAGCACATAACTGGGTAATAAAAAAGGTGATTTTTATTTTGGTCTTTTTGCATCAAATCAACCAGAAATAATTAACTACTGTGATGGGTTTATTGCATGAATAACCCCAGTGCTTCTCCCTTCCCTTTGTTCATGTTGTTTTTCATGTGACCTTGTTCTGCCTTCCCACTGTCTCTTGGCTGCGCACTGTGACTTTCAGAGGCCAATGGATATTAGCAAAGTTGACAAAGAAGATTCTGGAATGTGCCCTGTGCTCTTTCTGCTTGCTTGTTTTGGTAGCTGTTTTAACTTTTTGTTAGTTTGCTTTTTAAGTAGTCTTTATTTTTTAGAGCAGTTTTAGGTCCATAGCAAAATTGAGTGGGCAGTTCTCCTATACCCCTTCCCCACCACACACACAACCTCCCCTACTATCAATATCCTGACTCAGAAGTTACGTTCGTTACAACTGATGGACCTACACTGACGTGTCATTATCACCCAAAGTCTATAGTTTGCATTTGGGTTCATTCTATAGGTTTTGCCAATATATGATATATGTTTACCATTATAGTATAATACAGAAAGTTTCACTGCCCTAAAAATCCTCTGTGCTCTGCCTGTTTGTCCGTCTATCCCTCCTAATCCCTGACAACCTCTGATCTTTTTACCTTTGCCTTTTCCAGATACCATATAGTTGAATGATACAGCACGTAGCCTTTTCAGATTGGCTTCTTTCACTTTGTAATATGCCTTTAAGGTTCCTCCATGTCTCTTGGCTCCATAGCTCATTTCTTTTTAGTGCTGTTTAATATTCCATTGTGTGGACATACCATAGTTTACTTATCTACTTGCCTACTAGGACATCTTCATTGCTTCCAAGGTTTGGCAATTACGAATAGCGTTGCTATCAAACATCTGTGTGCAGGTTTTTGTGTGGACATAAGTTTTCAACTGGTTTGGAATAAACATCAAGGAATGCAATTGCTGGATTGTAAGGTTGGTGAGAGTATGTTTAGTTTTGCACAAAACTGCCAAACTGTCTTCCAAAGTCGTGGTTGTACCGTTTTGCATTCCCACCAGCAACGTATGAGAGTTCCTGTTGCTCCTCGTCCTCCCCAACGTTTGGCGTTATCAGTGTTTTGGATTCTGGCCATTCTAATAGTGTGTGGTAGTATCTCATTGTTGTTTTAACCTGCATTTCCATAATGACATGTCATGTTGACCATCTTTTCATATGTTTATTTGCCATCTGTATTTCTTTTTTTGTAAGATGTTTGTTCAGATCTCTTGCCCATTTTTAAATTGGGTTGTTCATATTCTTGTTGAGTTTCAAGAGTTCTTTGTATATTTTGGATAACAGTCCTCTATCAGTTATGTCTTTTGCAAATATTTTCTCCCACTTTGCAGTTTCTCTTCTCATCCTCTTGACAGTGTCTTGCAGAGCAGAAATTTTTAATTTTAATAAAATCTAGCTTATTGATGGCTTCTTTCAATGGCCCATGCCTTTGGTGCTGTACCTAAAAAGTCATCACCAGAACCAGAGATCGTCTATATTTTCTCCTATGTGATCTTCTAGGATTTTTAGTTTTGTGTTTTACATTTAGGTCTATGATTTGTTTATTTTTTTCACATTGAACATGCAATTGTTCCAGCACTATTTGTTGAAAGGACCGTGTTTTATCCATTGTATTGCTTTTGCTCCTTTGTCAAAGATCAACACATTAAATTTGTGTGGGTCTGTTTCTGGGCTCCCTATTCTGTTCCACTGGTTTATTTATCTATTTTTTTGCCAATACCACAATGTTTTGATTATCGTGGCTTTATAATAAGTCTTGAAGTCTCGAAGTCAGTGTCAGTCCTCCAACTTTATTCTTCTCTTTCAATATTGTGTTGACAATTCTGGGTCTTTTGCTTCTCTATATAAACTTTATTCTCTTTTAAAAGATTTTATTTATTTATTTGAGAGAGAGGGCACAAGCAGGTGGACTGACAGTCAGAGGGAGAAGCAGACTCCCTGCTGAGCAGGGAGCCTGATGTGGGGCTCAATCCCAGGAGCCTAGGATCATGACCTGAGCAGAAGGAAGATGCCCAAATGACTGAGCCACCCAGGCACCTCCTCCACATAAACTTCAGAATCCGCTTGTTAATATTCACAAAATAATTTGCTGGGGTTTTGATTGGGATTGTGTTGAATCTATAGATCAAGCTGGGAAGAACTGACATCTTGTCCATGGTGAGTCTTTCTATCCATGAACATGGAATATCTATTTTGTTCTTCTTTGATTTCTTTCATCAAAATTTTATAGTTTTCCTCACATACAGATGTTATACAAATTTTGTTAGATTTGTACCTAAGTATTTCATCTTAGGGGTGCAAATGTAAATCACATTGTGTTTTTAATTTCAAATTCCAATTTTTCATTGCTGGTAAGTAGGAAAGTGATTGACTTTTGTATTTTAACCTTGTATTGTACAACCTTGCTATAATTGCTTATTAGTTCCAGAAGGGATTTGTTTAGTATTTTTTCCTGGTTGCTTTTGCTCTGAGCCATTGTCTTGAGAACTTGCCTGGGTTTAGCATGCTAGGGAATATGAGGTGTATGGAGATTGGCTGATTGTCTGTTGTTCACCAGTCATGTGAGTCAGCCCAGCTGGGAGATAAACAGTCCGGTCCCTCCTAACCTATATTAGTTAACCGCAGACTAGCAAGCTAAATAGATTGTCATTGTTTAAAGCTACTGAATTTAGATAGTTTGTTAAGCAGTAAATTTGAGGCAAGAGACAACTGATGTGTACATTAAAATAGCATTCATTTTACTCCAGCAGAATTAGCCTCCTTGCTATTCCTTTAATGCACAAGGTAAATTCCACATCAGGGTCCCTGTGGGCACGATAGCTTCTGTCTGGAATGACTACCTGGACAGCCCCATGGCTCATTTATTTTCCTCCTTCAGATTTTTGCTCAAATGTCACCAATAATCCATTTAGAATTTGAAAATAAAAATTCACCCCTAATGTCCTTCTCTCAATTTTTCTCCTGAGCATTTATTGTCACATCGTATAGCATTTTATATGTAACTTTGCTTTAGAAAAATTTCTGTAGTCCTGACACTAGAAATCCAACAGGTTTCTATTTTGCTCATAGGTGTTACCCCAGTGACTAATGCAGTGTCTGACACAGCATGCTGTCAGTAAATATTTACTGAATGAAAGAGTGATTAAGTTCTTCATTTAAAGAAAAAGGGACACATGCTTGAAGAGAGGGTGGGGGGAGTGGAGCAAACATCACCTTAGGTCTGGCGCTTCAGAGATGCTGGAGGACTGCTTGGTGTTAGCTCCTTCCAGCTCCTTTCCCTCATTTCAACATCTAGAAGCTAGGTGGAGTGGAGTTACCCAAATAGAATTTTAGGGATAAGGTCACCTATGCTCTAGCTGGAAGGGTCTCTTAATTTAACAAGACCTGTACAGGGTCTAGATTAATCATCTTGATGCCATTCAAGGACAATATTCATTGACCTATATGCTAGCAATTAGGGATTAATGTGATTCAGTAAATATTTCAATGTCATTTTCTCTTTGAATCTCTTCTGTCTCTTCTGTCCACTGTCTCATTATTTTTGCTTTTTCCAGTTCCAATTTCCCCCCTAAAAAAATCCACGTGACTTCCCCTATCTAAATACTTGAGTCACTTTGGGGGCAACGATTTTTAGTGAGGATCAGGTTATAGGTCTCCCCCCAGGTCACTTGCCAGCCCGTGGATTGGCTGCCTTGGAGAGCTCTGGCCTGGGCATACATGGCTGGAAGTTCAGTGTCAGCATTATGTGTTAGAAAACATGGCCTCACAGAAGTGATTGCAGGCTGATGATGGAGCCGTGTCTATTAAATGAGACTGAAGACATGGCAAGCTGGGGAATTGCCAAGTCTGGTACCATAGTGGTACTTAAATTTTAGCATAGTTTCAGAACCAGTCTTCATGGATCTTTGTCCTGAAAAGGGAAAGTAACAGAGAAGAGAAACATGGAGTCAAAATCTATTTGTGTCATGTTGCTATCGTAGAGCTTTGGAAAATTCTTCAGTATCTTTAGGAAAAGGAATTTTCACTCCTGTCAGTGAATTACTAATGACGTAAAGAGAGTTTTATCTGCATCGACTAGAGCAATCTCCTGACTACTGGATTATTCTCACAAATGTTCAAATATCCTATTTGACTCCTATCTTAAAAAGGCTTCTCTTGCCCCAAGATTTTCCTCTAGCTACTGCCCTATTTGTCAGATGGCTTTTTATAAAATCTGTACAGAACGATACAGACATACTGTTTGCACTTTCTCTCCTCCCCTTCTTCTTCAGACCCACTGCATCTGGGGTTTTGGCGCCACTACCTCGTGGAAGCTTCTTGCCAAGATCACCAATGACCTCTAAGTGTCTAAAAGTAATAATCACTTCTAAGTCCTTCACTTCTCAGGGGCCATAGGCACCTCATCCTTCTTAAAATATTTTCTTTATTTGACTTTCAAGACACTGCTGTCCTGGCTGTCTTTCTACCTCCCTGGCTGCTTCTTCCCAATATCCTTTGTTTCCCCTCTTCTGACCCACCCTCTTCTATAATGGAATGTCTCAGGGTTTGGTCCTCGGACCTCTTCTTGATAAACACTCATTTCTTGGTGATTTCATCTGTTCTCATGGCTTAAATAATGACTACAACTCAAGCTCGTATCTATAGTCTAGACCACTCCGTTGAACTCTGGGCTGTATATTCAACTGGTTCCTTAGCATGACCCTGAGTGCTGTATACCAGGCATCTAGACGTTAGCATGTCTAAAACAGAACTCCCACTTTCCCCCCCAGTAATGCTGTTCCATCCAGTCTTCCTCATTTCAGTCAACGGCAACTCCATCCTTCCTGAAGAAAACCCTCAAAGTCGTTACTGATTCCACTTTTTTCACTCTTCACATCCATTTTCTCAGGAATTTCTTTTGCTCTGTCTTTAAAATATATCTAGACTCTAACTACTTTTCACCAACTCAGCTGCCACCGTCCTGTCCACGCCACAGTTCTCTCTGATACGCAGCACGACGAAAGGGACTTCACAGATCTTGCTTCCATTCTTTTCTCCACACAACGTACTCTCCACAGATCTGCCAGAGGGGTCCTTCTAAACAACTGAAGACCTGTGGAGCCAGTTCACTGCCTGAAATCCAGCGTCTTCCTGTTTGATCAGAGTGAAGGCTGAAGTCCTGAACAGTGCACCGAGAAGGCTGTACTGACCTGTCGGCTCCTTTCCGCCACCGTCGGCCTCCTCCCGGAGCTACTCTCTGCTGGGCTCCCTCGGCTGCAGTGGGCTTCTTGACCCTCCTGGCATACACCAGCCATGCTCCCAGTTTAGGGCTGTTCCCTGTCGTTTCTGCCCCGAGAGGATGCCGACCAGGCCTTTGCTGAAGCCTCGGCCGCCCAGCGCAGAGCCCTCCCCGACCCCAGCGGGAGGGTGCGACGCGGTCAGTTGTTGATGGGGAGAGGAAGCAAGTCTCAGCTCTGCTCTTGTTATACAATGTAATTCTTGTGACTTAAAGTTTTGGGCTGCAAAGGGAGCGCGAACATTTGAGACTTGGTAGAAAAGTAGGTAAATTTAGGTAGAAAATTTCTGGAACAAAATGTAGAATTTATGGGAAAAAGACAAGCATCTTGTTTCCGCCCGGTTTCGAACCGGGGACCTTTCGCGTGTTAGGCGAACGTGATAACCACTACACTACGGAAACCCATGGCCTCAGGGACTTTTCATTCTCAAATTAGTTAAAATTAACCTTAAATTTATCCTTCCCTTGAGGCTGTATTCTTGGTGGAGGCACTCTTTTCCCCTCCACACTTTGTGATTCTTAGAATCCACAGTGTCTGAGCTGGACAGTTCATAGCCAGGCCAGTGTTTCCCCCAGAGCCCCCGTTACTTTGCAGACACGGAGGGGGTGGGGGGTTGCAGGCAGACTCCTGAGAAATGTCAAACGTTCTTCTCCCTGCCAAGGGGACAAAAGGCCTCATGGGCTCCTTTCTTTTTGAAGCTGAAAGATCTGGAGAATTGAAATCTCATCAGACAGGACACCCACTTGACTGTTTTTTCCTCCTGCTGGCAGCCCGTCAGGATCTTGGTCGTGGTGAGATTCATTCAGACACCTGCTTTTAACACTCCTAAATAACACACTTTCTTGAGGTTTGAAAACGGAAGACAGGGTCGGTGCTCGTGCAAAGAGGTATGGCAAGAAACAAATCACCTGGAGGGGTTTCGGAAAATTTAAAGAACAAGGAAGAAAAAAATTAATTCATGGGCTAATCACCAGCAAGGAGTCCCAGAGGAAGGATAGTGGTGGCTGGGTCAGCCTGTGTCCGAATTTCGGAAGAGTCATCAGAAGTAGCAAGCAGCTTGCAGATGAAGTTCTGATTATGTCCTAAATGACATTTATTCCTTTAGCTTAACCTCATTAGATGGAAATGGTCAGTGGTGAAATGAGAAATGGGGAAATCTGACATAAAAAATTCTTCTCTAGCCTGTAGTATTTTGATCCCAATATATCACCACCCACTATCTTAGGAACCCTTTGGGTTCCATTGTGATGAAAAATCATAGTCAGTCAGAGATGGACCTGATTAAAATTATGGAAAATTAAGCACAGCATTTGCTTTCTCTATACCCCAAACTACGCTAGAAAGGGCATTAGGGGTGTGTGAAGGCAAACATGCGTAAGGACAAAAGGTGAAAAATGGAGAGCAACAGCAGGATTTTGAAAACCAGGGAGCAGAATGATTACTGTAATGAAGGAAAAAAGTTTATTAGGCATCTTTTTAAAAACCTGTCTTTTTAAGGTTCACGAGTGCTGTTACATGAACATCTAGTCTGTTACATCTCATAGTTTCATAACGCTCGTTATCATGCATTTACCACAACTAGCCGTCCACTAGCCGTCGTCTATTCCCTGTTACCAATGACGGAGTCAAGGTGGAGTCTGATTCTGAAGGACCAAAAATAATGCTGCAGTTAACATCCACATATGACTCGATCTGTGCCTCGGAGATTTTGGGGCGGGTGATGAGGAGTGGGGACCGTATACACCCAGGAGCAGAATATCTGGATCGTTGGATCTGGTTCATCTTGAGTTAACATTATTAGACTGGCATCCACGTAAACCTCCATCAGCAGGACGCGTGGATTCCGATAGCCTCACACCCGCAGTAATGGACACATCCAGGCTTCCGATTCTGCAAACTCACTGTGGAAAGAGGAATATTGTATTTTGTGAGCTTGTACATAACTAATGATAGAAAATGTTTTAAATCTTTGTTAACCTTTTCAGATGCTTCTTTATCTTGGCTTTGATCAGCATCCTGTTCCTTTTCTTTACCCATTTTATGCTGAATTTTCTGCTGATTTTGCTGATTTTCATGGCCTCTTACTGCATAACCTGGACGAAGCTGTCATTGTTCAGTGTTTCAGATATCTTCCACTTTACTCACACATGTCCATTGACTTTTCCATTGTGGCCTTTACTGGACATACTTTTGATTTGGATGAAGTAATTGTACCAACTGTTTGTGCGTTTAGAATTTTTGTTTAAGTCCTATCTGACCTCCGGGTCACAAAGACGTCTCTCTACGTACATTTCTATTAATTTTTACCTCTTAGATTTAGGTATTTACACTCTCTAGTTAAGTATATTTTAGAAACGTGATAGATGATTCTACTCTGTGTTAAGAATCACAATAATAGAGGCAACAAAATAAAAAATAAGTAGGACTGCATCAAATTAAAATCTTTTTTTTTTTTAAGATTTTATTTATTAATTTGACAGAGAGAAACAGTCAGTGAGAGAGGGAACACAAGCAGGGGGAGTGGGAGAGGAAGAAGCAGGCTCCCAGCGCAGGAGCCTGATGTAGGGCTCGATCCCATAACGCCAGGATCACGCCCCGAGCCGAAGGCAGACGCTTAACGACTGAGCCACCCAGGCGGCCCCAAATTACAGTCTTCTGCACAGCAAAGGCAAACGTCAACTAACCTACGGAATGCAAGAAAATACTTGCAGACCACATATCTGATACGGGGTGAATATCCAAAAAAATTATAAAAGAACTCATACAACTAATAACAAAGAAACGAAGTGGGCAGACGATCTGAAGAGACATGTCTCCGAAGACGACACCCCGATGGCAACAGACACATGTAACGATGCCCAGCATCGCTCATCGTCAGGGAAATGCGAATCAAAACCACCATAAGCTATCACCTCACGCCTGCCAGAATGGTTATTATGAAAAAGATAAGAACTAATAAGTGTTGGCAGGATTGTGGAGAAAAAGGAACCTGTCGGGGATTCTAGAAGCCCTCACAAACTTTCCGTACAACCCCCCAGATGCACATCTGGAACCCGCTTTAATGAGTTCTTAAACTCGGTCCCTTGACGGAAGTGTCTGAGTGTCTTACTGACTTAGTAGATTACGTGCACCTGACTCAGTGCCTAGCACATAGTAGGTACTCAGGAAAGAGAGTTCATTAGTGGAGTGTTAGAATTCTTGGTTAGGAGACTTCCTTATTAAAAGCAGCATCACGTGTTAAACTCCAAACTCCGTATGTGTGCAGTAGGGTTTCCTAAACTTCCTCCAAGGGTGGTTTGTCTCAATATTAACTGTTCTCTGGTTCCAGACCCCAAACCCTCACCTGAACAGTCAGAGTCAATGGGTTTGGATTGGGGCTTAGATTCAGCAGGCAAACCTGATCAGTAATGAGCAGTGTAGACAGCACCGTTGTAGAGTTATGAGACATAGTTCACGCGCCTGCATTCTCGCCACCTCTTACTCCCTTTCCTTTTTGGTTTTCTTTCCAAATCCACTAAAAGAAGGGTCTTCTCTTGAGCATAAGTGGTGACAGAGTGAGTTAACTCTGACAACGTGAGTATTCTGGCAGCATCATGCGCCTTTTCTTTCATAATGTTTCTCATTTTCATGCGAGTCCGCGAGATCTGGGATGTTTGTCTTGCCCTAACACCCACTATAATGTATGGTACAAATTAGTGATTAGAATAGCTGTTGAAAATAAACATTTTTGTTAGTTTTTTTTTTTTTTCCTCAAGAAGCATTATAAGGACTTGTTTCCTCCCCACACATTAAAGCCTGGTCCCAGATTTCCCAGGTATATTCATAACCTTCTAGGGACTAGGAATTCTAATGAATTCTAATTTAGTAATTTTGACAAGAGAGCTTATCTGTGCCACCGGGATGGCCGAGTGGTTAAGGCGTTGGACTTAAGATCCAATGGGCGTGTGCCCGCGTGGGTTCGAACCCCACTCCTGGTAGGTGTGCTTTATGTGAGATTAGAATTCCCTTGTTAAGAGCTGGGACTTGGTCCAGCACTGCAGCCGGACCTAAGCTTTTATTAGCCAAAACTTGACAAACTATCACTGGTGCATTCAGGTAATCTACATATAATGTCGTCACATATTGCTTTTAAAATCCACTGTCTTAAATTATTTCTAGGTGTTCCTTTCCTTTATCTTTCTTCCTGTCTTTGAAATTTATGAGCATTTTACATGGTTTAATTTTATCTTCACTATTATCTTATTGTATTTCATGTCTTTTAAAACGATCTGGACTGGTTTCCCTCGGGTTTTCTATACACACTGACAATCAGTCCAGGTCTCCTTTCAGTTCACATCATGCGGCTGCCTGTGTCCGCGAGCAGCTTGCCACATTAGACCAGCCCTCTCTGTTCCGTGTTACCGTTGTCATATGTTTGTTTTCGTGTCTGCTGTACAGCCCGTCACTACGTCTGCTTTATGCAGTCGGTCCTGTGGAGAGTGATGGCAGTTGGGGCAACTGTGCTTTCTGTGCGCCTGCATTGTAGCCACTGCTGTGGATGGCCAGTCCTCCGTATGTCTCGTGCCTCCTGTTCCTTCTTCCTGAATTCCTTCACACGTTCCCTGTGGTGCGAGTCTGCCAGATTTTGTTTGTCTGGACATATCTTCCTATCTTCTTCATTTCTGAAAATATTCTCTGCTTGGTAGGGAATTAAGGGTTAACAGTTTTGGGGGTTTTAAAAATTATTATGGTTTTTGATCTCTCATCACTTGGAAGTGTCACTCCCTTGTCTTGCGATGTACGTAATTTCTGGTGAGAAGTCTGCTGTAACTTTTCTCCTTTTCAGCTATATATAATATGTATTTTGTTCTTTGCCTTCAGTAGTCTCTCTCTTTTATTTGTTTTCAGCAGTTTGAATAGGAGGTAAATAGGGTTTCCCCCCTGTATAAAATGCTGAGGGTTCTCTGGTCTTGGAGCTGTGGTGTGATTTCATTGTTTTGGGAAAATATTCAGTCATTATCTCTTCAGATATTTTTTCTGTTCTTGTCTCTTTCTTTGCCTCTGGGATTTCAGTTATAAACATAACTGAATATTCTTTCATATGACCACTTGACATTAAGCAGCAACTCTTCAATGATCTTTTTTTTTCCCCCAATCTTTTTTTCCCTTGGTGTTTCAGGTTGGGGAGATCCTATTGACGCTCCTTCAATTTCCCCTCAGATCTGTGGAGCCTACTGGTGAGCCATTAGAGGCATTCTGTAACTCTGTTACCCCGTGTATGGGGTTTTTTTGTTCAATTTAGCATATCCACTTGACTTTCGGTTTCCAACAATCTACTGAGGGTTCTCATCTGCTGATGGATGTGGTCCAGCTTTTCCACTACAGCCTCCAACGTAACACTCATGGGTATTTGAAATTCCCTTTCTGACAGTTCCGTTCTGTGGGACATCTCTGAATCTCACTTTGTTGATTGCTTTTTCTCTCGACAGTGCACAGTTTCTTCTCGCGTTTATGAGTGTCTCATAGATTTCATTAGCTCCAGACGTAGCGCTAGGATGGTAGCCGTGAGGCAAGTCGTATTTAGGCTGGAGACGGTGTGTCCCTTTTACCAGGCCGTTGATGTGTGAGGTTGATCCATTTCGGCAGTGCTCGAGATACGTTTGTGTTTTATCGTTGCTATGATCTCCTTCCCTGGCTTTAAATTCCTTGGGCATATCTGGGTTTAGGGTGAGGTTGAATTTGTTGGGGTGCCACTTCAGTGGTTTCGTGCTGCTCTCAGCGTTAGGCCTTCTCTGCGTGAGTTTCAGAGAGGGTTTCTCTCCTCGGATGTCTTGCCTTCCCCCAGGGCTACCCTTCTGTTTCTCAGTAGCTAGTGCCTGCTAGTCTAGGGGGCTGTGCAAGAGGCTTTCTGTCACAGGTCAGCCCCAGACTTGTGACACTCTGTGACCCTGGATCCCTGAGGTCTCACTTTCTTAGTCAGCCTACTCCCCCCGCCCCGGGAGATGGCATTCTCTAGTATTCTGGGCTCAATGTGGTTTTCTGACACTCCCCCAAGGGAGAGATTTTTATTCTCTTATACTTTTTCAGTTTCTAACAGTATTTGCCACTTCCCCCTCAGTGTTTAGGACTTCTTTATTTGGGGGCTGACGCTCCCCTCTGTCAGGCCTGGACTGCTGGAAGCTTTCTCCGCTCTCTTCCCTTGTCCCAGCCTTTCTTGTAGGTGCTCAGTGAAGCGTGTGCAACCCCCCTCCAATATACCCCTGCTGGCCCACATCTGGACTTTAGCAATTCATTAGAAAATGATGGCTTTTAGCTGGATTTTTCTTACCCTCTTGCATGGAGGCCCCATCTTCACCCCACAGCTTTTGGGTGACCAGTGTTCATGTCCCATTTCTACTTGGAAGCACTGTTTTCCTTAGATTTCAAACTATTCGGTTGCTCTGAGACCTCGGCTCTCTCATGGGTTCACAGAAGATTAAGATCACTCTTTCCAGCTTTCGTCCTGCGAGCTGGGAGCTGGGGTCCTGTAGCACTGTCATCTGGACATCAGTGATGTCATACTATTCATCGTCTATGATATTATTTTATTGCTCTTCTGGGTATCTCGCATGATGAGAACTCACAGCAAGTGAGAGATAGATCTGCTTGTAATGATGGCATATTGAAGGTGGGCATTTGATGTCTCTCTCCCCAAAAATCCACTAAAAAAAGAAAGAAAGAAAGAAAGGGGTGTTTTGAAGGCATACACACACAAAGACAATAATGGGAAAGTAAAGAACTAGCACCAAAATTCTGAAAACCAAATGGCAGAAGGACTAGCAAGATACACAGGATGGTTTGTTCTAAGCCGGAATTGGGAAAAGCTAAATAAAAATATAACTTCTTGTGGAAACCAACCCCCTAAATTAAAAAAAAAAATTGTTGGCTACAGGTATTTCTACACAGACAGTGAAAGTAAGGCAAAGAATAAAATTTATTTGAATGTCACTTTTAAGGAATTTTGAGCTGTAGAACCTTTCCCTCAGCTTCAAGATATGGGGGGGTTACCCCTCCAAACTGGCAGAGTATCTGGAGGATGATTTCATGAAGTGAATAAGACAGAAGCCCACCCGTCTGGAAGACACTAACACATCTGAAAGGTGTATGCCACTGCAAACCATTCTACCTTATCCTGGCTCGCGTTCATAGTCAGGACTATAATATCCTGCGGTAGACTGGAAGATTCGTTTCCGAAAATCTGCCCATCCCACGTATGGATGCCGACAGGAAAGATTTTACCAACCAAATGGCCCAGCCATGTCAACCAAAAGTGAAATTCCCCTTTAAGAGCTCCACCCAAATGCCCTGAGCTGGTCTGGCAGGAATTGGAGGTGGGAGTGGGGGTTGGGCAATGCGCCTTGATACTGCCAGCCTTGCACTTGGCCTTCTGGGACACCACCCTCACTGCTGGTCAAAGTGGGGGTCTAAGCTCTCCGCTGGGCCTTTTCAGATGGTGATGAGTAGGGCTTTGGGATGCTGTTTTCTGTGGTGTGTTGTTGGAGTAGAGTGTTACTGTCTGAACATTGTCTGGGTTGCTAGGCTGCTCTTTTCCTGGTCTTGGGTCTAGAGAGAGATGACTTTCCTGTAGTTTCCTGGGTGATAGGAGTGTCTTTCGTTCTACTGAGGTGACTGCGGTGGGTTCCTCGTGGCTCCTGGATGAAGGTCACCAGAAAGACCAAGCCATGACTAGAAACTTGGAATGCTCTGCCCTGCCCCCAGTTCTCTCAAGAAGGAAGAAGAAAGAAGAGTTAACGATCAGTCACCACATGATGAGGTCTCCATAAAAATCCCAGAAGTATGGGATTCAGAGAGCTTCCAGGTTGTGAACTCACCTCACCGGGAGGTCCAAACCCAAAGTAGTGGGAGGGTGATGTGCTCCAGCTCCCGAGGGACCGTCCCTCCTGGGCTCGAGAGGCTCTCCAACCATACCCGAGGCATGTCTCCATGTGCTGTTCATCCTCTTCTGTTATCAGAGCTGGTAATGAACTGCTAGGTGTATGGAAGTGTTCCCCTGAGTTCTGTGACCCGTTCTAGCAGAAAATGGAATCCAAGGGGGAGGAGCTCCTGGGAACCTCCAGTTTGTTGCCAAGTTGGACACAGTTGTGGGTCATTGGGGCGGACTAGCTGCCGTGGGCGTCCGAAGTGAGTGTGGTCTCGTGAGACTGAACCCGTAACCTGTGGGATCTGACACGATCTGCAGATAGAGAGTCTCCGAATTGAGTTAAATCCAAGACATCAGCGGGTGTTGAAGAATTGCTTGGTGGGAGGAAAGACCCCACACATCTGGTGACCCCAAGTGTAAAGGGTTCTGTGTAAGGAGTAAAGGAAACATACAGGAGGAAAAAAACAACTTTTTTTTTTTCCCCACACACTTCTCAGCCTCAAATTCATCCTTTTAGACAGCTTTTTGAAAAAGGATCTGGGCCTTAAAATTTTTTCCTTGTACCTGTGGGCACTGAAATTCTGACAGTAGAGGGGAAGGACAGTGTGGGAGGAAGGGGTTTACTTTCTGGGTCCAGGAGCTCCTACCCCCCTGGGCTCTAGTGTCTGGTCTGTTGTACTGACTTCCAAAAACGTGGAGAAAGGAAACTGGATATTCCCTGATCCATTTACAAACAGTTGCTGGACATCACGTACAGTGACTCTTCCAGAATGCAAAAAGAATTAAGAGCAGTTGTGCGGATCATATAAAATAAAAAACATGGTTTCCAGTATCTGCTGGAGCTCTTATTACAAGCTCTCAGATGATAACGTCAGAGGTCAAAGACACGACATCCAATTATTGCAAAGCAAACCACTGATAATCTCATTGCACAGGAGAGGGGCATTGTCATCAGATGAGAATTCTGAATTTTTTGGTGTCCAAGTAACAGTTTATGGTGCTTCGGTCATGAGCTGTGAGGAGTGAGTTTTTTCATGCAAATCTTTACGCATTCCATGCAGTTGCTCTGTCTCTTCTTTGAAAATTTCTATTACAGCCACCTTCTGAAAGTGAAGACATCTATAAAGTCAACATCAGGCTTTTAGTCTTCCCTGCCATATAACAATTGAGTAACTCAGGTCTCATCAAGAATAAAGCCTTCAAACTGTCTTCAACCAAACTAGGACTAACTGTTTTAAATGACAAAGCCTGCAGACAGAGCGTCACCAAATTGCAATCCAGGATCTTCTGTTTACTAAGCAGGTGCTTTCACCAGAAGACTCACAGAACCCTCTTGCATAGGGGAAAAAAAAAAAAGCAGGTAAAGAAATATAGTTTGAAAATTTTTCATTTTCACACACTAGGAATTGCTGTTGGAGAAGAATACATGCATTTTTTGGAGTAAAAAACCGATTCTGCGGAACGTGACAGCTCCACGGAGTCTGCCCTGGAGAACCACATCCTGGCAAACTGATGGCACTTGACTGATGTTACCACATGAATAAGCACAAGATCTGAGACTTAAAAGTATTGAATAAGTAATTTCAGTTTTTCAAGTAGCCATATTTAAAAAGTATAAATAAACAAGTGTAATTAATTATAATGCTTTTATCCCAAGTATTATAACCCAACATGGAATCAATTTAAAAAAAACTGTGAATAAGAAATTGCACAGTTTTTGGGGGAATTAAGTTTTAAAAACGTGTTAATGGCTATTGTTCTAGACAGTGCGGCTTTAGAACATTCTGGGGGAAAACGAAAAAATGCTCTTCACAAAATAATCTCTGTTGACATGTTTTTATGGGGAAGAGAATTTTCCAACCTGCAGATTTAAAAAAAAAAAAAAGCCAACGTTTTCTCCTTGAGGTTTTGTTTGTTTGACGGGGAGGTGGACATGGACTTCTTTCTAAAACAAGCCACCAAAAAGGGGGGAAAAAGTATTCGATGAAATTTACACGTTTTAACAGAAATCTTGAAAACAAAAGTCTCGAGAGTAGAAACGGTCGGTTACCTTAAAATTAATTACCCTGGAAAAACTGACTTACGTGGCTCGAGGCTCGCGGCCTAAGGCACAGTACGGACGCCGTTTCTGCGGGTCTACCGTGGAAGCTGCGTGGAAGCTGCGTGACCGTCAGCTGCAAGAGCCGGAGGGTCGGGCGGTGCAGCGGGGTCCGCGGGGCCCTGGCCCAGCACCCCCGCCCCAGTTCACCGCTGCACCCAGGAACCCGCGCGGAGCTCTGGGGGTCGGGCCCAGAAAACTGCCTTTCACCCCCCAGTGGTTCTCCTGCGCGCCGAAATCTGAGCGCATTTCCTGCAGGAAAGTCCGGATCCTCTGGACCGTTCTTCGTCCTTCCCCACCTCTAAGTCGCTTCCAGCCCAACAGACCGTGCGCCCAGCTAGCCCCGACGCGCGGCCGGCTCCCCTGCGTCCTCGTCAACGCCCGTGTCCAGCGCCAGCCCCTTCTCGTGAGATGAAGACGTGTGCACCCGCACGGGAAGGTCTCTTCTGCTCGTCTGTGCCCCCCCCCCCCCCGCTTCGGCTCCGTTTGCGTCCCACCGCCCCCCCCCCCCAAGTCGCGCGCACGAGCACCTGTCGAGGAGGCCCCCTGTCTGGAGAGGCCCCGCCAGAGGCTGCGGCTCCCTCATCTCCCTCGCGTCCTCGCCCTCCCGTCGGCTCCCCTTCTGTCTGGGACCCTTCACGACCCCAAAGTTTCCGAGGATCAGCCCTCCGCGGGGAGGCGGCGCTGCGGGGGACACGGCGGGGCGGGACAAGGAGGCCGAGTGGCTTTCGTGGATGTGAACGTGGATCTTCGCGGAGATCGGCGAACTGAGGGTCTAAGCGAGGCTCTGGTTGCGTTCGTCCACAGCCGCGTCCTTCTTGGTTCAGCGTGTCTCCAGGGGATGGAGGTCCCTTCGCCTTCCTCTGGGACCGATGCTCCGGACAGAAAGTGTGCGGGAGACAGAGCCCTGCCCCACGGCGGAAAACTCCGTGAAGAAAATACTGGATTGTATTGTTTTTTTTTCCTTTGACCCTTCTTTGATTTTTAAATATTAAGGTATAATTTATGTACCATAAAATTCACAGAAAACTGTACAATTCAGTGGTTTTTAGTGCATCCGGAGTTGTGCGACCGTCACCGTCATCTAACTGCAAAACACTTCCATCACCCCCCCCAGCAAATTCCGTTCCCTCTCCACCTTTCCCAGCTCCCGGCAGCTACCTTCTCTGAGGGTGTGCCTACTCTGGGCATTGCCCACAAATGGAATATACCACGTGGCCTTTTGCGTCTGGCTCCTCTCTGCAGATGTCTTCAAGGTTCCGCCAGCTTGTGGCACCTTTCAGAACATTCCTTTTTATGGCCGAATCATACACCTCATTGGGTTCTTGAAGCTGTCCTTCCAAAGATCTTTCAGTCAAGCGTCAGTGTGGCAAAAGGACCTCGCGGAAGAGGGACAATTTGAGCATTCATTCCAATTTACCAGAGAGCCAAGGCTGCCACCCAGGAGAGGAGCCCGATCGGATGAATTACTTTCCAAGCACTTTGACAGTTACTTTCCAAGCACTTTGACAGTTCGTTTCTCTTACCAACTTGAAGAAACACAGAAAGACATTCTTACGAGAAAGAAAAGGAAGTCCGAGCCAGCCAGGAGTCGAACCTAGAATCTTCTGATCCGTAGTCAGACGCGTTATCCATTGCGCCACTGGCCCCCTGCTTTCAAGGGCGTTGACTATTCATTATTCATTAGAATCACTGAGAACACAGTTGCTTTGTGACGCAGGCAGAAGTGAGTAGAACAAGAAAGACCTGTGGGTTCGGGTAAAGCTGACTGATTGGGGTTAGCTTGCCTGCGTTACATTCCGGTAAAACAGTTACATTTCTTTTTTTTTTTCTTTTTTTGAAGTTTTAATTTTAATCCCAGTTAGTTAACACCCACTGTTACATTAGTTTTAGGTGTTCAATCTAGCGGCCCAACACTCCCACACATTCCCGGTGCTCAGGGGCGGACTAGGTGCCGGGGGTTAAGGAGTGCACTTGTGATGAGCCCGGGTCATCATTTCTGAAAGGATTTTCTGCCTCGAAACATCGTGTGTGTGACAGAATGTCGCTTGCATTTTTTCTCATTTCCGTGCCTGTGTGTTTCTGTTGTTTCTCCTTGTGAGCGCTTCAGTAGTCTACGCCGTCGGCTCACTGGTCCGTCAGCAGTCGCATTTTCTTATGTACTTAATACTGAGGCGATGTGTGGATCAGTTATTAGCGATCCCCATCACTTAAAACTTTGGTATAATGACAAGGAAACTGGAATACACTCCTGAGTTATTGTTTTCCACCTCATTCTCCAAAGAGCCCTAACTCGTGCTGGAGGAGAGCATTTCAGACTATGCAGCAGAAGAGGCTTTCGGAAACACCCACCCTCCCAAATGAGGCCACGTGGCGGCAAGAATTCAAAAAAAGGTAAACATTTTAAGAACCCGATTTACATAGGAACTTAGAAGTTTGGATTTATAATTATAAAGTTCACGACTACCAGTCATCGCTACATAAATCGGCTAGGTGTATTAACACGCGGAAACACAGAAGCATCTGTACGTGAGGCCGGTCCTCCCCTCTGAGAGCCAGAAGCACGGGGGCTTGGGTCCAGGACAGCCAGGGTGCACCCGACTCCTGCCCCCCTAGACTTCCTGCGTTGGCCACATTGCTATGTTGTCTTTGCTTCGATTTCCTCATTTTCTGGACGATGTTGTAAAGAGTGCTTGGCGCGCAAACCACCGGATCTTTATGAGCTTAGACCTGATGTTTCCCACCAGTCTGTTTTAGGTTTGTTTGCTTGCTTTTCCTTTTTGTTTCTTTAAATACCAGAGAACTCTTTAAGGAAGCTTACCTACATTTCTATTAGCGCGCGACTTCAGTGAGTTTTAAGAACAGAACTTCCTGGTTCTCTTTGCCCCGGGGGTCTGCCTCCAGATCTCATAATCCCAATACAGAACAAGCCACAATTCTGTGCGCCGAATCTCGGGCTTTGCTTGCCCAGGGCAAGGAAGCACTGCCCGCGCCCAGGGGCGGGGATTCACAGGTGCGGGGCTTGCAGAAGGATCCATGCGCAAAACGCACGGTGTGGTGCTGAAGAAAAGGCGGGGAAATCCGCGCACACCGCTGGAGAGGAAGCTGCCTTCCTACTTTCCAGTTTGGGGAATAACGCGAAGAGCTGAAAATACAGCTGTTGGCGAGCACTTTGTCGCTTGGATAGAAAAAGCATCACAGAGCGCTGTGAGCAGGATTTGAACCTGCGCGGGAAACCCCATTGGATTTCGAGTCCAACGCCTTAACCACTCGGCCATCACAGCCCAGCACAAGGGAGCTGTTTATACATTAAAATACACATTCATACAAGGCCCGGACTCTTGCAGTCCCCTCTTACTAAGGCTGGTTGCTTCTGCTCATTCGGCACGTTTACTTTAAGCAGGACTCAGAAGGGAATCACTCCCAAGCCCCTACAGCAGGTGTCTCCACCCAGCCCCATCCTGCCAGGCCCCAGGCTGCAAAATCTCACCTCTCCAGGAGGAGGCAATATTCCAGCATCACGAGAATCCTTGATTTTCAGCATTTTTCTACAGTCTTCATGGATTACTTCATAGCTCGCAGGAAATGAAGGGAAGAGTTGCATTAAGCGTGGCCAGCACCCTATTCAGTTGTGCTCTCCACGGAATATACTAGGCTGTGCTGCTGTGGAGGACAATTTGTCAGCACCCACCAATATTTCAAACGCATAGACCCTTCCATACAGCACCTCCCCACATACACAGGATATACTTGCACACGTGAGAGCTTATATTGGGCTTAAGTCTAGTCTCTGCAGCGTTAATGGTGATGACAAGATCGGGAAAAACCTAATTATTCAGAATTATTTACTTAGATAAATTATGCCATGATTACACAGTGGAGTGCTATGCATATTTAAAAGAAAATGAGAAAGATCACTGTGTACATACATATATTTTAAAATAAAAGCAATGGTCAGAGCACTCTGCATAAAATGCTACCACTGGAAGTATATTTGTGTTAGATTATCTATGCATTTTACAAAAAAATCTCTCAAGGATAATCAGGAAACTCGTGGCAATAGTAACAAGTTGAGAGTCTGAGGAGACGGCATTATTCAGGAGCACGAGGGAGACAGTTACTGCCTGCCACTTTAGACTTTGGATGTACCTACTAGAAAATATTAAATAGAAGCTTGAGAAAACACTATAAATGAGGAGGGAGGGGACAGAAACTGTTTTTACCAGAGGCCTCCTCTGGAATGGTGAATGGAGAGCTTCTTTTCTGGAACTCAGCAGTACGAGGGCTCTGAAGGAGGCCTCACCCGGAGCCCCAGAGGGAGCGAATCACAATTTGGAATCAGTCCGGAGTCGTTGAGAAGTCTGAGGTAACAAGGCAAGAAGGCTCTGGTGTGGGGTTCTAGCCTGGCCCCCGAAGCTCAGGGCCAGCCAGACCTGGAATGCACACGCTGACTTCAAAGGTTTTGGGGGAGCAGTCTTGGTTTGCTCCAGGGTGTTCTGGGAAAAGCAGAAGTCCTCTCTCCACGGTGCAATCTTGGACTATTTAGTCCAAATTCACAGAATTTGAAATAGCTTAAACTTCCTCTTTTGGATCTAGGAGTGACAACTTCAAAATCTTTTTTTTGTGTGTGTAATTTGTTTTTGCAGAGAAAGTAGTATTTTCTGTCTGGGCCAGAGTGTATTCCTCCTTAGAGCGTACAGTTTCCAGGAGTTGTTTTTACAGGAAATCCTCTCTTGGCTTTAGGGACAAGGAGCACTGAGTGGCGTAACTCTGTGGCGATCTCCAGTCCCCATCCCCAGCTTTGCCATTTACCCAGTCCACAGCTCTGCAACAGACCTGGGACCAACCAAGGCTAGCTGTGGGGCAGTTTCATTGGTTTGATTCTCAGGCCTTTGCCGGAACCCTTTGGAGACTCAAGTAATCTTGGGATGAAGATTATTGAGTCCACCCACAAATTAAAGGCTCCTTTGAAACGTCTGTGGTTCTTAGCTAGATCTTGATTTTCTCCTAGTCCATCTACTATATCAAGGAATTCAGGAGTCCCTAAGGAAAAAACAGAGAAAGGAGGCCACTTGTTTAAAAGGACACCACCCAAAAGCTGTCACAGCTCATCCCTTCCTTCCTGTCCCCTCCTGGGGTCACAGCCCATCCCTCCCTTCCTGTCCCCTCCTGGGGTCACAGCCCATCCCTCCCTTCCTGTCCCCTCCTGGGGTCACAGCCCATCCCTTCCTTCCTGTCTCCTCCTGGGGAGTTTACCTTTTTGTCAGATTCTTTTCAATCCCAAACGGCTTCTCAGACTCCGTGCCACTGGGAACCTGCTGGTTCTTGGGCCCGTCAACGTCCCCCAGGAGGTGCTCTTTTCTCTTCCGTCCAGAATTGACTCTCCAGATGGGGAGCCCTGAGAAGCCCAACGCATGTGGACGCTGCCCAACACGGGAAAAGTTGGTAGAGAAAGGACTGGTAAATTATCATAATTCTCTTTAAAGCTTCTTTGATTTCAAAATTTGTCCCAGAGACTTTCTCAGTCAACGTCATTTCTCAATTTCAGGAAGAAATGGGGGCTAAAGAGAAATCTTAGAAGGTGCTCCTTTGTTGCCTCTGAAGACCTTCCGGGTCAGCAGAGGGCCAGACTGCCCTGGGGTGTTAGGTCCGGATGTGTCGAATCAACTCAGGATAATTTCCCCTCAAAATGTTGTAAAATAACGCATTTCAGTGTCAGATTGAGTGTCACGGTTCAGTATCACTTCTTTGAACAATATAGGAAGAAAGATGTTTTTCACAAGAGAGAGGGAAGATACCAGACAGCTGGGAGTGACCTGTGACCCCAGTCAGGCCTGTGACCCCTTGCGCCACTGGCCTCCCTGCACAGGATGTCCATATGCCTGTATCAACTTACTCTGGACAGAGTTTGAAGTCAGAAAAGGAAGTGGATGTTTTGGGGATGGATGTTACTGCTTGTGTTCCTCCAAAACTGGTATCTTGGAACCTGATCCCCAATATGATGATGGTGTTTGGAGGGAGGGCCTTTGGGAGGTGATGAGGTCAGGAGGCCACGTGGAGCCCCTAAGGGTGGGAGAAGGTGCGTATAAAGGAGACCGCGGAGAGTTCTTTCACGTATTCCTGCATGTGAAGACACAGTGAGAAGTCTGCGCTCAAGGAGCCAGGAAGCAGACTGTCACCAGACTCAGACCCTGCACGTGCCTGAGCTTGGGCTTGCCACCTCCCAGAACTACAAGAGGTAAATGCCTGCCATTTCAGCCACCCAGTCTGTGCAGTCTCCGTTCCAGCAGCCCGAGCGGACTACGACTGGGACGGGGGCACAAATGAGGTGGACAGGAGTGAGCCGTCCTGAAGGGCAGATCCATTCCCCTTGTGAGCGGTTTGCATGATACGCATTTGCTGAAACGTCCGATTGTAAAACAATGACCAGCTTTCAACTTTGGAGCACGGTAACACGGCAAAGGTCTCCGTGACTCACTTATAACACGGGATGGGGTGTTCTCTACTGTGAGGTGGGGTAGATAAAGTGGGCGGCCGGCTCAGCTGAAAGCCCCCTTCTGATGGTTTCCTGGTTCCGTACAGAGAAGACAGCACAGACCGTGTCAGTAGCTGTGGACTGGGTGCCAGCGCACGTGTTCATTCCTCCACCGGTGACAGCTGAAGAGCAGATGCTGCTGGAATAATCCCGCGACTGACTTTGTACTAGCTCACTCTCGTTCTCCGTCGCCCACCGACAGTCGAATAAGCAGCTGAACGGAGACTCGGAGGGAATCTCTGCCCCTGTATCCTTCTGGTCGCTGATGTTGGCGCAACTCTCCGCAACCCCTCCAAGAATACCAGTGTTGCTTTTGGTTTACCATTGTCACAGTTAGAGGAATTGCTAGTGGCTTCCACTTGGCCTTTTCTGCCATAATAGCATTCCCTCCATCGGGCATAGGAACAATATTAGGGGCGCCTGCGTGGCTCAGCCGGTTAAGCGTTTGAATCTTGATTTCGGCTGAGGTCATGATCTCAGGGTTGTGGGATCCAGCTCCACATCTGGCTCCATGTTCAGTGAGGAGTCTATTTGGGATTCTCTCTCTCCCTCTGCCCCTCCCTCTATGCTCTCTCTCTCAAAATAAATAAAAGAAACAGTGTTAAGCTGCTGTCTGGAGTTAGGGAAATGATCTCAGGGTGGGTTTAGGGACCCCCGGTGCCCACAGTGAAATGGACCAGAAGCAAACTTCACTGAGTCCCTACCTTGCTTGGCGGACAGCAGTGATGCTTTTTAACTCTAGGACTTAATGCCAGCTCTGAGTCATTTTCTAGAAATCCCAGAAAATTCTATTTCCTTTTCCCTAATGCACTGTCACTTTGGTGAAAGAACACAGTTCCTTTTAGGAAAGGCTAGGAGGAAGAAGAATGGTATAAAATTTTGGGCAACATGTCAGTGGTCTTTCTCAAGGGAAGCTGGACTTCTCTACATTCAAAACTGGCTCCAGTGTGGGAGCTCATACAAATCAAGTCCGAGATCAAGGTGCCTGCAGGGCTGGTTTCGGATGAGACCTCTCTTTCTGGCTTGTAGATGGCTGTCTTCTCAGTGTGTCCTCACATGGTCTTTCCTTTGTGCAAACTCGGAGAGAGATTGCTGGTATGTCTTTGACTTCATATAAGGACACCAGTCCAGTTGGAGGAGGGCCCACCCTTCTGACCTCATTTAACCTTATTTACCTCCTGAAAGTTCCTATTTCCAAATACAGTCACATTGCGGGTTAGGGCTTGACCATGTGAATTTTGAGTTCGTTACAACGCCCATCTAATCCTTGGAAATTCATTGCCAGCATTTGGCTCCTATCACCCTGTGACCCAATCATGTCCATTATGTTCGGGGATTCCGTTCAGTGGTAGCAGGTCCCCCTGTCATTTCCGGCCTATTAGGAAAAGTCACCGCAGAGCAACTCAAGGATGCTGAGGCTCTCCTCATGAATTTCTTTCTCACAACCTTGGTGAAAGTTCCCCTGAAGAAGCCCATGATCAATTCATTCTAGAATTTCAGTCTCCTTATGCTTCTAGTTTGCTCCGCATACACTAAGGAAATACTGATGTTTCAGTTTCATTGTGTTGGTTCACCCTAACTTTGGGTCCACATATTAATCATTTATTATATTTTTTTAATGAATAAAAATTTAGAGCTGTTCCCAGGTCCTCGGGTACCTCTACCAACATAGTAAGACTATGTCCGTGAGCTTGGTCTGATGAACTTTATATTCCTGCCGCCTTGATCCTATCCACTTAAGATCCAACCCCATTCACCCTGCCCGGTTTCTGTCAGTATAAATGGGGGAAATCATGCAGTTATTTTGACGTGTATCACACCTCTTCATGGGTCACGCTTTGTACTTGACCCTCTGGAGTCTCAAAAAAGGAGAGAGGTGGTAGTGACAGATCGTAGAGAGTATCAGCTGAGCTTAGCAAGACAAGTACCTCAACGAGGCCATTACAGATATCTCAGACAAGAGGACACTGATCTCTTAGGTTGGGCTCAAAGGATGGCTTCTACCAGTTAGCACTAGGGGGTTGTAATCTGGAAGTGTTGAATAATTCCCCTAAATATGGTTGAGAGAGGTGATCGTTCCCCTCTTCTAAGCTTATCTCATTCCAGAAAATAAAGTCTGCAATATTTCTAATTTTTAGCAGAATCTCTGACTAAAATCAGACCCACATTCACTAAATTATGATGCAATTTACTCCTTTCCTTTTTTGCTATCCTATTTTACCCATTCCCCAAGATAAGAATTTATCTTTTACCTACATCAGTTCATTTTTATTTGCGTCAGTTCACTTCAACAGTACATGTAGAAAGACGTGTTCTCAGTCTGAGTGTCATCAAGAGCAGCTGTGCCATTACATTTTGTTGCCAAATATTGCCAATTTGGTTGGCGTAATACCTTATACTAAATTTTTTTTGCTTTAATATCATGTGTCCAGTTCAGCTATGATAGAGAGGACATGAGATCCAAGAGCGAGGTGACATAAGCTTGTCTGATTCTTGCTTGTATGGGCTGTAAGTCTGGCAGTAAAAGTACAACAAAGGTGTCATGCTTCTGTAAGAAGACTGCTTACTAGACTCCGAGTTCCTGGACAGAGGGAAGAGACAAGACTCTTGCACGTGTATCTGAGCCGGGGACGGTGTCCTGAAGCATCTCATCTGCTCCCTGCTGGGTCTCGGCAGCCTGTAGTGAGATGGGGCCGCATGACTCTTTCTGGCCAATTATCCGCAAAGGAAGAGGCTGTGGCAGAAAGTGCTCGTGGCTTCTGACCATCTCCTGAGCTTAAGCTGCTCAATTCTGGTTCCCAGAGAGTCATTTTCTGTTCCCAAGGGATGCATACTAGGCCCCACTGCAGGGGCAGAGAACGGGTGTAGACAGCATGGGGAGGTCTTGAGATCAAATTCTCCGGTGTGGTCATTTGACAGTATGTGTGAGTTGAATCGTTACGCTCTACTCCTTACATTTACACACTGTTGTCTGTCAAGTTCTATTTTTTTTTTTAATAAAAACTTATATTATTAGTTCCACAACCCTCCACCCCCGCTCTAGTTCTCCAAGATGCTGTGTAGGCTTTTCAGGCCTGAAGTTTGTGCAGGGACGGGGCTCTGGGTGAAGCTTTTGCCTGGTTATGAGGGTTTTCTTTCTTTGTAAATAGAAGAGAAACACACCACAACAACGAACATTTATTTCCTGGACGGGCCTGCAGTCAAACCCAGGCTCTGCAGGCAAAAACCTCCTTAATGACGTGTGGTCGGTCAGAGGCACCTACGGGTCACGCCGCCACAAGCGTTTCCGTAGTGTAGTGGTTATCACGTTCGCCTCACACGCGAAAGGTCCCCGGTTCGAAACCGGGCGGAAACAACTTCTTTTCTGAACCGCACGTCGCTTGATTGCAGATGTCGACTTCCTTTTGTCCACAAACCACGGGCCAGTCAAGCCGTCGCCGCTCCTGTGTGTTGGAAAGTAGTTTTCCTGGGAGACCTGCGCTGCTGCTCCCCTCCGCTCGCCTCTGCGGTCCCGGGGCCCGTGCGCAGGGGGGTGGGGGGAGGCGCGGGGACAAGGACGGGGGCGCGCGCCGCAGGGACGGTCGCTCTCCTCGGAGTCCGGGTCTCCTCGGAAGGCGCGGCTTCCCCTAGGAGCCGAGGGGCAGGGACACCAGCCGCCAGCCCCACTCTGTTTCTTGGCAGGCCCCTATTCTCCCCCCGATCCGCTGACCCCGGCGCCGGGGGAGCAGGCGCTGCGGGGCGCAGAGGGGGTGCGCTCCCCGCCGCGCGCGCTTCCCGGAGGCTCGGAGCACGGCCGGGTGCGGCGGCAGCAGGTAGGACCCGGGGCTCCGCGCTCCACCTGCGGGGGCGACTCTTCCCTCCCCCGCTCGGCTGGCTGTCTGCGCAGACTTCGCCGGGCGGTTCCTTCCCCGCCCCGGGACGACCCCGGGCTCGGCGAGGAGGGAGCCCGCGCCCCCTCGCGGTGGGAAAGGCGCTCCGCTCTCCCGGCGCTTGTCCCGTGCAGTTGTGGGCGCCGGCGAGCTGAGCGTGCGAGAGCCGACCCGGGTCACAGCCATACCAGGTCACAGTGGACACACATAACCATGAACTACAACACGAACGACTATACACAGATGTGGTAGTACTTCAACATAATATGGAAAACAGGTGTTTATTTGAAATTATATTCAATTTGCTGTTCTGTTGCATAAATACTGTTACTCAGTCAAAACAATAGGACTGGTTAAAAGTAGCCATTAGTAACTAAGGGACTAATTGAACAAATAATATATGGGAGGAAATATAACAATATTTTTATAATGTTTCTGTCCCTCGACACAGAAACTTAAGCTTCTTATTGCTTCTGTCAGTTTTGTAGCCTACGTTATTGTGTATGCATTAAGTACATACGTGTAATATTTTTAAAAAGGAAAACAAATACAATAGGACACATTAAACATATTACCTATATTAAATAAAAGATAACAACTTTTTTTTTCCTGTCCCATGGTACTGTAGGATATCTTTACTTTTTGCTTCCTTTTCCAGTAATGAACTGCCTGCAGCCTTTAGGACCTTCTTCTTTTCTTTAATGTAATGATAAAACCAAGACCAGTTAAAGATAAAATTCACACTGATATGCAGCTCTGTTCCACTCAAGCCCATGTTACACTGGTCCTTGTGTCAGTTCAGTGCAACGACACCCAACTGATATCCTCTCAATAAAACCAAGCGTGGAATCCTCAGGGTTTTACTTAATAGCAACATCCGGTTCCTTGGACAGGTGGGAATTATTTTCTAGCTCTGCGAAAGTGTCCACCTACTTTCCATCTTGTTTGGGTTGACCAACTGTTTGACATCAAGTCTTCTGCATCCGTAACTTCATCATATCATCTCCATGTCAGAAACGTCCACTGGCTAAAAACATTCCATAGCACATTGGACACTATTGTATCTCAACCACTCTTTCTTGGGGAAAATGGTTTTAAAACACAGACGTAATGTGAACCTGTAAAATAAAAGTTGGATTCCAAATAAGTTACGGCTTTAGTAAAGAAATGAGAAATGCCCTTTGTGGTGATTTTTTTTTTAAGTTCTATGTGAACTAGCCTTATTTCCAAAACATGGAGTCATTTTTCCACTGTATGAGTTTTTCGACATTGAACAACCTGCCTCATCTAGTCGGTTCATCCCTTCCTACTCTGCATATGCCCTCTTCAAAGACCACCAACCAGTTTGGGAGCATCTGTATTTCTGTTTTGCAACGATCTTTTTCTACATTCTCATCCTCAACTGTGTTCCTAACTTAAAGGAGGGAATTCTCCTTGTCCCTAATTTTGAAAATCTGATTTTGTGACTTTACAAAACACAAGTATTTTTACATCTTTTCTGTGGCCAGCAGCAATGATAGCCGTCCTGCACACAGGTGTTTAAAGAGGCCAGATCCTTTCATTTCTAGACAGTCAAAAAATCTCATTGTTTCTGCAAATTTCGAGAAACTGAAAAGTGAACAAAACCTTTAGTTGTGAAAGCTTCACTATCATAGGTGAATAAGGCACACCGTGTTCGGCATGAGCTGTGCTTTACAAGATGTGACGTGTGACACGGGTGGGACATTTAGCAGGTATCAGCTTTTCCTGTTCTTTGGTAAGACATCCGTTGGCTGTATTTGCCAAAATTTACATCTGTGCTGTCAGCTGAGTATGCAGATCGACGAACAAAATCTAGTATTTATTTGGGCAAAAGATCATGAGGTTACAAGTGATGTGGGCCATTCTGATAGAGTCGATCCCTGGTTATCTTTAATAGGACCTAGAGGATGAGGGACTGTGTTCACAAAAACATTTACTGAGACCAGGAGGGAAAAGTTACATCTCATTCAAGGAGAGACTTTAGCAAAGATGTGCATCTCTGAGTGTCTTGGCCTTGTTTAGAAATTGTTTGGTACTATAAAAATATTCACCAGCTGTGATGGTTCATTTCATGTTTCAACTTGAATGGGCCGTGGTGCCTGGATATTTGGTCAAACATTATTCTGGTTGTTTCTGTGAGGATGTTGTTGGATGGTATTGACACTTACATTGGTGGACTTTGAGTCAAGCAGATCGCCCTCCGTAATGAGAGTGAGCTTCATACAACCAAGTGAAGTCTTGAATGGAAAAAAGGGCTGGTCATCAGGGGACAGGAGGGAATTTTGACACCATGCTGCCTTTGGATTTTATCTGCAACATCAGGTCTTCCTGGTTTCCCAGCGGACTCCCTTTGGACTCAAAGTATCGCTCCTTCCCGGGTGTCTAGTCTGCCAGCTTCCCCATCAGAGTTTGGACTCACTGAGCCGCCACAATCATGTGAGCCAACTCCTTCTAATGAATCTCTTTCTATAACGTAAACATCCTATTGGTTCTGTTTCTCTGGAGAAACCTGACCAACATACCAGTTATTATTGTAAAGTATGTAACTCTTCAAGAGTCCATAGGTGGCCCCCTATAGTTTCTACAGCAGTGTTCTGATCCAAGTGATCTTTTAAAAGGGGGTCTTGGTCCTCCTGTCCATGCAAATAAGGAGTATCGTTGGCAGTACAAGACAGTTGGCAGTCAAGGATGCCAGTCCTCGAGCAGCAGCATTTCTGGTGTTGGGGGTGGGGCACCACCTCTGTCACCTGGGGGGGCTGTTGGAAGTGGCTGTCCATCCCAATTTGGGAAGGGGGTCCATGGAATATCCGTATTCTCAAAGGAACATAAGATCCAAAATATCCATGACACACTGATGAGAGGAGGAAAGGACTAAGGGGTTATTGCAGTTAGTCATAGTCACGTTAATCTCCGCTCCAGGAACCTCATGATTGCTTTCACAGGATATATACAAACGAATATAAGTGAATGTAAGATAATATAAACATAGTATATGTATAGCATAGATACAAATATAATATGTTATAAATAGTATATAAATATCTAATTGTAGTCTATAAATAATAATAATATAAAAACTTATCAGAGTTTCCGGGAAGAAGATGTACTTATCTCTGTCCTTTCATCGCGAAGTGCAACTAAAACCCCTGTACATTATACATAAAGTAGACAGAAGAAGAATCCGGAAGGTGGAGAAAGGAAGGAGCCCGGCTAGGGACCTGGGGCCAGAGGAATGGTCTCCTGGGTCCTAGACTTGGAGCTACGTAAGCTGGAAGCCTGAAACATCAGTGGGTGCAGGCAGAAAACTCGAAGAAAAGCTGCTCTCTCCTGTCAGAAGACCATCAAAGGACAGCCCAGCGTGACAAAACACTTCTGGATGATAACTGCCGTCCTCTAACCACACACCGCATTAAACTGTAGACTCACCACTACCCAGGGCAGCAAAGGTCAGGCAGGAAGCCCAGACTTGTACCCCCACCCAGCAGTATCTCTCCCCCTCCCTCCCTGCTAGGGTGGTGATACAGGAGCCTAGTGAAGAACAGGACTTTCGTCATTGCCCGGTGGTAACTGGGTCCTGCCTCCACCCACAGCTCCGGGCCAGGGGAGACTACACGGGAGCCAGAATTCTCACCAACTGCCAACAGAAATAAGATGTTCCCCGCCTCTGGTGTCGGTGGACCTGAGTGGGGGATTCTGGACTTTTGGACTGTCCACCTGGCAGTAATGCCCCCCCCATGGGGGGGGTAGAGAAAGCCAATTACAAGAGACGGTTTAAATAAGAGCCGGGGTCTCATAACACAAAGTACATAATGTCCAGATTTCAGTTGAAAATCACTTGTCAAACCCAAAACTGGAATAATCTCAAACTGAATAAAAGAGACATTCAACCAAGTCCAATAACAAGATGAAAGGGACGTTAGGAGCATCTGACAGAGATTTTAAAGCAGCCATCTTAAAAATGTTTCAATGAACAATTATGAACATGCTTGAAACAAATGAAAAATAGAAAGCCTCAGCCAAAAAAAAAAAAAAATCAGAAAAAAGAAAGAAAAAATGTAAAGGAATGCAAAATGAAAATTTTAGAATTGAAAAATTCAATAGCCAAAATAAAAATCTCAGCGCATGGGCTCAACAGAAGAATGCAAACACCAGAGGAAAGAGTCTGTGAATTGGAAGACGGATAAACAGAAATTACCCTCCAGCAGCCCTAGCAACGAATACACTCATACACTGCTGGCGGGGAGTTACTACAGCCGCTGTGGAAACACTTCGGCATTTTCCTTAAAAACTAAATATGACATCACCATGAGACCAACAATTGCCCTCCTGGGCATTTACCCCAGAGAAGTAAAGACTTATGTTCACACAAATAACTGCGTAGGGAAGGAAAAACAATTTTCCTCTATCTTCTAGATTCTTGGCTGAGACCTCCCTGTTTAAAAGACAAATTAGCAAAAGAAAAAGAAACAGAAGTTTAACAATACGTCTATCTTCTGTATATACAGTAGTTACACGGTATTCCTGGGTCTCTCTCGTGTATACAGAGGTAACATGTTATTAAAGTTCTGTTTCTTTTACTTTTGTTAATCTGTCTTTCATAATGGGTGATGGGAGGGTCTCAGCCAAGAACTTAAAAGGGTAGAGGGAAGATTATGTTTCCTCTCCCTCAACTGTGTGTGAATGTTTATTCATCATAGCCAAAACCTAGAAAAAATCCAGATGTCCTGCAAGGAGTGAATGGGTTGAACAGTCCTGCCATGGAATATTGCTCAGCAAAAAGAGGGAAACACTATGGATACCTTTAAGAATCTGGATAAATCTGCACAGAATTTTGGAGTGAAAAAAATTCCCAAAGGTTACATACGGTATGATTCAATTTACGTAACATTCTTGAAATGGTAAAACTACAGAAATGGCGGAGAGATTAGTGGTTGCCAGTGGTTAAGGAGGGAATGGGGGTAGGAGGAAAGTGGGTGTGGTCCTTAAAGAGCAACTTGACAAATCCTCAGGCTGTTGGAAACGTTCTGGATGGTGACTGCTTGAATGTCAATATTCTAGTTGTAATATTGTTTTGCAAATGTTACCTTTGGGGAAAATGGTAAAGGGTACATGGGATCTTTCTGTATTATTTCTTACTACTGTATGGGAATCCACAATGATCTCAAAATTAAAAAATTATTTAGAAAACTTAAGTATTTATCTAATACATTCAGATCTCAAAGCATTTTTTTTAAATATTATTGTTTCATTTGCTCTCAGTCTTTTATTGTATGTTTTTCCTTCTGCTCATCTCTGTTCCTTCATGATATCATCTGGTTACTTCTGGTGTAAAGCTTTCACAAAAGCCAGAATCTACTATGCAGTAATTTTCACAACCAGGTCACATCCAGTCCCACTTTTACTCTTTTTTTTTTTTTAAAAGATTTATTTATTTATTTGACAGAGATAGAGACAGCCAGCGAGAGAGGGAACACAAGCAGGGGGAGTGGGAGAGGAAGAAGCAGGCTCATAGTGGAGGAGCCTGACGTGGGGCTCGCTCATAGTGGAGGAGCCTGACGTGGGGCTCGATCCCGTAACGCCAGGATCACGCTCTGAGCCGAAGGCAGACGCTTAACCGCTGTGCCACCCAGGCGCCCCCCCACTTTTACTCTTGATGTCCTCTTCTGAATTCCGTCCCCCGTTCTTCTGCTCCATTTTCATTTACAACCAACCTACGAGTCCTCTTTCCCTCCTTCACCCAAAGTCACTACACTTTGCAGAGTTAAGGGAATCATGTGTTGTCACTGATGAGATTTTTCATGTCTAGGTACCGGTTCCAGCAACAAACAAAAGGAACATCATTTGCTGTCTCCAAACGATCATTTCAGATACAGATTTCTTTGACTTATTGCTCGAAATGCCTTTACCTAATGTTTATCTGAGCTTTGGATGAATGATGGGAAGTAGCAAGACACTTTCAACTTCTGTTAAAAACGACTTTTCCCTGCTCCTGCGGCTTCGGAGAGATCAGTTCACAGGAGAGAATCCTAACGAGAGGAGTCAATTTATACAAATGATACCAGATTTGTTTACTTTTCTTATTTTTTCTTGTGTTCCTTAGAGATTAATGCTCACATTTCTGGGACTTGAAGCTAAACCATTTGAAGCCATGGGGAGACACACTAGAAATCTTGCACAAAACCAATTTGCATCCATGTTCGATTTCCTTACTTGAGACGGAAAGAAGAAATTGGCTCTTTGTCGTTCCATTTTCAAAAATTGGTTGAACAGCCACTCACTGTAGCTGTGGTGGATGCTCTGATGGGGAGAAGGGGAAACAAGAAGAGTCAGGAGAGGCTGTCCAAGTAGAACAGTGACGCACGGAGACCAGTGAACTGCTCGCTGTTTCCATATGACAAATGCATACTGAGCCCAAGGGCCAACTCCTACATCCCACTCAGGTTTTTGGATTCCTGCCTTCAAACTCCATTGCTCTCCACAATTTATTGGTGGTCACGGAAAAAAAAATTCTGCACTCCACAGTTTCCAAGACAGAAGTTAAGGTACTCTCCTGAGGCCCCACTGGGAGCGTTTCGTATTAGGGTTTCTCTACAGAAGGCCCCACTGTCATAGCCTACTTTCCTTGCTGACATCACGGTTCACAATTCTCTCCATCAGTTAACTTGTAAACACTACACAGTATGCTCTGTCATGCTGTCTTCATCTGGTGACAGTCCTCTCCAAAATCACAGGAAAGAAAGGGTGAAGGATTCTAACACAGGAAATTCTGTTTAAGCGGCTGTGCCATGAAGCCAAAATATGGGCGTTTTCCATGGCATGTGGTTTAAGAGCTTTCACTAGACTGTGCTGCTAATCTATCCTGATCATTCGTCAGAAAATACATCAGTATCAGACCAGAAGAACAAAAGAAGATCCTTCTTAAGGTGCAATGAAGGTACTCCTCTGTGGAGGAGATCATGCCTGTACTTAGGTACTCAGAATTGTGGGTGCTGCTGGATTTTAAACTCTGGGAGGTTGTCGGGAGGGACCATGTGTGGCTTTGGGCCATTATGGGTTACAATGGTGAAGACCAGGCTGGATCATGGCATCATGTCCATAAACATTTGTCAGATCAGTGAACAACATTATGGGTAATTTTCTGAAATGTATCTGAAACTCTCTCTGACATACCATTGCCCCCCAGGTGCCCAGCAATGTCCTCCAGAAGTTTAAGTAAAGACTGGCAATGCACCTGTAAGGGGTCAGCCCCTCGCAATTCTGGAAGTTTCCATGGCAACAGGTACATATTATTTCTCATTTTGCCCAACTTCAATATAAGAAAATCATGGCTATCTCTTACTATCAATAGAATAAACGACGCGAGATGGAAAGTTGACTTGAAACAACACACAAATCACCCAGCACAAAGTAGGCCCACAAACGGTTAGTGTCTTCATTGAGAGCAGCTAGGCTGTTACCATATATATGTTAAAGGAACTAGTTTCAAGGATGACAAAAGCAGTTTTGGCACAGAAATCTGGAAACATTTGGTTCTGTTGTACAGAGTTGCAACCGTGTGTCCCTCTCAACCTAGTGATTAAAGCAAGCCCATAAACTTCAGAAGGTCAGGTTTTTGAACCCGACAGGGAGTCAAGGATACAAAAGAACCCAAGGAAACTAAATCCCACAAAGAGGCCTCCACAGGATGAAAGAGGCCTCTGGTTGCCCTTCTCCCTGGCAGATGGGCAGAGGGGCAAAGGAAGACAAACCTATGAAGACCCGATCAGGAGAAACTGGAGGAAACTCGAAGAGACTTTTAAGGTTTGTTGGCCAAGCAACCCAAACCACTGCCGATGTCTCTGCTGGAGAGAGTAAGCCAAAAGGGGGCTGCGGGAAAAGTCCAGAAAGTGGAGAGAAATACCCACGGAGGCACCCGCAAGGGTAAGGCCTTCTAAAGTCAGGGAGAGTGGCAGGAAAGCTAGGGGCAACCAATCCAAGGCACTTTGCATTAAACTGCCAACAGCCAGGACTGAGAGCTGAGAGAAATCTCTCTGAGGCTGTCTGGAAGGAGAGAGATGGCCCAGCCACAAAAATAGCCCGGGGAAGACTGGAGAGCAAAGAGGATGCCCAGCAGCACGAAGAGCTGGCCCTTAGGCAGGCGAGATCGCCCAGGGTTTGGAAAGCCAAGGGAGCGGCAGTGCAAAGTGCAAAGAGAAAAGGGGCGCGAAGAGCAAAAAATCTGGCTTTTCAATTCACCTTCCACTGAAGTTTTACTAGAGGACAAGCAAGTGCGGACAACCGCGAGCTCACACGGAGGGTGCTGACGCAGAGAAGGAACGTGGTCTTACAGCTTTTATTTTACATCAAAGCCAAATTTATAAATGTCATAATGGAAAATAAGTAAATAAATAGTCGATCTGCCTTGTCGAAAGAGCTGTCCTTTCTCCAAAGGAAAAAAAGAAGAGAAAAATTGTCTTTCGAGGCTTAGATACATGTTTGTATAAAGGGGTCCATGAACTTCAGAAGCAGCAAAGGGTAGTGAGTTAGAAGGAGGCATGGGAGGGCTGTCGAGTCCAACAGAGAACAGATAAAGGCCCGGGCTCCGAACTTACCCTGGTTTTGACTTCTTTTGTCTTGGATTTAGGGCGTCGTAGTTCCCGACGGAGCGGGGTCAGAGGCTGTCGAGGGGGCGGACCCCACAGTCCTCGCGTCCCGCAGTCGCCAGTCCTGCCCTCGGGCGCCACCACGCGCCCGCGAGCCGTACTGCAGCCCCGGATTCCGGACGCCGCTCGCGATTCCGGGTGGGGCGAGCGCGGAGCAGCCGAGGCCGGGCGGCTGGGGCTGCACCGTCCGGCGGAGCTGACCCGCCCCAACGGCCTCCAGGAGCGGGGAGCCTGCGCGGCGCGCGAAGCCGAGTCCTCCGAGCCTGCGCGGCGGCGGGTCCCCGGCCAGGAGAATGGGAGCCCCGCGCGGGACTTCCAGCTGCCGCCGCCGTCACTTTGAGAAAGACTAAGTTTTCCCGGAAGTCCGTTCAGCTGGGTCGGCACCGGGAAGTAAGTCTGTTTTCTCTTTCTTTATGGAAGAAAGAATATTTCTCTTAACTTCTTGGAGGGGAAGGCGTTGGTGGAACTTGGCGGGGCATGACTTTAACAAGTGCAAGTAAAGAGACCGTCCTAGGGTGGCCGGTTAGCTCAGTTGGTTAGAGCGTGGTGCTAATAACGCCAAGGTCGCGGGTTCGATCCCCGTACGGGCCAAACCTTTTCCGTCCAGCACATCCCGGTGGGCTCTGTTGCCTCCCGCCCATTGACAAATAATCTGACGTCGCCGCTGCTGGGCGTTGGGTTCGGAAGCTTTACTCTTTTGAAGAAAGAAATCCCGTCCGGGAATCCGGAGGGAGCGAGGTGCTGCCTTTCGGGACGGGTCAGGAGGGGCGATCAGAGAGGGCTTGCACAGCTCCGGAGACTTTGTCGTGACATCTTGCAGGCTTCCGGAGGAGCGGGCGGCGCTGGGGCCGCAAATGCGGTCGCCGGGGGGGGGGGGGCGCGCTCGCCGCCGCAGCCCCTTCCCTCCTCGTGGCTGGAGACGGTCCCCGCTCGCCGCCGCTCTCTGCGGCGCGCACGGCTCGTTGGAACATTTACGAGCTCCAGTCCCAGCCCCACGAGTTCCGCGGCGGCTTCTACGCGGCTCGGGCAGGGTGGGGGCGGGAGGAGTCTCGGGCCGCCCCGGGTCCTAGCGCCGGCCTCGATCCCCCCCCCCCCCCACCTCCCCGCCCCGATCCCCCGGCCTCCGCCACCTGCTCTCCTCGCCCCTCCCACGACCCCGCAGGCTGCCAGCGTGCTCTGCTCTTCCTCCTGCTTCAGAGTCTGGGGCTACCACAAAAGTGACGTTAACCGTACTGATTAAATAATAACGCGAGCAATGGCTCAAGCTTGGTTCCTGGGACGTAGGAGATGCCCAGTGAATCCAAGAAAGCAGGGCTTCGTCTGTGTGCACAGTGACGAGCTCAAAGTTAAAGGCTGAAAAACCTATTTACAACATTAATAAAGGATATCTACTTCTCCATGGTATATTAAATACTATACCTAGAAATTTGTACAAGGACTCGACAGGCCTTTGCTGACTTCGGGGACGAAGGGGCAGCCCCGCCACGGATGCGGACACGCGCTAGGAACTGAGTGTGACCGCTCGCTGACAGCCTGCTAGGAAGCGGACGTCTCAGCCCCACACCTGCCGCCAGGAACCGGGGCCTGCGACACCTTCATGCTAGCCTGATGAGCCCCCTGGGTTTTGTTTTTCTTGGATAAGGTAATAGCTTCACGTGGTCAGTAACTAAATGGGTGCGCCCCCCACCTGTCCCTTTTCCACCTGTCACTGCTCAGCACTGTCTCCCAGATGTAACTCCTATTCTTAGTCTCACGTGTATGCTCCTTGATTTCCTTTATGCATGGAGATGTAAATATGAATATACATTTTCTCTTTCTAGTTACACAACATGTCACATTGTACACACTATTTTGCATCGTGCTCTTTTCACTTGATGTATCTTGGAGGTGTTTATTGATCAGCATATACTGAGCTGTCAAACAGCATATTTACTCTTACATACCATACAGAAACAGAGCCTATTTTCAGTTGAGTTGGTCCAGCTAGCCAGAAGCTGAATCTGAACTTTTAAATCCATTTTTCCCCCGACTCAGGAAGTATACGAGTAGGGCTGGCAAGAGGCAGGAACAGGACACCTTTAACTTTCTGTTGTATTGTGCATAAAACACTTTCTGTGTGAATTTCAAATAGCACTAAAGCAGGAGCTCCAAAGCACACCGTTGATCAAGGGAAATTATGTATAGATTTGTTCAACGACAATTTTCAGAAAAGGGTAAAACTGTGACTCAGATATAAAAATGAGCATGCTGTTAGACAATAAGATATTTTCTTTTGTTCACAAGAGCGAAGTCTACTAGACTGTTACGACTCAGCATAGATTGAGGAAAGAGAAGGAGCTTCTCTGTAGATCTAGACACTAGAACTGTGTGACAGCGTCAGCCATATTCCAGACAAACAGGACAGTCATCCCTCAGTCAGTCCTCTGTAATTCTTGCTCCCCTAGATCTTGAGTTAACAGTTGTAAGGGTAAATGGAAATTATTTTCTCTGTTTATATAGGGAAAAGTTGTTCCTTGCAGTGTTTCCTTGGATACGTAGTGAATCTGAGTCCTTACTCTAATCTTCAGAATAGAGATAAATATCTCTATGGATTAAGTCCAGTCTTCAGTTTTTACAATGTAGAGTATTTCTAAGGCTGTGGGCCAAGTAACCTCTAGGTATATAAAAATGTACCTCCAGAATTAGGTCAGGGGTCTCTCAGGAGATTGACGGGAGACTCACAAGGTGCAGCCCTTTGCTTCTCCAAGAGATAAAGAGAAGTCAACATTTTTTCTTCAGCTTTGCTGTAAACAATGAGTCAGATTTTGTCAAAATCTTGTTGTCACTTCTGTGCTGCATTATATACGTGTAAATACGATAATACTTCATAAAGTGTGTTCTCTCTCTTCTGTGGATAAGGAAGCATCTTTCTGCTGGCAGAGTCCTTTTATTTCCCCAACACAGTTCCATGAACCCATGTGCTTCTTGAGAAGAATTCTGGAAATCCAGACTCAGTAGAATGGTTATGGTGTTAGAGTGGTTGAAGCCATACCACCGGGAGTCTGTAACCACGTGTGTCTGGTGTAGCCATCTTTTCCTGTGAAGCTTGGACACGGTCTTTCTTTGTCGAAGATGGAGCCGATTGCAAGCGCTTTCCCAACAAAATTACTATATAGAGAGATGACAAAGGATTTTAAGTGGTTGTGATTGATTGTGAATTTTTGAAGGCAAAAGGGCTGATGAGAATTCATAACAAGAATAATGTCACTAGCAGGGAATTTGGTTGTTTCTGTGGCATGCAAAACAAGATCACAAAGCCAGTCTATAATAAGTTCTAGACAAAATAGTTGTAGACATAATGACCTATCATATTTTCAAAGAAGATGAAAAATACTGCATCTAATTTATAGAAGTGGGTGAACATAATTTCCACAGAGAAAACGTCTTGAAATGAACATATGATAATCCTGAGACATCATATGCCACAAACATACAAGTCACATAGGAAGAACACACCAAGGCTATGTCTACAGTATGGAGCAAAGAGCCTTGGTAAGTCTGGAGTAAGTACTACATATTTATACATTAATAAGACTTATTAATAATTAATAACTGCGGTAAGTCCCCAAAGTAAAACTCAGTAGCCTAGAAGATTCTAGATTCGAATTAAAGAAGTAAAGTTGTGACCAAGTTAACATAAAAATAGTTGGAATTATGCCTGATTACATTCTACCCCTGTTGTCAAATAGCAGGCAAAACGACACATGTATGTTGATAGAAATATCGCATGGACAGTAAGATCATTGGTAAACCTCCAGGAATTTCCCATTCAGTGCGCAGTTTCTGAAATATTTATATTAACATTTTACCCACGCAACCTTGACTTAGGGAAGACTAAGCCTTTCTCCTCCTCTTCTCGTTCCTCTTTCTTCTCCTTCTTCTGGCTTCCCTTCTGATTTTCAACTCTTCCTGTGCAACTTGTCAGTAGTAACATATCAAATAGCCCTGGTTCTTTCCAGCATCTCTCTTTTTGCAGGGCAAAAGAACTAGAGCCCATCAGCCTTTCATAAAGGAAATCTTTATGATTTTCCAGGTCTCTCCTGGGAAGTCTCAAAGACAGTTATAGGTGGAAAAGATATCTTGAACGTTTTATCGTACATTTAGGATTTGATTTGGGGAAGGCAAAAATTAAAAGCTGTTGGGATATTTGAACACTTAGGAGAGGAACCAGATCGTGGTTGCTGGAGAAAATACTTGGCTACTTGTTTCAAAGTTACAGTAAAACATTTTAAAATAAACATAGAAGGTAACATGATGGTAAAGAACTGTAGTTCATTCCTCTGTGAGAAAACTTTGCTGTCTTCAATAATGAAAGACAGCACAGTCAGCAGAAACTATAAAAGGTTATTCTGCTAAAATACAGAGTATTTGCTCTCCAAGAAGATGACACAAGGGAAGACCAAAAGGAACCTATCATATTATGGGGGCAGCAAGAAGCAGTAAACCAAATATCAAAGTGAAGCAGACTTTCCTAGATTTTAATAGAGTTTATGGCTCTTCAAACTCGGGTATTATAAATGAGGATGAATAAACTTAACTTTCAAATTCTGTCCTTCATTATGCTCTTCCCCATTCTGGAACACTGACACTGTACTTTAGGACTGGCTTCAGGAATCCACAAGGTTGGGACTCATTTCGTATGATGACCAAGCTGTTACCAACACGGATGGTGTCCCACTTTGGTATCTTCAAATGAATTAGTGAGTAAGGATCGTAAACATTTGTGTCGGGATTGTTTGTAATGGAACAAGCATTCCGAGTTTGTATTTTAGACACTTAAACCTCCGAGACCTAGTTTGTTCAGTTGTTCACAGTGGTTTTTAATAGCAGCTCTCCAGTGTAAAGGACCCCGAAATACCAGACTTCTGACTGTTCCCCCAGGTGGCCTGACCGGCCACGAAGCGTGAAAGCAAGGGACACGGGACTTGGGATGTAGTCCTCTGAGAAATATTTGGCCAGTTGCAGCATGTAAATAAATAGATCAACCAACCCACCATTAACAAGCATATTTCAGGGTTTGCTTTATAGATCTGTTTAAAACCCCAAGCCACTGCTTATAAACTGCGAGGTAGCCTTGTTTTCCAACACTTTCCCTGTCGCGATGCCACCGTTTTGTTTAGTTTGATCTGCCGGTCTTGCTTTCTTGAATTTGGTTTGATCGTTATCTTTCTAAGAAGACTTCTTGTCAGCCCACTTTAAATAAAAGATCTTCACCGAACCCGTTATCTTGCAAAACTTAAAATGTTGACACCGTATGTTCTGTCTCATCTTCTGTCATCCCTCCGACTTCCTTCCTCCTTCTCTTCCTAAGTTTGGCAAAAGACAGAGGAGAGAGGATTCAGCTTCCTTATCCATCACCCAGGCTGTGGGGGGCGTCTGGGGGACATACTGATAATGGTATTGAGAGTGGAGAAGCCTCCCTTTAATCCGTCGTGACTTTGGAGAAGCCAACAGTGTTAGGCAGGGAGGTCTGACCCCTGTTGTTCGCTTCATGATTCAGACAAGGATTGATGGCGTGTCTGTTCCTGCCTGACGGAGTTTTTGGTAGGTAGAGGACAGGAGTAACACTTCACTATGTGATCTCTGGGTCTCAAGGCATTTTCAGCCTTCCCCGGATTTAGTTCCTGCAAGGAGAGAATACTGCAGTAGGAAAGTTCCATGAGGCTTGTAAGTGAGCGGGGAGGAAAGCCCATCTCCCTCGTGCCTTTCTGCGATCTTAGCTGAGACCCCTGTAAGGAAAGATTAAGAAGGGCAAAACAACCGGATTTTGTTAACACGTTTACCTCCAGTGTTACCTCGGGAGACACCCCGGGAAAGATGAGTAACTGTTGAGGAGGCTTCGAAGTCCAGCTCACACAGCTTTTGAACCAAGGACAATAAATCCGTGGTGAAAAGACGTAACAAAGGGAAGGCAGATTCAGGCCAAGTGCGCTCGGAAGCAAAGCAGGGTCGGGCCTGGTTAGTACTTGGATGGCAGATTCAGGCCAAGCGCGGAGATAAAAGTTGGTCAGTCAAGTTTGCGATGTGACTGCCAGGGTGCTAGGCTCTAAAGTTGTCTCTGCGGATTAACCTTTGTCTTTCCCGGTAGAGAGGGAAGAAGGGACCTCTTTGTAATCTTCTGTCCTGCTTCTAGGCAGGTAGGGGGGAGGGCAGAGAACTTTTTGGGAATCTGCTTCTTCTCATTTGCTTTCAGCTCGCAGTCACCCGTAGGCCGAAGTGGCAGAGTTTGGGGTGGTGTCATCTGCCACCCTTCACCTCCATCTTTTTGTTCACAGTCCTTTGGTTTGGATGTCGGCAGGCGCAGAACTGCTAGGAGTACAAGGGAGATGAAGCCAGGTTAGCTGTGCCGTGTAAGCGGGATTCCAGGCACGGGCAGGACCGGGTTAAAGACAGTGACGCTGGAGGAACGCCAGCCAACAACTTTGAAATCTCTTTACACAAGACGGAAAAGCCCGTGCGCAG
The DNA here is from genome assembly GCF_023065955.2 of Ursus arctos. Taxonomy (NCBI): domain Eukaryota; kingdom Metazoa; phylum Chordata; class Mammalia; order Carnivora; family Ursidae; genus Ursus; species Ursus arctos. The sequence goes on from NW_026622997.1 coordinate 2,384,857, forward strand.
GCCCGTGCACACACACTTTAGGTTGTGGACTACAGTGTCACTTCGGAGTCAAGCAGGCGATAGTCCCTTTGTGGTTTATTTCTTCAGAATGTCACTGAGCTCCAGTCTTGCCCCTCGCACTCTGGCTTGTCCAAAACCAGAATGGTGAGTGTTAAGTGTCCGGGGCGCTCTTACTTGTCCTCATAAACGATGAGTCTGACTCACACCGGATGCCACGGCTTCTTAATTCTTCGTCTGACACTGACAACCAAACTCCCTCATTTAGCTGAAAATGTTGGCTGTCACAGAGCCAGAGATTGCAGACTGAACCTCCAAGACAGAATGTGGGATGTTGCTTTCTAGCACCTACTGCAAGATAACTGTCGCTCGGTTCCTAACCTGGTCTTACCTGTCATGGGCAAAGCTGTTGCTTTGATCAGCTATGGAAATGAGACTCGTTTTCCCTTCATCCCAGTCCGTCACCACGTGATGCAATCACCTAGCAAGAGACTGTCCTCAGTTGGAATAACAATTGAACACAACTACCTGCCGTACAAATTCTTCAAGGCGTCTCCAACATATCCAAGGCAAGGACACTGTTGAAAATAGAAAACGAAACAAAGAAGGCCCCGCTGGGATTCGAACCCAGGATCTCCTGTTTACTAGACAGGCGCTTTGACCAGCTAAGCCACAGAGCCCCTTTTTGCATTTATGTTCAATTATATCATATTTATACCATTTTCTGTGAAATGTGGCAGTTTGTCAGAAATTTACTTGATTCCATGACAAAGAGAAGGTATCTGTGTTTCTGAGCGTTTATGAAAACAGAAACTTCAACATTTAGAAAATGCATTCTTCAATGCAAAGTTTAAAATTTTAAATTAAAAAAAAGGGTTAAATTCCTATTTCATGGTGACTATCGCCATCTAGAGGAAATGTTGGATATTGCAGCACCTTCTAATTTTGTTTCTGCTTCAATCCACTCATTTTGTCCACAAATGTTGAGTCACTAATGTATGTACTTTTCTAGGTACTTTTCTAGGTATTGAAGATAGAACGGCAAACGAAAAGCAAACGAAACTTTCTTTCCTTATAGAATTTGTATTCTAGAGGGAGGTCAGGAAAGCAAGTGTAAACAATTTGCCCTAACCTCTACCCCCCCCCCCCCCCCCCCCGCAAACAACAATGCGGGGTGGAAGAACTAATCCCACCACCGCCAGGTCACGAACCCACAGTGCTACCTTCTGAGCTAATTTTGTGCATTTGAACAAGACTACTGTGCTTCCTTCTATTTTATCTGGTTGGCTCAAGCAAGCAAGCGGGGCTGAGGACGCACTGATGGAGAGATGTGCAGCCACCCCACTTCCAACTTGCCCAAACCAGGCAATGTCAGGCCCCTTCTTTCACAGTTTGGAGCCCCACAGATGTGCTCAGCGTGGAGTTCCAAGGAGGAAACTTCACTTCGGGCACAGTCTCGTTCTGTTCATTGACCGCTGGGTTAACACTGAGTTGATGTCAGTCTTCGTCAAGACAGAGAAACTGAGTGGAGGATACAGAAAAGTCAGGAGAAAAGTGGGGTACAGTGTGATAAGTAACCCCCACAGGATGCGGGGTGGGGGGGATCTGGGCTTGGTCAAGGAGGGGCTTAGCCAAGTCACATGACCTCTCCTGGGACAAGTTCTGCCTCAGGTGTTGGAAAAGCAGATGGGGTTGTGGCCGGTGTGGCCTGCATGCAGCCCAGCCCGGGGGAGGAACAGATGGGCCCATCAGCCTGAGGTGTTTAGGTACCCACCCTGTGCTTTGTGAGTGACGAGGGCCTGTGCATTCACCGGGCATCCACAAAGGGCAAGACTCTGGCGTGGTGAGAAATCACTTGGGAGACTTCCTTGGGACAGAGCCTCTGTATACCTGCTTTCCTCTGGACATCTCCACCCCTCCGGGCCAGCCCACCCTGTATCTGACCTATTTGCCCTTTCTTACAACACTTCAAGGTTTATGTATTCCCTTTGTCCCCAGGTCCTGCTGCCTTCCTCTCCTTATATAAGCTAATTTGTTTATTGTACATCATTTTGACATGTATTTTTTGTAAAGTTGACATTGCGTGCACATATATTATAAATTTACATAAATGGTATATTATGTATTTTTATGTCTTTTAAAAACACTATGACTTTAAGATCCATCAAAATTGTCCCACGTCTACCTAAGTCATGACTTTTGACTGCTGTATAAAATCCCCTGGTGGGCACTCACGATGTGTTTCCTCTCTTCTGTCCCAATGGTGGACTCACAGGTTGCCTCCACTGTCTCCCGATTCCAAATAACACTGCCTTTTCATCCACCCCCTTTATGTCCGTGTTTGCCAATTTCCCTGGGCTGTAGGAGCAGAATGGCTAACTAGTCCCAGTCTATTCTCCAGTCCACACCCCACCAGCTGTGCATGCCCTGTTATCCTTGTCCACACTCAACACTATTCGGCTTTCTACTTTGTAATCTAACATGAGTAATGAATCTCATCATTTTTTTAAAATTTGCATTTATGCTTTCTAGGGATTTTGAGCATCTGTTTATATGCCTGTTGGCCACTGGCACAGCGTCTTATGACATCGACTCTTTTCTTACAATTTGCCTGTTCTTACTGAAGTTGGTGTGTCTTTGACGTGGACGCACAGGGGTATATTGTATATTGTGGCTGTTGGGCTACTGTGAATTTTAGATCTTGCAGTATCATCTCCCCTTGTGTTACCTGTCTGTTGACTTGTCAGTGGAGGAACTTAATGACAGATGTTGTTAAGGATTTTTCTCCTCCCTACCCCATGGTTTGTACTTTTGAGGTTACGCTTAAAGGGTCTTTCTCTGTTACTAAGTTAAAAAATGTTCTCTCTAAAAAACAAAATATGTGTAGATTTTCTTTTTCACATTTGAGATGTTGGTCCATCGAATACTCTAGATAAGTGTGTTGGTTTTTTATATGACAGTCTATCAGAACTGTCTCTTCTGGTTCTCAAACTTTGGTTTGGTAAGGGTCTCCAAGATGTGTGATCGCTCATGTGGTGTCCTTTATCTTACCCTCTTCACATTTCCATGCAATTACGTATTTAATAAAATCATTTTTCCTGTTAGAATATCTATCTGCAAGGTCAGGGAGAATCCAGTTATTTCCTAATGCCCTGTATGAATCATAACATGGAAATAATATATTTTAATAAAACAATTGTTCAAATTATATTTTATGAATTTCCCATCAGATAACCTTCCATAGATTTGTCTTGTGTTTATATTCTTGTAAGCCTGGGCCTATGTTTCATGGACCTATAAAGTCAATCCTAGGTTCCCCAAACTGTAAGCAAGTATTTTGGATCTTACAAGAAAAAGATAGGAGAATACGGATTCTGAGTTGCTGGGATGGATGAATGGGCAAGGTGCTGAACTTAAAGTTTGGGTGAGCCCACCCTTGCTTGTGGCAAATAATCTTATCTTCTAATTTTTCCTCTTCAATATGAACTGGAAACCCCTCTTGTTGGTTCCAGAAAACCTATGGATTTCTATTTTGCAGTCAGGCCATTTGATTATTTTTCTCTCTCCTGTAATCCCGCATTTTACCACCAGAGCTTGGAAACAAATCCTATGAGACCGTGTTTAATAGGCACATGATTGGACCTTCCCACCATGGTCTCAGCCCACCATGGATTTGGCATCACTGCTCACGGTCATCAGTTTCTAAGTCTACTGTAATTTTATCCTCAACAAAAACGTGAGCTGAGAAGACGGTGCGAGACACACAAAAGGATTATGTGGCCCATAAACAACGTCCTCGGCCTAGTGGCCTGACTTTCAAAGGGCTCCTAACTCTTCACGAAGGCTCTGGAGAGCAAGGGCCCAGAGTTTGAAGGAGACCCTCAGACCCATATTGTGTCTGAGGAAAGAGGAGACAGAAAGAGAGAGAGATTGTGTAAGGGAGGTAAAATTTCTCTTCTAGGCTTTTGGGGTTTCTGGCTGGGCCTAAGAATTAAACGGACATAAAACAAATTAGTAGGAGAAATACACATTTCAGTAAGTAATTTTTACATGGCCGTGGGAGCCGTCACAAGAAAACAAAGGCTGGAAGGAGCAGTCAGGGCCCCTTGCTACTAGGTTGGGCTAACGGTGTGAAAATGGGACGAGACAAAGCGGTTGGGAGAGGGCAGTTAACTGTGGACGGGTGACCAGGAAGACAAGGGTTAGTTTCACCAGGGTTTTGGTGCAGATTTCTCTTGGCCTGGACGCCCTGGCTCTGGCGATAAGAAGGCTTCCTTCCTCCCGGACAGGGAGGGGCTCCTTTCGCAGGGGGATTTTACCTCCTGCTTTCAGGAACAAAAAGGAAGGTCAAGAGTGCTCTTTCTTCCACCTGCTGTTTTTCAAGTGCCTTTAACTCAAAATAATCAATATGCCAGAGCTGCATATTTTGGGGTGGCATGCTCTGAACCCCGATAGTTGAAAACGTTTATTTGTGCCCCATCTTGATGCATACATATCCTAAACTTAATCCCAGCTCTGACCCAACCGCAAATGAAGGGAGGTCAGGACAGCGCCGCTCACTCGTCTGTAATTTCCCGGACCTGAAGGCGGGTGTTTGCCGGCACGTCCGGTGCAGGTGCGCGCGCGGTTTAAACCGCAGCTCCTGCGCGGGGCGTGGCACGTGGCCGGCGCTCGAAGTACCTGGTCTCGGGAGGAAGGGGCGCGTGGGCCGCAGTCTGGGGGTGGCTCAGGGCGCACGCCAAGAGCGCGGCTTTACCGGAGTTGCTCTGGCGCGTTCACGGCCGGCGTTACTTGGGGCTGTTCCAGGCTCGTGCGCGGCCCGGACGCGCCAGGAGCGCAGTGACAGGTTTCCCGGTGTTTAAACAGGGTCGCCCACCTTTCTGTTGGGTAATTAGCAGCAGTTGTTCGACGTGTTTGTGCAGAAGCTTTTGTATTCGGCGACATGCAGGTGCTCGTCAGCTTGCGGTTCCATAGTGTAGTGGTTATCACGTCTGCTTTACACGCAGAAGGTCCTGGGTTCGATCCCCAGTGGAACCAGCGGCGGCAGCGTTTCCTTTTCTGCCCCTGCTCGAAGGCAAACGGAGCGGGTTTGCTTTGGATTTTATTCTCAGTGCTTTGCTTTCCTTTTCCTTTTCTTTCTTTCTTTCTCTCTCTTTTCTTTTTTAAGTTAAGGTTTCTGAGAGTGCTGATAGAAACAGGCTGGCGGACAGTTCTGGGCGATGCGCCTTCCTCCGCCGCACAGCTGCGGGCTGTCGTCCCAGAAAAACGGTCTTGTCCGTGCCACGTCCAGCCGCCGTGAGGGGCAGGAGGAAGCCTGCGTGCTCCAGACGCGGATTCCCGCACCACGACAGCGAGCGCCTCACCTGCCCGAATTCCTACGACCGTCCACCTGGGCGAGGGGCGGGGCCGGGGCCGGGGTGCGGTCTGGAGGGGCAGCCTGGGCCTGGGGTAGCGACACAGCGCAGGTGCCTGGTCTGGGGGCGCTGCACGCGGCCCTGCGGTTCTGCGCCGGACACAGGGCCGTGTGCAAGGATGCGGACCCGCACCCTGAGCCCTCCCGGCCGTCTTCAGGGCCTCTTCCGATCCCAGGGAACCGTGCCATCGAAGGTCCGAGCTGCCCGTCACCTTTCCAGGGTCCTGCTCTTACCTCGGAATAGAAAAAGTCAGAATTGTCACATATTCGAAGACTGTATTACAGAAAGGTACTAAAAACACAGAAACAAAAAGCAACTTGGACGGAACAGGCCGAGAACACACTGATGCACTCGGAGAGGTGGGGCACAGCACTGAAAACCCAAACAACAGCTCTGCGTATCTCTCTACAGAAGGGAAGAGGCTTCTGTAAAACGAAAAGATATTATCAGAAAGGAAAAATTCAACAAGTAGATCAGAAAGTGTGGTGATATTCTGGAATGTGAAGCAGAAACAGTGCTGAAGGAGAGAAAAAAATTATAGTGGAGGAAAAGACAAGGGAATGTGTAGTAGCTAAATACTATTACTTCTAAAAATAAATAATAGGGAAAATGCAAGGAAGACAAACTTCAAAAAATCAGGTATACAATCACAACCCTAAAAAAAAATTCTAGGCAGCCAGGAATCACTGAATATTCAGTCAAAAAGATAAAAATATTCTGATCCTTGACTATTGAGGAAACAGAAAAGAACATAAAATCTTCTAGAGAGGGGGAAAGACAAGTCACAAAAAGGATCAGTTAACCAAACAGCTGATTTTTCAAGGTTGACACCCGGGAGCTAGAAGACAACGAAGCAATGGTCTCCAGGCCTGAAGAAGATGAACTCTGCCCTCGATTCTATGTGAAACCCAAGTATCCATCAAGTGCGAACATAAAAGAGAGACATTTTCAAATGTACGTTGCCTTGTAAAATTTACCTTTAGTTCTCCCTTCCCCAGGATCTCTGTAAAAGTGAAGTGTCAGTTGAGGTGAGTAGGGTGACTTGAGACGCAGAAAGTACGAGAGAGAAATGCAGCGTAGGAGACGAGCGAGGGATAGGCCAAGATGAGAGCAGCAGCATGTGTTCGCGGTGCTGAGGACGCCAGACTCGCAAGAGTTCAGGAAAGTCTGGGGAAGACAAATTCAAGGAGGTGAGAAGTGGAGAGCAGCTCGGACGTGGGTAGACATCCTCAAACGAGATTTCAATAACCGGGGGATGAATTTGGGGTTGAAATAATAAGGTCTATTGGAAACTGTGCAAATAAAAATAACATTACTCACTCCATGTGGGAGGGGCATTCATTGTCTGTTAGGACGATTTAAATTGGAAAGGAATAGATAAGGAAAGAAAAGGATAAATACGGAATCGTTAGTTGCTGATGATATGATATCTACAGAGAAAACAGAATTGATAAGTGTTTAAGATCAATAAATGAGTTTAGCACAGTTGCAAGATACTGCTCGTAATCTTAATTCAGAAGCAGACAGAAAATTAGGCTTGAGAAATTATACCTAAGAATTAATCTGACAAATTATGTATAGTATTTACGCAAGAATTACAAAATATTATGGAAAGATCAAAAACTGCTTAAGTAAATACAGAGATACTCCGTATTAATGAGAGCAAAAGATTTATAAAATAAACGTGTAAACTTTCTTTAAGATTATAATATATATTAAGTGAGAGTTCAATCAGAATACTAGCACTGGGAAGGACTAGAGAGCTTTGGCAAGCTAAATCATTTTTAAAAAGAAGGTAGAACTGCTTTCTCTTTCTTTTTTTTTTTTTAAGATTTTTAAAAATTTATTTATTTGAGAGAAAGAGCAAACATGAATGGGGGAGGGCAGAGGGAGATGGAGAAGCAGGCTGGGAGCCTGATGCAGGACTCAATCCCAGGACCCTGGGATCATGACCCAAGTGGAAGGCAGGTGCTTAACTGACTGAGCCACCCAGGCGCCCCTGAACTGCTTTCTCCTGTAAATATTACATGTGCTGCAAAGGATAACGATGAATATATATGGTATTTTTGGAGAGGTATATGAATAAGCCAATGAAACAGAATGGATGGCACAATATAGACCAAAGCAAATAATGAAACCATTGAATCTGACCGAGGGGGCAGGGCAGGGCAGAGGGCAACGTCAACTGTTCTTTAAGTATTACGGACTCAATTATCCATATTTGGGGACAAAAAAATCCAAACTTTAAAATATACATAAAAATGAATTATAGGCAGATCACAGGCTGAAATGCGAAAAGCAAAGATTTTAGCTATTAAGGCAGAGGAGGAGAATTGCTAAAAACTCTTTCTCAGCTCTGGGTCTACCAGGAGCCGTGGGGGAGAAACCAAAGCACGTGTGTCACGCGGTCTCTGCTCATGGGGACCTGCTTACCTGCTGTGCTCCGATCGGGCGTGCGGTTGGCCCTCTCCTTCTGCAGCCTCTGTGCATAGGAGTCCAACCTGCCCTGGGCCTCCCACTTAAAGGGAAGACCAAGAAGGCTGGAGGACAGAGAGCAGCAGGCCTGCCTCCGGAGGCCTGTAGGGGTTAAGATCCCAGTTTTATTCCTTAGCCAAGTGGGGGGCTGTTGCTTCTGATTCCCGGCGCTGGGGCCCAGAGCTTCTGCTCCTGCCGGGCTCATCCCAAGGCCAGCACCTCTACACGTCTTAAGCTTTCTCGACTGACTGTTCTTTGGGAGGTCCTGGAGGAAAAGCCCCTCGTTTCCCTGTTGAAAAGCTTTCCAAGACACGAGCAGCCGTGCCGGCGTAAAGGAGACGCGAGAGTGGTCTGCGTCGGGACAGATGGCTGCACGCTGGGGAGACAGGAATACTCCAAGCCCTGCCTAGCATGCTCCCTCTGGGTTTCTGCTCAGATTAAGAGAAAGTTTCTTGGACGTAAATCCTTCCTTTTCCTGTTTCCCTGACTTGTGGCCCTTCTTCCCACGATCTGCCTTTCTCCAAGACCTCTCTCTGTGCCTTCCCCAAATGGAGAGCCTGTTACGGCAAACATTTTGGCCGTGACCAGCGTTGTCAATAGGCTAGCTGAAATCTTGAAATCAACCTTAATCTTGAGGATGGACCAAACTCTGCCTGTCATGGTGGGAATCAGCTCGTCACCATCAGAATCGCACGAGATTGCAGTCATTGAAAAAGAATGCTGAGTTTTGTGCCGGTGTTTGCAACATCATGCTGCACAAAGGCCTTCTTCCGTAGAAGGAGCGATGCAATTTCTTCATTTAACAGTAAGCACAACGGCGTATTGGGTCACGTGTTTGTACCTCAGCAAGCTAGTGGTGTCGTGCGTATCAGGCCCTTAAAGCCTTAGAACAGTTGTAGCAAGTGGTAATTCTCATCACCATCCACTGAGAGATGAGGGTGACGAGGCACCGAGAGATTTAGAAGCCAGATCGTGAATGCCGCAAAGGGGGCAGCTTTCTCTCTCCCAGACCCATATTCACGCATTCATAAAAGGATACCCGGAAACTGCAAAGTTTTTGTCCCATAATTCCCCTGCTCGGTTTATACCAGATTTGCTACTGATGCTTATTCAAAGCTACGCATATACCCGTGAGCCAGAGACCTGGATACATCTAACATAGGCACGTGCTTGGTGCCGAGTACCCTTTGGTCCATGCCAAGCAAGCTCTCTACTTTCTGAGCAAATCCAGAGTATCGGTCTTTACCCCCTCACTCACCTGGCGCTACAGGTTAATTCAGTGCCAGATTTAGGACCCTAACCCTCTTATGAAGAGGTAGCCTCTAGGCCATAGTCTGTGACTTCCTGTGACTCAGGCCAGTAGGAGTGGAAGGCAATGTGTGCAAGATTCAGGGGTTTGTCTCTGTTCTAAATCAGACTTTCCTCGTTCACTGGTGGCAAGAGAATCGACAGGAACCGAAACTTCTGGATCAATACATACGTGATTCCTGTCCTCACCCATGGAAAACTGATTAGAAATAACACACATAAAAGTAGATGTGATACAGGTGACACAATAGTGGCGTGAAACCGCTGGGGCCACCAGAGGGATGACAGCGAAAGTGTAAGCCACTTCAGCCCAGTTACAGTATCTCTGAAGATTTGCTGGTGCAAGTTTCAGAATCTGTGTCAGACTAGTGGGGAAGGAATGGGGACTAGTTCAGCCTTAAGAAGGGAAGGCTTTTGAAAATCGAAGATCTTCATGCTAGAATTTCTTAATAAGCTGCTAAAAATATGAGAAAGAAGACAGAAGACAGTATTTGTGGGGCCTTTGATATCTGCAAGGCCCTGGGGCGATGAGACACCACTTGTGTTGGGCGAAGGAGGCTTCTGGAAGTTTGGTGGGGGTCTGCTTGTCTCCTTCCAGCCGCCTCCCACCTCAGCTCCACTCTCCCCTCCACCCACCTTACCCGGTCCACCTGCCCCTTTCTAAATCGCTCTGCAAGCTGAAGAGGCTAGATATCTTCTGAGCCATAATGTTGTCCTCCAAAAGTTTTCCCCATTTTCTGCAGAGGTTTCCAATTTCTTAGCACTGGCCCAGCCACCAACCGCGGGATGTGCGATTTCTAATTAGGCCTGTGTGCGCTCGGAGAGGTCGCCAGTCAACCTGGGTGTGCAGCTGGACAGTCATTCCCTCGCGTGTGAAAGGAAAAGATTTCTAGGTTTATTTTTATTACCTCCGTTTCTCCTTGGGACCTCCAGCCAGGGCCAACAGGACTGTGGGGCTTGGGAATGGTTGGGGAGAGAAGCACAAAAACAGAGACACACACACCCCGGGAGGCCGGACTGGTGGTGGAGGGCGCCTCCGGCGTCTCTGGCTGTTGGAAAAGGAGGGGCTCCTGCCGTGACTCGGATTCGAACCGAGGTTGCTGCGGCCACAACGCAGAGTACTAACCACTATACGATCACGGCGCGCCACCGGGAGTCGCCGGCCGCGGGCCCTGCCGTCCTCCCCTGTCAGCAACACCTGCTCCTGTCGTCCCAAGACCCCTGCGCTCTGTCCTTCCTCGGAACTGCCCACCCGGGGGCGGCCTCGTCCTCCTCCTCCCCAGGATTTCGCTTCTGGCAAACAAACCAAAGGGGAGAGAAGCAGGTTTGCCCGCATGGACCTGACCGGCCTTGGCGGCTCCTCGCCCGGGGTGCGAACACCCCCGAACCCACCACCCTCACGTCCGCTCCCAGCCACTTCAAAATGCTCGGTCCTCTGACCTCTGGCCCCAGGCTGGAGAGGCGCTGCTTCGAAGAGAACCTTCCCGGCGCCCATTTGTGGCCAAACTGGGAATGTGCGGGGGCTTGGCGCGCAGGCGGGGGCCGGTCCGGAGCCGCGCACCTGCGGAGGCCGGGAAGCCGGGAGGCCGGGTGGGCCTCGGCCCGCAGCCCGCGCTGCGCACCGGCTCCGCCGCGTTAGGACCTCTCTGTTGGGCCCACCCGGGTCACCAGAACCCCGGGGAGAACGGCGCGCTGCTCGTGCGGCCCGGCAGGTGCACGGGACGCCCCTGCCCCCGCGGGCTGCTCTTTACCGGCTAGACTGGCAAGCTTCCGTCCGTCCGGGACGCTGCTCGCGGCCTCCGCCACCACGCACTCCTGCCAGTCGAGGTGAATTGTGTTTCCTCTGTCCCGCGATCCTTTCTTCCTCCTCCTTCGACGTCCCTGACTATGACGTCCGACCTCATGACATATGATTACTGCCGTGACTTGAATTAAGGGCAGTCTGCGCTCCCCTCCCCGCCCCCCGTGCCCCAAGGAGAAGTGACTGTAGTGTCCAGTAGTTCCGCTCCGGGCTCCACTTCCAGGAGGCTCTGCGTGAGTGTCGCTTGGCCGCAGGACGAGTGGTGGGCAGGGAGTGCAGATCCGTGCTTTCGGAAAGCAACTTCTCCCAACAGCCAGTGGCCGGCCCGAAGCCTGGTTTTATCGTGTGTGGACCACGGGTGCCCGGGTTAGGGCCGCCGGTGGGAAAAAATCCATAGAAAATGCAAGCAAAGCAGTTCAGAAGTCCCTCGACCGCTGTCTGGACAACGCTTCTCCGCAGAGCCGAAGGCGGCGTGTCTCCTTCTGAGAGCGTCTTTGTCTGTTTTCTTCTAGATCACACAAAGCCGCCCTAACTACAGGCAGGTTTCCCGAAGAACTACCTGCTACTCCTTCTGAGGTTTCCGATCCCGGAAGGGAGCTGGGGATGTTTCTGGTCTCCAGGACAGGAGCTCAGCGCGGCACAAGGGAGGGGAAGGCTGGAGGCGGCCCTCTGTTTCCTCTCCTTCCCTCAGGGACCTCCTCTCCGAGATCTAGAAAGCTGCTGTGGACACTCGTGCCCTTCAGCGTTCTCTGTTGGCCTTGTTTTTGGCAGTTGGACTGATCTGCGTGTGCTTCTCTCTGAGGAGAGGGGACAGCTAATCCCGTGTGTCCTGGTCCTCGGTATGGCCCCAGAGGTCGGCCTCTTTTCTTGTGCCTTTTACAGTTAAAGGCCTTCCTGAGGCTCTTGTCTGACACGTCACCAGGCTGGCCTAGGCCAAGCTACTAGCTCTACATTCACAACGCCAGGCGCTTACCTACTCCGGACAATCTTGCATTTTCTAGAAATAAATTTCAGAACGTTTCTCCTACGCAAGGGCATAGCTCTAGCAACTCTTCCTTCTCTCTCTCCTATATTATTAAAAAGCAAATCTCTATGGGATCTTTCCTATCAGCATTCAAAGATGCTTTTATTTGCTTCATCTGGAAGGCGTGTTCCCTTGCTCCTCCTTCCCCTTTGAGCGACTGACGTCACTGGCCTTCCGGTTCACGGCCACAGTTTCCGAAACTGTCATCACACTGTCTTCTTTCATTGCATTGCTTTTACTGAATGGATTTCAGCCTGCCTGTCCCCAAACACTCCAGTTACGCGTTGATTGTTAGTCCTCCTCGAGCTCAAATTCCGGGCAGCACTTAACACAGGTGGCCGCTCCCTCCTCCGGAAACATTTCTTCATTTGCACCCCACTCCCTGGACTCTCGTCCCATTTCCTTAGCCCCCAGTGCTCAGTTTTATGTATCAGCTCATGCTTCCATCCTCAAGTCCTCAAGGCTCGGTCTCATTCTCTACTTTCTCTCATTTCCTTGGGGATTATATGGTTGTGCCCACACTCTGGGAGTTCAGCCAAGACCTCCACGCCAAACTCCGAGGTGATATTCAGCCTCTTGGTTGGTAACTCCCCCGGATGTCTGATAGATGTTTCACATTCAGTATGTCTGGAGCTGAATTCTTGATCTTTTCTGCAAACGTAAACTTTCTACTTCTCTCCACTTGATGCAAACGTTGGATGGATAGTAAGAGCCGAAGAGTAGATTACCGCACACTTGATCAGACACTGAAATCGAGTACCACTGCGCCGTCACACCTGATTCCCTGGGGGAAGAGAGGCAGTCACCATGATTTCTAGTTGCTTCTGGCAACAGTGGTGGGTTAGTTCTGGAGGGTGGAGGGGGGGAAATGACCACGGTAACACAGTACTCCTTCCCCCCAGGAGATGGATGGAACAACTCTAATATTCTCTCTTTGGGTAAACTGCTCTACTGAAAGGACATTTTGGAGACTAGTATGTTCGGGAAGGCTTCTGATTTATTCAGCAGTTGTGCCAGACCGAACCTGGCAATCCCTGACAATGCTTTCTAGTTCTTGTCTGATAATTTTATTAATTTGTAAACTTTTCAAGCAAACAAAGTAGGAGATTCAATGATTCTCCACAAAAATATCAATGAGTTTAGCAATTCTACCGTGAATAGAAGGAGGTTAGCTTTTGAAAGGTCAAACAACATTCATTTGCACAACTGTTTTACCCTCAAAGCTCTTTTATATTTTCCTTTACATTATTCAAAGGAAGATCTGGGATCTTAAATTCATATACCGATGGCCAAGTGTGGATCTAGATATCAGTTGGGCATTCTTGTAAATAATTAAAACTCCTATCAGGTGCTTAAAATAGCACGTGTAGGATTGAGAGTCCCTGGTAAGTGAGGCCATGTCCATGAAGTTATAGTCTTTTGTCCTTTGTCAGGCATCCTCATTACCCATAACCATGTGTATTCTGAGATTTTGTCAGTATTAATTATCTGAATCATGCAGTTACTTTGGGGTATATATATTTGATTTGATATTAAATACTAGATTTGACCTTACAATTGTTCCCTATCCCCAGTGCATTACAATCACTCCATCTAGTAATAGGTACGAAGATGAGGGGGTAACGAGTGGAACACGGGGAAAAGTATGTACTAACTGTGGTCCCCATTTTCAGGAATCTGCTACTGTAAACATAACTTGAATAACTAAATCTAGTTTTATCCTTTCTCATTGGGTATTTATTAATGCAAATCTGATCGTGATACTCCTCTGCTGAAATCTTCCAGCATCTTTTGAATATTCGCACCGAAGTTTTGCACACTTTAGACCAAAGTATGTAAGACCAGGTAGTTCTGTGTGGGGTGTGTGTTTGAGTAGATAATATCCTGATTGACAGATTTATCTCTTACAAATTGAGAATCTGATTAAAGAAATAACACTGTACTTTCTCGTCTTACTCAGTTGGAGATGGTATGACAAATACCATAGCCTGGGTGGCTTAAATAACAAATGTTAGAGTAGATAGTGAGGCTGTAACAGGATGCCCGGAGGCCAGCAAGGAGGTGGCCATGGCCAGCTGTGGGGAAGGTCAGCGGCCTGTCCTGGCCGCATCCACGAGCAGCCGGATCCCACCAGACAGGCCCAAGATGGCGGCGCCTCAACAGGAAACCCCTGAGTGAGGAGGAAAAAGCGGGAAGCCCTGCTTCCGGCCCCACGTAACAAATACTCAGCCCCCTAGTTCACAGCTGTCAGTAAAGGATAGGAACCCAGCTCCTGGGGCACAGCTCTCTCTTTCTCTCTTGAGCTGCCTGCTCTCCTATCTTGAGAGTGTTGCTTTTTGCTTTAATAAACTTTCCTGCTTCTGTCACGTGTCCCCTGTGTACATGTCTGTCCTTGAATTCCTTCTCAGGAGAAGACCAAGAGAACCTTCATGGACTCCTTTGGGTCTGGCTGGGTCGAGTCCCTAGGATCTCCCCAGTTCACCCTGCAACAGTTATTTTTCAGAGTTCTGGAGTCTAGAAAGTGCAAGATCAAGGAGCCGGCAGATTCGGCGTCTGCTCAGGGCCTGTTTCCTGGCACGTAGGGGTCCCCATCTCGCTGTGGCCCCTGTGATTTGTTTGTGGGCTGCGGGGAGGGAGGTGTTCTGGTCTCCTCTTATAAGAGCGCTGATCTCAAGTCTCATCATGGGGATTCGATCCTTATAACCTCTCTTTAAAGGCTCCCTCTCCTCTCATTTGGGCCTCAACTCTTCATTTTGAAGCTTTCACCTAATGGTGCAAAGCTGGATTCTTCCCAGTAGTGGATACGTGAAATGATTTGCTGGATGTGGAGAAAGGAGAGCAGGCCAGTGGGAGATCGTCTCGTAGTTCCTACAGTGGCTTTGTATCACCTTCCATCTAAGACTGTTACAGGAGCCTATAACATTAGTAAAGATTTTCAGAAAGTCTGTAGATTTTCTCATTTCTCTAAAAAGAAAACACATCCCTTTTGAATTCTCTGGTGAAGGTAGTTAATGCTAGCTATAGATGCTAAAAAGTAAGTTTTACAAATATTATCATAGGCACAATGTTGATACTTACATTCATGTTACTGTATGACACAGACATAAAAATGTGGTGTCCAGATTCCCTCCCCGCCCCCCAAGGAAAGATGGGCTGTCCAGCTGCGGAGTGAGTGCCGTCCGAAGCTGGGCAGCCGCTGAGCTCCCTCGGGCTTTCTGGAGCGACAGAGCTTACCCCACTCAAGGTCACGCCCTTGCCCCGGGCAGCCCACAGCCCGGACGGAGCAAAGTGGGGCTACAAAGAATGCTCCAGGGGGATTTTCACCAGGCGTGGGGCATCGCTGGCAGGCAACCCAGGCGTCAGAGCTCCCACGTTTGTCTGCCTTGAGCACAGTCTGACATTCTCTGTCCCATCCTCATTCCTCTTCCTCCTTTCACAGCTGTTGGTCCCTAATCACATCTTGCGCCCTAAACTCCGTCTCAGCATCTGCTCCCAGAGAACCTAACCTGCTTGGCTATGTCACCATAATCTTTTTCCTGGGTCTCTTGTATTTTATTCTTGTTTTATTCAATAGGGCTTCTGTAAGCAAAGACTAGGAGCAGTGTAGGGGCCCAGGACAGGCCGCCCCAAAGTGCACCACAGGGCATAGTGATTATTTTGAATGGAAGCTACTCGGGAAACAGCAGGTGCAAGGACATCACACCCTTTTCTGTCCCCCTGAAAGAAGGAAACAGATCTCCCCTATGAAAGACACCCTCCCAGGACTGAAAAGTAAGACATCCTTATCACCAGAAAGAGGAAATTAAGAGCAAAGAAGGCTCTAGAAACAAACCTTGTTACTTCTTTAATAATCTACTACCTTAGCCCAACTTTTACTAAGAATTCTTTACTAATTCAGGCTCCCAAGCATCTGCTTTCTTTATCCTGTCAAGTCCTCACTTTTTTTTTGGGGGGGGGGTCGTCTCTATCTAAAATGTATAAAAGCTGCCTGCTTTGATCATTCTTTCAGGTCTCAATTTCATTACTGGGCCTCCCACGCACAAAATAAAACTTTTTTTCTCCTGTTAACCTGTCTCATGTCAATTTAATTCTTAGTCCTGCTAGAAGAAACTCAGACAGAGGAAACTTTCTTCCTTCCATTCAGCAGCAAATAAACCTGTGTGTTGGATTATAAACTGTGCTCCTAAATCTTTTTTTGTGAACCACACGATAAAGTTAATACTACTTTTATAGTGTTTTTTTTTTTAAAGGGGGTTGGAGTCCATAGATTTTCACATCTAGCTGACTTGTATTATCAAATTTATTACCTCAGACATCAGGACTGCTATGGCTTGTGATTACTCATACACACTAATTTACACACCCTACAAAGTCTTCTACCGTGCTCCCCACCTCCTACTTTTCTGTCATAGCCTTCAGGGCCTGCTGGCTGTTCCCAACAAAGGCCACACACGTTTGTCTTAAGGTCTTTGCATTTGCAGCCCCCTCTACTTGGAATTCTCCTCCCCTAATATATACCTGGCTCATCTCTTCTGATCTATGTAGGTCTCTGATGAGGTAACACCTTTAAATGAATTATCTACACTTACCTTATATCTAAAGTAGGAGTTCCCATTATGCTCTATACCTTCTCTATTTTCTTCATAGGATATTTATCACCTGACCCATTGTATGTTTACAGGTTTGTCTCCCCTGCCTAGAAGCAATTTTCATGAAGGCAGATATTCCAATTGCATCCATTGCTGTGTCCTGAGCAAATGTGAGTGAATTAAGCAAATACATGTGTTCTTAATTAATAGGATCATAATTAAAATGGTTTTAGGGATTTGCCCGTTTGGAACTTCTGAACTTCCTAGCCTCGCCCGAGGATCTCCAAACTGTCCTTTGTGTAGGCCAGACTACGTCCAGGATTACCCATAGAGCTGTTCCTCCTTCTCCCCAAATAGAAACACTTTACAATATCACCACCAAGAAGTGAAAATGCAGATGTGTTGTCAGCTTTCTTTTTGAAACTATAGGTGGCTCTGAAAAGAGCCTTTGTTTTACAACGTCCCTAACCTTGCTCCTCCTTATTTGGCCTTGTGGTGGCTCTCGGTCTTCTTGGGCAGCAGCACGGCCTGGATGTTGGGCAGGACGCCGCCCTGCGCGATGGTCACCCGGCCCAGCAGCTTGTTGAGCTCCTCGTCGTTGCGGATGGCCAGCTGCAGGTGGCGCGGGATGATGCGCGTCTTCTTGTTGTCGCGGGCCGCGTTGCCCGCCAGCTCCAGGATCTCGGCCGTCAGGTACTCCAGCACGGCCGCCAGGTACACGGGCGCGCCGGCCCCGACCCGCTCGGCGTAGTTGCCCTTCCGGAGCAGGCGGTGCACACGGCCCACCGGGAACTGGAGGCCGGCCCGCGAGGAGCGCGTCTTGGCCTTGGCGCGAGCCTTGCCGCCCTGTTTGCCGCGTCCGGACATCACGACCTTAACTGCACTGAAAGTAGGTACCGAAGCCAAAGCCCAAGCCTGGCACTTTTTATAACCCCTGAGCGCGAAAAAGAGGGTTTTGCATTGGTTAAATTTGGGGCTTTATAGTAACCAATGAAAGTGCAACGTTGGGACCCTTGCATTCTGATTGGGCAGAACTAACGTCTGACGTTGCCCTGAAGAGTCACCAATCAGATACAGGACTGTAACTTACACCTTATTTGCATAAGGGCTTCTATATAAAAGGGGCAAACTGCACTGTGCTCACATTCTTTATCTTTTTTTTCTTTCTTTGGGCGCTTTTCGTGTTTTCCCGGCCATGCCCGAACCGGCCAAGTCGGCTCCGGCCCCGAAGAAGGGCTCCAAGAAGGCGGTGACCAAGGCGCAGAAGAAGGACGGCAAGAAGCGCAAGCGCAGCCGCAAGGAGAGCTACTCGGTGTACGTGTACAAGGTGCTGAAGCAGGTGCACCCCGACACCGGCATCTCATCCAAGGCCATGGGCATCATGAACTCGTTCGTCAACGACATCTTCGAGCGCATCGCGGGCGAGGCATCGCGCCTGGCGCATTACAACAAGCGCTCGACCATCACGTCCAGGGAGATCCAGACGGCCGTGCGCCTGCTGCTGCCCGGGGAGCTGGCCAAGCACGCCGTGTCCGAGGGCACCAAGGCCGTCACCAAGTACACCAGCGCCAAGTAGACTTGCCAAGTAAGCGTGTTTAAAACTTAACCCAAAGGCTCTTTTCAGAGCCACTAAGTTGTCGGCAATAGAGCTGCAAATACGCGATCAGAATTTGGCTTGGGTTCAGGCAGTTGCTTGGAGGCCATTGTGAGGATTCCATTGCACTGAGTAATGCGTGCCGTGCTCGTAACCGCCTTTGGCCAGAAGGAAACCGGATAGACCGTGCGGTGTCCGCTGTGTGTATGTAGTAAACAGCTCCCTTAACGGACGTTAACACAAGCGTGTGTTTGTGAGCACAAAAGGATTCCTGCTTCTGGCGCAAAAGTGGATCGTTTGGTTGTGTGCGAGAGCGGCTTCCTGTTTAAATCCTAACAGCCTGGTCTTAACGGCCTTCCTTCGTTGCGGTTCTAGTCTGCGTTTATATATTATGAATTTAGTCCCCAGTGATCTCCCGAAATCGGCCTTTTAGCTCAGCAGTTTTGTCACGTCCGAGGCGGTTCCGCATGGCGGAAGGGACATTAAGTTGGCAGAACAATGCTTTCATCCAGCTTTAAAAACTTGGCTTCTCCGGTGCATGGGATCCGGGCCATGCCAGACTACCGTGGGGAGAAGTCTGCAAAGAAAAGAAAAACCGCTTGTTCTCCTGAGCTAAGAAATGGAATACTAGGGCACACACACACAAAGATAACCTGGCTAACCTGGCCAGCTTTCTAGTTTGTCATACATACCGCTAGAGAGATAAGCGATGGGTGGTATAATGGGGAGAAACAAGGGCACATAAGTAACAGGTGGAATCTTGTGCCTCCAATAATTTGAGCAAATTAAAGTCTGTGCAACTGTTTGCTTGTACGAGAACATTGTTCTGAGCTTTGTGACTTTTAAGCTACTAAATTCTCTGCTCTCCAGAGAGAATATGAAATCTGTGTGAAAAGAGTGAGAGAATAAAAGTGACTTTCTCAGGCCCACAATCAGACCTACTGCAGAAGAGACTGGAATGACTGGATCAGATTGGGATAGTCAGAGGCACATCTTGTACCTGTCCTGGCACTTCCCACAGTTCTCCACTAAAGGAAGGAAGGACCAGGACTGCAACCCACTCTTTGTGATGGCTTCTCTAGCTGCCCACAGTGCTTAAAAGTTACAGGTGTGGGTTATAGAATATAACATTTGTGAGTTGGTTATTTGACTTGGCTGTCAGTACCTGTATTTTGCCATTTTAAAATGAGAATAATAAAACCTATTTCAGAAGATTATTTCATGAGAGAATCCATGGAAAATAGTTAGCACAAATTTGAGTAAACTATTATAGGCATGGTTTCTGCTCTTTCACTCTACCTTTGTCTTTTATTAATGCCTTGCAAAGTTTAGGCTTTCGGTTAACCAATCATTGCTTATTGAGAGAATAGAAAGATCCGTCTGTTATCAGTAATTTCAGAAAAGCCTTACTCTCCAAGCCAAATAATGAGATAAGCAGCCTAAATTTTTTTGTCTACTTACGCCTGCAGTTCTTTGGGGGAATTAAGGGAGAGGGAAATAACCCCTATAAGAATAGGCAGCATTTGCAAAAACTACCAAGAATATAAACACAGCATAATTAGATGTGACTCCAAAATAGCCCAAAAGCTTGTAAGAAACTAAGCTATTCTATTATAATCAGAGAAATGCAATTTAAATACACGAAGATTTAGTTTAGCAAACGCTGACTGGAAAAACATTTTAGTCCGCCGTTAGTGAAACGTTGAGGATGGGGAGTAACGGGAACTGAGTACCTGTGGAATATGGGGGTGTAAACTAGAAGTACAACCCTGGAAAGCAAGTTGCTCTTTTCGTGTTGAAAATACACAGACCGCAGTATCAAGCAATCCCACTCCTAGGTCCGCAACCCGAGAAGACGTACAGCCGTGTGCAATGCCCATAGCAGTGCGATTTGTACCAGGGGAGCACAGCAACTTGAATTTCTAGCGTAGAAATGGATATTTGTGTTTTGCAGCGTAGAGAGGTGCATTTTCCAGGACCCCTGCGAGAGCTCTCTGCAACTCCCCTTAACAAACACCGCCGTTTTTCAAGGTTCCCAGTGAGTGGATCCTATTCCTTCGCTTAGACCCTTCGCTCTGACAATATACTCAACAGAAGGTTAGTGTTGGGCCCGGACCTTCACATCTAAGGCCTCCGGAGTCTTAAAACTTTTTTGACTCGACTAATGATCCAGGATTCACCAGATTCCATGCGATTCCACCCCGCAGCGAAAAGCCGTTGGTGAGCAGAGGCTGCGGCCCCCGGCCACCTAGTGCCATTCTTTGCCCGCGTTCTCAACGCCCCACGCGGACCTGTATCTTACAAGCCGCAGCAGGAACTTACACCAGCCAGTCTGGAGACAAGCACTAAAGCTCTTTCAGGGAAAACTTGGGGGCCCTGAAAAGGGCCTTTGTGTTTGGAAATACGGTGGGTCGTGGGTGCTCAGCCCCCGAAGCCGTAGAGGGTGCGGCCCTGGCGCTTGAGCGCGTAGACCACGTCCATGGCCGTGACCGTCTTGCGCTTGGCGTGCTCCGTGTAGGTGACGGCGTCCCGGATCACGTTCTCCAGGAACACCTTGAGCACCCCGCGGGTCTCCTCGTAGATGAGGCCGGAGATGCGCTTGACGCCGCCGCGCCGGGCCAGCCGCCGGATGGCGGGCTTGGTGATGCCCTGGATGTTGTCGCGCAGCACCTTGCGGTGGCGCTTAGCGCCCCCTTTGCCTAGGCCCTTCCCGCCCTTGCCGCGACCAGACATTTCCCGGCAACCTAGCGCACAAAAGTGCAGGAGAGGTGCGCGGCTCCTTTTTATAGGTACCCTCTGCGGACCGGAGTGAAAACCGGAGGCTCTGGGGCGGGCGGTGCGTCCGGGCTGGAGGAGGGATCTAGAAAGGACACGCCCGCCGCTATGCTGCTCCCTTTGTTCTCCGGCCCTCGTTCCCCTCGAGACCTAAGGCTATTTTCTTTTTCTAACGCTATTTACATAAGACTGTACCATTTTGTAAAGGTTTTCTCCTTGTTATGGGGGGGGGGGGGGGAGGGAGGGTTTATGTCCCAAACCTAACTTCCTAGAAGTAGAACAACATGTGCTCATAAAATAGAGATTTTAAGATCTTCCAGGTATGTGGCTAAATTCCACCAAAGGTGTACCGAGTTTCATTTTCAACAGCAGTTCCTATTATCTCTTACTAATGAGTAGAACCATTTAAGAGAAACTAATTTGAAGAAATTAATTGTTCATATATTGAATAGTTCACTTAAAATTATTTCTTGAATTTTCGCTGTTCTGCTGATCAGTCTATTTGTACTGCTGAAATATTATACTTATTTGTAACATTGAAAATTATCTTTGTATTTGGCTCTACATTTATTATGGTAAATTAGTTATCTTTGAAATATTGTGTCCTCCTAACCTGAAAAATACTGAATCTCTCTATCAATCTAGGTCCTTAAGTGTATCTCAGTAGTGGGGTTTTTTTCTAGATAAAATATAATTTTAAAAACTTTTTTGAGCTTTCATTAATGGCAAGAACAAATAATTTGTCATTAATGAACAAGTAGAAAATTCAGGGAAATCAGAAAAAGAAAGTATACTTTGATCTATCTAAGAAAATCTTTATTAAAAGAATATACTTAATATTATATACTTAGTTAAAAATATATATAATTTTACTATTGCTTAACTTCTGAGAAATTTTAATCACTTTTTTCGGCATTAGCATGTTATCCCCTTGTTGTCCAATTATTTTCTTGCTGTCGTTTATTTCAGTGAGTTACTTTTAACAAGGTTGCATTATGGTATTTCTAAAGTATTCCATTTAAATTTCATAAAATAAAAATAATTTTAAATGTCATTAAAATATTGAAATTTTTTCCTGCATTTATGTTGCAATAAAAGAAAACTTGCCAAACACTTGAAGAAACTGATTCAGACAGTGGGAGGCAAATTCAGTGTATTTTATGGAGGGGGGATAGTATAGGTTAATTTAAGGGCAAATACAAATAGAAAGTAAGAGACTTACTTCTCCCTGAGGGTCCCTCTATTTTCCTTTTCCTCTTTCAGGATTTCTTTCTCTGTCCTTTCCAAATGTATGTAAATCCTTTTGATGGCTAAATAAGTCTTTGGCCAGCCTCTTAACTCAGGAACTTTCCTCAAGGATCTTCGAGACCTTTTTGGAAATGTAATCATCAAGGAAAACAGTACTCTGCCAGTTGCTTGAAAGGGAATTGGACCTAACTTCAGCTGGCATCTGAGTCCACACTGCAAAACCTATCTAATGTAAAAGGTTGTGTCCCCTTGGTTCTAAGAAAGTGGTATTTCTCTCTGTCTTTGCCATCTCTTTCGAAGATTGCCAGTGATGAACACAATATTCTGACTTTATGCTTATTGAACAATACAATTGTTTTCTTTTTCTTCCTTATACTTCCCCAGCATTAGTTCATTGGAATACATTTTAGAGACCCTCCTTTCTCTACTTTAAAAATCTGTAAAATTCCACCAACCTGTAGCCTCACTCTTTCTCTGATTTCTTGGATATTTGCATGGCCTCTAGTCATGATAAAGGTAGCAATGGATGGATGTCTGAAAAGTTGGTCAGGCTCTTTATAGTTTATGAAACTGAGAGGCAACGGCATTTATTTTTCTATAAACCTACAGTATATTATTTTGTAAAAAATGCAAAGCTATTTGGGCTGTTTTCTAATACTAACTGACTTTAATAGATGAAGATAAACTTCAGGCAAATCAAGGCACTTTGCTTGTGTTTTCCACAGTTGAAGGGTAGCCGACTGTGCCACCTGAACTGTTTGTCATAAGGCTGACTTTGAACTGATTATTTTTGAGAAATAGCATATACAGGAGGATGTCTAAACATACAAGTAACTTTTTAGTAAGAGGCATTTACATTTATAAAGGAAACTGCCATTTCTAAGTACCAGGAAGGAAGACTATAAATAACAGGAGAATTTTAATGGAGAAGACACCACTTTAATGTGTTTATCCTGCTTTTCCTGGTATCTTCCCATAACTGTCCCCCCTCCCCCCACCCCAACACATGCCCCTTTCTTTTGGCTTTAGCAGGAGATGGTATATAAGGTGCCGGCTTGGCCATCTTGGGGAGTTTATTCATTTTTCCTGTTTCCCATGTCTGTATGAGGTATACGTGTTGATAAAATTTGGTTGTTTTTCTCGTAATAATCTGTCCTTTATTACGTGAATCTCAGCCCAGAACTGAAACAGGTAGGGGGACAATTCTTTTCTCCTCCCCAACACAGGACACCTCAAAGCCGGCAGCAAGCTCTCTTAGTCACACTTGTAAAGTGCATCCTGTACCTAGCGATTGTCTACCGC
Organism: Ursus arctos; assembly: GCF_023065955.2. Taxonomy (NCBI): domain Eukaryota; kingdom Metazoa; phylum Chordata; class Mammalia; order Carnivora; family Ursidae; genus Ursus; species Ursus arctos. The sequence goes on from NW_026622997.1 coordinate 2,408,384, forward strand.
TTCCTTTAGGCCAAGCCTCCACCGTCTCTCAAACAGACTACCACAGCAGTTTCCTAATTTATAGCCTTACTTCTGAACTACGCATTCACCACACACTTGCCTTAATGAACTTCCAAAGTTATGTAAGTTGGGTTATGCCATTCCCGTGTTCAAAACTTAGAATGGCCATTTAGAATGACTTGCAAGACTCAGCTTGGCATGATCTGACCTCTGCCTGTCTCTGTGAACACACTTTCTACCCCTGTTCCCTCTGCTCTTGATCTTTCTTACACATTCTTGATCTCAGACTTGATCTTTACCTTCCTTACGCTTTGTGCTCCTGCTGAAACATTTCATGTATACGATGGCTTCGGGTATTTGCATTATCTTCTTAGAAGACTTCTCCCAGCACAACTGTCAGAATGGCTACAACCAATGACCCAGGAAACAACAGACGTTGGTGAGGATGCAAAGCAAGGGGGACCCTCTTGTTCTGTGGGTGGGAATGCAGCTGGTGCAGCCGCTCTGCAGAACAGCATGGAGGCTCCTCAAAAAGCTGAAAGTAGAGCTACGCTAGGACCCAGCAATTGCACTCCTGGGTATTTACCCGAAGGACACAAAAATACGGAATCGAAGGGGTACGTGCAGCCCGATGTTTACAGCAGCATTGTCAACAATAGCCAAACTAGGGCAAGCACCCGAATGTCCATCGACTGATGACTGGATAAAGAAGTTGGGGGGCGCCTGGGTGGCTCAGTCGTTAAGCATCTGCCTTCGGCTCAGGGCGTGATCCCGGGGTCCTGGGTTTGAGCCCCACATCAGGCTCCTCCGCTGGGAGCCTGCTTCTTCCTCTCCCATTCCCCCTGCTTGTGTTCCCTCTCTCGCTGGCTGTCTCTCTGTCAAAAAAAAAAAAAAAAGAAGTTGGCATATATACACTATGGAATAGTACTCAGCCTTCAAAAAGTATGAAATCTTGTCATTTGCAGTGATGTGGATGGAACTGGAGGGGATTGTGCTGAGCAAAGTCAGTCAGTCAGAGAAGGACAATTACCATGTGGTTTCACTCATATGTGGAATTTAAGAAACAAAACAGATGAATATGGGGGGGACGGTGAGAGGCAGACAATAAAACAGACTCTTAACTATAAGGAGCAAACAGGGTTGCTGGAGGGGAGGTGTAGGGGAGGGATGGCCCAGTGGCGATGCGCATTAAGGAGGGCCCTTGTGGTGATGGGCACCGGGCGCTGTGTGTAAGTGACGAATCACTAAATTCTAACTCCGGCTACTGATCTAATATTACAGTCTGTGTTAACTGGAATTTAAATAAAAGATTGAAGCACAAACAAACCAAAAAAAGAAATATTTTCCCCAAAAGAACAGCATAATTTACCACCTGGTATTATTCAAATCTCTGCTTAAATACCATCTAGTCAGAATTTTTCCGGGGTCATTGTAGTGGGTTGAATTGTGTCCCTTCTCTCACCCCCAGTTTATGTCTACCTGGTTTCCTCAGAATGTCACTTTATTTAGAAATAAGGTTTTTGCAGATATAATTATTACAGATCTTGAGATGAAATCATGCTGGATTTAGCATGGGCCTTAAATCTAATGACTGGTGTCCTTACAAGGGAAGGGGAGGGCACAGAGATGCACAGGGACGAAGGCTACGTGACGCTCCATGTAGACATTGGAGACAAGCCGCCGCAAGCCAACGTCAGGGATTCCGATCCACCACCAGGAGCCGGCACGAGGCACGGAATTTCTCCCTCAAAGCCGCTAGAAGGAACCAACCCTGGTAACTCCGTCGTCTTGAGCTGCTGGCCTGCAGAACTGGGTAAGAATACATTTCTGTTATCTAAAGCGTCCAGTTGGTGGTAAATTGTGACAAGCAGCCCAGGAAATGAGTATCGGCACCCAAAAGGGAAGACTCACAGCTCGCCTGTCTCTCCACAGTCCACGAACCTGATTTGGTTTTCCTGATGGCACTGATCACAACCTAAAATTTAATAGTTTTTAAGTTTATTTTGTTTCTTGCTGGAACACATATGCTATGAAGGCAAGGAAATTGTCTTGTTCACTTTGTATGTGCGATGTCAGTTGGGTGTGTCCTAGGACAGTCGTTGAAGCATTGAATGACTCCTCTTGAAAATAGGTGATATTTTTCCATTTTATGGAGAATTTTGTAATTTATTACCTTCTTCCTTGAAACTCATGTTTCCAAATTGACGCTACCATATTTTTGAGTCTAAAATGAGTGTAATGTAAAATTAATGTTACAAGTAGAGTTAGCATTTCTTTTTTGAGTGTTTCTTTTGTTAAAAAGAAAACCACGGCCCAAAATGGCTTCACTTAGGTTAAGGCTCCAAGTCAGCAAACCAGGGCTTAATACCTAATTGAACTGCAGTTTCAACCTTCCCCAGAAATGGACATTTTAACCAGTCAGTCAGAAATTTTCTGATAAGCACCAAAGAGGTGATCTGTCTCAGGGACCCCCTTCACCCCCAAAAGGAAGATGAGGTAATCTGCATGACCGGACCCCTGACCTTTCCCCTAAGAGGTGATCTGGCCTGAAACAATCCTTTTTCTTTTGTTTATACTTTCTTGCCTCACCCTTCTAATAAGAAGAATGTTTTATGAAACATTCCGATTTCTACAGCTCCTCAGATGCTGCCCAGTCCGGGAATCAATTAATGAAGTCCGTTAGAGCTTCAAATGGACTTGGTTGAATGTTATTTTTTTAACAGATTATTGGCACATAATGGTCTATTGTGCTTGCCTACTTAGGTGTTTTAGGTTTGATGAAATTCGGTACTAAATGCTGTAGTCACCATGAACGTATGTGCGTTTGACCAAATAGCTCTTCGGAATAAACCCATAGAGATTCATCTTAGCCAAAAAACATTTTTAAAAGATTTTATTTATTTGACAGGGAGAGAGAGCACAAGCCAGGGGAGCAGCAGGCAGAGGGAGAGGGAGAAGCAGGCTCCCCGCTGAGCAAGAGCCCAGCGTGGAGCTCAATTCCAGGACCCTGGGATCATGACTGGGGCCGAAGGCAGATGCTTTACTGACTGAGCCACCCAGGCGCCTCTTGACCACATTTTTGTTGGAGAATCCAGTCTTCTCATCCTGTACCAGATGGACATTCAGAAGAAAAGTGATGCACTCCAGAAGGAAAGTGACGATGTCACCAGCTAGGGCCCAAGACCTGACCTTTGCTGCCCACCTGCCTGTAACCCCTGACGTCTGTCCCACATTTTCCTGTAGCTCTTCTTCCCAGCTGGTCTCTGATCTCACGCAACAGACCTGGGGGGCAGAGTATCCCCTGGCAGAAAGTGAAACTACCCGTCAAGTATTAACAACTGCCCAGACCACCCAGACCAGTTTGAACTTATCCCGACTCCGGCCTGTGCAGGTGGACCACGGAGTGACCCAGGGAGTGACCAACAGTGACCTGTGCCTCATTATCATACTAGAATCTGCCCAAGGAGGAGCACAAGGCTCATTTACATAACACACAATGTGTGTCTAGGCATGTTTCTTTAAGGCGCATGGGCGACCTTACGCCTGCCTCTACATACAATGACGAGTCATCTTCCTACATATTCATCCAAACCCGAAATAAAAGGAACCCGCTCAGCCTTCTTGGGGAGTCACGGCTTTGGAAGTTCTTGTGACCTCCTTATTTGCTGCAGATAAAGTTTCCCTTGTGGGACAACTCACCTGGTGCAGTTTCTTTCTTTTTAAGATTTTATTTATTTGAGAAATAAGGCGGGGGATGGTGGGGAGCAGAGGGAGAGGGACAAGCAGACTCCGTGCTTATCGCGGAGCCAGGGGCTCGATCCCAGCCAGGAGATCATGACCTGAGCTGAAGTCAAGAGCCGGGTGCTTAACCGACTGAGCCACCTGGTGCCATTTCTATCTGTGACTCCCGAGGAATGAACTCCCACATGACTTCCCTTACAACGATATAGGTTTTCTGTGTTTTTTCTGTTTGCTTTTGGATGTCATTCCACATGAGAGCAATCCAGGCCTTCTATTCCCCTTTGATTTGGGTTGCAGCTCACAAATAAATTGATAAGGGAACATACAGGGAAAGGAGCAGAATCCTGGCAAGGCAAGGGCAGGTCTCAGGCTAAAGGAAGGACTGATCATCGTCCTTCCCTCCTCTTTCCTCCGTCCCCTCTCCCCCCAGTTTCCCCAGCATGCCCACATGGTTTTCTTAATGTCTCCCTGCACTATTCTAAAAAGTCAAAAAGCCTATGCAACTTGAAATGAATAGAACATCCAAACTGTGTTTAATGGATAGATAAATGTCTACAAATATAAGAAAAAGTGCTCAATTACATTAACCCAGAAGATTAGATTTAAAATGGGAAAAAAAGCCTTAAAAGTATTGTAAAGAGAGACCTTTCATTTGCTTTAAACTTTTGTTTAGCAATATTCTGTGTATCATTTAGAAATATAATGCAGATTTCAGATTTATTAATACAGACCTACTACTGTACTAACAAATACAAATACTAGCATTAGGTACTGAAAGGTAGCAGAACAGGCCACCCCAAAATATTCCACTCTGGCATAAGGTTGATTTTGAGCTGAAGGCATTTGAGATGAAGCAGACAGAAGAAACGCTCCTTGTCTTCCTGCTTATTTCCCTGAAGCAGGAAGTAGATTTACAAAGCTGTCCCTCCTTCCCTCTCTACCAGGAAGGACAAAGGTTCATTCCAGTGTCAGGGTAGGCAGTTAGTGAGTGCTCTCACAGGATGCCTGGAGGCCAGCAAGGAGGAGGCCACGGGGAAGGTCAGAGGCCTGTACTGGCCGCATCCACGAGCAGCCGGATCCCACCAGACAGGCCCAAGATGGCGGCGCCTCGACAGGAAACCCCTGAGCGAGTGAGGAGGAAAAAGCGGGAAACCCAGCTTCCGGCCCACGTAACAAATACCCCGCCCCCTAGTCCACAGCTGTCAGTAAAAGATAGGAACCCAGCCCCCAGGACGCACAGCTCGCTCTGTTTCGAGCTCACCATGCTCTCACATCTTGAGAGCGTACCTTTGCTTTAATAAACTCCTGCTTGTACCCATCATACACTGTGTTGTGTTTGCTCTTGAATCCTTTCTCTTGAGGAGACCAAGGACCTTCTGCGACATCTTTGATATGGGTTGGGTCCAGACCTCAGGGCCCAGGGTCTCCCAGTTTACCCAGCAACACCCGTAGACGGCTTTAGACTCTTATCAGTGGAGAAGGCACCAACTTATATCTGCCTAACAAACTTTATTTTTGTTTTCCTGGTAGTCTTCCCATAACTGACTTCCCCTCACCTTTTGTCTTTGGCTTATAGTGGCGGAGGGCAGGATGCCCCAAAGATGCGCCACGTTGCCGAGATTATTGAGCTGAAGACAACAAAGACCCTGTGCACTTGAGAGAAACTTTTGTCCCTCCCTTAGCTACAGAGAAGAATCTAAATTGGGTCTTTCCCCAGAAGGGGATTATTAACAGAGATAAATTTTAGCCGAGTGACCCATCTGTATGTCAGGGCAAACATCTAATTACCAAACTTCTGCTCTTCTTATTGCCCCATGAAGTGCATCCCTTTCCTTTGAAATCCCGGCCCCTTCTCCTTAGCTCAGAAGGAGACATATGCCTTCTTTTGCCTGTCTTTGGAATTTCCAGGTCTGTGTGGATTCCCTGTACAAATGCTATTAAATTAGATTTTTCTCCTGTTAATCTTTCTCAGGTCAAGTGGATTCTTGGTCCAGCCGGAAGGACCCTTGAAGGGGACAAGAATTCTTGCTCCCTGACAAGCTGAAGACAGTATTTAAACAGTATTTCTAAGGCACCTCGCGGGTTCCTCGTTGTCCCCAGTGTAGCTCCCATGAGTACACGAGGTACACATGTTAGAAAGGAGACAGCAGGCCCCAAATGGAGTCAGCGGTATAAGCCCCACATCAGCAAACCAAGATTTAATACCTAATCTAGTCCCAGTCTCACTCCGCGACTCCCCCCACCCCCCCCCCCCCAGGAATGTAACCTTTAGCCAATTGCAATTAACCTAGTCTGCTAGTAAAATAATCCACCAATGGGGCCGTCCAATCCCTTTAGAGGGTGACCTTGCCTGAAACAATGCATTCTTTGCTAATAATTTTCTTTTTCTGCCGCCTTTCCACCTTCAAAAGCCTTTTCTTTTCTATAGCTCAGCAGAACTTTCTATGGCTGGACGGGATGCTTCCTGATCCATGAATTATTGAATAAACCCAATTTGACCTTTACCCAGTTGAATTTTTGTTGTTTAACAATGTTAATATTAAAACTTCTGTGTGTTTTTCTTTGGGAAAACTGTCTTTTATTATAGGGATCTCAGCCAAACACTCAGAAGAGTAGAGGAAAAATCATTTTTCTTTCCCTATGATTGGAAGACATACTTAAAGACAACAATTGAATAATGAGTAAAATCATTTGGGTCACAGCTTCTAATATGCCCATCAAAAAGTTAAATATTTTACCACGGGGGGGGGGGTGCATTTGAGTGCCTATCATTGTTAGATACTGTTGTCAGCATTCATTTTTAATCCAAGAAGCCATATTTATACTAGGATTAGAAGCAGGTATATTTTACCTAAAAAAAAGCAGTTATATTTTAAGTACAAAAATAGGAACAAGGGTATGAATATTAATATGACATATTAATAGACTTTAGGTGTTAAAGAAATCCCATATAGGAAGGTGTGCTTTCAGGGAAAAAAATTATAATTAGGTTGAAAAGTCACGGGTAGGTCAACCAAATTTTAGAACACGGATTTTGAACCTGGAGTCCATATATGCCACAATACCGCTGAGGATAAAAATCCGGCCGTGCATGGTTGGGGGGGGCAGTGGTAGTGAGGAGAAACCCCAGGAGTTGGGATGGGGAAAAATATAATTTATCTCTGACTGATCTTTAGCATTTTTCTTTATAATGAATTTAGGCCACAAACCTCAGAACCTGTGAGTATGTCACCCAATGAAAATCACAGATAATCTCATCTCTCATAACAATTGCCAGATTATCTTGAACCGTTATTTGCTCGCTTAATTATTGATGGCAGTCATTAGGCTCGCCAAGATTGTATTATGTAATGTGCTCACTATTGAGGCACACGTGTCAGTCCTATCAAATTTATTCTTAAAAATACAGTGATAATTATGGGATGCATTTTTTGCAATGTTTGCATTTTATGCACTTCAAATATTATTCTGAGAAGGATTTCCATAAATGTCACCAGGCACCCAAGGGTGTCCATGACATTGAAGAAAAAAGCGCTAAGAATGCTTTTTTTTTTTTTTTCTTTTCTTTTTGAGATGACATCAGTTAAAGGAGTTCAGTGAACAGAAAGTAGGAGGCAAGATTCTGTGCTCTGGGCAGTAAAAACCTAGGCAGGGGTTTTCCTTATTTTGTTACAACAGCAACGAAAGTTAGGCGTGGTGCTCATCAACGGACCTTCCTCCTGGGAGGAGAGGCCGGGGGCTGTCAGAGCCCACCACCCGGATACTTCATTCCTAAGCAGCCCTTTGTCAAACCGTACCAGAATCCTCTACTTGAGAGTATCTTCTTTCCTCCACTGGCACCTTTAGGCCTGTAAGGCAGAACAGCCTGTGTGATGAGGGGCCCTTTACGTTTCAATGGCACTAGTTACTAGTTACGGGAAACATCCTTTAAATGTTTTGAGTAGTTTCAGGTGTGACAGAAATTGCCCTGAAGCAACAGCCCCGACGATTTTAGGCTCATCCCAAATGTGAGAAACTTTTCTCGGGCCCCAGAATGGCGTCATACCACCAATGGATCCCAATATTGTATTCATTTGGCAACATCGAGGGTGGTGGTGAGAGCAGTGCCTCAAAGCATGTGTGTTAGGAAAAAATGGATGTGACTCTTGACAGCCTTTGGATGGGGGAAGACTGTCCTGTAATGAAGCTCTCCATTGACCTGTATGGAGCTGGATGTCCTTGGGCATGATGGTGACGCGCTTGGCGTGGATGGCGCACAGGTTGGTGTCCTCGAAGAGCCCCGCCAGGTAGGCCTCGCACGCCTCCTGCAGCGCCATGACGGCCGAGCTCTGGAAGCGCAGGTCGGTCTTGAAGTCCTGCGCGATCTCGCGCACCAGCCGCTGGAACGGCAGCTTGCGGATCAGCAGCTCGGTGGACTTCTGGTAGCGCCGGCTCTCGCGCAGGGCCACCGTGCCGGGCCGGTAGCGGTGCGGCTTCTTGCCGCCGGTGGCCGGCGCGCTCTTGCGGGCCGCCTTGGTGGCTAGCTGCTTGCCACGCCATCTGCTAAACTCAGCCAGGGACGCTTTTATGCACCAGAAAACTTCACTGACAAAAGCTTGTAGCTGGGGGCGCGAACTCACTAGGCAAACAATTAGATTCTGCCCCGTTTGAAAAGGAATTTGCGGTAATTGGGAGAAGGCACCTTGTGTACCTTGTCTATCGTCCACTGCAGGTTTAGGCTTTCGTGCACGGTGTTGCTTTCAACCGGGATAGAGGACAGGTAAGAACGGCGCAATTTCGTACGTTTCATTTTCTCATTCAGTATAGAAACAAATGTTAAGCTCTTTTTCAGAAAATATAGGTGGCCCTGAAAAGAGCCTTTGGTTTGGACTCCGCTTACTCGAGCTACCATAAACGGTCATATGGGCCACTACTTGCCCTTGGCCTTGTGGTGGCTCTCGGTCTTCTTGGGCAGCAGCACGGCCTGGATGTTGGGCAGGACGCCGCCCTGCGCGATGGTGACTTTGCCCAGCAGCTTGTTGAGCTCCTCGTCGTTGCGGATGGCCAGCTGCAGGTGGCGCGGGATGATGCGCGTCTTCTTGTTGTCGCGGGCCGCGTTGCCCGCCAGCTCCAGAATCTCGGCCGTCAGGTACTCCAGCACGGCCGCCAGGTACACGGGCGCGCCGGCCCCGACCCGCTCGGCGTAGTTGCCCTTGCGGAGCAGGCGGTGCACACGGCCCACCGGGAACTGGAGGCCAGCCCGCGAGGAACGCGTTTTCGCCTTGGCGCGAGCCTTGCCACCCTGCTTGCCACGTCCAGACATTATGACTTCAAACGTGTTGAAAGGGTAGGGGTAGCACTTTTTATAGCCCTTATTGGGCTTGAAAAAGAAAATTTTTCATTGGTTAAGATTGCAGCTTTATCTTACCCAATGGAAATGCAACTTTGGAACCCTTGCGTTCTGATTGGGCAGAACTAACGTCTGACGTTGCCCTGACTGGCCACCAATCAGATAGCGGACTGTAATTTACCCCTTATTTGCATAAGAGGTTCTATATAAATGGGACCCATGACGTTTTCCTTCTGCTTTTTTTTTTCTTTTTTTAAAAGGAGTTTTGAGCCGTTGCGAATCATGCCTGAGCCAGCCAAGTCCGCGCCTGCCCCGAAAAAGGGCTCCAAGAAGGCGGTGACCAAGGCGCAAAAGAAGGACGGCAAGAAGCGCAAGCGCAGCCGTAAGGAGAGCTATTCCATCTACGTGTACAAGGTACTGAAGCAGGTGCACCCCGACACCGGCATCTCGTCCAAGGCCATGGGCATCATGAACTCGTTCGTCAACGACATCTTCGAGCGCATCGCGGGCGAGGCGTCGCGCCTGGCGCATTACAACAAGCGCTCGACCATCACGTCCAGGGAGATCCAGACGGCCGTGCGCCTGCTGCTGCCCGGGGAGCTGGCCAAGCACGCCGTGTCCGAGGGCACCAAGGCCGTCACCAAGTACACCAGCGCCAAGTAAATAGTGAGTTGGCTGCAAATCGAAAACTAACGGCTCTTTTCAGAGCCACCTATATTCTCAAGGAGAGAGCTGCTGCTTGCTTTCTGTGCTGGGCTCTTGTAACTGTTACTGTAATCACTGAGCAATGTCAGACTTTTCCTGTCGCGATAACTGAACGACAAACATTACCAGGCCCTGGCAAAGCTCTGGAGCTCCTTTGTGCAAAGTCACAATGCTCTGAGCTTTTCACTGTCCCTTAGGAACTATTAATCTTTAGGATTAAGTAACGCTGGTAAAGAAAGCTAAGCTCGAAGCAAGTTCAAATACTCTTCCAGTTATCTGTCGAGAGTAAAGAGTTGGGCGCGGGTGCAGGGGTTTCGCGGGCAGTTTGAATCTGCCGCGCTTCCTCTCCGCGCCCTGATTGGTAGCCGGCATCTGGGCGCGCCCGCGGGGGTGGATGCGCGGAGACCCGCGGCCGGTCCCGCCCCCTGGCCCAGCACACCGCAGCCCCCGGAGTGAACGTGCCTGGCGGTCCGTGCTGCTTTTCATTCCCCTCGTCTTTAGCGTTCTATCCTTGTGGGAATGATGTTTATAATTTTCCTCTTGGAATTTTCGTTGGAGAGAAAGGAGTTTGGAGGATGTCCTTTTCAGTCTGAGGAGTACCAGTGCTTTATTGCTAATTAGGGCGCCGCTTTCCCTTTGCCATATACCCATATAATGGAAAATACTACAAGGCGAGACCGGACTATGGGGGGGGGGGTCCAATGAAGGCAAAGAAGCTTGATGGCATTTATCCTAGACTCTGCTGGAACAAAAATCAGTGTTTGTTTTAAAGTTCCTTTTGTTGGTATTTTAAATCCTATGTTGGACGTTGCCTGGAACCAGCGAGGAAGATCAAAGAAACTCCGTGTCAGGTTGTAAGTAAGAACCAGTCGCCCAACGATTGTGCGTATTCAGTATCCTGTGTCTCTTAGCTTAAAAGCCTCGATGTGTAAAGCATTTGGAAGCTTCCAGTACGGCTGGTTTGGGGTTTAGGTCATTTTAAATGAATTTAATTTAAATACATTACCTAATTTATCTAAAACGGACCTAAATCTAATACAGTGATAATGCGTAAAACACTATTTTGTTAAATCCAGTGTCAAATGTACAGTTCTTTGTTGACTCAGATCGTACTCCTACGTCAATCTTGCGTGCTCTCCGAAATGTCCTTCCGTTTCTGAGCTGCTTCTAACGGTGTGTCCAGCATTTAGGAACTGCCTCCATACAGTTCCTCATATATGTCGGTTTGAATTGCTATTAACTGGTTTGTTGTATGTTTCCACATAGAAAATGTTCAGTCATGACAGGAAAAACAAAGAAGGAAGAGAAAGTTCTTTCCTTCATCTCCATCCCACACGAATGATAACTGAGTATCTGTAAATAAACAGAACATAAATAATTTTTGTCACTTCTGTGACGTGTCACATGAGCCCCCCGACCCTTTCCAATAGTCCAGGTAGTCCAATAGTCCAGACCTAATCCAAATAGTCAGATGATCATTTCCAAGCTAAATACTTTTTTTGTTGTTTGTCTTATAGGATATAGAAACCAGAATAAAAAGCCAGAATCTGTGGGAAAAGGACAGGGCTTGAGACAGAAGATGAGTCATAGGCAGTAGTCCGTTCCCAGATGAAAATTTGTAAAGACTCGAAAACTACAAAGTTGAAAAGATCCCAGCTAATTCTCCTGTTACTCAGAAAATTAAACTGCCTAAGCCGTAAACAAATCAGGTAAATAAATCGAATTTTCAACTTTGAGGTAATTTGCACCTTGATGGAATCCCCTTGTAAATAAAGCAAGGTTTTAATCCTTTCCTTGAAAAACTCTTATCACTTTAATCCATTGCTAATCAGCTCAGAAGAACTGGTTCAAAACGAAACTAACATGGTATGTCATTGAAAAAAATGTACATTGTGAAATATCATATCACAAAATAAGTAGATATTTGTTGCTCTAAGTACTTACGACTATTTGACAGGTCTTCCCCAGAAATCACAAACTAGAATGATGCCTAGAACGTCGTGTTAGAACTAGTTGGTTGTACATATCTTGTTTTCCAGCGATATCAAATGATTATATTTCATTTTTCTACTGTGTACATATTTCTTTTTAAACTAATCTCCAACAGTTGTTGAAATCAAGGCACCCCTTCCCCAGGGAGTTAATAGAGCCCCACTGACAAAGTCTATGGAGAGATCAGTGGCCCTATATCTAGAGATCATGCAGGTATCTACTTCCGTTATACCTTTGGTATGTTAAAGTTAATTCCATTGTAATGTAACTTTGGTTAATTTTATTTTCAAGTTTTGATAATATATGGTAAATTTCCAATTAGTAATAACTATATTTACAAACTGTCCATTGATTTGCATGAATTCTCCTAAGCTTTAATTTCGAAGTGTCACTTTTCTTGGTATTGCCCCCAAATGCTGGACGTGCGGCTCTCTTAAGCGTTTGTATTCATGACATGAAGGCACATTTGCATCCTGCACATAAATGTAGAGCGGAATTTTTGAATTTTAATAATAAAGAAAGGATTCCTTATTATTATATATTATATATGTATATATATTATATATAATAAAGAAGAACTTGTTTTGCACATTATTCATATGTGTTCTAGGCTGTGTAAATGCATCTGTTCTCACTTACTGTGGAAACTATACTACACACCGGACACTGGGAAACCCGACGAACACGTTGCTTGTGCTCCTGCTGTTCCTCGCACACCGTGGGATCTAGAGCTATGGTGCTTAGGTCAGCGTTTGATTGGCACATGGAAGCGACGTATCCCAGGCCCAGCCTGAGCAAGGACGGAAGGGAGAAAATAAGTGTTGGAGCAAGTAGCCCACTCTCCAGTTATTTCTACGTCCGAAACATAGTTATGCTTTTTATTTTTAATAACATGAGGAGTTTCCTATAAATTGTTGATTGAGAAAGACTATCCAGGTTGGAAACTAGGCCGTGGCACTTAAAATTTGCATTTACACATGACTTTAATTTCTCTAGCTTTTTTCCTCATTTAAAAAGGGGGTCTAGTAATGCTTCTGGTGAGTTCCCATTTTTCTTGTGCCTAGAACAACGCCTCGCATGTGGCAAGTATTCAACCTGTGTGATGTGACTTAGCAGCGGTATCAGAAACAGTGAGGACAACGTACCACTCAGGGTACAAAGACGAGGGCAAGAGAGGGGAATTGCTGCCCGTGGGAGGAGCATTGCATCTCACCGGTTACTTTTGCTGGAAAGAGAAGTGATCTAAGATACCGACCTAAACGGATTCATGTGTGTGGCTGATTCGTCTGGGGAGGAAAGATGGGAAGGGGCAAAAGTGGAGGAGGTTTGTTGACAAGTTTTGGAGAAGAGTGAGATGGATGAACTCAGAATGGTGCAGAGTATAGGAATAATGTTGGCCCACGCCAGTGCCAACCACGAAGTCCAGGCTTCCAAGGACGCTTTCGGTAACCAGGCAGACAACACCAACCGCATGCATGTCGCCAAGTTTCTTTTCTCAGCGCCCTTCTTACTGCCCCGGCAGTTTGTAAGCGAGGCGGCGAAGTGGTGCTAGGACAGGGTGCACGGGAGCGCTTCATACACACTTAGCTCGGCAGAGCTGACCCGGAGGCGGACGCTGCCAAGTCACGTATCCTAGGACAAGTCTTCCTGGCTCCATTTTGTCCTGGATGAGGCAGATACGGACTTCACTGAGATAGACAATTATTCTAGATTTGGGGTGTTTCGCTCTCAGGCCGTTGCTAGCAAGCTTATCTATGAACTTATTGAATGCTTTATACCTCCTGTCTCACAACACCGTTTTGACCCGTTTCAGTACATTATAGAGAAGAGGAGGCAATGCGAAGACGGCCACGGGACTCACTACTCTAACGTGTAGCACAGCCTTCATGACGGCGGCCTTGTCAATTACTGGGAGGCTCAGGGAAAGCGGCATCTGGGAGTTTGGCAAGTCACTGGAGTTCTGTTCATCTGGGTAATGTATAGGGACTGAAGAGCAACAAAGAATAGCCCTAATTTCTGCCATTGCCAAAACACACTGGTTAAAGAAGAGAGAGGCAGAATTGGAGGGTCCGTCTGCTGCGAGGCTTAATCACCAGCTCAAACGACCTTCACTTTCCATCCTTGGATCTCAGGGCTTACTCTGTTGAGTTTATTGGCTTTTTGGTTTTTGTTTTTACAAGTTGTGGTATTCAAAGGAGGAATGCCTCTGCCAGTGGACGCTGAGATGACACTATTCAATTTTATTGACTTACCAAAAATGGTTCGTTTTTTTATGTAAAGTTAAAGCAATTTTAATTCGATTCACTAGCTGGCTTAAGACATACGTGGTAAGTTTTGATTTGGGGGATTTTGGCCTTTGGATTCCTCTGTTGCTCAAACTTCTCTAAGTTTTTAATTTCCTTCTTCCTCTTGCACTTTCTCTTTCTAGGAGACGGGCCGATAACTGGAACAGAGGCAGTTTGCATGTTCTTTAAAAGGCTGTCATAAAAAATACACAATGAAAGCCAGTCCACTTAGTCTCAGAAATCTTCAAATACAAGTTAAACTACACTAATGTAAGTTACTATAACATTGATAAATACACAAATAAAGTTTCAATAATTCTTAAGAATTGGTCACCTGGTGAAATGGTTTTTAGATAACTGAGTTGAGAAAAATTGTCCTTTCTACCCATATTTGTCTATTTAACCTGATCACTGGTTTTTCTTTCCTTCTCCCTTAGCATTTTATTTAGGGTGTCTTGGTGTCACATAACTCTGCAAGTTACACAATATATAGATGGCCTCACAATAGAACCAGAAGAGCAGTGGATTCCAGATTATGAGCTATTTTCTATAGCTAAAAAGATTTTGCATGCTCTTAAAATTAGGACTGAGACACGCAAAATGGCAAATCATCATTGTTATGGAGAAGCAGTATGTGGAAAAGAGTGTATTTTGGTTTTTGGCCATCGTTTATTTCTTGATTTACAAAAATTAATTGAATTTCTGTATAACAACAAACTTTTTCAGAAATTATTAAATATATATATAGAACCACATAATAGCTGGGGTGCCTGGGTGGCACAGTCGTTAAGCGTCTGCCTTGGGCTCAGGGCATGATCCCGGCGTTATGGGATCGAGCCCCACATCAGGCACCTCTGCTATGAGCCTGCTTCTTCCTCTCCCACTCCCCCTGCTTGTGTTTCCTCTCTTGCTGGCTGTCTCTGTCGACTAAATAAATAAAATCTTAAAAAAACAAACAAACCACATAATAGCTGCATTGTATGATTAAGAAGAAATCCAATGCTATCAGACTCTTATTTAAAGGTATTAAATGAAAAGATGTAATGTGTTCATGGACAGGAAATATTCAATAGCATAAAGATGTCAATTCTTCTAAAATCAGTATAATTATTCAAGGAAATTCCAGTCAAAACCGTAATGTTAGTTTTGGAATTTGGAAGTTAATTCTAACGTTTATTTGAAAAGCAAAGTGATAAAAAAAAAATCCAAGAAACCCAGTGAGAGGTTGAACATGGTTTAGTGATAAAAGACTTATATAATACTATGTCGTACTGCACAGAGATGGAAACACTTACCAACTGAATTCAATAGAAAGCCAAGGATCACATCTAATTTTTTGTTGAAACTTCACAAAAGAGAGGTGAGATTTCAGGTTAGTGAGGAAGAGTTGGGCTGCTCAAAAAAATTGATTGGGGCAACTGGTTATGGGGTGGTTGTTGGAGGAAGACCCCTAAATGTACATAGAAAACCACTAAGGTCTTTGGAAGATAAAATAGGAAAATATGGCTATAGAGAAGGCTTTTCAAACAAGAAACAAAGGCACTAGCCACGAAGAAGAGTGCCACATTATACCTCATTAAAAGAGACGTTTTCTCTTAAGCTATTTTGCAACATCAAGACTTCTAGGTTCTTTCTTCCTTAATTTGGGAAGGAGAAAATATTAGTGAGTGTCAGTTGAAAGTGGAGAAGGGATTGAAAAGTCTGTTTCTACTGAAATCTGACCTTGACCTCACCTGAGGTCAGATTTTTAGGTTCAAGCCTTTTCTTCTTCTCTCTTTCTTTCTGGTTCCTAATTCAGAATAATAAAGTGTTAAGATATCTTTCCTATTTTGCCTATAGATATAGAAAACAAGTTTGTTTGCTTATTGTGTAAAAAACTAAGGTTTTCAGAGAAGTGTTTCAATTATAAACTTAAAGATGCTAACTTCTATGTGACTGAAATATGAACAGAAACTATCAGTATGATATTACTTTTGCTTTTTAGAAAACTTCTCCCCAGGACTTGTCACAGAAAGGCTCTACAAGCAATGACAATCCATGAACAATGAGAATTGTCATCACCCAGATCATCGTTTATCAATCCTTTTCCAAAGAGCAAACTTGACTATTTGGAGATTTGGTTAAGTGTTATGAATTAAAACAGATTTGGGAGACATAGCAACCGATGGAATCCAAATTCAGATAAAATCATTGTAGAAAAGTATATGAGGCACCTGAGGGTTGTGGTGTTTTGTTTTAAAGCGCTAGATATTGGCTGATGTCGCAAATGATCCCTTCTGAGTTTTTTTTTTTTTTTTTCTGTGCGAGAATCTTGTATTTTGTTTACCTCTGTATCTGTTGGGACATTTGTGACAATACTCAAGACTGAAATGACGAGCTTGTGTCCCCCTCCCGCCTGATGAAGCCCGGAGAGTGCAACAGTGTGGGCAAGATGCTGGTAATTCCTGGAGATTCGGGGAGTGCTTCAATACGGCCCCAGTCCCTTCCCTGCCTGCCTCCCCTGCACCTCCACCCCCCCTCCAAAAAAAGTTTTTTAAGAGGTCGGCCCAGTTAACGAATCTGTTTCTCTTTTGTCAACAAAGGGTGACACAGGAATCAAGAGACAGAGAAATTCCGGCGACTGAGTTGAGGGGACAGGAAGAGGGGGGCCGCAGGAAGGGCCCCCCAGCCGAGTCTCCGCCTTCCAGCCCACCTGCGGGAGCGCGTCACACGCTATCGCCATCTGCTGGCAGTCTGGGGTAATGCAGCTCAAACTTAGTTTTGTTGTCTGGTGTCTGTTAGGCAGTCCCTTGCGAGGGTTTCATAATTGCATACATAAAGAACACAAGAAGCAAACACAAGAGGCAATCCTGCTCCCAACATAGACCTCCACCGCCCAGCAACCCCATCAGTAATAGGGAACCTGTTTATTAGTTTATTAGTTTCGTGTGTAGCCGTCTGGAACTTCTTTATACAAACACAGAAACGTGGACTCTCCCCCCTCCAACCTCCCCCAACACACGCACTTTAAATGGCCAATGGTGATGTTCTCACGGTTCTACCTATTGCTTTTCTCATTACCTAGCTTGGAACCCTTTCTTTTCTTTTTTCTTTTCTTTTCTTTTTTTTTTTTTTTTTTTTTAAGATTTTATTTATTTGACAGCACAAGTAGGGGGAGCAGGAGAAGGAGAAGCCAACTCCCTGCTGGGCAGGAGCCCGATGTGGGGCTAGATTCCAGGACCCCGGGATCATGACCTGAGCGGAAGGCAGAAGCCCAACCCACAAAGGCACCCAGGCGCCCCAGACCCTTTCCTTAGTAACTAGAGCGGCAGAAACTTGTGCGCAGGTGCGCCCTAGCTAGTAACTGAGGAAGGAAATAACATCCAGCACTCACCTCTGCTCCTGAGTGGGGCCTTCGTTAACAGTCATGTTTATCACTGAGCGACCCCACCCTAATTTTCTATTCCTTCTTACCTTCTATTTGTCGCCGTAATATGTACCAGGATTTGACACGCTGTATGTTTTACCTGTTCTTTGGCTTCTCATCACCCTAACACCCTCTCCACTAGAATGTAAATCCCTTGAGAGCTGTATTTTTCTGTTTTAGTCTATTTTGCTCACTACTGTGTTTCCCAGCTTTTAGAGCAGAGCCAGGCTCAGAGTACATCTCTGAGTAAATGAGTGAGGTCATCTTCCTTGGATCCACTGTTGCCAAATGGGAGACCCTTGATGAATTTTCACTTCTTTTGCTGGATGATCCAATGATCAAAGACAAATTGTCCCTTCCCAGCATTCTCTGAGCACTCCCGGTTGAGTTCCCAGTTTCCCTCCTGCAAAAACCTTCGGTTTTGTTAAAACTCTGATTTCCTCTAGTTCCTGATGTTCCTCATTAATGGTGATTGGCACAGGCGTTATTTTTATATACCAAATAAGGCAATGAACACATTGCGTCACTTCCAGATACTCTGCGCTTCTCTGAGTCTCAGACTCAGGGCCCTTCCTTCATTAGGGAAGACACGAAGTCTGTCGGTTTCAATGGGAAATTCCAAATCCCCTTCTCTGAGAGCGCTGCCTGCTGGATTTCCATTTCTCCCGGAAGAGAAACCCTGGTCTCTAAGGACTTCTCCCCCAGAGCCCCAGGCTTCCATCCCACCCTGCACCTACGGTGACCAACGCCCCAGGGCGCTTCTGTCCAGCCTTTCCCTGCTCCTCCAGCCGCGGGACCTGGTGGCCTCCTGGGTGGGCGCGGTTAATGCGCGCCCTTGCCGAGGCTTTTTCCTTCTGTTTCACTTACCTCCAACTCCCTGCCTTCTGAAATTTCCATCAGTCTTCCACTGGAGTAGGCCATCCTGTCCAACAGAGGAAGGCACACGTGACTGCCACACCTGTCTCCAGCCCTAACTTCTCCTTTAAATCCGCACTAGCTACCGCGTGGCCTGAGACACTCTTCAAAGTACCACCAAAACCACCGCCCATTCGGGGCTGCGTGTCAGGGAACCAGAAAAGGAGTCACTCACCTTGTTTTATTTAATCCAGTTTATTATTTTTTTTTCACAAACATATACTATTATCCTCATCTTAGAGATGGAGCTGAGGCTCGGGCTGGGGAGGGGGGCGTGTGGAATAGCTTCCTAAAGTCACGTGGCTGATACGTGGCAAAGTCAGTGCTGACGGGCAACACGTGTTACACCAAAACCCATGCTCTTTCTCCACCCCGGTCCATGGCCCCCCGCCTTCCTTCCCCACGCGCGCTCGCAGCTCACTGAACATCTCGACACAGCTGTGGGTTTCTTCATCCACCAGAAAGACGTCCCCACCTCCAGTGGCTTGACAGATCTTCCAGATTTTGCTCCTGTGCGTTCCCTTTCTTTTCCTTCCTTCCTTCCTCCAGCTGTGGCACAGTGTTGTGGAGGAAATGCTGTGTCACACGCAGCTCAGCTCTGACTCCAGACGCTGAGAGAAGGCTCCTGGCCCCACATGTGGGGCCCTTCCATGTTGGGCTGTGCTCTGCTTTCTCCACCTCTAGTGGCCCTTCCTGATGGCCCGCAGCTAAAGAAAGAGACTTCAAAGCTCAGTTTGGCCATGTGTCGGAGTGCTGACAATACCGACTCCATCTTCTTCCGGTTTGCAGGATGGCCTCTCTGGGGGCTATGTGTTCCCAGCCCTTGGAGATTCATAGACATACTTTAGGAATGCCTGCCAAGGGCCGGGTGTGGGAGGCTTGCTGTGGCCTCCCATGAGTCTGTTAAAGATAACACAGTCTTTCCCCTTCCTGACACAGGTGGGACGCAAGATGTAATTAAAGGTTAGCTGTCAATCAGGTGCAGGCAAGCCCTTGGAGAGGCATGCGGCCCCTTTGATCCCACTACTGTGCCCTTCTGTGGGGCCCCTTGCTCTATCAAATCTGGGGACTACTGTCTGGACTTTCCGGAGAATAGCCATGCAGCTGCCCTGTCTCATTTTCCAGCAGATTGTCCCTGTCAGTGTTACCCTGAGTAAAGCTCTGTGTAAACGGTCCGGAGCCCCCTGCTTAGTTTTCCAGTCTCAGCTCAAGGGCACACTTTACTGTCCCTCCCCCCCCCCCCCCCCCCCACCTAACAGGCATGTAACTCCTTGGCCCCAAGTTCTTCAGAAGATCTTCCATCCTTTTGACCTGCATTTCAAACCATGACTCAACACCCATCTACAATTTCTCTGCTCATTTAAAAAAAACAAATCATTTCTATCATGGATGAAGGTTTCATACCCAATTACTAAACAGGAGCTTTCCTCAGAGAGAAATTCCCAATCCCATGTCTTTGGCCCCTCTGCTCTGTTCTTGCTTCAGCCTTAACCTCCCATGCTCATTCTGGATTCCTTTGATCTGATAGTGTGTTTTTCTCTACCCCTCCCCCCCGGTCTTTCTTTAAACTTGTTTTGTGTTTTTGTGCTTTTTGGGGGGTTTTGGGAGGAGGATGGCTTCTGTTTTGAACATTTCTCATCTCCTCAAGAGCAGTAACTATCACACTGTAACCTTGCACACGTTCCGACACCTAACATGTGGATTTCAGAATTTGGTGATTTGTCTTGGGAGAGTGGAAAGAACCGGTTTTTTTCTTTGGACCAACTTTTTATAGATGTCAAGATAGGAAAGGAAAAAACAATTTATATCTTTCATTTTCCCTAATTGACAGCTTCCTCTGTTCAGGCCTTTGCAATGCTTTGTACCAAAGAGGTTTGTCTTGGTATGTTTCCTGCTGGAAACAAAATGTGACTTCTCAATTAAAAATTCCAAAAGCGTACTGGCATGATCTTAAATGTTGTCCATATGATGCATATCAAATTAATTATTTTCTAGGACTAGATTGTTGCTTTGCAATCCATTCTACTTATCTGGTAAGCAAAAGATATTGGAATTAAATCCTACAGGATTTTGGTTTTGCATGTCTAGTACTTCTTGATACTCATTTCTTTCCACAAAACCTGCCCTTGGATTAAGCCCCATTTGCTTTATTTAGTCAGTTCCACACCTGTCCTACAAGAGCCTGGATAATCGAGAATAACTTTAATAGTGTATAATGGTGTGTGGGGGGGTGTGGGTGGCTCAGTCGGTTAAGCGTCTGCCTTTGGCTCCGGTCATGATCCCAGGGTCCTGGGATCGAGCCCTGAGTTGGGCTTCCTGCGCAGCGAGGAGTCTGCCTCTCCTTCTCCCCAGCTTGTGCTCTCTCTCTCTGTCAAATAAATAAAATCTTTTTAAAAAATAGTGTATAATGGTACAATAAATAGTAACTGTTGAATAAGTGCCTATTTGTCAAGAACTGATTCAGGCATCTAATAGAAGAGACCAAAGGTGCTTTTACACTTAATCCCAACAATCAGGAACAAAGTGATGTGTTCAGGGCCTTCCTCCACACCATAGGCCCCGGCTCTGGGGAGCTAGTGCTGCTGTCCCACTCGTTCCCATGGGAGCAGAAAGGCCTCCTGAACGTAAGAGTAGGACCAGACCCTCCACACTACTTCTGTAAACCCAAAAACCATCCTGCCAGTTTCATTCCGTTCCATTCTG
The DNA here is from genome assembly GCF_023065955.2 of Ursus arctos. Classification (NCBI taxonomy): domain Eukaryota; kingdom Metazoa; phylum Chordata; class Mammalia; order Carnivora; family Ursidae; genus Ursus; species Ursus arctos. Next base: position 2,429,460 of record NW_026622997.1, read on the forward strand.
ATCATAGGGCAGGTCAGCAGTGTAACACTGTGTTTGGGCTTTCCAGCATTATTTGATTCAAATACCATTTTAAAATATTTTTATTTATATGCTTGATTGAAAAGTCCATCTTATGTAAAATATTAAGTTGACGACTAACAAACCATAATATCTTTGAATTTATGTTTACATTATTTATGTTACAAAGTCAATACTCTGAAGTTTGTAGATTTGAATTCTAAAATTTCGTTATTGATTTAAAATAATAAATACATGTTAAAATATTTGATTGACTCCTAACGACCTGGAAGTTATGGTGACATCTTATTAGGGCTAAAGTGTTAATTTGTACTTTAAGAATGCTTACAAGACAATTTCAGGAAATGCTAACAATTTAAAATTTAATGTCCTGGGTTACTTTTCAGTTGCTTTTAGTTTTTTGGGGTATTATAAGCTCTATGAATATTTTTATGTATGTCTTTTGGTGAACTTATGCATTCATTAATTTCAGGCATATAGTTAGGAGTAGAATTGACAGTTTTCAAAGTAGTCATATTTTTACTTTTCATAAACACTGACAAATATTTTTCCAAATTGAGAAACCAGTCTTCTGTGAGCAATATAAAATGATTTTATTTACTTCATATCTTTGCCTTTATAACTTGTTAGCTTGTTGATTTTTGTCCTTCTGGGCAGATGTGCAGTGATATTTCATTGTTTTAATTTGAATTTTCAGTTCCTTTATGAGTAATGATGTTGTATAACTTTTCATATGCTTCCTGTACCTTGAATGTCATTAGCAGAGGAGATGAGTATTTTTGAGTATTTTTGAGTATTTTTTATTGGGTTATTTAACATTTCTTTCTTGATTTTTAAGAGTCTTTTCCATATGGATATTTCCACATGGACACATCATTGACCCGACACAATTTATTAAAAAGACAACCCTTTGTCCATTGCACATGCCCATTTGTTTGTCACAAATCAGGAGACTATATACATGTGGGTATATTTTTAGCCCAATACCGATCATCCTTACTACCGTAGCTTAAGATAAGGATTAGTATTCATTTAATAGTCCCCCAAACTTGTTCTTCTTTTATGGTCGTCTTTGCAGTTTCCATAAGTATTAGATTCAAGGAGACACGCTTCCTAACTCAGGTTGGCAAACAATGGTCTGTAGGCTGAATCTAGCCCCTCAGCTGATCTGGGGAGTAGAGTGCTACCGGCGCACAGCTACAGCACTCACCTGTGAGTTATCTACGGCGCTTCCTCACTGCGACAGCAGAGGCGTGGCAGAGACCCCACGGCCTGCACGGCCTAAAATACTTATTACCTGGCGTCTTAAAGAAGATGTCTGTAAACCCCTATCCTAACTCATTCTATAACCGGGTCATCATTTTGATACTCAAATGAGGCAAATACATTATAAACAAAGAAAACTCCTGACCAATATCCTTCATGAACACAGATGCAAAAATTCTAAACAAAATTTTAGAAATTAAAATCTATTAATATATTAAAACAATAATACATCATGATCAAACATTCCTGGCTTATCCCCCAAATGTAGGGTTGGTTTAACATGAGAAAATCAATCAGTGTAATACACTGCATTAACAAACTAAAAAAGAAAATCCATATGATCACCTCAACAGGTGCAGAAAAGCACGTGATGAAATCTAGTATCCATTCCTGGTACAATCTCTCGGCAAACTAGGAACAGAAGTTCCTCATCCTGATAAAAGACATCTACAAAAATCTCAACTAACACCATTCTTAGAAGGGAATCACTGTTTTCTTCCTAAGATTGTGAATAAGATAGCTATGTCTGCTCTCACTACTTCTTTTGAATGTTGTGCTGGAAATTCTAGTTAGTGAAATGAGACAAAAGAAAAAAGAATGAAAGAGAGAAAGAGAGAGAGAACAAGAACCCAAGAGAGACACAGAGAGACACAAGAGAGAGGAAGGAGGGAGGGAGGGAGAGAGAGAGTCATCCAAATTGAAAAGAAAGCACTTGTACTGAATTTACAAAAAGCTAGAACGAATGGGTGAGTTCAGAAAGGTTACAGGATGCAAAATTAATATACAAAACTCAACTGTACTTTTAGGTACTGACAACAATCAGAAATAGAAAATTTTTAAAATTTCTTTTATAATATGATAAAAAGTATGAAATACTTAGAGGTGAATCTAACAAAAAATTTAAATGCCTGTGCTCTGGAAAATACAACATATTCCCGAGAGAAGTTAAAGAGGACAACTCATTGTGAAGATACAGTTTATTCAGAAGTCAGGAGACTCATGTTGTTAACATGTCAGTTATCCCCCAACTGATCCATAAATTCAACAAACCCAATCAAAGCCCAGAAGTAATCTTTGTAAAAATTGACAATATGATTCTAAAATTCTCCTGGAAATGAAAAGGATCTAGGATAGCTAAAACAACACAAAAAGAAGAAAAAAGATGGGTGGCTATCAATTACTGATTTCAAAGAATTATTATAGAAAGCCAAGCAACATGGTGTCACCAGGTAGGTAAATAGGTCAACAGAACACAACAGCACAAGAACAAACTATCACATATGAACAACTGAGTTTTGAAGGAGGCCCAAAGGCAGATTGGCAGAGAAAGGATATCCTTTTTAATAAGTGGAAAAACTGAATATCCACAGGCAAAAAAAGAAAAGAAAAGAAAAAAAAAGCCCATAATTTGCAAAAATAACCTCAAAACATATCACAGACTTAAACATACAACAAAACCCACAAAACTCCTGAAAGAAAATATAGGAGAAAGTTTTGTGACCTCAGGTTAGGCAAAGAGTTCTTAGATATGACACCAGAGATATGATCCAAAAAGGAACAAACTGGTAAATTGGCCTTCTTTAACATTAAAATATTTGCTCTTCAAAAGACAAGAGAATCAAAAGTCAAGCCACAAACTGGGAGAAATCTTTGCAAATTCACTCATTTGATAAAGGACTGTGTTTATAGTATGCTCAACATTCAATACTGAGAGAATAATGGATCCAATTAAATAAACGGGCAAAAGATACGAACAGACACTCCATGAGAAAGTATGTGATTGCCAAATAACTACAGGAAAAGATGTTGAGAATCGTTAGCCAGTAGGGAAATTCAAATTAAAACCACAAGCAAGGACCATTACACACCTACTAGAAAAGCCAAAGTTAAAAAGATTAATCATGTAAAGTGTTGGAAAGGACATGAGGGGACTGGAACTCTCTTAGGAAACTTGTAATGTCAATGGAAAATGGAAAATAATTTGACAGATTCTTAAAAAGTTAATCATATAATCTATGATACGATTCAGCTATTGCACCCTTAGGTTTCTACTCAAAAGAAAATGAAATATATGATCATTGTAGACGTGGGAAGATTTTCCCTTCTTCCCTCCTAGGTTCTTTGGCTGGTCTAGTAATTAAAGGGACATAAAACGGACCAACGGGAGAAAAGCAAATTCAGTTTCATAGGTGCGGGAGCCCCATAAAAACATGACTCAGAGATGTAAGCAAAGCAGGAAGCTTCTACACTTTGGAGACAAAGAAACAATAAATTTGTGAAGATTTGACAAGACAATCTGGGCTTGGGGCAGTAAATTAGTGAAGAAACAAGATTTGTCTATACAGCCTCGTTGGCCCTAAATTCCCATCTCTGGTGAGAAAGAGGTCTTCTGCCCTCCTGGTACAGGGATGGTACCTTTCACATGGAAGATTTATTTCCTGCTTTCAGGGAAATGAGGGTCAGGGAGTTCTTGTACCAGCTGTTTCTCAAGTAACTTTGTGCGACATAATCAATATGCCGAAGTGGCATAATCTGTGAGGCTATGGTCCAGTCCCCTTCACCATACGGACACTTGTACACAAATGCTCACAGCAGCCCTGTTCGTATTCGCCAAAATCTGGCAATCGTCTCCACGTCCATCAATACAAGACGGCTACAAGGTGGGGTGTATTCGCGCAATAGAGTCCTGCTCAGCGGTGAGCAGGAATGAACGGGTGGTGCACAAATGTGTTGTTTTCCTATTGTAGCACAATACATGACCACTGTCAAAAAAAAAAAGACAGGCCCCAAATCGAGTTGTTCTGCCAGATCTACTGGGCCCACTGAGGCAGGCACTAAAACTAGGAATTAAACCTGCCAACGCGAAGAACTAAAACACAGAACAGGCTCACACGTTGTAGCCAGGACCCTAGTCTCCCTCACTTCCAAATGCCCTCTCGAGTTACCAGCTCCCAGTCTGGAGGCAGGAGCAGGGGCTGACTTGCCTCGAGTGTGATGCTGATAATCTCAGCCGCTCCAAGGTGAGGCGACAGCTGCCGCCCTAGTTTTGGATGACTGACCTTCTCTTACACAGAGAGATGTACCGAGCTGCAACTCCACATGTCATCTCGAGAGGCAACGTATAAATTGCATCAGCCTCAAATATCTATCCTGCAGCTTCTCTTAAAATTCACCGGGCCCTTTAAGTTAGAACAATGATCCCTCCCCTCCTGAGCAAAACTAATGGAAGTTGCCTCTCCCTGTTAGGGATGGGGACTCATGTCCAGCCTCCAGGAGACCACGCTCCTCACCAGCATCCTTGCCTGGATCTCCACCAGCCTCCTCAGCATCACACTGGTCCAGATCCTTCGAATAAGACTGATGTCAAGTTCAAAATGAAAACAGAGAATCTCACATAAAATAACCCCCGTGAAAGCTGGAGGACTTCATGGAGGGGAGGACTTTTCTAGGGGAGCGAATGCCATCACCATGAAACAGAAGACTGAAAAGTGGCATATATTAAAATTATGCTTTAAAAAAAAAAAGGAAACCACTGACAGAGTGGAAAATGAAAAACATGAAATGGCAAGGAGCTCATTTGCCAAAAAAATACAAAAACAAGCAAAAACTCTCCCTAATGAAGTAAAGATAAAGAAGCCCATTTAAAAAAAAATGGTCAAGACTTGAAAAGGCACTTTATAAAAGCAAATTTCTAAACGGACAAGGGGCTCAAACTCATTAGTGTATTCAAATAAAAATCACAGTTCATAACCCTGCACACCAACCCCACGAACCATGCCCCCCACGGTGAGCACACTAACAAGAGAGAGAGACAGAAGTCAAGCAACGGGGACTCTCGGTACTGAGGACGTGGGAAAACGGCAACATCCCCATAGAAAACCTGTTCATCAGCATGTACGAAAACGAAACACAGTCTGATCTCGAACTCAACAGCTCCAATAACCGCGAGCCCACGGTCTCCGGAAGGACTGGAACATTTCCAGCAGCAGCGTCGCTATAATCGCCCCAAACATGCCAAGGCCTCTGTGGGAACCTGTTGATTGGTATCTAGTAAAAATGCTTCTACACACCCGCTAACGCCATCACCAAGGAGGCAGGGCTCCGGGCACGGACACTGTTCACACATCACAGTGGGGCTCCTCAAAGTCCCCGAAACAGAGACAGGTGAGAGCTTTCTGGAGTTGAGCCCTGGATGCTGGGGAAGGACACTCTACTGATGCCAACTCTTTTAAGGTTCTTGGATCCAATTCGAGTGGGGGGGGGGTCCTCCCATCAACCAACACCAAGCAATTCCTGGAGACCAGCAGGGTCCGCTCAATTCTGAGACTGTATATGGGAAGACAGCATCAGATCCCACGGGCTAAGGGCTCAGCCCTATAAGACTGCCCCCATAAGGTGCCAGTCGCGAGTCCCAAGCTGTTACCTGTGCTTCTGATTCACTGGATACCGATTGGAGGTTCTCAGGACCTCCTCCTCTTTCAATTTGCTAGAATGGCTCACAGAACTCAGAGAAACAACATCACCAGTTTATTAAAGGATGTGATAAAGGATATGAATCAAAGCAAGATGGAGAGATACATAGGGCAAGGTGTGGAGACAGGGCAAGGAGCATCTGTGTCACACCACACACCCCGCATCTCCACATGTTCACCAGCCTAGAGGCTCTTTAAACCCAGTCCTTTTGGGTTTTCGTGGCGGTTTTATTGCATAGCATGATTGACTAAGTCACTGGCCGTTGGCTGATTTAACTTCCAGCCGCACTCCTCTCCCCAGAGTTCTGGGGATAGGACTGAAATTTCCAACCCTCTAATCACATGGTTGGTCCTCCTGGCAACCAGCCCTGCCCTAGGGTGGGGTCCAAATGTCACCTTCATTAATAACAAGACACCCATTTCACTTTAGGGCTCTGAAGCCTTTACAGGAACTGTGGATGAAGACCTTCTAGGTCTTACCATTATATTGTGGAGATACACAGAGCAATGAGGGTTACACCATCAAAAAAGACGGAGTGTCCCATTACTATTTGAGATCCTTTCATTCCTTTGCAGTTGGCTTCATGCCCATTATGTGGCAGGATGGTAGTTCAGGGCTCAAATCAAAATTTAGGAGTTAAAAAAATAACGCTAACTGGAAGTTGCAAGTGAAGTATAATTGAGCAAAGGCAGGATATGTATATTCCATTGAAAAATGCTTTGAAAAAGGGCCAATTTTGTTTTTATTGAACTAAGTAGTTCTTATCTCCACATGTAATGATGCTTTCTTTATATTCTTTTTGCTCACTATCTCACTGCCTTATAAGATTTTGAGCTCCATGAAATATAGCCCATGTTTCTGTGACTTTCCATTTCAGCCCATGTCAACAAAGAAAACTCAACATAACTTAAAATGGTTCTACGATGTGGCAGGGTCATTTATATTTTTAAAGAGACTCCCCTAGAGTTCCTTATTAATGTTTTCTCTAAAGTTTGCTCAGGGTTGAAGGGGTAGAAGAAGTCCATTAACGAAGGAATGGTGTGAGACAATTCCTAAACCTTCCAGACCGTCTACTTATTGTGTTTATAAAGGCCGCCAATGGTAAACACATATTCCTCATCGAAGTGATTTCTAATAAGGTATAGAAAGAATGCAAGAATTAAAACTCGCTTCTTACACTGAGGAGCTCTCTCCAGGCATCCAACTCTGAAGACCGAGAGCTACATGCGGAGGGCTCTGTTCCAAGCTGCCATTTTCCTGGGGTGGGTGAGATTACACCTTTTACCCACACCTTGCCACACCCATCTCAACTACTCTCTCCTTTGTTTGGATTTTCCATTAAAAAGCCAATCAAAATAAGGCAGGAAATTCACCAGCCAATGTAAGACTCCAGCTAAATACACTAGTAAAGAATACAGAGTAATTTCAAATACTCACGGATTCTGAAAACAACAAAGAAAGGCAATGTTGGATTTTTAAATATGGGGCCTTAGAACGCCTCTTGGACTGGATCCCTGAAGGAGGAGGAGGGACCAGCCTCAAGAGACCCTTGGGGAAAGAGACAGTTTAGAACAGTGGATAAGGCAGACGCTAGCTTCAGACCAGACAGGTAAAAATCCTAAACCCTCAACCCAATTTATCAGCTAGTGACCTTGGGAAAGTTGAAGTTCTTTGTGCCTTGGATTTATTAAAATTTAAACAGAGATCATAATTGTATCAGATATTTTTTAAACGAGAATGTGACCCACATTTGATTAGGAAGTGCTTAGCACCGTATCTGGCACGTTTTAGCCCTCCATGCCTTATTTAATGTGTGTGGGTGTGATCATGTCTGTTTGCTCACACGTCTGTTTCTCACACTGTGTGTCTGTGGGTAATCTGTCCCTGGGCCACTCTAGGTCTGTGTGTGTCTGTCTTTCAGTAGTATTGTGTGTGGTCCAAGTCGTGTCTCAACAGCATGAGTCTGTGTCTGTGTTACAGTCTGGGGGTCGCGGTCTGCGTCACCTACCAGAAGGGGCTTCCTTAGGGTTGTTGTGGGTCACTGCACTGTGCCCAAGATGGCCCAGCCCAGAGCCTGTCTGTTGCTGTATGCCAGTGTCATTGTACGTCTCTATCATTTCATCAGTGACAATCTCCACAGAGGACCTTATTAGATGGATGTCTGATGTGTATCTGGGTGCCACTCTGTACAGTACCCGTGTTTTGTCCTTTTATGAATGTGTGGCTTTTCAGAATCAGTGTGCTCAGAAGTCATTAACCCTGGCTCTAGATTTGCCATCATGTGAGCCTCACAAGCCCCACAAGGGGTGCTAACTCCTGAATTTCGGGGTTTTGCTGTTCAAGGACTATATACAAGGACTGTTTCTGCTCTCTGAACTTGACAAGACCCCGGACCTGCACCCAGACACGGTACACAAAAATTCTATTCTGGAAGTCAACTTTTCATTTACTATTTCTTTAGACGTCCATTGGGTACCAGCCTTTTTTTTTTTAAGATTTTTATTTATTTATTCGACAGAGAGAGAGACAGCCAGTGAGAGAGGGAACACAAGCAGGGGGAGTGGGAGAGGAAGAAGCAGGCTCCCAGCGGAGGAGCCTGAGGTGGGGCTCGATCCCAGAATGCTGGGATCATGCCCTGAGCCAAAGGCAGACGCTTAACAACTACGCCACCCAGGCGCCCCCATTGTGTGCCAGTCTTGATGCCACGAACATGCTACCGAGTGGGATACAGCCCAGGCCCTTAAGGAGAAAGGGAAACAGGTATTATGGGAGACAGATTTTAAGCAAATGGATGGGAACATTTAACTATAATTCTCACATGTGCATAAAGAATTACAAGGCACTCTGAGAACTTACCACGAGGTGTCTTAATCTTGGAGACCAGAAAAGACGTCCCAGGGTGGCTGGCATTAACTGTGTAGCTGAGAATGGCAGGAGAGCAAGAGGACACTGCACGGTATAGGCATACAACTAATTTCAATCGGTATATTTTCTGCTTGAAGGAAGAAATCTCTTGAGAAGTTCTCATTTGATCAGAAGATAGTGCATTGAGAGCAGATTACTATGATTCTTCAGTGGTCTAATATGCTGGGAATGGTTCTACACATTTCTGTATATATTTGATAGAAGCAGATTAACTGTACCCAAGTGAGTGGGAAGTGGGCTTGTTGAAGAGATATCACCCCCAAACAGGTGCACTGGGCAGATGTCTAATCAGCTGGGTACATACCGAAGCACCACATGTGTTACAGAACCAGAACCAAACGCAAAACTGAGAAGCAAATAATCGGTTCCTTTTCTCTACAGTCATTCTACAAAGGGTAAATCTGGAAATAGTCTTTGAAAAAATATAAATCAGTCAAAGCAAAAGGAGCAGTCCAGATTGCACAAACATCCTAAGAAATGGGTTAGGTAGGAATTTATAGCACACAGGCGACAGAGATCGAAGCTTCACTTAGAGGAGAACTTCTTAAGTTAAGAGCGGGGAGGGTCTTGAATGTTGACATAAGGAGTTGGGTATTAATCTAAGAGACAGAGTCAAGTTGTGGCCCTTTGATGTATTTTTCTCTACATCTATATATGCACACACATAATATCATTATTATACATAAGTATGTGCATTATAGTAATATCTATCACAACACGTCAAGATTCCTCAACTTTGATACTGATAACATTCTGTGCTGGAAAATTATTTGATGCTGGAGGCAGTCCTGTTGGCAGCATCCCTGGCCTTTTAGCCCACTAGATGGTTCCTCTCTCGTTGTGTCTCCAGACATCGCCAAATGTTCCCCGATGGGGAAAAATAACCCATGAGTGAGAACCACTGCTACAGATCCTTCATTCATGAGCGAGCAATGCTGGGGGAGCAGGAGAAGCCTCAGCCCTAACCTGAAAAAACAGACAGAAGGGCCAGAGGCCGGCAACTCCTTAGGTCTGCTTTGTTCTGCTAAAGATCCAAGACGTTTGCAGTGAGCTTTGGGGAATGAGAATCTCTCCAAGCAGGATGCTGTGTGCTCCTTCTGAGGAGCAGTGGAAGTCCACTAATTAAAGTAGAAGGTTCATGTCATATACTTTTATATTGTCAATATTCAGTGAACTCAGTAATACTTCCTCGTCAACTTTACAACTTCAGTAAAGCACATGAATCACAGGCAACTTCACCCAGGGAGTAGACGGAGTCTTTGAGGGGGAGAGATTGCTCTATATGGTGTCAACAGATTTACCCGAAATAAAGCTTACATGTGTAAAGCAAAGGTGGTCCCTTCATTGTAAATAGCAATAGTCTTCCCCGCTCAGCACTCGGCCACTTCATAGTGCCAGATATTAACTAAGGGTTTACTCCTGTCCAGAATGTTCACAAGCTTATTAAGAGTGTCTTTCAGTAGAATATTTTCTCCCTCAGATACAAATGTCCCATCTCAGTTTCAAGTTCCCGCACCCCACTATTTCTTTCCTTAGAATTGTGTGCACTGGTTTGGTGGTGAAATGTTTGGGTTATGCTCCTCTTGGCACTGTTAGTATGCGGAGCGTACCCATTGCAGACGGAGCTTTCCCTGTGATCTGATGACCTCCACGCAGGTGCATATCTGGCATCCCCTGGTGTGGGGTCAGCTTTTCCCAATATAATATTTCTGATAGCGGGCCTGCTTTTCCTCAAATCTGTATGCACACGATAAACTAATATCAGCCTTTCTATGACTAGCATATAAAAGTAAATTGGATTTAAATGAATTAATAAACAATAAAATTTAAAAAATAATAGCATATGTAATAGCATATTTATATATACCATATTTAATAGCATAATTTAGATATTTAGATACAAATATCTAAAATATATCTAGTAAAATATGGGTTATATTTCCACATACAAATATCATATAAGGCACTATTGAGATAGAGAAGACATAAATAACTGAAGGGTATAATACGCATTGTCAGATTCAATACCTAAAGATGTCTATTATATTCAAATGGATCTACAGGAAGACAATATTATCCAAAATTACATCAGCCTTCCCTTTGGGGGGCAGAAATTTACAAAATGGTTCCAAAATGTATATGGAAACACAAAAAGGCAAATGAAAACAGGTCAGTCTTGAATAGGAACAAGGGGTCGAGGCTTACCACAAAGTTACAGTAAACAAGACAGTGGGGTCTTGCAAACTAGGCAGATGAAGAGAGTGGGAACCGCCAAAGCACCACACATATAGGGACACTTGATATAAATGGCAAAGGTGATTTTGTATAGCAAAGGGGGGAAAGAATAGTCTTTTCGACAATGGTGTTTGACAATTTGAATACCAAAATGAATATATTTATCATTAGATCAATGATAGATCAATAAATAGATATTCCGATTCATTTTCCTCCCACTATAAATAAGTATTAGTTCCAGGTGAATTATAGATCTACATGTAAGAGGTAGAATAATACAGCCTCCGCGGGTTAATAAAGGGCACTATCTGTGATTTCTAGAGAGATTTTTTCAACTGGCCTGTCTTCCATTTTCGCTGCCCCTTCCCCAGCTCCACGCCCTCCTTCCGCAGGCACCAGAAAGGAAGCACACCAGAAGTCACTCAACTGATCCCATCAAAGTACCCACATAGACAACCGACCAACCGCAAAGGGGAGAATCCAGTTTACCGTAGTGAGAGTCCGAAAGTAGGGAAGGGAGGGAGTCGCGAAGTCAACCTTTTTGGCAAATGGGCTTAAATTGGATGTATTTCTTCCCTCTTCTCCTTACTAAAATGGCAGGTCGACGAGGGTGGGACTCGAACCCACGCGTGCAGAGCACAATGGATTAGCAGTCCATCGCCTTAACCACTCGGCCACCTCGTCACGACACGCCGGAACTTCTAAGTACCTTATTTCAGAGTTTACACTCGAGAACTCCTGGCTGTCTCCAATGCAAGGACATTTAGGGGACGGACGGAGACGTCCGGGGGACACGGAGCTGGCCGGCTCCCACACGAATGGGCCAAGGACTGGACTGGAAAACTCGCGAAGGGGAAAAGGCGGGCTCAGCGCTCCCAGAAGTCAGGACAGGGGTCCAGCGGCGACAGCGGCGCCTGGCGGGGGGTCGGGTTCCCTGGCTCAGGCGGCCGGGCCCCCAGGGGCGCATGCGCGCGAGCGGTGGGCGTGGCCGGGCGGCGCGGGAACCTGTGCGCGCTCAGCACCTGCGCTCCGAGGGCGCCCCCGAGCCGGCCGCGGGCAGGAGCTCCCAGAGCCGGTCCCCCCAGGAGCCGCCCGCGGGGGACCTGGCGAGTCCGGACTGCGAATTCGTGGTAACGTGGACAGTCTGGGAGATGGGACGACGGGTCTACTCCGTGTCCTTACCGCCTCGCCGCTGCGGGGGAAACTGCGCCCAGAAGAAGCCTTAACTCGCGGGGCTCCTCTCCTGCGCCTCCGCCTCAGAGGAACCGTGAGTGCCCCCCCCCCATTCTTCTGTGCCTCTTGGGTGATCTTCTTGGGGCAGGTTGCCCAACTTCCATTCGGTTTTCCAAGGGATGTGGTGCTAAAAATGTTAAAAGACAGCGCCGGCGAGAAGATTATTTCGGGAAAGGGTGAAAAAAAGCTATCTCAACTGCTTTCTTTAGATTTTTCATTTGTTTCACGGAATGAATAAAATGCACATAAATAAACACGGCTAGGGCTGAATTCTGACTAATCACAATGAATCATAAATGCCTGGGGAAAGCAGCTCATGTTAAAGGTGAGTCTTGCAGAGCAAGTTTTCTAGAGGTGGCCAAGAGAGGGGGTGTCCCACGCTGAGGAGGGGGCCTGAGCAAAGGCAGGGAGGCTCGCAGGATCTAGACAAGTGTGGAGCAGTCACTGTGCTGGAGCGCTGAAGCATGTGCGTGACTGATCGGGGAGCATCCGTAAAGGAAGGGGGTCATGATTTTTTTCCTGAAGCCCAAGCAAATCGGTCATAGGGTGAACAACAGGGAACATGGGAGAAGTCCTGCAGGAAAGGATCAACGAACCATTCTCTCTTCTTACTTGAAAAAACCCTTCTCTTTTAGTGTTTGCTGCATTGACCTGCGTAGATCTTCATGCTCAGCTTCATCCACTTCCTTCTGCCTGGTTTTCCACACTTGTCCAATTCCTGATTTTGTATCAAGAAGGATCTATTTCCCCTCTTTCCAACAAGACTTTTCCCTCATGGAGTGCTCTTGCCCTTCCTCATTTGAACCTGGATAGATTTGTTTATCCATACCTTGGTTCTCCGCTTAAAGCTTACTTTTTTAATTAACACTTTTTGATCAAAGTTAACCATACATGTTTTAAAAACTTAAGTACTTAAAAAATATGTGTACATGAAAAAGTGGTCTTCTTCCTCTTATCTTATTCTCCCTTGAGAGAGGCAAAGATTTTCAGCCATTTGGCTTTTTGTTTGTGTTGTTTAGTTTTTACCAGCAGCCTATTTATGCTAGGGCAGAGATGGCTAGTCATCCATCAATATTTGCTCCTTTCTTCCAAGAAACGGACATTTAGTAGGGCTCATAGGCACCCATGAGAAGCCTGCGATGCACACCTTTCTTTGATGGCTAAGCATGGCCATGTGGCCAGCTTCTAAACTAGTGCATTCGAGAGTAACTGTTGGTGAAACTTGCAGGTCATGCCCAGAAGGGGAAAGAAATACCATTTACTTCTCTCATCCTACTGTGTCTGCTTGCTGGAAAAGGAAACACCATAGGAATGAAGGAGCCATGAAATACAAAGGAACACCATAGGAAGGAGGGAGCCATGAGGTAGAATACTGGAACCAACACCATGGAGCCCAAGTGTCCCCCTGGGATTGACTATACCTTGAGACAATTATGTGAGAGATGAGTAACGTCTGCTTCCTTTAAACTACAGTAGGTTGGGGTCTTTGTTACAAAGACAAACTTACATTCTAACTAATACACATGCTTTTATTTCTACTTACTGATTTTTTAAAGTTTAGTATTTTCTTTTGATTATCCATTACACAAAAAGGAGTCCCCTCTCTTTCATGAACATTGGAATTGTTTTTTTTCCCCAAGTTACCACAAATAACCATATGTTTTGCCAAAAAAAAAAGGGAAAGAAATCGATGATTTCTATAGTTGCTATCCAGTTTTCATCATGATGTCTTCACCATCATGCTCTGCATTTTCCCCCCTTCCCCTGGTGGTAGATATCCCATATCCTAAGTCTTTTTCTATCTTAATTTGCCTACTCCTTTTGGTGGGGCACATTGTAGAGTAGCTTCCTAAAAAAGAGTTCATTGGAAATCAGATTTTTGAATATTTGGGCATTAGAGAATATCTTTTATGTTCCTCTAACATTTGATTCATTGTTGGTTGGGTATGGAATGCTAGGTTGGGAGTATTTTCTTTCAGGATTTTGAAAGTTCTCCATTGTCTTCTATCTTCCAGTATTGCTTTTTTAGAATTAAGAAGTCATTCTAATTAATGATACTTCATTTGTAATTAGTTTTTCTCTAAGGATAATTTCTCTGTCCCCAGTGTTCCTAAATGTCTGAAAAGTATGCCATCATGTGTTTGTATTTTCATTCATTGTTCTGAGAGCTCTATTACTTCATCAAATTTGGAAAATCATATATTTCAGTTCGGAAAACTAGTTTGACTTTTTTGTTATTGATTTTCTCACTTATGTGTTGTCTATTTGCTTTCTTTTTTTCCTGAAATTTCTTTCACATCAGATTTTAAATCTCCAGGATGTTTGCTCTACTTTTTTATTTCTTTCTTCCCCACCCCCACTTTTTTTTTTATTTGTACTGTGCTTATTTTTTTTAATAGACTTTTTTTTAAAAGGCAGTTCTAGGTTTACAGAAAGTTTGATAGGAAAGTACAAAATTCCGGGGCGCCTGGGTGGCTTAGTTGTTTAGCGTCTGCCTTCGGCCCAGGGCGTGATCCCAGGGTTCTGGGATGGAGCCCCACATCAGGCTCCCTGCTCTGCTGAGAGCCTGCTTCTTCCTCTCCCACTCCCCCTGCTTGTGTTCCCTCTCTCGCTGGCTGTCTCCCTCTTCAAATAAATAAATAAAATCTTAAAAAAAAAAAAAAAAAGGAAAGTACAAAGTCCCACATACCCTCTTCCCTCTCCTACAGCTTCTCCTATTATTTACATCTTACGTTATTGTGGTACATTTCTTATAACTGATGAACCAATGTAACTAAAATCCAGTTTACATTAAGGCTCACGCTTTGTGTTGCACACTCTATGGGTTTTGACAGATGTACAATGACATGTGCCTGTCATTACTGTATCACACAGAATAATTTCACTGCCCTGTGCTCCACTTCTTTATTCCTACATCCCTCTCTATCCTTTTCAGAGTGGCTTCTTTCATGTAACAATATGCTTTTTATGTCTTTTTGTGGCTTGATAGCTCATTTCTTTTTCTTACTAAGTAATAGTCCATAGTATGGATGTACCACAGTTTGTTTATCCACTCACTTATTTCTTTTTTAAGATTTTATTTATTTATTTTAGAGAGAGAGCACAGACGGGGGAGGGGTGTAGGGAGAGGGAGAGATTCCCAAGCAGACTCCACACTGAGCACAGAGCCTGACGTGGGGCTCAATCCCAGGATCCTGAGATCATGACCTGAGCCAAAACCAAGAGTTGGACACTTAACTGACTGAGCCGCCCAGGCACCCCATCCATTCATTTATTGAAGGACATTTTGGTTGCTTCCAAGTTTTCACAGTTATGAATAAGCTGCTACACGCATCTGTGTGAGGTTTTTGTGTAGTCATGTTTCAGCTCACTTGGGTATCTACTAGGCAGCATGACTGCTGGAGTTTCCCTTTATATTTTTACTCAATATTCTGGAACATGTCCTTCGCATTTATTCCAGTTACTCCATTAAGTTTTTCATTTCTACTCTCACAATTTGTTTTTTTTTAAAAAGATTTTATTTATTTATTCGACAGAGATAGAGACAGCCAGTGAGAGAGGGAACACAAGCAGGGAGAGGAAGAAGCAGGCTCATAGCGGAGGAGCCTGATGTGGGGCTCGATCCCATAACGCCAGGATCACGCCCTGAGCCGAAGGCAGACGCTTAACCGCTGTGCCACCCAGGCGCCCCCACAATGTCAGTTTTAAGAGGCTTTTATAATTGAGCTACTGTTTTGTACAGTACTCTTTGTATTAACTTTCCTGAGAAGTTTCCTTCTCTCTGCATAATTATTTTCCTCTATTTTTTTGTAGTCCACTTTTATCTCTTTCATATTAGACACTTACTTTAGATGTCTAGTGATCTTTGGTTGCTGGTTATAGTTACAATTTAGCCCTAGAAATAACTGGAAACTGAGACTATGAGTCCAGTTTGTTGACTGTGGACTTCACTGTGATCTGCCTGTGCCATTTATGACCAGACAGTATCTTAGCTCATCCTTCTTGGGATAATAAAATGTCTCGAAGGAGGATTATTCAATTTCTGGCTTAGATGGTGTAAAACTGACTTCCTGCATCCTAAGAAAATTCTTGAAGGACAAAGTTTGAAGGAAGTTCCTTTTGAATTTCAAACTTAATGAATGACACCATGTACGCAAATTATAAGATTATATTACAAATAAATTATAAATTCATATTTCATGTATAAAAAGAGGCAATATATTATACACCACTTCTGAATAAGGACTTGCATCTTACAATGCTAATTAGGTCTCCAAAATTGATCAAAACAAGGGAAGGTAAAAAAGACCACACTCTTTCAGAATACTAAGATGAACTGGGCCAGTTGAGCCTTGCAAGAAATTGCAGTGGTGGTAGTGGCGGCGGCGGCGGCGGCGGCGGCGGCGGCGGCGGCGTGTCCATTCAGTGTAGGGCACAAAACAGCAGTTATTATTCTAAGGAAATAAGTTGGCTGGCATGAGCAAAGTAGTTGGATTAATACCTTCCTCTCCATCTTTTTTTTTTCTCTTTTAAATTTGTGTTCATTAATTTACCTGAGCGTTTTCAACAATTCCTAAGTGAGAGCATTTCCTGGGGCAGCGGAGAAAGTACTGGCGAGTTTCGGGCACGGGGTGGGGATTGCTCCTTCTGGTTTTTCTCTCGGGTGTTCAAACCCCGGCGGGCAGTACTCCCTGGTTCTCCACGCTTTTATGGGAAGTCTGTCCTTCCCTCCTCGGACGCATGAAAATGGTGAATATTTAGTTAGTTGTGATACTGAATTCCGCAGAAACGAAACCTTTTTTATTCCTTGGCCCCCCCCTGCTCAGTGTCATGGGGCACGGGCTGACACGCTGCAACCGCTGAATATTCATTCGCCGACGGGCACATGAATGAGCGCCAACCCGGGCGGGGCAGGAACAGAGAGAGGCGGGGTGACCCCGCAGCACTGGACCGCAGCACGAGCGGGCAGGCCGGCGGGAGCAGCAGCGGCTGCGAGGCCGGGAACGCCAGCGCGCGGCGCTGGAACAGCGGAAATTCCGCTTCCGGACCAGGCGACCGGAGGTGAGATCCGGGCTGCCGCCGACCCTCGCTCCTCCCCGCGGCAGGTGTGCGCACGCGCGTGCGCGCCCGCCGGCCACGCCCCCGGGCCTTCCTCCCTGCGGCCCAGGAGGGATGCCCTGGACAACTGGCGCGGGTCCGCGCTCTAGGTGCCTCGGCATCCGGGAGATCCCGGCGTGCGTTCCCGCCTCCTCAGAGGACAGTGCTTTTGTGCATAGGGTGAAAAGCAGGTCTTTTTGGCAAGAATATTTGGGAAAATACTTTTTTCCCCCCACCTTGTCTCTAAATCCAGTTGGTTGAAAAGGAAGCGGGCTCGTCCGGGATTTGAACCCGGGACCTCTCGCACCCGAAGCGAGAATCATACCCCTAGACCAACGAGCCGCCTACGTGCAAGACCTGTCCATATTTTAATATAAGAAGACATAGAATCAAATTCTCCATTTTATTTTGTTTACAAATAATTTGTTCCCTGAGAAGGTGTACTCCCCCACCAATCACATAAATGAAACCGTTGAAGAGCTGTTTGTGCGCAGGTGTTGATGGTTTAAACCACCATGGTGTCACTTGGTCGTAGGAAAGACAGGTCACCTGCAGGAAATGTTGACATTTTCTTTTTCCTTTGTTCTACTTTGCTAAACTAGTCTATGTAATTGAACGCATTTTCATTTAGCTTTTAATTAAATTCGGTTAGAAAAATTCGGGTTCTGGAGTTTTCCTCTTCTCGCTATCATGCTTTTTGAAAGCTGGATTTTGCTATCACTGAGAGGCTTGGAGACCATTTGCTCTAACAAGGAGTCTTTGCAGCTAACAGAAGTTCCACGGAATGAAAACTCCTAATCTCGGCAAACTCCGCTGATTCGATTCCATAACATTCATTTTTCAGAGGCGTATTAGGTGAGCTTATTAACTTACCAGAACTTCTGGTTAAAATCATAGTTTCACCATGGGTCATTAGCCAATATCTATAAACCCCATTTTAAATCCATGTAAATATGTATGCATTGAACTAACACACATTTCAATTTTGCTATACTGAATTCAGTACCTTCAAAATTAAAAACAATTCACCTCATTACATTCATTCTTTCAATTATTCTGTAATTATTTATAGAATGCCTGTTCGTTTTTATTTTTTACCCAAAATGAAATTCTTTTACAAAGATGAATAAAAATAATGATTTTCTTGAATATGTGAGAAGAGAAGTCAATCCTTTGTAAGAGAGTGGATTTAAACTAGCACTCACTTTACATTTTGACTTGGATTTACTGGGTGGATTAAAATAATTCTGACGTTACTAGGCATTCCTCTTTCCATCTCCTATTCACTTAATGTTGGAATAGTGTGATTCTTGTTAACATCCAACTGTTTGCTTTGTACCTTGACAGTTTAAAAGATCTTGACTGATTTCTCTGAAACATTTGCCTTTGAGTAATAATAATTTCTCACTGCCCTCAAATTCCATTCCAGATGCCATGGTTCAGACACAGCATTCCACTTTCATGAAAACATGTTCTCCTCTTCAAGAAATAGCATCTTGTATTCATTTACAGCTGGGTCCCCGACATAGGACTATAATAAGACTTTAAATCAAAGTTTAGATACTTCATTGTAGAAAATAATTGTTCAACCTGAACCCCCAAATTTCCCAAAGAATCAATTCCTTGATACTCACAAGAGCACTTCCCTTCATCTTGAAATCAACTGAATAGATTAGTTTACTAATTTCTGAACTCAATGCAATGGCCTTGGGGTCACACCCTCCACAGAGTGACCTACATTCTAGACATCAAACTTGTGTTCTTTCTTCATTTCCATAGTGTGATATACTTTCCCCTTTCTCAATCTAATTTCCCTGCGAATAATAAATATTTCATTTAGTTTTATATCAGTGAGAACTCAGACTCCAAACAAAGGTCCTTATTTAAAGATTGCTAAAAGGAGCATCATTTTACACAGTAGATGACCCACATGTAATTTATATTCCAGTCATTTTACTAGGCCTTGTAGATCGTATGTAATAAGATGCTTAGTTATGTTGACAAACATGATTATATATTCGTACTTAAACTCACGTTCCTTGGTAAACAGAAGGCACACCATGAAGATATAGTTACAGAAGACAAGTTAGGACAATGGATATAAAATATCCTAACAATGAAAACAAGTCTTATTCACCAAGTTTCTATTTAATAATTACTCAGTGTCAGATTTACGTTAGGCCCTGGGTTACCAAAGGCAAATAAGAGTTTCAGTCCTTAGAGAGACTCACTCTAACTGACTATCTGGGTAGTTATAACTGCCACTTTTCTAAATGTTCTCAGCTGAGATTTTATTCCATGTTCTCTCATCTCTCTCACCAAAAAGTTTCCTTGTATAGCTTTAACTATTCCTTTGGGACTCCTGATGGTGGTAAAGTTTGGGTTCAGCTCTCATCTGTTGTAATGGTAGGCCGATACAATCTTTATACCTGTCACTTAATACCATTACCTTTGGAAATATTACTGAACCACTAGGTTTATTATCATTTATAGGTAGGAAAAAGAAGCAATCGTAGCACCAAGTAAATAAGAGAGGGAACTTTTCTCTCTTCACACTTTCAGAATCAAAAAGATGAGCCACAATCTTCTTGGCTATTTAATCAATGTAACTATATTTAAATGACAACTAATATACATTTGGGGGCCTTCTGATGACTTCTTAACTTAGTAACTCATGTTACTAAATTTTTCATCCTTCCCATCTGTTATATGAGAACCACTCCCACGTGAGTTCTATCTGTAGACTAATCTGTGACTCACTTAAGATAAAGTTTACGTTAGTTCAGAACTCTAGTTTCGATCCGTATTTTTATCCAAAGAATATATTTGAAATCTATTCCAAATTTCATAATCTACTCTGTGGTATGACAAATGATTTGAGTGACATTCATATTAATTTTCTATAGTTGACTTTCCCAGAGGTAATTGCCCAACAGTTTCTTTGGTAAGTCCGGTAAAAATTTGCTTTCTCATAAGTGACACAGAGTGGAGACTGCAGTCAGGTCCCCTCAACCCCAACTACAAAATCCAGCATTTCTTGGCTGCCTCCATAAAAGGAAAAAGCTAAAACTCTATGCCCTTGAGTAGCCTATGTTGCAGGAATGCGGAGGGAGGATGCTGACTGAAGGAGGGTTCTTGACTGTTAGGACTCGCAAAGACAAGACCAAGCCAGTCCGCCCCAAGACAGACGACAGCGCCAACTTTTCACCCAAGTTCTCCCTCATTATAATACTAAAAAAATCACACCCAAGGGTGGAGCTGTAACATGCTAATTAGACATGTGACACATGAGGAAGTGAGATATTTAAGTGTGCAGGAGCCAGGCACCCCCGTCCTCTGTATTCCCACCAAGTCCTCTTTTAAAGTCTCCCCAACTCCCCAGAGAGCCAGCCTGATGACTCTTATGTGCGGCCTCCCTCGAGCTCCAGCAGAAGCCCCCACAAAACCTTGCCTGAAGCTGCCCTTCTGCCTCCTTTCAATTTCTATTGTTTAGAGAGCCCCAGGGCCCAGTCAGTTGACACAAGTCAGCGTTTTCACCCAGTGGGTTTTTTTCAATATGCAGATTGTACCTAACACCAGATTGTATGCCAAGCACGGATCATTATTACTACACCTGGTTTACGACTTTGAAATCTCTATATTCTGCTATAACTAAGCACGGAGTCCTTCAAAGATTTGACACTTCAGTGCAAGCAGCTGTCTCCAAATTCTCTACAGAATGGCGTCCCAGCTTGCTGAGTCTCTCACAGGATTTCTCTGAATAAGGCAATGCTGGCAGAAGAAAGCTTCATGTGTCTCTCCCTGGTATATGTCCTTTGCTCTAGAAGCTTTGGGCTTTTCAGTAGAATTGAGAGAGAGGAATTTGAAATGGCAGCTCCTTTGAAAGATGGTTCATCAACCCAATTAATTTTCTTATCAAGTTCTTTTTAATCAATGTTTTTCTGAAAACTTTTCTTTAGTCAAAGACAAGACCCAGGAGATAGCTGGTGTTTCTGTCAACTCTAACTTCTTTATCTTCATCAGTTTTCCTGTCTTGTATCTCGTGAGGCTGCCATCTGATTTGATCATCTCACACTTTATTTCTATTCGTCTGATCCAGTTCTTCCCAGAAACCACTAACAGTCCAGTTTTGGAGGGAACAGCGGGACACCAATTCACCCCATGGCCTGATGCACCCATGGACTGCTCAGAGCCACAACAGTGCACCGACCTCATTTTCTCCTGTGGTCACAGGTCATGATTGTCCTTTGGTTTGCATTTCTTTCTAGAGTGAACTGAAACATACCTTTGATTCTGGGCGCTCTGGAATTACCCAAAGCCTAGGAGGGGGAGGGCATAGGATGCGGAATTCATGGCTGTTCTGGATAGCCTGGAGATCAGGCAATGCCCACCCCCAGATTCCAAGATTACACCCAGGCAAGGACGGAGGCCACCTCCAGATCTGGGGCCATCAGCTGCCAGATGCCCAAGGACAAGAGCCCTGATTCTTTACATGTTTTCTCTCCACTTACTTGTTTTCCATCCCTCTGGTACTCATTTGTTGTTAGGGTTTGTTAAGTCATCTTTGTTTCTACCTGTTGATACTATGTGATGCCTGCTAAGATTGTTCCTTAACTTAATGCTCTAGTTGACTAATTTGATCTTGGGTATAGTGCCCATTGTCTCGTCTGATAGTCTATTGAGTTTTCAAAAAATTCATTCATTGCTTATGCATATGTGGTGTCTCTGACGGGTTCTTCTTCGTAACTTATTCCAGCATCAGGTTTCCATCTCCTTCGTGACTTTAAGAATTTGTATTAGCTTTATTTTAAATCCTTATTCTAATGTCATCCATAAATTCTTTCACCTCTAGTGTAGATTTCTTCATTATTGTCATTTTAAAATAGAGCTTGCACCCTGCAGATGTCTCCTGCCCAGCCTCTAGACCCATGATTCTCCCTTTCTTGATAACATGTGTTTCTATGTGAACATGTGTAATAGGAGCAAAACCCCCTCCCTGATCGTGCAGATCCCTATGATGCGAGGTGAGAATGGCCATGCCACGTGGCAGACCCTTCTGGTTTACCACGTCGGCCAGACTGCAGCTCATTTGCCCCCGCTCCACAAGGAAGCCGTTCACCTCTGCCAAGGAATTTTCCTTTGCCATCTGCTACAACACCGTGGTTTCTCTGAAGTATGTCCCTGTCTTTCCTGGGATGTATGTGAGGAGATGTGGGCTGGATTGAGAGCAGGGAGTTACTCTCCTCCGAGGTTACTTTGTCTGCCTTTTAAACATAAGGTTAAGTCCTAGCCTGAGTGATAGTAGGTACCATATTACAAATTACAACTCTGAAATTGTTTCCACCACTGAACATTCTATGAATTCTTTGGGACAGGTAGTGGCTACAACAGCATAAAACTCCAAGGAAGCGGTTTTCTTTCTATCCCTCCTCTCACTCTGTATTTCTTGATTTTTATTTTGGTTATTCTTCAAGAAATACAGCCAATCTCCTCTTGTCTCCCGCCTGCTGTGTTATCACATAGCTTCCAAAAGTGACTGATAAAGGTGAGAGGTAACAATGGAAAAATCCAAACCTCCCAAATGCATATCTTAAGGAATATCTTTAGAATTTAAATACTTTGCAATAATGAATTGAGTCTTCCCATTAATGAATCTGGTGTCACAAAGCTGTCTTTTCTCTGAATTACAAGTCCGAGCCTCTTTATTCACACTGATTTCAACTGTTCAAAATTTCGTGTGCATGTTGCTCTCTGGCACATAGATTTACCGTAATCATCCCCGGGATGGCTGGGAATCAAGGGGCAGTGCTAGTCACTGCTAATACTTTGCTCAGTTCACTGGTGCGGTCAGGTGTGCAGAACTCATGCATGTTTCGGGGAAACAATAGTTTGTCTGGAAACAAACGAGAGTTTGGTGTTAGTTTGCAGCCTCCAGAGCTTCCTGAGCATAATCTGAACCTGGGCCCTCTGAGGAGAGCAGGGAGAGACTGAAGGAAGAGACAGAGGCAGCCCTCTCCAGGTTGGTAGGTGGCACTTTTAATTAGCAAGAGAATATACATACTAGGCTTGTCTTTGGTGGCCGAAGACAAGTAGACCCCTGCACCTGCCTGCCAAATCTTAGAAGTTTATATAGAGGTCCTAACTGGGTTCAGTCACATAGAGTGTCTAGATGGTGTCAAAACACCATCTCACTATCTCAAAGCTGTATCCTTGGGACAGCTTCTGAAAGCAGGGAAGGCTAACAGAACCCATATTCCAAGGACAGGGGAGGGAGTGAGGAGCACCTGTTGCCAGGGTCCAGCTCACAAGTCAGCCAGTGGCCACATCCTCTCAATGACCTGCCCAACATTTGGGAAGAATTCATTTAATTAGAGTCATAAAGGTTCGACCTTTATCTCATTGTCAGAATCAGGGTCCAGAGTTCTAATTCATAAATCATGGAATGGTCTTTATTTATTTCTGTAAAATTAACAAGCGAGTACAGGGTGCTGGGCAGAGAACCATCTGCTCTGGTCCATTCCTCCTGTTATCCTTTGTAAAGGTCATGATGTCGCTATTCTCATCCCCATTTTTCAGGTAAGGACTTTCTGAGATCTAGTATATTTTACTGGCAACTCAGCTGTATTTTACCACTCAGGGGTTTGTAATAGCCTGTTATAAGTTATAATCCACTGAAGAAAAAGTAACATTAAAGAGAAGGCAGAATTTTTTTATTTTGATGGAAACACGTTTACACGATATGGAGCCTCTTCCGTCAGCAGCAGTTGTATTCAGGCATATGAATGCTCGGAAAGAATTTCCATAGTCCAGGTACTTAACGTTTTATTTTCATTGAGGTAAAACATACATGAAGAAAACTGTATATAGCTTACATACACAGCTCAACGAATCTTTGCAAACTGTACATAGCTATAAAATGAAAACATTAGCAGTGGTAAGCCAAGAGTATCTCCCATGTCTCCGTTCCACTCACTGTCCCAGAATATTGGCTGTCCTGACTGAACAGCACAGAGTCATTTTTCCGTCTGTTGCTGAATTGCCCGTGCTCTTCTTCCCTTCCCACCGAGTTCCCATCTAACTTCTTTCAGTGGGAAAGAATATACAACCAGCCCTACTTCCTATCTCTCATGCTTCCAACACTGTCAACAAAATAAATTTTGAGATTTAGATTATTTGATTTGAAAACAATAAACTAGAGAAAGGGGAACTATAATAAGGAATATGGGCAGAATTCTGTGATGACCGCCGTAGTTCCTTTTTCTCTGGTGTGCAGACCTTGTATAATCTTCTCTCCTTGAATATGGGGAGGACCTCTGAATACAGGGGAATTTCACTATTGTGGGGAAGGAAAAATTCTTCCTTTCAAGGTCTTCCAGCTGGTTTAAAAGTTAAATTGATGTGAGACAGATTAACAGGAGAAGAAAACACAAAGTTTTATTACATATGCCTGGAGGACGGATAATGAAATGGAGACCTAAAGAAATGACCAAGGCGGGTGGTTTTTATTCTTTTTAGAAAAAGAAACAATACATTTCTGAGGAATTGACAGGATAAAGAAAACAACATTTGGGAGCTTTACTGAGTAAGGAATTCTAAGGGGAATTTGGATTAAGATAGTGGGTTAGTAAAAACATAACAGAGTTGTTTATACAGCCTTCTCGGCTCTTAAATTTTCCACCTCTGGTGACAAGAATTTCTCTTTACTTCTTAGTACAGGGTGAGTATCTTTCATAGGAAAGATTTATTTCCTGCTTTCAGGGAGACCACAGAGGGTCTGAGGTCCACGCACTGGCTGTTTCCCTAATAGCTTCAATTCAAAATAATCAGTATGTGACT
The DNA here is from genome assembly GCF_023065955.2 of Ursus arctos. NCBI lineage: Eukaryota > Metazoa > Chordata > Mammalia > Carnivora > Ursidae > Ursus > Ursus arctos. The sequence goes on from NW_026622997.1 coordinate 2,454,543, forward strand.
GTGGTACATTTTGGGACAACCTGCCCTTGGCCCCTACACTGCCCTGATTGGATTACATTATGCGACAACGTAGAAGGGATTTTTCAGATGTAATTAAGGTTCCTAATCAATTGGCCTTGAGTTAATAATAATAAAAAAGGAGACATTAGGCCTTGCAGATGCTGCCGTCCCTAAGCCACCTGTGGGGCCCAGCCATGGTCAACTCCACTGTGTTCTTCAACGTCACACTGGAGAGCAGGCCCTTGGACCAAGTCTCCTTCAAGCTGTTTGCAGACAAAATTCCAAAGAGAGCAGAAAACTTTTGTGCTCTAAGCCATGGGGAGAAAGGACTTGGTTATAAAGGTTTCTGCTTTCACAGGATTATTTCGGAATTTATGTGCCAGGGCGGTGACTTCACACACCACAATGGCACTGGCAATAACTCCATCTGTGGGGAGAAGTTTAAGGATGAGCATCTCATCCTGAAGCATGCGGGTCCTGGCATCTCATCCATGGCAAATGCTGGACCCAACATGAACGGTTCCCAGTTTTTCATCTGCACTGCCAACACTGAGTGAGATGGCAAGCGTGTGGTCTTTGGCAAGGTGAGAGGGGGCAGGGATGTTGTGAAATATGGAGCACTTTGGGTCCAGGAAAAGGCAAGACCAGCAAGAAGATCACCACTGCTGACTGTGGACAAACCTAGTAAATTTGACTTGTGTTTTATCTAAACCACCGGACTATTCCTTCTATAGCTCAGGAGAGCACCCCTTCACCCCCATGTGCTCGAACGTCCTATACTCTTTGTGCTCTCGCTGCAATTCTTTTTTTTTTTTTTAAGATTTTATTTATTTATTTGACAGAGAGACAGCCAGCGAGAGAGGGAACACAAGCAGGGGGAGTGGGAGAGGAAGAAGCAGGCTCCCAGCGGAGGAGCCTGATGTGGGGCTTGATCCCAGAACGCCGGGATCACGCCCTGAGCCGAAGGCAGATGCTGAACGACTGAGCCACCCAGGCGCTCCTCTCGCTGCAATTCTATGGGCTCCGTATTTTCCTTACTCTCCTGCAAGTCTAGCTGGATTGCAAAGTTAAGTTTGTGATTATGAAATAAAAACTAAACAACAACAATGACAAAGAGGATGACAGGTGATCCTGGATGGGTCTGACCTAATCAGGTAAGCACTCTGGACAAGGGTCCAAAAGAGACATATTCAGAGTAAGAGGGGCTCTCCTGCTGGCTTTGAAGAAAATAAACACCTATGATGTGAACTGCTTATGAAGAGGGTCACGTGGTGGGGGTGCCTCTAGAAACCAAGAGTCTGGGTTCTAAAACAACAAGGAACTGAAGTTTACCAACAATCAAGTGTGCCCGGAAGAGCCTCAGATGAAATTGCAGCCTTAGCTGACATTGTGAATTTACTCTGGTAAAACACGAAGCAGAAGATACAGCTAAGCCACATTCCTGACCTGCTGAAACTATGAGATAATAAATTTGTGTTATTTTAAGTCATTAAATGTGATAGTTTGTTATATAGCAATAGAACACTAATCTACCAGACTATGTGGACATGGTGTTTTCTTGACTGAAAGTCATTCAAGTAGACATTTTTTTTTTCCCTTCTAGGGAAAGAATCATCAACTTGCACTGTGATGCTCTTTGTATCTCCAGTATCTACAAGAAGTGGGGAAATGAACAGTGATTTCTTGTGGTGGTTTGATCACTTTAGCCAGTTGTCAAATATTCATTTTTAAGGTATCATGGACACTTAAATATTTGTACTTGGCAATCTGGCCAAAGCAGCCCATAGCTCTCATTTAAAAATTTCTCTCACTTGGTTAAGCATCCAACTTTTGATTTCACCTCAGGTCTTGATCTCAGGGTTGTGAGTGCAAGCCCTGGGTTGGGCTCTAAACTGGGTGTGGTACATACTAAAAAAAAGAAGGAGGAAAAGGAGGAGGGTGGTAAGCATGACTGTGGTAGTTCAAAATCCTGTTTGGAGAGATGAAAATCCTGGAATAGATTTTAAAGCAAGATAGGTTTTAGAGCAAAACCATGTATATTTCAGGAAATACACCATCTGTATTTCAGAAAGAGTCCCGAAATAGTTTGCGGTCCAAGCTAGATATGTGTGTAAGGAAACGGATCTGAAGGGTGTAGGATCAAGCTTAAAAGAGTGTCAAGATGGATAAGGCCCAAGGTATTGAGATGGACTCACTCAACAGAGACTGTGAATTCCGTATTTTCGTTTAAGTGGCTGGGAATGGCTCGAACAGCCTGAGAGGTTGATGGACTGAAAGATGAACCCAAATGTGGCCTACACTAAATGCAGTGGAAATGTCAAGAAATCCTTAGTATACTGTAGAGGAAGTTATGAAAGCTCTGAGATTCTTGGAATTTAAAGTATTTCTTATGTAGGATCTGCTCATCCAAACCAGCAGGGCTCCACAACACGTGCCTTTCACCACAGCTGTGACCATGAACTCACGAGTGTGGCCCAGCATCGTAAGAGCTTTGTTGGAGTTCTTCCCTACAAATAAAAATTACATCAGGAGTTACTACCAGTAACTGGAATGCCTACATACAGTGGGGATAACTTGAAGCCAGAAAGACAGGTGCCAAGTGATGTCACTTAATCACCAAAAATAAGCACGCCAGCATTACCTTAATGGACATTAATCAAACAGTCTGACTCGCAGAGCTCTTTGGCATCGACTCGTTGATTATGGTTCTGTAGAACTGATGTACGTAAGAGGTCTACTAAAGTCTTACTGGGTCTGGAAAAGGAGAAAAATTCCAGGCCTGGTGAATAGAAACCTGACTTGAATCACTGAAACATCATGGATAATCGTGGATCCTTAATCATTTCCAGACTTGAGCCAGTTCCATGACCCAGAGGCCCTTGAATGTTGGGGAAGATAGATCCCCATGAAGAAACCTACCACATTGTCAAGAACGTACAGTGAGAATCTTCCCCCCAGCCAGCCCCAGAGGGACATGCAGTCATGCACTACAGGGACTGAAGTAGATAAAGGGATAGAATCAGTCTTTTCAGAGATTCATGGTCATTGGCTCCGAACTGACAATGCTTCCTGGAGACTCCAAGTCTCACTATGGATCACCTGTCAGAGGAGGAACTTAGTAGGGTTAGATGATCAATAAAGTTTCATCTCAGGTCCACGGTTTCTTCTAAGAAATCCATTGTCATTTAATAATTGTGGGTAATACACTGTTTAACTCTGGCTGCTTTCAAGATATTTCGTTTTCAGGGTTACAAACTGGATTATAATTGATCTGGATACAAACATTTTTGAGTCTATACTGCTTAGAATTCTCTTAGCTTTTTGAATCTAGAAGTTTGTATTTCACCAAATCTGAGACATTTTCAGTTATCATCACTTCAAAACTTATGGAAGATTTCACTGGCCAAATTGATGCAGACTTCCCCTTCCTACTCTATTTTACTGGTAACAAAACTATAAATGAGAGGCGAGCGATAGCTGATGGGGCTCCCCGCCATGTCAGGGTGTTCCACACTTCAGTATTCCCAGTTTTTGTTTCCTACCCCCCACTCCTGTCCATGGGTACAATTTAATCATGTGTTTCTCAATCTGAAATTACTTTCTGTAGAAGAGTCTAGATTCAATTTCAATTTCTCAACTCAATTCTAACTTTTCCAAGGGAAGCACAGAATAGCACTTCTTTGAGAACCTAAATGCCAGGCTCTCTGTGATCGTGAATTTTGTGTGTCAACTTGACTGATCTGAGGGATGCCCAGAGAGGTGGTAAAACTGAATTTGTCCATGAGGGTGTTTCTGGAAGAGATTAGCATGTGCTCAATAGACGGAGTAGGGACCCCTCTCACCCGTCTGTTAGGGGCCCTAATGGAACAAAAAGGAAGGGTGAATTCTTTCTCTCTTCGTGAGCTAGCAAGTCCGTCTTCTCCGGCCCTCTGACCTGGGAGCTCCCGGTTCTCGGGCCCTCAGACTTGGGTACTTAAGCAAGGAGCCCCCTGGTTCTCAGGCCTTTGGACTCATAGTGAGCTATCCCACGGGCTTCCTGGTCTCCAGCTTCACACAGCAGACTGTGGGACTTCCCTGCCCCATCACGGAGTGAGCCAATTCCTGTCATTGCAGAGAGATACATATATATAGATAGAGATATTTCCTACTGATCCCGTTTCTCTGGAGGACCTGGACTAACACACGATCCTAACCGTTTTTGGTCACCAACCACACATCTCCATGTTCATCTGGACACTTTCTATTTTTAGTGCTCAATAATCTCTTCTTCATAATTAATTTTAAAATGTCATTCTTAATTTCATTTCCGACCTCTTCCATCCCTTCCTTTTGGGTCAGTTACCAACGACTGGCTCAGGGAGTGCTTATACTGTCGTGTTCTCTATGACAGAAAAAGATGTCATAGGAAAGTTATGCAAACTAAGAAAAATCGTGTAGTCCTGGCCTTCAGGCACCCACAGTAATATCAGGAAGTTAAGCTCCTACACATATTACAATATAGCATAATAACATAAATAAGTTACTTAAAACTGTGTTGACATGTACAACAAAACCAAAGGGAAGTTTAGTAGAGAAGTAAAAAACCTCAAAATGATACAAGGGCAATTAAACAGACATGATACAGGCATTCTTAAAAACGGGATGGAAAATCTGTATATCAGTTCTAAGATTTTGTATTGTAAAGATGTGAACTCAGTAAAAGAGCATCAAGTGTTTTTCAAAACAGCTCGAGGACATATCTTTTTGCTGAAATGATGAATTCTACCCAAATACCTATTTAGGTTCCAATTTAAGAAAAATATAGGCCAAATTTCTTATTCAAACTACTGTAGAAACCAAATTATTGTGTAGCTCACTGATGGGATACCAGTATGAGGCTGCAAGGACCGTGGCAGTGTCAGGGCACTAACAAATATGTCTTGAAACAAGCCACATGTTATTTGCAAAATGAATGTTTTGTTCATCTTTAACAAGATATATTCAAAGATTTAACAGTTTAGAAAATATAGAATGATGTAAAAGGAAATTCTACTTACTTGTTTCACTTACCTAGTTTCTCTGAAACCAGGTAAAACTGTTTTAAGTTTCCTTTGCATTCTTGCAAAAGAAGGAGATAAGATCGAGTTAAAATATTCCATTCCATTTTTGAATACCATTGCTCTTGAATTCCTATCTTTTATTAATTACAAGCACACCTTGCTCATCATTCCATGGCAATACACGTTGAGCTCACCCATTCTTTCAGAAGCTCAGTAAAATCCCATTGTACGGCTGGATCCTTTAGGACATATTCACATGGCCAGCAAAATAGCCTGTTTGCTGGATATTTAGTTCATGATTTTTAAAAATCGCCCCAATGTATAATAGTTTTTATACTGTAATTCACATTTGAGCAATCCTCCTAGAAGTGAAACTTACAAGTCAAAGAGAATATACATTAGCATTTTGAAGGAATTTGGCAGATTCTTCTCCTTCCTGTAGGAAGCCTGGTGGTGAAAGAGGCATCTTATAAGCAGGAAAACTGGAATTGGCTTACCCTTCCCGAGGGGGGCGGGATGGACAGAAGAAGGCTCAGTCCCCTGTGTCAGCTCAGGGCTACTGGTCACCAGCTTTGCTGTGTAACATCATATTTTAATTTGTTGAAGCTACTCTTCATTTTTTTCTCTCGCTGCTATAAAATGTCTTATTTCAAACTTGCTACCCAAGGGATCAAGGAAACAGTCATTTTCTCAAGTCCTAATGAAAGTGCCAACATTCAGCCAGACGTCCATCTCTGTGAATCAGCACAAATGGGCTGACAATTGCATAACCGACCGTTGAGATGTCTACAATGATGAACTTTATGAACTTATTCTCAAGTAATGACTGTAAATGTAAAGAAATGATACAATCTGCCCAATGAAAGAACAGAAAACAAAGCATCAGAAGGAGAACACTGTGAGCCGCTCGTATCTCGGGGGGGATGTGGTAGAGAACCTTGGATTTCTGCAGGTAGCGGGCATTCTTGTGGTGCTTATGGAGAATGAGTACCATGTAGACACTGGCCCAGCCCATCAGTCCCAGGAAGAGGAGATCTCGCAGGGCCATGAGAATGAGAAACATCCACTTCATTGTCTGGCTTGCTGGTAGGAAGTAACAGTACCTGCCACTTTGACCAAACTGTGAGTTGTTTAGGCTGTTGATGTTTTTCATGTAATAGAGTAAGTTCATGCTGAGCAAGGAATTGAGTATCCAAAGGAAGAGGAAAAAGGAAAGGGTACGGCATGTGGATGCTGGCTTGAAGCTGGCCCGCACGGAGGCTCTGGGGCTGATGGTGGTGGCCTGGACCACGGTGAGCAAGCTGGTGGTGCAGATCGACAGGCCTCGGGCCACCCTCTCCAAGTACACAAACGTTTTACAGCCTGTATCATCTGGGAAGTTTCTCAAACCAAAAATTTCTATTGTTTTTAACGTTACTTTGGAAAAAAGTATTATGATATTTGTGAAAGCCAAGTGGATGAGAATTAGATGTGTAGATTTCTTTTTCGTGTCCCAAAAGAAAATGCACATATAATTCACAAAAACAAAGATGTTCCCCGCAATGCCAGGTCCAATTGTAGAGAGCAGTAACGTTCCTTTAATAATCATCAGAAACATTTCTTACTTCATGGGCAGAAGGTCTTTGGCTCTAGCAAACACCTCTTGAAGAGAGCAACCGTAACGATGATACGTATCTGCAAAGAATAATGCCTATCAGAGGCCTTTTCTGGTGTATCAGGGACACTGTGCCATGGGTCACGATGAATGTAATGGAGCAGAGTTTTGTCCAAGAACTTTATACGGTCCTTCTGGGCACTCGCTATCAGTGAATCTATGTGGCCTGAAATACAGTCTTGGGGATGAGCATACGACAATCTAAATTTGCAACTAAGATTTTTTTCTGTGCTCCATACCAGCAAAACCAACCTGCTGGTTGAAATCTTTGTATATCTCACATATGTCCAACCTCAGCATGTGCTGAAATGAACCCCAAATTCCCCCAACCTGATGTCAGCCTGTGTTTTCTACTTCGTCATATGATATTACCATCAGCTACCTCCAAAAAAATCTGGGTCTTCTTCTCAACCTCTCCACCTCCCCACGCCCCACAACAGGGACTAAATAACTCCTCCCGCTCCCACGTCTTTCACAGCTCACACACTCAGCCTGTCTCATCTGTGATCGTGCCCCTTCTTGTGTTCAGCATCCACCAAATACTTCCTTTTGATCAGTATAACAGTTTCCTGGCTTGTCTCCTGATCGCGGTTTTGTTTTTATGGTTTTTTTTTTAAAGATTTTATTTATTTATTTGACAGAGAGAGAGACAGCCAGCGAGAGAGGAAACACAGGCAGGGGGAGTGGGAGAGGAAGAAGCAGGCTCATAGTGGAAGAGCCTGATGTGGGGCTCGATCCCACAACGCCGGGATCACTCCCTGAGCCAAAGGCAGACGCTTAACCGCTGTGCCACCCAGGTGCCCCTGCTTTTATGTTTTGAGGGGGGAGGGAGGGGAGGGACAGAGGGAGAGAGACAGAATCATAAGTAGGCTCCACACCCAGCACAGAGCCCAATGTGGGGCTGCATTTCAGGACCCCGAGGTCATGACCTGAGCTGAAATCAAGAGTGAGACACTCAATCCACCGAGCCACGCAGGAGCCCCTCCTGATTCCATTTTTTAGACCTCTGATACATACACCTTACTATTTCCAGAGTTGTCTTTCAAAACCCCAAACATTTTCTGTATGTTCACTGCTTATAATTTTCAGTGAGCTTTCCTAGTTTCTGAGATCAAGTTAAGCTGTATAGATTCCAACTTTTAAAGGCTCCTCAGCCAAAGACTTCCAGGAACAAACCTGTGGGCTGCACAAACTCTGATCTACTGCTTGCAGCAGTCTGGGCAGGGCCGAGGGGACCCTGGAGTACTGCCTGCAGGCGTTTTTATAGGAGGTCTGAGTCCCACTGAGGAATCAGAAGGGACCCTATGTAAAGCCTGGATCAGTTTCGGATGTTTGATGCCTCCCAAGGGGGTTAGCAAAGCTAATAACGAGGAATTGGGTGCCGTCAGGAGTCAAGGGCAGTTTATAAATGAGGCATCCCCCAAATTTGGGGGCATATAGTAAAGTGAGTTGGGGCGTCCTCGGTAAGAAACGAGTGGTCACTCAAACACAGGTTCCTTATGCCATTTCAGAGCTGCTGAATAACGTGGGGAGAAATCACCCAGGCAAGTGGGTCAGTGTGACCTGTGTCTGTTCTCTCAACCTGGTTGATACTAGTGATTTGATCTTTATCCATCCAAGCTGATTGTCACACTTTCAACCTGAATAAGAATGGACTCTTTCACTACTAACCTTTTGAATCTCATTTCTCATGTAGACGTTTTATAAAAATACTGACAGTTTCCCCCCAACCAAAGAAACCAGGATATCTAACCACCATTTGTATAGGTTCCATATACTTGGAAAACTCACCACAAGCTCTGCCCCGTGCCATGTCCTACCCGCCATTAAGGCCTGGCCTCAGATGCATCCTTGCCTTGAGGGCATCTGTCAGCATGACCTGCGTGAACCCAGGCTCGTATCCGGGTTTTGAACCAGGTGGCCTCAGGACTTGGGGAACACTGGTTATGGCCATTGCCCTCCACTTCTTCCCCCATCAAATGCGGAGACTAATGTCTCTTTCTTTCTAACTGAATAATAGGAACAATGTCAGAGGAGGGAGGGACGATACTCTCCCAGATTATTCTTTTGGAAATAGTCACGTAAACTGTTTTAAAAGCCACGCTTCACACTCAGGTCCTTGGGTGAAGCCCATTCTGGATCTAACACCCACAGGCTGAGCCAAGCCAGGGTGCCCCTCTCAGCTTGTTTCCTCCACTAAAAAATGAGATGGGTGCTTCCTGTGAGGGAAGACTATGGTAAAGTTACAGTGGACGACCTCGGGGCATTCACAACCTGGCAATTCTGAAGTAGGAATTTGCCAACAGCCTCTGTAGCTTTAATCCTCATGGCTTTTAATAGACGCCCCCATCCAGCTGGCATGTGGGGGGGGGGGGAGGAGTTGACTTACACTCATGGTGTGATTGTTAATATTAGGATCTGGAGGCTTAAGGGCTGCTGCAGGAGGAAAACCTTCCAATTACACACATGCACTTGGGGGCTTTATAACACACTGGGGAAGACAAAGCTGGCTCATATGCAAAACACAGGACTGCACCAAAGGAGGGCTACCAATGTTATCACTGCTAGGATGCTGACACAGGCATAATGCAGGGGCCACGGAGCTGAAGGAAACAGAGCTGCTCCTGGGAACAGGAAGCACTCTGACCCTTCTTGATTTCCGGATACAGAAAGCAGGCCCCTTCTGTGAGAGCCCACCCCAGAGCTCTCCCAGGGGACCACATCCTAAAGTCAGGACACAGTGCTCACACGTTTGTGGAGGCACATTTGCCGGAACTGGTCCCCATCATCTTTCTGGCCCTGGCCACATACCTTTGCAAGATCAGGAGTCCAGGGCTCAGGCTCACAGACTCTCTCACGACCTGCCTTCCTTAGAGAGAGAAGCAAGATGCTTGCTTTGTAGGGGAAGGTTCTCAGGCACAGGGAGTGAGACAAGAATGGATCAGGTGTGCTCGCCTGCCACCTGCTGTGTGGCCAAGTTCCTTGTTGCCCCTTCTGGCAGGTGAACCACCCCCCAAGCCATATTTGTACCCTCTGGATTGGAGGAGCTCTTGGCTAACATCGCCTGGAACCAAGACTTCACTTTTCAAAGTTGTCAGCGTGTCAGGGAGGAGAAAAGCCTCAGCACAATCTCAGTCCCTGAAGTATAGCTTTCCCTGTCTCTCCACAATTACAACAAGTGTTTGGCTCAGAGATGTTCTCCGTCTTAATTAGGTTTAATTATATTAATAGGAAGGATGTCCGGTGGGAAAACGAACAACCAGTGAGGTTTCTGGATCCAGCCTTTCCCATTTTCTGGCCTCTCCTCACCTGCCCTGAGTTCCAAAGCTGTGAATCAGAATGGGAACCAGCTCCCAGGCACATCGAAGTCCCCTCCCTTTCTGGAGGTTTTCCTTACACAGAGGGATATAAAAAGTTTTGGCTGGAGATTCTGTTTTCTGAGCACATCATAACCGTGGATCTAGAGGGACAAGAATCAGCATGCTCCTCCTGTGCACATGGGGTTTTAGTGGGGAAATGATTTTCCTCCTACCCTCTGAGTTCCAAGCTGGGATCCCTGTAATAAAAGACAGACAGATGAGAGAATAACAAGCAAGCATTTATTATCTCATGTACCTCATGTACACATGCAGATACCCAGAGAAAAATGAGTAACTCTCTGAGGTGGGTTGCAACTTGGGCTAAACAGCAATGTAATAAGGAAGGGGATGGGAGATGATAATTTTCCAGAAGTCGGGGAAGACAGGATCCTCACAGACACACAAAGCACAACACAGTCTTAGCAGATTAAATAGAAGGTGATCTCATCAGATGCATTGCAGTGCAATTCATAACACAAAAGAATAAAAGATTTTAAAGCAACCAGAAAAAAGATTTCTGAGGAAAGGATGTGCAAATTGACATAGATTTCTCAGAAGCAAAATGTAAAAGTCCGAAGTGATAAGATGTATTTTGAAACTGTTGGGGAAAAAGCTGCTGTCAACCCAGAGGGTTATACAAAGTAAATTTATCTTTCAAGAATGAGGATAAAATAAATATCTTATGAGATGAATTAAAACAGAGCAATATTGCCACTAACAAAGCTTTACTAAGGAATCTTCAAGTTCACACTTGAGGAATTACCACACACACACAAAAAAAACAAAAAACTAGGAGAGTTAAACTGTAAGTGAAAAAAAAAAGAAATTGGTAAATAGATAAACATAAGCAAATATTGCCAGTCTAAGAGGATAGTGATGCTGACAAATGATATCTCCTTTGTTGATTGAAAAGGTAGGAATTAAAATACTGGCTCCCGGGGCACCTGGGTGGCTCAGTCGTTCAGCGTCTGCCTTTGGCTCAGGGCGTGATCCCAGTGTCCTGGGATCAAGCCCCTCATCGGGCTCCCTCTACTGGGAGCCTGCTTCTTCCTCTCCCACTCCCCTGCTTGTGTTCCCTCTCTCACTGGCTGTCTCTCTCTCTATTGAATAAATAAATAAAATCTTTTAAAAAAATAAAAATAAAGTAAAATTAAATACTGGCTCCAAAGAGTTTAACAGGCAGAAGCAATTAGATGTAAAGTGTGTTAAAGTGTTGTAGTGCTTGGAGCAGGTTATGAAGTAGAGTAACTTCAGGCTCTTTAAAGTCAACCATACATGATGAAATTTTCCGTAATAAGCACACAAAGAACTGAAGAAATGTATACCACACGGCTGAGTAGAGGAGAAAAACAGTACAATAAAGGGTGGAATCAGAAAAACTGATTCCAAAACTGATTTAAAAATGTAATAAAAAAAGACAATGAAGAAGAAACGATAAACACAAATATGGGAAAATAAAACCAAAGAGATGTTGAATACAAATCAAGTCTATCCGTACATCCTATAACAACAGGTAATGCCAAAGCATCTTTACTCAGGAACCAGCAGATCTCTAGAAACAAACCTGTAGGCAGAATAAATCTGATTTGTTAGTCAAGAAGTAGAGGGAGGACATTCCAGAGGAACAGTGGAATGGTCTGTCATATAAGTGAAAGAGATGAAGCATCTTTTGTAATCTTTGGGGTTCTGCCGAAGGATGCTGAGTGGGGATTCAGGGAAGAAGGACTGGTTAATGTTTCTAAGGTGGGATTAGTGATAGGAGAAGCCAGCATTAAGTAAGAATTGGGGACAATTATGAGTCCAAAGTGGTTTAGCAATTGAGTATTCCCAGTAACAGATCTATCCAAACTCGTTTAGGGTATCATTGGTATGAAAGTAGTAGTCATTCCAAAGGGGGCATTTACAGTGTTTTTCATCTGCTCCCTGACCTTGGAGGAAAGGGTGCCCTGTTCGTTTTGCAGCCTACTTTATCCGTATATGTTCTCTCAGCCTGATAAATGCTTTTTTTTTTTTTTTCCTTTTTCAGTATGAGCTGATTTTCACTCTTTCAGTCTGGGAGAGATTTTACTCTTTCAAACAAACATTTATATGATCCTTTACAAATATTCAATAATTTAATTTTACTACCCTTGTTTCATTGCTGACAAAGCAACAAGTAAGTAAATCACTTTCCCAAGGTCTCAGAGCTAGCAATTAATTGAAGTAGGCATCAAACTCAGGAAAAGTAATTCCAGAGGCCATAGATCAAACTATTATTTTTTGCTGCCTATGAATATTGTACTATAGGAAACAAGATATTTTTTTACTTTTCTTCTTCTTTTTTTTAAATTATGTTACATTAGTCCCCATACAGTACATCATTAGTTTTTGATACAGTGTTCCATGATTCATTGTTTGCATATAACACCCTGTGCTCCATGCAATACGTGCCCTTCTTAATTCCCATCACTGGGCTAACCCATCCTCCCCCCCCCCCCCCCCGCTCCCTCCCTTCTGAAACCCTCAGTTTGTTTCCCGGAGTCCATAGTCTCTCATGGTTCTTCTCCCCCTCTGATTTCCCCCCCTTCATTCTTCCCTTCCTTCTCCTAATGTCCTCCATGCTCTTCCTTATGTTCCACATATGCGTGAAACCATATGATACTGCTATTTTCCCCCTTCAAGAGGCCTACCCAACACATAATGACAGATCAGGTTAACAGTAAGATTGTGGAATAAGATACCTTGACTTATAAAAACACTAAGAATGTAGGAAAACCGATGTTAATGCAAGACAAAGCAACGAAGACAAGAAAGCATTACTGCAACCAGAGAGGGTTTCTATGTCGTGACAAAATGTCCAAATCATATAATAAAATAATTCTCAACTGTGTATACTTGTTAACACAATCTTAAAATGTATAAAACAAAAGCGATAGAACTACAGGGAGAAATTTACATACCTACCAGCATAAAACTTCAACTTTTTCACTTACTGATAGGTAAATAATACCAGAAATCAGTAAAAACATTTAGAACAACATCATTAATCATTTAAAACATGCATAGACTCTTACATCCTAAAATTAAAGAATATATGTGTTAAGAAGGTGTACAAAACACTGTGGGGCCATAAGGTCTCAAAAATATTTTAAAAACATAGTTAAAAAATAAAAGTATAGTTAGAACTGTATTATCTGAAAAAATACAGTTAATTTAGAAATAAATATCAAAAGGTAAAACATAATATTTCCCTGCTTTATTTTCATTGATCACATATGGAAACATTCCCAAACAATATACACTTATATTTGCTTGTTTGAAACTCTATTAAAATTGTACCTTGCAGTTCAACCTGGAGTTTTCTTCAGTGAATTCCTCATGTCCACGTCTTCTCTAGGCCTGTTTAGGAGCTCTGCAACCGTAGACATTGGGGTCGAGAAGATACCCGCACAGTCACGCACACGGTACTGTGGAGGGAGCACAGCTGTTATACTGAGGGACTCTGAGAGCTGAACAAAAACATGTAGGTGAGGGAAGCGTGCCCCCTCTGCAGCCCCCGGGGCAGGACGGGGTTGAGACTGGGTTCCCAAGGAGACGCGTGGAGTCCTTCCAGAGCAGGGGGAAGCCCCCACAGGCTCTACACGCCAATTCCTCGGTGCGGGATCCCCAGTCCTCGGCTCCCCTCCTTCCACTAACGCCTGCCTGACTCAGCCGCCCTCCCCGGCTCAGACAGAGCCCGGCAGCCCAGCGCCCTCGTCCACGGCCACGGCTGCCCGGCCACTCAGAAGGGAGGGGTAGAGCCCGGGGAAGGGTTATTTCAGCCGGTGGGTGTTGCTGGGGGGTGGTGAATTTCCAGATGAGCTCCGCACCTCTGCTTTCTTGGACGGACAACTGAGAAAGGAGCTGTCTCTGTAAGTGGCCTTAGGGACCCAGAAGAACTTGAGCGCAGGCTCACGGACCGCACTCAGAGCCCGCCGGCCACGGCTGGGGCCTTGAGCTCCCACCGCCGCCCACACGGTTCCGCAGTGAACGTATAAACGAGATGAGCATAGTAAGAAGGCCGATTGTGCGAACTGGTTCGTGTGCACCTAGCCAGCACTCAGAAGTCCCCCTCCGGCCTCTTTCTAGACACTTCTTTCGTGGGTAGCCAGGATTCTGACCCCGCGCTCCGAGATCTGGTACCATCAGCGGAGAGTGGACTTGGCAAATATTCAGGACGTGTCCACTCGTGATCCTCACGTGCTTCCGCTGGAGCTTTGGTGGTGAGCGCAGGGGTGGGGGGGACGGCAGGAGGCCCTAACACGGGCAAGGGGAGCTGGGCCTCTCTGGCACGTGCCGGCTAAGCGCTCATCCCTGCACTGCGTCGTGCTCAGGACTGCAGTTCACGAGAATTGGCATCAGGATGTTTCCGGGCTCAGCAAATTGCAGAGCATGAGGGAGAGCGGAGGGTGTGCCCGGGGATCGGCGTGGTGCAGAAGCAGCCCTGTACGCCTGGCAAAGCCAGAACTTGTGACATTGACCTTGTGAGCTCAGTGAGTCCCCCATGAGCACAGGGACTCAGGGGAGTATAGACAGGACCTGGCTGGTGCGGCTCTGCCACAACCTCCCCCGCCTCCCCCACACACACCCCAGAGCAGGGCTGCCCAGAGTCGCCCAGGTGAGCACAGCTCACAGCCCTGGACAGCCACTGTCTGTGGCTCGGGGGCAGGGTTGGTGAGGGGCAGGCGTGAGGGACCAGTCAGAGCTCTTCTGTCCCTGGTGCAGGACCAAGTGCCAGGACCCAGGGAGAGACAGCTGACCATTTCACAGCCCATCCAGAGACATCTGCTCCTGTCTGCTGTGGGAGGGGCTGTTGTGCAGCAGCAGGCTCGATGCGCTGTGCCCAGAGCTGCCCCTGGGAAGCTGGTCTGGGTCTTCCGAGAAACAAACACCAAGACACAACTCAATTTGCAGGGAAGTGGTCAGGGCGCTTGCCTGAGAGAAAATGGGGAGGGAGCCAGGAAGGCTGAAGAGCCAGCTGATGAAGTGGCAGGTGTGATCCTGAGGGAAGGGTAGTCAGTAGAAGGTCGCGGGGAATTGTCCTCGACCAGCTTCCAGCCTGAGTAGAGTTGAGCAGGGGAGCTCAGGAGCTAAATTTGGCCATAAGCAGAATCCTAGGAACACCTCCAAACTCATTTGAAGAGACTAGCATAACTTCGATACCAGCATCGAAAAAGGACATTGCAAGATAAGAAAATCACAGGCTAAGGTTGCTCATCAGTGTGGATGCAAAAGTTATGAACAAAATATTAGCAAGTACAACCCAGCAAGGTATAAAAGGATAATATTTATTCCAGAAATTCCAGAAGACCTTAATATTCAATCAATCAAGGAATATAATGAATCTCATAAAGACAACAAAGGGAGAAAATACATGCGTTCCTTTTAGTAGAACCGTGAACACACGTGACGAAGACCAACATCCAGTCGTTAAAAATATAAATAAACCTTCTCCAGAGAATTATAATAGAAGGTAAGTTTCTTCATTTGACCAAGATTAAAACAGGAAAACCACAGTTAACATCATATTCAATGCAGAAATTTCAAATGCTTATCTCTGAGATCAGAAACGAGACACACGTTTATCATCATCATTTCTACTCAGCATTATTCTGGAGATTCTAGCCATTATCAGAAGGTGAGAGAAGAAAGAGAGAAAGAGAGAAAGAAAGAAAGAAAGGAGGGAAAGAAGGAAGGAAGGAAGGAAGGAAGGGAAAGAAGGAAAGAAAGAAAAAGAAAGAAAATGGACTGAAATAAGTAAAATATTCTTTAGACACCATTAATAAAACTGTGTGTGCAGAAAACTTGGAAGAGTGAAAAAGAAATAAAATCAGCAAGTTCAGTGGATGGAAGGTCAATATAAAAATAATTGCCTTCTACATATTAACAATAAATAATGGAAAGAATTACTAGAAATTTAAAAATCAAATATATAAGAAAAAACAAAAAAATCATTCTCCACTAAACACTATAAAACACTGGTATACACAAAAGCTAAATAAATGTATAAGAAGCCCATGTTCATGGAAAGAAAAACTCATTACGTTTAAGGTGTCAATTCTCCCCAAATTCTTCTTTCAAATTGAAGTAGAGTTAAATGCCTAATCACTAAACTCTACTTCTGAAATGAATAATACACTATATGTTAATTAATGAATGTAAATTAAAAAACAAAAAACACTAAAGTATACTTGACACACACTGTTCCCTTAGTTTCAGGGGTAAACATAGTGATTTGACAACTCTATGTGATACGCCGTGCTCACCACGACTGTACCTACCATCTGTCACCACACAACACTATTACAATACCATCGGCTATATTCCCTGTGCTGTGCCTTTTATTCCTGTGACTTACTCATTTTATAACTGGAAGCCTGTATCTCCTGCCCCCCTTCAGCCATTTTGTCTACTTCCCATCCCACTCCCCTGTGGCAAACATCAGTTTGTTCTCTGTATTTCTGGACCTGTTTCTGGTGTTTGTGTGTTTCTTCGTTCATTTATTTTGTCTCTGAGGTTCCACTTGTAAGAGAGATATATGGTATTTGTCTTTCTCTGTCTGATATATTTCACCTAGCATAATACCCTCTAGAAGACCATTGATGTTGTCACAAATGTCAAGATTTCAATCTTTTTATGGCTCAGTAATATTCCATTGTAGACAGACCTCATCTTCTTTATCCATTCTTCTATTGATGGACACAGGTCGCTTCCAGATTCTGGATAATGTCCGTATTGCTGCCATAAACATAGGGGTGCACATATCTTCCCCAAATCATTCTTAAGTCGCAGTGCAATTTGCATCAATATCTCAAAGTGTGTGTGTGTGTGTGTGTGTGTGTGTGTGTGTGTAAACTAGGAGGCTTATCCGAAGTTTCCCTGAAACTATAAAGGACCTACTATAAGCGGATAATAGAGACACCAGCAGATAATATCAATCCCTGTTATAAATCTATAGTAATAAGGCAAGATACTTTTGTTACAAGAATAGGTAAACTGATCAGTGGAACAAGATACTGAGTCCAGCATCTGCTGAGCAGAGAGCCCGATGTGAGTCTCCATCGCCGGACCCTGAGATCATGACCTGAACCGAAGGCAGATGCTTAACTGACTGAGCCATGCAAGTGTCCCTGGACCCCTTTTGTTTTAAAAACCATAGATAAGGGCTCAAAACTACCCCATATTATAACACTGTTCCCTTGCTTAAAGATTTAGATAGACAAGAAAACCAAACCATGGCTACACAAAATTTGGGACAAACCATTGGGGATGTTACTCAACAGTTCCCCAGTGTTCTCATCAGGGAAACTAATTTTCCATATTAAAAAAAAAAGAAAACTTACAAATGCTTCAGATTGGACATTTAGAGTAATTTTGCAAATTTCAGAAAAATTTAATTCCTCACCTAAATGTTCATCCGCCCATATTTATAAAGCAAACTCAAGGCTGCAAATCTGGGAACTGATTGCTCCTTCCATTAATACATGGAATTTAGGAGGAGTCACTGGACCTAGGTAGAAATAAAAATGTGTGCCCATCAAGGGAAAGATGGTAAGAAGAATGAAGAAAAGGTTCATCCATCACCAACAAGTGATGCCTAATCAGGATATATCCTAGATAAACACGTAGATAGAGAATACAGCTCTGAGTTCTGTGCTGACCACAAGCTACCTCTGGGGTGACAGGAGTCCTACTGTGTGCATGGGGCAGGGGGCAAGGTGGAGAGAGGAGGAACGAATTTGAACATAAACTTCCTCATTTTAACTTTCAAGGAAAATTTAACAGATACATTGTTAGCAAATGCCTCCGTTTTTTAAATACTAGTTTGTCTTAAACTCTTCCAAAGAGCAATCAAAGAAAAGGAGGTGTCCTTGGAGACATTCACCTTGTTAATTACTTACAGGACTGGTGAATGTCAGGGAAGCACAAAGCTCTCCCCTGGGTTTTTCAGTTGCACCACCCAGATCATGATGACCCAGACCTGCCCTAGGGATGAGCTAGAGATTCTGACTCATGCAGTTCCGCGCCAAGAAATGCACATGTGGTCCATGTGCATAAGCCACTCTGTCCTGGTTTTTCCTCAAGACTGAGAAAGATTTGTCTTTTTCTCACACCGAACATACATAGCAAGGATTTCTTGACTGTCTTTCTAGAACTTCTTCTTGAATGTCCACAAATACTCTCTGACATCGGTCTTATTTTCATTGTCATTTTACGGAAGAGAAAGCGTAGCAATACAGAGAGGCCAAGAGAATCACCAAATGTCTCCCATCGGTTGTGACTTAGCTAGCGTGGGGGCCAAGGGCAGGTCGCCCCAAGGTGTGCAACTTTGGCGTACTGATTATTTTAGATAAAACATACTTAAGAGACAGCCTGTGTAACCAGGACTCTCAGACCTTTCCCCATCCCCCTGAAAGCGGGAAATCAGTCTTCCAGAAAGGTATCTTTCCTGTACCAGGAGGTAAAGACACATCCTTATCCACCAGAGAGAGGAAATGTTGAGCTGAGAAGCTGTACAAACACCCCGTATCACTTTCGACTCATTACTACCCCAGCCTAAATTCGGTTTAGAATTTCTTATTCATCGAAGATCCCAAAGTTGTTTTCTTTGTCCTGTCAAATCCTTACAGATTTATTGTCTCTTTGTCTGAAGAGTATAAAAACCACTTGCCTTGGTCATTTCTTTGGGTCCCAATTTCATTATTGGGTCTGTAGGTGCATGTAATACAACTTTGGTGTTTTTTTCTCCTGTTAATCTGTCTCCTGTCGATTTCATTCTTACACCATCTGGAAGAATTGGAAGGGTGCAAGGAAGTACTTTCCCTCCCCTACACTGGGAATCCATGGAATCCACGTGAAACCCCGTAGCTGCCACCAATGGCATGACTCCCAGTAGAAGGAGAGGTGGAGGGACACACATGTAGATGCAGAGAGAAAGGTATGGGCAGAGGCTCGGGGACACGGGAGTCATGCTGAGGGGAAACACACTGAAAGACAGACTGACCAGAAGGACACATACCAAACAGGGGAAGGGAGCCACGGTCGGTAGTGAGGAGCTTATGCTCTTGTGTCAGACTCTCTGGGTTCATCCTCGATTCAGCCATTTATTACCTATGGGTGTTGGAGAAAGATAATTAGAAACAAAATCTCCTGCCAACCCACGAGATTCTCTACAAAAGTAAAAGAGAAGGAAAACACTTTCATTATTGAAAAAGCATTAACCATAATGTGATGTGCATCACAGCCAATCCGCTAGAGAGATTGCAAGAACAGGGGGGAAGCTCGTTGTTTATATAGCCAAGCAGATACAATGCCTTACATACATGTTCTCAAGATAATAATAGCTCGCCCTCAAGTCAGAAGTCTTGACAGGGCCATTTGTCACACAGAGTGCATCCTAAATTCATCTGGTTCGGGTGACACTGTGTAAACGAATTGGCTTTATCCAACGAGATAAGAAGTTCCTCGAGCTTGATGACAGGATACACCTTTGCCATTTGGAATCAGGTCCTCCTGGAAGTTGGGCTCCTAATCTCCCATAGAACGTGGGAGACAGGGACCCTATCTTCTTTCAGGATGACATTGCAAAGGTGGCTCCCAGGTCCTTGAAAAAAATACTCTTGGGTTGCAAAACTGGGAAGAGCTTTATTTAGCTTTGTGGGAAAATTACATACATCTCAAAGGGGCCGAGAAAAAATTTACAAGTTGTTTTTTTGGGGGGGGGTTAGTTGTGTGTTTTTGTTGTTTTTTTTTTTAAAGAGAACACTCTAAGAAAAGGGAGAGTGGGAAATCTCTCTTTTGCTCCAGGGAAGATGACGGTTTCTTTCTTTTGCCCTTAGAAGTTTCATTGGGCAACTCAGGCAATCTGTCTGTGCCTACATGTCCTCATTCAAAGTGGGGGCGAAAACAGTACTCACTGTTTTCCCTCAAAGGGATTTTTTCATGTGTTACACAAGTATTTTTAGCAGGTTCCGGGTGCAGCTGTAGATAATGTTAAAAAAGAAAATATTCAATGACCCTTGTTCAAGGTGGTCAGGCAGACTTGATTCAGGAGCACAGTGGACAGCATAGGGAGACATTGCAATGGGATTTTACACGGATGGAGGGACAAACGGCTCAATTCAGAACACAGCATGGCCAAGTGGGAACTTAGAGCCAAGTGGCACAAGGGGGCTCAGCGGAGGATTAAAAATTACTAAGAGAAAATGTCAGGGCTTAGGACTTCTGACTTTGCTGACCCATCAGGATTCTTCCGCAGACAGGCCAGGGTGCGTGGATATCACCTGGGAGGCAAAGGGGGACCAGCAACCTGAGTGGATGGGGGGTGGGGGAGCTGACTTGGCAGGGTTCTTGCTAAAACTAGATTTTGCAAGAGAGCACACATAGGAGTCTAGGAGAAGGTTGAGGGGCCTGATTAAGTTTTGGTCAAGTAAAGAATTTTTGACAATATGTGGACAGAGGCCCACAGAAAATGAGGGGAAATCATGACTTTTCAGACTAGCTCATTGCTGCTCTCATGTCGTGAAAAATAATGTTAATCTCACATCTAATCTCAACCCTTTGCTCATTTTTATTCCTACTCCTTTGCATCAAGGATGGGAAAGTTCATTCTTGGGGTAGAATGTTCTCTAGATGATAGAAGTTGGGGTTGATGAAGCTCTGTACGGCAGAGTGATCTGTAACAACAAAAACAGGAGTCCTTCCGGTTTCCCAGTTCCATTTGCCTTTTAATAGACAAGGAATGAAACAATCCCTGGCAGGGCCCTGGGTGGCTCAGCCTATTAGACATCTGCCTTCGGCTTGGATCACGATCCCTGTCTGGTCTCCCTGCTCAGCGGGGAGCCTGCTTCTCCCTCTGCCTCGCTCTCCGCCCCTCCCCCCACTTGTGCTCTCTCTGTCTCACAAATAAAGAGAAAACCTCTTTTTTAAGAACAAAAACAAGCAGAGAAAATGAACCACTTGCAGAAGAGATCTCTCACCCCCTGAAGGCAGCAGAATATGCTACCCCAAAATATGCCATTTTGGTACATTGATTATGTTGAGCTATGGGCACCTGGAAAATAGGAAAGCAAGGAGAGGTGTCCTCAAAACTCCCCTAATCTGCTTCAAGACAGATTCTCCAAAAGACCTCAATTGTCACAAATCACCTCCATAGGAGTTCATTAACCAGGGAAGATTGGCTCTTATCACAGGAGAGGAGAGGAGAAGTGGGCACCACACCCAGGCAAACTTTGTCACAAACTATCTTACCTCCCAGTTATGCTTGGGATGCCCATTCATCTTTCACAAACATCATTTACTTTCTCCTCAAAGAACCACAACCCTAATACCTATCTCTATGAAAATGGTGTTTACCCAAATTCCACCCACCTCAGAGAGTTTACTCGTTTTTCTCTGGGTATCTGCATGTGTACGTGAGGTACACGTGATAATAAATGCCTGCTTGTTCTTCTCGTGTCCGTCTGTGTTTTATTCCAGAGATCCCAGCTTGGAACTCAGAGGGGAGGAGGAAAATCATTTTCCCACTAAAACCCCACGTGCACAGGAGGCGCATGCTGATTCTTGGCTCTCCAGATCCACGGTTGTGACTGCTCAGAAAACAGAATCTCCAGCCATCTCTTGTTATATCCTCGTGCATAAAGAAAACCTCCAGAAAGAAAGGAAAGAGACTTCGATGTGTCTGGGAGCTGTGGCCAGAAAATGGGAAAGGTTGGATCCGGAAACCTCACTAGTTGTTCATTTTCCCACCGCACACCCTTCCTATTAATATAATTAAACCTAATTAAGACGGAGAACATCTCTGAGCCAAACACTTGTTGTAATTGTGGAGGGACAGGGAAAGCTATACTTCAGGGACTGAGATTGTGCTGAGGCTTTTCTCCTCCCTGACACGCTGACAACTTTGAAAAGTGAAGTCTTGTTTCCAGGCGACATTAGCCAAGAGCTCCTCCAATCGAGAGGGTACAAATATGGCTTGGGGGGGCGGGTGGTTCACCTACCACAAGGGGCGACAAGGAGCTTGGCCACACAGCAAGTGCCAGGTGAGCACACCTGACCCATTCTTGTCTCACTCCCTGTGCCTGAGAACCTTCCCCTACAAAGCAAGGACCTTGCTTCTCTCTCTAAGGAAGGCAGGCCGTGAGAGAGTCTGTGAGCCCGAGCCCTGGACTCCAGATCTTGCAAAGGTATGTGGCCGGGGCCAGAGAGATGATGGGGACCAGTTCCGGCAAATGTGCGTCCACACACGTGTGAGCACTGTGTCCTGACTTCAGGATGTGGTCCCCTGGGAGAGCTCTGGGGTGGGCTCTCACAGAAGGGGCCTGCTTTCTGTATCCGGAAATCAAGAAGGGTCAGAGTGCTTCCTGTTCCCAGGAGCAGCTCTGTTTCCTTCAGCTCCGTGGCCCCTGCATTATGCCTGTGTCAGCATCCTAGCAGTGATAACATTGGTAGCCCTCCTTTGGTGCAGTCCTGTGTTTTGCATATGAGCCAGCTTTGTCCTCCCCAGTCTTACAAAGCCCCCAAGTGCATGTGTGTAATTGGAAGGTTTTCCTCCTGCAGCAGCCCTTAAGCCTCCAGATCCTAATATTAACAATCACACCATGAGTGTAAGTCAACTTCCCCCCCACATGCCAGCTGGATGGGGGCGTCTATTAGTAGCCATTAGGAGTAAAGCTACAGGGGCTGCTGGCAAATTCCTGCTTCTGAGTTGCCAGGTTGTGAATGCCCCGAGGTCGTCCACTGTAACTTTACCATAGTCTTCCCTCACAGGAAGCACCCATCTCATTTTTAGTGGAGGAAACAAGCTGAGAGGCGCACCCTGGCTTGGCTCAGCCTGTGGGTGTTAGATCCAGAATGGGCTTCACCCAAGGACCTGAGTGTGAAGCGTGGCTTTTACAACAGTTTACGTGACTATTTCTAAAAGAATAATCTGGGAGAGTATCGTCCCTCCCTCCTCTGACATTGTTCCTATTATTCAGTCAGAAGGAAAGACGTGTGATTTATGAGGTGATACAGAACGTGGTCCCAATTAGGATTCAGAGCTTTGAAATTTGGGGAAGATGGAAAGAAGGCTAGAAAAATGGAAACATTTTATACAGGAAAGTACTGATTATACGTCATTACATTGTTACAACTTGGTAGGATATGGAGCAGGGTGAAGGCTTGTGGAAAAGTCTTCCCAAGTATATAGAATCTATGCAAATCCTGGAAGTTAAATCAAACATCCTGGTTTATTTTGTTTGGGGGAAATTGTCAGCAGTTTTATATAAATTTCTAGGTGAAAAATGAGATTGGTTAGGTTATGATGAAAGAGTAAGCTTTTATCCAGGCCTGAAGGATTGACAGTAGGTTTGGACGGGTAGCAATCGAGTCAGTTCTGCAGTTTACCAGGTTGGGAAAACCGACGTGGGTAAAGCTGACTGCTAAGTTATCGGAAAACATTGTTTCTCCAGGGTAATTCAGCAATGCTAAAAAGCCATCACAACTGTTTGTTTGAGTGATTTCTCTTTTCTTACCGAAGATGCCCCTCCCCACCTGGCTTCACTCCACCATTATTAGGGATCCCCAATTCTACGCTGCCCTCATTTCCTGACAACACCCATTCCTTGTTAATTGTCTTTTCCTAACTCCCTACTCCCCCCTTCTCCCCCCAAGGAAACAGTAACACATCCTGAACCTACCCAGACTTCCCATAGAGTCTCCTCAGTTTCCTCAGTGGGACTCTGACCTCCTATAATGACCCTTGCGGGCAGCAGTCCAAGCTCCCCCCGACCCTTGCCCAGGCTGCATCAAGTCAGGTCTGGGTTCATGCAGCCCACACACTGTTTCTGGAGGTCTTCTTCCGATTAGGCTTTAAAAGTTGGGGTCCTATCTCAAAAGGCTATGCAGTTTGATTTGATGTTGAGAACTAGGAAAACCCATTGAAAACTTGTAAGGGATGAACTCACAGAATCATTTTGGGCTTTAAAAGGCAAGTCTGGAAATAGGAAGGTGTATGCATCAAAGATAAAAAAATTGGAATAATCAGGAGACAAGCCAGGAAACTGTTATACTGATCAAAAGGAGGTATGTGGTGGATGCTGAACACAAGAAGGGGCACGATGACAGACGAGACAGGCTGAGTGTGTGAGCTGTGAAAGACGTGGGAGCGGGAGGAGTTATTCAGTCCCTGTTGTGGGGCGTGGGGAGGTGGAGAGGTTGAGAAGAAGACCCAGATTTTCTGGAGTTGGCTGATGGTAGTATCACATGAGGAAGTGGAAAAACACAGGGTGACATCAGGTTGGGGGAATTTTAGTTCACTTCAGCACATGCTGAGATTGAAAATATCTGGGATATAGAAACTATCAAACACATAGGTTGTCTTTGCTAGCAGGGAGCCAGAAACCAAACTCTAGATTGCAAATTTAGGTTTTGTATTCTTATTCCCAATGTAGCATTTGTAGCTACACAGAATAATCTACCAAGAGTGCTCCCAGGGAAAGGAATAGAGTTCTTTGTACAAAAATCGGCTCTATTACATATATCCTGACTGTCCTTTATATGCCCTTTGATATGAACTATTCTTTGCACATGCGTATCATCATTACTCTTGTTTTCTTCAAAGGTGCTTGCTGGAGTCAAGTTTTTCTGTCCATGAGGTAAGAAATGGTTTCGAGCAATATCAAGGGACCAATGTTTCTCTTTCTCAGTCTACCTGGCATCGTGGGGAACATCTTTGTTTTTGTGAATTACATGTGCGTTTTCTTTTGGGACACTAAAAAGAAATCTCTACATCTAATTCTCATCCACTTGGCTTTCACAAATATGATACTACTTTTTTCCAAAGTAACGTTAAAAACAATAGAACGTTTTGGTTTGAAAAACTTCCCAGATGATGCAGACTGTAAAACGTTTGTGTACCTGGAGAGGGTGGCCCGAGGCCTGTCGATCTGCACCAGCAGCTTGCTCACTGTGGTCCAGGCCACCACCATCAGCCCCAGAGCCTCCGTGCGGGCCAGCTTCAAGCCAGCATCCACATGCTGTACCCTTTCCTTTTTCCTCTTCCTTTGGATACTCAATTCCTTGCTCAGCATGAACTTACTCTATTACATGAAAAATGTCAGCAGCCTAAACAGCTCACAGTTTGGTCAAAGTGACAGGTACTGTTACTTCCTACCAGTAGGCCAGACAGTAAGATGGATGTTTCTCATTCTCATGGCCCTGCGAGATTTCCTCTTCCTGGGACTGATGGGCTGGACCAGTGTCTACATGGTACTCATTCTCCATAAGCACCACAAGCATGCCCGCTACCTACAGAAACCCAAGGTTCTCTACCACATCCCCCCCGAGATACGAGCGGCTCACAGTGTTCTCCTTCTGATGCTTTGTTTTCTGTTCTTTTATTGGGCAGATTGTATTATTTCATTATGCGTAAATTCCTCCTTAGACAGTACTTCTTTTGTATTAATGATCCGAGAATTTCTAGCTGTTGGTTATGCCATTCTCAGCCCATTCATGCTGATGCACAGAGATAGACATGTGGCTGAATGTTTTGCACATTTACGAAAACTAGGAAAATATCTGTTTTGTCACTGATCCTTTTATTAAGAGTGTTTGAAATAACTATTAGTTTTGCTATGCTGTGTTTAAAAATAAAAAAAAGGTACAGGTAACGTGAACGTGGAACAAATACGTTAAAGATGTAATGAAACTTGTTCTCATACAAAAAGCTGGGGACCTTGGGCCCTGACCTGACACAGGAGACCATGAACAGGGACTCAGTTATCTTGTTTTCCATCCTGTCACCCTCAAGAAGTAGCTTCAATTCTCATGTTGGTACGATGGCTCCTTCACTATCAAGACTCCAGGAGTAACAAGCAAGAAAACAATTTGGACAACTTTATCAAAATTATGAGAGCATTTACCGTACCCAGTAATTCCACTTCTAAGACCTGATCCTATAATTGCCATTGTTCATGTGAGAATTACAGTAGAAAATATTATACATTGCAGAGTTGTTTTTTCAGAAATAACTTAATATCCAGCCAAAGAGTTTTGTTTCCTAGTTATTTGAAAACATCCATCCATACACAAATATCGATCCTTACAAAGGGATTTTATGAAATTTATGAAAGAATGAGCAAGTTCAAATGTTCGCAGAGGGTGTGACATTCCTGGCAAATTTTTATCAGTGAAAGAAAAGCAATTGCAGAACACTGGTGTCAAACGGAGTAGAATATATTTAATTTGACATTATGGACATGAAGACTCTCTGGAAGAATAAAAAAACTGTAAGAATGGTTTCCTATTTTGAAAAACACCAGGTAAATGGAGGCTGTGTAGGCAGAAGTTCATTTTACATCTCTCTATATTTTCTGATTTGCTAAACATGTAAATGTATCTTTTTTTTTTTTTAGATTTTTATTTATTTGAGAGAAAGAGAGATAGTGAGAGAGAGAGAGAGAGAGCACAAGTAGGGGGAGAGGGAGAGGCAGGCTCCCTGCAGAGCAGGGAGCCCAATGTGGGGCTAGATCCCAGGACCCTGACTTGAGCCATAGGCAGACGCCTAACCGACTGAGCCACCCAGGCGCCCCAGTGAATGTATCTTTTTAAATCAATAAATAAGCTAAGTTTGAAACCAATATGGGGGTTTGTCTAGACATCATTTCTGAGTGCTATGGTCCCCCACAATGCAATCAGTCTCTGTATTATCAAAGAGCACAAAATAATCTGGCTTTACATTAACGTCAATGAAGAATTTAGTTCTTAATTTCTTAAATCAGAAATACTCATAGGTATGTGCGTACTGTGTATGCTTCTGGCAATAGTATGTCTGATGAAGCCATCTTGAAAACCATCCGATCCTTCTTTATTTATTACATATGTTTATAGTACAAAAATCTTAGAATTGATGTAAATAGGCTTTCCCTACTTTTTTAAGAATCTCTTTACCTTAGTTCAGTTGTGTTTATGTATGCGTGTGGGTATTTTATTCCTGGACTAAACAACGGTAATTACCTACTTCTTTTTGGCTTCATTATACCATGTCCCCACAGCTTTAATAACCTATTTCTGTTATTATGTTATACTGGAATTTTTTTGAAAGCTTATTGTCCTCACAGTGTTGTGGGTGCCTGAAGGCTCCAGAACGGAGCATTTCATGAGCTTGGAGTCTTCCCAGATCTGTGTAGAGCACAGGAAGCTGAGAGTCTTGACCAGCTGTCCAAAGTCAAGCCCGTGGGGTGGAAGGAGGACCCCGAGGTCGCAGCAGGAAATGAGCTCGGGCCCACCTCGGGGAGGCATCTGTGTTGCACGTGCTCCTCTCGCCCATTCCTCGTGATCTCCAGAGCATCCTACTTCTGTCCCTTCCCTCGCTGCTCCCACGAGCTTGAAGGAGACATTTGGTCTTTCGGTGGAAGCCATCCATTGCGACACGCCCCACCACTGCCCAGTCCCTCAGCAACCCCCCCACCCCGACACTTTCAGTGACTGGTTTTGGATTTAGCCCCCAGGCCAGCCTCTGAGACTGACGAGGGCAGGAGACTTTGTTCACGCAGTCATCACCAGGCAATCTTCTGCCTTCAAGGAATATTTACTGAAGACATGAGAGTAACTGGAGGAGTTCAAATGCATGTCATCCCGGATGAGTAAGTAATGCCACACAAAGTTCTCCTCCAGTTACTCCTTGGGACAAGCATTAAAATCTGCAGAGAAATGAGAAGGATAAGAACCATTTGTATGGGGTTGAGGGCAGAAGGACGAACACTGAGGAGAAATTGGGAAAGGCAGGTGCAGTCGGCTGGAACCCCCACTTCCAGGTGTAAAAACACACAGCCCTGTCGCACCACCATAAAATGGCAACCTGTGTATTCCTTTCACCAAAAGGGTCACCATAAAATGGAGTACCTTTGTGTGCGAGGGAAGTATTTTCCTTCTATTGGTTTTCCACAGACCACTCGATTCTGTGAAGCCAACTGTTTGGGCAAAGAGTCCTATGTTCAGATTTTCTTTCCCATTAATGCAGTTTCTTTTTCTCTCCATTAGAAATAACCCAAAACTCTAGGGGCGCCTGGGTGGCACAGCGGTTAGGCGTCTGCCTTCGGCTCAGGGCGTGATCCCGGCGTTGTGGGATCGAGCCCCACATCAGGCTCCTCTGCTATGAGCCTGCTTCTTCCTCTCCCACTCCCCCTGTGTTCCCTCTCTCACTGGCTGTCTCTATCTCTGTCAAATAAATAAATAAAATCTTAAAAAAAAAAAAAAAAAGAAATAACCCGAAACTCTAAGTATATTCACAGGCGGGCCTATGAGGTTTTCGGTGGTTCCTGAGCTAGGCGGTGTGGAAGAGGTGGGGCTGAGTTTGTGTCCTGAAGGTGGAACAGGTTCCCAAGGAGAGGAATTGGGAAACGCAGACCCGGAGGAGGTGCCTGGGCTGGACCCGCCCCTAGAGGGCAGCACCGAAGCTCTCAGGTGAGTCTGCGGATGTTTCCATGTGATTACTTCCAATTTTCAATGTGTTCTTAAATGGCTATAATAAAACGTCTTTACTTTTTTTTCTAAAAGAAGATTTTGGAAAAATATTTTTACTAAATTATCTTAAAGGTAATAGTTTTTAAACAGAGGACAATGTATTTGCAAGAACTAGTTGAAATGTAGGAGGGAAAAAATTCCGATCATATTCCTGAAGGGATAGATCTCAAACATCTCTCTCTCTCTCTCAAACCTATATTCTATTGTTATGTGAATATGAAAAACAAAATTTCCATTGTACTGGAGAAATTGGCTTACTGAAGCATTCGTGGTAACACTGTAAAATGAAACAACAAATTTGGAAATGGTCCATCTGGCCGATTGCTAAAAAGATTCAGAGTTCAGGCCTTTGACTAATTAATTCTCCTAATTATGAATTGGATAAAAACAGAAGCTCTTCAGGGAGTATGCTAAATATCAAGAGACTAGATGAGACTGGGTAAAATGGAGGAATAATCTGCAAAATCTGCTCTAAAAAAACTAATGTCACAGACGCAGGAATACTCCCTTAAGGAGGAAGGGGTGAACAGCAGAGGTCATACAGTCAGTAAAGACGAGGGTCAACTTCTCCAGGTGAAACTCAGGACGCTGAACAGATTTTCTTTCTTTCTTCCTTTCTTTCAAATGTATTGCTGTAAGTAATCTCCACAGCAAAGTGGGTCTGGAACCCATGACTCCCAGAGCGCTATCCACCGAGCCAGCCAGCCAGCCAGGCCCTGAGCAGACAGGTGAGGGGGTCATGTCCCCAGCTGGAAAGGCCAGGAGGAGACTTTTGAAAAAGTTCATGGTCTTTCACACAAAAGCATACAACCGACGAAGGTGGGACTTGAACCCACGCGTGCAGAGCACAATGGATTAGCAGTCCATCGCCTTAACCACTCGGCCACTCCGTCTGCACACCCTGCCCTCTGGGGTTCTTGATTCCAGAGTTGACACTTGGGAACTCCTTGGATGCAAGAACATTTAGGGGACGGACGGAGACGTCCGGGGGACACGGAGCTGGCCGGCTCCCACACGAATGGGCCAAGGACTGGACTGGAAAACTCGCGAAGGGGAAAAGGCGGGCTCAGCGCTCCCAGAAGTCAGGACAGGGGTCCAGCGGCGACAGCGGCGCCTGGCGGGGGGTCGGGTTCCCTGGCTCAGGCGGCCGGGCCCCCAGGGGCGCATGCGCGCGGGCGGTGGGCTTGGCCGGGCGGCGCGGGAACCTGCGCTCGCTCAGCACCTGCGCTCCGAGGGCGCCCCCGAGCGGGCCGCGGGCAGGGGCTCCCAGAGCCGGTCCCCCGAGGAGCCGCCCGCGGGGGACCTGGCGAGTCCGGACTGCGAATTCGTGGTAACGTGGACAGTCTGGGAGATGGGACGACGGGTCTACTCCGTGTCCTTACCGCCTCGACGCTGCGGGGGAAGCTGCGCCCAGAAGAAGCCTTAACTCGCGGGGCTCCTCTCCCGCGCCTCCGCCTCAGAGGAACCGTGAGTTCAGTGCCCTAATAGTTTCCGATGTGACATTTCATGATTTAGCCCTTCCATGCCACACCCAGGGTTCATCACGAGTGCCCTCCTAAACCCCCATCACCTGTTTCCCCATCCCCCACCCACTTCCTCTCTGGTGACCAGCAGTGTGTTCTCCAGAGTTAAGACTCTTTCTTGGTTTGCCTCTCTTTCCCCGCTTTTCTTCGTTTGTTTTGTGTCTTAAATTCCACATAGGAGTGAAATCATACGGTGTTTGTCTTCTCTGACGGACTCGATCGCTTATTAGCATTATACTCTCTAGTTCCATCCAGGTGGTAGCCAATGGCAAGACTGCATTCTTTCCGTGGCTGAGTACTAGTCCATTGTGTGTATCTATACACCACTCCTTCCTTATCCATCCGTCAGCCGATGGGTACTTGGGCTGTTACCATAGTTCGGCTGTTGTAAATATTGCTGCTATAAACATCAGGGTGCGTGGACCCCTTCAAATCAGTATTTTTGTATCCTTTGGGTAAATACCTCGTAGTGCAATTGCTGGATTGCTCAAGACTAACCTTCAGAAAATAGAACTGCCCCATGAAGGTTAGTGTTGAGCAAGTTTTCTAGAGCTGGGGAGGGGGGGGGGGGGGAGTGTCCCAGACTGAGGAAGGGCCTGAGCAAAGGCAGGGAGGCGCGCAGTACCTAGAGGAATGGCGAGGAAGCCCTAAGAGTCCGTGCTCTTGAGTCACAGCTCCTCAGGTCCAGTATGTGCCTCAGGAACTATTCGTTGTTATTTTAAAAAGGTTTTTTTTTTTTTTTAATTTAGAGATTATTTCAAACAGAAAAGTTTGCAGGATCAATTTATAGCACCAAGTTTATTCTTGTGTATAGTGTGAAGAATAGATTCAATTTTAATTTTCTCCAAATAGCTATGTAATTGTTTCAGAAGCCTGTATTAAAATCTTTTTCTTGGGGATTTGAAATACCACTTTTATCTTATGCTAGACTTGCATATGTAGTTGTATCTATTTGTGAAATTTCTGCTCAGCCCACTGTCTGTCTTTCTTTTCATGCACCAGTAACACACTGTTGATCATAGGTGTTTGGTTGTATAGTTTAACAGGAGGGCCAGTTTCCCTTGAAGGTTTTCTATTTGGTATTTTCTTAGATATTCCTGTGTGTTTATTTTTCCTTATTAACTTGATGATAAACTTTTCAAGCTCCATGAGTAAGCGCACTGGATATTTTTATTAGGACCACATTAAATTTGTAAATACCTTAGGGACGCCTTCCTCCATCTTTCCATGCTGCCATAACGGTGCGAGTGGATGTCCCGGCAGGTGCTCTCAAGAGCATTAACAGTGCGGAGAAGAGAGGCAAACGCCACGTTCTTATTCGGCCATGCTCCCAAGTCATCATCCGGTTTCTAGCTGTGATGAAGAAGCCTGGTAACATTGGCAAATTTGAAATCATTGATGATCACCGAGCTGAGAAGACTGTTGTGAACCTCACGGGCAGGTTAAACAAGTGTGGAGTGATCAGCTCTAGATTTGACGTACAACTCAAACTCTAGAAAAATGGCACAGTAATCGGCTCCCGTCCACCATTTTGCTTCCGTTGTACTGACAAGCTCAGCAAGCATCATGGAGAAGCAAGAGGGAAACAAACAGGAAGGAAACTCCTGGGATTCTTTTTCTAGGGATGTAATACCTACATGCAAATAAAATGCCTCAGTGGAGAAATAAAATCAATACCTTGGGGAGAAGTGAGTTCTCGATGATGTTGTGACATCGATATCAAGAATGAGGGTTGTCTTTCCATTTGTTTAAGGCTACTCTGCATCTTTCAGGAGTGTTTTAAGTCGATTGGTAAGATTTTGTTATTTTTGAGTTTTTATAAGTGAGGTTGCCTAATGGATTATATCCCCTCACCAGTAATTCTTTGATTATAGAGATGCTATTATTTAAATTTTTTAAAGATTTATTTCTTTATTTGATAGAGTGAAAGAGACAGCAGGCGGGGAGGGACAGAGGGAGAGAATGTTTCAAGCAGATGTGGCACTGAGCTCAGAGCCTGACGTGGGGCTCAATCCCACCACCCATGAGATCATGACCTGAGCTGAAACCAAGAGTGAGATGCTTAACCAGCTGAGCCACCCAGACGTCCCAGAAATGCTGTTGTTTTTACATGTTAATTTTATATTATCTTGCTGAATTGTAGTATTATTTGAATTAATCATTGATTCTCTTTGATTTCTCTAACGGAAATTTCCTTGACAGAAATATCCTATATCTATGCTGTCCAATATGGTAGGCACCAGCTCCCTGTGGCTATGAAACCCTTGAAATGTATGACTGAGGGAACTGAATTTTTATTTTTGTGATGAGTTCATTTAAATTTAAGGAGCCATGTATGACTAGTGGCTTCTGTCCTAGACAGCGCACCTCTAGAGCTTTCCCAGTATACTGTGTCACCTGTAAAAATAGTTCTCTCTCTTCTTTTCCAGTTCTTACACCTGTAATTGCTGTCCTTAGACTGTCAAGAAAATGTTTTCTATGTAGTGAAAATAACAGGCACCGTTGCGTTGTTTCTGCCATTAGTGGAAATGGTTTCAGGGTTTCTTCATAAAGATGTTGGCTTGAGGATTGAATTTTATATGGTGTTTTTTTTTTATCATGACAAGGAATAATTAATTCTTTTATATTTTCTCAAGGTTTTTTCTTAGAAACAGGTGAATTTTGCCAAAGATTTTTTCAGGATCAATGGAGGTAATCATGTAATCGTGGGGGGCTTTTTTTCCTCCTTCCAACTCTTAAATCGGTGTGATATGGATAGCTCTCCTAATACTGACTCATCATTCCATTTCTAGTACCGACCCTGCTTGCTCATGGTGGGTTAATACTGGCTAACGTTTTATTCAGATACTGTATTGGTTTCCAGAACATGTTGGTCTGAAATTTTCTTTCTGTGGGTATGCTAACTTTATCGGGTTTGGGTATTAATATTATACCTGTTCATCAAAAGAACTTGGAAGTTTTCTCTCATTTCCTATCAACTGAAACAAGCTCCATAGTCTTGGGACGGTTTGTACCCCAACAGTTTTGTGGAATGCCCTAGTGAAACCATCTGAGGTTTTCGGTCTCGTTTTGCTTTGTTTCGGTTTGTTCACTGTGATATTTTTTGGCCTACTTTTCCTCTTCTATGGAAGTTTGGGATTGCCCTCTTCAAAAGGCATGTTTCTGAAGATTTCCGAGACTTCCTGTATGTCACACAGGGTTTGGAAAGAAATAGGGTTTTCAGAAGCTGTTTCTTTTGCAGAGAGAGGCGCCCCCAGAATATCTAGTCAATTGCGTTGCTCCTCTCTGCCTCCTCCTTACACTCTCTGATCTGAAACCAGAAGACGTAGGTTGAAATTATGACTGTCCTTCGTCCTTTGTTGCTCGTCCAGTCAGTAGCTTAGCCATAGGACAGAGTCTGGCTCTTGCGGAGAAAACTGACTTTTTTCAGAGTATGTTTCCCAGTGAGGATTGTCCCGTTTTGAAAGTACTGCCACGGACTCATTACAAAAGGAAATTAGGAAAGTGTAAAGATCCGAGTTATGAACTATTCCAATTTAAAATGTGTTCAACTGATGGTCCAGTGTTTCCAGTTTGCTCTCTAGGTTACAGAGATATCCAAGCCCAACAATTTGTCGGCACATGGCTATCAGTGATACATAAATACTTACAATGTGTTTTCCTTTCTAGACAAGCAAGGCTATTGTTCTCTTACTGATTCGAGTACCAACAATTACAGCAGGTCATATTTGCAGTAAAAGCTCTTTCATGAGATTTCGTCCCGAGTTGCTGCCAAACGTTGCACCTCGCCGCGGCTCTCCAGGCTCCTTAGGGTCACCCCTCTTCCCAGCCAGCATGCCCTAATCTTTAGGCCTTACATAGCGCCTTACGTGGAGCTGGAGAGAGGGACAGTGATCCAGACACAGGTGCACTATTTCTCCAGCACTGTGTTGTAGACTGAGCCTCACAGACGCTGCCAGCTTGTCCCAGTCCAACCAGGAGGCAGAAACTACACCAGTTCTGTGCACGGGGGGAATTTAATATGGAGAGTTGCTCCATCACGACAGGGTTATTCACATGGCACGTGTAAGTAAGAAGCCAAGGCGAAGGTTTAGCAGAGGCTGCAGCCTCAGGAAGCAGCTACTAACCCTAGGGCTGAGGGAACGAGGAAAGAGGCTGGCATTACTGATCCACAGACAGCGGAGAAGCGCCAGGGAGCTGACCCAGACGGCGAGGGCTGGAGTCTGATCTCGGAGAAGGGGACCCCGGACTCGGGACTAAACGCCTGAAGACGAGCAGTGAGAGCTGAGGTCCGGCGTGGGCAGCATGGCAGCGGCTCCTGCCACAGCTGGGAAAACTGTCTAGAGGACGCGCCCCCCACCTCGGGCAGGACGGAGGCTCAGAGGCAGGTTCCCAGGCAGGCTGGGCGCCAGACTCCCGCACCCCCTAACCCCCTGGCCCTTTCCGCAGGTCCCCGGAGGCCAGGGCTGCCCTCGGCCTTCTTGCTGTCTCCCGTCCTTTTCCCAAAGCTGAGCTTTCGTGTTCTCCGCTCGCAGGAGGTTACCCACGGCAGATTCCAGGAGGTGAAAGTACAGCAAAGCACAGTCCTTTCTTCTCTGGGCTCTTGCGGGCGCGGTGTGCGTGGAGAGCCCAGTGGGTCCCGGATCCCTGCGCCCCCGGGGTCTCATCTCCTCCCAGGGCGCCGCGCATGCAGGAGAGACGCACCCCCAGCACGATTCGGTGCTGGGGGGCAGGGGGTTCATAGGGAGGTTGGTGTCTTCTCCAGTCTCAGCCGCGGGAGAGGCTGGCAGGTCGCAGCCCTCTGATCTGTCAGCACAGTTCCCGAAACTCCCCTTCGCCTGCCTTCGGCTGCCTTTTCCTCAATGCTGAAGGAAGGTGGGTGTTGTGGCTGCACACAGCGTTCCTCCTGCCCTGGCCCTGGCCTCGCTGGCCTCCATTCCTAGGACGCGAAGACCTTATCCGGGCTGTTCCACCTGTCCCGCCGAGCACCCGCCCCACACCGCAAATGTCAAACGCTGTGACTTACCATCCGTCAGGTTCCAGGCCACAGAATTCCTGGATGAGGAGCCTCTGATCCCCTTCCAGACACGTGCACGTCCGGGGATAAAGGTGTTTGACCCTCAGAGACCGCAGATTGGTCAACCACTTCCGGTGTGATGGGACCTCTGGAGCCCTTGTTGCGTTATGGGCAGTCAAGCCCAGGCGGGAGGCAGCCCCACCTACGCCCTGGAAACTCCGAGTAGCACCCCCAGTTTCACGCAGCTTTGGGAAACCACCTGGGATCCCCTGTATAGTACAACTGACAATGTTATAGTAGATTCGGGTGTAATCATACTGATTCCACAATTCTGTGCATTCCTCAATGCTGACCACCATTCCGGCATGATCTTCTTGCTGGTGGAGGGTCTTGCTTTGATGTTGATGGCAGCCGGCTGATCAGGTGCTGGTTGCTGAAGGCTGGGGTGGCTGTGGCGACTTCTTAACGTAAGACCGCAGTAAAGTTTGTCCCACCCATCTCCTCTCACAGATGATTTCTCTGTAGCATGTGATGCTGTTTGATGGCATTTCACCCACAGTAGAACTTCGTTCACAATTGGGGTCAATCCTTGCAAACCCTGCCCCGGCTTTATCAACTCAGTTACTGTAATATTCTGAATCCCTCGTCATTTCAACAGTCTTCACAGCATCTTCTCCAGGAGTAGGTTCCAGCTTAGGTCATCCATCAGGTGGAAGTAAGTTCTTCCAAACTTCTGTGAATGTTCGTATTTTGACCTCTTCCCATGAAACTCAAATGTTCTGAATGGCTTCTAGAATGGTGAATTTTTTCCGGAGGGTTTTCGATTTACTTTGCCCAGAGCCATCAGAAGAATCACAATCTATGGTAGCCATAGCCTTACGAAATGTATTTCTGAAATAATAAGACTTGAAATCAAACTTATTCCTAGACCCATGAGCTGCAGAATGGATGTTGTGGCAACAGGCATGAAAACAACCTTGATCTCGTACGTGTCCGTCAGCGCTCTTGGGTGACCAGGTGCAGTTGTCAATGAGCAGTCATATTTTGAAAGGAATTTTTTTTTTTCTGAGCAGTAGGTCTCAACAGTGGGCTAATATTCAGTAAAGCATGTTGTAAAAAGATGTGCTGTCATGCAGGCTTTGTTCCACTTACAAAGCACAGACAGAGTAGATTTTGCATAATTTTTAAGAGCCCTAAAATTCTCTGAATTGTAAATGAGCTTTGGCTTCAACTCAAAGTCATTGGCTGCATTAGCCCCGAACAGGAGAGTCAGCCCGTGCTATGAAGTGTTAAGCCTAGGCATTGACTTCTCCTGTCTAGGTAGGAAAGTCCTAAATGGCATCTTCTTCCAACAGAAGGCTGCTTGGTCTACTTTGAGAATCTGTTGTTTCGTGTAGCCACTTCCACGAATTTCCTCGGCTCGATCTTCCAGAGAACTTGTTGCAGCTTCTCCATCAGCACCTGCTGCTTCACCTTGTACTTGTATGTTGTGGGGACGGCTTCTTTCCTTAACCTAATAAACCAACGGCTGCTAGATTCACTCTTTTCTTCTGCAGCTTCCTCATCTTTCTCAGCCTTCATAGACTTGAAGACAGGTGGCGTCGTGGTCTGGAGGAGGCTTTGGCTGAAGGGGGTACTGTGACTGATTTGATCTTCTATCCAGACCACTGAGACTTTCTCTGTATCAACAATGGGCTGTTTCACTTTCTTATCATCGTGTGTTCGCTGGAGTAGCACATTTCATTTCCTTCGGGAACTTTCCCTTCTCATTTACAGCTTGGCCAACAGTTTGGCACAGGAGGCCAGTCTTTCGGCCTATCATGGCTTTAGACATGCCTTCCTGATTAAGCTACATCATTTCTAGCTTTTGATTTAAAATGAGGCATGTGTAATTCTCAGAACACTTGAACACTTCGAGGCCAGTGTAGGGCTCCTCATTGGCCTAATTTCAATATGGTTGTGTCTCAGAGAATGGGAAGGCTGGAGGAGAAAAAAAGGAGATGGGGGAAAGGCCAGTGGATGGAGCAATCAGAACGCACACATTTATTGATTAAGTTCACCATCTTATATGGGGGCAGGTCCTGGCACCCCAAAACAATTACAGTGGTAACACCACTGATTACAGATCACCATCATAAAGGTAATAATAATGAAGATGTGCATAGCAGTGTGGGAATTACCAGTATGTGACCCAGAGAGACAGGTGAGCAAACGCTGTTGGAAAAATGGCACCAGCAGACTTGCTGTATAAAGGGTCGTCGCCAACCTGCAATTTGTAAGAAATGCAGTGTCTGTGAATGCCACGAAGTGAAGTTGAGTAAAACAAGGTGTGCCGGAAATAGGACAGCCCCATAATATTGTGATCTAATCAGAATCCTGCCGGCTGTGAAGCATATGTAGTTGTTGTTAGTTACCCCCCTTTTTGGTATCATAAATATGTGATATTTGTGTTGACTAGAGAGGATCTTGAAATTCGAAGATAGTTTAGCTGTGAAAGACATCTTAAGCTCATTTTTATTCTCAATCTGGCCAGCAAAAATGATGATGGGGGAAAAGACATAACGATAAAGCTTGAGAGTCCACAGGCAAGACATACTCTCCACAATAGTTTTCAAATAAAGTACAAAGAAGCTGTAATGACCTTTACCTTTTGATTTTAATAAGAAGCTTTGGATAACAATTGTTTCAGAGTAGGTCAAAACCCAGAGAGTTAATGAGAAATTTTAGTGATAAAGAAGAGCTTTTGCTTCCTGGGCAGAAAATAATTTATCTATTTATTTTATTTTATTTTATTTTATTTTATTTTATTTTATTTTTAATTTAAATTCCATTATCCAACATATAGTACATCATTATTTTTTGGAGTAGTGTTCAATGAGTCATCAGTTGTGTATAACACCCAGTGCTCATCACGGGTGTACCCTCCTTCACGCCCGTCACCGTTACCCCATCCGCCCGCCCACCTCCCCTTCTGTGAGCCTCAGTTTGTTTCCCAGCGTCAGGAGTCTGTCATGGTTTGTTTCCCTCTCTGATTTCTTCCCATTTAAATATCCTTCCACAGTTTGGCTGTTGTGGACATTGTTGCTATGAACATTGGGGTGCAGGTGCCCCTTCTCTTCACTATGTCTGTACCTTTTTGGTAAATACCCAGCAGGGCAATTGTTGGGTCGTACGGTAGTTTTTCTCTGGGTATCTGCATGTGTACATGAGGTACACGTGATAATAAATGCCTGCTTGTTCTTCTCGTGTCCGTCTGTGTTTTATTCCAGAGATCCCAGCTTGGAACTCAGAGGGGAGGAGGAAAATCATTTTCCCACTAAAACCCCACGTGCACAGGAGGCGCATGCTGATTCTTGTCTCTCCAGATCCACGGTTGTGACTGCTCAGAAAACAGAATCTCCAGCCATCTCTTGTTATATCCTCGTGCATAAAGAAAACCTCTAGAAAGAAAGGAAAGAGACTTCGATGTGTCTGGGAGCTGTGGCCAGAAAATGGGAAAGGTTGGATCCGAAAACCTCACTAGTTGTTCGTTTTCCCACCGCACATCCTTCCTACTAAAACAATTAAACCTAATTAAGACGGAGAACATCTCTGAGCCAAACGTTTGTTGTAATTGTGGAGGGACAGGGAAAGCTATACTTCAGGGACTGAGATTGTGCTGAGGCTTTTCTCCTCCCTGACACGCTGACAACTTTGAAAAGTGAAGTCTTGGTTCCAGGTGATGTTAGCCAAGATCTCCTCCAATCCAGAGGGTACAAATATGGCTTGGGGGGTGGTTCACCTGCCAGAAGGGGCAACAAGGAACTTGGCCACACAGCAGGTGGCAGGCGAGCACACCTGATCCATTCTTGTCTCACTCCCTGTGCCTGAGAACCTTCCCCTCCGAAGCAGGGACCTTGCTTCTCTCTCTAAGGAAGGCAGGTCGTGAGAGAGTCTGTGAGCCGGAGCCCTGGACTCCAGATCTTGCAAAGGTATGTGGCCAGGGCCAGAGAGATGATGGGGACCAGTTCCGGCAAATGTGCGTCCACACACGTGTGAGCACTGTGTCCTGACTTCAGGATGTGGTCCCCTGGGAGAGCTCTGGGGTGGGCTCTCACAGAAGGGGCCTGCTTTCTGTATCCGGAAATCAAGAAGGGTCAGAGTGCTTCCTGTTCCCAGGAGCAGCTCTGTTTCCTTCAGCTCCGTGGCCCCTGCATTATGCCTGTGTCAGCATCCTAGCAGTGATAACATTGGTAGCCCTCCTTTGGTGCAGTCCTGTGTTTTGCATATGAGCCAGCTTTGTCCTCCCCAGTCTTACAAAGCCCCCAAGTGCATGTGTGTAATTGGAAGGTTTTCCTCCTGCAGCAGCCCTTAAGCCTCCAGATCCTAATATTAACAATCACACCATGAGTGTAAGTCAACTTCCCCCCCACATGCCAGCTGGATGGGGGCGTCTATTAGTAGCCATTAGGAGTAAAGCTACAGGGGCTGCTGGCAAATTCCTGCTTCTGAGTTGCCAGTTTGTGAATGCCCCGAGGCCATCCACTGTAACTTTACCATAGTCTTCCCTCACAGGAAGCACCCGTCTCATTTTTAGTGGAGGAAACAAGCTGAGAGGGCACCCTGGCTTGGCTCAGCCTGTGGGTGTTAGATCCAGAATGGGCTTCACCCAAGGACGTGAGTGTGAAGCGTGGCTTTTAAAACAGTTTACATGACTATTTCCAAAAGAATAATCTGGGAGAGTATCGTCCCTCCCTCCTCTGACATTGTTCCTATTATTCAGTCAGAAGGAAAGAGACATTAGTCTCCGCATTTGATGGGGGAAGAAGTGGAGGGCAATGGCCATAACCAGTGTTCCCCAAGTCCTGAGGCCACCTGGTTCAAAACCCGGATACGAGCCTGGGTTCACGCAGGTCATGCTGACAGATGCCCTCAAGGCAAGGATGCATCTGAGGCCAGGCCTTAATGGCGGGTAGGACATGGCGCGGGGCAGAGCTTGTGGTGAGTTTTCCAAGTATATGGAACCTATACAAATGGTGGTTAGATATCCTGGTTTCTTTGGTTGGGGGGAAACTGTCAGTATTTTTATAAAACGTCTACATGAGAAATGAGATTCAAAAGGTTAGTAGTGAAAGAGTCCATTCTTATTCAGGTTGAAAGTGTGACAATCAGCTTGGATGGATAAAGATCAAATCACTAGTATCAACCAGGTTGAGAGAACAGACACAGGTCACACTGACCCACTTGCCTGGGTGATTTCTCCCCACGTTATTCAGCAGCTCTGAAATGGCATAAGGAACCTGTGTTTGAGTGACCACTCGTTTCTTACCGAGGACGCCCCAACTCACTTTACTATATGCCCCCAAATTTGGGGGATGCCTCATTTATAAACTGCCCTTGACTCCTGACGGCACCCAATTCCTCGTTATTAGCTTTGCTAACCCCCTTGGGAGGCATCAAACATCCGAAACTGATCCAGGCTTTACATAGGGTCCCCTCTGATTCCTCAGTGGGACTCAGACCTCCTATAAAAACGCCTGCAGGCAGTACTCCAGGGTCCCCTCGGCCCTGCCCAGACTGCTGCAAGCAGTAGATCAGAGTTTGTGCAGCCCACAGGTTTGTTCCTGGAAGTCTTTGGCTGAGGAGCCTTTAAAAGTTGGAATCTATACAGCTTAACTTGATCTCAGAAACTAGGAAAGCTCACTGAAAATTATAAGCAGTGAACATACAGAAAATGTTTGGGGTTTTGAAAGACAACTCTGGAAATAGTAAGGTGTATGTATCAGAGGTCTAAAAAATGGAATCAGGAGGGGCTCCTGCGTGGCTCGGTGGATTGAGTGTCTCACTCTTGATTTCAGCTCAGGTCATGACCTCGGGGTCCTGAAATGCAGCCCCACATTGGGCTCTGTGCTGGGTGTGGAGCCTACTTATGATTCTGTCTCTCTCCCTCTGTCCCTCCCCTCCCTCCCCCCTCAAAACATAAAAGCAGGGGCACCTGGGTGGCACAGCGGTTAAGCGTCTGCCTTTGGCTCAGGGAGTGATCCCGGCGTTGTGGGATCGAGCCCCACATCAGGCTCTTCCACTATGAGCCTGCTTCTTCCTCTCCCACTCCCCCTGCCTGTGTTTCCTCTCTCGCTGGCTGTCTCTCTCTCTGTCAAATAAATAAATAAAATCTTTAAAAAAAAAAAAACATAAAAACAAAACCGCGATCAGGAGACAAGCCAGGAAACTGTTATACTGATCAAAAGGAGGTATTTGGTGGATGCTGAACACAAGAAGGGGCACGATCACAGATGAGACAGGCTGAGTGTGTGAGCTGTGAAAGACGTGGGAGCGGGAGGAGTTATTCAGTCCCTGTTGTGGGGCGTGGGGAGGTGGAGAGGTTGAGAAGAAGACCCAGATTTTTTTGGAGGTAGCTGATGGTAATATCATATGACGAAGTAGAAAACACAGGCTGACATCAGGTTGGGGGAATTTGGGGTTCATTTCAGCACATGCTGAGATTGGACATATGTGAGGTATACAAAGATTTCAACCAGCAGGTTGGTTTTGCTGGCATGGAGCACAGAAAAAAATCTTAGTTGCAAATTTAGATTGTCGTATGCTCATCCCCAAGACTGTATTTCAGGCCACATAGATTCACTGATAGCGAGTGCCCAGAAGGACCGTATAAAGTTCTTGGACAAAACTCTGCTCCATTACATTCATCGTGACCCATGGCTCAGTGTCCCTGATACACCAGAAAAGGCCTCTGATAGGCATTATTCTTTGCAGATACGTATCATCGTTACGGTTGCTCTCTTCAAGAGGTGTTTGCTAGAGCCAAAGACTTTCTGCCCATGAAGTAAGAAATGTTTCTGATGATTATTAAAGGAACGTTACTGCTCTCTACAATTGGACCTGGCATTGCGGGGAACATCTTTGTTTTTGTGAATTATATGTGCATTTTCTTTTGGGACACAAAAAAGAAATCTACACATCTAATTCTCATCCACTTGGCTTTCACAAATATCATAATACTTTTTTCCAAAGTAACGTTAAAAACAATAGAAATTTTTGGTTTGAGAAACTTCCCAGATGATACAGGCTGTAAAACGTTTGTGTACCTGGAGAGGGTGGCCCGAGGCCTGTTGATCTGCACCACCAGCTTGCTCACTGTGGTCCAGGCCACCACCATCAGCCCCAGAGCCTCCGTGCGGGCCAGCTTCAAGCCAGCATCCACATGCCGTACCCTTTCCTTTTTCCTCTTCCTTTGGATACTCAATTCCTTGCTCAGCATGAACTTACTCTATTACATGAAAAATGTCAGCAGCCTAAACAGCTCACAGTTTGGTCAAAGTGGCAGGTACTGTTACTTCCTACCAGTAGGCCAGACAGTAAGATGGATGTTTCTCATTCTCATGGTCCTGCAAGATTTCCTCTTCCTGGCACTGATGGTCTGGGCCAGTGTCTACATGGTACTCATTCTCCATAAGCACCACAAGAATGCCCACTACCTACAGAAACCCAAGGTTCTCTACCACATCCCCCCCGAGATACAAGCGGCTCACAGTGTTCTCCTTCTGATGCTTTGTTTTCTTTTCTTTTATTGGATAGATTATATTATTTCTTTACATTCACAGTCTTTAGTTGAGAAAAAGTTCATAATGTTAATCATCGTAGAAATCTTAACGGTCGGTTATGCAATTGTCAGCCCGTTTGTGCTGATTCACAGAGATGGACGTCTGGCTGAATGTTGGCACTTTCATTAGGACTTGAGAAAATGACTGTTTCCTTGATCCCTTGGGTAGCAAGTTTGAAATAAGACATTTTATAGCAGCGAGAAAAAAAAATGAAGAGTAGCTTCAACAAATTAAAATATGATGTTACACAGCAAAGCTGGTGACCAGTAGCCCTGAGCTGACACAGGGGACTGAGCCTTCTTCTGTCCATCCCGCCCCCCTCAGGAAGGGTAAGCCAATTCCAGTTTTCCTGCTTATAAGATGCCTCTTTCACCACCAGGCTTCCTACAGGAAGGAGAAGAATCTGCCAAATTCCTTCAAAATGCTAATGTATATTCTCTTTGACTTGTAAGTTTCACTTCTAGGAGGATTGCTCAAATGTGAATTACAGTATAAAAACTATTATACATTGGGGCGATTTTTAAAAATCATGAACTAAATATCCAGCAAACAGGCTGTTTTGCTGGCCATGTGAATATGTCCTAAAGGATCCAGCCGTACAATGGGATTTTACTGAGCTTCTGAAAGAATGGGTGAGCTCAACGTGTATTGCCATGGAATGATGAGCAAGGTGTGTTCGTAATTAATAAAAGATAGGAATTCAAGAGCAATGGTATTCAAAAATGGAATGGAATATTTTAACTCGATCTTATCTCCTTCTTTTGCAAGAATGCAAAGGAAACTTAAAACAGTTTTACCTGGTTTCAGAGAAACTAGGTAAGTGAAACAAGTAAGTAGAATTTCCTTTTACATCATTCTATATTTTCTAAACTGTAAAATCTTTGAATATATCTTGTAAAAGATGAACAAAATATTCATTTTGCAAATAACATGTGGCTTGTGTCAAGACATATTTGTTAGTGCCCTGACACTGCCACGGTCCTTGCAGCCTCATACTGGTATCCCATCAGCGAGCTACACAATAATTTGGTTTCTACAGTAGTTTGAATAAGAAATTTGGCCTATATTTTTCTTAAATTGGAACCTAAATAGGTATTTGGGTAGAATTCATCATTTCAGCAAAAAGATATGTCCTCGAGCTGTTTTGAAAAACACTTGATGCTCTTTTACTGAGTTCACATCTTTACGATACAAAATCTTAGAACTGATATACAGATTTTCCATCCCATTTTTAAGAATGCCTGTATCATGTCTGTTTAATTGCCCTTGTATCATTTTGAGGTTTTTTTACTTCTCTACTAAACTTCCCTTTGGTTTTGTTGTACATGTCAACACAGTTTTAAGTAACTTATTTATGTTATTATGCTATATTGTAATATGTGTAGGAGTTTAACTTCCTGATATTACTGTGGGTGCCTGAAGGCCAGGACTACACGATTTTTCTTAGTTTGCATAACTTTCCTATGACATCTTTTTCTGTCATAGAGAACAGGACAGTATAAGCACTCCCTGAGCCAGTCGTTGGTAACTGACCCAAAAGGAAGGGATGGAAGAGGTCGGAAATGAAATTAAGAATGACATTTTAAAATTAATTATGAAGAAGAGATTATTGAGCACTAAAAATAGAAAGTGTCCAGATGAACATGGAGACGTGTGGTTGGTGACCAAAAACGGTTAGGATCGTGTGTTAGTCCAGGTCCTCCAGAGAAACGGGATCAGTAGGAAATATCTCTATCTATATATATGTATCTCTCTGCAATGACAGGAATTGGCTCACTCCGTGATGGGGCAGGGAAGTCCCACAGTCTGCTGTGTGAAGCTGGAGACCAGGAAGCCCGTGGGATAGCTCACTATGAGTCCAAAGGCCTGAGAACCAGGGGGCTCCTTGCTTAAGTACCCAAGTCTGAGGGCCCGAGAACCGGGAGCACCCAGGTCAGAGGGCCGGAGAAGACGGACTTGCTAGCTCACGAAGAGAGAAAGAATTCACCCTTCCTTTTTGTTCCATTTGGGCCCCTAACAGACGGGTGAGAGGGGTCCCTACTCCGTCTATTGAGCACATGCTAATCTCTTCCAGAAACACCCTCATGGACAAA
Organism: Ursus arctos; assembly: GCF_023065955.2. NCBI lineage: Eukaryota > Metazoa > Chordata > Mammalia > Carnivora > Ursidae > Ursus > Ursus arctos. Next base: position 2,499,351 of record NW_026622997.1, read on the forward strand.
TTCAGTTTTACCACCTCTCTGGGCATCCCTCAGATCAGTCAAGTTGACACACAAAATTCACGATCACAGAGAGCCTGGCATTTAGGTTCTCAAAGAAGTGCTATTCTGTGCTTCCCTTGGAAAAGTTAGAATTGAGTTGAGAAATTGAAATTGAATCTAGACTCTTCTACAGAAAGTAATTTCAGATTGAGAAACACATGATTAAATTGTACCCATGGACAGGAGTGGGGGGTAGGAAACAAAAACTGGGAATACTGAAGTGTGGAACACCCTGACATGGCGGGGAGCCCCATCAGCTATCACTCGCCTCTCATTTATAGTTTTGTTACCAGTAAAATAGAGTAGGAAGGGGAAGTCTGCATCAATTTGGCCAGTGAAATCTTCCATAAGTTTTGAAGTGATGATAACTGAAAATGTCTCAGATTTGGTGAAATACAAACTTCTAGATTCAAAAAGCTAAGAGAATTCTAAGCAGTATAGACTCAAAAATGTTTGTATCCAGATCAATTATAATCCAGTTTGTAACCCTGAAAACGAAATATCTTGAAAGCAGCCAGAGTTAAACGATATATTACCCACAATTCTTAAATGACAATGGATTTCTTAGAAGAAACCGTGGACCTGAGATGAAACTTTATTGATCATCTAACCCTACTAAGTTCCTCCTCTGACAGGTGATCCATAGTGAGACTTGGAGTCTCCAGGAAGCATTGTCAGTTCGGAGCCAATGACCATGAATCTCTGAAAAGACTGATTCTATCCCTTTATCTACTTCAGTCCCTGTAGTGCATGACTGCATGTCCCTCTGGGGCTGGCTGGGGGGAAGATTCTCACTGTACATTCTTGACAATGTGGTAGGTTTCTTCATGGGGATCTATCTTCCCCAACATTCAAGGGCCTCTGGGTCATGGAACTGGCTCAAGTCTGGAAATGATTAAGGATCCACGATTATCCATGATGTTTCAGTGATTCAAGTCAGGTTTCTATTCACCAGGCCTGGAATTTTTCTCCTTTTCCAGACCCAGTAAGACTTTAGTAGACCTCTTACGTACATCAGTTCTACAGAACCATAATCAACGAGTCGGTACCAAAGAGCTCTGCGAGTCAGACTGTTTGATTAATGTCCATTAAGGTAATGCTGGCGTGCTTATTTTTGGTGATTAAGTGACATCACTTGGCACCTGTCTTTCTGGCTTCAAGTTATCCCCACTGTATGTAGGCATTCCAGTTACTGGTAGTAACTCCTGATGTAATTATTATTTGTAGGGAAGAACTCCAACAAAGCTCTTACGATGCTGGGCCACACTCATGAGTTCATGGTCACAGCTGTGGTGAAAGGCACATGTTGTGGAGCCCTGCTGGTTTGGATGAGCAGATCCTACATAAGAAATACTTTAAATTCCAAGAATCTCAGAGCTTTCATAACTTCCTCTACAGTATACTAAGGATTTCTTGACATTTCCACTGCATTTAGTGTAGGCCACATTTGGGTTCATCTTTCAGTCCATCAACCTCTCAGGCTGTTCGAGCCATTCCCAGCCACTTAAACGAAAATACGGAATTCACAGTCTCTGTTGAGTGAGTCCATCTCAATACCTTGGGCCTTATCCATCTTGACACTCTTTTAAGCTTGATCCTACACCCTTCAGATCCGTTTCCAAACACACATATCTAGCTTGGACCGCAAACTATTTCGGGACTCTTTCTGAAATACAGATGGAGTGTTTTCTGAAATCCCCATTTTGGTAGGACTTGACTTCTCATAAGTGCCCTCATGGGAAAGCGGGAGGTCATGACATTGCTGCTAGCCAGAGCAATGCTGTGGGGTCACAGGTTGGTGCACATACAGCCCCTAGAGCAGGGCCTGGGGCCCAGTGACCACTCAGCAAACATCCGCTGCTTTCCCTCAATCCCTGGGCTCTGGTGCTGTGCCACAGTGGCTGCGTGAAAATGAATAAAGGAAACCTCATTTAAAGTGGAGCAGGGGGAGTGTGAAGGGAGCTCTCCTGCACCGTGACCCTCCTCATGTCCTGCATAACCAGTAAGAAGAAAGATGCCTCCCTGCCCCAGAGACAATGCACTAACCACACTTGCAGCCAAGGGGAAATTGCCACAACCTCAAACTCCTGTTCTTCTCCAGAGAACTTTTGTTCAAATCAACCCTTCCCAACTGCCTCCTAAAACCTAATAAACGCTGGCCTTCCCTTTGTCCCTTTGGACTTGTCTGTGGTCCTTCCATTGTTTGCTTGTCCTGCACTGTCATTCCTCTGCTATTCCCAAAGAAACCCATTTTGCTAATAAAATAACTGGCCATTTTATTTTTGAGGTTGACATCACTCGGTGTCAGAGAAGTGGGATCCAGAGAAGACCCCCCCCCCCCGCAACAACTCCGAGGCCGGTAGCAAACATGGGCCAGGACCCACTGGGTCCATCGAGCTCCTTGCTTTCTCCCAACCCTGGAGTTCGAGGGTAACTTTCCTCCTGGATTTGAGTTCTGCTCGTTTTGCATTTTTTGAGCTCTGCAGGGTTTATTTGGGATCTGTTCAAAAGCCTTGTCCTTTCTGTTTTTATGAAGACATCACTTTTCCTGATGAGTACTCTTTTGTTTCTGTTTTTGAAGCTTCCTGAAGTCACCTATCCTGTTCTGAAAGCACATTAATTCCCAGTGTTTCAGAAGAGCTATTGGAAAATAGGGCCCTTGTGATTAAAATATCTTAGGGAATCCAGAGGCAAGATAGGTTCCACCTACCTACCTGGACCCTGGGCCAGGCTCTTGTGCCTTTCTGGAAAAATGGGTAACTTTTGAATAATTTGGAATTATAGTCGCTATTATAATGAACATTCCAACTAGATAAGATCATTTAAGAAGTGTGCTTCTAAGCAAAGCCTTCAAAATTCCAAAACCAGTTTCATTGAAAGTTTCATTGCAAAAAAGCTGACAAAAAGTAAAAAGACGAAAGAAGTACCTGCTACAAAAGACTGACGTAACTCTCACGGCTTCCTTGCACCCGCCTTTACCGGATGCTCATTCTAGCCGTCCTCTGTCTGAACTGCCTTCACAAGACTATGAACAAAAGTCTGCCAAATTAATCACCTTACAGACACCCCCATACCGACTTTCAAAGGAGGGTTCCAATTTGGGCCCCTCCCAGGATTGACAAAACTGAGGGATTTTCTGGTAAACCGATCCATTATCCCCTTAAACAGTCAAGGGGAATCTCTGGTAGATATCAGAGCCTACAGAGGGGATCCTGGAAAGACAGACAAAAGCCAGAGAAGGGTAAAAATTCTTACCAGAAACAGGTTTTCTGAATCTCTGTCTGTAGTGCCCAGTTGAGAGAGGAAAAGAAAAGTTCACATTGTCCCTTCCTTTCCAAATCCAGACCCATTGGTTATTGATTCTTTCTCTCCCAGAAATAGCTATTGCTTCCTGGCTCTTATATGTCCTAAGAACCGAGCTTGGCTTTCTTCCTTTCTGCTGGAGACACGCGGGTGGTTGGTTCTTTGCTTTGGCTATCTTTGGGAGTGGTTCTGGATCTCGGGAAGGTAGTATCCTATGCACCCTCTATGGGGATCCCTCTGACCCCCAAAAGGGCTTATTCCCTACCGCCAGAAATATGTACTTTTGGTCTAGCTGAAAAATGATAAGACATTTAAAATAATTTTGTTTTAAGTAGATCTGTGGTCAAAAGTTGACCAGGTTGGAAGCTGATATTCAGAGCCTGGTAGGAATTTTTTGAAGTCTTCCCCCTACATTAAAATTAGACCGAGGTACCCAGAAAGAAAGAAGCAAATGGAGGATAATAAAGCTGGAGAGATGGATCTATGATGTCATTTAAGTTACAAGCCAATTCTTCAAGAAATTGGGAGCTATTCTCCTTACCTTACAATTTGTAAAATGAGAAATGCAGCTGTAAAGGCAGGCCACGTTCTACCCATTCGCTTCCACCATTCCCAAAGCTCCCCTCTTGATCTCAAAAGGCTTGTAACCTCTTCAAGAACTCTTTTCTACATCACCCCCAATTCCTAAGACTGAAGAAAAAAAGGTGGGGGGGAAGACCTTTTAGAAGCCCCCCCCCCCCATCTAGCCCACCATTTCCATGAGGTTACTTGCCAAGGACAAATACAAATCCTCAGTGTCTTCACAAATTCCAGTAGAAAAAGTTTCAGCCATCTGAGCGGTTAACCTCAGTTTATTCCATCTGCCACAAAACTGGGTCCAGCTGTTCTCTTATGAACTAGTGAGTTTTGAATTATTATGCCCATCTGGTGGCTTGAAACTTGAATACAAGAGGTCTGCCTTTGCATCTCTCTGTGTGTTCATGTATCCGTGTGGTAGATACGTGGTGTTTTCTACCTCCAGATAGCACTGCCAAGATCAATTTGTAGAGGAGGATTAAGGAAAATTAAGCACTTACATAAATTAAATGATCAGGAATATAATAGAAACGTAACCCAAATGTTTTTTAAGTCCACGTGATCTACAATTAATCTTTAATAAATAAAAGCTACCTGAAGTTTGTTGGTTTAATTAAAACAGGCATGTTTTTAGAGTTGTTGGCACTAAATATAATACTTCTATTCTATCTGGGTTTACTAAAAATCAAATAAGCTCATGTTATCTCCATTACAGAATTCATCATCAAGAAAGAGAACTTAAAAATGATGGTGAGCTGTTTAATGTCCGTGAAATGTTCACAAGTAATCTAAACATATTTATTAAAAGAAAGTGAATTGAAAGAAAGGTAAATTTATATACAAATAAATTTTCAGCAATATTTATGTCTACTAAAATAGTTTCCCCAAACCTTTTTAGGAACTTCGAACCTTAGAGTTTCACTATGTTCAACCTGATGATGTGTCACTGTTCAGGGTCTAGATCACTTCCCAATAAGATAATACTGAAGCATTACTTACTGAACATAGGGTTACCTACTTTTGGTTTCTTATTACAGAGAAACTAAAAGATATTTGCATATGCTGGTGCTACCTTGGAGAACTAAAAAAGCATATGGTTCTAGAAATTATGAAATGTATTCATAAATTTCTCAATCTGAAGAACGCTGGTGTAATAGACAGTTCACAAGTGCTTACCATTTCGTTTTCACTAGAAACTAAGATTTCTAAAAGTTAACAATTCTAATTAACATATGTAATTAAAGCTACTAGAAATAGTTCAACAGCTGTATATGCAAGGAAAGTAAGATGTCGGTTTTTGTTTTTTTGTGGTTTTTGTTTGTTTTGGTTTTTGGTTTTGGTAAGAATAAGTAGGACGAATGATGGTGCAAAAATGTACTTCAGAGAAATGAATGGAATTTTGTTCTAAAGTAAAGCTGGTTGTTTTTGAATGGGAAAGAGAACAAGAAACAAACTAAAATGGACAGAGAATGTTGTAGAAGTTTTGTGAAAAAGGAATCTTGGGAAAGGAATTTTATGTGTGATCAAGAGGGATAAGATTGAATGAATTCGTTGTGTTTGTTGGTTTTTTTTTTAAGAAAAAAACTTTAATAGCAACAGTGCACTTACGCACTACTAGATCCTGATTTTCTTTCATCTGTTAAGAAGACAAAGTTTACTGAACTATTGGTCTGCTCTTGGTAAGAGATCATAAAAGGTTGTTTTTTTTTAATCTTTTAAAGTTATCTGCTTAGAAAGCAAGGATTCTATGTTTTGCCAAAATATTTTCCTGTGTTTATCAGGTCTTTGATTACTTAAGAAAATAGAAACTTCTCAATATTAAAAAAGCTAATTTTTGCTAACAACTGTGTGACCTCCCATATTTGTCTTTAAAATCTTTTATTGTCACTTTGGTTAAATAGATAACAAAGTGTTGCTTCACAGTGACCTCTGATTCTATTTGACCAAGTGCTTTAAAACCTTTTTTGATATTTTTCTCAAACTTCCCAAAATCAAATTCTAAATAAAATCTTTTGACCTGGAAGAAACTTTGGGATTATTTCCAGAGGGTTCTGGGAATACTTCAAAGCATGTGTAAACTCATTAGGGCTATTTAATATGTTAAATTACGTGGGCCTTGTCAAATGAGAAGTAACACTAAGTTTTCTTTATGTTATATTTGTATAGGTATATAAGTGTTCTAGAAATTATGTGAAATTCTCTTACCTTCTGAAATTGCTGTCATCGAAGTTGAGGTTCACACTAAAAAGACTAAAGCTAAGTATCGGAGAAATGCCCCAGCTGGCTTTCATGCGAAGTCAGCAGCAACAGAGTCTATAAAAGTTGTGGCACATGTGGATGAAGTCCAGTCCGCTTCTGCAAAATATGGCCCCTCATTGCCCGACTTTCGCCCTCCCGATGTCCTTGTAATATGACAACATTATGCTCCTGAATCAGAGAAATTAATGTGAGTAAACAAGGGTTATAGCCACATGCCTAAGAATGAAATTGGACCATTTCCTTACACCATACACAAAAATAGACTCAAAAGGGATGAAAGACCTCAATGTGAGACAGGAATCCTTCAAAATCCTAGAGGAGAACACAGGCAGCAACCTCTTCGACTTTGGCCACAGCAACTTCTTGCTAGACACATCTCCAAAGACAAGGGAAACAAAGGCAAAAATGAACAATTGGGACTTCATCAAGATAAAAAGCTTTTGCACAGAAAAGGACAGTCAACAAAACCAAAAGACAGCTGACAGAATGGTAGAAGATATTTGCAAATGACATATCAGAAAAAGGGCTAGTATCTAAGATCTATAAAGAACTTACCAAACTCAACACCCACAGAACAAATTATCCAGTCAAGAAATGGGCAGAAGACATGAACAGACATTTCTCCAAAGAAGACATACAAATGGGCAACGGACACATGAAAAAATGCTCAACATCACTTGGCATCAGGGAAATACAAATAAAAACCACAATAAGATTCCACCTCACACCAGTTAGAGTGGCTTAAATTAACAAGGCAGAAAACAATAAATGTTGGCCAGATGTGGAGAAAGGGGAACCCTCTTACACTGTTAGTGGGAATGCAAGCTGGTACAGTCACTTTGGAGAACAGTATGGAGGTTCCTCAAAAAGTTGAAAATAGAGCTACCCTATGACCCAGCAATTGCACTACTGGGTATTTACCCCAAAGATAAAAATGTAGTGATCCGATGGGGCACCTACACCCCAAAGTTTATAGCAGCAATGTCCACAATAGCCAAACTATGGAAAGAGCCCAGATGTCCATCAACAGATGAATGGGTAAAGAAGACGTAGTATGCACACACACACACATATACGCACGCGCACACACAGAGAGAGAATACTACTCAGCCATGAAAAATGAAATCTTGCCGTTTGCGACAACATGGATGGAACTAGAGGGTATTATGCTAAGCGAAATAAGTCAATCAGAAAAAGACAATTATCATACCATTTCACTGATATGTGGAATTTAAGAAACAAAACAGAAGATCATATGGGAAGAGAGGAAAAAATAAAACAAGATGAAACCAGAGACGGAGACAAACCACAAGAGACTCTTAATCGTAGGAAACAAACTGAAGGTTGCTGGAGGGGGAAGGGGGTGGTGGAGGGATGGGGTAACTGGGTGAGAGACATTAAGGAGGGTATGTGATGTACTGAGCATTGGGGGTTACATAAGACTGATGAATCACTGATCTTTACCTCTGAAGCGAATAATACATTATATGTTAATTAATTGAATTAAAAATTTTAAAATGGAGAAAAAATCTATATGTAAAAAAACCACATGTTGTGTGATTTCATTTACATGAAATATCCAGAAAATGCAAATCCATAGAGACAAAAAGTAGATTAGTGATCGCATGGGGTTAGAAGTGGGACTGACTGCAAATGGGCATAAGGAAGAGATGGAAATCTCTCTTTTGGAGACATGGAAATAATCTAAAACCGGTTTGTGGTGATGATTACACAACACTCTAAATTTACTAAAAATCCTTTAATTACAGATATAATGGGTAAATTTTATAGTATGTAAATTACACCTCAATAATACTGTTAACAGAATTAGGGGTGGTCAGAGAAGGCCTCTCTGGAAAGATGATATTTGAGCTGTGACTCAAATGATGAAGAAATCCTGGTTACCACCACTCTGTGAAAGGACAAGACTTTAAAACCCAACCAAGTTGGGGCGCCTGGCTGGCTCAGTCAGTAGAGCATGTGACTCTTGATCTCAGGGTTGTAAGTTTGAGCCCCATATTGGGTGTAGAGATTACTTAAAAATAAAAAATCTTACAACACAAGCAACAGCAAGAGTAAAGGCCCTGAGGCAGGAGTGAGGGTGGGGTATAAGAGAAACAGACAGAAGGCCTGTGTGCTGATAATGAACTGAGTGAGGAAGAGAATGGTGGCAGATAATCTCAGTAAAGGAAGTTAAAATGATAAGATTTAGTGAACAATTGAATATAAAGGAACAGAGATGTGGAAGTTCTTATGTTTTCATCGTCAATCATGGGACAGTGGTAATTTTTATCAAGGAGATGAATGCATGGAGAAGAGGTTTCAGGGGAAAAAATAATAAGGTTAAGAACATTAATTTTAAACTAACTGTGTGATGGCTAATTTGATATGTCAAGTTAGGTAGGCCATGGTACCCAGATATTTGATCAAACACTAGTCTAGATATTGTTGTGAAAGTGTGTTTTAGATTAGATTAACATTTAAATCAATGGACTTTGAGTAAAGCAGATATGGGTGGGCCTTGTCCAATAAGTTGAAGGCATTAAGTAAAAAAGACAGGTCTTCCAAGAAAGGGGGACTTCCAGACTTACTTCAGACTCAAACTGCAAACTCTTCCTTAGGTCTCCAGACTGCTGGTGTGATATCTATATCTATCTCTGATATAAGTATTGATATATTGATATAGTGCCATATATATATATATATATATATATATATAGCCATATATATATATAGTTATTGATATATAGTGCCATTGATATAGTGCCATATATATATATATATATATATATATATATATATATATATATATATTCGGTCTCTGTGTGGAGCCCTGACTAGTACAATGTGGAATGTGCAAGAGGAGAAATCCAGAAGTGGACCAGAGTCAAGAATCTGGAGCACAGGAAGGTGGCCCTTCTGAAGATTGATACAGGATACCATCTTAGGCCATAATGATTATACAATATAGATTCATGCTTAACTTTTTTCAATGATAACATACACAGAAAATTTTACACAAAATTCCAGCAGCTTAGCAGATCTTTGGAAGTCATTATTGTAGACCCATGTTAGCTTAATATTAAGAAGTGGACCAAAGACTAAATCTTGGAGGGAAGTCATATTGAGAGAGGAAAGGGGAAAACAATGGGCTAGGAGAGTTGGAGAAGCCAAGGCAATAGAGAAACTCACCAACAAGAGATTAGTCAATTTGAACTTGTTGAGTTCAAATTAGAAACAATCTAGGGTTGGTGGGACTTCTGTGAGGAGGTCACCTGAGTGGCCTTAATGGACAGTTTAAGTAAAATGACGGGTGGATGACAGTTTGCAGTGGGTTGAGGACCGGAAGGAACAGAGAGGCATTCACTCAGATTTCTCTTTCTGGAAGTGAACTTTAAAGGGAAGAGAGAAGGGGCATTCTGTTGAGCGTGGCAGTGTGGATCTTAGGGTCAAACCAAGGGTTCGTGTTTTTTCTCCTCAAACACGGTGATGCTACTGTCATCTCTTTAGAGAAGACTTCCTGCTTCCCCATATTTTCTGTGTCCTTTTAAAGACGGCAGGCTGGTGTATGTATGCATATTTTTAGGTTAAGTCATCAGTAGGGAGTTGGAATGTGGAGGTGTGGATGAAGACACAGAGACTTTCCCTAGAAAGTTGAGGTAACAAATCATGGAATCTGGGAAGTGAAGCAGATGAATTATAGATGTTGAGACGGGTTGTGGGAGAGGGCGCTGTGGATCAGAAAAGCTCGTTTCTCTGTGGAATAGAAGGGAAGATCACTTGCTGAGAATGAAGGCATTTTCATGGAGTCGGGCACTGAAGGCAACTGAAGGAACTTGCAATAACTGTTCTGGATGGATGGGGGGCGTCAGGCCTAATACTGCCCGTAGGCTCTGAGGTTACAGACCATAAGTACATCTGCACAGCACATGGAATCAGCCTTTCTTCTCTTTTTCCTCTAGGTCAGGTAGGAGAATGTGATAAAAATAAAAATGGGAAAATACAGACATAGTGATGATGCTTTCCATATTCTTTTTCTAATGATTTTGTGACTGTGCCTCAAGAATTGAATTATCAACTCTTCTTAAGATGTCTGTAATACTTCAACAGAGACAGAAGGAGCGAGTGGCCTTTCTTGCCGAATGAACTACCTTCAAAGCTCAGGGGCACACGACAATAATTACTGATTTCATACAGGCTGGTTGGAGAAGTCATCTGACCTGGGCGGGTTCAGCTGGGAGACTCTGCTTCCATCTGGAGGCAACAGAAACAGCCAGAGAGCTGTTCTCTTTATGTCTCTTGTCCTCCTCCTCACACCACTGAGCGAGCTGGGGCATGTTCTCATGACAACGACAGAAGTACAAGAAAGCAAGTGGAAATACGCAAGGCCTGTAAAGGTCCAGGCTGGGCATAAGCACTGTTGCCCCTGCCCCATGTAGAGTGGCCAAACCCAAAATCAAGAGACCATGTTTTTCAGTTATCTATAAAATTATTTAAAAACAAAACCTCAAGTGTAGTGGATTAAACACTACATCCAAATGTAGTGATTTAAAACGATGGTTATTTATTTGCTTATGATTTTACAGCTTGGGCCGGGATTGACAGAGATGGCTTATCTCTGCTCCCTGGAGTGTCCACTAGGCTTGGAATGTCCGTGATGGCTTTTTCCTTCACGTGTGATGTCTCAGCTGGAATGGCTGGAACAGCTGGGGGCTGGTCAGGAATTTCTGTGTGGGCTTTCCCCGTAGTTAGCCAGAGCCTCCTCGGAACATCACAGCTCTAGCTTCTCCCTGATGCCTGGGCTCACAGCCCCAGAATGTTATGTTCACTGCATTCCATTGCTCCAAGGAGTTAGAAGTCCAGTCCAACTTCAAGGGGAAGAGACACAGAGTCCAATGATAGGTGAGGCAATTCCAAGGTCACATTGCAGAAGAGAATGAGAGCTATTTCAGAACTACAATCTTCTATGGATAAAGACACATACTCCACCCACAATCTGGGTATGGATACAGAGAGGGACCAATAATTTAATCACCTGCACAGCATAATAGAAATGTGTGTATTAAAATGATTTAAGAAAATTCTAGAGTCAGGCCATTATGCAGGTATCACAGTCTGGAGGATGGTGAGTTGGCATCATAAACAGAAACCCACAGTGCAGAAGAGGCCCCTAAAAAGACTTCTGTTTTATCTTTGATAAACATGAGAGGCTCTGCTAATTAACATAATGAAATATTAGAAATTGGTTTTCTAATTTCTAATAAAATTTCTAATAAACTTATCGTTGTTAATTAGGATACTGGAAATGTGGTCTCACTGGGTAAATTAGTTGTGCCCAAGAATTGTGAATTATATATTTAAGAGATTCTGTCCAAAGATAGAAGAATTAAATGAGCTCTGTCGTCTTGAACACGAGGGACGGTGCCCTAGGCTGGAGCCTTCGGTGGTCCTGCGTCCTGATGCTGGTTTTCCTGACTCTGTTAGAAGTTTGGCTGAATCCTGCCTCCGAAAAATTGCTGCATCTTCCTCAGGCTTCACGAAAAGTAGTTTTTTTGGTGTGTGTTTTGGGGGCTAGGGGGGACCCAGTTCATACATACTGTGAACAGACTGGTAGTTGACAGAGGTAGAAGGGTGCAAAATGGGTTAAGGGAGTCAAAATCACTCCCTGTTTCCTGCCTACGTCAGGCACAACAACATTGTCACCGCGACGTTGTTCTACAGATTTCTGGTTTCGGGGTCTCTTTATCGCTCCTCTTTTCCCAGGCCCAGACAGTTGGGTCAGCTGAGGATGCCCGGTGCTGTTTCTCCGTTGACCAAAACTGCTATATCGTCCCTGGTTGTTGGTTCATCGGGGTGGGTTTAAGGGGCGGGGGGAGGATACTAAAGGTGGTGCCTCCTTCAGAAACCAGTATTTCATTGTTGCCCCCAAGCTGGAACGTCAATCAGGCTGGGACCTCTTGCAATTTCTCACTTCTGAGTTCCCTCTCATGGAGTTCAATGCTGCACTGCAGGGAAGTTACTTAGCACTTTCTAAGTGTGTGCCAGGGGCTCCCCGAGCTACCATCCCCATTAGAGCAAAGTGGGAAGGCGGGGTGTCAGGAGATGTTCATGGGAGAACGCTTGCAGGACCGGAGGAGGAGGGGGGAAGCGAACTCACCGCAGCAAGACAGGATTCAGTGTGTAAATGCTCAACATTGTTCAGTTTCAAACGCGCCACGGAAAACGGTGAGGATAGAAGAAATTCAAACACATCAAAGATGGTAGACTATGGTCCGGAAGGACCCGGGAAAGCAAAGGGGAAAGGGTCTCCTCTCGAGGGATGCAGCCTCTGGTGGGAAAACGATGCTCCAGGTGAGGCTCGAACTCACAACCTCGGCATCACCCGCACACATACTGCTCTATAAGTACCGCGCGCTAACCGGTTGCGCCACTGGAGCACCTGCTCCTCACTTCCGGTCACTCGCTACACGGCCTACGCACAAACGTCCAGCGGCTGCGCTGGGGGCACGGCCCGGGCGCCTCGAGCGCACCCAGGCGGCTGGGCCCGGCCGCCACCCCGATGGGGTCCTGACGGCGCGGGGGGCGCTCCGCGCGCGGAGACGGCGGCGGCCACTTCCAAGACGACCGGGACAGACAGGTGAGGCGCCCCCAGGACACCGCTCCTCGCGCGGCCTCGGGGGGTGGGGGGCACGCACGGGAGCCGCTCCCCGCCTCGCTGTCGCCCTCTGCGCGCGCACCGGCTGGAGGCGGCCGGGGGTTCGCGGCTGTGTGCTGCCGCCGAGGACCGGCGCTCCGGCGGGCGGGCAGGGCGCGCGCAGCTCCTCGCCGCGGGCGTGTCCCCCTGCGACGCGACAGCGGGGACGACGAGGGAAAAGGACAGGCGCAGGCCCGGGCCTGGGTCTCTGGCGTTCGCGGTGGCTGCCCGCTACGTTAAACCCGGTTTTTGAAAAAGACCTCGTACGCAGCAGAGTTTGGAGATGGGGGGCGGGCTGTCCGCAGGGACGTGCGCGAGTGTGGACGCGGAGCGTGGGGTCTTTCGTGTGGGTGCGCGACGCGGAAGGGGGCCTGTGTCGAGTTCGCCGGCATTTCTATCCCACGCACTTTTTCTTTCTTCTTTTTAAAAAAAAAGTTCCCATTTTTCATGGCTAGGTGCCTGGGAGCTGTCAACACAAACAAAAACTGCGCTGTTCGATAGAAAAATGTGGAGCGTTGTGAAAGGTGCTGAGCGTGTGAAGTCCCCCGGGGGAAGAAGAGCCCCCGGGTCTTCCTGCAGCTCCTCTGCGGTGTTTGCTCTTAAGGCCGGTGCCTTCCCACTCCGAGAAGAGGTCACCCCCGAACGGAAGAGCGCTGAGCTGCAACACCGCGGATAAGCGAGATCGGCGCACCGGAGGAAGAGGGTCCTGATTGTTTGCCGATCACATGGACCCTGAGGAACTCCTGAGCTTTTCTCAGCGGGAAACGTGCGGGGGCCCGCCTCGCGCCGTCTCTCCTTCCTCAGCGGACGCGCGGGGTCGCCGTGGGCCGGGGGTGCCCGCCCGCAGGGGCAGGGCCGGCGGCGTTTCTCGCCCGACGCCGCCCTGACCGAGGAGGTGAGCGTGGGGAACGGCCGCGGCGCCCGTAACGCACGACTGGTTCCGCGTACTGCCTTCCCGGACGTAGTCCTGTGTTCTCGCCCAGGGCGCTTCTGTCTCCACAGGCGCGCAGTCCTCCTGCCTCTTCAGCGTGAGAGGTTAGAACTAAGGGCAGGAGCCATGACCCTGGAGGCCCGTGGGTGCCAAGGAAAACAGGCATTGCCGGGCGGAGACCTGCGGGGAATGATACGGTTTTTATTCTTTTTTTTTTTTTTTAAGATTTATGTATTTATTTGAGAAAAAGAGGGCATGAGTGGGAGGGGCAGAGAGAGAGAGAAAGTCAAGCAAGAGTGCCCCTCATTTTTTTAAGTCATCTCTAGACCCAATATGAGGCTCGAACTCATGACCCGGAGATCAAGAGCCACATGCTCCACGGACTGAGTCAGCTAGTTGCCCCTGGGAAATGATATGGGTTTTTTTTTGTTTTTTAAACAGGGGCAGCAGGGTAGGATTTCAACTTTTTGTTGGAAGGCAGAGTTCACATGCTTATGATGTCACTGAGTGTTCCTATCAGTGGGGACACAAGAAAGGACCACAAGGTTCTACACTTGAAGAGAAGGTTAGGATGACCTCGGTGTAAAAAGGTGCTGTAGAAAACAGAGGGCAATCAAAAAATAAATGCAGAAACAGAAAGATTAAAAGAAGAAGTAAGAGAAAAGGTAAACTGGGATCCTTAGCATAGGAGAAGGGGGGAAAGGGGCTATGATTTCCGGGAAGTGACCATGCCAGGGAATCCTCAGCGTCAGAAACAACTTTACTTCTCTTGACATCACGAAGGCATGCATTTGGCATATGCCATTTTCCCCCTTTCTGTTAACAATTATTTGCTGAGATCCTCCCGCATGTGAAGCGTGGGGCCAAGTGTGAAATGGGGGGGGGGGGTTATGTCAGGGCCACTGTCCTCCAGGGACTTCCAGGCCAGCTGCTGAGACAGGGCACCCAGACACCCAGGAAAAGCATAGGAACACTGCAAGGCTGTGGGTGGTCGTGTGGGGTTCCACCAAGGGGAGGACCCCAGTCCCTGCTGGCCGGGGTCACGGGATCAGTGTAGGGCCGGAGAGGCTTGGGTTAGGGGAAGAGGAGGAGGGGAAGCTGTTCTAGCTGAGTATGAGAAAATCCAAGGAGGTTGGACGCCTACGGGTCTTTCGGAAGGGGGAGAAACCCCAAAGGAACTCAGAAAATCAAATGCATTTACCTTCCCCTCACTTCTTTTCCAGTCAGCCCCCGTTTGTGTGAAGGGTGGGGTGGTCAGACCGTAGCGCATTCTCATCCCCGTGGACACTTGAACCGGCTCGGCCCTGCCCTGGGTGAGGAGAGAGATGCCGGGCAGCACCCAGCTCCTGCTCAGGGCTGTCTCCTCCGTGTGCAGTGGCGAGATCACAGGCAGGAGTCCTTCATCAAAATCAAGTCAGTTCTGGCCTCGAAAGGGAGGCCGCCGCACCAACCCTGTTCCTCCCAGGAATGCTCAGCCTCTCCTTCTGCCCTATAGCTCCCAGCAGGGACAGGGGCTCATCTCAGAATGGGGGTGGGGGTGCGGGGTCAGGACTCTAGGGGCACCAGCCCAGCTAGAATCACTATTCTAGAAACACTATTCTAGAATCACCTTCTAGATCTTTTTGCAGCTTCCTCTCCCTCCATCCCTCTGCTTCCCACCAGCCCCCACTGGTTCCCATTGTGAAGTTCCTGCACTGCTTCCTTAGTTTTCTGGGGATTCAGACCCCGGAAGGAAGGGGACCTAGAGTGTCAAATTTTCATGATCAGCACTCTTCTTGTCTCCTTCTTCCTGAACTTTATACTCCCGGCCTTCCCTCGATCCCTTCCTAATACCTGGAAACAGTACTTCGTCCTCACGATCACCTTCTTCATAGGTAAGGGACGGGAGGAAGAGGATCCCCTCGGCCATCCTGGCTCTGGGATGGGGTGGTGTTCCACTGGGCAGAGCCTCTTAGAAACTAGTCAGGGACTACTAAGGAAAAAGAGAGTCCAATGAAAATGAAAGGAGAGAAACAGTTGGGGAGCTAACATGACAATTTAAGTCTTGGGACTTGACCCTACGGCCATGGACTAAGCCGGCGGCACCTTGGGGCCCTTTTTCCTGACAGGTGTCTGTGTGTTCCTGGCGTTGCTGCTACGCGGTCTGTGTATTTTGAGAGAAACTAGCTCAACAAGGAAGCGAAAATCGCCTTTCCCTATCCCTCTTTCATCCTCTCAGCGCCAGGCTGGTTTTATCTGGTGACTGTTCTAGGGGCTTCGGAGTTCTTGGGGTAGGTCCTGAATCCAGACCCTATCTGTGGGCTTCCACACTTTCCCTTGAGCACTGTTCGTTCTAGGCATGGATTCTGTGCAATGGTATCTCATTGGCTCATCGCACCTGCTTCTACTCTATAACGTTAGAATTTTGCCTTCATAGAGTGCATAGAATCCATTTCTCCAGAACATTCTGTAAGAACCATGTCTTGGAGGTGAGCGAGAACTCTCATAAGATAGAGTATAGTAGGACGCAGGGTGGGTGGAGGAAAGGAATGGGAGGGACAGACCAGTCTGCACTTTGGGTCCCTACACCACACTCCCATTGGTCAAACCTGTTTCTAAAAATTTAGAATTGTTCAATTTCTTAACATCCAGCAAGTATCATAGTCACTTCACCCTCAACAGGGTCATTCTCTCCTCAGGAATTCTCTGCTTCGTCAGCTCCCAGCACTGTTGGCTTTGGTGAGTATTACAGCAACCAGTCCAAGTGGAACCCAAGCAAATACCAGTGGCCAATGGGAGCCCAGTGACAGTGGTAGAGGAAACTGGGTAAAGATGGCTAGCCTGACCTCAGTGGTGGTGAGAAGGCTAACTTTAATAGAAACATCGTGCCCAGCCTGTAATTCAACACCTCACAGCTACACACACGCTCCTGTTTAATTACTGCGTAAGACTCGAAAGAGTTGGCCTGCTGCTAATCCTTGTTCAGGTATGGGTCAGGATTCCAGGAGTTTAGGTTTTCATAAGAGAGAGGACACACTTGGGGTGTGGGGAGGGATGAGTGTGCTTTGGCTCTTGGGGACTTGAAATGAAAACCTTCTCCTCACCTTGAAGTTTCCCTAGTTCCAGCCACCCTCTCACTGACATTCTGGTCTCCTGGAAGTAATTCCCTAAAAGTAACCACAGCTCTTTCTCCATCTGTGAGTCCTGAGCTTTGATATAAATTCTCAGCCCTCTGGAAATTTCAATGAATGGAATCTTTTCACTGTTTTA
Organism: Ursus arctos; assembly: GCF_023065955.2. Lineage (NCBI taxonomy): Eukaryota > Metazoa > Chordata > Mammalia > Carnivora > Ursidae > Ursus > Ursus arctos. The sequence goes on from NW_026622997.1 coordinate 2,516,402, forward strand.
TTATTCAGGACTCTTTGTTGCAGGGAATAGAACCTTATCCAAATTACCATAAACGATGACAAAAGGCTGAATTTATTGGAAAGATGCAGGGGTAGCTCATGGACTCAAAGAAAGTTCTGGTAGGATCAGGGCTACACAAAAGACTTTGGGGACTAGAACCTGGAGCTCATTTCCTTTGGGATAACTTTTTTTTTTAAGTATTCAGTGAATGTTAATGGAATTTCCTGATCCATAAATATAAGCATTATCCTAAATTCTCCTTGCTCATTGCTTTCAAAAAACCACCAAGACCTATCCTTTCCACCTCAAGCAGACCTCTGTCCCCTTTCTGATCCTCGTCACACTCCATGGCCAGAGCAGTCCTTGTCATTTCTGCCCAGATTGTGAGGTCTTCAAGTGCGGCTTCTCCCCCGCAGCAGTCTGGCTCTGGTGGTGCCTGGTTCAGTCTTCCCAAGACGCAGAACTGAGAATGTTCTCCGTAAGGACCTGCTTTGCAGGTTCCCAGGGGGCTCAGTTAGTTAAGCAGCTGCTTTGGGCTCACATACTAATCCCAGCTCCCTGGGATTGAGTCCTGCATCAAGCCCCTTGCTTGGTGGGGCGTCTCCTGCTCCCTGTGCTTGTGCTCTCTGACAATTAAATAAAGAAAATTAAAAAAATACATTTTGCCTTCTTCTTGCCCTCAGGATAAATTCCTTATCTTGATATTTAAAGTTATTTACAAGTTGGCACCGACCTATCTTTCAAAATGTTTTAATTTTTTATTATACTGCATATCATACATGGAAAAGAAGTATTAAAATGTATAAGAAAGGCACCACCAAATCTAGAAATCTTCAGAATATCTGAAGCCCCTAGCGTACCCCTCAAGCTGCCCGTTTCCTTTCTCGATGCCAGTTCAACATGGAACTGCTTTCCTCAAGTATCCTTCTGCAACTTTTCATCTTGCGCAGACTGAACCTCTGGCCCCGTATTTCCCTCCTCGCGAGGCCAGGTTTGTTCCTCCTTCGAGACTGTGCCTCACTGCGATCTGCTCGGGGAGAGCCTCCCCTGACTTCCTCGCTTCACTGCCACTCTGCTAGCACATTTTCTTCTTAATTTCTGGGGTAGCACTTCTCCCGTTTGATTTTAATTACGAGTTTAGATTGGTCTCTCTGACTAGAGTTCTGTCCTTGAGAATGAGGAGGAAGCTTATTCCGGGAATCCTTAGGGGTTCACATTTTGCTTGGCCGATGAATATGCAGTAAATGCCTTTTGAGTTATTGAGATGACATCGGAGAAGGCAGGGACGGACGTGGACGTGCATCAGTGACGACGACGTTTTACTGACAGTCGGTACCCGCCAGATCTTTATGTAACTGTTCTGTTACTTAATCTCCCAACAAACCTGCAACGTGACGATCGTCCTCATGTTGCAGATAAGGGAATGCGGTGACAGAAAACTTAATTTGTCCAAATTTCACATAGCTCAAAAAGGGCAGAGTCATGATTTTAACCTGGGTCTCTTGCTCTGCCTGCTCTTTCTTTCCACATCAAGTTTCTTCTCGTGAACAATGATAAGTATAGAGAGTAAAATTAAGACAGGAATTGCTAAACCGCATTATGCTGGACATGAGTGGACCATGATAATGAAACAAATTAAAAACACCGACAGCTATAAAGACGCTACAAGAATAAGTGTGGGAACCACCCGGAGAGCTAAATTTTATAGACAATGCAGGTGGCATAAATCACTGATTTCTGGAATTAATCATCTAAGACCCTTGCTCAGCCCGGAGAAGCAGATGGGGGCCTCGGTTTCCGGTTGAGTGCCACGCTCCGCTCTGTGCTGTGCACCTTGGCCCTGGACACCTCAGATCTAGAAACTGCAGGGTCGTTTTACCGTGCGGTTATAAAGATCTGTGATGTGTGGCATTACTAATAGCCACCATTATACAATTTCAATGTCAGAGTCCATATGTAATCATGTACAATTAATGTCATATGCGATTCATGTACTCGCACCAAATGCAGTACTGAACACAAACTTAGGTCAAATTCCTTCTTTGAGACTCCGGAAGGATCTGGAAGTCTCATGTAGGTTAATGTAAGCTCCTGTGTCTCAAAAATGCTTGAGAAATACTTATTTCATTTGATTTTGGGTATGGGGCTGGAGCAGAGTGTAGCAGCTAATACGGCTTGGCTAAGCCACTGGCAGTCCTCACACCACTGCCCCCAGGCCTCCTTTCCAACAGAAACCTATTTTTATTCACATAACCTTGTCTATTCTTCCTTGGCTTTGGAGGAGATGGACCTCACTCTCAGCTCCAAACAAAGAATTATGATTGACCTAATCAATCACAGGGGTCCTACTCTGGGAAATAATTGGATTTGGACAGTGTGTGATGCAAACCCAGCCAGTGTGGGGGGCGATCCACTGGGAGCATTTGGAGTTGTCCTCAACAAAAGATACCAGAAAGAGGCCTGTCAAGCTTTTGTTTTCTTCTGGACTTTAAGATTGTGAGAGTTTGAGGACCTGCAGGGAAAGCAGCTGGTGTGAGATCCATAGGTTGAGAAGGACAGAGTGCAAAGAATTGTTTAAAATGTGGGTCCGGATGACGTCATGGAGACACTGAATTAAGCGGGCTTCCCTACCCTCTGGACTTGTTATGTGTGACAATAAATCCACTTTGTGTAAGCCACTCAGTGTTGCGGTTTCCATTGTTGTGGATCTATTGCTGGAAGTTTCCCGTTACTGGGGGGGGCGGGTGTTTAGGGGTAGATCTCGTAGAAGTTTTGTAATAAGTTTTGTATAAGCTTTATGTTCTAAATCCCCCTGATCACTGGCATTAGGGAAAACTCAAAACCAGCCACTTACATGGTATGAAAAATGTCAGGCTGGCGTGGGTTCGGTTCACTAAGCTTTCTCGTCCATCTCATCAGACTAGACCTCGCAGCCACTCGCTCCCACCCAGCCCTACTGCCTGCCACCAGCTTTAGGCTTCGTGGACACACCCAGCCCCTGCTCCTGAGCCCAGAAACTGCTACTCGAGCTTCCAGGCTGTATTCAGGAAACTAGAACAACACTGCTGGACAGAGTCCTCAGCTGCTCTTCCGTGTAGACATCAGTGTTAGAACAGCACGGAGTCGCAGACGTGGAATGCCTACACCGCAAGCTGGGCCTTTCTCCTGATGCTCACAGGCACTCGTCTCCACTCCGCACGCACGCAGACTTGTAGTGGAAAATTAGTCACTGCTGACCCTGAGGGCGCTGCCCTCGAGGGACACACCGTGCAGTGGGGAAGACCGCTGAGCGGACGGCAGCTCACAGCGCCGGCCACGGTTGATGGGTGCGCTCTGCCCCACGACTACGGGACACGGTTGATGGGTGCTCTCTGCCCCGAGGACTACGGGACACGGGTGATGGGTGCTCTCTGCCCCGAGGACTACGGGACACGGGTGATGGGTGCGCTCTGCCCCACGACTACGGGACACGGTTGATGGGTGCTCTCTGCCCCGAGGACTACGGGACACGGGTGATGGGTGCGCTCTGCCCCAGGACTAGGCGAAGGAAAACCCCAGCTGGGCAAGAATTAGTCCCGTTAGGTTTGCAAGAGTGTTTCCTCACTCCATCTGTTCACACCGGCCCCTGATTCCCGGTTCCCATCCGTTCTCCAACAGCTAAGCCGTAAAAACGCCATCATCGGGCGCTGGCGGGTCCTTCGCCGTGAAGTCAGTGACGTGAGGTTGGCGGGACAGTGAACAAAGGAGTCTTCAAGATCGACCACAAATGTGTACGTGGTCTCAGCTGGGAAACTGGAGAGCAGAAAAACCAGAAGGGGGCCGAGTGCACATAAGCCACGTCCGACACTGGGGGGTGTAAAACTGCAAGCACCTCGGAAAGACTAATTAATGACGCTTTAGAAGAGGCCGTCGCCAGCAGGGCCAGTGGCGCAATGGATAACGCGTCTGACTACGGATCAGAAGATTCCAGGTTCGACTCCTGGCTGGCTCGCTGTGCCCCTTGTTTTGGGGGGAAACGGGGGTGGTATGCTGTGTTACAGACCAAATACCCTAATGCAGCTGTTTTATTATAGGAGGGCCTCTTAAAAGTTGCGTTATGACTTGTTCCATCACCACACCCTTGAGAAGGACTGAGGGAAGATGAGGGGGGTTGGGAAAGGCAGACAAAGGAGTAAAACAAGAATCTGGCACAAATCGACTAACGTTATCTTCTAGACCCGCCCATTTTGCATGAAAAAGTCTCCTGTTGGAGAATGCTGGCCTCTCTGTTAACGCTCTTGAGAATTAACAGCAGCCTCAGAGAATCCTGCTTCATCTCCTCCAGGGCTCGGCTGTCCACGTCCACACGGCAACAGCCCGCCGCGATCCCATAACCGACGGAGCAGCTGCTGAAGGACGAGGGCAGAGCGCGCGGGGATCACGGATCAGCGGGAAAACTTCCCGCAGGAAGAAGCAGCTGGTAGGCGATGAGCCATCACACAGCGACAGGGACAACCTGGATCGCGTATGTACCAAGGGACCAGGGGTACGGGGCTGGGCTCGGCTGGGAGGGGGCGGCGAGCGCTCGTCCCCACCGGGCGCCACAGACGCACACGCAAGCGGGCCCGCTGACAGAGGAAGGGCAGAGAATAGATGCTGCCCCGTAGAAGCTGGGAGTTTTCTATTCTAGTTGGAGACCGACGCTGGAAGAGCGCGGGAGGAGGCCACGCATCAGAATGCCAGCCCCTGATTCCCGGTTCCCACCCGTTCTGAGAGAGAGAGAGAGAGAGAATGCCAGCATCAGAAAAGAGGAAAGAAGGGTCTGGGGTCAGCGGCTGCTTCCATCCTGGCTGTGCTGTGGCCCTTGTAGGATAATGTAACCCAAACTTTGCCTTTAAAAGTTGGGAAGAGGAGATACATTCCTGGAGTCAAAACTCAGGTGCCACCAACACCCCTGAGCTCGTGCCCCGCCAGTGCCAACCACTATTAATGGCACTGGTGTGTCCCCTGCAGAAGAAAAGTATTTAGGGATTTGCACCGGCACTGCCTTCCTACTTCAAACTCGTTGGTACCAGACCTCCCGTTGTACTTGGGCTTCACTCCGCTTTGGAAATTCCTAACCAGGTCATGGCTATCTCGACTACCCGGATCACTACCAAGGTCATGGGTGTTAGCAGCGTGCTGCAGCCAATAGAACTTTAAGAAAACTAACACCGTAATCAGATCTCTCAAGCAGTTCCCTGAACGGTGAATAGTAATCCACGTTCTAGAGTGACTCCACCCTCCCTTCAAATTCATTAGGAGCCTAGAAGACTTTATTACCTTCTTTTTATTTTTAGCCTAAAACTTCAGTCACCATGAAACTCTGCAGTAGGAAAGTTCAAATGTCATCTGCCTAGTGTGATGACCCCAGTTTACAATGCAACCTACCCTGTTACCCTATAGCCTGACCTACTCCCTGCTTTATTAGTCTTCACGGTACCTGGATGACCTCGGAGGCTGACAAGCTCTTCTCCTTCCCTCTGGCAGACTGTCAAGCTGACCAACACAAACAAACATGCAGCTTCTGCCCCTTTGCTCCGGATTCTCGCCCGGTTCCCAGTCTGCACTCCACCTCTTTTTCCAAAAGGGTTGCATTTTCATTGTCCTGAAATGTGCCTCAACTTCTGACCGCAGTCCCAAACCTGCTGTTTGTAAAAGGACTGTGGGAGTGTATGTTATCTTAACCTCTCTGTTGATTGGAGTCATTTTGTTCTCGAAGCAGATAAGTCTATTGATGTTTTATACACAGAAAAATAAACTCACTTTGAACCCCTACGTTGGGATCTTCAGACGAGAAGAGGAAAGTTCCCCCCATCGCCCTGCTGGACGGAGTTGTTGCATCCAATTTTAGAACTGAGCCCTAATTCCCCTTCCATGTGCCACGCTGCCGTAGGGAACGCCGTCTCTCCACGTCCGGACCCGTGGCTCCTCAGCACCTCCCCGTATAATTATGAGATCAGATTTCGAAAGGGTTTCTCACCCAAGGGCCAGGGGCCAGTGCCACCTAGCAGCTATCCCTGCATCCCAGGAGGCACGGTGACTCCCCACCCCCAGTGCCTAGGAGCACGCAGTAGGCCCGCTGGTGAGGATTCGTGGAGTGAACGACAGTGTCTAACTGCAACAGAGTGACTGTGAGGGTTCTCTGCCTGGACCACCGGGATGCGTTCTGACCCTCCTCCTGGCCTTCGCACCCGGCCCTTAGCTCCGGCCCCTGGTGGAGTGGTGTGGAGATGCGAATTCAGTCACAGTCCGGACTAAATTCATTTACCAGCCAACTTAGCTAAAGACACTGTCCAAATACTTTATCCTGGCATCCAAAGCCATTCATGAAGAGGGCTGGCCTGTCCAAGAGCTTCACTCCTGGAATTTCATCCCGTGCAGACTCTAGAAAAAGTAAGTCACTCTTAATTGACCTTCAAACCCTGTTCTTTTATTTTTCTGAGACTTTGCAAATTCCCTTGGGTAAAGCAGCTGAAGGGCCTCTCATCCTTAAAATGGAATTGTGGGGGCACCTGGGTGGTACAGTTGGTTAAGTGACTGACTCTTGGTTGCAGCTCAGGTTGTGATCTCATGGTGGTGAGATCGAGCCTCGTGTCAGGCTCCCGGCTCAGTGTGGGGTCTGCTTGAGATTCTCTCTCCCTCTCTGCCTCTCCTGCTCGTGCTCTCTCAAAGAAATAAATCTTAAAAAAAAATATAGTTGTGAGCACTGCCTTGAGTGGAGGTGGAAAGAGAAAGAGAGCAATAAATTGAGAAAACTCAGATTTTCTGTCCCCTTGTTGTCTGATTTGAGAGCCAGTGCCCAGAAAGAAGCACAGCAGGTTTTCTCTACACGTTTCTTCTGAATGGAACAAAACCGAGCTTCCAGTCAAAGCCTCAGATTCAGTTTCGGGGCAGAGGGAGTGAAAGCAGAAGATTCCAGACTGCCATAGGCAGATTCCCACAGATGGGCTACAGTCACAGCCAGAGTCCTAACCACGGTATGATCAGGCAGGCCGCTAAGAAAAGCCGGTTCCTTCTACTTCTTACAAATTAATCATGGCAATTGCCTTCCCATCGAATCAGTAAGAGCTCCAAAAAGCATACCGTATGCTTGCAAAGCAGAAATGAGTATTCACAACCGTCATGGGCGGAGTAATCTTGCTTCCTTCCAGCTGTGCCCATTTCCCTTGTCCATTCCAGAAAACCAAGGGCCTCACAGCTTCCATGTTGCCGGAGTTTAAGAAAGGTTTCTCCTTGAATTTATCCTATGGAAGAACACAACACAGAGGAAAGCTTGTCCCCTCTGTGTCACTAAGGTCATAAGAGGCAATAGCTGAGAACAGCATCATCCTAACTCTAGACACTGAGAGGATCGAGACTGGCAACCTGCCAAGAAGCTTCTCCTCTAGACGAAATATGGAAAATTAAACAATAACTTAATATCCTTCCCAAGAAAGAATTTTATAAAGAAAATGAAAAGAAAATGAAAAGAATTTTATAAAGAAAATGAAAAGAGAGCCAATTGATTGCTCTAGAGAGGTCAGGGAAAGGCTCTCCACGGCAGTGACACTAGAGTAATGGCCTCAGTGATGGAAAACAGTCCACTTTGTCCAGTCTGGAGCAAGAGTGGAAGGAAGAATTGAAAGGCAGGGGGCTCCACGGGCAGCAGGAAGACAGCTCCTCAGCACAGCCGAAGACGAGATTTCTCTCTTCCTCGCTTCTCCAGACTGGACATCATAGTCCCAAAGCAGGCTTGGGTCTCTAAGATCCACTCGGTTCCCAGAAGGCCCTCGCCAGAACCTCATGCTGGCCTCGTGGTGTCTCTAAGGCCTAGGCTCAAGGTGAAGAGGAAAAGCTGTTCGTGCACCAGGCGCTGCAGGGACCGTCCCACTGCTCGCTCAGCCCACTATGGGTCATGACCTCAACGTCCTCACAAGCCTTGCTCAAACTCGCACTAGAGTCTGTCAGTTGGTGGGGAAGGCATTATTGTCTCACAGCATTTCCGGCTGGGCATTCACAGGGCCATTGGGTCAATCTGCAGCTCAGTGGGTCCCTAGAGAAAAATCTGTCTTGGGGCACAGGTGTGGCCTTGGAAAAGGTCCTCATTGGTCCCGTTTATAATGCAGTAGGCGATCTGGAGGAATTTGTTCTGGGTGTCATTAAAAAGTGGGCACACTACAGCAATGGTGAGGCCCAGGCGGAGCGTGATCCCCCCCGTCCCTGATCTGCCTGCGGTGGGGGCGGTGGGTCCCTCGGAACCTGGTAAGTGTCAGAACCTTCGGTTCCTTCGCTCTCAGATTTTATGTAATCTCTCCGTGCCGCCCCGTGCAGAGGCCTCGGGTCCACACATTCTCAGCTGGATCTCACGTCTCCGGGTGTCAGGCTTTCCCCTTTCTGATTTCCCAGGCTAAAGCTTCGCGTAAATCTCAATCTCCAGGAGCCGAGAGCCCCTCCTGCCGCCGCTGAAACCGGCTCCTCTCGGTCTGGAGAACGCGGAATGGGGGTCCGCGCTGACCCCTGGAACGGAGGCGCGGAGCCCCCAGACAAAAATGCCCCTCCCGGTCCGGCTGGGACCGCCTTCTCTCTCGCCGGGATCCCTGTCCTACGCGGGTTCCGTCCCCTCGGCTCTTCCCGCCTTCCTCCACCTCTTACAGCCCGTCGCTTGCGGTGGGAGCGAAGTCACTGCCTCCCCCGTCCCATATGCGCCCATAAAGAAAAAACAAACAGCTCCAAGGTCCGTTATTATCCAGATTTAAACTTGCGGTCCCGGGGAAAGCCCCGCGGCTGCGCTCGGGTCGTGGAGAGCGCGCCGGCCGCCCGGGACAGGAGGGCGCAGAAACGGGCGCCGGGCGGGCTGGCGCGCCGCGGCCTCTCCGGCCAAGCGCGTGCGCTCTGCGGCCCCGCTCCCGCCGCCCGGCGCGCTCCGAGCCCCTTCGTTTTTAATTCAAGTAGTTCAACAGCCTCCCCCCGCCCCCCGGCCATTCCGACAACCGCGCGGGCTCGCTTCCCCCGGTGCTCGCGCCTCGTCTCTACCCGCACGCTCAGTTTGGTTCCTCCGCTCGGATGCAGCCGTGCTTCCCGGCGCCCTTCGGCGAGAGCCCTTCGTGGGTCCTGCTGTGACTGCCGCTCGGCCCACTTCCCCGGCGGTGAACACGTAGCTCCGAAGTAAGAAAAAGTGGTGCGGACACGGAGTTTCCGTAGTGTAGTGGTTATCACGCTCGCCTAACACGCGAGAGGTCCCCGGTTCGAAACCGGGCGGAAACAGCGTTCTTTTGCCTCCATGGCCCAGCGCGGTCCCCACCGCCGGCTCCCGGAGGCCGCAGCGGCGCGGAGCCGGCATCCGCATCCCGGGAACGCCAGGCAGCCAGACGCCGCCCTGCGCGCTCCTCTCCCACGGGCAGCGGGACGTTTTGGCGGCGCCGGATCTTTCTCTTGGCGACTTTCTCCCCCTTCCCTTCCGCAGAGGAACGGGTGACCGCCGCGCCCTTGCCCGGGGCCGTCTGGAGAGGCAGCGCTCGGCGTCAAATGCTGTTCTGCGTTAACGGCCCCGGCTTTCCCCGCGTTCTTGGCCGCCGGAAACGCTGAACAATGAAGCGGAGACCCGCGCATCTACTTCTGGAGGGAAAATTGGGAGAAAACACAGAGCGCGATCGGGGAATTAGCTCAGGTGGTAGAGCGCTCGCTTAGCATGCGAGAGGTGGTGGGATCGATACCCACATTCTCCAGATTTTGTCGGCCCTCGGGGTGGCAACCTCAAACCCTCTAACACCTTCAAGAAAATCAGAAAAGTGCCGGGCGTTTTTCAACACAGTAGGGCTTCGGCCGTTTCTTTGGATTTTGACCTACAGGCATGGACGAGGCAGGGCTAGTGACGGCCCTACAAAACGCAGGTATGTGGACTGCCGGTTTATAATACGTCCTGTTTCTTCCGAGGAGATGCGATTCCGAAAGGACCAGGCAGGCCCCCTTGCTGTTGTTCTCCGTGTGTCGCCTGCAGCTTGGCCCTAAATTCAAACAGTCCGGGAAAGTGCAAAACACATAAATCAGATTCAAGAAGTTCTGCCAGAGGAAACGAAAAGGTGTTGTGTGTTTATGGATTTATCAGAAATCATAGAAGCTAGAAAGAAATGGAACAGTATTTTTTTAATGCTGAAAGAAAATAATTGTCAATCTGAAATTTTATCTGTAGCACAAATATCCTTCAGACATAAGGGTGAAATAAATACATTCTCACTTGAAAGCGCGCTTAGAAAATTCATTGGTAGCAGAAGAGCTTTTAAAAAAAGATTTTAGACTCAAGAGAATTGATAGGAAATTTGGAACATCAGAAGCGAAGGAACAGCAGAATAGGAAATATCTGGGTAGATACAATAGACTATTATTCTCTGGAGTTCTTTAAAGGTTTTCTTTACTATTTTTTTAAGTAAGGTCTTGAAGACTGACAGCAAAAATTATAACACATCGTCTAAATGTACTATAGACAACACAAAGGGCTTAGAATAAAGGGATCTAAGTGGTGATAAGGTTTCTATATTTGACTTGAATGGTACAACCCTCATTCTAAAACAGACTGTAAAATGTTAAATATGTATATGATAATACATATACCAATTACTATTAGTAACCTGGACTAATCTCTAAATAACGATACCAAGAGATATAGTGAAAAAAAAAAGAAATTAATATAGAATATTAAATATGTTTTAAAAAACCAAAATGAAGTAGGAAGACAGAAATAGAAAAATGAAAAACAGAGGGAACAGATCATAAACAAAATAAAAATAATACATTTATATACAAACATACTCATGATAACGTTAAATGTAACCAGTATAAACATGTCTACATACTGGAGATAGTCAGACTATATTAAAAATAAAACATGATCCAAATATGTGCTGACTATAAGAAACTCACCTCAAATATAATGGCTTAGGTAGAGTAAAAGTAAGAGAATGGGGAAAATTAAACCACAAAGGGAAAAAAAAAAGTGGATTGCACATGTTTGTATCAGACAAAGTAGATTTTAAAGCAAAGAAATTTTCCACATAGAAAGAGAGAAGTCATACAATTATTTGGTGTCTATTCGCCAAATAGATGGAACTATCTTAAATGTGCACGCATCTGGCCACAGATCTCCAAAACTCAACCAAAAGTTGATAAACCTAAAAAAAAAATTAAAGTAAAAATTCCACAATTATAGTTGCAGATGTTAACATGTCTATCTATTGGGGGCGCCTGGGTGGCTCAGTCGGTTAAGCGTCTGCCTTCCTCCTGGGATCCAGCCCCACGCTGGGCTCCCTGCTCAGCGGGGAGCTGGTCTCTCCCTCTCCATCTGCCTCTCCCCCACCTCATATGCAATCTCTCAAATAAATAAATAAAACTTAATAAAATCCACTTCTCTCTATTAATTGATAAAATTAGTAGATAACAAATCAGCAAATATGTTGAAGAACTAAACACAACCATCCACCAATTGACCTTACAGAGCAAAACTACACCACAGGTAAGAGACGACCAAAGATGGAGAGAAAAGTAAGAGCATATCAAAATTAAAAAATCAAGAATGCCACTGTGCAAGAGAGTGATGTTACTAAAATTAATATTTTAGAATGAGTTATTTATCCATAAATGCCCGGGAGACAAAGCAGTGAACCTGGGAATGGATCATTTCTTGTCCATTTTTATCCTCCCATCTCTTGAGGTCTGGAGTCATCAGATTCCTTCTGAAACACCCGAGCCTAGTACAGTGCCTGGCAAAGAACAGCTCTCCAGCGAACATGTGCCAAACGAACGGAAACGAAGTAATAGAGTAAAAGAATTGCACAAAAACAATGCACAGTAATTATCAAGTCACTGGATGTGAGATTTGAAAGAGGACAATGAGTCAATATTGACTTGGAAGTCTGAGCCCAAAAGGCCATCGCACGGAAGGTTGAAAGTTAGATATTTGTGTATCAATGAATGAGCTACTGCGGAGAAGAGAGACGTCTTGAGTTGGAAGAGAGCAAGAGCTTTCATTTTGGAATCTAAAAATCTGTTTTCTCGGGTCAGGTTTTGCCACTTAGCAGCTCTGGAACCGTAGGAGCAATACTTAATGTATCTGAACCTCCATTATATCTGGGAAGTGCAGATTTTGATAAATAGTTTTGTTGCCAAAATCCAGTTGGACCGTATGAGATAATCTCCATAAATCTCCCAGTATAATCAATGGTACATGACAAAGCGAACAGTGAGATTTCTATTAAGTTCAGCTTGTATGTTCTGTAGGGAGAATGTCTCCAGTCACGTAGATGTAAATAGAGATAAAACAGACTAAGATGGAGAAGTTTAGGCTGTGGAAAAATATGAGGATTATTTATTCGCTCATTCATTCATTGAGTCAGCCAATCAGTGAACCAATATTAACTAAGTACCTCCCATGTTTATTTTCAACAAAGGAGACCAGGGAAGGTGCAAGATCACCTGAGATCTCTGAGGGCAGGATAAAACCACATCATTAGACCCCCAGAGTGGCAAAAGATAGGCATACCTGCCCCCATTCCCGCAGCCCAGGTGGACCTCCCCTTGGGTGAATCCCGGAAAGGCTTGAATTTCACTGATTGTGGGTGTGAAATCCTTCGGGTGCAGCACTGGCTCGTATGGAGTGATTTTCAAGTAGCATTGATTGTATTCCTTGAATGCTGGAGACTAATAAAGCAGCGGTGCTAGAAAAATAATACTTGATACTTTAAATAGGAAAAGGCCTGTAAGGCTGCCCTCTTAGCGCAGTGGGCAGCGCGTCAGTCTCATAATCTGAAGGTCCTGAGTTCGAGCCTCAGAGAGGGCAAGTGGGGTGTTTTTTTTGTTTTGTTTTCTTCTCACAGTCGGCGGGGCCTAAGGTTACTTTGGTTAAATACAGGAACAGAACGTAAAATGATCAACTACTGCCTGATAAGGAGTTTTGAAGACTGATGCAGTGTTTGCAGAGGACGGTTAAATCGGTTTTGTAGTTTGTTGGGCTTCCCAGTAGTTTCAGGAAAACGAAGGTGAAGAAATTTAGATTGTGCCAGAAACTGCAAGCGATGCTGTATTTTTGGTCTTCCTCTCTGTCTTATGGAAGATGCAAGGGAAATTTCTCTTCCCTCTTCTTGCTCTGAAGGTCGCCCAACCACAGTTAAGGGGTACAAGAAGTGTAAAATCATTTATTCTTTTAACCATTCAACATATATTTCTTGAGCACAGGTCTTATTAATGGAAGGTTCTGGGTGCGGTCATTAAAGAGTGAAAACACGGCAAACGTTCCCTCCTTCCTAGAGCCACAGCCCGGCTGGGAGGCTAAGGGAAACAGACAAGAAGCAAATGCGAAAAATGCATCGTAGAGTAGCGGTAGTGTTTACTGTGGGGTAATCATTAGCCAGTCGAGGGGGTCAGGAGTGTGGAGGTGGCTCCTTCAGCTTTCGGGAAAGAGTCAGGAGAGTTGTCACCGTGAAGACACTTTCTCCTTCCTTCTTGCTTGCTGAGATCCTTGTGCCCAAAGTTTTTCTAACACAGTCACTAGAGTAATTTTTACCTATCAAGGCAACAGGGGGTATGAGAGCTATTTGCACATACGCTGAGTGGGCTTAGTTGGATAAGTAATGCTACCCGATAAATCTGTACGTGCTTCTGCCTGTGGAAAATGGGAAGTGAAGGCTTCTCCCGGTAGGTGGGCAGCCCCTGGAACAGGGTCAGGAGCCGATGAGCAGACGTCAGCCGCTGCCGCGGTGGCCTTTTCCTGTGGAAGCGATGCTCATTAGAGGCCTGAGGAATGGATTTGCAGATTGAGGACAGAATCCTCCAGGCTTCTCTCCTCGGACAGAGCAGGCTTCCCCTCTAAGTTTTCCCAGAGTGTCCAGGTAAGGAAAGAGCCCCACATGGGCTGGAAAAATTGATTGTTCACTGGGAAGAGCAGGAAGCCCAGCTGTGGAAGGACATAACCTGAGCACTTCGCAGGGTCTCAGCACACACACGAGGCCTCGAGCTCAGGATGGTTAGGCAGCGAATCTGACTGGAATGTCCATGGTGGAGAGACATTCCACGGTTTGAAAGGCATATGCACCGGACGTGTTCTCTCTTGAGCTCAGGCAGGAAAGGAGGAAAAGAAACGTTAAGGTTTTCTTTCATGATGGAGAAAAGCCTTTTCCCATCACTTCTGACTCCAATCTTGAAATTTCTGACAGATAATTCGAATGAGAAGGGATTCTGACCCCTGGAGCATCAGCATTTTTGTTGTTGATCTTTCCTGCCCATTTTTAAATTTCTTTAAAATTAAATGCTGCGTAAAAGCCAGTTTCAGTGTTCTCTTAAAAATTCTTCCTCCTTCTCCTTCCCCGATCTTATCCTCGTTCCAGGATCCTAGGGTCTCCCTATGCCAATCTTATCTTTGTCTGGAAGTCAGGGAGAGGGATCAAGCCCTACCCAGTGACCTGGGCCACCCCGGGAGGGGATGACGGTACAGTCGAGGCCCAGAGGCGCTGCCCCACATTCTCCTCCTAGGCGGCCATAGTTCTGAGTCAGGTAACAATCACAACCCTGTTTTCATAGTGAGATACACAACCTCGGGGAGAGCCCTGTCATCTCAACTGGGTCCCGCATCCAGTTGGGACCTTTCATTTGCCTTCTGTCATTCAAGATAGTGAGATTGTTTCAGAGCTAGATGTTCTCATGGTGACACACCGCAGGTCTCTCTTTCCCCCCACACCCCCTGACAGAATTCCTAGTTTTTCACTCTGCTTTTGCCAAAGTCACGTTTGAGATGATCTGCCCTTAGTCAGGTCCCCTTCAACGGCAGTGAAGTAACCCTATGGTACCAGGTTAGACCCATACAATTAGTTAGGGCACATGCCTAGAAAGACCATAAGTCAAGAAGAGGGTTAGAGCGTGGCAATTGGGGCAAATGTTAGAGTGTCTTCTTTGCACTCAGAGCTGGTGGGAAAGGCACCTGTTTTCTCTGGTTATGACCCTTCATTCCTTCTTCATAGTCACCTGTGATCCCCAGAGCTTTTCTCCTGAACTCCAGGAAGTATTGGGCCTTTTTTTTAAAAAAATGGCAATTTATACCTTTCTGGTCCTTACCTTATTTTACACATGAGGCAGCTCAGGCTTAGCCTTTGTCACTGGGCTGTGGACAAAGGAGGAAAACCTGAGAAGAGCTGTGGAGAGGGTATGCATCGTCTGCAGGGCCGTGCTGGGCATTTCCAACTCAAGATTCACAGTTTTTGGCTAGTGGGAAGGTGGACCTCCTACTCCTGTTCTCTGGAGAGATCCTGGTGAGAAGAAGGCCTCTCCATGAATTTGTAAATGAGAATTATGGGGTCACTTAGCCTGGGGATGCAAAGAAGGCTGGTGAGGGTCACCTAGAGGGACAGGATGCATAAGAGAATTTGTCAGTCCGAGGTCTCTGAGTAGCACGGATCTGGAGGGGGTCACACAGACCCAGACTGTCAGAAAAAAAAAAAAAGAAGATTGTGAAAGTAGGGAAATTCTTAGAGAAAAGCCATGAAAGAAGACTAGAAGTAAGATCTTTAGGTAGTTCTTCCTTAAGGAGATTCCTTACCCATCTGCCAGGACCCATTCATTCTGTCATTCATATAACAGATACTAAATGAGTGGATTTATTCTTCCATTCATCAGACATGAATTCAAAATCTCTTCTGTATCTGCCCTCTGGTTCAAGACTTCTAAGCACCTTTGACTCCTTCCCCCTCAGATCTCTACACCCAGCATCTTGACAAATACTGTAAATCCTTCCCACACACCTCTCCAGAGTCTTTCTCTTTCTTCTCATTCATCTATCCCTTCATCCATTCTATGGTGTTCGTGGAGGATGTGCGCTATACCAGGCATCGAACAGGGCCCTGACGACACAGAAAGACTCCTGCTATTGATAATCTCAAGAGTTAACAGGATAAACTCCACCCCTTTCATAGCTCTGTAACTTCCTTCCTTTCTCTTCAACTCTAGTTTGAAAATTAAATTCCAAATTAAGAACCTTTCCTAAAATGTTACTTCGATTGTGTAAACCACTTGCCTGGAATTTTTCAAAGGTTCTTAAGCCTCTACAATCCTCTCTCCTCCTCTCCGTGTCTGTACACACACGCACACGCACACACACACGCACACGCACACACTGCTCCAACTGAACAGGTGTATTTCTTAAGACAAGAAATCCTACATACACCCTATGTTCATTCCTCATCCACACCCCTCTCTGTCCATTTTTTACTTCTTTACTCTGATTTGATTTCTCCTCTTATTTCCTGTAGCTCTGCCTGTTTGGTTTTTTGGGTTTGTTTGGTTTGGGGTATTTGTTTGGTTTTGTTTGTAATTTTTTTCTGCTCTCTCCCGGGGTGTGGATATGGAACCTCTCCATATGTGCCTTAGCAAGAATCGAACAGCGATCTCAGATTTCTCTCAGAAGGCGAGTTTCCGTAGTGTAGTGGTTATCACGCTCGCCTAACACGCGAGAGGTCCCCGGTTCGAAACCGGGCGGAAACAGCCAGTTTCTTTTGCCTTCGGGGAGAAATCACCGCCAACTTCTCTCCCAGGCAGCTCCAGCCGAAAGGAACGAGTCAAACTGCCCCTTTTGTTGTTGTGTTTTCATTTTTGTTTTGTCTTTAAGAAATAGAAAACCATCCTGAGCTAGCTGCGCCACCTTAAGGTTCCGGTGAGTCCTCCCCCGGGGACGTGTCCTCTTCGAGTCCTGCGGAGTCTGAATCGTGCAGCTGGAGGGGCGCTAGAATTTTCCCACGGCTGCTTCCGCCTCCTTCTCTGGCAGAGGCATAGGTACCCATCGCTTGCTGGCGGAGGTCATGTGGGAGAAGATACGCCCCGGTTTCATATTAAAGGCTTTGACATTCCCCGTATTTGGGGCTGCTCAGAATAGTGGACAAGGAAGTGAAGACGGGAAAGGTGGAAACCTGGCGAAAGGACCCAAGAGGACAGGGGAATTAGCTCAGGCGGTAGAGCGCTCGCTTAGCATGTGAGAGGTAGTGGGATCGACGCCCACATTCTCCAGCTTTTACCGTTTCCACTCAGATCTCCAGCTCACAACCCCGCATCTGCCAGCCTATTGAACGAATTGAGAAAGTATTAGACATTTTGAACACAATCATTTGGACGCTGCTTTTCCATGGGACCCCTGGGCAGGTTCAAGGCAAGCCCTCATTCGCTCTGCCTACGCTGGGTAAGCAGATCTATCTGTTTGTAATTTGTTTTCTGTTTCTTCAGAGGAGCTACGACCCCAAGGGACATACCCAGCCGCTCTCTTTCTCCATTTCTCCTGCAGCTTGGCCTTCCATGCGGCTCAGCCTTGAGAAGCACTGGGCAGAGCGGGGACACAAGGGGCCAACTTTCTTGTCAGCAGACTGAGACGGTGAGCCCCAGGGAAGCAGAACATATTGGGGAAGACACACGGAAAGCCAACACGTGAAGTTATTTATAAGTTCTCGAAGGCACTCTGGAGCAGTGAGCAAAAGTCTCTGAGCTTAAACAACACAGCGCAGACTTTGAGAACTGCTGTGGTAGCCCACTGCCCAAGTCTACACTGGCCGCAGAGCTGCACACACTCCAGAGACCTCCAAATCGCATCGTAAAGGCTTTGAACACGGAACAGACCTTGAAACCACAACTTAGAAGGCTGCTTGGGGCTGGGAACCTGAACACAAGGCAAAGCGCCTATAAAAATAAAACCGGCAGCATTCTCCCTAAGACTTAAGTGAGACACGAAGTCTTAATAACATATCAATGGCCAGGTTATAGTCCGAAACTAATCAGCAGATGAACAATCAAGAAAGTCCTAAATCACTGGAAGGAGAGAATCTACAGATACCAATTCTAGGATGACACAGATGTTAGAATCATCTGGCAAACACTTTAAAGCCGTGATGACTAAATGTCCAAGAATTCAGGGCGAGAATTCTTTGAAATGAATGGAATGTTAGAACATCTTAACAAATCATCTGAAGATGTAAATCCATTGAAATTTCAGAGCTGGAAAGTGTATTAACCAAACTTATGAACAAAAACACTGGATTTTCTCAGCAGCAGGAGATGACTGAGGAAAGTTCAGTGAATATGAAGATAGAACAATAGTAATGACCCAATCTAAACGACAGAGAGGAAAGTGTCTTTTAAAAGATGGACAGAGTCTCAGGGACAAATAGGAAAATAACAAAGAAATTCTATTGACATCATTGGAGGCCCAGAAGAGGAGAAAGAGATTCTTGAAAACAAGAAAATCGAATTCTTACTGGCTGAAAAATTCCCAAATTTGACAAAAGACAAATCGGATTCAAGAAGTTCGGCAAACCTCAAGCAGGATATACCTGAATAAATCCACACCCAGACATATCACAATTATGCTCCTGGAAACAATAGGGGGAAAAATCCTTGAAATTGTCAAGACAGAAACAAAAGGGAAACTACAATCTGAATGATTATGCATTTCTCATCAGAAACCATAAGGACCATAAAGAAATGACATGTCATTTATTAAATGCTGAAAGAAAAGACCCGTTAACCCCAGAAGGCTAAGTAGAGCAAAACTATCCTTCGGACTTAAAGGTGAAAGAAATACATCCTCATTTGAAGGTAAAACAGAGGAACCCTTGTTAGCAGAAGGACTAGAAAAGAGTTAGCCAAATTGTGAGACAACAAAAATGATACCAGAAGGAAACGCAGAGAAGTGGGACAATCGCCATGTCCCGTAGTCCACCCCCCACTGGACCTCAGTGCGCTGTGTTCAGATAGCATGATCCCACAGGCCTGGGAGGTCCATTTGAAGCACCAGCCACACTCTCTCCTTCAGGCCTGCACACATTTCTTTTGTTCTTCTATCATCATGCAGACTTTGAAAAGTACTTAGCACTAGGCAGTGAGCATCCTGCCCCCAAGGCCCTTACAATCTCACGGGAAAGATGGCCGAGCTACAGACATTCACAACTCGGTAAATGCCACAGAAGAGAGGTTCTCCTGGATCTCTGGGAGCTGTGGAAGGAACACCCCAACCTCAGAAAACTGGGAAAGGCATCAGGGACAAGATGCCTCCTGGAAAATGGTTTTGGGTCTAACAAGTAACTGGTCAGGCAAAGGGCCGTGAAAGTTTGGGCGATCTGTATGAAACATCTCCTTAAGGCCAGCCCCCCTGGAGTTGAGTGTGAGAAAAAAAGAGGAAATTGGAGTGAAGAAGGGGGCGAAGGCTGGGGCCTGAGTTGCCCTGAAAGGCGCTTTTGCCCTGCTCAGGCCAAGGACAGACAGCTATCTGCAAGTAAGCAGGTGTGTAACTAGAAAAAAATCACCT
Organism: Ursus arctos; assembly: GCF_023065955.2. Taxonomy (NCBI): domain Eukaryota; kingdom Metazoa; phylum Chordata; class Mammalia; order Carnivora; family Ursidae; genus Ursus; species Ursus arctos. The sequence goes on from NW_026622997.1 coordinate 2,535,723, forward strand.
GAGAAGCTAGTCATCCTTGAGGAATCTCTGGATATCTTGGGAAATGTAAGAAGATGAGAAAGCCCATCGTTTCTGTTTTTCACATTGCCCCCGATTTCAGTTCCCTTCTGGAATCTCATGTCTTTTAAATTCCCTTCTCATCTGATCCTCCCAGGACAAGAAATCACGACCACAAAACCACAGCTGACCGCTCTACACCCTGTCAAGATTAACGGGCATACATTAATCTACTTTCTTAATCTCTTAGGGGTTTTTAGAACACAGCATTTTTTATGAAGTGGGGACAAAAAGCACCTTTGGCCCGTACGGGGATCGAACCCGCGACCTTGGCGTTATTAGCACCACGCTCTAACCAACTGAGCTAACCGGCCGAATGCTGTGTGGACCCCCCTCTCCCTAGCTACATATTAAAGATCAATATTATTCCAAATACTTTGAAAGGGAGTTTTCTCTTTGAATTCATCTTGGAGCTTGGAAGAAGTTATGATCCCCAGTTCATTCTAAGCCCGAAATTTGAGTTAAAATACAGTACCACGCAAGGAAAGTTCAAATGTCACCTGCTTAGGTGTTTCACGACCTTGGGTTTTCCTGACCATCTCATTTAAAACACAACCTCACCACACTGCATCCTTCCTCTGGCCCGTTCCTTTGCCTCCCTTCCCCTTTGCTTCCAGAGCTTATTCCCGTCGAATAACTGGCGGAAGTCGAAATTATCGCCCCTCGCCCTCCACCTGCTCCTCTACGCGCGGCTTCTTGCACAATTCCCACTGGGTTCTCCACCCATTTTCCCTTAAAGGCAGAATTTTATCTCTACCCCCATTTTTACCGAGTTCGGGAAAGCACGGCCATATTTCTATTTGCAAAAGTCACTTTGGACAAACACGTCCCACTGCAGTCTTTGTGTCAGCATTTCTTCTTGAAACATGTTAAGTCCATGGACGCCTTGAGCACAGAAAGACTCCGCCTTTAAGTTCAGACTGAGGCAGACCCGCAGGGAGCTCCGCGGATGTCGCGGTGGGACGAGGTGGACCCGCTCTGCTCCCAAGAGAAGGCATAGAGACCCGCCGCCTGCGTGTTTCCGCCTGGCGGGCCCGGTCTCCCGCACAGGAGCTCACTGGGATTCGGTTTCGGAAGCGTCTGGGGTCTTGGGTAATGAATGGGGCTGGCAGCCCGGGGCGTGGTAGGGCCGTGCGACGCCCAGGCACACCCACGGGACCCAGGACCTCGTGGCACGGTGGCCGTGGCGGATTTACGGAGTAAAGGAAGGAGGTCAGCCCGCTGCCTTGCTCTTACGACAGGTGCGCCCCTCGGTGCCTGGACCACTCTGCTCGTGTCCTGTCTCTTCTCGTGACTTTCGGACTTGCCTCTGTCTCTCCAATCCCCTTGTCACAGCCCGGCCTGTCCGGGCGCCTCGGCTTGCAGAGGTCTAGGCACCGCCCCTCGGTGCAAACGCCCTCGCCAATCCTCCGGCACCCGGCACCCGGAGCACACGCTCGGCCTGGCACTCCCCCGCCCCTGCCGCCGCCGCCTCCCCCTCCTCCTCCCTCTCCCCCTCCCTCCTCTTCCTCCCTCTCCCCCTCCCCCTCCCCCTCCCCCTCCCCCTCCCCCTCCCCTCCTTCTCCCTCTCCCCTCCCTCCTCCCTCTCCTCCCTCTCCCCCTCCCTCCTCCCCCTCCTCCTCCCTCTCCCCCTCCCTCCTCCTCCGAGACCCACTGCGGGCCCAGCCCTGGGCAGAGGCGGAAAGAGCACAGGAAAGAAAGCCGCGAGAAAAGGAGTCGAGAAAACGCATATCCTCCTGTGCCTGGCATCTGGTCTGCCAGCTGACGCCCAGAAAGGGGAAGGAAAAGTCAGAGGGAGGAACAGTCCAGAAACCCGCGCGGTCGCGGCGCCATCGAGCGGAGCCGTCCCGCCCTCGAAGCCGAGGAGCAGCAGTTACTTTATTGCTCAGTCGTAATGCTGCGCGTTGTACACTCGGCACCAACTTGGGGCGTGGAATGAGTATGCTTTCCCGTGTGCCAGTGTCCCACGACTGTTCCAGAATCTCGAGAGCACCTGGAATGTTGATGCGTTTCCGTATCTTCATCTGTTTGCCTGCGAATTTCTCCCATGAAAGTGCAGGACGCAGAGAAAAGCTCTTCCTCTCCTTGCCTCCGAATTTTGAACTTGGTGACCAAACCCAGTGACCCCCCCCCCCACACACACACGGGTCAAACACCTTGGAACCTGAAAAAAAAAACTGAAACAAATATTTTTAAGTTGTCAGAAAAACAAAAACGAACGTGAGGCAGGGTGACCAGGATGTGGAGAAAAGGGAACCCCAGTGAGCCGTTGGTGGGAATGTAAACTGTGTAGCCGCTGGGGCAAACACAATGGAGGCTCCCCCAAAAAATTAAAATAGAGATACTGTATGATCCAGTAATTCCATGACCCAAAGAAAATGAAAACATTAATTGAAAAGATATCTGCAGCCCTGTGCTCTCGGCAGCAGCATCTACAACAGCCAAGGTGTGAAGCGGCCCAAGCGGCCATCACCAGGTGCGTGAATACAGAAGATGTGACGCGTATATACACGCGATGGAATATTAGCCACACACACACACAAAAGAATGAGACCTTTACCATTTGTATCAACATGGATGGACCTAGAGGGTATTATGTTAAGTGAAATAAGTCAGACAGAGAAAGACAAATATATGATTCACTTACATGTGGAATTAAAAAAACAACCAACGACAACAAAAAGCAAAACAAAACAAGAAACAGACTCATAAATGCAGAGAATAAACTAGTGGGTACAGAGGAGTGGGGGTGATGAAATAGATAAAGGGGATTAAGAGGTACAAACTTCTGGTTATAAAATAAATAAGTCATAGAGATTAAAAGTACAGCATAGGGAATATAGTGAATAATAGTGTAATAATGTTGTATGGTGACCACACTTAGGATGAGCACTGAGGAACGTGTCTAGAATTGTGGAATCACTAGGTGCTACACCGGAAGTGAACACAGCGTTGTCTGTCAACTGTCCTTCAATAATAATAGCAATAATAGTGCTGAGAAGGAAGGAAGGGGAAGGAAGGAGGGAAGGAAAGACGGGAACGAAGGAAGGCAGGCAGGCAGACCTTCAGCCTGGGGCACTCGCTGAAATCCCTGGACAGCCAGGAGACCCCCCCCCCACTCTCTCAGACCGGTCGGGGGGCCTTGAGAGAGACGCTGACAGGGACCCCGAGCCCTCTGCGGGCTTTACACGGACCGTTGCAGTTTTCAGCGCGCCGGGAGCAGGGCCTGGGAAGCAGAAGGGCAGCGGGGACGGAGGCCTCTCGGCGCCCCAGCGCCCGTGCTGTCACCTGGATTCCCTGTTCTTCCCGCGCGCAGAGCCGCCCCTCGGCGATCGGCCTGGGAGACCTCCCTAGCCGCCCCCCCCCACCAAGGGGTGAAGGCTGCGGCGATCGCTGCCGCTCCCAGACTCCGCACGTGCGGGGCCAGGCGCGAACCCCACAGGACACCCAGCCCCAGGTCAGCCGAGCCCCGCGCGCCTCCCGACACCTCAGTCCCTGTGGTGGGTTAGGGAGTCGTACCCGTGCGGGTCCTGCCACTGACAGAGCAAACTCGGTGTCGGACCCCACTTCTCTTAGCTTGGGTAAAGTTAGAGAAGTCCTGTCACTCCTCGGCTTTCTTGTTGGTAAAAGGAGAACGTTTTCTCTATTCGCCGAGGGTTTTCGTAGCTCAGGGCCCCCGACGGTGCTGCAGCCTGGGCTGGGTGGCCCTCGTGGTGAGGAAAGAGGACAAATCGAGAGATGAACAAATCGAGACTTCGGGAAAGCCCTAGGACTCAACACGGGAGTTTACGCACCGGGCTGGACGACGCAAGCTCGGCTCGAATAGTCCCGGCGCTGGTTTGTTCAGACACCTGCTCCGGACAAGACCAAAGGCCAGCCGCGGTCGCTGGGCCACGCTCGCCAGCAGTAAAAAGGATGCACAACGCGCGCAGGCGACAAGGCTGGGCGCGATCTCCAAACACGCGCGAGAGAAGCCAGGGAAATTCAAGAGCAAGAACCAAGGAGAGACGGAGCGTGCGCCGTCGGAAGCCTGGACTCCAGACGTCTGGCCTCCAGGACGAAGACCGCGCGTGTTTGTTTCGAGCCGCCCAGCTTCTGGTACTTGTCACGGCGACTCTAGCAAACGCAGGGGACGAAACGATCCTATGTCCTCATTGTGGCGGTGGTCACTTGCGTGTATACATTTGTCAAAATTCACTGAAGTGTGTGCATGTTGTGTATAAATTATGCTTCAATCATGTCGATATTTTAAAAAATAGGCATCACAATATGGGCCACTGTAAAATAAATCACCATGAATGAGTTCCCCAGTGCAGTCACTTCTTCAAAAAAAAGCATTGTAGATTTAGTGACCTAGAATTCAGTAGGTAAGCCCGAAACTCAAGGAAGAAATCGATAACAGGAGAATCTCAACTGCCCTAATGGAGACACAATTAAACAACTAATAGAATAGAAACGAGATAAAAGATGAATTATTTGAAGGAACAGTAAGTGGAAAGATATCTGGGTTTATTCCCGGGTTTGTGGGGTGGGCCGCGGAAGGTGGTATTGAAGTGCGATGCGCTCAACAGAGCACTGGAGGAACTGTGCTCACGAGGGACCCCGTCCGGCTCATCTAACCCCCAGAGGCCGGTTGCAGCAGAGAAGGAGCTCTCCCGCAGGGGGTTGCCCCCTCCCATCCCCTCCCCTCCCCAAGCAGGGGTGCTCGGTGCCTTCCGGGTCCCAGGCTGTCTCTGACAAGCTCTGCGTTGGTGGAGTGAGGTTTCCTAAGGGTGGAACAACCCGGAAACGCAAGTGGCACTGGAATGAAATTTGCGTCAAGGTGATAGAAATAGGCTAAAGAACCAGGACGTCAGGGGGAATTAGCTCAGGCGGTAGAGCGCTCGCTTAGCATGCGAGAGGTAGCGGGATCGACGCCCGCATTCTCCAGCTTTTACAGGCTCCCCCGGTTCCGGGCTGCACGGGCTTCGGGGGACGTGCACCAGGCGGACCTCTCTTTAGCTCAGCGTTCCCCCCCCCCCCCCGTGTACTTCCGGGCTGGTTTAAAATGGAAAGGAAAGAAAAAAAAAAAAAAAACACCTGAAATGTGACATACAAAAAAAGAAAAAAAGGAACAAATGGGTCAAAATGTCTTTTAGAGGGGCGCCTGGGTGGCTCAGTCGGTGAAGCGTCTGCCTTCGGCTCAGATCATGATCTCAAGGTCCTGGGATCGAGCCCCGTGCGGGGGCCCCCTGTTCAGCAGAGAGCCTGCTTCTTCCCCTCCCCCTGCTGCCGCTCTGCCTACTTGCGCTCTCTCTCTCTCTCTCTCTGTCAAATAAATAAATAACGTCTTTTTAAAAATGTCTTTTAAAAACACAGGTTTTGGGGTCTCAGCTCAAAATTAATAAAAAATGTTGTGTGTCTGGGAAAATCAAACTTTCTCCTTTGGGGTAGCAAGTGTGAGGCACAGCCTGAGAATTGTGTCAGGAGGCACGCGCAGAAGGTCTGGATTTTATGATGTTTTAATGTTTATTCCTTTTTAATAAAGTTACATATTATATTGTATAAATATTAAATTTTATTAATTATTTTTATCATGATATTGTTTTAGTCTTTTATTCACAGTGACAACGCATGGTCAGGCAGCAGATGTCAATACGTCTTCTATCAGATTCTCTGAGAGTTGGCTCCCGTGCGGGCTGGCAGGTTGACTGCCGTCAGATCGGCCTCACAAGGGGGCGAGGTCCGGTGCTTTGCTCATCTCCCTGAATTTTCTGAAAACGTGCTCAAAATATAATGGGAACCAGGTTTTCCTCTAACTCCCAAAAGGAACCTCATTTTTAAAATATATTTTTGAAATGGCAACACGACCCCATTTTACTAAGAAGCAGCGTGAGGGTCTATGGGAACCTCAAGTCACGTGGCATTGGGCCCCGCCGGCCCTAGCAGAGCCGTGCTGAAGGGGGCATCGGGCCCTCCGCTGGATTCTGGGAGATCCTGCGGGTCCTTAGGGCTGCTGCCAGGGTTTGTCCCTCTCTTCAAACTTTTTTTCTCTTCTCCACCTCCCAAATCTCTCCCTTTGACACCACTTGATCCCTCTCAACGTTGCCCTAGAGTGATTATGGTAGAAAAAAAATTTATTGATTAAATGTGCTTTTCTATTTCGCTATTTGTAAATGAACCCAATAAATGTTATGCAGGAATAATGCACATTTTTGAATTTGTTTCTCATCTGAGAACCGCATTCTTAGGGGTGCACTCCTCAGAAACTGGGAGCAGGAAGGAGGACCCTGCCCTGAAGCTGCCCCAAACCACCTGCAGTTCCAGAAGGCCGGAGGCCAATGCCTGCACCGCCAGTCACGCTACGGATCATGCCCTCCTCCTCTTCCCCAACCGCATTTCCTCCTCATGCATAGGGATTCCTGTGGATTTGTCAGGCTCAAGATTTTTTTTTTTAATTTTTTGTTGTTTATTTTAGAGAGAGGGTGGGGGGAGGGATAGAGGAAGAGGCAGAGGAAGAGAATCTCAAGCAGATTCCTTGCTGAAAGGAGGAGCCCGATGCAGGGTTTGACCTCATGACCCTGAGATCAGGACCTGAGCCAAAATCAAGAGGTGGACACTCAGCTGACTGGGCCCCCCAGGCACCCCTCAGGCTCAAGCTACTTATTCACTGTCCAGTCTTCACTGATCTCAAATTACTCTCTCCTACAAGGCTTCTAATGACTTGAATACCATTCCTCCATTCATCAAATGCTAATTAAACAAAACCCCTACCTGATGTTAGTTATACTTAGAGGAAATAATTATGTTCCTATCTTAACCAAGAATCCAGCTTGGGTGGGGAACAAGCTTGGAATCCACTACCACTCTCGGATAATTGAGCCAACTTAGTCTTCACTGAGATGACAAGGGAAGGGGCCCTCTTCCGTTGGCCTGCCCAACAGAAGGTCTAGACCACCGTAAGGAAGATGTGGTTGCCAAGTGGTCCAAGAGAAAAGGGGTTGGGGATGGAGAAGGAAGAATTCAAAGAGCAATGTGTAGCCTCCATTTGTTTTCCCTTTTGGCCACGGGAGTCTTGAGGTCTGCGGCAGGAAGTGTTCGTAAGCGTGTTCATAAGGCAGTGGAGACGGTGGGCTCTCTCTGGGTCTGTTCCCTGCATCAGTACACGTACAGCATCTAGAAAAGGCTCTGGGCACAGTGATTGCTCAGTAGGTCGGTCCTGGTGCTGCAGAGTCTGGGAGGTCCCTGGCCTCATCCCTGGTGCTAAGCAAGGCTTCAGGAATGACTCTACGGGATAAAATTAAAACTCTGCAGACACAATACCGGCTCCACCAAAGCTCTTCCTGGCTGCCCGAGCCCTACAGGAGAAAGCGCTGCGTGCAACTTCAGGAACGGGCGTCCTGAGAAAGCTGAGAAATCGCCACTACAGACGTGGAACAGGGGACCACGCGGGGGTTGATCAGACTTGAAATGGAGGCAAGGAGAGCGAGATCTTTAAATGGGATCCTCGGACCTCCGTGATAGACGAAATACTAAGGTCAAGTGCATTGATTCTATATCCAGAATTGGAGAGAAAAGTGGAAGAGTGTCTACTGCACTTAGAAAGGAGAAGAGGGGAAAATCTGGCCATTCTTTCAGGCTAAAGGCAAACTATTATTTCAGACTTGCTACCCCCACAGATACTCAGGACCGGGAAGGGACTGACGCCGGCGTTGCCTTTCCTAAAAACTGTCACTCCATCAAACCAAGCAAGGCTTGTGTTGTCACTTAGACCCACTGGCCTCAAATTTGTCTTCCAGCTGCTCCTCTTGTCCCTATCCTGGGCTACAGGCTTCACCTTCAGGAAGTGGAACAGAATCAGGTGTTGGGTTTTCTGGGGCTTCTCTAGAAAATGGGAATGGGGCTTCCCAGGGGCCTGGCCCAGGGTCGTGACACGGAGGGCTTGGGGCCCTGGGCTGGGAGAGGCTTCCCACCGCGGTCGTGGGCAGCCGTGCCTGCAGTGACGGGTAATGATCACTGGCTGGAACAGATGTGCTGTGTCCACATCTGGACTGTGTTCTCTTTACTTCAGGAGATCAAGGAAGTGAAATCGGGAAGTGGGGACTAGGCTTTCCAAGGGAGTCCTCATTCCTTACACTCCAGTGGCTGATAATGTCCGTCCTCCCTCTGGTCCTGGCTGGCGCCTGAGGCCCAAAGATCCCGGCGGCCCCGGTAACCAGGAAAGTGAGTGGGGTGCGGTCGGTCTGCCTGTGGGCTGGCAATGGGGCGTTAGCTCGAGCGGTAGAGCATTCACTTAGTATTCGAGATGTTCTCTCCCACCCTCTTCCTTGGTTTGTATATTGCTTGTTCTGTTTACAAACCCGGAGCTTCTTACCTGCGAAAAGATCTGAGAAACGTTGGCACCTCTGTTGTACCCTTGTCACTGCTGCTCATGGAGACCCTTGGTCCACCTTCCAGCATCCCTTCCCTCCGGCTCCTGCCCCAGACTCGGCACTAACTCAGGTCTCAACTCAAATGTTCCTTCTTCAGACGTGTAGCTGAAATGTTGCCTGCCCAGCCTCCCGCTCCCCGTCCTATCTTCCTCACAAACACCACGTCCTCCAGAAAGTACGGTAAGTTACTCGTTTGTTTTTCTCCTTCCTGGAATGGGAGCTTCCTGGGTGCTCAGGCACGGTCTGTACAAAATGCTGAAACTTACTGCGTCCCCAGCGTCTAGAGCGAAGGTTCTACCACCTGTGGCTACTGCTCCGACCGGATGGAGTGCAGGTGCGGGAAAATCAAACACCAGTTAATTCTTCAAAAAATACCCACCACATCTCCAAAATCTTAAAATAACATCCACTAACTCATTTTGCTTCTTCTTTGTGCTTTCTTCATCTTCTTTCTTTCTTACATTTGACTGATGATTGGCTATTTTAGTTTTTTTTTCAAATGACGGACTAGATTTGATGTATTCCAGCTAAGCCCGTGTTTCCATTTACCATCTTTTCTCTTGCTTCCTTTAGAGTCTCTTTTTCTTACTCCTTATGTTAAATGCAGATTATTTATTGTAATGCTCTGTAACTAGAGAGTATTTAAGGGTAGAATTTTAAACTAGAGAGCAGTTTTTGCAGAACCTAAGAAACAGGTCATTCAAAATTCCCATTTTTATGAGTCTGAGGGTATGCTTTTGATTTTTCTCCAAGGCGCTCATTTGATAATTAATATTTTGTTTGCTTTTATGTTTATTCTTTTAATGATGTTGTCTAAGTTCATTTTGCATATCAATTTTATGTATCAATATATGATTATATACACAAGATATATGTTATATATGTGACATTTGAGCCCATGTATGAACGTTACTATTGATGACTAAAAATGGGAAAGTCAGACATTACGCCCCTCATAAAGTGACGCACACAGTACGTCTCCAATTTCATTGTTGAAATATTGGAACCTGAATCTGAGTGAGCCTCTACCTCTAATTACCAGTTTACAAGAAATCGAGCAAATCAAGAAATATGTCAAGGGACACCAAGAAGATGCAATTGAATTAATCAACAATGTGGGAAATGATGTAGGATAAAAGACTTAGCTCCTTCAACAAATCTGTTGGCATCAATTCCTGCGCTGTACGATACTAGAATAGTGGACACATGTTATTATACGTTTGTCAAAACGCATAGAATGTATAACACAAGGAGTGAACCCTAGGGTTAACTATGGACTTCAGTCAATAATAATAATGTATCAATACTGGTTCACCTGTTCTAACAAATGTCCCACACTAATGAGTCATGTTAGGAATAGGAGAAACTATGCAGGAGGAAGAATGACGTTGTTTACTGGAACCTATGTACTTCCCACTCGATTTTTCTTCAAATCTGAAAGTGCTGTAAAAAATAAAGTATATTAGTAAACTAATAACAATCTAAAAAGAAAAGCAAGAGACCTTCTATGGAGGAAAAGAGACTTGAAACATTGAAGAAAGTGTGGATTTTATTTGGTTTCTTAGTCACCTGTTAAAGGAGATTGTAAAAATCAGAAGTCTGGAAAAAATGTGGATATTAGATCAAGTCATGATTGTTCATTAATTAACAGCAAACTCTGTATACACACAGATGTAACGTTCTCCTTGAGCTAATTCCCTAATTCCACTTTCAAGAAATTGGCACATTTTCAGCCTTATCTCTACTGCCAAGTGCCAGAAAGAGAAATGTACATGAATGTCCAGCCTTCCTTCAGCCCACAAGCTACGTAGCAGGACACCTGCGTGTGGCATGTCATTGAAACTGCCTTCATTCAGGCCACTATGATCTCCTTAAAACTGTAAAATCCAATGGGAACTTCTATATTTTTTCTTACTTAGGGTTACAGTTTTTGAAATACCCCCCGCACCCCCCCCCCACGTGAATGATCTCTTCCTTGGGTTTAGACAGCACCATTTAGTTCTCTTTGAACTCTTCAGGGTCCTTTGTGTCCCCACTTTTTCTCCATCTTTCTCGATGATGAGTGTTCTCTGAGGTTCTGTCCTTGGGCCACTTCTTCTCTCATGCTAATTGTGGGGGGATGTGACCATTCTTTTTTTTTTTTTTTTTTTTAGATTTTATTTATTTGACAGAGATAGAGACAGCCAGTGAGAGAGGGAACACAAGCAGGGGGAGCAGGAGAGGAAGAAGCAGGCTCCCACCAGAGGAGCCTGATGTGGGGCTCGATCCCAGAACGCCGGGATCACGTCCTGAGCCGAAGGCAGAGGCCCAAAGACTGAGCCACCCAGGCGCCCCAGCTGTGACCATTCTTAGATTGCATGTAAATTGTTCTATAAATGTGATCCCCTGCTCACAAGAGGCTCAGAACAATTACCTTACACCTGTGCTCCCCAACAGAGATGTGCATCATACTTACAATTTTAAATGTTCTAGTAGTCACGTTAAAAAGAGCAAACAGAAACAAGTGAAATTAATTTAATACTGTATTTTATTTAACAATATATCCAAAATACTATCAATTCAGCAAGTAATCAATACAAAACTTATTAATGAGGTGTTTTACCTTCTTTTCCCTGTGCTAAGTGTTTGAAATACGGTGTCTGTTTTACACCTATAACACATCCCGTTTCATAGCACATTTCAAATACCTTAGAGCCACCTGTCGCTGGGGGCTACTGTATTGAGTGGTCCAGCCCGAGACCGTTTATTTCACTTTGCTTCATCACAAGCACTATCGATACTCTGGAGGGCCATCTCTCCTGAGTCCAACCTTTATCCATAATCCCTCACGGCTATCTCCACTTGCACATCCCACGAGCATTTCAGAACTAATAGGACATGGCAAGAACCTAATAATTTCTTTCCCCAAACCTGCTTTAGTGAAGAATATCAGTCTTGAAGAAAAGTACCACCATTGGGACGCCTGGGTGGCCCAGTCAGTTAAGCAGCTGCCTTTGGCTCAGGTCATGACCCCAAGAGTCCCCCATCCGGTTCCCTGCTCAGCGGGGAGTCTGTTTCTCCCTCTCGCTCTGCCCCTCCCCCTGCTTGTGCTCTCTCTCAAATTAATAGATAAAATCTTTACTAAAAAAAAAAATTTTAAAGCACCACCATCCATACACTGGCCCAAGCCAGAGACCTGAGGACTTCTCTATCCCTCATCATCATCTGCTTTCAGTTTTCCACTACATTCTGTCAATTCTACCTTCCTGTATGTATTAGAAACACCAGCTTCTTCGCAATTATCCCTTCACTGACCCAAGGGAATTTTGTCGCGAGGCCCTTGCGTTCCTACTCCTTCTGCTTCACGGCTCAGGAGTCTTCACGCACTTGGCTTTTCCATTTTTAGGCTAACCTCAAAACCATCTCCTCAGAGCACTGGCCCCTGAATCATCAAGTGGGTACGTCCATCATACCTGAAACTATCTAGTGTGTTATTCTGGTTTTACTGTTATCTCCCCATACAGGAATGGGAGGCGTATGTCTGTCTTAATTGTGACTGAACCCCCAAGACTCGTAGATGGTGTAGAACCCCAGAGCTAATGGATGAGGGAGGCCCTCGTCCACGTACGCTGAAGGGATAAATGAGTCTGACTGAAGCCAGTGCTCCGTAAAGCCATTCCGTGTCTCTTCGGGTCCACGAAGGTGATGCCCTCACGCTTCTCCCGACCGTTGAACTGAACTGTCATCTTTTCCCAAGCCGTCTTTTGCACAAACAGCTGTCATTTGAGAAACGCAGATGCGGCCATGTTGCCGTCCAGGGTGAAATCACTGAACGGTGACCTTTCGCCAGCAAGAAAGTGTTCAGAGCCCCTCATCCTCTGGACGTCGTCCCACTCTCCCTTGTCTGCCGCTTAACCACTTGTTAGCTCCCCTCCTTTCCGGATGGCTTCATTCCCCCGGGACCTTGTCTGGGCCTAAAATTCCCATTTCTAAGTCAGTTGTTTGGCTCTGTATCCAATAAAATGTAATTAAGGTGTGGCCTTGAGAAGAAGAGGAAAGAAAGGGGAAGAACAGGAGCAAATGTTCTTTTTTAAATTCTTTTTTAATTTTTTAAAAGATTTTATTTATTTATTTGACAGAAAGAGAGGGAGCGAGCACAAGCAGGGGGAGCGGCAGGCAGAGGGGAAGCAGACTGCCCTCCTCTCCTCACGCAGCCCCCACCCCAGCCCCCCACTCTCGGCAGGCAGGTCTGGACTCATCTCAGATGGAGCTTGGCAGGCCCCCTGGGACTTGACACTGGGTCCAGCCTCAGATGCTATGTGGAACCTGACCGCCCAAGGAAGAGGCGTTCCGAGTCCCTGGCCTTACCAGGCTTCTGTGGACACGAAGACTCCATGAAGGCTGCGAAGGGGACACGTGGGCAACTCCTGGGAGGAAGAGAGAAAGGCGCAGGCCCCTTCCAGGTACAGGAACAAGGAGAGTGGGAAGGTCTGCAGGGGGAGGGTCAGGGGTGGCAGCACATCCTTTATTTGTCTTACAGTCACCCCCAGAGACCTACATGTTTCTGAGACGTGGCTTTCTTCTACCCACCGGCAAGGATCTGTACGTCTTCCCTGCTCCAAAATGTGCCCATAGCAATGCTGGGCCATTTGAACAAATGACACTTTCTCTGAGAATTGTCTTTCCTCTAAGTAAACGTCAGTCTCTGGGAAACCTGATATATTTTCCTCCCTGACCACAAAGGGTCAGTTCACTTCACTCTCAACTCCCCCAAATCTTGCACAACACTTAATGGAGCACAATTTGGCCAAATCTATCAAAATTAACCCAGCCACTGCGCTTCCAGGAATTCATGCTACAGGTACCCTACATGTGCCCCCAAATGTACAGAAGATAGCCACTCTAGCGTTATTTGTAACGTCAAGGACTGGAAAGCCCCTAAAGGCCCATGGACAGGAGAACAGTTACAGAAAATACGGTAAATCCGTAAGATAGAATCTTTAGCAGGCTTGAAAGGGGGAAGAGGAGCACAAGGTGAAAACCTAAAAGATCCAAGGTCTATTGTTAGAAGCAGCTTTTCACAGAACCTACAGTGAGGAACCAGATACATGAAAATACACTTAGCTACGTAGATAGCTTCTCGTACGTTCCTTCAGCGTCTGTGGAAAGACATGTAAGCATTTGCTAACTCTGATTGCATTTGGGGGAGGGAGTTGAACACTGGGAACCCTGTGTCCCACACGACTCTGTTTTTCAAAAGGAAAAAAAGAAAAGCAAAAACAAACTCACTGTATTCTTTTTTTCTAAGCAGTGTGGAGCCCAACACAGGGTTTGAACTTACAGCCCTGAGATCAAGAGTCAGACACCAGCCAACTTGGCCACCCACGTGCCCTGGGCTCATGGTAGTCTCTAGCCCTAACCTCACTGATGGCGCTTACCTTCCCGCCGGGGCTGAGAGCGGGGACAGGCGGGGCTGGGGTCGTGATGAGAGGAGGGCAGGGGGAAATCTGACCAGGCGGCCTCACAGGCTCCCACGGGGCCCTAGCGACCTGAGGGCCGGACAGTGGGACCTCAGCTGCTCCATCAAATGCCCGTGGGAGTGGAGAAGGTCAGGCGGCAGAGGCCTCAGGCCTCGCCTGTATTGCCCCCACTGCACAGGACTGTGTGGAGAGATCAAACAGGGCCTGCTGGGGTGTAGGGCCTGAAGGGAGGTAACAGAGTGCAGCCCGTGTGACGTCCCCTGCACACCCTGAACTGTCACCAGATGGGGCGTTAGCCATGCGCTCGGCCTGTAGCTGCGAAAGCCCAGCCGGTGACCAGCCAGGGGCCAGTCACCCTGGAGCTACCCGCTCGCATCTGTTCGAGTCTCAGCCCCTGGACGGGCGCCCTGCACATTTACAGATCCCGGATGGAGTCTCTGTCAGGCTGTCCCGTCACCAAAGCTCAGTTAACCCCTCTTCTATTTGCGTCATCTAAATAACGTATTTATTCATTCGGTACGGAATTTGTGGGATGAGCTCTCTGTAGTTGCCAGGAATATGCCGTGAAAGTCAGAATCGGGATCTGTCCCAGTGACTGAGAGAACTGAGCCAAGGCAGGGGTGTGCACCCCCCCACCCAGGTCTCACAGGAAAGCCCACTGCTGCTGCTCCGGGGGAGCTGATGGCCTAGCCGTGGAGGAGACAGACCAGGGACAGTGTGAAGCACAGGGGGCCAACAGTACTGTGGGGTGGAGGGGCGGGTCAGAGTGAGAAACAGGAGCCAAGATGCCCGTCTCCAGACACCGCACAGTCCCCATCTGTTTCCAGATGGATCCTGCAGCATCGAAAATTAAAGCTGAAGCTTGATTTCTTTCTACCAGTTATTTTGTTCAGCAATTAAAAAAATAAACCAACAACAAAAATCCCACCACATTCCTTTTTATGTCTAAAAGACAGAATGTTTAACTGGCATTTTAAACTAAAATAAAATGCTTATCTTGAATTGCACATAAATGATCATTTTTCCTGTATTCATGGCCTTTTCCACTTACGCGTGGACGAGACACACCAGGAACAGATGTGTAAACTCGGAGCCTGGGAGGGCCTACCCCAAAGCCACCTCCCAGACAGCCGTGGTGTCAGCCACAACACTCAGCTGATAATCGTAACTGAAAAATGCGGAAGGAGATTCTGGAATCTCCGTGTTAACTTCCCAGGCCGTTCCTGATGTGGTGGTCCCCAGATGGGACGTGCTGCCTTCCGGGAACCTGGCAACCGCGCACCGTGGTGGAGACAAGGAGGCCCACGCTCTGACCCAGGGCCCTGTCTGGGATGTTAGGCAGTTATTCGGTCCTCACTCCACCTGGGTGGCCCTAAAATCCAAGGGCTCACTGCATTTGTGGATCTGAGAGACACGATACTCTCTTATTGTCCAGGGCGATCGCTTTCCCAGAACCTCCTCATGCCATCAGCATCACCCTCAGAAGTCTTGGGGCTTGGGCTCATGTTGAAAACGTGAAAAGATCGTGAGAAAGAGACGGAAGGCAGGGACTGTCCCACGGCCCAGTCCCATCGAGTGAGACCCTACCCCCGCCTGTCTGGACCTCTGAGAAAGGATGGGGTGGAATTGCTTCTCTGCTGGGAAGCTTTTGCAGATGTGTTTCCATCTCCAGGAGCCTCTAAAACAAAAGGGGGAAACTATCTGGGTTCTGTGTATGGCACCGACCACGGCCCCTTTGTCTCCTTCTCTGATTTTGAAGCGTTTCTGGAACTATTGCTCAGGACTGGCATTACAGTGGAAATAGGGAGGCGGGGCGGTGGTGATGGGGTCCCAGGCAGGTGGGTCAACACTCCGTTAATGACAGACTTCCCAACCCTTCCTTCCTTCCTGTGTGAATTCAGTTTCCACAAATTCCATTGGGGTCGTAACCTTCCTTTGCCGGAGTCTCCGGTACTTTGCAATCCCCGCCGCAAGCCAGGGTCTGTTTGGAGACCGGCCCCCGCGTGTCATAAACAGTCTGGCTTCTCTCGGTCCCCGTCTTTGGCCAGGAAAATCCCAGATCCGGCTAGCGGAGAGGGGCTGCCACCACTAAAATTCACTTCTCAAGGCTGCTTGTGACGGGGGTAGGTGCCCGCCCGCCACACTGCACCCCGCACGGCCGACACCAAGCGACCCCGCCTGGCGCGGACCTCCTTCCTCTCCGAGCACCTCCGCCCGCGTGGGGACCCCCATCTCTCTTCCTCTGTGTCCCCTCACCGTCCACACGCGGGCGGGTGGAATGTGGGTCAGGACATCGCCAGCCCTGCGTGGAGCCAAACGGGAGAAAAGGGCAGAAAGAGCCAATTTACTACGCTTCAAAGATGTCCAGGATCTCCCTGTCTTCTATGTGCGCATAAAATGAAAAGCAGGCCCAGGTGGGGCACCTGTGCGAGGAGATTCACCTCGGGGCCCCGACCTCAGCGCGCGAGGGCGCCCCCCGCGGCGAAGTGGGGGAAGCGCAGCGCCCGCGGCCCCGCCCCGCGCTCCCCGCCGTCCGCGCACGTGGTTGTCGCGCCCCGGCCGCCGCGGGCCCCGCCCGGCTCCTCCGGACACGCAGCTTCCCGAGCTTCCCCGGCGGCTTCCCGGAGGTGGATGGGGACCCGGCCGCCTGCTGTGGCAAGCTCTGCCTCTCGCTTGCCGTCCGCTTCTCCATTTAGGACCGGAGAGTGCGTCCCAGCCGCGAACACGCGAGCTCTAAAAGGAGTTGTGATGTCACCTGCTGTGGACAAGCCTGTGGACAAAAACACATGCCCTCTCTGAGGCTCGAACTCAGGACCTTCAGATTATGAGACTGACGCGCTGCCCACTGCGCTAAGAAGGCGATGGAAGGCTTATTTTTGCTTAGATTTAAAGGAGTCATCTAATTTCTGGAAACTATGATGTACCCGCTGAACAATTGTGCTTGACCGTTGGCCGTTATTTTCCTTCTTATTTCCCATTGATCTGGATCGCCTTTCCCTCAGAGATCGATTTTTTCTTTTTTTTTTTTTTTACTGCCCACAGTCTCCTCGGTTGGAGTAGTAGACTCAGTAAATAGTAGTTGAATGAGTATCTCCGGAACGTGTCCATAGTCTATACCTATCTGTCAGTTTAATTCTGCATTTCCACCTATGTCTCCTGAGATAGTCCCCTTGGGATATCACAAACTGATTTTATAAATCTCCATATTTTCTCCACCTCTATACAACCAAAAATGCTATTAAAGACCTTCTCCCCTTCAAAGAGCCTGGCTGGCTTGGTGGGTAGACTGTGTGGCCTCCTCATCTTGAACTTGTAAGTTCAAGCCCCATGTTAGGGGGTAGTTATACTTACTAAAAAATTTACTCACGTAATTTCATTTAGTCCAATTCATTTTTGCCATAAATCTATATATCACTATCCCCATTTTACTGACAAAACTGAGGCTGCACAGGATGAAACCCATAGCTGCTCAGTGGCAAAGCCGACCTTGAAGCAGATCCTGATCCGGAAAAGCATGCTTTCCCCACTCTAGATCATTTTCTCTCCACCATTCTCCACATCACCGCATTCTTTAAAGCAAATACATATACAGTTAGGGATTCTCCAGTTCATTCAACAAACATTCATTCACAACCTGCCATGTGCTTGGCAACTGGGTTCAAAACTTCCAAGGCAGGCTTGGCCCTTGGTCCCGCAAATCCCCACACATACGTTAGATCATCAGTTCCCAAAGTGAACAGATCCACGGAGGTCCTGAGACACTTTCAAGGTGAGGCCAACAATATTTTCATAATGATATCAAGGCCTTATTGGTTATGAAAAAAGATGATGGTGCAAAAACAGTAGGTAAACTGCAGCTGCGTCCTACGGATCCAGGCCGTTTATGAGGCGGTCCTCGCCCTCACTGCGTCCACAGCCGTCACACGGGGCTGGGGGGGTGGGTACTTCAGAACATCCTTGAAGAAGCAGTAAAAAAAAATTAGCTCTTACCCTTAAGTACATGTCTTTTTAGTAATCCATGTGAATGAATGCTAAGTGCAGAAAAAGCACTTCAGCTGTGTATTAAAGTAAGACGATGGTCTAAGAAAAGTGTGGGGTGACTGTTGACTTGCAAACTGATCTAGAGGCTTCGTTTTGTTTTCATGAACACCATTTTTGTTCGAAAGAAAAATAGTAGACGAAACTATGATATATTCAGACATTTTCTTGAAATTAAAGAAATCGGTCTGTAAAAAATAATAACTCAAAGAAAATAATTGAGAGGATTTGCAATGACAAATTATAAGCTTTCAGGTGAAAATTAGTATTGGGAAACTTCAAGAACTTGCAGCTTCCCAATACTTAGAGACATTTCTGATGAAATTGGTGATGGTACTCGTGTTCTTTTCTGTTTGATGTTATATACTGAAATGTTAACATTTGGAAAAGCTGAATACCTCCGTGGACCAATATGACCAAGTTGTTACCAAATCACGCAGGGGTAAAAGATCCATTCAAAGTTAGTGCTAAGGTTTCAGATTCCACATTACAACCAACCCTAAAGAAGGTGCCACCTGTCAAGTTTTGGTATAAAATCAGAGAAGAATGTCCACAATTACCTGAAAAAGCTATTAAAATACTCTTTCCTTTTCTAACAACATATCTGTGTGAAGCCAAACTTTCTTCATATGCTGACAACATTTTGAATGTAGAAGCAGATACGAAAATCTGTCTTCTACTAAGCAGTCATTAAGGAAAGTTAAAGAAAATATATATACAGTTATTTTTTCATAAAATGTTACTTATGATAATACCTAATGGTTGATTCCTTTTATTTTAGAAAAAATTAACAAATAAAAAATTTTAAGATTTTTAAAATTATTTCTTTTAAGCAACCTCTATACCCCACATGAGGCTTGAACTGACAACCCCAAGATCAAGAGTTCCATGCTCTACAAACTGAGCCAGCCAGGCACCCCAACTAGTAAGTACTTTTAAATGTGCAATTTTAAATCTTAACATAGTAAATATTGATGGATATAATCCATGAAGATCTTTGGGTTTCAAAATAATATTTAAGAGTGTAAAGAGTCCTGGGGTGCTTGGCTGGCTCAGTCGATAGATAGATAGTTGTAAGATAGGTAGATAAATAGTTGTAAATTCAAGCCCCACGTTGGGTGCAGAGATTACTTAAAAGTAAAAAAAAAAATTGGGGGCGCCCGGGTGGCACAGTTAAGCGTCTGCCTTCGGCTCAGGGCATGATCCCGGTGTTCTGGGATCGAGCCCCACATCAGGCTCCTCCGCTGGGAGCCTGCTTCTTCCTCTCCCACTCCCCCTGCTTGTGTTCCCTCTCTCTCTGGCTGTCTATCTCTGTCAAATAAATAAATAAAATCTTAAAATAAAATAAAATAAAATAAATTTAAAAGATTTTAAAAAAGAGTCCTGTCACCAGAAAGCTTGAGGATCACTACAGTAAATTATTTCTACAAACCTCTCTTAAATCTCTCTTCCTTTTCATTCCATCAGTCGTTCTGCTGATCATTGTTGAGAACATGTTCTGTGCCCAGCGTTGTACTGAGGTTGGGGATTCACAGAGAATTGAGCAATCCTCGACCTCAGGAGCTGACAGGATAAGAAAAGGCCCAGTTCCCATGCTCTCAAACTTCCTCATTGTTACAATTAAATATATCCTCCGAAATACTTCATTTTGGTAACATAACCCTTCCTCTCTGGATTGGTCAGCTAGGGACGCCGTAACTAAATACCACAGACCGGGTAGCTCAAGCAGCAGGAATTTTTCTCAGTACCCTGGAGGCTGGATCAAACCCAAGTTCAAATCAAGGTGTTGACAGGGTTGGTTTCTCCTCAGGCCTCTCTCCTTGACTTGCGGATGGCCACCTTCTGTGTCCTCACGTGGTTTTTCCTTTGTGTGTGCACATGTCTGGTTTCTCTCCGTGTCCTAATCTCCTCTTCTTATCAGGATAGGATTAAGGTCCACTCTAACAACCTCATTTTAACTTAATTCCCTCTTCAAAGGCCCTATCTCCAAATACAGCCAAATTCTGAGGTACCAAGGGTTAGGGTTTCAACATAGGAGCTTTGGAGGGACACAATTCAGCCCATAACATGCTCAAATGTTTTACAAAACTTTTACCCCTTGATTTTCAGCCTTTGTGGTCACTACTCCCCTTCATGAGTATTTTAAAGCCCCCTCAATTAAAAAAGTCACACACCTTTCCTCATAGAGGAATTCCAACTTCATGCCTGGTCCATACAGCCGTGATTTCTCATCTTCATTCTTCTAGGCCCGTTCTTGATATTTTGATTCTTACATGATCTTGTCTTTTTTTGTCTGAATGCTGTGACTCCTTGTCAGGAACCATCTCATGGGCTTGGTGATTACCGTGTTCGGTATGGATATGTCGTCTCTCTCACGAATACCCTCCAGTAGTCACCACACCGGGAAGGAAACGCAGCCACTGCGCAACAGTCCAACACCTCACGGATGCGTGGATTCATCATGGATTCATCATTTATGCGGCCTTGAGAAAGGACTGACTCCGAGTCCTGCTTCCAAAGGTAGTTGTAAACCGCAATTTGTTATCTTTTTGTTCACTCAGGCTTCACCAAGTCTATGGGATCTAATGCAGACCCCAGGAAAGGGAGGGAGAGGGTAGTGCTGGGCCTGCTCCTGTTTCTACCTGCCTGGTTGCCGGGCGAAGCTCTGGAACACCCACGCCATGTGGGTTCTGAGATGGTTTTCCTCTTTCGCCATATTTGGGTGAATCTTTTTTTTTTTTTTTAAGGATTTTATTTATTTATTTGAGAGAGCGAGAGCGCACAAGCAGGGGGAGCAGCAGAGGGAGAGGGAGAAGCAGGCTCCCCGCTGAGCAGGGAGCCCAACATGGGACTCGATCCCAGGACCCTGGGATCGTGACCTGAGCTGAAGGCAGACACTTCACCAACTGAGCCACCCAGGCGCCCCTGGGTGAATCTTTTTTTTTTTTTCTCTTAATTTAGGGAAGTCCTTCCATTCCTGTCTTACAGTCTAGTCCAATAAGCGTCTCTTATAAAACTTCTCCATGCTACAGTCCCTGCAGACCCTTCTCAGTTCTTGTCTTAGACCTTTGGGGGGAGGGTGAAAGGTTGGCCAAAACCACTTTCTACATTGCTGCACACCTCCATTTGAGCTTGCATAGTGACCTAACACGAGGGGGGGAAACCCACTTATTGGTATCGCAAAATATATAGCACAAACGCAAATAGGGAACTGCAGATAATAGGCCAGGAATTATCTGCTTTCTGCTCTGGTTTAAAACGGTTTTTACTTTGTGGCGTGTTAAAGACAGACAAGCGGGAGCCATTGGCCAGAACGAGATATTATTCCAAAGGTGCAAGAAATCAGGACACCGGCAACTCCTGGCTTATACCTAGAATGCTCTTGTTGTTGAGGGGAGGAAGGCAGGCTTCGACACACCCATTTTCAGCTGACATGGTTCTAACAGACAGCAGGGCAGTTTCTTCTTGATCTCTGAATCTCTGCAAAGACCTACAGGAAGTGGCCATTTTCCGATTGCCTCCCTTCCTGACGGTGACACCCGGCAGCCTCCCTGGAGGACCTGTTTCATACGGAGGCTATGGTGGCCGGCCTGGAGCCTGGTCCTCCAGCAGCTCCAACTATGTAATAATTGTGCATGTCCCTCTATTTGAACCATTTCTTAAAACTGCTATGCTCGTTTCAATCATCTGTAGCAGAACTGTGCCTGATGCTTTTCCCCGATCCATGGGAAGCCTGGATAACAGCAACAGGCTCGATTGGCCCTGTGACTCGCTGCTTCTCCTTAGATGTGCACAGGGAGACTTTTGCCTTCCCAACAACACCCCCCTTGTCTCCATGCAACTCCAGGGGCCTTTTATCTTAAAAACATCTCCACACACATTTCTTAACACCAAAAAACATATTTATGAGAGGCTAAAACCTTACATTGCCACAATTAGTACTGAGAAATTAAAGTACACATTTGGTGAAGTACGTATTTGGTTAAAGGCTATTTGTTTTGGCTTACGATTAGGCCATGGAAAGATAAATGTCAAAATTTGTTTTCATTCGCAAGGTAACTCTTTTGCCTATAGAAAATGACATTAATAAATTATATGAAGTACTATACATTATGTATATTAAAATGTCTTAATCCAGAAAGAGAAATTTGTTTTCCTTGCCTTATGGGGCAAAAGGAGGTGTAAAAAGAGAGGCTTTCTTTATTTATTGAGGTGTAATTGACATATAACATTATATTAGTTTCAGGTGCACAACATGATGATTTGATATTTGTATATGTTGCAAAATGATCTCAATAAATATAATTAACATCTGTATCCATATATAGTTACATTTTTTTATGATGAGAACTTTTCTTTTTATGATGAGGACTTTCTTTTTATCATGAGGACTTTTAAGATGTACTCTCTTAGCAACTTTCAAATATAAAATACAGTTTTATTAACTA
Source organism: Ursus arctos (assembly GCF_023065955.2). NCBI lineage: Eukaryota > Metazoa > Chordata > Mammalia > Carnivora > Ursidae > Ursus > Ursus arctos. The sequence continues at coordinate 2,558,136 of NW_026622997.1, forward strand.
TAGTCACCACGGTGTACGTCTCCATAATTTATTTATCTCATAACTGGAAGTTGGTACCTCTTGATGACCCCTTTCCCCCATTCTGCCCACCCTCACCCCATTAAAGAACTCTTTTTATCTTTCTTGCCATTTCTAAATAAAAATAGTATAACGTTGACACCCATACTCAGAAATTGAAAATGTCAAGTGGCTTCTTTATGTTATGAACATTATTGTATCTGCCATATGCGTTTGGAGTACTCACATGGGCACTGTCAGATCCGTGAGATGTCTTTTCTTAGTATGATAAAGTCACAATAATGACAAAACTAGCTAAGAGACAGTCAGACTACTGTATTAGTTAGCCCTCTCCAAACTCAGTGACATAAATGTGACCATCCCCTGGCATAGACCATATACTTAGGTCTTCCATTATCATTTTATTTCCACTGTGTCCACTGGGACACATTTTTCCCTACCTCCATATGAAGACCTACACAGCTTCATGATTTATCCTGAGTAATACAGTCTCAAGCCCAAAATTAAAACGTTGAGCTCCCTATAACACTCTAAATTTCGTACTCGACATAAAGATCAAAGTTCTCCCTTCACCCACTGGAGACTGTTGAGCAACGGCTACTTGGATGGTCCCCAGGGAAAATGTTCCCTTTCTCTTTCCTCTTGCTCCTTTTTCCCTGAGTTACTTTCGTTTCTCCACTTGGCCCATTTAAACTGGCGTTAAGTTAATCCCGCGCCAATGCTCCCTCTCTCCTGTTTCCCACACATGCTGTTCTCTCTTATTAAGGAAATTATATTAATTAGTTTTATAGTATAAAATTATAGTTGTATAGTGTAATATTAAACTAACCTTATAAATCTAGAATAAATCCAACTTAACAAAAAGGATGTATCTTATTACTGGACTTTTATATTTTCTTAAGTTTTATTTAAAATTTAATTCAAATTCATGTGTGAAAGTAGAATCTTATTTTCATTCTCACATAGTCTTTCTTAGGTTTGGGGTATCAAAATCACTGCTAGTCTCACAAAATTTGTTGAGATATTTTTTCCCGTTCCTTTTTCTGTAAGTTTCTATAAGATCAGAAATATCTTTATAAATGTTTGATAAATTCATATCTCAGATCTTTTTGGTCAGGTATTTTTTGTGGAAGATTTGAAGTCATGGGGGCGCCTGGGTGGTGCAGTCGTTAAGCGTCTGCCTTCGGCTCAGGGCGTGATCCCGGCGTTATGGGATCGAGCCCCACATCAGGCTCCTCCGCTGGGAGCCTGCTTCTTCCTCTCCCACTCCCCCTGCTTGTGTTCCCTCTCTCGCTGGCTGTCTCTCTCTGTCAAATAAATAAAAAAAATATTAAAAAAAAAAAAGATTTGAAATCATGGGTTCTTTGTTAATACTATGGAAAGAATAAAATTTTCTACTAAAAACATTTAGTAAATCACATTTTTCAAGAATATGTAAGTTTTGAAGTTTATTAGCACTAAATTTTCATCATTTCCTCCCAGCTGTTTAACCATGGGAACATCTGTGGTTGTGTCTCTTTTTAAGTATATTTTCCACTTCTCTTTATAATCTCGCCACATGTTTGTCTACTTCATTGGTCTTTTCTTTTGGCATTGTTGATCTTCCCCCTTGTATTTGTGTTTTAATGTTTTATTACTTTATCTTTTTATCTGAAAGAGAAGTAACAACTGATACCACAATATTGCAAAGGATTATAAGATACCACTATGAAAAATTATATACCAGCAAATTGGACAACCTGCAAGAAATATATAAATTCCTAAAAACATACAGTCTTTCAAAACCAAATGAGGAAGAGATAGAAAATCTAACCAGACCTATGATTAGTAATGAAATTAAATTAGTAATCAAAAAACTGCCAAGAAACAAAAGTCCAGGACTAGAAGATTTCACAGCTGAATTCTACCACACATTTAAAGGAGAACTAATACCGATAGTTCTCAAACTATTCCAAAGAATACACGAAGGAATGCTTCCAAATACATTCTATTAGGCCAGCCAGCATTACCATCATCCCAAAACCAGACAAAGACACTAAAAAAACCCTCAAACCAATGTCCCTGATGGACATAGATGCAAAAATCTTCAAGAAAACATTAGCAAACTGCACTTAACAATACATTAAAAGGGGGCACCTGGGTGGTTCAGTCGGTTAAGCATCTGCCTTCAGCTCAGGACATGATCCCAGAGTCCTGGGATCGAGCCCTGTGTTGGACTGGATGGAGAAAAAGAAAGCATTGTGCACTGTTGGTAGGAATGTAAACTGGTGCAGCCACTGTGGAAGACAGTATAGAGGTTCTCAAAAAATTAAAAATTGAACTGCCATATGATCCCATAATTCCACTACTGGGTATTTACCCAAAGAAAACAAAAACTCTAATTCGAGAAGATAGATGCTCCCTTATGTTTACTGCAGTATTTACAATAGCAAAATATAGAAACAACCCAAGTGTCCATCAGTAGAAGAATGGATAAAGAAGACGTGGTATATAGTATAGATATGGGAACATTACTTGGTCTTAAAAAAGAATTAAACCTTGCCATTTGTGACAACATGAATGGACCCAGATGGTATTATGTTAAGTAAAATAAGTCAGATAGAAAAAGACAAATACCATGTGATTTTACTTATATGTGGAAACTAAAAAACAAAAGAATAAATACAAAAGCAGAAACAGATTCATAAATACAACAAACAAACCAACTTGTGGTTGACAGAGAGGAGGAGGTTAGAGGGATGAGCCAAATGGGTGAAAGGGACTGGGCAGTACAGGCTTCCAGTCATGGAATGGGTAAGTCACAGGGATGAAAAGTACAAACAGCACAGGGAGCCCAGCAGTCGTCCTGTAAGTGCATTATATGGTGACGGAGGGGAGCTACGCCTGGGTGAGCGTAGCCTAACACGCAGAGCTGCTGCATCACTGTGTTGTACACCTGAAGCTGGTGGAGTATCGTGTGTCAACTATATGCTAATGAAAAATTTTAAATTAATTAATTAATAATTAAAATAGGCAAAGGATTTGAATAGAAATGTCTCTAAAGAAGATATGTGAATGGCCAATAAGCACATGGAAAGATGTTCATCAGGAATCATCAGGAAATGCAAACTGAAACTACGATGAGATATCACTTCATACCTGCTAGGACGGCTATAATTAAAAAGAAAAGGAAAGTAAATGTTGGCAAGGATGTGGAGAAATTGGGACCCTCACACAATGCCAGTGGGAATGTAAAGTGTAAATTGCTGTGTACAACAGGAGCCAGCCGTTTCTTCCCCCCCCAGGTACGTACCCAAGGTAGCTGAAAACAGGATCCACACAGACACTTGCACACCAGTGCTCCCGGTAGCATTGTTCGCAACGGCCACAGGTAGAAATGACACAAACGTCCATCAACAGGTGCGTGGATAAAGCCAAATGTGTGTATATACCACAGTGGAATAGTATTCAGCCATAAGATGGAAGTTTTCGCACACGCTAAAACACAGATGAACCTTGAAAACATTATACTAAGTGAAATAAGCCAGACACCAAAGTATAAATATTACATGAATCCACTTATATGAAATATCTAAAAGAGGCAAATTCATAGAGACAACATGGACTTGAGGATATGGGGAGTTGGGGGAAAACAGGTATGAATTGGTTGAGTGTCTATTTGGGCGATAGATAAAGATTTGGAAATAGTAATGATGGTTGGCGAACGTTGTAAATATAATTAATGTTTTTTAAATGTACACTCAAGGGGCTCCTGGGTAGCGCAGTCATTAGGCGTCTGCCTTCGGCTCAGGGCGTGATCCCGGCATTCTGGGATCGAGCCCCACGTCAGGCTCCTCCGCTGTGAGCCTGCTTCTTCCTCTCCCGCTCCCCCTGCTTGTGTTCCCTCTCTCGCTGGCTGTCTATCTCTGTCAAATAAATAAATTAAAAATCTTAAAAAATAAATAAATAAATGTACACTCAAAAGTGGTTACAAATGGTGTGCTTTATGCTATATACATCTTACCACAACACAATTTTTAAAAAGAAAACGAAATTTGATTTCTTAATAACATCCCCCAACAACACAAATTCAGTCAACATTGGAAAAACAGGAATTCTGACGTGGCAAATGGCTGACTCCAAATCATTGCCTGGAAATGACTTAAAACCAGCAGTTTGCACATAACCCACTCGAAATAAGGGGAAGGAAGCACAGGGTGGTGGTCTGAGGTTTTTTCTCCCAACCCCACTGATCCAGCTGTACCCTAAACTTGGGCCCACTGGTCTCCTTTACAGTCTGCCTTCGGAAACCACGGCACCGTGTGGGCATTCAGCCAGGGGCGGCAAAATCACAGGGGCCCTAGGCTTAGAAACAGTGTGCAGATGTACACACTGGGGGCTGTGCAAGCGGTTCCACCGGCTCATCTGAGCTGAGAATGAATCTCCTTAAACCACCTTCTTGTCTAAATCTGAACCTAACTCCACGGGCGGAACGGACAGGATTTCGACAAAAGGACGCATGGACTAGGAGACGGACTCCCAGAGCACAGAAGGTAAAGCACAGCGAGGCTGGCAGAAGCAACTCAAAGACTCAGGGGCTCTCGCTGCACGTGGGGAATCTCGTAAGGGTTCAGTCTATTCCGGGAACACGCTTTAGGCTCAGACTTCCCAGGGTCTACCCTCTTCAGGCTGTGTTCATCCCCTCGAGGCTAGTCCTCCAAGTGTATCTGGTTGAGGATGAACTGAAAGAAAGGAATCCTGAGAAATAGAAGGAGAAAGAGAAAAATCAGAAAGTCACTGAGATAGGAAGACATCATGAAGTGGAGACAAAAAGAGAAACGGATTTTAACAAGCAGTCTCAAATTGTTGGTGTTTGGTGTTTACTGGGTTTAGAACAACTGGTTTGGAGCCAAAAGAAATCGAAGGCATAGTTCATGCTCTTTAGAGAACTATCATTTTAATGGGTACCTGCTTCGTACCCAGCCACTGTGCTGGCCTCTGCACAAATTACCACATTGCATCCTTCCCACAACTCAGGGAGGGGGTGCTGCGTTGTGAACTTGTAACAATCAAGATGGAAAGACAAATGAGAGTTGCAAAACAGAGAATATGGAGAGCTGGAAAGAAAACACAGAAGGGCAGTCAGCTGGTATTCAGGAGAAGGATAATGGATGTCTCCATATGGGTAGCCAGATAGACTCACTGAATGACAGAAAAGGTAAATTAAGAAGAGGTGACATCGCAGGGCACCTAGGTGGCTCAGTCGGTGAAGCATCTGCCTTTGGATCAGGTCATGATCTCAGGGTCCTGGGATCGAGTGCCACATCGGGCTCCCTGCTGAGCGCGGAGTCTGCTTCTCCCTCTGCCCCCACTCGTGCTCTCTATCTCACAAAAATAAAAAATCTTAAAAAAAAAAAAAAAGAGGCGTAAAAGCTTTCCCTTGACTAAGTTAAAATCTGGCTGGGTTCACGGGTGCGAGGACAATCACGAGAACTCAGGAACAAGATAAGTACAAAGTGAGGACGCTCTCAGGTGATGTGGGGTCTGCCTGCGTGGGAGTCTTCATCGGCAGTGTGGGCTTCAGGATCCCAAGAATCACAAATGTATCTTCCCCGTGGACATAAGAGAAAGTACATCTCTCTGGAGTCCACCCTTGGTGCGAGCTTAGAGGTGAGCTTAGAGGTGAGCAGGAAAAACCTCACCCCTTAGCCCTTCCTTTAAATATCCTAGGAAGTTCCGCTTCGATCTTGATTATGTCCCGTCCCTAAGAGCATCCGTGTTAGTGCACGTCCTAGTAAAATATGCCTGCCTCTTTAGTGTGTAAGTTGCTTCGAGGGATGATTAAAAAAAGAGAGAGAGAGAGAGAGAGACAGCATAGTGTCTAAGGAGGATTTACAACCTTTTCAAATGGAATTCCTATGTATCTATAAAATGTATCCTTCAAAAAAGCTCATTGATCACTTCCCTCTACAACTTGTCAATTCTCCACACCTTAAATTGCCAAATGCAGCTCATACCCCCGTCCTGCCGACCCACTTGCCTGATCATGCTTGTCCAACCAATGTAAATCTACCATCTACTTATTTGAAGTCACTTCCCATCCAAATTCACCCTTCCACCTAAGCGTGGCCCACCCCCGACACCTCCGCTGGGCCCTGATCCTCCCCCTCCCCCAGACGTCCAACGCCTTATTCTCCTACCTGTCATTAGCCCAAACTCACATTTCTTCTTTCCCAAATCACCACACCCTATTCTTTCCAAATATCTGACTCCAGCCACAGAGATAACTCTTTCTCTCCTATAATCAGATCTCATTATCTTAAAATACTCACAGGATCTAACTCTCTCATGTGATATCTTCTCACCGTCCCAAATAGAGGCATCCTAGGAAGGTGTGGAATTTTCCCCGCCTCATGTTATCACAAATCCTGCTACTTATAAATGAATTCCTTTCACACAAGTGTCTCTCCTTCCACACAAAGGCTACTTCTAGGGCTGCCAAATAAAACACAGGATGCCCAACTCGATCTGAATTTCTGATAAACAATGAATCGTTTTTTAGTATAGATAGCCCCATGTAAAAAAGCTTAAAAATACATTATTTATCTAAAATTCAAATATAATAAGCCGCCCTGTATTTTTTTTCTTTCTAAATCTGGCAACCCTAGACACCACACACGCTCCTTGGGGCCGATGTGGCATCTCATTTTCTAGCGTCTCATCTCAGAAAAAGGTCTCAGACTGATGAAAGGTGCCTGTCCAGGGTTGTAGGTCACAATTTCTAACCATTCACCCCTACTCACAATGGTTCTCCCTTACCCTTCATCTCAGTCCCCAAACCCAGATGCTCTTCAGAACCAAAGCAACCAGATGGTGACTCCTTACCCAAAGTGAATCCCCAGATGGCAAAAACAGGTGACTCTGAGGGAAAAAGGGGAAAGGTCTGGAAGGATGCTACCAAAATGAGGCACAAGAAGGAGAGTGCAATGGCAAAGACAATAAAACATCAGCCACAAATATTCTGAGGAGGAGATGGGAATTCCAGCTTGGGACAGGGGTCAATTCTTTTAGCCTCCAAACTCACATGCTATCCCCCCTCCACCTGCCCTGCTCATATCACACACTGTCAAGAGACGGGGAGCAGAGCTGAGAGAGAACTCAGAGAGGAACAGGTGAGCTCAGGGGCAGGATGCTGGAGGACTCAGAGAAGATGAAGAAGGTAGAGAGAATGGAGGAGTTTGGGTTCTGGGATGAGAGGAGTTCGGTAAGGGTGAGAGCTCAGTCTGAGCCGGTGGCCTGTTGGCACTTACCTGGAGGAAAGTCTACCTGGAGGCCAGCATTTCTTAGAGTCTTCCTACTATCACAATGGAAGATCTGGGTCAGGAACACCCACTGCATAGGAGACCTAGCCTACAATAAAGGAACCACTCCCTACAGTTGTCACAGGGTCCTGCGTTCCCTTTGCACCAGGAAAAAGTCAAAGATCGCCTTCAAAACAGATGTCGCAGACACTGCTGAATGTCAGCTTGTCGAGAACATGACAGGTAGCCAGTCTAAGGAGATATAAGTCTATCTCAGCAAGAGGATGGCCGTGAAATTGAGGGCCAAGCCAGAAACTTGACCTGCTTCCTTGAGTTCTTCTTGGGGGAGATGCGTGTTCTGGTGAAGATGGAATGGAGCCACTAATGGCATAAGACAAGACATGCTTGGCAATAGCCCTCCGCTATCTCCCCTCCAGACTGGAGCTGGCTCCTTCCACTTGAGCTCTTTTGAAAGGAGACTTCAGATATGGCCAAATCTCCCGTTGCTTCCCGTCAGATTGCCCAAAGGAAGTTCTGCACTCCCCATATAATCCACTCCCTCCCTGTGTAGGGGACACTGCATACTACCGACTTTATTTCTGGTTACTTCCTTAAGCTGATTCTCTCTAGGCTTTTGTTTTGTTTTGTTTTCACCTCTTAACCCCTCTTACTCAGTGGATGTCACTGTTTCTTCATCCTCTCTTGCTGCAAGGGAATTCTTATTCCACTGTCCATTTACTTATTTGGGGTTCTATTCTTATGGAAGAAGACAAACACATATATTACATGTCAGGGGTTGGGCATTCTACATACAAGAGTCATGCTGAAAATAAAAAGAGACCACTTAACTTGACAAAACAACCATTTATGTGACCCCCTCCTCCCCTTCCTCCACCCCCGTCCCCAGGTAACGTCCATATTCATCTTCTTCCGTAGGAACAGAACTTGCGAGTAGGTGTGGCTATGTGACTAAGGTCTGGTCAGTGAGATGCAGGTGGGCTCCCTGGGCTGCGGCTTCTTGGAGATTTCCTTTAATAAGAGCTGGCAACACCCTTTGCCTTTTCTTGTCTCTTCCTCCATCTTTCTGTCTGAAATCTGAATGTGATGATTAGAAATCCACCCACCAGATAAGGATGATAGAAAATGAACTGGAAGGAACCCGGGGCCCCGGAGACTTTGTGGAGCAAAGCCATCACCACAGCCACAGACCGCCTACCTCCGTTTGTAAAGCTTCCTCTGATCCCCCCGGGCAGAAACACCCTCTTCCTCCAATGTTCTTACTGCCCTTCGCAGGATCTTTCCTCTAATACATATCTTTACGAATTAAACTTTCTCTTATGCGCAGGGATTTACCCAAATCAAAGCCCATTCTGACTGACAGGCAGTGGGTACCGTGTTGAGGAGGAACCAAGCCTAACTTTTCGTTGCTTGGAAAAGAAAGTCACAGGTGATGGGTGTTACCTGCCTTGACTATGGCGGGGAGACCGGTAATAGGCCCATAGATTTGCCACCTCTGAACTCGGCGTATATCTATTTTATTTTTAACTATTTCTAAAGCGTAAGGAACCAATCTTTTCTTATTTTCTATTTCCAGTGCCCAAGTAGACTGGAGGGTAGGATGCAAACTGCATGACTTTTAAAGATAGAATGAGACCCCTGAATTAATGCTCCTGGCGAGGAGCGGCGGGGCTGCCAAGCCACATGGGCAGAAGCTGCGGGGGCCGCCGGGCCCGCACACCGGCCACAAACAGCACTCCATGGGCCAGCCGGGGGCAGGGGGAGCTGGGGTCAGCGAGGCACCCACAGAACAGGGAACAAGCACCAGCAGAGGTGGCCCCGCGCAGCTGCTCCCTTCCCCTGGTGACCAGCGGGAGACTCTGCAGGAGCCACTGCTGGACACCATGGAATACGGGGCCGGTGAGCCACACAGGACGCGACCGCTGCGGAGCAGGACATTGGGACATTCGCGCCTCTCTGGTCGCCACTGCAGGATCTGCAAGAAGCCGCAGAACAGACGCTTCCTCGCTCAGGCTTCTCAAGCCCGGGGCGCCGAGAGCGTAAGCACACGCGCATTCAGAGCACGCGGGGCCTGGCACGCCGTCCAGCCAAGGGAACAGACCGGTCAGAATCTCTAAAAGAAAGAGTTTTATTTGAGCCCAGCTTAGGCCAGCCGCCGGGGAAACAGGCTCTTCACAGGGCAGAAAACGTTCTGGAGAAGGAACAGTTTTTACAGGGTCCTATACTTTTTTGCATCTTGTGAGAGCTCAAAGGACGATAGATGGGCACACAGGCAGGAACGAGTTTTACTGCAAAGGAATGCCCGGAGCAGGAGCACTGACCGCTATCTCAAGGACAAGCTGGTTTTCCTTCAGGCCACTCATTTACAAAGCAGATGTGCAATGTATATGTCGTGGGCCATGCATTAGGCTTTCGGTTCAACAAAAGTTTATGCACCATTACACTAACTTAGAAAGAAATTAAAAATGGCTTCCCTTGTGTATGTGGTCTTTAGAGTTTTTCTCTCATCACCTTCCGTACAGCGGTGTCATTCAAAGCTTTTCCACACCCCGCGCACACCCCGGGGGCTCTGGAATGGCCCCACACTGCCTGGAGGAGGGCACCGTGTGGAGTGTGGTCGCTGAGGGATTCCAGGGCACGAACTGGGAGAAGGCCACGAAAGAGCCCAAACGCATCAAGACCATGTCTGAGTGAGCTCCTGCTTCTTTCCTCAAGTTGCAGCGATTGGGGCCGGCAGCTCTGCTGCCCCTGCTGCCCTTCAGTGCTGCTCGTGAACGTGGCTTGTGAATATGGGCCCAGGCAGCTGGTTCCACAGGCCAGGGGCCATCTTGACCTCTGTGGTTTGTTCCAGCTGCTCATTTCTTCCTCCTCAGCCCAGATTTGGACGCAGGCTAGTTGACATCCGTCTTTCTCTTCCCAGCTTTTATGTGACCTATTAGGAAAATAAATATTTTTAACAGTGCAGCAATTACTGTGGCTTAACAACAATAAAAAGATAAAATGAGACCCTCGAATTTGGCACCCGTGACAAGGCACTTTGAGGCACGTGCTCATTTTCCTCTTGCTTGGGAGTCCTTCAGTGCGAAAATCCGACTGCTCTAGAAAATCAAGAGATGAAGAACAGCAGTGCTGTTCTCCTGGAATTGTTGGACCATCAACATGGTGATGGTTGTTGGTGGTTACCTTTGGAGCAGACCAAACAAGAAATACTTTTGAGAGAATATAACTCCACTGAATCAGGGTTTTGGTGACTAATAGAACAAACTGGAAGCCTGATGAATATGGTACCTGTGGCTAGTTGGGATTCCTCCAAACCCTAAAAGGGTTTCTGAACAAGACCCAAGCAACGCAGATGTATTTTCCTTCCTCTGATCTCAGATCGCTTCTCTGGTTAAAGGATTGATTCTCCCCAGCATTTTAGAACCCAGCCTCTCCTATCTCCCGAGTGGCCTCAGATACCCCTTTTCTGAATCTTCATCCTCTCCACTGGCATTTTTCCTTTAGCAACTTAATAAAACCTCTTGCACCCTGAAGCTGTAGGCTTCCTTGTACTTCATTTCCCTCCTCCATAAGATGGGTTGTTGTGAGGATTAAACAGCAAAGGGTTCTTGGATACTTGAGTTAGTACATAGAAGGAGCTTATAACATGCCTAGAACATTGGAATTCCCAACTGATCTCTATAATAAATGACACTGCTGTCATCAGTCTTTTATTTGAAACTCTCCTCTCTTGGTTGCCCTGACCCATTTCTGTTTGTTCATTTTCCTCATAATTTGCTGGCTGCTCCTTCTTATTCTTTATCCTTATCTTCAGGTTTCCTGTTTTGCTTCTCTCTATATTTTAAAATAAAATCATCTTTCTACACAAATAATAAAAATAAAATAATCTTTCTCAAGATTTTCAGTTTGGAGATAATTCAGCTGTCTTACGAATGTTTTCCATTTCCTACAAGTCCATTAACTGAAATCACATTCAACTACCTCCTTTTTCCCATCTTCCACTCCAGTCCCATCTTCAACTCATCGCTTCTATTCTTTTAAGCTTCACCTCATATTTCATCCCCTCCAGAGTCTTTTCTGAAGTTTTCTCAAACAGATTCTTACCTAAGTTCTCCTTCTCTATGCTCCCAGACTATGTCATGTAACTTTTACCTCTACAACACCACTCATGACACCTGCTGTCTCCATGCTAGGGTGTGAGACATTAGAGGAATGGGACTGAGTCTCACCTGTCTTTAAAGTCCTCAAATCTAATATAGAGTCACACAAATTGGTAGTGCTCCATAAACATTTGTTGAGTGAATGAAGCAATAAATAAAATGAGCACTCTGATTGCGCCAATGTGTCTTGAAAGAAAACGCTGAAGAGTTCACCACGTATTGAGACCTTCTCACATGCAGTGCGGGGATCAAAAGCATTTGCTTGATTTTTATTCCAGTACTTTCCCACAGTACACTCACCACTATCGAGGTAGCTGTACAAGGAGAGTGGTTGCAAGCACAGGCTCTGGTATCCGGCTGTTCATCTTTCAGCTTCACCAGTAATTACGTGTGTGACCTTGAGCAAGTCACTTAATTTCTGTGCACACCAGTTCCCTCCTTAGAGAAACATAATAACGCATATCAGAATTTTTCTTACAAGGTAATGAGATAACACATGTAAAGTGTTTAGAACAGGGTCTGGAACATACCACATATACAAGTTAAAAATTATTATTTCAAATATTAAGACGACTCTGGATAGAGTATTTTGGCCTTACATCGTTTTCATTAAAAACAAATACCAAACTATGGGGCACCTGGATGGCTCAGTACCTTAAGAGACCCACTCTTGATTCTGGCTCAGGTCATGATCTCAGGGTCCTTAGATCAAATCCCCGGTGGCCGTCCCCTCTCAGTGAAAGTCTGCTTGAGGTTCTCTGTCTCCCTCTCCCCCTTCCCCTACTTGCATGCTAAATAAATACATAAAAATCTTTTTAAAAAACATTAATCTAAAATAAACTGCCACTCCCCTGGAGAATTCCAGAATTAGAAACATGATTGGTTAACCCTGAAGGCGTGCCTGGTAAAACGCTGATGATGTTCTCACCGCTCCCCCATCCCCATCCCTGGCTCACAATCGAATTCCCTGGCTGCATTACCCAGGCTTTATTCCTTTATTTTCTCAGTATTCATCCTTCCTCTTTGCTGAGGGCTTTTTTTAAAAAACTTGTGTTCACTGAACAACTGAGCAGGGAAAACAGATCTCCATTGATATTTCACTCTGAAGGGAATTTCTGCTCCAACCCGAACAGAAGTGATTACTCTTCGTTCATTCCAGCCCAGAGACGGGACTGGGGACCCTCCTGATGCCAGCGCAGCCGTGGCCTCTGCGGCACCTGCCTCCACCTGCACGAGGCCGCCACCACCCCGGGTAAAGCATTTCCTCCGTCTCGCCGGCCACATCTTCGCTGACCGAGCGCTTCCGCTGCGCTTCGGGATCCTCCATTTCTCCCGGATCCTTCGGGGTGTTTTTCTCAGGGTCGGCGTTCGTCCCCGTGACGCTACTTCTGGCTCGAGTCCTCTTTTAACTGCTTTGAGGAAAGAGCACAGGAGTCAGACACTGTGATATAATCAACGTTGTTTCTTCTTAGACAAAGTGGCAGGGGAGGCCTCCCCTCAGCCCAGGACCCCGCAGCCTCCCGCACGCTCCCCAGTTCCCGGCCCGCTCCGCCCTGAACCGCCGAGGGCCTGGAGCGCAGGCGCCCCCGGGCCCCGCCCCGTCACCGGGGCTCAGCCCCCATTGGCCCAGAGGCCGGGGGCGGGGCGCCCCGGCCTCCGAAGCAGGGGTGGTCATGTGACTCGCGGGGGCGGGGCTGCGCCGGCCGCTTCCCAGGCTGGCTGAAAGGGCTCGCGTAGCCGGCCTTGTCGGCCCTTAAAGCGCTCACCGGGCGGCCTGGCCCCAACTCCCCTCCCGAGCCGCGCAAAGGGAGCTGCTCCTGGCTCTCGTCGGCCCCCCAGGTTTGCTTTCCTTCTTTTCCCGGAGGTGGGCCCTGAGGTCCACCGCCGCGAAGCCTGCGGCCGCCGGGAAGCCCAAACCCGAGAGTCCGGAGACTAACCGGAAGTGCGGTCCCAGGCGGAGGGGCGGTGCCGGCTGCCGCCGGGGTAAGCGCGGCCCGCGGGGCCTGGGAGGGGCGCGGCCGCGGGGCCCGGGGGAGGGGGAGGGGCGCGGCGGGACCAGAAACCATCCCCCTCCCGCCCTCCTCGGCCCCCCGGCCTGCGCAGGGGAGAGCAGCTCCTGCCGCTCGCCGCCGAGCGGGGTCCGGTACCCCCACCCCCCAAGACGGCGGACCGAGAGGCGGTCAATGAAAAGTTGAAAGAAGAGCCGCTGAGCACGACCGTTCTTGGAGAGAGAATAGTAAACATTACCAGGCACTTTTCTAAGCGATCTGTATCTCTCATACTGGGAGAAACCCAAAGACATTGAAGTCCCCCCACCATCTTTAAGACAGAGATTAGTTAGGTTGTACTCAAATCTATATACAGAAGATTGTTCAAACATTTCATGACCACGGTTTGGAAAACTGCACTATATGTAACATTTATATGCACTTACCAACCACGTCTTGGGGTTTATAGTGGTAGAAGAATGGGTCCTTGGCCTTAGAAGTTGAGGTAATGCAAACAAAAAACAATCAGCAGAAAGAAAAATTTAAACGAACAAGGAAAACGGGACTCAGGGCTTTCTTAAGTTAAAGTTAGCTAGCCATTATCCAGAAGGATTCTTGATGTTTTATCTAGTGCTACTTGAGAAGGAAGTGATGGCTACCAGTGGCAGCTACTTCTTGCAGGAGAAACAGAATGTAAGCAAATGTGGGAAGAGGTAAGATGTGGTTGAAGGATGCCCACTGAGGACTAAATGAGACCGATATTTAGATGTCCAGCTCTAGAAAAAATAAAAATTTCAGAAAATTACAAATTTTGACATTATTGATTTTTCCTCTAGGAGAGGGAAGAATTAAGTGTTACAAATACTTATGGACTAGAGACCTTTTGAAGCCAAAAGGAAGACGGTCTTGAGTCTTCGTTGTTATGGTAAGTGACATACCAGGCTGTATGTTTCTGTATACATGTGGATTTTGGAGCAGTTGGTGAGGGTTACTAGGGGAGGGCAAGAAGGATTGGGAGAATATAACATGAAAAAGGGATTGATACTTTCTTAGCTCCTGAGGTAGCAGAGTGATAAAACAATCCCGTTCCACCAATTTGAGTGTATTTTCTCCTTGTTTCCAACATGTGTATTCACAGTAGGCTTGTAGTAATTGCTTCCTGATTGATTTGCTGCCCAAAAAAAGGCGGTATGCCCAAAGCTTAGGCTCCATAGTTAGAAGATTGAAATTTAAATCATGGCTGTGCTAATTACTAGCTGTGAGTTCTTGGGTAAGTATTTAATTGCCCTAAGCATCGGGTTTTCTGTTAAGTGCAAGTATTGGTATTAATACCTATTTTACAGAGTTCTTGGGCAGATTAAATGAGGCAATCCATGCAATCAATGAAAAATAAATGAGATAACCCCTCGCCTCTGGCCTGATGCAGTAAGCATTATTTATTTTTTAGATTAATGCTTTATCGGCTTTGCTTGTCCCATACATCCTTTAACTGTAAGAATAACCTTGAGCTTTGAAGTTCTATACTCAGCTTCTCTGCTTGGACTTTTATTGTTGCCTGTTTATTCTGCACACTCTGTCCCTAGCCATGGAAGGGAGAACCAGCCTCTTCCTAGGGTGAGGTAGGAAAAACCTCTTGGAGGAGGGTACCCTGGTGGGCCAGCAAGGGCTACTAGCCTAGCCTGTTGTATTGCTAGGGGGGCTCTAAGGATTATGGTGGTCCTTTTTTTGCTGCGGTATTTATCATATTTTTCATTCATTCAACAAAGGTATTCTAGAGTCTAGGGATATTGTAGTGAACAAAAGACTAAGTCCTAACCCTAATGGAAGTTACATCCTAGTAGGAGAGAGAAATTAACAGATGTAAAAACATGCCACAAAGTTGGATGATGATGACTGCTACGAAGAGAAATAAAATAGGATAAGAGAACACAGCTGTTTGGTATAAAGTAGTCAGGGTGTGCCTCCTTTTGAGGAATTAATTTTCAGGCAGAGACTTGGGTCAAATAAAGAAGCAAGCTACCTGGGGGAAGAATATTCCTGGCAGAAGGAACAAGTGCAGACTGAGGTGGCTTGTGAGGCTAAAGATAGGCGGAGGTGCCTCATTATATGGAACAGTGAGAACCGGGTTTTATTCTGAGTTTGATAGGAAACATTTATAATATCTTGAACTAGGGAAGTGTCATGGTCTACTTTAAGTTTTGACAACCAGACTATATTTTATTTTCTAGGTGCTGACATCTAGAAGACTTAGATGAGAATAAGAAAATGATTTCCTTTTTTTCTTTTTTTTGGATGCCCCACAGTTTATTGGCTACTTTGGGCAAATATGATAGCCTGGGGTGATAACTAGAATACTTTATTTCTACTCTGCTTTCCTTTTTACCTGAGCAGTAATACAAATTTTAAAAGACAAAAGCTTCCATAAACCCACTATCTTATACCAGCTATTTGTCTATATGCCTGCATATCTTTACTTAGTAGTGATTCTGAATTTTTCCTTTTCCTCCTAACATTTCTCCATAAATGTTTTTCTAGTTTTTTCATAATCTCCATATTCATTATTAACTGGCTGAGTTATTTTATTGTTCATGATTTAGTTAATTATTTTATATGGATTTTGATCAAGGCTTTACAGAAGAGGCAGGTGCAGAGGGTGAACTCGGTAAATAGAGTTTTTGTGTGTGTGTGAAGATGGAATTCAGAAAATAGCAGAACCTGTCATTTATCGAGTGGGTATCTGTTGAGACACAGGCCCTGAGCTGAGTCCTTTAGTGGCGACATCTGCGTTCTCGTGGCAGCTCCGTGAGGCATGTAGTAGTATCTTACCTATTTTATCAGAGGAGAAATTGAAGCTGAAGGAAGTTAAGTAATTTATCCAAGTTCTTGCAGCTACAGAGGAGCACAGTGGGAATTTGAACCAAAATCTGATTCCAGAACTTGAACATTCAGTTTTAACTAGCATAATATATCAACTCTCAGCTGCCATGTTCTTTAAAGAACAAATTAAAATACCTTTTAATTTTGAAATAATTTCAGGCTTATGAAAAAGTCGCAAAATAGTACAAAGATTATTCATATACCCTTTGTCCGTGGTCCTAAATGTTAACGTTTTACTATATTCGCTTTATGATTCTGTGTGTCTCTGTTTACACATACATAATACGTTTTTCTCTGAACCTTTTGAGAGTAAGTTATAGACCTAATGATTCTTCTCAAACTATGAGGGAATTAAGCCCTCAAGTCTTATGACATGCTAAGCCCTAAAGTCTTAAGAGAATTAAGCCCTAAAGTCCTAAGGTATGTAATGAATTAACTTCTCTCCTACGCATGTACAGTGCTCCTAGCTACATACCATCCTTGGAAGAATTAAAAAAACAATTACTCAAATCATTTTCTATAGGGCTTCATTCTTTCCCAGAACCCCAGTTAAGAATGCCTGTCCTAAAATATACAACAGTGTATTTCCTAAAAACAAGGCTGTTCTCTTACTATTACAACTATCAAAGTCAGGAAATTAACACTCAAAATACTATTATCTTATTCAAATTGAGCCAGTTCTTCCACTAGTGTCCTTTTCAGGAAAAGGAAAAAACAGTTTTTGTTGTCCAAGATCAATGCATCATTCCCCATTTCATTTAAATGTCATGTCCTTATTGTGGAATATATATCCTCAGACTTTGTCTTTTATAACCTGGACCTTTTTTTTTTTTAAGATTGTATTTATTTATTTGAGAGAGAGAGGGCACAAGCAGGGGGAGGGGCAGAGGGAAAGAGAAGCAGACTCCTCCCAGGACCCTGGGATCATGACCTCAGCCAAAGCAGATGCTTAACTGACTGAACCACCCAGGTGCTCCATTGACTTTTTTTTTTTTTTTAAAGTTTAGGCCATGTATTTAATAGAGTTTGTCTCAACTTGGGTTTGCCTGATGTTTCCTCATAATTAGGTTCAGGTTATACATTTTTGGCAAGATAGCACAGAAGTGATGTTCTGTTCTGTTCTTTACATTCTATTAGGCAAATTGGACACCATGTTACTGGTAATGGTAACTTTGATCACTTGGTTAAGGTGGTGTCTTCCAGATTTCTGTACTGTGAAGTGACTCTTCTGGTCTCTGTAATTATTAAAGAACTAGTAGGGAGATATTTTCAGATTGTGTAAATATCCTGATCTCATAAACTTTTCACCCACAGATTTTTACCTGAAACAATTAAATATTCTTCCTTTGATTGGACATGGTGATTTTTAAAATTCCATCATTTCTTCTACATTTAATTGTTGGCTTTTTTAATATAAGAAAAACTCTTCTCCATCTTTATTCACTTTTTTTTTTCGATCTGTATAGATTCATGGCTTCTTACTGTGTTACTAACTTATCGCGGTTACTGTTTATCTTGATGTTCTGTTTGCTCCAGATTTGTACAGTAGCAGCCCATTTAACGTGGCTTCTGGGTCCATTTGGCACATTGTCACCACTTTTTGAGCACTTCCTTATCCTCTGGCACAGCAAGATGTTCTGGGTTCATCTTGTACTTTCTGAGCCATTTCTCCCAGGAGCCCTGATAGCTTTCAGTGGAGAATGGTGTTTAGAAACCAAGACCTCAATGTATGGTATGCTCATTACTACTGAGATTTCATTCTTTTTATGATCTTTCAGCAGATGTTACTAGAAAAATAAAATGAACACACACTTTGACACATACACGTATTTCTATTTTTTCTTTATATACTGTAAAACCTGGGCGTCGTACTGATACTTCTAACTCCAGTTAAACACTACAGGGTTCATTCTTGTCTTTCCCTTTTCTATATTTATAACTCCCTTCTCTGACAATGAGGAGTCTGTGTGCCATTTTACCCATAGTATATTTACTCATTTGTTCAGTCCTAAGGTAGACATTAAGCAGTATATCTTTACTACCTTGGGGAGGAAAAAACCCTTCTAATGAGAATTCAGTAATTGTTTATAGTTCTTTTTATCTTTAGCTTGAGTTTATATAGTCCTGATACTGTATTAAAGTACTATTTGAGTTATTTGAGGGTTTTTTTTCCCCTTCTGGGTGTTGTGTTATTCATTTGAAACACAGACTCATTTGTTTTTGTTTGTATTACATTTTAACATTTCTCTCTAGTATCTTGTCTATTTATTTATTGAATATGTGAAATGTAACAGTTCTAAAAGTAAAAATGTTGTGTGTGTTACAAAAATGTATAGTCCTAGAAGTGTGACTCTCCCTCCCTCCACCTGTTTACACCAGTTCCACATGTCCTTTTAATACCATTTCACCTACCTTGTGATGATAACCACAGTCATTAGTTTCTCTTACCTTTTCCAAATTTCTTTTTGGCCAAATGAATAGATACATGTGTAGTTGTTTGTTTTGTAAAGATTTTATTTATTTATTTATTATTTTAGAGAGAGAGTGCACTAGCAGGGGGAGGGGCAGAAGGAGAGAGAACCCCAAGCAGGCTCCACACTCAGCACGAATCCCGATATGGGCTTGGTCCCACGACACTGAGATCATGACCTGAGCCAAAACCAAGAGTCACGCTACTCAGGCTCCCACAGATAACATGTGTAGTTTTTTATTTCTACTACATTCTTATACAAAATATAGCATACTTTTTTATACCATTATTTTTTTAAATTTACGGTACGTCCGGAAAATCACTGCACATCAGTTCATAAAGGTTTTCTTCATTCTTTTACAGCTTCATAGTACTCTGTTATACGTGCATATCTCAAGTTTGTTCAGCCATTTTCTTACATATGGGCATTTAAGTTTTAAATATTTTCAAATTATAAACATTGCTACAGTGAATAGCTTTATACTTGTATATTTTTATATTGTTGGAGGTGTATCTTCAGAGTCAATTTCTAGAAATGGGATTCTGAGTCAGATAAAATGCATGTCTAGTATTACTAGATGTTGTCAGATTCCCCTCCAGAGAGTTGTACCAATTGACTTTCCGTCTAGCAACATAGGAGAGTGTCTGTTTCCCCACAGTTTTGACAACAGGATGTGTTGTCATGCTTTTCAATGTATGAGAACTTGATTGGTGAGAAACAGTATTTCACATGCCCTTTTCAATTATTTCGTTTTTTATAATAGCCCTTTTTTTAGAGTACTTAGGTTCACAGCAGAATTGAGTAGAGAGTACATATTGTTGCCGTATGTCCTCTGCCAGCCCCCACCCGGCCACCCTGGCCTCTCCAGCTATCAACATCTCAGCCCAGAGTGGTACATTTGTTACAACTGGTGAATCTGCATTGAGATACCATTGCCACCCAGAGGCCATGATGTACTTTAGTGTTCATTCTTTGTGTTGTACGTTCTGTGGGTTTTGACAAATGTAAAATGACGAGTATCACCGTTTATAGTGTCAAACGGGAGTTTCACTGCCCTGACAATCCTGTGTTTCATTTATTCACACCCCCCCACCCCTGACAACCACTGATCTTTTTCACTGATTCCATAGTTGCCTCTTCTAGAATGTCACGTACTTGGGATTGGACAGTTTGTGGCCTTTTCAGACTGGTTTCTCTCACTTAGCAATATGCATATAAGGTTTCTCCATGTCTTTCCATGGCTAGACAGCTCACTTCCGTTGTAGCGGTGCTGAGCAAGCTGGCACTGCCTGGGTGTAGCAGTTTATTTACCGTTTTGTTGACTGCGGGACATGTTAGTTGCTTTCCAGTTCTGGCAATTATGAATAGAGCTGCTATAAACATCCTTGTGCAGGGTTTTGTGTGGACATACATTTTCAGCTCCTTTGGGTAAGTACTAAGGAGCACAGTTGCTGGATTGTATGGTAAGAGTATGTTTAGTTTTCCAAGGTGGCTGTACCGTATTGCATTCCCATTGCTTCGTATCCTTATTGGAATTTAGTATTGTCAGTGTATTGGATTTTGGTCATTATGTGTCTGAGTTTTTTTAAAGATTTTATTTATTTATTTGAGAGAGAGCTTGCACACAAATGGGGGGGGAGGGCCAGAGGGAGAGGAAGAAGCAGACTCCCTGCTGAGCAGGGAGCCCGGAGGAAGGGGCTTGATCCTAGGACCCCAGGATCATGACCTGAGCTGAAGGCAGGCATTTAACCAAGTAAGCCACCCAGGCGCCCCGGGTTTCGGTCATTATAATTTATAATAGGAGCTCATTGTTTTAACTGTCCGTTCCTTAATGACATACAGTGTTGAGCATCTTTTCATATGTTTATTTGCCATCTGTACATCTTCTTTGGTGAGGTGTCCGTTTAGATCTTTTCCCCATTTTTTAATCAGGTTGTTCCTTGTTGTGTTTTAGGAGTATATAAATATATTGTATATTTTTGATGACAGTCCTTTATCAGATGTTTTTTGCAAATACTTCTCCCAGTCTGTGGCTTTAGACTGTGTCTTTCGCAAAACAGAAGTTTTTAACTTTAATAAAATCCAGATTCTTACTTCTTTTAAAGACTATGCCTTCCTTTGGTGTTATGTCTAAGAAGTCATCATTGTCTTTATTTTCCCCCATGTTATCTTCTAGGAGTTTTATAGTTTTGTGTTTTATATTTAAGTCTATGATCTATATTGAGTTAATTTTTGTGAAAGGTATAAAGTCTTTGTCTATTTCATGTTTTTGCATGTCGCTATCCAGTTGTTTCAGTACCATTTGTTGAAAAGACTTGTCTTTCTTCATTGTATTGCCTTTGCTCCTCTGTCAAAATATCAGTTGACTGTATTTATGTGAGTCTGTTTCTGGACTCTGTACCACTGATCTGTTTATTCTTTTACCAATACCACACTGGGTTACAGTAGCATTGTAGTAAGTCTTGAAGTTGAATAGTGTCAGTCCTCCCAGTTTTGTTCTCTTTCAATATTGTGTTGGCTTATTCTGGGTCCTTTGCTCTCGTATAAACTTTATAGAGTCAGCATGTTAATATCAATAAAATAATCTGGCGTATTGATTGGAATTGAGTTCCGTCTATAGATCCAAGATAGGAAGAATTGTCATCTTGACAAGGTAGTACATGTTCATGGATAGGAAGACTATCTGTTCATTTATTTCATTCTTTCTTAATTTCTTTCATCAGAGTTTTATGTTTTCTTCATACAGATCTCGTTAGTTTTATATGTATTTCATTTTCATTTTGCAGAGGTGCTAATGATATTGTGTTTTTAACTTGAAATTCCAGTCTTTTATTGCTGGTATGGAAGAAAGTGGTTGCCTTTTGTATATTAACCTATCCTGCGTGCTTGCTATAATTGCTTAATTAGTTCCATTTTTGTTGTTGTTGATACTTTTGTATTTTCTACACTGACAATCATGTGGTCTGTAAGCAAAGGCAGTTTTTTAATTTTTCCCCCCATTCTGTGTTTTTATTTCCTCCTCTTGTCTTACTGTATTATCTGAGACTTCCTGTATGATGTTGAAAAGAAATGGTAAGAAGGGACATCCTTACTTTGTTCCTCATCTTAGCTAGAAAGGTTCTAGTTTCTCACCATTAAGTATAATATTAGCTGTAGTTTTCTTGTATTCTTTATCAATTTGATGAAGTTCATCTCTATTCCTAGGTATTTCATGTGCTTTAATTTTGAATTTCTCTAAATATAAGTGAGATTGAACATCTTTACATATGTTTAAGGAACATTTTTTTCTATTTTGTGTGAGTATTGTCTTTTGCCTATTTTTCTCAGGTTTTTGGTGTTTTCTCTCAATTTTTAAAAGATTTTTATATAATAGATATATTATTTATCTCAAATATATGTTACAAATTTTTCTCTCAGTTTGTCCATTGACTTTTGACTTTGTTCTTTTTACATGCAAAATGTTTTTAATTTAGTCAAGTGGTCAGTCTTGTGTAATAAGCCAAAAAACCTTTCTGTATGCTGATATTACCTGTATATTCAGTACCATATTGTTTCAGTTTATAAATTTAGATCTTTGATCAATGTGGAGTTGATTTTGGTATATGGTGTGGGGTATAGATCAAATTGTATCAGTTTTCATGTGACTATCCTGATATTCTAACATTGTTTATTAAGAAGTTCATTTTTTCCCTGGTGATTTGAAATATCACTCTTATTGCATAC
Source organism: Ursus arctos (assembly GCF_023065955.2). Taxonomy (NCBI): domain Eukaryota; kingdom Metazoa; phylum Chordata; class Mammalia; order Carnivora; family Ursidae; genus Ursus; species Ursus arctos. Next base: position 2,580,671 of record NW_026622997.1, read on the forward strand.
TAAATTTCTGTGTATGTTTGTACCTATTTCTGGATTTTCTGTTGTATTCCACTTATCTTTTTATGTATTCATGTACCAGAACCACATTTTTTTAATATTAGAGGCTTTATAGCACCCTTCAACCTTTCTTTTCATTGTTTCCTGGCTTTTCTTGCATGTTGGTTTTTCTAAGCGAATTTGAGTAATAACTGTAGTTCAGGCATTGTTGGTTTTTCTGTAAAGGGTCAGAAAGCATATACGTTAGGCTTTGGGGGCCATATGGTCTTCAACTATTTAATTCTGCCATTTGAGAAAGAAGCCATGAACAATACATTCATGAATAAGTGTTACCTTGTTTCAGTAAAACTGTATAAAAACAGGCTGCAGGCCAGAATTGACTTGCGGGCCATCATTTGTCCACTTTTGGTTTAGTTCATGAAGAAGCTTATTATTTTTGTTGCAGTTGTATTCATAAATCTTCTAGGAGGAACTAACATCATTATACTGAATCATTCTATACAAGAACAAAAGATATCTTTCCATTTGTTCAGGTCTACTTTTGGGTCTTTTGGTAGTGTTTAAAAGTTTTCCTCTTCTTCATTTTACATAATTACATAATTTACATAATTATTGTTTAATTTATCTTTAAGTATTTCATAGTTTTGTTTGTTGTACCAGGAGTATTCTCTATCTGTGCTCTAGTTGGTTGTTACTTGTGTACAGAAAAGGGCTGTTCATTTCTATGTGTGAGTTTTATATCCTGCTGCCTTACTGAATTCCTTTGAGTCAGTTTTAATGTTGATTCTCTCTAGGGTTTTCTAATTATACCCTCCTATATCCAAACAGATATAATTTTCTCTCTTTTCTATTCTTACACTGCTAATTGATTTTTTATTTTCTAATTGCATTGGCTAATACTTCCAGTTCAGAGTTTAATAACAGAAGAAATAGGGGTCATTCTTGACTTGTTCCTGATCTTATCGGAAATGACTAGTTTTTCTCACTTAGGTACTGGCTGTTAGTCTAAAGAATGTATATTTTATCATTTTAAAGGAAGTATTCATTAATTCCTACTTTCTTGAGTATTTTCATCAGGAATGGTTGTTGATTTCTGTTGTGAGTTCCTTCAGCATCTATGAAGATAATCATGATTTGTCTCCGTAGACCTGTTAATATGTGTTATTATATTCATGGATTTCCTGATATTTAACAAGTCTTACATTCCCTGAATAACTCCTACTTTGTTGTGGTATGTTACTTTTCTTAATGTGGTTTTAGATTTTTATTAGTATTTCTCACACTAATACTGGACTATAAACATTTTTATACTCTTCATCAGGTTTAGTTGTCAGTCTTAAACTTTTTTCACAAAAGACTAGAAGTTTTTCTTCATTTTTAATGCTCTAGAAAACATTTTTGAAGCACTGGGTTTATTTGGTCTTCGTAAGTTTGTTAGACTACCCTTACGAAATGATCTAGATTTAGTGCTTTTTGTGGGATAATTCCATAATGACTTTCTATTTATTCTGTGCATATTACTGTTTTAAAACTTTCTGTCTCTGATAGGGGTGATTTTGGTGAAAAAAACTCAGTCTGCTTCATAGGTTATCACATGTATTTGTGGAGAAGTCTCCAGAGTGATCTGTGAAGTGTATGTGGGGCTTTTTGTTTGTTTTATTTATTTAATCCTTATCTTTTCCTTTTTTGTAAATACGTACTTTCTCTTTTTCTTCATTAAGTTAGCTAATAATTTATCATTTCTTTAAGCTTTCCCAAGTAGGATTTTGATTTATAATTAGGTTGTTTTCTCTTTAGTTCACTAATTTCCATTTTTATTTTCTTCCTTAATTTCTTTTGATTTACCTTTTTCTTTGCTCTTTGATCTGAGAATCTAGTTTGTTCACTTAATCCTTTTTATTGATATAAAAGTATTAAGACTATAAATATTCCTTGATCACTGCTTTAAATTTTTTTCATAGATTATAATCTGTAATAGTTTTAATTATCAGTATTGAGAAATTTTGTTTCATCTCCCCATTTGCTGAAGAGTTGTTTTAAGTTTATTTTCCCCATTTAGGTGAGGCTTTTTAAATTTGGTATTTTAATAAATTTTTAGTTTCATGTCACTTTATGGAACTTACTGATGCTGTCTCTATAACCTAATATATTATATGACAGAATTCTGTGACTGATCCATGTGTGCTTGAGAAGAAAGTTTCCTTCCTATTATGAGGGTGTAAGTTTCAGTAGCTATCAGTAAGACTTGCTAATTAGATTCTCTAGGTCTTCTGCATCGTTACTTACTTTTGTTCTGTATGTCTTTATACTGATAGTGGTATGTTGTTTTATTAATGTTTTTGTCTGTATTTCTTGTTATCTTTTGTAGTTTTTGCTTTGTAAGGATGACTGCTGTGTAATTTGGTTCAAAACCATAACTTTACAAGCTATATTATGTATGATTATGATTTTTAACATTAAAAAGTGTCCTTTATCATGTTTAATGTTTTTCAGCCTGAATTCTCCTCTTCCTGATATCTTGAACACAAGGCCTTCTTTTATTGCTTCTCTTTGCCTGTATTCCTTTTTCTGTCCCTTTAGGATGAGCCTTTCTGAATCTTTAAGAGTCTCTTGTATTTAGCATATAGTTGGGTCTTCGTGAGCCCTGGTAAAAACATTTGAATAGGTGAGCCAAACTCATTCGCATGTACTGATATGATTGATAAGTTTCGTCTCAGCACGATCATGTTAGTTTTATTTGTCCTGTTTTTTCAGCCACTTGTTGTGTTTTCATTGCTCTTTCATTATAAATTTTTTTAGAATGTTTGATTTTTGTTACCGTGGCTACCATTGAACATAGATCTTTTGTAATGCCTTAGTCCCATTTTCTTATTTAGCCTTTAATTGTCTGGTTTTTCAGTTTTCAGTAGTATCCTTTAACCCCTGCCTGCCATTAATGCAATGACCAGTGAGGTTATTTTAGTTTGTTGTCTTCTCCTCCCAGTTGGATTATGTCTGTCTTATTAGAGTACATGTGTAGCAAGACTGCTAATCAGCGACACTTTGCTGCTTTTGCCATTGTGGTAAAGTTTTGTGGATTTTTTGTCTTTTTTTTTTTTTTTTTTTTTTACTAGATGGCTTTTTTTCTTTTTTTTTAAGATAGTGGGGACATGGATTGTGCCTTTTTATTTTCCTTTTTTCTAAAAAAAATGTTCTTTTCATCTTGAAGGATCTTAAATTTCTCTCTGCTCCTTTTTTCCTTTACTGTGCAGTCCAAAGGGTTCCTCTCCCTTCCTTGCTCCTCTCTTTCCTGAAGAATTGCCACTCCAGGACTGCCTCTTTAAGTCTGGCGTGCGAGCTAAGTCCCTTCCTAAGACCCTGTTCTGATCAGAACTTTAACCGTGCTTTTGTACTTTCTGGCAGGACTCTCGGGTGATTTTGTGCGCCGCGAGCCCTCCTCTCTACCCCGGGTTTTTGGATCGCTTTTGCTCATTGGTAGCCTGCAGGCTTGCAGATGAGAGCGAGCCGGCTGGGGTTTGGTGAAGGTGTGGGTTTGTGTTGTGCATTTGTTTCTCCTCTTGTTCTTACAGCTTTTAAAGGATGTGCTGGGAGATTGGGATTTCTGCAGCCACCATTTTCCCCTTCCTAACTTTGTTTTCTTGCCATGTCCTGTGTAGTTCTTTCATAAGTAACTCGTTCGTTCTTCTTCCATATTTAAGTCTGTTTTCTATCCATTGAAGTCAGGTTGAAATTGTCATGGAAGCTCGTAGGTTTTCTGAAAAATCCCGGTTGAATTACGACTTAGTTTCCCAGACTCCTTTGCTTCAGGCTGTATTGCATTCAGGCTAGGGGGTACTCAAGGGAACGACAACAACAACAAGAGTCCCCTCCCTGCTGGTTGGGTTGGGCTTTAAATTTTGGTCTCCCTTGACCTGCGTGCTCTTTACTTTTCAGAGTCCTCAAGTAGCTGGCCCAGACGTTCTGCGCAGATGTCCTGCATGCATCGTGAGGGAAAGCAAGAACGGCCTGTGTTCGCTCCGTCTTAACCTGGAACCAGAACCGTGAAACAGGTCGTCTTGTGCTGGCAGCCGTGTAGGGACTAAGTGCCACAGAGCCCCAGCCAAATGTCCCCGTGTGCTGTCTGCGGTTCCTTGTTTGCTTCCGATCCTCAGTAGCGAAAGGTTCTTGAGGGAACTGAAGCCTCAGTGACCTGGAATAGGCAGGTTAAAGCTGCCGAGGGAACGAACCGGTGGACAAGTCTGAGCTCTTGAACTTCTTTTAGGCCCATAATTGACCGCCTCCCCAATTGTTCATGGCTGACACAGAAATCCCCTTAGGCCGTCGTACCTTTCGAATAACCAGCAATGTGATGATTGCGTGCCCTTCAGTGAGGGAAGGGCGCTGCTGCTCAACGATGCTTTTGTTCGGGCGCAGGTGTGTTTCGAGCTCCCGACTGCGCTGTGGGCGAGGGTGGCCTGAGCCCCTGCGGCGGGGATGACGCCCCGGCGTGTGCAGTCCTCCCGGGGAGTCAGGCTGGGGCCCTTGCCTTCCTCGCTGTCACGTCCCGGGGAAGCTGCAGATCGTGCACAGGGCTCTCCGAGTCTCTGTTGGCCCTTTTCTGTAGAGTTCTACGGGATGGTTTGGGACTGCGATCGACCTCCTCAGAACTGAATTTAAGGGGCTGTATAAGAAAACCCAACTGCTCTTTTAAGGAAACTAGTTAACCCATGTTCAGGTTCTCCAAGTGAAGTGACCCAGTGCTAAATCTGCTCATATGTAACTATTTATACTTTTCTTATCCTTGTGTTTTACAGACGCTACTTCCTTGAGAAATCAGATTCTCAGGACCAGGAGGTAAATGCTGCTTTCCTTCCAGTTGGATTCTAGGGAAGCTACAGTTTCTCTAGCCTTCAGAGGTAGCCTCCTCTCTCCTAGACTGTGCCCCGTCAGAGACGCTCCCGTGTCTTCTGGCATTCGGCCCTCTTCCTTTACCACAGGGACACAAGTAGAATTGCACTAAGGATTTATTCATGCACTCAGCAGAGGCTTAGTAAGCACCAACTGTATGCCTCGCACTGCTCCATATACTAAAGAAAGAGTAGCACGCAAAACAGATAAACATCCTTGCTGTATTTTAGACAATAGACAAACGGATTATATCGTGTGTCAGAAGGTGGTAATTGCTGTGGAGAAAAGCCAAGCAGAAAAGCGGCATAGGCAGCACTGGGGCATGGGGGCAGTTCACAGTCCTGATACAGCGGTCCGGAGGGGCGTCCTTGAGAAGTGACCGTTGACGAAATAGTTGAGGGAATTAAGAGAGAGCTGTGCACATCCCTGGAGGAAGAAAGCTCGAGAGCCAAGAAAGGAAGGGCAGAGGCCCTAAGGGGAATGTGTGGGTGAGGACAGCTAGAAGCCATTGTGGGCGCCTTGCAGCACGCAGAGGGAGTGTGAACGAGCGGGTTAGAGCAGCAGTGGTGGGGGTGGCAGAGCGGCCCTTGTGAGGCCTCTTGGGCCATCGTGAGGCCTGGCGGGGACGGGAGGGGAGAGGGGAGAACGGTGGGGAGAGAAGAACCCATCCTCTTGTTTTAACAGGAGGTCACTGGCTGCAGGGTTGAGGGTTTGAGTGTAAGGACGGTGCTGATTGGAGGGTGGCACGAGGTACCGGGGCTGCCGTGATGAAATGCCACAGACTGAGCGCTTTCAGCAGCAAATTTATTTCCTCACGGCTGTGGAGGCTAGAAGTCCAAATCAAAGTGCCAGGCTTGGTTTCTTCTGACATCTCTCCATGGCTTGCAGACAGCCACCTTCTCTGTCCTCATACAGTCTTCCCCCTGCACACGCATCCCTCCTATCTCTGTGTCCTGATGTCTTCTTATAAAGACACCAGTCAGGTTGGATTAGAGCCCACCTAACTTCACCCTTTAAAGGTCCTGTCTCCAGGGGCACTTGGCTGGCTCAGTCAGTAGAACATGGGACTCTGGATCTCAGGGTTGTGAGTTCCAGCCCCACGGTAGGTATAGAGATTACTTAAAAATAAAAAATCTTTTTAAAAAATCAAAAAATAAAGGTCTTGTTTCCAAATACAGTCACGTTCCAAGGTCATGGGGTTAGGGCTTCATACAAATTTGGGGAGCACCCCTTCAGCCCTTAACTGGTGGGAACCAGTTAGGAAGTTTCTACCATCATCCAGGAGAGAATGAATGTGATCTGGACCAGGCTGCAGTGGCAGATGCGGTGAGAAGCGGTTGCTTTCTGGTTTTGAGAGTAGAGCCCATGAATTTGTTGATGGCTCGATTGTGGAGAGTGAGGGAGAAGATTACAGGGTGACTCCAAGGTTTGGGCCTGAGGACAGGAAAGGATGGATTTGCCCTGAACTGAGATGAGGCAGAGGAGTGGCGGAGTGGGTCCGGATTTCAGCTCCGCGCAGCTGCTTTGCTCAGCTTCTGTTTGAGTGTAAGTAAAGCAAAAGCAGATACAGGGCGTTGAGTCTAAACTACTGAATAGAGCCTGTTCTTTGTGACCCCACAGGCTTTGGGGGCTGATTGCGGCCGCCGCAGAACGTCCTCTCTGCTTAGTACACTGCATGTTGTTAGTAGTTTTCGGTTTTGTTTTTTTGCTAGTAGTTTTTGTATAACTCTTTCTCAAGAGGCCCATGGTTCATCAGTACTCAAGGGTATGTGTTCTGCGGATACCCGGAATTTCTTTAAGTTTTGTCGATCATGGCGACATGATCGGATATTTGAAATATCTGGGATGTAGAGTTACTGTATTTAACATAAACGTGTGTCATTTTTGTTCAGCTCACCTGCTTCCCTCAGAGCTGTGCACTTGACTGTTTCAGCGGTGCATCCCGTTTTTCTCTCGTTCTGTCCCTCTGTAGTGGTTTGAACACTACATTTCCTATGGACGGTCTATGCCTTGACTCAAGAAACTACTCCCACCCCATGCAGTTTTCTTCATCCCCTAAAACTAAACCTGAGAACATGTTTGAATTGACATTTGAAGCATTGGTATTTCTTTTTATATTTATAAATAACTTTTTTTTTTATAACAACTGTCTCTGTGCTTTACACATGAAGAGTTTACAAATTGCTGAATGGAAATTGGAAAACCAATCACCAAATTGATGAAACAGAAAGTCATCCATCTTCTGGATCCTTTCGCCTCATTGTTTCCTCTGAATTCAGGTGGCCGTTGCTTATTCTGCTTGTATTAACTGCTTTGTTTGAGTTTTGGTCCATCACACTTACTAGGGTGGTGTTCAGTCTGCTCTCGTATTGTGTCTTCACACACGAATACGAAGGCTCTCGGCCTACACGTCACAGTTGATGAACGGTGGACTCTGTCCCCAGAAGAATGTACACATACCGAATAACATTTGCAACCAATTTCAGTTTTCGTAGGTTATTTGGGAGTCCAGAGATGCCAAGTAAGGACTTCCATTCTACTTCGAGCACGTACTGTGTGCCAGGGATAGGGGAACAGCAAATGAAATGAACAAAAATCCTTATCCTTTAGGGGCTGACATTCTAGGGAGAAAAATAAAACAGGAAAGGACAGGAGTGTTGTAGGCGCGGGTCAGCTGGGATGCAGGTGTGTTACAACGTAAAGATGGCCAGACAAAGATTAGAAGAAGACGAGGGAGGGAGCCTTGACAATCCAGAGGGGATAACACTTTAGCCAGGGTGACAGAAAGTACAAAGATCCTGAAGGGGGGTGACCTAGATGGTTTGAACGGCAGCAAAGAGGCCAAGGTGACTGGCATGTGCTCAGTAGAAGAGTCAGGAGAGGAGTCAGAGTGGAAACCAGGAGGCAGGTTGCTTTGGGGCTTGTGGGTTTCCAACAGGAGCAGTTTAGGTAGAGTGATGAGGGCGAATGTTAGGTTGGAGGATGTTCCAGAAACCTTGGAAGACAAGAGTTGGAGACAGTGAATGGATTTATTTCTTTCGTGGAATTTTGCTGTAAAAAGGAACAGAGGAGTAGGATAGTAGCTCTAGGGTGAGGTGGTCAAGAGAAGTTTTCATGTTGGTTGTGCATTTGTTTTAGGAGAGCAGGAACAGGCAGTTTGCTGGTTAGCGTGATTCAGAAGAAAACAGGTGCAGGACGGGGAGGATAGAATTGCTAGAATGATGTCCTTGTGAAGGAAAGGGATGGAATCCAGTACATGGATGGAAGGGTTGTCCTTAGACTGAGCAGAGGCAGTCTGTCCTCCAGAGTGACGGACGGAAAGGTGGAGTGCATGACCACACTGGCAAGAAGGCGGTTGATGTGGTGGGAGCACGGAGAAGCGGTTTTTTATGTTTTTGTTTTGAGCGTGTGTGTTGTGGTGTTGGTTTTTGGTTTGCTTAAATTTTCTTGGTAAAATAGGAAGCACGGTCATGAGTTTTTCCTCCTTAGATGCTGAGAAGGGCTTTAAATGTACGAGGAGGTTCAAACATGGAAATGATCTTTGAAAAGAGTAAAAGTGAAGAACACAGAAAATGGTGTATTTTCCCCTTTTGTTTCTCATGTGTTTCTTCTTTGGTATATTGTGAGCAGTTGATAAACGCAATGACCAGTTCACTCCCCCCAGGCTGCTCTCCTGAATCAGCCCAACACACAGCATGAGTCTGTCTTTCCATATTTCCTGTTGGCTGTGACATCTTTAATTCATCTACTGGTGTAGCTTCATGAAAACAGGTCCTCAGTTGAAAGACCGCTGTATCTCTCTCCTCTCTTTGAAGAAGTGGCCGCATGTCTTACCCAGGAGTGGAACATTGGCAGCCTGAGCAAAGGGCCGTTTTCAGTTCAGTTAGAAAGGAGAGTCATGGGACTGTGATCTTCCTTTGTAGAAGGACACATTTCTTTAAGATGCTCAGCCCGAGGTGCTTTCATACTTACACATGCCTCTGACAGGAGAGGAATTCTTCCACATCTCTTCACTGTATAAAGAAAAGCCTGGTGTAAAAGCAGGTTTGAAGCCAAGCTTTCCTCTGTAGTCAGTCAGGATTTTTGAGCAGGGTTTGTGCTCATGGGATCATGACAAGGCAGAACCTTTATCATAATCATAGCGTAAGAGCTAACACAGAGTGCTTACTGCAAGACGTGGCGTGGTTAGCTTACTGTTCAGGTCAACGATGTGAAATCATTTCTGCTATAAATCCCAGTTTACAGAGGCACGAACTAGGTGGGGAAGAGTTACTAAGTAACTTGCCCAGCATCACACAGCTGGGACGATGGAGCCACAGAAACCCTTCTCTCTCCTGGCGCCCTGGAAATTCTGATGATCGTTACCGTTCCTTCCACACCCTCCGACGGAGAGGACTGCATAGATGTTCACGGTCCCTTTGGGGTGTGCTTTGAGCAAGCATACTGTTAGGCCTGTCTTGATTACTCAGGTGAAGCAAGGGAAAGAGGAAGAACCCTGGTGTTGAGATCACCTGGGCTCCATAAGAGAAATAACTCTTCTTGGTCTTTTCCCCATATGTCTTGCTGACTAGTTCTGTCTTAGAAAAGAGGAAAACTACCTGGTTTCAACCCTTGTAAAAACTGGAGCATTTATGGACTCTAATGGAGAATTTCTGTCTTTCCTGCAGTAATTTTAACTTGGAGCATTCTTTTCTTAGTTACAGGAATATAAATAATATTTCTTCTTCGTCTCGCAGGGTTGGAAATACCAAGTAAGGAATTAGCGTATATGATGCTGGAAACGTGTAGAGACGAGCTGCTCGTGACGGAAAGGCCTGCGACAGATGTATCTTTCAAGTTCTTGCCAAGAAAACGACTGTGAAGAACACGATGGGTCAAGAAGACCAGTGGAAAACTCCCTAGGAGAGAGCCATAGAAAATGTACACTTCAGAAGAGAGATACAGTCAGAGAACTCAGAAAAGGAAAATCTATCATGTATGCCCCCAGAAGGGTAAAAAGATTTTTATTCATGTGCATGGGATTACTCAGATAGATGATCAGATACACCAGTGCCTTGAATGTGAGCAAAACTTCTGCGAAAACTTAGCTCTTATTATGTGTGAGAGATCCCATACTGGGGAGAAACCTTATAGATGTGATATGTGTGAGAAAACCTTCATCCAAAGCTCAGATCTTACTTCACACCAGAGGATCCACAATTATGAGAAACCTTATAAATGTAGCAAATGCGAGAAGAGCTTTTGGCACCACCTAGCCCTTTCAGGACACCAGAGAACGCACGCAGGTAAAAAATTCTATACGTGTGATATTTGTGGCAAGAATTTCGGTCAGAGCTCTGATCTGCTTGTCCACCAGCGAAGCCACACAGGCGAGAAACCGTACCTGTGTAGTGAGTGTGATAAGTGCTTCAGTCGAAGCACAAACCTCATAAGGCACCGAAGAACTCACACAGGTGAGAAACCATTTAAGTGTCTGGAGTGTGAAAAAGCTTTTAGTGGGAAATCAGATCTTATTAGCCACCAGAGAACTCATACTGGTGAAAGGCCCTACAAATGTAATAAGTGTGAGAAAAGTTACCGACACCGTTCCGCCTTCATCGTTCATAAAAGAGTTCACACGGGGGAGAAGCCCTATAAGTGCGGGGCCTGTGAGAAGTGCTTTGGCCAGAAATCCGACCTCATTGTACACCAGAGAGTCCATACAGGTGAGAAGCCTTATAAGTGCTTGGAGTGCATGAGAAGTTTTACTCGGAGTGCCAACCTCATCAGGCATCAGGCAACTCACACTCACACTTTCAAATGCCTTGAATATGAGAAAAGTTTCAGCTGTAGCTCAGACCTCATTGTGCATCAAAGAATTCACATGGAAGAGAAACCACACCAGTGGTCTCCATGCGAGAGCGGCTTCCTCCTAGGCATGGACTTTGTTGCCCAACAGAAAATGAGAACGCAGACCGAGGAGCTGCATTATAAATACAGTGTATGTGATAAAAGCTTCCACCAGAGCTCAGCCCTTCTTCAACATCAGACAATCCGTATCGGTGACAAACCGTATATCTGTAATATGGGCGAGAAAGGTCTTGAGCTCAGCCCTCCCCATGCATCAGAAGCCTCACAAATGTCTTGATCGGACAAGAAGTTATAATACCATAAAAAATGTATGTACGTGTCAGAGAACTCAGTCAAGAACTCCAGGCAAATCTCAGACTTTTCCTCAGAGCTCAGACTTCAGTGGGGACCAGAGAGTGCTGCTGTGGGAAGTTGAGAACTGGTTTGCCCATAGAGCTACCCTAGCAAAACATGTTATCAGTCACTCCAGTGAGAAACCTTACAAATGCCCTGAGTTTGGGAAAACTTTTAGTCCCAAGCTCATATCTTATCACCCACAAGGGGAGTCCTACAGGTAGGAAACCTTACAAATGCAGTAAGTGTGAGAGAGCTTTCTAGCAATGCTCACCCCTCCTCATCCCAAGAGAATTCACACCAGGGGACTTTTTAAATGCCCTCAGCGTCAACAGGGCTTCAGACAGTATGCGCGTCACATTGGACGTCAGAAAGCCCACAATGGGGAGAAACCCCAGCAGGTGTGTAAAAAGCTTCTAACAGAGCTATGACTTCCTTACTCTTCAGAGAAGCCATACTGGTGAAAATGTGTGTATTTGTCTTGAATGTGGCAAAAACATGAGTTGGAGAGCCTTCTTGGGTTTGCACCAAAGAAACCCAATCCGAGGAAAGACCTTACAAAGTATCTGAGTGAGAAAAACTGTCACTGTTCAGCTCTTATGGTACACCAGGGAACTCAAATAAGTGAAAACCCCCTTGAGTCTGAAAAAAGCCTTGCTGGAAACTCCTACCTTACTGGGTCCCAAAGAACGTATTCTGTGGAGAATTTTGCGCCAGCGAGAGATCTGATTGTAGACTGTGTACATATAATAGGTAATAGTTGACCCGTATGGTAGAGCTGACTTTTAATGGAGTCAATATGTAAACGGTTGTTTAGATACCCAGAAGCTTGTTCTGGGAGGAGCTAGGGCTGGTCACAGTAGGCCTGATGGGTAACTCAGGTAAAGATGCTTTTCTTTTATCTGAACCACTTAATGATTGCTTTACTTTTCACTTTTTAAAATTTGGAAATGCAATAAAGGAAAGGACTGTAACCGTGTGTTAGAAGGTGTGGCATGTGTTCCTGTTGGGGGAGAGGATTGTATTGACTTGGCCTCTGTCGATTTTTTTATTCTCGGCTAGAATGGGGACTAGTGTGCTGACAGTAGCCTGGGATACCTTCTGCTGGTAGTGAAAAGAACCGAACAGCTGGGGAGTAGTTCCCTAGATCAAAACTCTCCCAAAAGTTCCCCCTCTGGAGGGCCAACCTCATAAAGAGACAGAATGCTCAGCTTTTTACTTAGTGTGAGTTAAGGCATTCCCCTCAAAAGTTTCCTTTCCCTCGAACATCTTTGAGATGATCACTGGTATTTGAAATTTCAGCTTTAGAGATCTAGTTCTTTAAACTCAGAAATGCAGCTTTCGGTATAATAGACATGTCACGATGTCGCTAGCATCCGTATTTTTATGACTTTATTTAACTTGTCTCTTTCGGTGATAAAATGCTCTTCAGCTCCTTGCAAAATGATTAAAGGGAAACCAAAAGAAAGGTTTAAGCGTGAGTAGGCACAGGGTAAACACATGATGATGCATTATTAATGAAGGAGCTATTTGATTTTGAGTATCCCAGATTCCAAAGCTGGTGTTCTTTTCACTCCATTATCCTGCTGTTTATAACAAATCAAGCCTCATAATGATACGCCTTTCATTTATGTCAGTTCTGCCAAGGAAAGAGAAGACTTCTTATTCCCAGGGAAAGGATTGCAGTCACCACAACATAAGGTACCTGTGTGGCTTGGAATGTAGGGTTCTGAATGCTAGAAGGGAAAAGTGGTTGGCAGATCTATCCGAGATTAAGAATAAGCACTTATCTCCAATTTAACAGGAAAATTAATGATCATATTTAGCATTCTCTAGAAATACTATAAGTAATCCAGGGATTATAAATGGACAATTCTGAGGGGTTTTTTCTTCCCTCAGATTAAAGGACATGTAATATAAATACTTAAGATTCCTATAGACTGGTGAGTAAATATTTTGTTGCTACTCTGGGTTCTCTGGTTTATTTTAACAAACCCCTGAACCCCAGAGAGTGTTGGCATTCAGACTTATGGAGGCGGCCAACTGCTACTGTGTGTATGGCTCTCAGCTTTGATTCTAAAGACTGGTTGATGAGCTTAATAATCTTAGGGTCAGTCGGTATAGCTTATAGTGATAATAAGGAATCTGGTTCTAGGGTGGGATTTTCTTGGGGTTTTTTTTGGTGTTTTGGTTATTTTAGAAAACAAATGCTGGAAGTTTATTTGACCTGTTGTGTTTTAGTAATTTTCATTAATAGCTCTGATACCATGAAAAGTTGCCCAGTGTGATAAGACACACAAGATGTATTTGTTTCTCTTTGGCGCAGATCATGCCAATCGCTAGTATATGTTTGACGGTTATAATACTCAAAATAGTATTGGGTGTATGGTATGGTGGTGATGAAAGTTAGTCCTTATGGCTACTAGTTAGTCATTAGAACTTGGAGAAGGAGACAGTTGGTATCCTTGGCAGGGCAATAACTTACCCCTTCTTTCAACTAATTTTACTGGTAATTATCTCTAGTCTTTAGGTAAATTAAGGATGGACCATCCCTCAAATGGAGAACAGTTGGGGTATGAGACAGGTCTGAGTGTGAGGGCCTTTAACCGTGGGGGGAAGAAGGTGTTGGTGTTATTCATAGAGCATAACCTGAGGTTGGAGAGGACCACTTGGGAGCCTGTAACCAAAACTAGAAGGTAACTTCTGGGATGGATGGAGGTTCTCTTGAGACAGTGCCAACCTAAATCTACCTCAGGTAAGTAGTTAGAGTAACTTTTTCAAGATTTCAGACCAAACGAGACACTTGTATTCAGTCAATGTTCTCCTATGCTTTAATGTTTTTGTTTTCCCTTAATTCTTAAATAAACATTTATTCTGAAAAACTCCATTTTTGTCTCCACTCTACTAAGAACAAGCATTTCTCCTACACTCGCATGAGAATAAAGCAGACATTCAGGAGCACTTTCACGCTGCGTACATAAATCATGCCGTACACTTCACCTTCCAGTCTTGTCAATGAGAACTCAAGGAGACCAAACGAAAGAATAAAGTGGATATTCCTGTGACCCTTAGGCCTGGTAGACGTGATCGCCATTAGAACATCTCTAGAATTCCAGGAGTTTTTGATGCTAACGCAGAGAAGTGAATGGAAACTTGGAAGGAATTTTGTCTGTGCTCTGCTGTGGATATGGGATCCTTTTGGAGCCTCCCCACTGCATCACCGAAATAGCACAGGAGAGAGTAATAGCCTCAACTGCCTGTATTTGGGGCTAAAATTCAGTAACAACAAAAACATCTATTGTTTGTGTGAGTAACCTCTGTCCTGAAAAACAAGAAAAGGGTTGAATTTGCGGTTCTCAGTAGAAGCCACATACGGCCGCGGTCCTGCCACTTCCCACCTGATCTGTTGGCATGGGGGCCAGAGGTGAGGTCAGAATGGGGGCCCCGATTTTCCTCCCATTATCAAGTTTGTCTCCGCTCATATGTTTGCTCTGGCAACCAGAATAGGTCTCCGGGTTTTCAGTAGCTTTTTTTAATTGTAAGAAAAGAGGGAGGTATGACCTCTGGGTGGATGAAAAGGGGAAGGGATAATGGCACAGCTAAGTTTTGTTTTCCTCCTGACCTTCGTGTAGAGTGGTGTGCCTGGAACAAGGCCTGCGACCCTCATGCTTCTCTCCTCCCGCTGACCGTGTGGCTCCGTCCCCACGTGGGCAGTGCCAAGAGACGTTTCTGGGGGAAACAGCCACATTCCTTACACGTATTGGAAGAGAAGTGGTGTCTGAGGAAGTAGAAAAGCCAAGGTGGATCCCAGCACACACATGCCACCAGTGTTTCCTGAAAGCGTTCTTTCCGTTGCTCTTTGAGCAAAACAAAAAAAGCTTATAATGAAATTGAAGCTTGCTTCTTTCATCCTCCAAACATTAGCTTGTGTCATCTTGTAGGGGCCCCACTATAGGTAGTGACCGATAACGCGAAAGAATTGGTGCTTAGTCTAGTGAGGAAAAGGGAGGACTCCGGAGTAGCTCTTGTCGGTTATCTTTTGTGCCCATTTTCAAAATCTCTGCAACCCTTCTTTACCCTAATTCCTGGCTCAGACAGTTGCGTTAATATATCTGAAAACGAGGAGAAGCCTTCTGGATAAAATTCTAAGTGGACCTTTCTCACTGAATCCGGTTCCTGTCCTGAATGGGGAGCCTCAGTCTTGCAGCTGGAGGACGTTGGAGCTGCAACTCCTCCATTTGTCTTTTCTGTAGAACTTTAAATTCATTTCCTTCATTGAGATTTTTCCTCACGTGTTCAAATATGTATAGATACTCTTTCGTTCCCTGTGTAAAAAAAAGTTTAGGTTGCCCTTACTGCTAGTTTTTCTCTTCTTTTCCCCTTCCAGAATTTACCGGCTTAAAAGCTATACTGCTTCCGTTTCTAAGTGTTCATTTCCTATCACGCTACAATCTGCCTTCTCTCAATTTTCTACTTAGCTGCTCTCCAAGATCACTGATTTTTGAACCGAAGTGCAAGAAGCGTGCGCTTTGCAGCTCCCCCGCCTGCCTCTTTCATCGCCTTAGCGACCCACCCTGCCTTCCTGACTTGTTTCCTCGCCCGACGCCCCCTGCCTCCGGCCACGCCCCCCACGGCCTCCAGTCACGCCCCCAGCCCCGCCCTGCGCCCTCTAAGCTCCGCCCCCGCCGCCGGGCTTCCGAAAGGAGGCCGCGCCGACCGCCCCAACGGTTCCGCGGCGGTGGCTTCAGGCTCTTCGCCGGCGCTGCAGTCCGGGACTTGTGGTTCGCATTTCTCTGTCCTCCTTTCGCGCTCGCCTCACTGCGGCACCTCCGCACCTACTCCCCGAGTCTGTGACTTGGGCTGAGGCGTGTGTCTGCCCCTGTGTCCCGTGATGGCGGCCTCCCGAGCTGGCCCTGGCAGCGGGCTCTGTAGTGAGAGCCACGTATATGCAGTGTGCATTTGCAGTTACACGTTCATATAGGAACGTTAAAGTGTTGTGCATTGTTCTGTCGTTGTAAATCAGATGGGAAACCGCTGGCAGATAGTCACTACGTACACCCACGGGATCAAGAGTTCCTTTTCCCCCAGAGATGGCAGGTAGAACAAAATGGTAAGTCCGGGAACAGATAGGCACTTTATGTAGGAATTTACTATATTTAAAAAGTGTTGTTTTAAATTAGTGCAGAAAGAATGATTCATTCACTCAGGAAATGTAGATTAGTCAGATAAAAGCTTGGGAGAAAAAAAAAATTACATCCCTACCACGCTAGGTGCAAAAATAAAGTACAGGTAGGTTCAAAGAATGGAATTCTAAACCAAACTCAACCATAGTAAAATCAGATGACCTTGAAGAAAATCCCTTAATACCTCTGAACCTCAGTTTTCCACTCTATAACATAAGCATTTAAACCATATACTTGCACTATTAAGGTAGCTAGCCATATGTGGCTATTGAGTACTTAAAATTGTAGACCAAATTGAGATGTACTTGTAAGATAACTAGATTTGGGAGACTTAGTACTTAATACTTATACCTTAATAAGTTATATCAAGTACATGTTAAAATGATAATATTTTGGATGTATTGTGTTAAATGAAATATGTTATTTAAATTCTACCTGTCTAATTTTTCTTTTCATGTGGCTATTAAAAAATTTAAAATTGCATATGAGGCTTGCATTATATTTCTTCTTCTTCTTTTTTTTTTTTAAGTTGGATCCATGCCCAGCGTGGAGCCCAACATGGGGCCTGAATTCAGGACCCTGAGATCAAGAACTAACTGAGCCAGCCAGGTGCCCCAGGGGCTTGCATTAGATTTCTATGGAACGGTCCTGCTGTATAATATCTCAAGCTTTAAAAGCCTATTGTTAGTATTTAACAGTGATCCCCTATATTTGTATAGTAAATTACATCACCTACAGCTGTTTTGTGACATATGGTCCCAGGTCCCAGGAACGCTGTGACTTAAGGCAGGATCCCAATGATTATCCGCATTTGGCAGACAGCGAGGAGACGAAGCCTTTATTAAAGACAGTTTCAAGGTTCATATGATGGAATCAGGACTAGAGCAAGTCCCTTCTCTGCTGTGCCCCAAGCCTGGATTCTGGCATGTTTCATCTTATATCTGAGGCATATATGGAACTTGATGTTTCTATCAGAGTTTAGTTAAGTGTCTGTGGTCCTCAGAGATCACACCAGGTCTGTGTCTGGGTGCCAGTGGTGTGTCTGTATTGGGGGAGGAGGTCCCTTCTTTTGACCTGTTGTTTGTTTCCCTCCTGGGGGTACGGGTAAGCCTCAGAGTTAGACCAGCTTCTTTAGGTCTGAACCTCTAGCTTCTATAGGAACTAAAGAGAAGACATGAAGAAAAAAAATTCCAGGGCAACAAAAATGAATCGTGAAAGAGACCTATGTGACTAAAGAAACAGGCATCCAGAGCTGCTCCTCATGTTTCCTAACTTGCTTCTCTGTCTACTCAGAAAATTTTACTGCCATACTTTACAAGACAGCAAAGGTAATTTTTCCTCCCAAAGCTATAGACTAGCAAGTCCAGAAACAGATCAGTGATTTCGATAGAAAGTGATTTATCTTCAAATTGGTATTTAAATCATAGAGAAAGGATAGTTTATTTAAAAATATTCTTACAACATTAAGTGTTGGGGGAAATAGCATTAAATTCCTACCATACCAAATCTAAAAACAGTCTGGAGAGGTTTAATTGGAAAAATTAAATATTTTCTTAATGTAAAATACAAGATCATGGTTGTGCCAAAATAAAGTTTAGGGTAATTAAAAAAATAATAATCCTTTGTTGTGAAGGCCTTTCTTCACAGGCCTGCCAGTGTCAGAAATTATGAAAGAGTTATTAGGCTTGACGGTATAAAAACTAAAAACTTATGTTACCTAGTTACACCATCAGCCAGATAAGGAAGTATACTTACCGTATGTCGTTTGTCGTAGACAAGGGTTCCTATTCATGCTATAAAAGAGCATCTACAAATTAATAAAAGAAAAGGGGAAAAGATGGGAACACAGAGTTCACCGAGGGAATACAACTGGCCAATATACACTTGAATAGGGCCACATTAATATTCAAAGTAATGTAAAATACTTCGATTATTTTGAATTACCCAACTCTTTTGTAATGTTTCATATTAGCAAAGATTTAAAAAACTGTGATAGTCATGTTGGTGGCAGTTAGGAAAAATAGACACTCTGCTGTAGATTGAATGTTTCCATCTCCGCAAAATTCTTCTGGTTTCAAACATAATCCCCAAGGTGATGGCATTTGGAGGTGGGGCCTTCGGGAGGTGATTAGGTCATGAGGGTGAACCGCTCACGAATGGGATTAGTGTCCTTATGTAAGAGACCGTAGAGAGCCTTCTTGCCCCTTTGGCCATGTGAGAACACGGCAAGAAGACCACCGTCTGGAACAGAACCAGGAGGAAGGCCTTCACCAGAATTCTACCCTTTTGGCACCTTGATCTTGGACTTCCAAGACTACAGATTGTAAGAAATAAATTTCCGCTGTTTATAAGCTGCCCAGTCTATGAACAGACTGACACTCTTAAACGTTACTAGTGTAAGTACAAATACGAAATATTTATATACTTATATACTGTCTTATTGGAGTAACAAACTTAATGCCTGAAATGATTGGGAACTAGAAGAACAATAGCTTTCATATTTAATGTATATATTCTTTAACCCAGTAATTTCATGTTAAGAATGTTTCCATGAAACACTGGTGAAAAGCTGTGTCTCTATATCTAGATGGGTATTTATTGTAGCCAGCTTGTGATATAGCAGAAAATTGGAAATAATTTAAATGCTAAGTTAAATAAACTATTTAAATAAACTAAGGTGAATCCATTTGATGAAATGCCCAAAATATATTTGTGTAAATAGTAGTAAAGTAGTATGTACATTATTGTAAAAAATGGTTTGTTTGTAAATGCAAAGAAAAATAATATTCTAGGAGAATACTGTTAGTGTTTTTATGAATGTTACAAATAGAGGACATTTGCATTTTCTAATTAATGTATTTCATATCATTTCATTTATTTAAATGTTAAAATTCAGAAAAAAACATTCTGAACAGAACATTAAGAACTCTATTTTTTGGTAGGTAAATAGATATAATACTTTGTGGTAAAGGCAATATCTGAAAGGAATGTTAACTACTCTTCTGGTGTCTTCCCCTCACTGTCCTCTATATCTAACTGTCTTTAATGCGTGCGTGCGGCCGTCCATCTTCTGAACTAGTCACGGGCACAGCTCTGTTCTTGGCCCTGCTGGCAAGGCCAGCACACACTGGATCAGGTCCCTGTCCCCAGAAAGCTTGCACAGTCATTACAGAATCGTTAGGGATTCTGTGTATACACACACATCCACATGCCTTTATACATACGTATTTATACGTATATTTAAGTGTGTGGTTAAATGGGCAGGGTAAGAGTTAAAGCAGTTTTGAGAAGGGGGAGGGTCTTGCAGGCTGGAGAAGGCAGGGAAAGCTTCAAATAGCATGCGGGGTTTGCAGTGGGAATTGAGTCCTGTGTACGAGTTTAGGATGTGACAGGCAGAGTGGGAAACATGATCGGCAGTGTGATGGTGGGGGTGAGTGTGTCATGTGTGAGAGCCAGACGGAGACTGAAGTTACTGATAAAAACGTAGGGTGAGGCCAGAGGGTGGAGGATCGTGACCAACAAGCCAATCGCCTGTACCCTAACAGGTTCCAAGGAAGAAGTTTGACTCGGTGAGAGAAGTGGATATACAGAGGAGGAAGGAAGTTCTGGAAAATGCCAAGATGGTTTTGTTTGGGGAGATTGAAGGATAGCTGTACTCCTGAGGAAGATTGGATTTGGAATGAATACAAAAAGTATATTCTCATCCGTACACCATCAGTCAACACAGAGAAGTAAGCAAAGGCCCAGGGCAGAACATTCCGAAAGAGCTGTTCCTAAGAGTTGCGGGGACCCCTGGGGAAGCGTCTGCCCTTGGCTGCGTCTGCCGGGAAGCGTCTGCCCTCTGCTGCGGTCGTGATCCTGGGGCCTTGGGATCCAGGCCCCTGTCGGGCTCTCTGCTGAGCAGGGAGTCTGCTTCTCCCTCTGCCGCTCCACCCCCCCACTCGTGCTCTCTCTCTCAAATAAATAATAAACTTAAAAAAAAAAAGAGTTGCAAAGAGAATTCACACAGCCAATAAATGGCAGAACAAAGAGTCAGCATTGGCAGCTAAGCCGGTGGCTGGTGTTTTTTCACTCTGCTCCTGTGGTCTGTGGTTTAGTTTGGGTAAAGGAGCTCACCTGTGAATCTAGTACGACTCAAGTCCTGCTTTTTTCTTTAAAAGTAGGATTCTCAACACTGACTTCACATTGGCATTACCTAGCATACTTCTTTAAAAAAAAACACTGATGTTTTGGCCCTCTGTTCCACAGTTTAAACGAGAATTTCAGCGAGTTGGGCCTTGACATCCCTCTGCTTTAGAAACTCTGCCTCTACTTGTATTGTTCATCTGGAGTTGAGAGCGTTTAGGGAACTCCTTCCCTCGCGATGGTTGCAGACCCTGGTCTCCTTTCTGGAGTGCCTGCAGTACCCTGTGTCTGAACCAAAGAAGTTCACGATTTCTTTATGTGCTAGATGGTTTTGAAATTATTTCACATATAAAATTTCCAGTCACTCGTGGACTGGTATTTGTTATATTTCACGGAGACTCAAACACAGTACTAGACACAAAGCAAGAATGAACAGACTCGATTTGTCTCGATCAGAATCTCACTCCGTCATAGGTATATTTTGCTTGGCTTTGTTTTGTTCTACATTCCATTGACTTCTGGGCTTGGAGCCCGTCCGCTGAGCGATTCTGGATTTGTCTGGTTTTTCAGGAAGCAGTGACATTCAAGGATGTGGCTATAGAATTCTCCAAGGTTCAACTGGATTCTGAACAGAAGGGTTTACACTGGGATATGATGATTGAGAATTATAGAAATCTGATCTCATTGATCAAAAAGTCCTTTCCCTTTGAAATGTCTTTGTCTCTTTTTGACTGTTAACAGTGCTGACATATCACAAGAATTTAATTGACTTCTCTCTGATGCGGGGTCAGAATAATCATATATCTCTAAAGCACATTTTAAGCCAAGAGACTAGGTGTTTCAGCTTCCCATTCCCCAGATCTGTTAGTTTGAAGTACGGCTAGAAACTAGCCAGTACGTTAACTTACATGACACTATTCCCTTTACCCTAGATCAGAAACTCTCTCTGAAGTACTCCTCTGTCAAGATGTACTAGGAAATATACTAGAGCTTACTGCCTCAGAGCTTAGGGAGTTCATTCACCATGAAATCCACCAGCGTTACCCTGGGCGTGTCACTCAACCTTTCTAAGTCTACCTTTTGTCTAAGACAAAACAGCACATTGTTTGGCTACTTATTATTCTCCTAGCAAAGAAAAATACATTGTATCATAATATTTCCATCACCTGCCTCTACCGCTGCTCCCAGCCGGTGCTGTCTCTTTCGGGGGACGTATTCATGTTTGTTTTGCACTATCTTCCAGACCTTTCCATGTACCTTGTATTCCAAAGTACTCAAGTCTTTGCCGAGGACCCCAGGTAGATTTTTTGACTTTGAAATCTCCAAGATCTTATTTTACTCAACCAACATTTTAAATTCTTAATGTTTCTCTCCTTTTCTTCCTGAAGAAGAAATTCTGTCTCAGGACTGTGACATAGAGATCCTGCCTGAGTTACCGGCGTTGGCCCACTCTACACATAAACCAATTAGATAGGTAAGTGATGAGCTAGATAGATGGATAGATACAGAAGCGGGGAAATCTCTATTGAGAGGGAGTGAGGCAGAAAGATGAGACAGAGAAGGAGATGTATCATATATGTTCTCTGGAAGAACCATGACTCAAACAGCCACTGACATTTTTTAGCGTCTTGTTACAGAGAAAAAGCTAAATGAAGCGACAAGGCTAGAAGTTGTCCAACAGACCTAATTACATCCAAGTTAATCCTTTTTGGCAGAATATCATGTGCTGTGTGCTTCCTGTGACTTCATCAGGAAGCACATAATGTTAATTTGTCCCGTTAATGATGCTAAATCTGATCTCTAGTTTCAGTGGAGACATAAGTCTCTTCTTTGTAAAGGTTTGTTTTTCTCTTTGCAATTAGCAAGATAGCTCCGCGCTGCTACTTTGGTACGTGAGAATATGCTATTTCCCGGGAAGTACGCTTTTACCTGGTCACTTAAGGATGCATTGAGGAGCCTCTAGATTTTCCCCTAAATGGTTTTCGCTTCCTTGCTCTTCCTGGTATCTTTCCCATTTAATATATCTTCATCCATACAGAATCCTTTTAGGGGCTGTTCTATCAACTGAAGTGTCAGCGAACAGTCTCTTTTTGAACTGAAAATAAATTCTGTCCGGATGTCCTTTTTTCGATTATATTCACACTTATTCGGGTCAAGAGCAGTCCGGCACCCTGCTGCCCACCCACTCAACATTCTGAGGTTCCTAAGAATAATATCTATACCATCAAAACTTGTTTTGAAAACAAACATAGGAGCAACAAAAATCATGAGGGGACATTTCTTCAATATATATATATACCCAACGAAAGCTTCGTTTGTAAATTCTATCACACAGGTGAGGCTGGAAAAAATGAAATGATCATGTTTGACAATCCAACAGCAACCGTCATCGTCTCTGTGGCGCAATCGGTTAGCGCGTTCGGCTGTTAACCGAAAGGTTGGTGGTTCGAGCCCACCCAGGGACGGCCTTTTCTATTTAAGAACTCCGCGAATGATTTGCGGTTTTCCTTCCGAAATTTTGTCCGACAATATTGTTTCTGACCATTCTCACAAATTAAATGAAAATCTAGCTGATGTACTTAGCCAGTTCGTCTTTGGGACTTTGGGAGAGGCGTGATATTCTCTTGTTCAGTGATTAAAAACTTAGCGAATGCCTTCAGTATGCCATCAGCATGCGCTCAGTCCCGTCATTTTGTACCTAATTCTACTGAATTTGCTCCCGGATTCCATCCGCTTCATCTGCGTTGGTCCATCCGGCAGCGTGCACGCCGCAAAGAGCTGCAGCGGTCGCTTGGCCAAAGCCCCGCAAAGCTCGCCGTCCGCCCGGAGCGGGCCCACCCTCTCCCTAAGTCAGCTCCTCAGGTAGGGCCTCGGACTGCCAACGACCAGCGCCAGAGGCTTCTGTCTGCGCTATCCGGCTTCCAGTGACTGGTATTTTTCTAAATCATCTGTTTCCTCACTTACAAGAGGAATCCCAGAAATGGTGGCTTACACTTTTCATAAAAGGCATTTTGACATTATCTACCAAAATTACTCTGTGAGTTCGTATACAATTACTATATTTGTACAAATAAAATTGACCCATGTCAGGGTCATTCATGGCAACATTAAAAAAAGAGAAAATTGTAAGTGTAAAAAAGATGTTCTCCTGCCCTCAAAGGGTTTAGTGTCCAGGGAATCAAACTGACAGTTCCTGGGAAATTCATTTTCTTGCGCCCATTCCTATTTTCTCACACGACCTGTGATTTACCCACTTTACAGGTGTGAGCTCATTGTGCAGAACTATTGAACTGGAGCCTGAAATGCTGACCTTGAAGATACTGATACTTAATGCTACCCAGCCTGAGAACACAGTGTATTTCATTCAAAATATTAAGCCCTGTATGTGTTTCACTTTATAAGTTGTTAGCAACCTAAAGGGGAAGAAATTTCTTGATCTTGATATTCTCTTTATCTTGCAAAGGGGGCAATGAGCACTCAGAATTCTGGGTAAAGGAATAACTTATCAAATTCTGACACTGGATTTTTCTGGCTCACTTGGAAGACACCATGACCTGAGGAAACAATCCACATGAAACAAACTCACAAGAAATGAACACAGAAACAAGGGTATCAAGTTCCTAAGACTGAGGGTGTAACATTACACACGTTTTTGCTGGGTATGAGAGGTATAGCCATTGTGGGAAATGTTACACCATCATTTTTTACTGTATGGTTATTTTTATTCTCCCAAATAAAGTGCACCTGTCAAATTAAAATCTTAGCATGCCTTAAGATTTTATTTTAGAGCCAAAGAAGTGGATTAATCCACTTCACCCAAAAAACAAATGAGTAATTATATTGGGGACAGTGCAGGGGGTGGGGGGGGGGATAGCACAAGCAAAATCCAGATTATCCTAGAAGTTTAATGAACTAGGTATTGACCAGTTTCTTTAAAGTTTTTTAAGACTTTGTGAGCATGAGCAGGAGGAGCAGAGGGAGAAGCAGACTCCCCGCTGAGCAGGGAGCCCAGTGTGATGTGGGGCTCGATCCCAGGACCCCAGGATCATGAC
The DNA here is from genome assembly GCF_023065955.2 of Ursus arctos. NCBI lineage: Eukaryota > Metazoa > Chordata > Mammalia > Carnivora > Ursidae > Ursus > Ursus arctos. The sequence continues at coordinate 2,605,098 of NW_026622997.1, forward strand.
CTGTGCCGAAGGCAGATGCTTAACGAACTGAGCTACCCAGGCATCCCCTGAGATTTTTTAACTGATCTCTACACCCAACATGGGGCTCAAACTTAGAACCCCCAAATTAAGAGCTTCGCCAACGAAGCCGGCCAGGAGCCCGTGACCAGTTTTAATTTATATATTTAATTGCGTTAAAATTTATTTTAGTTTACTATGACACTCAGTTTTCAGTTTCTCTTAGTGGCTGACAGATTCTTTGTGGCCTCCAGGGCCGCTCTGCATGGTGTCTGTGAACCCGCCCTCATCTAAGCACTAACCACAGACGTGCACCTGCGGAACAGCCTTTGTGCCTGACCACCTCCCAGGCTTTGTCAGCCTTGACAATGGTTTGAACCCAACACTCCATCCAAGGAGCTTTGTTTCCAACAAGAGGCCTACACCAGGCTGTCAGACTTCTGTTCACTTTTCAGGACTGATCAGGAAAACTTGGTGAAAACTGACCCATCCCTGAAGAGTGTGATCCGGAATCAGCTCCACATTAAGCACTGCTTACCTTCCCAGATGGAGTCAACCACGGCCTCCCACGGCCCCTACTTTACCCCTTACATACATCTACTGTGATGCCTGCAGTGCCTCTGTGCATTTATTGCTTAAATGTCTGTCTCCTTCTAGTGGTAACTCTTAATGCCAAGGGCCATGTGTCATTACCTACTATCCCCATGTCCTCATATAGTGACTTAGTAAATGCTGAACTAGATAACTGATAAAATGGGCTAAGAAATTAATTTGATAGAAAGGGGTCCAGGCTGAACTGGGTGGGTGCGGGGAGGAATGGTGGCTCTGAGACCAGGAGATAAAGTTAAGGGGAATGAACAGGACATGAGGAGATAGAAGTTAGAAGTTATAAAATGCCACCCACCCCCAATAAACTACAAAGGTATATAAATATATATATTTTTTCTTTTCTATACATACATTTGGAAGGTGGCTCCCAACCCAGTCCCACCCCATTAACCCCTGACTCTGTTAATCTTTTCTAAATAAAAAGGATGTTGCTGCTGCCCTTCACCTGTAATTGGGAAAATCGCTGCCTGGACTAGACATTATCACTCTAGCCTGAAGTAAAGGCTCTTCCTGGGTCCAGAAAGTGGGATTTTTCGAGGATCCCACTGGGCAGGAGGCGGACAGCCAAGACTCAAAGAAGACAGCCATCTGCAGTAGTCATACTCTTGCTAGTATGAATTAGGTGCCTCAGCCAGGCAATGGGAGTTGGAGGGGGGACCAGAGGCCCACAAGACATCTATGTCTAAGCACCCACCAGAGACTCCTGGTCTTAGAAAGATAATATAATCATTATCAGTAGTCATTATCAGCTAGACAGGAAGCAGGGCTAGGAGATGGAAGGGTCTCTCTGCCTTTCAAGAGTCCCTGACTAGTCAGGGTTCCTCCATGCTCTCTGAAGGTGGTGGAGCTCCAAAGATCTTGGCAAGCAGCCCTCGGTTGGAGCGAGCCTGGTCCTGGACATTGGCCAGGCGAGCCCGTTCACGTCCCCCTGGCCGAGCAGCCTTCCGGGCTCTCAGCTCTTGCTCAGTAGGACGCTGGGCAAAGGTCCAGGTGCCATTCGGGTGGGCAGAGTTCCCCTCAGCGGCAAGGAAGCGCTGTCCCCGTTCCACACTTCGAAGATAGAAGTCAGTCTCACGCTTGGCCTGGGCAACCTCGGCCCTCAGGCGCTGCCTGCGCACCTGGCGCTCAAAGGCAAGATGTTCACTGAGGTGGGACCACGTGAAACGGTGCAGGTACTGTGGACAGGAAAACAAGAAAAGATCTGGGTAGGGCACGTCAGGAATGGAGAGGAGATGAGAGAAAGTAGGGCCAACAAGAGGAAATGGTGTAGCAGGCGAGCCTAGCCCCTCACCTTGAGGTTCCATAGGTCGTAACGGAAGGGGCTGCGCTTTCGGGCTCCCATGGGCGTGTTGTGAAGACTGGCCGCCACGCGCTTGGCTACTCGCTTGTCCCGGAACTCCACCCAGCCCTCGGTGTAGTCCTTGCTGTACTTGGACCGCTTTTTGCCTCCCGCGGCCGAGGCTGCCGCTGCCTTCTTCTTGCGCCTCACGAACCCGTCTGCGGGCCAAAGACACAGCAGTGGTTGAGGAGGCCGACACGACACCCAATCAACGTCACCTCCCACTCGCCCGCGAGCCAGGATCCCACCTCAAGGCCTTTGCCGGCAAGAGAACTCCAAGGTCCATCCTTTCCCCGTACACCCTTTCCCTAAGTCAAACTCAAGCTTTTCCTCAGACGTCAACTCCTGCATCAGATCTGCTCCGCACATGCACACGCCCCCAATCCCAATTCAGTTAGTGCCTGCAGGAAAGCTGGCGTCAGCTGATCATACCCTGTCTCTAGACCTGGGTCACGATGACAAAGGGGATGGGTTCAGTTTTGTGAAAAAGCAAGCCGGTAGATTCGGTTCAGGAACGGGGGGTATGCGGAGTCGACATTACAAGAAAGGTAACTATCCGAGAACTACTCATCTGTGCTTACTGAGCTACCTACATCCAACCTCGGGCTCCCCAAAGAAGCCGGGCGCCGGCCTCGAGTCCGGTGCCCCCACAACGCCTCGGACCCGCGCAGGCGAGCCCACCCGCCGGCGAGTGCCACCGTCCTCCCCGCACAGCCAGGGCCTGCGCTCTTACCCTCGGGCTGGAAAAAAACGCGCCCGACCTCGCCATACGCGCTGAGAAGGTTCCGTACATGCAGAGGCCGAAAGCGGGGCGGGAGGTGGCCCAAGTACACAATACCCGGCACCACCCGCTTCTTGGCGCCACAGGCCGCCTCTTCGGATTCCTCCTGCTCCGCCTCCGCCTCTGGTTTCCGATCTGTCCCTTCCAGAGGCTCCTGCTCCGCATCTTCCTTCTCCAACCCCTCCGCCTCCATGCTGGCGGAGACAGGAAGCACGGCAGCCGTAAAGCGCTGCGCCGTGTGCCGCACACCGCGTGCGACGGCCGGCGGGGCCGCGGGGGCGGAGATGAATGGAAGGACCTGATCGGGTGGAGAGAGCGGAAGTGGGGGCCGGGCCAGTCGCGAGCTTCGGAGCTGGAAGGCGGGAGCGAAGTCGGGATGGCGGGATGGCGGCGGGACAGGCGGGGCCGGTGGGGCTCGGGGCTGGAGCGACTGGAGGCGAGCAGGTAGGTCCCCAGGTGAACGTACCCTAGCGAACGCCTCGGCGAGATGGAAGAGAGTGGGCGGCGGGCTCTTCTGGAAGTGTGGGGAAACTTTGGAAGTTTGGAGAGCTTTCTGTGTTCTCAGCGCTCAAACTAGCGTTTCACGCAAGGGACCCGGTGCGACTCCGGTTGGGGGATGATTCACCTCTTAAAATTGACTCAAATTTCAGTTTTTAAAAACGTCTTGAGTTTTGAAGTTTGAATGATTTTTCAAAATTTAACTTCGAGTTCTGAGTGTTTTTAAGTTTTGAAAATGTAGCTTAACTTTGCAAATACACGTTTTGGAAATTTAGATTTTAAAGATTTCAGTTGTGACCTCAGTTTAAAACGTTTTGTTTACTTTAAAATATTAGTTTTCAATTTGATTTTGTAAATGTCCATAAAATTTTAATGAGCAGCAGTTATTTCTCTTGTTTTCACAACGTTATTGGGCGCCTGTCGTACATTTGTATTGACACGTGATGCATATGGATATAATTATAAACACCTGTTGTCATGTGTGCGCGCGGCCCCGACCGAGGCGACCCCGGGGCGGCGCGCTTCACTCTGCTCTCCCGGGACGTGAGTCGGCTGCGGGCGGCGCGGGGCCGCTGGGCCGGCGGTCCTTGCACCCCAGCTGAGGCCTCTCTCCTGCGGGTGGTGGTGCGGGCGCGGCCCGGCAGGGGGCGCCGTCCGCAAGCTCTTGGCACCGCGATTTCTCCCACGCGCACCTGCTGCTGGGCGGACTGCAAAGACGAGCCGCCAGGAACGCGGACCACCGTGCAGCCGGCTTTCTGGAAGAGGCCCCGGACGAGTGTAAGGATAATATAAGCCCTCCCTCGCTGCAGCGGGACAGGATTTCCGATCCCTCTGGAACGGGAGGGTGGGCAAAGCCAGGCAAGGGGTCCGCAGCTACCATCCGAGGTGACAGCTCCTGCCAGGCAGGCTTCCCGGCATATTTCTGCCGGAACATGGCAGCACGCTCTTTCGTGGAGTGGGCGAAAGATCTAAGAAAACAGCCTCCTCGAGTTCTTACACCACTTATATTAATTTTATGGAAGAGAACTTTTTGTCATTTGCTCGCCGCTTCTTTTTTGGAGGCGGGAGGGGGCGGTAAAGGGAATTGAATTCCGGTCTTCAAAACACCAAGGATGAAAGGAGAGCGCAACTTGGTATTGCTTCAAAAGGTGGGGGGTTGGAAGGGGGCATATGGGGGAATCGAGGATGCCAGTGTACAGGTGTTATGCCCTGATGGTAATTTATGCTGTTTTCTCTACTTTGTGTGTATTTGAAACTGCCAGTAATAAAATGTTTATGCACTTAAATATCAGCATAACGGAAAGGCCCATGGGACCTCCAAAATAAAACGAAAACCTTGGGCCAAGAGGTCCTTCCCGTTCTCCACGAGCACCATGACCCTTTCCCAAACTCCATGAAAGGTCAGTCTCCCTGGAGACCCCTTCTTACATAAGCAGTTTCTTGTGTATGTACCTGGGGATCGTTTATTTATTATCTTTTTATTATTATTTTCAGTCTTACAAGTTCATCTGTGAGCACAAACGAGAACGTGCCCAACTCTTCAAGTTTTCTTACCTGCACTAAGGGTCCACGCATGCGGCATCAATGACAACCTGTCAAAAGCTTAAGTCCTTCGAGCCGGATTCGAACCAGCGACCTAAGGATGACCACAACCGAACATCTACAGTCCTCCGCTCTACCAACTGAGCTATCGAAGGATTGGTGGTATGGTTTGTCAGAATACCTTGAATAAGGTGTAGCCCAGTGGTTTTAACCACCTTTTTAAAACAGGCAAACATGATTTTTTCTAGGGTGCTACAAATGTTCTAAAACTGATAGGGGTGGTGATGATAGAGATATATTAAAAAATTAATACCCTTGAACACTTAAGCTTTGTGCTTTTTGCTGTCTTTTTTTTTTTTTTTTAAGATTTTTTATTTATTTATCTGAGAGAGAGAGCACAAGCAGAGGGGCCAAAGGAGAAGCAGACTCCAGGCTCAGCAGGGAGCCTGATGCGGGGCTCCATCCAAGGACCCTGAGCTGAAGGCAGATGCTTAACCAACTGAGCCACCCAGGCACCCCTGTTTTAGGTCATTAATAAAAGAAAACAACATGACCCATGTTCTGTGTCCTGCTCACTTAGGTATAATATGGATAGGACCATCACCCTTACTTATTTCTCCTGCTGTCCCTCTGTCCCTTCTGCTTACCACCTCTCTATTAAAGTGATCGATAAATGACAATTTATCCTAAATATGGACAGCTGGTTAAAGAGGGACCAGCCATCTTGAAGCGGACATACTGCCGAGTTCATTTTGGAAACATTGCAATTCTTTTTGAAGGACGATGAAAATAATGTATAGACACAAATGTACTTGACCCAAAACATGAGAGGTATTGTGTGTGTGTGTGTGTGTGTGTGTGTGTGTGTGTTTAAGAATTGAGTGGCTCGTATTTAGTGGAGCAAGTAAATGAAACCCACCCCTCCCCAGATTTAAAAAAAAATATGTAGACATGTGTTTGTAGGGATGCTGTCACATACTGCTAATGAACACTTATAATGGCATTTGGCTTCCTGGCTAAACACTGATGGAGAAAGTAGGAAGCCATCTGGACAGACTTTTCTTGATGATGTATCTATAGAAAAGATGTCTGGTGAATTTATAAAAGATTATTGCGTATTAAAAATCAAAGTACTTCACAACTGTAGTCTTGAAGAACTAAATTTTTCTTCAAAAGGTCCTGTCCAGTGATTTCCGTGAGAAATCTGCAACACATAATTCATATTTAATTCAGTTATTCAGTTTCCTCTCATGAGAAACTAGGAATATATGGTCTGGTACATTTCTTTCCAATAATCTAACCTAATCTGGAGGAAATGTGGGAAGCTAGAGTAGAAAAGGCTTAGAGAAACGAGTGGTTTCTGTGTGAGACCATCTCTTTCACGTATCGAGTGTCCTGACAGAGACTTGAACACCACAGACTTGAAAGCAGCCAAACTCTAGGATCTAAGTTCACATTGTCTCTCAAATAAAAGCTTCCCCAATTTTCTTTCTTGTTTTTAATGGAAAAAAATGTTTAAATTTTACTTAAGTCTCTTAGAACACACAAACATTGACACAGTAGTCATCACACAGGACAACACTCCCTTTCAGACGTCTCTCCTCATCGTGGAAGCCTCCCTTGCCATAACGCAGCAGCTAATACAAATTTCTTTCTCTTTTCTCTCTTTTATAAACTTCCAAACTCTCTCCCTTAGACAGTGCTCTTTGGCTTTTGACTTTGAGTGTCTCCTCATCTTCAGCATCTGCCTTTTTTCTCGTGTAACTGTCTAGCTTTTCCAGTAGGTCAGTCCAAACTTTACTACCCGATCTACCAATCTCTCTCTTTTTTTAGAGTTTAAATTCAAGGTAGTTAAGATATAGTGTATTATTAGTTTCAGAGGTAGAATTTAGCGATTCATCAGTTGCATATAACACCCAGGGCTCATTACATCCAGTGCCCTCCTTAATGCCCAGTGACCCCATCCCCCACCCACCTCCCCTCCAGCCCCAATTTTCACAAAGGGCACAATGGGACCTGAGGAAAGGTTCTGTATTTTTCTCATCAGCCAGTGCTAGGTAATGTACAAGTGCTCATTTGAGATCGAGAGCCTCATGTGTCAGTCACGTGGTATCACAGAGTTGATTTAAGTCTGAAATGGTTCTGTAGCTAACTGACTCAAAGTTCCTGCTCCAAAAGCCTACAGACAATATTCCAATGGGATACTCAGCGTAAAAAGAAACGAACTGTTGATAGATGTAACAACAGGGATGAATCTCCCTTACCCTGTAGGCAGGTACAAAAGGCTACATAGGACATTCTTACAAGCACAAAACTAAAGGAACAGAAATTGTCAGTAGTTAGCAGGGTAGAATGTAGGGGCAGGAGTTAACCACAAAAGGAGCATGGGGAGGTTGGGGGTGTGATGTAACTATTTCATATCTTCATTGTGGGTGTGGTTATATGACTGTACATTTGTCAGAACTCGTGGCACTAAAAAGGGGCATTTTTTGTAAATGTTGCCTGAATTTTTAAAGTGGGAAAAGAAACTTCCAAAAAATTAAAGCAGGTGAAAAGTTTAAGTATAGGTTGGAATTTATTAGAAATCAATATAATCCTATTATCAGACTAAAAAAGACCTGTCCGATCATCTCAATAGTGCAGAATAAACAAGACAAAATCAGGATGCATTCATGGATCAAGTCTCCGCCAACTAGTAATATAAGAGAATTTCACCAACCTATAAAAGACTAACCTGAAAGGATAACCCTACTGTTAGCATATTTAATAGTGAAAGACTGAATGCTTCGTCACTGAGATCAGGTCTAGAACAAGGCTATCCGACCTTGACTTCTATTCAGTATCACCCTGAAGGTTCTAGCCAGTACAAGTGATGAAAGAAATAAAAGCAAAGATTTGGAAAGGAAAGGCAAAACTATCTCTACTCACATATGATGTGATCATTATGAAAAAATGCTGAAGAATTACTGTAAAGCTACTGAAAATTATAAGTTTACCAAAGCTACAGGCCACAAATAAATTATAATTCTATTTATTAATAAGTATTCTGGTTTATTAGCAATGAACAGCTGGAACTGGAAATGTAAAAATTTGGAAGGGTATAAAAAGTGAAGTTTTTAGAGATAAATTTAACAAAAAATACAATAAAAACAACACATTCTATGACAGAAAATTCCACATTTTTCAGATGCAAATTCTTCCAAACTGACTTACACATTGAATGCCATCCCAATCAAAATCTCAAGGAGCAGTTTTGTAAAAATGACAAGCTGACTCTAATTTACATGGACTGCCAAAGGTGCAGAACCAAAGCAGTTGTGAAGGAGAAGAGCAGAGTCAGAGGACTTAACACCACCTGGTTACAAAACTTACTATAAAGCAAGAGAGAGTCCAGAGAAATGGACCCGCGTATCTCCATGAGCAGTTGGTTTTGGCAGAGGCGCCCAGATAATTCAGTGTGGAACAAATAGGCCTTAACAAACGGCGCTGGAAAAAGTGCATATTCACATATTCACACGCTTCTAAGTGAACTCAGACCCTACACAGCATAACGGACAACACTTAAAATGGATGAAGACCTAAACATAATGACTAAAACCGTAAAACTTCTAGAAGAAAAACTGGGAGAAAATCTTTGTAACTTTAGATTAAGCAAAAAATTCTTAGAGCACAAAAAGCATAAACTATAGAGAAAAAAAACGATAAATTGGACTTAAGGTATAAAAAAAAATCTCAAAAGTTACTTAAGATAATTAAAAATCAAGTGACAGGTTGGGGAAAAATATGTGCAAAACATTTAGGTAAGTGTTTAAGTGATAGATGATAAAGGACTTGGGTCCAGAGTGTATAACACACTTACACAACTCAATAGTGAGCCATTTTGAGGTTCCTCAAAAAGTTAAAAATAGAGCTACCCTAATGACCCAGCAATCGCACTATTGGGTATTTACAAAAAAGGTACAGATGTAGTGAAAAGAAGGGGCACCTGCCCCAAGTGTTCAGAGGAGCAATGTCCACAGTAGACAAACTGGAAGGAACCAGTATGTCCTTCAACAGATGAATGGATAAAGAAGATGTGGTTCACTTATACAATGGAATATTAGCCATCAGAAAGGATGAATACCCACCATTTATATCAACATGGATGGAACTGGAGGGGATTATGCTAAGTGAAGTAAGTCAAGCAGAGAAAGACAATTATATGGTTTCACTCATATGTGGAACATAAAGAATAGCATGGAGGACATTAGAGGAAGGAAGGGAAAACTGAAGGGGGGAAATAGAGGGGGAGATGAACCATGAGAGACTATGGACCCAGGAAACAATCTGAGGGTTTCGGGGGGGGGGGGGAGGTAAGGGTTAGCCCAGTGATGGGTATTAAGGAGGGCACGTGTTGTAATGAGCACTGGGTGTTATACTCAAACAATGAATCATGGAACACTACATCAAAAACTAATGATGTATGGTAAATGATTTGGATAGATAGAACAAAATGATTTGTTCCCAAAACAAAATGTACAGATGACCAATAAGCCCATGATACAGAGCCTCAACGTTATTATTCATTAGGGATATGCATTTTACAAGCCTCAGTGAATGAGACTTCCTGTTGGCTTCACATCCTCACCAGCATTTGGTGTTGTGTTTTGTATTTTGGCCATTCTAACAGGTGTGTAGTGGCTTCTCATTGGTTTTTCAATTTACAGCTCCCTAATTACATATGATGTGGAGGATCTTTTATTTGCCACCTGTATATCTTCTTTGGTGAGTTGTCCAGATCTTTTGCCCAAGTTGTCTATTTTATTGTTGAGTTTTAAAAGCTCTTTGTATATTTTAGATAGCAGTGCTTTGTCAGATATGTAAATTTTGCAAATATTTTCTGCCAGCATGTAACTTCTCCTCTTATTCTTCGGACAGTGTCTTTTTGAAGAAGTTTTTAATTTTAATGAAGTCCAACTTCTCGATTATTTTTTTTCATGAAGTATGCCTTTGGTGTTGCATCTAAAAAGTTGTAACACACACCTGTACACAAACTTATTGCCATGTTCGAGGCTACCTACATTTTTTCCTGTCATCTTCTAGTAATATTACAGTTTTGCACTTTACATTTAGGTGTATGATAATTTTGAGTTAATTTTTGTGATTCATCTTTTTTGCATGTGGATATTCAGTTCTACCACCATTTGTTAAAAATACTGTTGATTGATTTTTGACATAGACGACAAGGTAATTCTATAGAGAAAGGATAAGCTTTCAATAACTGATGTTGGTACAACTGGACATCCATTAAAAAAAAAATCTTTGACCCTACATCAAAACGACGTAAAATAATTAATTCTAGTTTGATCAGAGATCTAAATGTAAAAGATAAAACTTCCAGAAGAAAATCTCTGTGATCTCTGGTTAGGCAAAAAATTCTTAGAACACCAAAGAACACCAAAAATACAAGGTATAAAAGGAAAAAATGATAAATCGGGCTTCATCAAAATTTTAATGTTTGCTTTTCAAAAGATACTGCTAAGAAAATGAAAAGTCAAACCACAGACTGGGAGAACATATTTGCAGGACAAACACCTGAGAGGCCAGACTTTTATCCAGAATATATAAAGCGCTCTTAGAGCTCAAGAAGGAGGCAAACGATTCAATTTGTTTAAAGAAGGCAAGGATTTCAACAGTCACTTCACCAAAAAAGATAAACAGGTGACAGCTCCCTGTAAAGGTAGACATCATTAGTCGAGGGAAATGCAAATTAAAACCACATGAGATGCCTCTAGGCACTCATTGTAGGAGGCAGAATTCCAAGACGGCCGCCAGATTTCCACCCATTTCTCAGAATAGCGGAATAATCCCTGCCCCGTAAACGTGGGTGGGACGTGTAAACGTGTTGTGTTAGTTACAAATTTGAATGGCTAATATTTAAAAGACTGCTCCAAGTATTGTCTAAGATGTAGAGAAACGAACTCTCATCCACTGCTAAGAAGGTAAGATGTTACAGGCACGTTGGACAACAGCTGGTAGTTTCTTTGAAAGTTAAATATACACCTACCGTGAGGCGCCTGGGTGGCGCAGTCGTTAAGCGTCTGCCTTCGGCTCAGGGCGTGATCCCGGCGTTCTGGGCTCGAGCCCCACATCGGGCTCCTCTGCTGGGAGCCTGCTTCTTCCTCTCCCACTCCCCCTGCTGTGTTCCCTCTCTCGCTGGCTGTCTCTCTCTCTCTGTCAAATGAATAAATAAAATCTTTAAAATTATACACACACACACACACACACACACACCCCTACCATAGGATCCAGCAATCCCACTCCTATATATTCACTGAAAACAAAACACATGGCTTATACCCCAAATATTTATGGCCATGTAATAATTTGCGAAAACCGCCATCACAACGTACCGCATACTGGGTGACTGAAACAAATTTCTCTCCTCACAGTTCTGGAGGCTGGAAGTCCAAGATCAAGGTGTCAGCAGGACTAATTTCTTCTGAGGCCTCTGCTTGGCTTGAAGAAAGGTTCCTTCTTGTTTCCTCTGTACACTCATGCCCCTAGTGTTTCTCTCTGTATCCTCATCTCCTCTTCCTACAAAGATACCGGTCAGATTGGGTCAAGGCACCCTACCAGCCTCATTTGAATGTAGTAACTTCTTTCAAGGCCCTATTTCCAAATACAGTCTCAGTCTGAGGTACTGGAAATTAGGGCTTTAACATATATGAGTGGGGGGCACGTAATTCAGCCCATAACAGGCAGTCTCATTAATAATAATAAAAACAGTAACAAAAAATTTTCATCAGTTGGTGAATGAACAAATTCTAATACATCCCTACGATGGACTACTGAACAGTAAAAAGGAACTATGGCTACATACATGACAAGGATGGATCTCAACAGCATTGCGCTGAATGGAGGAAGCCAGGCTCAAAAGCTGCATCTGTAGGAGTCTATTCTAGAACCATCTGGCAAAGGCAAAAGTACAGTGACAGCAGATCAGCACTTCTGAAGGCACAAGTCAACTTCCTGGAGAGATGAAAAGGTTCTATATCATGAGTGTTGTGGTGGTTATATGATTGAATATACTTTTCAAAACTCATCAAACTATACACTTAAAAAGGAATTAATTTTACTGCGTTTAAGTTACATTTCAATAGCGGTCATTAAAAACAAAACAAAACTAGTTAACCATACAAAGACTTCAACATGATTGGATGTCTTGCTGGGCAGTCTGCTTCTGGTGGCACACAGCCCCCTTATCGGATTCCCAATTGACTTGTTTACTTTTCTTTAGCCTGTAGTACTTAACTATTTTTAACACATTATACAATTACACAAATTTGTTTTTATCATATTTTAAAATTTCCAGTACTTTCAAGCTGATGTTGTCAATATTATATCCAACAGTTGTAGTTGTCCTAAATGCCACATTTGGAAAATGAGATGTCCCTTCTGGAAGTTTGAGAGCTAATGGGCAATCCACCACACCCTTCCTTACCCTTACCCTGACAAGATAATTTATGATCTGAGTTGTAGAAGATCTATAAGCCAGGGTCCCAGAATGGAGCGGAGCCCACCCGCCAAACCATGTTATATGACGCGGAAATAAGAATTTCTGGCTATGAGCCACCCTGATGGGCAGGAGGGAGGGAATGCTTGTTACTACACCGTAACTTAACCTATTCAGGTGGACACAGGAAATTTGAAAGTCTGAATCCGCCAAGAAGGCTTATTCGCCTTCAAGGAAAATACCGAACAAAAATGTGTGAACTTCTGTGCCAAGAGCTATGGTAAGAGTATTCAGATTTTTTTTCTTATAATTATCCATTTTATATTACCGAGTGAAGAAAAAACTCGGTGAAGTTTTGCCAAGAGTCTTTCTGTCAGCCTAATGTCATGTTATCCTATTTTAAGAGATGTATTTTTTTCAGTCACTCCAAGAAATGGGTTCTGGGAAAATGTTCTGAAATAATTGCTAATAATAGGCTGAGGCTCTTTGTGGAATTCCTAAGTGTGTTGAGCTAAAAGTAGAACCAATTTATTGGAGTGAATACAAATCTTGGATTGGGATCTAAACATACTATGTCGATTTTTCAAGATTGGAAACCGCGGGAGCTCCAGCAAAAAGGATTTAATTTAAATGCTTGGACAGAGGCGTTTCAGCTGCTCTGTGTCACGTGCCACGGCAGCCGTAGTGACTGCCCTTGTCCTTTTCTCTCTCAGAATCTCAGAATCTCTCTGCTTTCCTTTTTTCTTGATAGCTTCTCCCAGCCATTTGGTCTTCGGGAGTAGGCTTCCCCAAAGACAGACTAAAAATTATAGCATGAGTCTTCAAATCCAAACCCTCCTAATTCCTTGCTGCTCCTGAAAATTACCATTCAAGATCACTTTTCAGGGTTGAGTTTTATAGCAAACTATGAGTAAACAGACTGAGCATGCTAGTCTGAGAAGTTACACGACTGTGTCATGTATGTGCCGTGGGTACTTCGTGCCTGGAAGATAGAGGCAACCTGGTCGCTGTCTTGCCCCCACTTGTAGTCCTATTGGGAGGGCGTGTACCCGCTGCAGCCGGTTTTCTCTGGACGCGTCCCGCCGCAGGGACCTCCCCAGGTGCGGGCGGCTGCCCACCCGCGCGCTGGTAACTCGAAAGGGACGGCTCTATGTGAATTGTCCTCCACTCCTGCCGTGTGCAGAGGGAGCAGAGGCGGTGAGCTGGTCCTGTCCGCATCTCCGATTTGTGCAGAAAGGGCAGGGTGCGGGAGGGGTGTGGATTTGGGGTAGATGGTGCCAGCAGGGTGGCTGTATGTGGGCGGTGGGTCCGGTGACGTTCATGATGCTACTTCCCCCTTTGGGGTAGGTCTGAAATTGCTCCAGTGAAAGGCCCCTTGGGAAATTACCAGGGTGACCCGGGATCCGCGACTCCCCAGGGGCGGGGTCTGGAGACCTAGGGGGCGGGGCGCGCCTGGCAGCCGCGCGCGTGCGCCCTCCTCTCCGCTGCTTTGCGCCGGGGCCCGCCTGGGGCGCGGGGTGTAGCGCGCGAGCCGGGGAGCCGGGCGGCAGTTTGCAGAGCTGCGCGCCGCAGCCCCGGAGCCGGGGCGGGAAAAGTGAACGAAGCCTGCTGGGCAGGTCTTCCGCGGAGCCGGCGGCCCTTCCCTGCAGCAGCCGCGGTCGCAGTCCGCTCCGGATGTACTGCGTGCTTGTAAATAGGAGAGCTCAGCGCGCTCTTGTCTGAACGGAAAGTGCAACCTGTCCGCCGGAGACCCGCGGGAAGGGATTATTCCCCGACGTTCCGGAAGGATCTAAATTTTACGGTGGCTTCGTGGGAGGAGCCTGGGATTTCCAAAAGTCTCGTCCTTCGAGCCGGATTCGAACCAGCGACCTAAGGATACCCAACTGTCGCACCTACAGTCCTCCGCTCTACCAACTGAGCTATCGAAGGACTCCTGGGAAGGGCTGTTATAGGATTCCTAAAATAATGTCTCTCCAGATGGTTTGCGTTGGTAATGTTCATATTCACTTTTAAAAGTGCAGCCTTAAGCTGTCTTCTTCGACACCGAATGTATTTTATGCGGTGATCTGGATATCTGGTGCATGGGTTTATAAATCTGTAAAAATCGTTGGGTTGTACATCTAAGACCTTAGAATATTACTTATGTCTATCTCAAGAAAAAAACCCAAAGGGTATCCCATGTCCTCCTACCGTAGGAATAAGACAGCTGAAAATAACGCCTTGGATTACGCCCAATTCCTTCCCTGCTCTCTGGTTACTTCCTCCTTCTTCTCCCCAAAATGTCATAGTTTGCTCAATAAATGATACAGTTGCCCTAAATACAGGCAACTAGGTTGGAGAAGATCCCTGGGTTGTGAACAGAGCAATGCCCCCTGCATTTTGGGACATTGCAGTAAATGGGAAATCGTGTATATTCATGACTCTAACGACGAAAAATGTGGAGTGTTCCTGTGTGCGTGTGTGTGTGTAAATTTTTTTTAGTTGGATAAACGATTTGGGTGGTTCATATTCTATTGCATAATTATAGTAGAGCAATTAAAATGAAACAAGTTCTTGAAATTCTTAAATGGAAATATAAATATTCCTTTTCCAAAGCAAATCACCCAACATTGAGTTTCAACAGAGACGGATCAGTTCCCTTGCACCTTCTGCAGAAGCAGGCGGATGGAGAGCATGCTACACTCCCCGGGCAGAAAGGCCTCCTCTGCAATATATTTAAGGAAAAGATTAAGTGAATTTCTCTATAAAACATCTGGGCTTATTAAAATAAAATTTCTACAAAACTATATTATTGAAAACATTCTTCCAAATTTTTCTGCAGATGTCAATCACCAACCAGTGCCTCCTGCTCGAACTGCTGAAAGCACGTGTTGTTCTTGAACTCAGTAATTAAATCCCTTTCCATGAGAAACTAAGAGAATAGCGCCTAGGAACTTTTCTTTCAGTGTTCCTAACCTGATAGAGAATTTGCAGCTAGAGAAAAAGGATCCTAAGCAGTGGACAGTTTCTCTTGACGTTATCAGGTGTCCTTGAATACCAAGCGGAAAATAGCAAAGTTGCCAACAAGTGGTGAAATTTTGGGCTGGTACTGGACTCGTTACTGGGACAACATTTAGAGGAACAGAAGTCCCCAGAAGGGAAACAGGAATCAGTAAGCCCACCTTTCCCCTCCTCCAGCCTTGCATTCTTCTCCTAGTTTCCCCTCTGGCAAAGCCTAACAGGGGGGCAAGCAGGACACCAGTAATGTGGTTTCCGGAGGCTCATACCTTATCAGGGCAGATTTAAAAAGGATTATTGTCTTAGTTGGCTCAGGCTGCTGTGACAAAGGGCCACAGACTGGGCGGCTTAAACATCAGACAGTGCTGGAGGCTGGAAGTCATGACCCAGGTGATGGCCATTTGGTTCCTGGTGAGAGCCCTCTTCTTGGCTTGCAGATGGTCATGTCCTGGCTGTGTCTTACACACGGAGTAAGCTCTCTGGTGTCTCCCCTTATCAGGACACTAATCCTATGATATCAGGGCCCCACCCTTACAACCTTATTAACCGGAATTACTTCCCTATTCCAAATACAGTCACATTGGGGGTTAAAGGTGAAATATAAGAATTTGGGGTGAACCCAATTCAGTCCAGAGCGGAGAGCTTAGAGTTGGGTCAATAGTTTAACAACTGGTAAAACTTCCATGTGAATTTTAAAATAATAGTCTTGATTTTCATTTAGTCTCTGTGGAAACTGAGTGTTGGAAAATGTAATTCCCAACCCAGCATTACTGGAAACCAGCACTCCCAGCTCAGGGTTGAAAGCCCCCAGACAAACCAGTCACTCCCAGTTCAGTCAGTCATGCCAGTGCCCAATCTGTGGATCTGAGCTGTGGAATTGGGCTATGTTCTGTTACTAAATTCCACACCTACACCCCTAAGGGAATCATGGAAAATGAATAGGGAGGGGAAAAAATGGAGGCCAAACTGACTTCTGCAGCTGGGCAAATTCCGTCCTGGGAAGAGTAGGGGAAAGCACCCAGATGTTGGAGAGAAGCAGGGGAAGGCTGACCTTGAACCAAGTTTTGAAATGAATGGTGGTCTCTACACCCACTTGGAACACCTGAGTTGTGAACTCTCTTGTGTAAGTTGTGGGGAGGCAAGTAGATGGAAGGTTTCTTCCCTCAGAAGGTGATTCATCCATTGTTATCAGCCCTGATTGCAGTGAGCAAGCAAAATGGAAGCGCCAACGTCAAGGTCATTTTAAGGATCTTGGAAAGGCCTGCTCTGCATAGAGACAGAGAGTCACTTTCTTAAATGAGGTGTTTCTCCTACATTCAAATTTTGACCACTCGCTTCAGTGTCATTGAGAGTAAAAACTAACACTAAACCAAAGAGAGGAAGTCTCCAAGGACGGGATATTAGGAAAGGCAACAGTTGAAGGTGTAGATGTTGGTTGAAGGCCTTCATATGGTTTTCCTGCACGTGATGGGCTTCTGGCTCCGAACCGGCACCGAGCACAATACCTACTAGTACCCACTAGGTCCAGAAGAAAAAGACTCGAATACTACCTTTGTCTTTTTGCAAAGACTCTGGATCTAAACCTGCAGTCATAATTATCTCAGCATCCTAGTAATGTTTACCTTGGAAAAATAAAACGTAACTTATACACCCTTTGAACAAACTCCGGACTACAGAAGCCAGAAAGGAGAAATTCACTGGGACGCGCGCCCCCTCGTGGCCATGTGTCCAGGAACGGTGATTTTTTTTTTTTTTTAAAAAAGCCAGACAGCGGATCCTAAGGGGCATCTATAGGGACTCCGGAGAATTTGTTTCTGGAGCCAGGAGAGTCAACTGGTGAAAATTTTAGGGGTGCAGGGACTTCAGGAACTATTGCGAAGGCCAAAACCGAGCCTCATTGCTTGAGAAACTTGGTTTTTCCTCCTGGATGCGCCTGCAATTCCTTCCAGTTTCCTGGTTCCTCGTTAGGATTCCAGGTTGAATTCTTGCCCGGTTTCTAAGACGAGGCTTTCCGAGGCCTCCCTGGCCCGGACTCCGCCGCCCTCTGAGGTCTTGTACCGACAGGATCCAGAACTGTAGGACAGGTGGCAGGTGGCGCCGAGGGCCGGAATCCCTACTGCTCTGCTGCCCCGCCCTTGGTTCCTGTGGTCAACGCCGCCGCGAAGAGGTGGCGGCGCGCCCCAAATTGCCGCCGGATGTCAACGTGGGTAAGAGAGGCGCGGCCGCGCGTCAGGGCGGGGAATTAGCTCAAATGGTAGAGCGCTCGCTTAGCATGCGAGAGGTAGCGGGATCGATGCCCGCATTCTCCACTTTTATGTTCTCTTACCCGTCGGCCTGTACTCAACGATCCTCTAAATACCGAGCTAAAACATCACCAGCTGGGCGCAGCACGCATTTCCTAACAAGGGTGGCCTTTCCTGCAAAAGGCACGCTCTCTGTTGTTCCTTCGTCTTCAGAAAGTGCTAGGACAGGCATGGTTGAGTTCTTTAGGATTTCTCAAACTTTTTGCATATTTGAGTATCAGTCCCTGCCAGGTGGATTTACAAATCTGCGCTTCAATTATTTATGCATTAATATTACCTTTTTATTCTCGGAATCTATTTCTCACATGTCCGACCTATTGAGGGCAACCTCAAGTTCTTAAAACAGAAACGAATGATCCCCATTTCTTAATGACATGGTGAAGAGTCATATAATGTGTAGGTATGTTTGAAATGTGTTTTTTTTTCAAATACATGCATTAATTTAATAATTAATTTAATACCTACGTGAATACTCTTCCTCTTCTGGGGTCGTCTGGCTGCGTCTTTGCAGGTGGTGGTGATAATGCTGATACTGATACTGGACTATGGCAGAATATGGGCCCATTATGGGAGGGTGGAGAATCTCTGTGGTGCCTTAGGGAGAAGCTCAGCCCAGGACTAGCTAATAAACTTTGCATCCAAAGCCCAAATGTTATCTTTGAAAAGAAAATTGGATCATTTTTCTTCTTTACTCTTTTGCCCGAGTTCGCTTTCAAAAAGCAAGAAGTTAAGCAGGAGCTATCAGTTTAGACCAATGTTCAGTCCTTAATAGGTATAGTTTCCAATACATTTTAGGGAGTGGTTCTCAAAACACTACCCCAATTCCAGAAGCCTGGGCTTCTGTGTTCTGACATACACCAAAGTTTCAGAATCATTAAAAAATAAAAGCTCTGAAGCATAGGAAGGAAAATACAAAAAATTGCCAGGGACAAAATTCTCACACAATTCTTTGTACTTTGATGTAATATCTTTGTAGTTGAGGACTCTTCCATAGGTGCTTGGCATCACATTTTTGAGACAGGGGAGAAGTGGGATTCATATATCTTAATGAGATTGGCCCAAAATTAACAAATGCTTTCTATTGTTAAGAGAAAGCTCTATCTTTTGAGCTAATTCCCCAAATGGGTAGAAAATCCTGCCCAGGTGATTCTATACCCACAAACTTTTCTCAACCAGGATTGAAAACCCTGTTACAGAATTAAACCGAGAAGGAGTAGTAGTGCCCCTGAATGTCATCCCGCCCTGATACCAGCCAGCTGCCCTCAGTTCGGCATTCTTCACCTGGAAAAACTCCTTTCCAGAGACGCGGGACTCTAAGCCCACCAGGGGGCGCGCGTGTCCCACCAATTACCCTCAGGTCATGTCCTTACGCAGGTAGCGTCCTTCCTCCCTGGGTTCCGGATCCCGGGTGGGGGAGCGGAGACGCGTCTGCAGCCCCCTAGCCCAGCGGGGCTGCCTCTGCTCCGCCTCGTCAGAGCGCGCTATTTCTCGGCGGCCCCCAGCTGTATTGTATGGAAACTATGGGGTGGAAGTCTGATCGCGCGTGTTAGTCATTGTTACAGAAATTAGTAATTTTAAAAATTGGATTGGCTGTACATCGGGAATAGTCTTAGTAGATGCACATCGAGGATTTATGTAGCTGAGATACGCCTTTATATGATGGGGATAAAAAAAAAAGTTACAAAACACGAACTCCTTCGAGCCGGATTCGAACCAGCGACCTAAGGATGCCCGAAGAGCTTCCACTACAGTCCTCCGCTCTACCAACTGAGCTATCGAAGGAATCACACTGCCGCGTGTACTCGTAGAGAATGCCATCTGTGCGCGAGGTTGGGAGCCTGTAGGTGCGAGTTGTGGACCCAGCCGCGCTGTTCACAGGTCTGTCCTAGCCGCGTCCATTTTTTTTTTTTTTTTTTTTTTTTTTTTTTTTTTTTAATAATAATCCAGCACCTCCTCGGAAGTGACACTCAAAGGTCCACTGCCCTGGAAGGAGAAAACGGGAGCATCCGCTGGTTTTCAAAAAGGAAAATGAAATGAGACACGGGAACGGATTAGAACTTATCAATGAGCACCTTTTATTATGAGGAATGAATTTACCGAATTTTGACTCAACTTATAAATAGGATTTGAAGTGCTTCAATATGCAATTCTAACAGGATAATTAAGAGAAGGAGGAGGAAGAAAAGAAGTATAGGGTTAAACTTTCCCAAACCATACTAAAATGATATTTAATTGAAATTAGTCTTTGTAGATAAACCAGATCATCACACTAATTCTAAACTCAGCAAAAACCTATCGATAGGGAGCTAAAACAACGTTTTTAAATTCTCTATCCTAATACGAGGTAAAAAGTAATGCCATTCAAATACTAGTTAATTTTGCAAAACGTGAGGTTTTAGTCTAGTTTTCTAGTTCAGACAGGACTGTCTGAATCTCAAAAGGTCCACTACTCTCTTTGTTAATGAAATCGATCTGAAGTGGCGTCTGACATCAGGAATCTGTTTTATTCTTCATGTTCCATTAACCATCATTATTGTCCTATAATGGAACCATACACATAAGGCAAACGATCCTCCTTGTGCACGTAGAACATTGAGACCATCTGTGGCACAAAGAAAGATTTCTTTTCTGAATAAGAATTAAAAGCAAGTTGCTCATGGCTTAATTTGGCCATTAACCTCCTCAAGTCTTTATGAAACATCTATTTGAAGAGGGGTCTGAATGAATTAAATATAAAATTTTGTTTCCTCCCCAAGCCCGATTGACTAAGTCATTTTGTAGATGTAGTTAGTATTCTCCATTTTCTCAAAGTACACCTTTCAAAAAGTTAAATGTATGACACTTATACGAATGTAAAAAAAAAAAAAAAAAAAAAAAAGAAGTCCTTCATTTTGTTCCGCTCCGTATTAAAGACGATTCAGACAGAGATTGAAAAGACAGGCCTTAAGCGAGCCTTGGAGGGAGAGGGGAGGGTACAGGCAGTAGATTTGAGGGATTCTGAGATGTGTGTACCACCTGTATTCTTGTAGGTGAAGAATCTTGTGAATATATTATATAATTATATACAATTCTTTTCTGTATATCCTCAAAATAAAATATAACTCCATGTGAAAACGGCAAGAAGCAGGAAAGTGGTGTCCTTTTGGTCTCCTTCCTAAGGTTGCTTCGACACAGCTGGGGGAGGAATTCGGGTCCACCTCCCCACCTCTCTGCCCCGCTCCCTTAACGCGGCGAGAGGAGAGCCTGGGCCTCGCGTGTTCTGAGCCCCGCAGGCGGTACGGGACGCCGCGGGCGCCGGTGCCGTGGGCGCTCCGCACTCCCGGGCTCCAGAGAGCGCCAGGGGACTCCGGAGGTGGGGGTGGGACGGCTCGCAGGCTCCCCTCGAAAACCAAAGCGCGCGGGGGCGCCCCTCGGCCAGAGGGCGTCTCTGTGTGGCTGCGCCCCGACGGCCGCGTTGGGCTCCCACCCGGAGGCCCTCGCCCCCTCTTTCACTTTTCTCGGCTTCTTCACCTGACCCCCGCGGCCCGAGCGCTCCGGGCGGGTTGGGTCGCGGAGCTGCTGTCCCACCAGCTGCCGGAGCCCGCGGCCAGGAAGCGGACTGCTGGGAGCGCGGCGGGCGGGGTCACGTGGTGGGCGGCGGTCACGTGGTGGGAGGGCGGGGCGCGAAGTGCGGCCGCTGGGCGGGGCTGCTGAGCTCCCGGGGCCCCCCGCTCGGACACCCGCGGCCGAGCTCGCCGCCGCATTATCCGCCAGATAAGTGTCCCCTCGTTTTAATGGGGCCCGCGCTGCCGCGCCACAGGTCGCTCCTTCCGTTGTCCCCGCGGTAGGGCTCCCTGCGCGCCTGCTGGCCCGAGGCCCCGCGAGGTTGGAGCCCGGGCTGACGGCCACGTGCGGGGCGGCGCGGTGCTGAGGCCGGTGCCGGGCGCCGGTGTCCCGGGGACGGCTCGGCCCCCCTGTGACGTGTGTTCGCGGCGTAACTGTGTTGTAGTACTTCCTATAGGCAGGGCCTGTTGAACACGAGTTAAAAGTAACTAACGAATTTCGCTGGTAGAAATTACAGCAGCATGGCAGATTATTCAGTAGTGTGTGTGATGTAATGGAAAGCAAGGGGTTTGGAGCCATTAAGGCCACTTGGTTTTGGTTTTTTAATTGACGTATAATTAGCAGTGTTATGTTAGTTTCAGGGGTACAACATAATAATTCAGCATTACTCATTGCTCAGGAGGACGAGTGTCACCATCTGTCACCAGACATCAGCACAATATTATTGACTGTATTCCCTATGCTGTACTTTTCATCTCCCTGACTTAATTTTATAACTGGAAGTTTGTACCTCTTACTTCCCTGTAGCTCTTTCACTCATGCCCCCACCCCCTCCCCCTGGCAACAGCTGGTTTGTTCTCTGTATTTAAAAGTCTGCTTTTTGTTTGTTTGTTTGTTTGTTTCGTCTTCAGAGTCCACTTATAAGTGAAATCATGTGGTATTTGTCTCTCTCACTTATTTCACTTAGAACTATACCCTCCAGGTCCATCCATGTTGTCACAAATGACAAGGCCTCATTCTTTTTTTCCTTTTTTTTTTTAAGATTTTATTTATTATTTGAGAGAGACAGATTAAGGGGGAGGAGAGGCAGAGGTAGAAGCCCACTCCCAGCAGGGAGCCCTCCAAGGACAGGATTTCAGGACCCTGGGATCATGACCTGAGCCAAAGGCAGCCACCTAACTGACTGAGCCACCCAGGTGCCCTCATTCTTTTTTATGACTTTTTTTATGAGTAATATTCCATTGTATGTGCACCTATGTATCTCATCTTCTTTATCCCCTCATCTGTTGATGGACTGGGTTGCTTCCATAATTTGGCTATTGGAAATAACGCTACTACAAATGTAGGGGCGGATGTATCTTTTCAGATTAGTGTTTTCATTTTCTTTGGGTTAATACCCAGGAGTGAAATTACTGGGTCATATGGTATTTCTATTTTTAATTTTTTGAGGAACCTCCATACTGTTTTGGGCAGTGGTTGCACCAGTTTGCATTCCTACAAACAGTGCATGAAGGTTCCTTTTTCTCCACATCCTCACCAACACTTGTTATTTCTTGTCTTTTTGATGCTAGCCGTTCTGACAGGTGTGAGTTGATGTCTCATTGTGCTTTTGATTTGCATTTCCCTGGTGATGAGCGATGCTGAGCATCTTTTCATGTGTCTGGTGGCCATTTGTATGTCTTCTTTGGAAAAAGGTCGATTTGGGTCCTCTGTCCGTTTTTAATTGGATTATTTTTGGGGTGTTAAATTGTGTAAGTTCTTCATATAGTTTGGATACTAACTCCTTATTAAATATATCATTTGCAAATATCTTTTCCCATTTAGTAGACTGCTTTTTCATTTTGTTGATGGTTTCTTTCACTGTGCAAATGCTTTTTTATTTGGCACAGTCCCAATTGTTCATTTTTGCTTTTGTTTCCCTTGCTTAAGGAGATATATCTAGAAAAATGTTACTCAGTCCGATGTGAGAGAAATCACTACCTTTGTTTTCTTCTAGGAGTTTTATGGTTTCCTGTCTCACATTTAGGTCTTTAATCCATTTTGAGTTTATTTCTGTGTGTGGTGTTAGAAAGTGGTCCAGTTTCATCCTTCTGCATGTAGCTGTCCAGTTCTCCCCACACCATTTACTGAGGAGACTTTTTCCCATTGTATAGTCTTACCTCTTTTGTCATAGATTAACTGGCCATAAAAATGTGGGTTTGTTTTTGGAATGTCTAGTCTTTTGTGGTTCTATACAAATTTTAGTGTATTTTGTTCTAGTTCTATGAAAATGCTTTTGGTGTTTGATAGGGATTGCATTAAGTCTGTAGATTACTTTGAGTAGTATGGACATTTTAACAATATTAATTCTTTCAATCCACCGGCATGGAAGATCTTTCTATTTGTTTGTGTCATCCTCAGTATCTTTCATCAGTGTTTTATAGTTTTCAGAGTACAGGTCTTTCACTTCCTTGGTTAAATTTATTCCTAGGTATGTTATTCTTTTTGGTGAAATTGTAAATGGGATTATTTTCTTAATTTCTCTTTCTGCTACTTCATTATTAATGTTTAGAACACATTATTAATGTTCAGGCCACTTTTGAATCCTGTCTCATCCTAGCTGTGTGACCTCTTGAACTTTCTTGTGCCCTATGCAAAATGGGGATGATGATAATAAAGATAATATGGATCCTTAGGGGAATTATTGTGATTATGAAATGAAATAGCATTTGTAAAGCAAAGTGTGTGGGGTGCACTGCTCCATCCCACCCCCAGCGGTTTGAGCAGGGGAACCCTCCCAGGGGACTCTGACAGATTTTCATCTGGGCCCCACCTTTGGGTAATTCAGAGTGGTACGTTCCAGAACACACCATATGAAGCATAAGGGCAACAGTTTAATCCTTAAAACCACAGGTCCCAAACAACGTCACAAAAAATACAGGTGCATGGAATTTAGACTGCATAAGTGATCAGATTTGAGTAAGATTAATTAAGGAAGCCCTTCTAGATGGAGTAAATTCTCTAGACAGTAATTTTGAAGAGGAGATTGATAAAAATCACTTCTGACAAAACTAGAGGCATTTTTCATTGATTCCAGGATCATGCATATATATGTAACCAAAGACTTCGCATTACTTGATTTTTTTTTTTTTTTTTTTTTTTACATTGGGGTCAGCAGTCATCATTGAATGAAAAGTCAGCTACTGGAGTTTTGAGATAAAGTTAAGGAAAGGCAGCAGTACGTACACACCAGGGACCTTTACAGTCACAAACATGTTTCGGGCACTGACTATCCAGGTACTGAATGTGTGCTAAGTGCTTGGACCACATAGCAATAAATGAGACAGTCTCTGTCCCCAGAAACTGTCAAAATTTAAAAGCTCAAAGAATAAGTTTGAGTAGGTCATGGAGTTAATGGTTGTAGCTTGAAGGTATTTAAGTTAATGGAACCTCTGTTATTTAATAAAAGTGTATTCTAATGTAAACATTTGGGTTTTTTTTTAGAAAAAGTCCTGGAATTCTTTGAACCCTAGACTCCAGTTGATTATGCACTTATGTGCTGAGACGCAGGTAGTGAAGATGACTGACCAAGGCTAAACTAAACTAGTCCTATTTGCCGATACAGGCCCTGCCTTAAGGTAGGTCTTTTCGCCTCTGGTACGCTGTGTAGACTGGCTGCAGATATCTCGCATGAAGACTGTCATAAGATGGTTAAAGTACCAACAGATGTTAAGTATTTCCAGGAGTTTCTCAAAATAAAATTTAACATTTTTTTACCTTGAGTTTTTTTTTTTTAATTGATTTGTAACTTC
This sequence comes from Ursus arctos, assembly GCF_023065955.2. Lineage (NCBI taxonomy): Eukaryota > Metazoa > Chordata > Mammalia > Carnivora > Ursidae > Ursus > Ursus arctos. The sequence continues at coordinate 2,629,993 of NW_026622997.1, forward strand.
TCTTTCCTCCATGATTTCTGGAAGTGGTATTCGATACTTGGAAGTGTAAGCTTGAGGAAGGGAAAAGCTGAAAGAGTTAGAAATGTAAGAAAAGTAAAGGAAAGTCTGTAAAACTTTGCCCCACATTAGATAACCATCTGGACAAAGAGTCTAACGTGTCCAGTACCTGACAGGTACTAGGCATCACGCACACTTTACTGACCGAGGCCAGGGACCCTGGGTGCTGACGCGTTCGTCGCAGGCTCTTGAGCACAGGGCGTGGTGCCTTCAGTGCCGTGAGGTCTCTGTAAGTGGTCATTGTTATCAGTGCGTCATAAATTTCAGTGAATGAAAGAATGGTCATAGGTAGCTCTTGTGACACTGTATGACGTAGGAATTAGTATTATCAAAGAGGTAACTTATCCAAGAGTTTATTGTTAAGAAACCCGGTCACGGTGTATCCTGACGTCCGACGATCTGTGTGATACCTTCACCTGTTGATGGTGAACCCTGCAACCACACGCACGAGGGGAATCGGGGAGTCTGGCTGACTGCTCTGGAGAAAAGGTACAGCGTAGAGAACTGGCAGAGGACTTCGGGTTACAGACAAATTTGGTGGAAGGTAAATGAAAGCTGAATGTGAGAACTCATTATCTGATTGTTCCCAGTCCTCTTGGCTACACTGCTTTTCATACAGTCCCCCTTCTCCCTCGAGAAGCCTTATTACAACATGGCTCCCTCAGGCCTATCCCGACTCGTGTCCCACCTCCCTGGGCAAGCCTGTTAGCTGGAGCCCCCCCCCTCACCTTTTTTTTAAACACCTACCGAGTCATTAGCCAAGATCTGTGGAAGGCAGTTTCTTGTCTCCCACTTGGATTCTTACAGGTATTAGGGAGAGGTATCCCTTTTCTGACTTTATTTTACCGTGTTCCCTTTCTGAAGCCTGCTTTGAGTCTGTTGACACTGAACGCTGATACATTTCCAGTGAGAAGACACGTTCCTAGAAGGGGGCCTATGAGGGACCTTCCCAGACACAGCTAACTTTTTTGGATACTATTTCTTCCACTCAGATCCTAGGATTATTCACAGAAGCACTAAGCATTGGGGGCAGTGCTTTATCCTTAATGAGACTGGTGACTGACAGGCTCGTTATTTTAACCTTTACACTCAACATGAATGGATCGGTTTCCTTGTTCTTTGTTACAGGACGGTTGAGGCCTCTTTCCCAGAGGCTCACCCTGGAATCTAGTCATGAGTGCAGAAGATCTCTGAGTTCTAGTCTCTGAAAGTGGCTGAGGTCATTCGGTTACATTTTCCTCTTCATCTCCTGTTCAGAAAGTGACACTGTCTCTTGTTTCTGGAATGCCTAGGCGGTTGTCCCCGGGGCGCCGGGGCAGATAACCATTCTTGAGTAGGATACTTGCTCTCTCCTCAACCTATGGCCCGGCCTCTAACAGGTTTCCGAGTCCGCCCTGGAAACAGGATTAAGCCCCTGCCTTCTTTCAGTCTTTCCTCAGCTCACCTCCCCGAGGCTTCCGGAAGCACATTTGACTGCAGAATGCTGTTATCTCCTTCCCTGAACAGGCGAAACTAGAACCTTATGTTCACAACATTGTGGTTTTGTCTCCCTTTGCTTTTTTTTCTGCGACTGACCTCCCAAGTTCAGATTTATCTCTAGGCTTCTATAGACTCGTCGGCAGCCCCTCACATTACTGATGTCTGGCTTTTTATTCACCTCTGGCTTAGTCCAGTACCATTCAGGCTCTAGTTATGAACAGAGTCTGTGCATTCTACTTCCAGATTATCTGTCCTGAGGAAAAGCCCCTGTAAGATGGCTTTTTAGTTAATTTAGTAGTATTTATATATAGTGTTATATGTATAAAAGATTGTGTTGAGAGTCATAAAGACAATGCAGCTAAATCATTCACTCAACAAGTATTTGAGTACTTACCATGTGCTGGAGAAGTTTCTGAATTCCAAATGTCATCTTGTGTTTTAGGTGGGGTTTTTTGTTGTTGTTGTTGTTGTTGTTCCCCTCCCACAGACTGAACTGTGTCACCCCCCCCCCCCAAATTCATATGTTAAAGCTTTACTGAAGTTTACACTGAACCCTCAGTGTGGCTGTACCTGGAAAAGGAAGGAATTCTAGTTAACTGAGGTCATAAGGGTGGAGCCCTGATGCACTAGGATTAGTGTCCTTACAAGAAGAGCGCTCGCCCCTCTCTTCTGCGTGAGGACACAATGAGAAGGTGGCCTTCTGCGAACCAAGGAGACAGCTCTTACAGAGACGGAATCAGCTGGCCCCTTGATCTTGGGCTTCTCAACCTCAAGAACTGAGAAAGTATATTTCTGCTGTTTAAGCCCCCCAGTGTATGGTGTCTTGTTCTGGCAGCCCGAGCATAGTAAGACACCCAACCCAGGCCCTTCCTAACCTCCTTTCATCAAGGACGCCTTTGCTTCAAAGGAGTTGGGTTAGCTGGTGCTCAGGACCAAGCTCAGGGACAAACGTGGCCTTGGAGATGCTGCCACAGGTCTTAGGTTCAGCAATTCAATTTTTAAATACAGACAAGGAGCTGTAAAACCAGGAAAAAGCCATCTGTTCCAAGCAACCCAAAAGTTGTTTTTAAGCCAGAAATCCAGTAAGTTCATTGACAGAAGGATATGTGGCTTATTGATATTAGTAATACTAGTTCTACCCAGGACAACCCATGACAGTGCTCCTGGCACCCGGGAAATCAAAACATTAAGTAGAGGCTACAGGCTGAGGAGAGGGAGTTGAGGCTTTACCATAGACTTGGGGCATCTTAATATCTACAACATGTGGTCTGGAAATGCTCGCTGGTCGTTCTGTCTAGTCGGTAGAATGTCTATATGAATCAGATATAAGGTCTTCGTTCCTTTGATTTTACTTGGTAAACGCTGATTTCTTAACTATCCAGTCCTGTCACCATCACCTGTTTTTAAATCAGTCACATCAAGTCCCTTCATTTCCTAGGGCCAGACAGTTAAAACACAGCTGAGCATTTATTCTCATCGGATCAGATACTTCCACCCACTGGGTAAGACAGCCTTCTTGAAGGCACGGACCATGGTGTGTGTTTTCATTTCAAGTATCTAACACGAGAAAGGCGCTTACTATAAATGTGTATGTCGGCTGATTTGAAAGATTCCTTGTCTTGTTAAAGGAGACTTGGAGAACAGTCAAGGCTCAGTGTTACCCTTCTAGGAAAGTTACTTCTTGTTCATGAATTTCCTGGTTTCATTGTGTACATAACGACAATATCTCCAAACACTAGGGAGTCCACCTAGTTTAAATCTTGTGATTCCCTGTGCCGGACTTACAGCTGTGACTCGTCTAAACAGGCAAAATACGGAAGAGTTTTAGAATGAAATATAACGTCATATGGACCCAGTGATCTATTAATGACAATATTCAGGGTCCTGGGTAAAGAAAAAAGGAAGGTTTAGTTGGGAGGGGCTGGAGAGTGGAATTTGTGGTGACGCCATCGTGCCCGGAAGTGGGCACCTTCCAATAGTGTGGATATCCCAGGGTTCGAGGCAGTCTTGGGGGGCAGACAGCAAGCAGTATCAGGTGTTCACAACAAAAACAATCTCACCATCTCTTTTTGCTCATACACTAGACAACCTTTCATATGAATTTAGCCTTCCTAAATTTGAGGGCAATTATAAACACACACACACACACACAGCGCCCTAAGTTGTTTCTCGGCGTAAGTTTATAAAGCTGGAATTCTGACTTAAAGTGATTCTTGACTGTCTTCACATCCCCATTCACGATCACCAGGCAGGCCCTGGGACAGCCTTCCAGATATACCCAGAAATCCGGTTACTTCCCCACTCCTGTGACCACTCTGGTCTGACTTGACACTTTTGGTCGCCAGGAGCCTCCTAACAGGTATCCTTGTTTCTACCACTGTCCCCTTGAGATCTGTTCCCAACACAGCAGCCAGGCAGATTAGATCCTGCTAGTCTTCTGCACGGAAACTCCAGAGACTTCTTGTCTCACCCAGTTCGGAGTCCTTACAACGCCTGTGAGGCCTCACATGTTTTTACCTCCGCCTCCTACTCCTTTCTCTTCAAACATTCTGTTCCAGCCACACTACCGCAAACATGATTTTGCCTGCGGCTCTGCCTGATTCCTCCATTTAGAAACTCTTGAAAATAACATTGTGGCTCCTCTGTGCTCAAACGTCACCTTCAGGACACCTAACTGACAACCCTGTTTGATACTGTAACATGCCTCCCCTGTTCCCAGCACTCTGACCACATTCTAACACCAAGTGTTGTTGACTTGTATGTTTATTTGCTATTGTCTACCTCCCTCCATAGACTGCAGGGGGCAGGGATCTTTGCTTTGTTCACTGATAAATCCCAAACACCCAAAACAATGCCTAACACATAGGAGTGATCAATACATGTGTAGAATGAATAAATGGCTGAGTGTGTTTCATTGTTGGTCATTAGCACCTCATCCTTCCAGAGTTTACCCGAACTGGGAAGAGGGAGGGGGAGAGAGAGGCAGAAAAACCCATAACATCAAGTTTGTGAACCCAAAAGCTGATGTTACACACCGAGAACCAGTGTTTCCCATAGACATTGGCTCCCCGTGGAATTCTGGCCTGACCGGGCAGCCAACTTGCCGTCTCCATCACGTTAGAATAGAGAGAACCACCTCAAAAGTGCGGGCTTCTGAACCATCGGAGATTCCGCTTCACAGGGGCTGAGAAGGGGCCCAGGAAGCACATTTTTGATGGTGATTTACCTGTACAGCCAGATTCAGATCCCCGAGTTAGAGCATTTCCACTGGATTGTCCTGAGGCCTGAAGAGAACATTAGGACAACGTTAGCGAAGAGAGGACCGCATATGGCTAGTTGTGCTTTTAGAATCAATGAAGAGGTATGCACGAGTGTGCTTTCTAAACTATTGTGGCCATGGGCATTTTGTCAGTACATGCTAGTAACCCAGGAAGGCTTCAAAGGAATGATAAAGGAAGACAGGCATGGTGGAATTTCCACAGAGGGACAGGGAAATCTCACAAAAAAGTCTTGGTCAGTTGACCGTGGGAATGATTTTCAAGCCACTCAGTAATAGCAAAATCCACTCCTATCTGGGATAGTATTGCCCGTGCTCAGAGCTGAGCTGACCTCGTCCACAACCAGCACAGACTGTAGAAGTGAAAAGGGTACATGGTAGGCACGAAGTGAACGAACACCGGTGGCTGGACCGGCCGGTTTTTTCGACAGGGTGGAGAGTTCAGACGAGTTGGAGATAGAAATGCAGTTTGGATTTTGAAAAAGAAGCCTAAATCTTTAGATGTCACTTTGTAGGGAATTGCAATCTATTGTGGGTTGTTTGGTTCTAGTTCTTCCTCATCATGAAGGGACGAAAGGTTGGAAACGGCATTGTCTTTTAGGAGGTACGCTGTGCTGTCTAGGTGTGGGCGAACAGGAGCGGACGGGTGTGTGAGGTAGTGGTAATAGCAAATTCATCTCCCAATAAAATAAGACGAAATCAGAGAGGAGGGAACCCGTAAGAGACTCGTAACTCTAGGAAACAAACTGAGGGTTGCTGGAGGGGAGGGGGGAGGGGGTAACTGGGTGATGTAATGAGCACTGGGTGTTTTATGCAACTGATGAATCACTCAACTCTACTTCAGAAACAAACAATAAAAGAAAAAAAATGACACTTGCTTGGGCTAGAAAGTGGAGTTGCCATTCTCAAAGCTCTGTGCAGACATTGCTGCCCATCAGACTATTCCTGTGTTTGAATTGTTTTCTCCACCTTCAGCCTTTACCTTTTCCAACATCTCTGCATCCTTCTCCCCATATCCCAAACCCTTTTTCGTGGGGGTAGTGCTTCAGAATCATCCGAGGAGTTTAAATATACAGCGTCCATGGCTTACGACAGACTTGTGGTATTAAAATCTCCACTAGGTCAGAAAAATGCATTCCCACCAGGGGGCGACAAGCCTAAAGTTTGCAAGATTAAGAGAGCAGGTCGGAGTAGCTCAGCGGAGCCCTTGACCGTGGCCACTCACCATGATTCCATAATTCCACAGCTTAAAAATGTTGATCTCCAAAATTCCTCTTGTTTGACAGTGGTGGGAGACCTCACTTCTGAATGTGCAGAAATATGGTTAAGAAAAAACAATGGAAAAAAAAAAAGTAAAAGCGACCGCCCAACGTGGGGCTCGAACCCACGACCCTGAGATTAAGAGTCTCATGCTCTACCGACTGAGCTAGCCGGGCAGTTAGAAAAGCGCCTCCCCCAATTTATTATGAGGACGTACACATTCTGTTTGAGACTGCTAGGGCCACAGGATTCTGGATTTTCTTTGTTTTTGTTTTACAAGGGGGACGACATGAAAGGCAAGCATATAAGCATTATCTGAAATTTTTTTTTACTTCTCCACCATCAAGGCTTACACACACAGATAAGGGAGGGGAGGTGCGATTTCATTTTAATATAAAATATTTGACAACCCCGAAATACAGGATCCAGTTTATTTTTTTTATGTTTTGTCTACCACTGACTGCAGAAGTTCATTAAATCTAATAGATGCTAAACAAATACATGCTTAAAGAGTGCACCAACATCTCTGCAGGAGGCGAGAGAAAGTGCCCCTTCCCAATAAGGAAGCAGAACCCCAGTCTCCTGAAAGATGGGGGAATAGTCAACGCTATGCTAACGAGGAAAGCCGAAATCTCTGGTACAAAAATTGCCAAAACCCCAACCCTATAGCTCACGGTTTCATTTTTCCATTAAAAAAAAAAAAAAAAAAAAAAGCATGAATGGTGGACGACACTGAATCGAGATGCGACCATCGTCTAGAAGAACCAGGAACATGAGCCTTTGCAAGAATCACTTCAGAGCTGATGGAACACGGAATAAAAGGTAAAATGGAAAAGTGCTGGTCTCTTGCGAGTTACCAAGTTACTTCTTGGGGCTGAGCGCACGCGCAGCCTGCACATTTCTACATGAAGGTGTAACAGTTCAGTGGGAGGGCAGCTGTGTGCGTTTGAGCTGTGTGAGTTTAACAATGAGTCGGTAAAAATTGAGCGACGGGAGGTCAACAAAAGACGGGCTCGTCCGGGATTTGAACCCGGGACCTCTCGCACCCTAAGCGAGAATCATACCCCTAGACCAACGAGCCACACATACTAAGCTTCTCTCTGAATATATTAAATATTTAGTAAAATATTTCTGGTACTCACTCATGTTTGGGTGTATGTAACTATAACCGACCTTTACTATGACCCTCCCTCCTTTCCTTCTATGTTTAAAACCGGGGAAACGTGGCTCTCAGCACTTTCCCGGCTCTTTTCACGACCCAGGCCTTTTAAGGAGCGTATAAAGCCTTGTTTCCTCGCAAAGGCCCCTGCTTTGTACGAAGCAGAAGCCCGTGCTCCTGTCACCTGCACGGAGTGGGCGCGCGGGGGCGAGGCCGGAGCAGATCCCCGGCCCCGCAGCCCCGCAGCCCCGCAGCCCCGCAGCCCCGCAGCCCCGCAGCCCCGCAGCCCCGCAGCCCCGCAGTGGGAGTCAGGCCCGCCGCTCGCACGCCTCCGACCGCTAGGGGGCGTCGGCCGGAGCCCGGGGTTCTCCACGCCGAGAGCGGGCGCGTGGGAGCTCCTCAACCGGAATAAAGGAAATCGGCCGAGCCAGGAACACGGGGACACGAGTGAAAGAGCCGGGAGACGGCTTCGGTGGAAAAAGAGGCTGACTCCGGGCGTACGGTCAGGAAAGGGCCCGAACAGCGGGGCTGCGGGCGTCGGCACCGAGACGTGGCGCCAACGGCGGAGTCCTTCCTTCCCTGAGAACATGCTTGTCTCTGGACGGATTCCTCCCCTGCCCTGCGTGATGCCGGACCCAAACCCGAATCCTCAGCCGAGCAGTCGGCAAACCAGCCCTGCCTTCTCTTCCCACAGGTGCCGGCGTGGCGGGCACTATTTCGAGGGCAGTGTTTGGACATTTCACAAACAGGTGACACGTTTTCCTTCTAATGAATGGGATAGCCCTAAGGAGTCCTGCTGCTCTTCTGCTTCTCCGTGCAAACTTTCTGAGCACGCTGGCTTCCCAAGAAGGGTTCTCGGGGCTCTCCTCGGGTGGTTTGGACTCGTGGCAAAACGTTGCTTGTGGGGGAACACAGCAGGCTGTCTTACCTTAGCCGGTGATCCTCATTTTCCACCCAAGAGTAGAGAAGAATATTCTCAAGGAGAGGATGGAAAAAAAAGCATTGGCCCGTACGGGGATCGAACCCGCGACCTTGGCGTTATTAGCACCACGCTCTAACCAACTGAGCTAACCGGCCAACCGCGTCGCTTCCGACGTCCAGATAAGAAGGTATTCTTATTGTTGCTTTTTACTCTGTAAGCAGCTTGGGATACGCGAGATGCGGGCTTTGCCCCTCGCTCCCCCCCGAGCTAGGTAGGCTTCGTCCTTTTCCCAATACTTGTCCTTTTTTTTTTTTTCGCGCCATGACGCAGCAACGAGGCGCTAGCAATACCCCCTTGTCCCCTCTCTGTATTTTCAGACCAAGATTATCTCTGCCTTTGAAGGCCAGCCAGATACTACAAACAGCCTGTCATCAATGGGCCCGGGGCTGATTTCCAGGCTGCTCTGCTTCAGCCGTCTCTCCCTTGGGTGTTTTTATCTACGTTTCCACTTTTATTAGTTTCAGATAAAGAGATCCCCAAATATCTTATTTATCCTGTTTCTCTCTCTACATACACAATTCAAAATGCAATGGGAATAAGAACACCGCAGGAAATTGATGAAGAAGAGGATACGAAGTCTAAATGATTCAACGTTTTAAAAAGTTTCTGACTGTGTAAAAAGAGTCTGGAGATGCCGGGGATCGAACCCGGGGCCTCATACATGCGAAGCATGCGCTCTACCACTGAGCTACATCCCCAACCCTATAAGGTATTCCTTTATAACTCTTCCCAGTCCTTTGAATCCTATTTTTGTCCCCTGCAACTAAAACATGTTTTTGAATGCTGACGTTACATTTTCCTTTACTTGTTCAGCAAAATCATGAAATGGTTAAAGGGACAACATCAGTGTTCCAAGTACAGGAAGTCTTCCAGCCATCGGGCCCTTGTCAAGCACTTAACCTGGAGACCAAAGGATGGAACCAAATACTTAAAAATCTGATGAGAAAAAGGAGAGGGGGACTCTACTTTAAAAGCTCCTTTCTCCCTATATGTTATCTAACTCAAATTTAAATAAAAATCTGAAAATAAAATAAAAAGCTCCTTTCTTTCCTTTTTTTCTTTTATTTTAAGGACAAGTGAGGGATACTGCAGCCATGTTAGGCTGACTACAGGCTGAAGAGATAACTGGAAAGTTGCAGTTGAATTGAGAGAAGTGGAAGAGAACTGATGGGAAGTGTCTCAGAACATGGGATATTTATTTACTTGAAGATAAATTGGCTGAAGAATTAACGACCTAAGACAAGTCTTCGACCTAGAAAAAACGGATCCTGGTAATACAGGGGGCTCTCGTCCACATGGAGCAGAAGGTCTTCTAGAGTTCCAGTTTGCCTTGGAGCTCAGGACATCCAGTGCTAAAACTGGGAAGAGTTAGTCACCCCACTGCCCCCTAGCCCATTCCCAGAACCCAGAATTCCCAGCCCAAAGCCTTAAGGGAGCTTCCAGAAGAATGGACCTCCTCTGCGAGTCTCTGAAGCACAAGGCTGGGAAGAGGGGGGAGGAGCGGGTCAGCTGCAGGCCTCCTGCTTCTTTTGGACCCTTGTTCCCAGCAGCGGAAAGGTTAGGCTGCCCTAGTGTTTGCAGAGCACGTGTTCAGTGATCAGTAGAATCTCATGCCCAAAATGTGCTGGTACTGAAGAACACCGATTGAGAAGATGATTAAGTAAATAGAGATGCCTAAATAAACCTGAGATTGGTTCTGGTTTTGTGTTTTTTTTTTTAATAAGTCCTTAAGTTTGAATTTTATCATGGAAGTTTCCATAGCATATTGTTCGGGAACTTAGAAACACCGTAATACATGCCAAATTGTAAAGAACATGAGATGGAGAAAAAAACCCAAATTCAAGACAGTGTTTACCTGGGAAGATGAGGAGATAGGACCCCGGGGGGGGGGGGGGGGGCAAATGAATGTTGGTAATGGTAATTATCTTTCTAAGCTGAGAAATGCACCTGTATTTACATGTGCACAGTATTCTAATTAGTTTTCTTAAAATGCATATATGATGTAAGATGTGAACAACCAAGGACACTGGGTATAAGAGAACTCTGTACATTTTTGCAATTTGGTAAATCTAAAACTACTCAAAAATTAAAAGTTTATTTAAATAAAAAAATAATAAATAAATAAAGACAGCTGAGACCCAGCACAAAATCAAACTGCTCCCTGTTTCTCGACCCAGATTCAGGCGTCCAAAGTGCTGCCCCAAACCTTAGAAGCACCAGTGATGGATCAGCTTCCTTTCGAAAGTGCTCTATTTCAGTCCAAATGTAGCATATTTGAGATAGGTCTCTTGGAAGCCTAGGAACTGAAGGCCAGCATTCTGTAGTTCTCAACCGCACTGAATTCTATACAGTATAGTGTATATCTACATATATAGTATTCATCTATACATATAGTTTATAGCTATACTTTATAGAGTGAAAGAATTTGGGGGAACTAATATAATACGGTTAGATCTTGGTATTAAAGAAGACCCTCCTTGTGACTGAGTTTCTATGCCGATTAGTGTATTTATAAACATTTTCTGAATGCACAGTCCTGAACCAGAATCATGGGTCAAACTTGTAAAATAATTCCTCCTTCAAGTTTGTAGATAAATTGACTACAGGTGATGTGTCAAAAACACTTTATGTGAGCCCGGATAGCTCAGTCGGTAGAGCATCAGACTTTTAATCTGAGGGTCCAGGGTTCAAGTCCCTGTTCGGGCGTTAGCGCTTTTCTTCCCTATTCTTGCATTTTTAGCCCAGTAAATAGTAACAGGAAAGAAGATAATCTCAAATCACAGGCTGATTTCACTGAAAAACAAGAGGGGATCCCGAGCACGGCACAGATATCATAACCTAGGATCTGTTCACAAAATAGAAGAGCCTTTTAGGAGGGAGGATGGAAGCTGCAGCACACAAAACATTTCGTCTAGAGCACAAGTAACAATGGCCACAAATCATCAAAAGTCAAACTCTCATTTGAAAAGCCACAAAAACACACAAGTGCTCCCTCTGTCTGGCATTGGACTGCTCCCTTCCGATCCTCTCCTTTGCTCAGCCCTGGGGATGCCCACGTAAACCCCAGGGGTCCTGGCATCAGCACTTCCAACTCAGGGCCAAGTGGCAGCAGCTTCCAAACTTTTTTGGCCATGACCAGTTTGAACTTGAGTTTACATCTGGACCCAGACACACAAATGTAGCAGGAACAAAATTGCCTGAATTACCATTCAGTCTCACACACGCACTGCATCCTGATGTTTCAGATTCCATCCTATTCTTGGCCATGTTGGGAGCTACCCACAGTTCGATTGATTTCACATCCCCCTCATTGGGAAACACTGGGCTTAGAGTCATCATAAGGATGCAAGGTAACATATAGCACAGGGTGATGGGTCCTGTGCCAAGTAACCTGCCTGCCCTGCCTCTTCCCCTAAATCCCAGTCCCCTTCTTAGAGGGACCCCAAAACCTCAAGTCCTCTGAACACACTGGCACCAACACCGTCTCTGCCCTCCTGGGAACCACTGAAGAAACAGAATGTGGCAGCCCTTGATTGAACCTTCATTTGGTCACTGCCCAAAGCAGAATTTTCATCCTACTGGATCCAGAAGATAACAGAGAAAGTGGATTTTACACTGCTGTGAAAAATCATCAAAGCAGCTACAAAACCTCTGAGAAAAAAGAACACTTCCTGTCAGTTGCCTTGTTGACACAGTGGGCAGCACGTCAGCCTCATAATATGAGGGCCTTGAGCTCAATCCTCAGAGAGAGGATAGCATTTTGCAGGGAAAAAAAAGCAAAACCAAAACTGCATAAGTTATCCAGTGTGATCATTGTTATTATTGCTACTAGAGTCACAGGAGAAATATTTTCTTGAAGCGCCCATCACTTCATGAAAGCTTTTACTGCCTGTTGGGCAGTCCACTTGGGCTGTGACCCCATGGTTTCTTACAACGCTCAGAGCTTTTTCGAAAGGAAAGAGACCTCCATTCACTTTAATTAAACACAACAGGGCAGTTGTCTCTCACAACCTTTTAAAAATAAGCAGTGGGAGGGAGTCACAAAATTGAATATTAATGCCAAAATGATTCCAACATGGTCTCAGAGAGTGTGCTAAGCAGTAAAATAACCAATGTTGAGCAGCTGCACTGTTCAAGAAGACAAAGGACTTCCCAATACATCAGTATGCACAGTTAACAGTTAAAAGATTCCCTTTCTTTTCTCAGTCTTGGAGGAGAAGTTTGGGACAGAAGGAGAAGACAACCATTTCCACTCTTCCGTTTTGGATCTTAGGGGCTGAAACCCCAGCCCTACTGTGCTGTTATCTGTGCTCCGACAACAAGGGACCACCTGGCTGCAACTGATCCATTGACAGACTTGACAAGAATGTTACTCCAATTCCAGGAGGCAAGGGACTTATATATTAGATCATTATAACACGGCACTGGATTAAGGAAACAGACACTTTGTATGTCCATTTTACACTATTGTCCCGATCTCTAAACCTGTCTCCATTAACCTTCAAACACTTAAAACTCAACTAGTGCTAATCATTTGCTTTACCAAACAAAGCCAAATGTGTGGCTGGCATCCTCCACTCAAGAAACCCAGCTACCTTGAGGCTGGTGCCCAGAGGAAACAGCTACTAGAAGTTTCCCTGGGTCATTTACCCTTCTATTGGGCAGATGAGTTTAGGCAAACATTCAGATTTAAATTTCCCAAATCACACTTCTTTAAAAAAAAAAAAAAAAGATGAAGAAGAAAGAAACAAACAAAACACAAAAACTTCAACAAGTGAAAGCAACTCATTGTTGGGACATAATCCTTCATGAATCTCTCACATTTCTGCATGTATTGCTAGCAATGCACTGACTGCTCTTTGTTCTGGATTTTCTTTTCAAGGATGCTTATACAGCAAACACTCCTGCAAGAGAGTCTCTCCAGAGTGATGGGCAGGCATGCTTCCAGCTCATTATAAAAGAATAGAGATCCATGGTTTAGGGTTTCTCTCTTAGAACCCACTGCATGTACAGATATCATGGTTTTGCCCTCTGAGAACTAAAGCCAAGGAACCAGAGAAAAAAATGCTGATAATCTGGCTACTGCTATTACTAAAATAATAGACTTTCCATTGTCCCCTAACCCAGGAGCCTTGTGAGTTACACCAGCATCCATGAAACCGTGTGGCCAGTTCAGCTTGCAAGCTGGGTACAGTTTCGAACCTTTCGCATTTCCTGGCACTCATCAACCCCATAGTCTCCTCTTCCTTCAGGGAAGGAAGGGTGTGGACAGCATTCTTTAGCACTCGTCTCTAAATGAATTCATACATATTTATATATATTTAGTACATATTATATTATATATTATATTATATAGTTATATATATAAGTAACTAAAATTAATATAGTTAACAATACTGTGTTATATATTTGAAAGTTGCTAAGAGAGTAAATCTGGAACGTTCTCATCACCCACACAAAATTTTTTTGTGGCGACTGGTGAACTTGGATGGGAAAAAATATTTACATCTTCAAAATCTCTAACCTTGAACTGAAATTTGGCATACCCTTCGCATATGAATGTAGGGAACAAACCACAGTCAGAAGTTCCTCTGCTTTTGTCACCAAGGAAAATCACAGACATTTTCGCATTGATGAGAACAAAGGCAAGAGAAATGTAGCTTAAATTAAATCTCCCTACAACCCGCAGCCCACTGATAAATGCCTAAGACGCGCAGCCTGGCAGTCCTCCAGAACGCACGGCTGCCTTAATGTTCATGTTTTACTAAAAACCTAAAGCTACCTTATCCGAACAACAGCCAGACCCCCAAGGTCCTGGGGGCCCTGCTTTCAGCAAACAAATTCCTGGAACTCACCTTATCTCCACCTTCCCTCCCTCCACAAACTTAAAAGTGTAGCATCAGTCCCTCCTCAAAACCACAGCTGCAGCTCTTCCTGCCCCGGACGTCGCTGTGCTATAATAAAAACAGCTTTTGGCACCGAAAACGTCTCAAGAACTCGGTTTGGCCGTTCGCTGCCGACCCCCACATCCAATCACATCCATGTCGCGTACTTACTACCGCGACGGCCGAAGCCCTGAGACGGGTCTTGGCCTTCATGTTCAATGCGTCAGCGCAAGGTTCTTTGACGTGTTTCGTAATGTTTCGTAGTATAATTGACTTTCTTTTTCTTTTTCCTCTCTTTCTTCCCCCCCCCTTTTTTTTTCTTTTTTTTTTTTTTTGGTCATTCTATGTCTTTTCTTACTGTTTTTTAGAATATAATCTTGAGAAGGGCTCCACGGGCTGCAGCATGCGGCCAGAGAGCCCCCGGTACCTAACAGATGCAGAGGCCGCGCACCAAGAGACACGGGGTTCCGACACTCCCCTCACCGAAGGGACTTGGGGTGAGCGCCCGAAACCCCAAGCCTGAGCGAGGTTGCGAGGGGTCTCAACAGCAATACAGGCAAGGAGCCTCACAGCCTCAGCCTCGCTTACCCAGCTGGAGTCAGGACGCCAGACCCCCTGGGTAGGGGCCTTGGCACCGAGAGAGGAGGCCTCCCAAGGGCCTAGAAGGGCCGGAAGTGCTTCGTCTGGCCGTGCCCGGGGCGGATGCGGGTGGGCTGTCGGATTTCCCGTTGAGGACCCACATGCAGACCCGTGGAGGGGCCTGAGGAGGCCTGGCGCCCGTGTTTCAGAGATCACTGTGCGCACTGTTGAGGCTAGGACTTTTAGAAGAGGCAGTGAGGCTCTAACAGGATGCCCGGAGGCCAGCAAGGAGGCGGCCACGGCCGGCTGTGGGGAAGGTCAGTGGCCTGTCCTGGCCGCATCCACGAGCAGCCGGATCCCACCAGACAGGCCCAAGATGGCGGCGCCCCGACCGGAAACCCCTGAGCGAGTGAGGAGGAAAAGCGGGAAACCCTGCTTCCGACCCCACATAACAAATACTCCGCCCCCTAGTCCACAGCTGCCAGTAAAGGATAGGAACCCAGCCCCCAGGACGCACAGCTCGCTCTCTCTCGCTCTCTCTCTCTCTCTCCTCCCTCTCTGCTCTCAAGGCTGGAGATTGTACTTTTCACTTTAATAAACTTTCCCGCTTATGTCGCTTGTCCACTATGCTGCGCGTCTGTCGAATTCTTTCTCATGACACGACCAAGAACCTTTGGTGACGCCCTCGGGTTTGAGTGAGCGGAGGCCTCAGGGCCCGGGGTCTCCCCAGCTCACCAGGCAACAGAACTAAGAGGGACAAGGGTGGATACAGGAATATAAGTTTCCCTCCCTCGTCTTTCTAGCTCTTCCAGGACCAGGGCCTCAGTTTTGAGGGTCAGAAATTTACTTATGGAAAACTCTGGATCACTAAGTCTGTTTGGTATCAGACACCCAAATTCTCAAGATATTCATAAACCAGGATGTTAATTTATTAATTTACAGATAAGAATGTAAGTGCCAAGTGGACCAGAAAAGTGGACAAGGAGGTTTAAAGTGTAGTTTATTATTTCCTAATTTGCTCTTCCCCACTTAGAAATATTTGTCTAAAAAACTAGCGTCTTTGTACAGAAAAAAATAAGCCTTTTTAGCCTTATGTTGCTAGAGAAACACTGAAATCCTAAATTCCATATGACCATTTCCCCCTGGAATTTAGGGTCCTTTCATTACTACCCTTCTTCACTGGGAATTACAACTGTTTAGGACACAGCATGTTATTTCTTGCATTTCGTTGTTTCCTAATGGTATCTTGGGAAATTCCTTGATTTACTCAGAAACTGATGGATTATATTTGAAATTTATACCACTGATCTTTTCGACAATGAGAAACCTTCTAGGCTCTTGAGTTGTAGACCTAGGTCTTAATTTGGATTTTTCTATTCACTGTATGATCTCAAGGCAAATTATTTAATCTCTATTTGCCTCAGTTTCACTAAATGTAAAATGGGGATAGTAATATTCAGCTCATAGGGTCATAGATATAAAATTACGCATGGAAATCACTGGACAGACAGTATTTGGCAAAAAATTAGCACTTAAGAAATACTTTATTATTGTAAAAAAAAAACCTAAAATTTGTTTGGTTATGCATTTAAATCATTTTTTATTCAAAAGTTTATTGAATATCTACTATGTACCATATTCTCTGGCAATCTTTGCAAATGTTATTACTCTTACTAGAAGGCTTTCCCCACTCCTTCCTTGCTTGACCATCTCCTATTTTCATTTTGCTGCTTTGGTGTCAAAATGACCAAGGAAGTTCTCTCTAAAACCCCTTTATGTTCTGGCATCAGGGGCAGGGCTCTTGCAGTGTTACCACAACACTAAGCACAGTACTGTGTGGTGACTTTATTGCATTTGACAGGGAATGTTTTTCTTTGGTCCTGACCTCTTGCTTAGCAAAGAGAAAGCACAGATACATGTTTGCTGTTTACCAAAGAAAATGGGGTGGGAATAGTTGAACAGAGGGAAGGACTACAGTAATACAGCATGATAAAGTAGAATTTCTTGCAATTCAGTGTGACAGCCATCTAATTGGTCTTCCTCCTTCAACTCTTGCCCACCCCTGACAGCCTATTGCCCGCCCCCCACTCCCAACGTTTAGACTGTGTTCTCTGTTGGCAACTCTGATGGTATCCCATCACTTTCAGAGAACAATTACAGCCTGGAGTCTTCCATTTCCTGGCCCCCAGTTATCTCTGCAATCATATCAGCTATCATCCTTACCCATCTTCTTTCCAATTCAGCTGCTTCTGCTTCCTTGTTCTTCCTCAGCGAGCCAAACAGCCAAACACATTTTCACCTCCTGTCTGCTGGAGTGTTTTCCCCACATATTGACATCTCTTGTTCCTTTATTTCATTAAGTGCTCTGCTCAAATGTCATCTCATCATGGAGGACTCCCCAGCCACCCTATCGAAATAGCACCCACTTTTACCTGTTTACTTAGGCCCCTCCTCACATAAATCCGTGTATTTTCTAACTCTCCCCCCAGGCCCAACTGGAATAAAAGCTTGGTGAAAGCAGAGATTTTGTTTTTTCACTGCTGTGCTGCCAGCACTTGGACAATGCCTAGCATTAGAAAGAGTAAAAATGGGAATAAAACCGTGTAGAAACAAAATTGTCCGCACATACACAACATATGGTTTACCTATGTAGAAAACCCAAAAGATTAATTAATGAGAGTTTAGCAAGGTTGCTGGATATAAACATAAACTTTAGCTAAAAACGGAAAATGTAGTAACTAAAAATATACCATAAGAATAGTGTCAAAAAGTATAAAGTCCTTAAGAAATATTAACAAAAGACATTTATGGAGAAAATTATAAAACTTTATTGAAAGACATTTAAAAAGGCTAAATAAATGGAGAACTATATCATGTTCATGGATTGGAAGACTCAACATTGTATTTAGTCTATAAATTCAGTATAAATCCAATAAAAATTCCAACATTTTTGTTTTGTTTTAGAACTTGTCAATCTAATTCTAAAAGTTGTACTGAAGAGCAAATGGCTAAGAATAGCCAAGATACCCCCGAGGAAGAAAAATTTGGTGGTGATTTTTTTGGAGGTGGGATTTGTCCTGAGATACCAAGACCTTTTTCTAAAATAGTACTCAGGATTGTATAGTACTGCCACAAGATTAGACAAATTGACCAGTGAGTCAGAATAGAAATCATCAACAGACTCACCCACACACAGAGACTTTATTTACGAAAGAGCTGGTGTTATAGATCAGTGGGAAAGAATTAAGTATTCAGAGAATGGTGCTGGGACAACCACCACTTATCCACATGGAAAAAATATTATATTGAACTTCTATCTCCTACTTTTCACAAAAATCAGTTCAGAGCAGACTAAAGACAAATGTGAAAAGCAAGACTATAAAATGTTTACAATGCAATGAAGAATACACCTGTGACTTTGGGTAGGAAGTGATCCCCCACCACCTGTGACTTTGGGTAGGAAGTGATCCCCCACCACCTGTGACTTTGGGTAGGAAGTGATCCCCCACCACCTGTGACTTTGGGTAGGAAGTGATCCCCCACCACCTGTGACTTTGGGTAGGAAGTGATCCCCCACCACCAAGCCAATTTGTATTCGGCTTTATCAGATACTTTTCAAAACCAGTTACTTCCAGGAGGACATGGTTGACAATCCATAACATTTTACAACTTTCAAACTCCCCTCCCCCAAAAGTCAACAGTCTTCTGTTGCTGTTTTGAAAAGGCGGAGTTCTCAGAAGGGGTGGATATTTCACAAGAGGCGTGTAAGATCTTTTCACAGGTCAACTCTGACATGGAAGAAAGGAACTGAAAACTCTAAGATCATCGATGGGATGATCCACAAACTACAAACAGGAATCTTGGTCTTTTGAGCAACACCATCTTGATATTATCACCAGAAAGCCTGAGTACTGTTACCCGACACAGGAGTTTTGGGTGGCCAAGGCCACATCATTACTATTTCAGGAAGTCAAGTCTATGCTGATGGCATCAGGAAAGAAGACATGAAGTTTTGCTTCTCTCTGTTGTAAGGCTTCTAAGCCAAAGTGGCTGACATGTGTGAATGTCAGAAAATCTCTCCTGGGAACCAAGAATAATCTTCAAAAATAAGGACAGAAGATCCCATCTTCCCCCATTTCAATCCACCTTCTGAGACACTCTATTAGTGGTATTTGCACTTTCTACAAAAGACAGCAACAATGTGTGTTGTATGCTAACAACATAAGTTTGGAAAGAAAAAAAACCCAAATTCTACATTTTTATAAAACTTGATTAAAGAAAAATAGTATTTCAAACAGTAGAGTCACTAGAAGTACAGAGCTATCAAAAAAGTACACTTCACTTGGCATCCCCACTGCCTTCTGCTTTCTGTGACTGGGCAGTGGAAGCATCTAGGTTCTTTGCAGTGCTGTTCCCCTCCTTGCCACCATCTGCTTTCCCCTTTCTCCCTTTGGGCGGCTTCTCTCCTTTCTTTGCAGGGGCCTTTTTAGGCCTGGGTTCTGGTTTTGGAGGAGCCGGTTTAGCAGACAAACGCGCCGATCTCCTCTGTGGCTCATCCTTCACCTTCCCCTTGTCACCTTTAGCATCTCCCTTTGCCTTTCTCTTGGGCATGGTGGCAGCGGCGCTTGGCAGGTGGCTTGGCCAGTCTAGGGAGGGGAGCGGTTTCTGTCTTCCTCACACTGCTCCTAGAAAGATTTCTTTAACAAACACAAAAAGTGTAAACCATAACGGGAAAGACTGACAAATTTAACTACATTAAAATTCAAATTTGACTATATTAAAATGAATAATTTGTGTAAATCAAATAAAGTATAAAAAAGTAAAAAGATAAGTTATAAGCTGGGTAATGATATTCATAACATACATAACTGACAGGGGATTTGAATCCAGAATATACAAAGAATTTCTACAGATCCACGAGAAAAGGACAAAAGGAAAATATTAAAACAATGAGCAAAGGTGTTAACAAGTACTTCTCAGAAAAAGCATAAATGGTAAATACGCACATAAAAGTACGCTCAACCTCATTAGTAATATGAGAAATGCATGCTAACACGCCACACCCATCAAACTGGTGGAAACGAAATTGCCTGACAAAATTAAGGGCTCAGCAGGTGTGCAACAATTAAAACACGATATACTGCCAGAGTGCGTGTTCTGTGTGTGTAAATTAGGGTATTAAATCTGAAAACATTCTGAAAAGCAGTTTCACTTCTGAGTATTTCCCCAGAGGAATTCTTGGAGATGTGCAGAGGATATCCCCACGAGAATGTTTATGGGGACTCTGTAATTTCAAAACCCAACACCACCAACTGGCCCTCAGTAACAGAACAAATACGTTAGTAGCATCTCGGTGAGGGAATGCTATGCAGCAGCAGAAACGAAGAGATGACAGCGACACGCAGAAACACAGATAATCTCAAGAGCACGCTGTGGAGCAAAAATGACAGGCTGCAAATACGTACAGTACAGATCCATTTGTAAGTACGAAAGTAAATGACATGTTTAGGCTACAAGCATGTAGTAAAACTAAAAAAAAAAAAGAGGAAGATAAAAACTGGGACTGTAGACACATCAAAGGGGGCTGAGAAAGGGATGGTGGCCGGAGAGGGTAAGAGGGTCCAGGGGAAGGGATGGGGGTAGCATTCTCCCCCCTGAACTGAGGGTGGGGTGAGGAGGAGGAGGGACATGGCTGGGGTACTGTTCTCCAGATTCTACACAGAGACATTTTATGTATCTGCTCAAGAATTAATAAAAACTACTTTAAAAAGTACATAGCCAAAGCACAGGTTCAGGGACACACAGAATGGAAAGTGATTTATTTTGAGTTTGGGTAATCGGGACCTGGGCATGAAGCACTGTGTGAACTTTTTTAAAGCTTTAGGCCAGGACTAGCTACTCACACCTCTGCACCACCCTCAAAAACATTTTCTGGGGAATTCTGTAGCCCTAGGCCCTGTCCCACTCCACAACGTTTTATCTTAAGAAGAAAAAAAAATTATTATCTGTCCCTAAATTGTTCCAGAGTCTTGTTTTGTTCTGTTCTGTGTCTGCTGAACCTCACTATGTACATAGATAGCTGGCAAACATGATCCTTGAGCAAACCTGGTTTTGATTTTGATGTTCCTTCGCTAACAGAAGTGACCACCTATAAATGGTGCTAAAACACCAAACTATCTATTTTTCTCCCCATTTCCTCATCAGAATTACTGGAAATTTTGCATGTTTCCTTCCTTCCTGTGCAATAGAGGGAGAAATATGTTAGTATAAAGAAGAAAGGAGAAGCAAAGTGCCCTGAGTAAGTCAGTATTTTTCCCTTGGTACGTTAAAGAAACTTTGGGAACAGAGATCGAAATTGAGAGGAGAAACACTTCTATTCTCATGCTGAAAGCAATTCACTGAAAAGCTAACGTGAAATTAGCTGGACCCTTCTCCTCCCTTACTGTGCTCTTCCCTTGCCTCTAAATATTCTAAATTCCTGAGGGCGGAAAAGTCCCTCTTGCCACAGATGCACTCTGCGTATCGATGGGTCCAGTAGCCTCAACCTGCTCCCTCCAGAGGACATGCTGCCCTAGACATGACATGACTTTATGTCTAATTTATTCTTTTTTCTCTCTCCCAAATGTACCACTAAAGGAATGTGTGAACAATCCTTAGAGAACAAAAGGCTTTTTTTTTAATCCAAATACTGAACCAATAAAAAAACCAATTTTTAAAGAAAGTAATTGAGAAGGACGCAAGAGATCACATAGGTCAACTCTGGGTATGGTAAAGGTGTGCCCAGAAAGCAACAAGTACGAAAAGACAGCTGTTATTAAAATGAAGGACCAACATTGAGAGATAGTTTATGGCACGAAAATCACTTGGTATAGTATTAGGGTGACTTGGTTTATACCTGTTGCCCTGGTGTGATTATTAATAACGTTTCCATTCACTCTCAAAAGTGTGCCAACTTGTATAAAAAATAATACTGTCACGCTAAAAATTCTGCATATATTCTTAGAGGCCTTTTTTTTACCAGAGAATGAGAGAGGAAACCAAAGGCTGAGCTTTTGTTCTAGGACACACTTCCCTAAGAATGGACACTCCATACCATTCTCCTTCCATCTCACTCCAAAACTCTGTTTCTTAGCCCAGGTCCTGGGGTGGGAGTGCTCACAGTCTGTTTCCTGGGCTCAGTCTTCTTCATGTTAGATCCCTTGCAGTCCATCCCAAGCAGGGGGGCCATGATCTCCACATGTCAAAGGCCGAAACACAGCAGGTAACACTAAAGATAAATTCAAGGAAAACAGGCCGCTGGCTGGATGTTGTATCTGAGTAGACGAATATGGATTAGTTCCTTGAAACTCACCTTTAGGAAGCTTATCAGGAGACCTCGGGCTGCCTCTCCAGAGACCTTACAAATTAGGAGACAGATAGACAAATAAGGAAAAAGGGCCAGTGGGATAAAAGTCATTTCATTTCCGTGAAGGCCAAAGAGGGATGGGGAGGGGAGCGTTCTCACCACACAGTGGTGTTAACCGAGAAGAAATCATTTGAGGTGGAGTACCGGGACATATTGCACAATGAAACTATTCTGTATGCATTATAATTGTGGATACATGACATTATGCATTTAGCAACACTCAGCTGTATACAAAGAGTGAAGCCTAAAGTAAACAATGGACTTCAGTTAAGAATAACGTGGAAACACTGCCTCAACAATTGTAAGAATGTACCACACTAATGCAAGTTGTTACTAACAAGAGAAATTTTAATAACAGGAGAAACTACTTTCTGCTCAACTTGTCTGAAAAACTAAAACTGGCCTTAAAAAAATAAAGTCTATTAATTTAAAAAATCCCATATTTTAAGAATTAAAAAAAGAGAAAATAATTTGTTAGGCAATAAAATAGAGAAGTCATAGGATTACAAATATTCCATCAGGCATGTGAGAGAAAAGAAATATTATGAACTAGCAGATAAATCATATAAATAATTTTATAACTTTGGGAATACAGAGATAGGACTTTCAGTGCTATCACCAGGGCAAGAAATTATCAAGACATGGCAACAATTTTTAAAGTTTTAGGAATTTAAAAATTCCTCTTTGTTAAAGTAACACTTCCAAGGACAGAATTATATTAACAGAGAACAGAACACACAAAATAGTGAAAGTGTTGAATCATTCATCTTCGCATTGCAAAGAATCAGACTGAAATTCTTGTGAAAGTTCACAATTTAACTCTTCATTTAACCAAATTGCTTGTTCTATAATGTGGAAAGGTATCTCTCCCTCGGCAGCCTCAGGGGAGAGGGAACATCTGCTCCATCCTTTTTTAAAAGCACTTTTGTTAGCTATGAAGACTTGCATATTTTCATTAGAAGCAGACCCACGAAGTTTAAATTAACTGGTAGAAGTAGCTTAAAAAACCTAAAAGTCAAATAAAAAGCAAACAGTCTATTTCATTTGCAAGAGAAATATGCAAATGATGACTAAAATGAGACGCAGGTGTGCTACAGTCTTCTGTGAGGTTAACTGCTGGGAAATCTCCAAACTCTGTCAATAATATATGTAATCCTCGATCTCAGTCCCCAAAAGTCAGCAAATTTGCCCCTCCTCCCCCACCCAAATTCATAGGTCGAAGTCCTAACCCCCAGGACCTCAGACTGTGACTGTATTTGGAGATAGGGCCCTTAAAAAGGTAGTCGAGGAAAAACGAGGTCATATGGGTGGGTCCTAATCCACTGTGAGTAGATGAAGACGCCAACAACACAGAGGGGTGACCATGCGAAGAGAAAGCAAGAAGGCGACCATCTTCGCGCTAAGGAGAGAGGCCTCAGAAGAAACCAAACCTGCCACCATCTTAATGATGGACTTCCAGCATTCAGAACTGTGAGAACATACATTTCTGTTGTTCGCAAGCCCCAGTCGGTGGCATTTCGTTACGGAGCCCTAGCAGACGACCACAGGAGGGAAGAGTGTAAAGCCCTCAGTGACCTACAACACATCTGGGATTAGATTCACTATGAGGTTTTGCATAGCTCTCAAAATCCTTTTCCCATATTTTTTTTCTCCTTCATTATAAGCCTGTCTCCAGTATCCATGGAGCAAATTCTACTCGTCCAATACACACCCCACCCATTCCCAGCGAACAGTTACAAGCACACTTTAGCAGCATCCTTTTGCTCCCTTGACCTGTTACTGACCTGGATTTCTGGGAGATAGTTCTAATTTGGGTTCTAGTCTCAATCCCACCCCAAACTCAGAAGGCCACCTTCTTCTCTCTGTGCCTTGGGGTTGGAGGGAAGACCTGGGAGAAGGCTTAGGAAAGAGAGAAGAAAGACTATAACAAAATAAAAGGTCATATGTAAGGTGCAGTGTGCCACGGGAGCAAGAGCTCACGTGGTGTCAGCCACTATCTAGAGCCCATTTGTTCTCCACCTTCCAAAGGAAGTATCAGCCAAGGTGGGCAGCCTGAGCTTCCATTTGGCATTGAGGGAGACTGGGAGACGGAAGCGTAGTGAGGTGAGAGGGCAGAGTATCTGAAAGGTTAGGGCTCCTTCTGCGTTTTGCCAGAATACACAGGGTTTGAAGAGAAGGAGGCGGCCATAGGCTTCCAATGAAACCATCACCCATCTGCAACTGGTTGGCTTAGGGCACACTTGGTTTCCCAGCTAAAGTACTCCTGCCCACTGGCATCACAGAGGGATGGGAGGGGACAAATCTCCCAACATCTCCCAGGCCCCTGAGACCCGAGCCTCCTTTCAGGGCACCACCTTAACTCACTTGTATTTCTGAGCAGTATAGATGATTTCAAATGAAAATGTCTTAGATACATTTCTACTGAGCACATACCAAAGCTTACTATTATCTTGCTAACAAGGGAATTAACAAGATGATAAAAGAAGGTATGAAAATGGAGGAGAAAGAGGGAGCTGGGGAGAGAGAGAGAGAGAAAGAAAAAGCACATTAGGTAAAGATCGCCCTTTCTTTTCTTAGGGCCCTAAAAACATCACATTCATAGCATTCATTCCAGGGAACGTAGAGCATTGGGATCTGAGAGACGAGGCTTGGCTAACCCCTAAAAGTAGTAGTGGCAGCAGTAATCCAAATAATAAAAGTAGGAGTAGTCGTAGTAACACATCTAAGAAAGAAATCTTGAGGATAAACCCGAGGCTGTCAGGTGCAATATCAAGACTTCTGCACCAGAAAAGCCTCTGATGGATCCAATTAACACGGAAGCAGGCCTTGTGTCAGGCAGAGGTCAGAGGCCACACACCGGGGCTCAAGACCTGATTTTAAACAGGGGCTGCCAGGGACTCTTCTCAAGCTTCGAGGCACTACGCGGAACCCACAGCTGGTCCGCTTCTTGACTTTGGGATCGTTTTCTTTCGACGGGGAGCGCAGAAGGCCACAGTGGAGGAAGCCTCGCGCCTGCGGCGTCCGCTCGGTGGGCTCGGGGGAGAAGGGCGGGAGAGGCCGCGCGCAGGCCAGGCCAGCCCACCCGACCGCTTCCAGCCGCGGCCCGCGGTGCAGACCCTCCACACGCCCCCGTCGCCGCCCCCCGTCCGCCCTGGCGCGGCTGCCTGCCGCCAGCCGTACCGTTACTCCGGGGAGGCTCCCCGGCGCGCGGGGGCGGCCGCACCACCCCTCCGTCGGGAGGCGCGCACCGAGGCCTGCGCTGCTTACCCGAGTCCCGCGGCCGTGCGAGAGGCGCGGGCGCCCAGCTGCGGCCCGGGCCGCGCGGGTGCCCTCGGCTGGGGCAGGGCCGGCGCGGGCCGTGGGGCCGAGGGGAGACGCGCGCAGCGGGCCCTGCCGGGAACAGGAAGGTGGCGGGCGGCGAGGAACCGCTTCCGGGGCTGCGGGCGGCCGGCGGCCTTGCGTCGGAGCGGGGGAGAGCCGCTTCTCCCCTCGCGATACGTCAGGCCGCAGCCCGGGCCGCGGGACCCCGACCCACCCCGGGCGGTGCCGCCTCCGCACCACGGCCCCGCCACAAGACAACAAAAGGCGGGGGTCGTATTTATGAGGACGTGGTATTTTTCTAATGCAGAAGACAAAATTTTAAGGAATTAGTAACAAAAAGGAATCGGTACGTGTTTCCGCCCGGTTTCGAACCGGGGACCTTTCGCGTGTGAGGCGAACGTGATAACCACTACACTACGGAAACGCGGCAGCAAGTTGCTGCCCCAGAAGGCAGTTCTCCCTGCAGAACATGCCCTTCCATCCTTGCTGCTGAGTGTCGTTTCTAGGTGCATGCGCCCGTGCACCCGAGCGCTCATACCAGACGCCATTGGGAAGCGCAGATCAAGCTCTTGCCGTGCACAGACCTGAAGCCAAATCCTTAACAATTTATTCTGAAAATGGCCAAATGCAGGAAAACAATAGAAAGACTTCAATCTTTATGATTGAGATTGCAATGGGCATGCACCGGGAACCGCTCACATTCCGCGGGCAGCTAAGCGCTCCCGCGTGGCCGAGACGCGGAACCCGCTCTGCAGTGGGCTGATAACCCCAGCTGTGCTAAGAGCTGCCCTTCTCGCTCCGGGAACTTGCAGGCAAACCTCCCTTCACCCGAATTTTCGAACTGCATGGAGCTCCTCGGTGGTATGCAGTGGAAAGAAGTAAAAGAGCACTGCGCCCCCCGAGCCAGCCAGGAGTCGAACCTGGAATCTTCTGATCCGTAGTCAGACGCGTTATCCATTGCGCCACTGGCCCGCACGGGGATGTGGGGGCGCCTGTAAGCCTTCGTGAGGACGCAGGCGCCAGCAGCAGCCTGCTCGGGCCCCGGCGTCTGCGCTCCGCCCGTGTCCCCTCTCCATCCACGCGTTCACTCACCAACCTGTGTTATCTACCGTTCGAAGTGCTGGAAGCCGATCCAAGAAGAAAAGACAAGTGATCCCTGCCCTTCGAGAAGCTTACGACCATGAAGCACTAAATAAGTAAAATAATCATGATAAGCACTTGGAGGAAAACGAACAAACCGGGAAGACTAGGAAAGCCCAGCAGCGCCGGTGATTGACACTGGAGAAATGCGGCTATCAGGGAAAGAGCCACGTGGAGGGGAAATCTCCAGCGCCGAGGCCTGGAGGTGGGAGCACGCGCAGACCACCTCCGACCCTGTAGACACTCGCAAGGGCTTTGGATGTGACCTGTAGGAAACTGGAAGTCGTTGTGGGCTGGCATGATATGACATGCTTTGTTGTCTCGCCTCGGGTCGTTACAAATTTTGTATTTCAGTATTTACTAAGCAAGGCTCAGTGCTAAGCACCTGACCGGCCTGTGCTACTACCGCTGGGCCTACAACTCAGATTTTGACACCTTTAAAAGGAGCATCATTAGCTCTCATGTGTTTGCTTTCTCAAGAAGCAAATAAGCATCTCTGATGTGTGCAGTTCAGCCTCTGTATTTCTGAGAATTAAGCGATATCTCCATGCCTGGATGAGCAATCGCAAATAAGTTGAGGGCTGTTAACAGATGGAGTAAAACTGCCTGATACTGAGAACATACACGATGAATTTAGAAAATAGTTGTTTTCAGCTCTTAAAACGGCGGCAGCCCTTAAGAAGAATATACAGGTTGCTACTCTTTCTGCATAACGTGAAAGTCGATCTAGTTAGGAATTTTCCCCAGGACAGTAGAGCAGGGGACTCCTGACCAGGTTTTGTACTGTACCCCTAGGGCACTTTGGTGGTTATGGACTTGCCTCTCAGAATAATACTTTTAAATATAAAGATAACAGATAAATACGTAAGATTTCAAAGGGAACTCAATTCTATTGAAATATGTTATCAAAATTTATTAAAAATTTATGGTATGGTTATAAAAATTTATGAGATGGTAATATTTGTGCTCCTTTATTAATGCGCCAAATGACAATCTACAGCAGGAGGTCTGATAAATACTGTAGTTTCAAAGCACTCATGAGCATAAATGGTAAAGAAATTTGTAACAACTGTAATTTGATATGAAATATTGGTGATTTCCAAAAGTGATAAAGTAAAAAGGGCTGAAATACAACTGTGATCTGTTGCCTACATTCATAGTGGAAGAAAACACAAAATTTCAGTAACAAGTTAGTCAAGATAAAAATGCATTTTCCCATCCAAGTTCACAGATTATCCCCTCCCTGTAAGATGCAAAAGGAGACTTTTCTTCCAAAGAGAAGTTTGGAAACATGAACAATCATGCCTGAATTTTCAGAAGTGAAACAAATGGGTACTTCTTGGTTCTACTTTATGCTCATCACATACCCAGCATGGGCTTCTCCTGCTGCTTCAAACTTCTCTGCCGTGTGCACAGCCTGACATGAGCCGAGGCAGGCTGTCACTTCGTTTTTGGAGAACTTTCTACCGCGCCTTCTTTTCTGAGAGATCCAGTTTCTAATTTCCAGTCTTTTCTTCAGTGGTTGTTATCAGTCAGAGAAACAGAGTCCAGAAAAAACGGAACCAGTAAGAAAATATGAATGAATGAATGAGTGAATGAATGAATGAATGAATGAATATTTCTAGGACTGGCAAGTCTGAATTCTGCTGGACAGGCCTGTGCTTTAGAAAATCTCAGGCAGGAGCTGATGTTATAGTCTTGAAACCGAATTTCTTCTTTCTCAGGAAACCTCCATTTTGCTTTTAAAGCCTTTCAACTGGTTGGAGATAATAATTGGTTGGAAACAATTGGTTGGAAACAATAGTTGGTTCAACGGGCTGACTCACGCACATTACGGGGGATACTTACAGTCAACTAATTGTAGATGTTAACCATATTTACAAAATATCTTCACAGCAGCATGTAGCTCAGTGTTCAGTTGAGTAAGTGGATAGCAAAGCCTAGCCAAGTGAAGGCATCGAGCTCACCATCGAAGTGGTGGACTCCTCTCCTTCTCTGTGTCTCAGGACACTGTTCTTCTGGTTTCTCTCTCAAGCGTCCAGAAAACGGCATTCTGCCCCTCCCTTTTCTTTACATTATTGTCCGCAGCCTGTGACACGGAGATGTGTGCCTTCTCCGGTTTCAGATATGTGCCACAGAACCAACATCCATGGTCTTTGCTGGTCACACTGGGAATGGAGTAGAATATAGAATTCACGTCCAGATTTCTGGAAACGATTGCTCTAAGGCTCAAGTTTTTCCCCAAGATTTGTCTCTGGCTTGTTAAACAGCTGACTTCCCAAAGTTTCAGTGCAAATTTTGACCGCTGCTCAAAGGAAGAATGCAAACAAAGTACTGTTGGCTCCGCTGGCTTTCTGTCTGCCACAGTTTGGTCAAAGCCACAATGGGAGTGACTGTGCTGTTCATGAATATATTGGCTCCAAGCACACGAATAATATGATGGGTAATCTTATAATAGTAAAGAAAGAGGTGCTTACTTCATGGACTGTCAAACTGATTTCATAGACTTTCTGTGTTTTACTGAAATGAGAAATCTAGCCGAGTCCGGCTTTCACACCTCATCCCTCACCCCCATCATGAATGTAGGTGGAGCTAAGTGCCAACTTTTGTAGTGTGACAGCGAAATCCTTCAAATATTGATACAGTTTAGAAAAACTGAAATGTTGATTTCTGCATTATCACCATGACAATAGATTTCAAGCAACACCGCCAATCATAATTTCATTGGGGAAGTTACTTTCACAGTTATGGCCACATAATTTGTAAATTCTTGGGAGTTTCACTAATGCTCTCTCTTCAAATTTTATTCCCAAGGGAAGATTTATTTTACAGAGAATAAATTGGGAACAGTTACAAATACTCACACAAGTCTCCATGATAATATAGAAATTCTTGTGAATGCTCTCAATTTGACATCTTATCTAACAGATCCTTCGGACAATTATAGGCCAAGAAATCTCTGCCTCTGTAGTTGCAGATGACAGGCGGCCGCTCCTTTCTCTCTAGGACTAGGTTTTAATTATGAAGTCTTGTATTTTTAAGGTGCGACTCTGGAATTCCATTTCCTAACATTATAAGCAAGAAGCAGGCAGGTGAAACCCAATCTTTACGGAAAGAAATGGGGTAAGGAATGACTGGACTTCGAATTAAAAACACCGTGGAATACAGGACCGAGAGCTCGCTTCCTGAGGGACCAGTTCTAGGTGCTGGAAGTGTTCGGGTGTGAACTTGACCTTGGGCCCCAAGTCACGCTCCCAGCGGAGGCAGGAGAACTCCTCTGGCTCCGCCGGAAGGGGACTTGGTTTTCCTATAGCCGCGCGGCTTTTTAGGTCTTGGGGGGGGCGAAGCGGGGACTGCTTTATCTTTAGGGTCTGGAGAAGCATCTGGGCTACTCCTGACCCTCAATGGTGAGAAAATACAGAAATGTACACAAAAGCAAGGATCCTTCCTTTTCACTGTCGATTTGAATCAGTAAGGACGTGCTGGCTCCGTGGCTTAGCTGGTTAAAGCGCCTGTCTAGTAAACAGGAGATCCTGGGTTCGAATCCCAGCGGGGCCTTTTGTGGTTTTCCCACCCTTGATAAAGAGGATGAGTGATCAAACTGCAATATTTAGGGCAAATTCCCCTACGGGATTTAACTGAAGTGTTTTATATGGGTCTGAGGGTGGGCTGTTTGTTTGCAAAGAGAAGATACAAAGATGAGCTTGCATTTCTTTAGGGAGAAAGAATTTCTACCTTTCTTGATGTCAACATCTTTATTTCCATGTAATATATTTTTAGCACATACTAAAGGAACCAGGGAAAGCAGAAGGGAAAATCACCAAGTTTAAACTACAAGTGACATCATCATCTCTGGTCATTCTATTTTCTTGCCAGGGGGAACTCCAAACGGATGCACTCTCACAATCTGCAGGCAGTATTTTTAGAAAGGTCAGCCTCTGGAGTGATTGATAAGCTGCAGCATCTCAGTTCATAGCAGCCACTAAAACCCAACCACATAACACAAGCCATAAGTAAGTGCTTTAAAAGGTGGTTTTGTGCCCAGAGTTTTTGAGAAAGGAAGATCAAACAGAAACAAATATTTGTCACCGAGATTTCAGAAAAGAAGGTGTCAGGAAGATGCTTCTACCTGATCGTATTATCAGAGTGGACAGCCACTAGAACAGGCCGACTTGAACATGGCAGCTTCCAGGCTGACTTGAAGAAGTCCAGAAGAGCTGCGGAGCCTACTCCCGAACTCTCCAAGAGGGACGAAAAAAATAGGAAGTGGGAAAGAAGTCTGGAGTTCTACTAGCAGCCGGGCCCCTACAGAAACTAAGAGCCAGGAAGTGGAAGCTCACCGTAGCTGTTACCAACCCTCTCGCTCATCTCCCACCACCAGGCTCCCCACCACGGGGCACAGAAAGTTCCACCAGCCTGCTTTTACCTTCAGAGCACAGCATTTAATGTAGATGGTCAAGGGTTGAATATAGTCTCTTGTCCTATCTGTGGAAACATCATGTCCCAATACTTTGAGGAATAGTTCAGGAAACAACTCTATCCTTACAGAGGATTTCCCCACTCACTCTGCAGCTTCACTCCCCACTTTTCTTTACAGGCGTCAGACAGCAATGGAAAGGCAGACCCTCTTTTTCACTACATCCTCCCATCCTCTGCTCAGGAAAGCCTTTCTTCCAGGTCTAGACTACAGACTTCTATCAAATGCAGAGGACAGCTGAGGCACCGGGCAGAAGTCAACACTAGACCACTATTTCATCCTGTGACTGAGTCTGACTTAACCTTCCCTCCCTACTCCATCAGCGTCCAGGAACACCTTTACCGGGCTGCTTCCAGCCCACAGGCCCTCAATAGATGGCATGATCTGTACCATTGAGGAAATAGCACTGACTACTGAAGCTAGAATATTCCAGGTGAGAATTCTCACCATCTCTCCCAAAAGCTTAAAAGCCTTTCTAACTCTCCATGTATCAATCACAGAAGTGATTTTTATGTACCAGTGGAAATGACTTACAACCAAATGCTTGTTTGTCCGCCCAGTGCCTATTTGTCCAGAGCCAGATATATGGCAAGTGCCAGGCTAATCGCACACACGTGGGTCACGAGTTCTGTTCTAAAAAGGCTGGGGGAGGGGGTGGCAAACAGTCAGATGGTGGCATGTAGTAACACTGGGAGTGGGGACACTGTGGGCCACGGTTTGCTATTTAACCCAGACTGACGGAGGTAGAAGGAGGTGCGGGCAGACTCCATGCAAGAAGTGATGCCCAAACTGCGCGTGAAGGAGATGTACCACTTCTGCAGGGGAGAGGGTCGGCGGGGGAGAAGGTGTGGACAGAGTGCCCCAGGCAAAGGGAACGGCGGTGACCAGTGGCGACAAAGAGGATGCCCCGTGCAAGTAGGTGGAAGCAATGAGGGGAGGAGATGTGTCTGCACCTGAAACTCTTCTTTGTGTGGATGTGACCGGAGGCCTTTGGGCATCCTCATCATTTGTGGCCTCATGAGGACCACAGATGGACTTGACCTGACAGTTGATCAGTATCAAGTGCTCCCTGGTTTTTGTTCGGTTTCGTTTTGGTTTTGCTTCATGGTATTTTTGTTTTCTTCAAAAAGACCCTGTGTTACCAAAGCAGTAAGGGAGGCATTTGAATTTACTATTTGTGAAGTAAGTGGAGTCTCTCTCTGGACTGCTGAGGCTCTCCTGTGTCTCCCATTTCACCCTGGGTAGCAACACTCATCTACTTGCTTTTTATCTGACTTTGTCGCCATCCTGTCTGCCTCCTGGGGCAAAGGCGATCTCGGATCTCCGGAGTTCCACACAGGCCCCAGCAAACAGCAGGTGCTCCTATTGTAATAAAAAATTACATTTATCTGGTGTTTATTATTTTCCAGGCATTTGTTATTTGCCAAGCACTTCATATGTATACAAAGTCATGAAATTCGCACAGCATCCCCATGAGTGTACGTTCAGCTATTTCCCCTACTTTAAAGAGTCACTTGTCTGGAAGGCCATACAACCCATAAGTGGCAGAGCCCGGGGTGGGCCCATGGAGCCTGAATAGCACTGAACCAACCTGTTGACCCTCCAAGTATCTCTAAATGCTTCTCCTCTTTGCACCTATTTGCTATTTCCTCCTTTACCATACGTTGCCCAGGCCCAAGTGGGGACTCGAAGTGGGAAGAAATGGACCGAATATATAGGCGATAGGAGAAACCTTGTTTGATTGTTCTTTTCTAACCTTATTGATGATAATCTTTCTAAGAAATACCAATTCACTTTTCTTTCAGTGTATGTATGGACGTTTCTGGGAATTTTGAGGAATTTGGGAGAAGGCAGAATGATTCTGAACATCATTATCATAAAACAGATTCACCCTGTTTTTGGTCTTTGTAAGCAGGTTTTAGATTGGATTTCTTTTTTAAGAAGGAACGGTGAGAAGAAAATTCTAGTTACCTGAGATTTTTTATTACTTGGGGCTTTGCAATAAATTATGTGAGAATAATAATATTCAGGGTCCAAGTTTGGAGCTCAAAATAGAAACATTGTATGCTAATATTTGTAACTAGCTATTAATGCTTAAGATAAGTAGGCTAGACATCAGGAAACTTGAATTTGAGGGATATTTCTGAAAAAGTCGTTAAACATGAATTTCTGTGTTTCTAAATCACATTCCCTGGATCCTGGATCCTGTTATGAAGTGCAAACTTTGCAAACCGTCAGAGCCTCATGACCTGCCATTTGCTCCCGCCATATGTCAAGGAAAGCCTCAAACTGGAATGCTGGGAAGATGTTCTTGATAGCAAGGCGTGGGACCCGAACTGGGAGTCATCCCTGGGCGCGTAGGCACACACACGCTTGCAGATCTCTGTGCAGCAGTTAAAAGTAATTGGTCTAGATGTGGTCTAGATGTGCATACAGCAACAGAAATAAACCTCCAAACCATGGTAGGACAGGAACAAAGTGAACGTAGAATGGAATATATGAAACTGTGTCATTTATGTGAATTAAAAGCACAAGCACTGAAATAAAAAATATGTGTCCGGCAAAAACATTTAGAAAGAAAAAGATGAACTTTCTCCAGTAATTTCTTATGGGGGTGGGGGATGGGAAATGAATTAAGAAAAGCGTATTAGAAATCTCTAAGTAAAGAAAACAAAAGAGGGGCCCTGGGGACATCCGTGTAATTTAGGAGTTGACATTCCTTTAATTCCTTGAATGTGAGAGAGGAGATGAGATTAAAATTATTAGTTCTTAAATCGTCTTCTAGTGCTTAATTCTAGAGCGCGGATAAAAAATTTTAAAAAATGGATGATTCCACTATGGGGAATATAGGAAAAGGCAGCAGGATATATTCATTAGTTCAACTAAAAAAGCTGCTTTGTCAGGAGTGGGATTCGAACCCACGCCTCCAGGGGAGACTGCGACCTGAACGCAGCGCCTTAGACCGCTCGGCCATCCTGACTCGCTTGGCGACGGACTTGCTCCGAATTCATTTCTGGGTCTCCAGAAACAGTATTCGGTGCTTGGTGCAAGATAAGGGAACTCTTCGGTGAAAGAGTGAAGGCACGCCTTCGAGAGCCGCCGGGGCGGCCGAGGGGCACCTACTGTACGACCTCGGACTCGATTCCAGGCCCCCCGGAGGGGCGGGCCGGGATGCCGGGAAAGAAGGGCACTCTCCCTCCGCTCTCGGCAGAATCCTGTTAAATAATGCCACCTCCTCGCTGGAATACACGCTTTGTCCCAGGAGGCTTTAGGCCGTTCAGGTGAGCGCCGGCTGAGGCCGAGCCCGCAGGTGCTCGAGAACCCCTCCCCAGCCTCTCCTGTAAATCTCCCCGCCGGGGCTTCCCCTCCTCACCCCCACCCCCCTCCCCCTCCCCTCCACCCCGCACTCCCGGAACCGGGGTTAGGAGGCCGGCTGGTCTGGCTGCTCGTTCTGATTCATTTACCGCTATGCACTGAGGATTTGCGGGCGTTACTGTATAGATGTTTTACTGCAATCAATAGTTTAAAAAGAAAAAAGGGGTGAGTAGTTTCTGTATCTAGTAAACCGGGCCGGCGGGGGACGGGGGCGAGGGGGCAGCCGGATGCCCCGCCTCTACTGCCGCCCCTGTTCGGATCAGACCTCAGGTCACCTGGGACCTACTTCAGGTTTTCTGGCCCACCGTTACAGCCAGGATCCTGTGCTCAGAGTAGCACCGACTAGAAGTCGGGAAACCGGACTGCGAGTTTCAACCAAAGCTAGAACTGGTCAGTTAGCTGCCTGCAGGATTTTAGACAAGTCATTTTGCCTCTGTCCACCTGAGAAACTGCTTTCCTCGCTGCGGAAGTTACATTTAAATTCAGTTGAAGAACGGCAGTGCTAATCTCTTCAATTCCGCATCAAATCCCCATCCCCAGGGAACCGGGTGGAGGCAAATTCTCAGTCCCATCCAGGCCTACGGAATCAGGTATTTTGGGGATAGAGTCCAGTAAGCTGTGTGTAACAGACGCTCCATGTAACCCCGAGGCTCGCCCAAGTTCGCGAGGCACCTGCTTAAAGCACAGCAGCCCGCAATTCTTCAGGGAGACGCGGCCCTGCCATCAGCCGGAGGTGAAAGGTCAAAGCCTGTCGATGCTGCCAACATCCTCCCGCCTCAGACCCGAGAGTTCCACCTGGGGATTGCATTCGTAAGATTTCCCCTCCACCCCTAGGCAATTCTCCTGTGCACCCAAGTTTGAGATCATTGTTTCAGGGTTTAGCTTTAGGAAAAGGCTGAATCTTTCAGGTAAGGTGGAATTTTTTTGAATTCAAAAAAGTGTTCAGGCCCGTGTGGTGCAGGACTCTGGCCCAAAATACGTGTGAATCATAGAGCACAGGAGCCCAAAGCACCATTTACAAGGGCTGTAGACTCGGCTTGTCTGAGCCCACCTGCACTGCGATGTCTCAATGCCACTCACTGGCGGTAGCCAGGGATGCCTGTAACCCAAGGACAGTGCTCCCTGGGATCTGAAAGGCCAGAGCCCCACCTCTCCAGGAGGTAAGATGGAAACTATCTGTAGAGAATGTTAAAATCCGGTTGTTGGAGCGGTTGTATGGGAGGAGGTCGGAGGTCGTACGGAAGCATTTTGTGAGGACAGATATATCTCTCAAGGATGCAGATAAGCTTTCTGGGGTTTAGAGGTCCAGCAACACCCAATGTCATCTCTATGAGAAAATACAGAAATAAAGCCAGAACTACCAATGCTGGTCATTTCCTCCAGGCCTTGGTAGCAGGTGCCAGCTGGAAAGAGAGGCTCATCAGGTAAGTTCTTCCTTAGAGGGGTCTCATGCAAAGAGGCTAGAGCTGGGGGTGTGGTGGGGGTGGAAAGGAAGGACACAAATGTTTCCTATGAATCTACTGTCAGCTCAGTACTGTGTCTGGTGACCATTTTCCTTGAATGATCAAGGAAATCATGGATCTTGGGGAAGTCAAGGATCATGGGGGAAGGGGCGGGGAGTCACAGAGATGATTAAAACCTATCACTGTCTTTCTTTCTAGTCTCAGAGAGGGGTTCTTGGGGCAGCCCTGTCTATTTGGGGTGAGATTTCACATATACATTTCAGGATACACATTATACATTAAACTAGCAAGGTTCCCAAGTATTTTTTTTTTAAGATTTTATTTATTTATTTAACAGAGACAGAGACAGCCAGCGAGAGAGGGAACACAAGCAGGGGTAGTGGGAGAGGAAGAAGCAGGCTCACAGCAGAGGAGCCTGATGTGGGGCTCGATCCCATAACGCCGGGATCACGCCCTGAGCCGAAGGCAGACGCTTAACCACTGTGCCACCCAGGCGCCCCCCAAGTATTTTTAAAGAACTTTGGACTTTGTTTTTCTTGACTGTCTCAAAGTATAACTTGAGCACAAACGAACATGTAAAGCTGTGATAAATGATGTTCTTCTCCCAGGGGGACAGTGTGAGAGTGTGTAGCATGGGGGGGAGGACAGTGTGGGGTGAGAAGTGTTTGAGGCAGGGGCATGGAAAGGACACTGGGTGTTGGAGATCTATGAAGTGACAGAAGAAGGGGCCCTTTCTATCTGGCTCTCCAGGTGCCGGCCCTTGGTCCGAGTAGAAGGTGGTACACTTAGTTGCTTTTTTCTTGTCCTGACCCTCTTCATGCCTAAGACTTTCCCAGGCCAGTGAGTCCCACCTCGATAATTTCTCTAAGCCTCTAGTCCTGCTCTCAACTGTGGTTTGTTCCGTGGAAGTTTTCCTGGACACAGAAAGCAAGGACACCCCCGTTCAGGTCCTGGCTTGGGCACAGACTATATGCTTTAATAAGATCACTTTATGTCTCCTGGCTTCAGTTTCTCATCTCTGAAAGGAGGCAGACGGAATAAATGTTGTCAGTCACTTCTCACTCATTACATCTTCTTCTCCACCCCTTCCCCCAGATAATACTTGTGTGGTCTCCTGATTTACAAGCCTCCATGCAGGTTCACTTTAAAATAACCTAGCAATACGTATATGGAAATGCGGTTACCTAGATATTATTATGTAAGTCTCGAACCCCAAGTCCTAAATCACAATCATAACCAAACCTAAACAGAGTTGGAGCCTGGGGGCTGACAATAACAGGTGAGTAGTGGAGAGTTGTTGACAATGTCGTATGTCACAAATCACAGTGAACGTGGTAATAATAGACTTGTCTGGTGTTTAGAATTTCCACCGAAGAGAGAACATTGGGTTTTAATTTGTCACAGTCTTCTGTGAGGGTAGTTAGTAAACTGAAAATTTAGAAAAGTTGGTTTTTAGCTTAATCATGAGAAATGTAATGTGGCACAATAATGGAAATAATGTCAGGGTGAACAAAATTTGGAATTTGGATTTCTTGTTTGATCCGTAACAGATCTGATCTCGATGATTTCTTACTGGGAGACACATCTGAGGTGATTTTCCCACCACTTGGTGAACCTTTGGAGACTCACATTGTGTCCCTTTGGGCAGCAGGGCTGGTTGAATTGCATTCAGGTCAACCGTCTGTGAAGGAGACCATTCTCGACCCTTGCTTGGGGCGACACGGGAAAGTGGGCATCTCACTGAACTACAAGGCTCTTCAAGTAGGAATCCATAGGGCTTCCCCTCTGGGAAAGGGGTTTCTAAAGATTACCCAAGTGTTTTTGGTGTTGGTTTTCCAATCACAAGGCATTATCATTAAAAATTTCCCAAATATTTCCTCCTCCTGGAAAAGTGTTAACATTTGAAGAGGTGACCCCACTCACTACACCGGGCGTCAATTACCTTTTCAGGAGTAGACGTGGAGTCACCCCGAAACGGAGGCTGAGGGTGGGCAGCCGCTGGCACGGGGCAGCTAGATCCTCACGGGACAACAGCCCCTTGTGCCGCCTGCCCTGGGGAGCCCACCGCCATCCGGCCTAGAGATGAGTCTTGGACACGCAGGTGCTTTCCTGGTTTTATTTCACTTGCACTTGCTGGGATAAAGAAAAGGGGCAGATGCCGCCTTCAGCAATCAACAGACTTATTACGTTAAACCCCTGGGCGAAAATACTCTGGAAACTGGGAAAAGGCAATGGAAATGGAAGGTGTGAGCCCAGATAAATCTGCAGTCCGTCGGCTCGGCGAGCCACGTCCATCCAGGAAAACACACACAAGGGCCGTGCTCGGCCTGGGGGCGCCCACGCGGGGACGCAGGGACGCGGCGGCGGGGGCCTGGGGTGCAGCAGCCCGCGAAAACGCGCGGTGGGGGGAGTGGACGCTGGCGGGAACGCGCGGTGGGGGGAGTGGACGCTGGCGGGAACGCGCGGTGGGGGGAGTGGACGCTGGCGGGAACGCGCGGTGGGGGGAGTGGACGCTGGCGGAGGTGCGCGTGTGCTGCGGGGGGAGCGAACTGAAGGTGCTTTTGAGGGCTTTAAACCAGAGCTTGGGAGGAGGGCTGAGGGGCCCCGAGGCCGACCCAGGCGGATAAAGAGGTGATGTCACTGAGGAGGTTCCTGGAAAGCCTCTGGGTTGGAGAGAGTCTACGCGGAAAGGAAGAAGAGAGCTGGAAACCTGTATGGCGTCCACAGAGCGAGGTTGGAATGAGCCCGGAGCGGAGGGGGGGTGGGGGTGGGGGTGGGGGAAGGCCGTGGCAGAGAGGAGAGCAGGATCTGGGACACGGCCAGACACCCAACCTGGGTTTTGTCTGAAGTTTTCCCCTGGATCAGATCTTCAGTCTGGCCCCCAGCCCCGCTCATTTCATCCCTTCCCCAGGCCCCCATGCCAATGCTCAGATCCCGCAGAAGTAGGGCCAGTTTCCTCTACAGGATGTGTCTTAGAAAGCTGGACATACAGGCCCAGAAAGTCTAGAAGCTGGCCAGGTGTTCATCATTGGCCTGGGTTCCCCTCATGGTCCTCCATCCTGATGTCCCCCCAAATTGCTTTATGGGATTTCAGCCTTGACTTCTCTCTTCCCAGAACCTTTTAGGGTTCCTGCTTGCCTAAAACCTGTTTCTCTACACACCCCTATTCTGGACACCCAGATGTTTCTGTCATAACCCCATGCCAACCTAACCCCATCTTGATCGCTGGGGATTTGGCCTCTGGGGATAGAAGAATGCTAGAAGCGGCTTCAGAGTCACCTCCCTGCCCCGGAGTATCAGCGCAGAAACAGATGAGGACAGCCCCACACCCCACACTCTCTAGCAGCAGCAACACAACCTCCCCAAGACCAGCTGATTCCCTACCCAACAGGCAGAAACGGCTGGGTGGAGCTGGCAGCTGGTGCTTCAGAGGTGATGGAGGGGAGGGCTGAGGACAAAGGAAAGCAGTTGGGCTGGGATATTCCTTAAGATGCCCTTTGGCTGGGCTGGGTAGGGATTAGCTTAGAATGGAGGGTATCTGTATCCCCAGAGGCAGAGAACTCCCCCATGGGGGACAGTGGGATCTCCTTAGTGAAGTCCTTGGCATCAGCAACTACTGTGACTCTCTCAGGCCTGTCAGCGACTGGGCAGATGGTCAGGGGCTTTTTACCACAGGACCACAGGCAGAAGAAAGGCCGGAGGGGACCAGAGAAGGAGGCATTGGAGAAAGTATAGATATGGGACCCAGTGGTCATATTGTAGAAGGAGACGTCTCCTGATTCATAGTTCAGGAAAATCCCAACCTGACGGGGGGGTCCTGCCAATGGGAGAGGGGTCCGCAGTGGGGTAAGGGCCCAGTACCCATTCCCATACAACTCCACAGCCCAGAACCCATTCTCAGGAGTCATGGGGTCAAACCCTTTCTTCACCACATTCTCCCTGCACACCCCAACCGCCCAGTCAGCCCTGTCTCCCACCTCCACCTCCCAGAAATGTTGCCCTGATGTGAAGGTCTCACGACCCAACACGCAAGGCCAGGAGTCAAATCTCTCTGGTTTCTCAGGCAGTTCCTGACGTGAATCTTCTAGTCGGACAGATCTGGAATCCTCATACAAAAAGAGGTGGGGGTGTGCGGTGTCTGGATCCAGAGTCACATCAACTAGAGACAGAGAGAGGTACTCTGAGCATCAGTGAGCGTTAGGGGTCACAAGACCTATTCTTCTCAAAAAAAAAAAAAAAAAATAGAGCACAGTTCTAGAAGTTGGCAGGTCCCTTCAGAAGGAGAACTGTTTGGCCTCTTCCTGTGACCTGTCAACAGTCACAGGGTGATTTGTGAGCTGACTGTCACCAATGCCTAACAGGTCCCTGTCAGAGGGGCTTCTCTTTTAAACATCTTCCAAAGGCCCTCTATATGCCTCAAGGAAAGTGCCGTTTGCCATCATCTTTCCTCTATCTATCCTCACCACAAAAATGGGTTCGTGTTTTTATTTCCAAGTATGACAGACTCTGAGTCCCTGAGGGGTAGGGCCACTGACCTGCATGCACCGTGGCCTTTCTCCATTCTGCAATGAGAGAGAGAGACAATCAGTGACGGGTTTTCTAATGAGAGAGAACAGTTTGCTGGTGAAATAACAACAAGAAGAGAGAACTTACTGAGCTCTTCCAGGAGTTTCTCTGGAAAACAAACAGAAATACCTTACTCACCTTCTAGAATGGACATGAGGGAGGGGTAAAAGCTGGTGTGAGGAACACACAAAGGAGTAAAGGGCTAATTCATGACTACCTGATTACTGAAACTTTATCAATAAATGAGGAACAAGGATCATGGGGTTTTTTCTAAGAAA
The DNA here is from genome assembly GCF_023065955.2 of Ursus arctos. Lineage (NCBI taxonomy): Eukaryota > Metazoa > Chordata > Mammalia > Carnivora > Ursidae > Ursus > Ursus arctos. The sequence continues at coordinate 2,670,696 of NW_026622997.1, forward strand.
TGTGCAGGAAGTTCCTACTGGCTTGGGATCAGATCTTTAATCTTTCCTGGGAAACCGAGTTAGAAGTGAGGAGAGAGTCAGGGGGGTAAGTGAGTGAACAGCAGGTCTAATATCTCAATTAGCATTGGTTTTGACTCCTTCTACACCCCAGACCTTCATACTGGGTATCCGTGGCTTCCGGTGCCTTATAATCCCCCTTCTTGGCTCTCAGAATTCTGGAATCAAATATCCTCCCATTGGCAGCCATCCAAAAGCACTTGGACCCAGTCCCACTCGGAAGCACGCCTGACAAGCAGCCTATGACTTACCCTTAGAGCTGAATTCATCCTTTCTCTGTCTGGATCTTTCCTTGTAGAGCCTCCAAGTGCAAACTACAGACCCGACTGTGAGAAATCCTAGCACCATCAAGATGACAGCCACCGCCACCATCCAGGGAGTCAACCTTGGGAAGAAGGGAGCTGAAACACAATGCCCAAGAAGGAGGAGTTGTGGTGCGACTCTGAGCAAGTCCAGCTCTCTTTCTGATGCCGATGGGGGTTGGGAGAGAGGCCGAGCGGCCCTTTCCCACTCCTCCCACAGCGAAAGATAGTGCTTCCAATGCCGCTGCTCTAAGCTTTTCAGATTGATCTTGGGTAGGAGAGGGCAGAGAAAGAGAAGAATGAAGATGAACAGGAGTCATTTCAGGCTTGCTGGTGTCACCTTAGAGATGGGGACTGGCTGGGCTTGTGAAAGAATCAACATACCTTTGGCTAGGGATTTACTACACCCGCCCTTGGAAAGGGAAAAGGAAAAAAAAAAAAACATAAAAAGAAATGGCTAGGGGGCTGTGGGGTGACTCAACTGGTTAAGCATCTGCCTTCAGGTCAGGTCATGCTCCCAGGATCCTGGGATTGGGCTCCCTGCTCAGCAAGGGGGAGTCTGCTTCTTCTTCTCCCTCTACCCCTCCCCCTGCTTGTGCACGCTCTCTCTGTCAAATAAATACATGAAATCTTAGGAAAGAAAAGAAAAGAAAAGAAAAGAAAAGAAAAGAAAAGAAAAGGCTAGTTCAAAGCCCAAATTCCTATTTTATGGGTGGAAAATGTCAAGGCTGCTACGAGATCAATCTGGATTTCAGCCATGCTCGGATGGTGGTTCTTTGTGTAGGCTGTTCAACAGTCCTGTGGCAGCTGACAGGAGGAAAGGGCAGACTCACAGAAGGGTGTTCATAAGAAAGCAACACTACTGGCCCCCACAACCTCTTGAATTTCTGTTATATTGCAGAAAGCCTTATCGGTTCAGTAATTCCAGTTAATGTGCGGAGATCATGTAATTATATTTAATTTTGTAAGGGATACAACAGTGATCTATTTTGGTGTCAGTTTTTCAATAAACTTTTGATTATGGGCAAGGAGAAATGAAGAGTCATTTCAGTTAGGACCTGGGAAATAAAGAAGGTAATGGATCAATTTCTGTTATTGTGGAAATTCCTACTTAACTATCAATGCAGGATGGCAGCCAAAGGGATGAAGCACGTAAGCCAGGAAGGGAGATGTCACCTCTGTGTGCGACAGAGAAGGGAGATGTCACCTCTGTGTGCGACAGAGAAGGGAGATGTCACCTCTGTGTGCGACAGAGAAGGGAGATGTCACCTCTGTGTGCGACAGAGAAGGGAGATGTCACCTCTGTGTGCGACAGAGAAGGGAGAATGTCACCTCTGTGTGCGACAGAGAAGGGAGATGTCACCTCTGTGTGCGACAGAGAAGGGAGAATGTCACCTCTGTGTGCGACAGAGAAGGGAGATGTCACCTCTGTGTGCGACAGAGAAGGGAGATGTCACCTCTGTGTGCGACAGAGAAGGGAGATGTCACCTCTGTGTGCGACAGAGAAGGGAGATGTCACCTCTGTGTGCGACAGAGAAGGGAGAATGTCACCTCTGTGTGCGACAGAGAAGGGAGATGTCACCTCTGTGTGCGACAGAGAAGGGAGATGTCACCTCTGTGTGCGACAGAGAAGGGAGATGTCACCTCTGTGTGCGACAGAGAAGGGAGATGTCACCTCTGTGTGCGACAGAGAAGGGAGAATGTCACCTCTGTGTGCGACAGAGAAGGGAGATGTCACCTCTGTGTGCGACAGAGAAGGGAGAATGTCACCTCTGTGTGCGACAGAGAAGGGAGATGTCACCTCTGTGTGCGACAGAGAAGGGAGAATGTCACCTCTGTGTGCGACAGAGAAGGGAGATGTCACCTCTGTGTGCGACAGAGAAGGGAGATGTCACCTCTGTGTGCGACAGAGAAGGGAGAATGTCACCTCTGTGTGCGACAGAGAAGGGAGATGTCACCTCTGTGTGCGACAGAGAAGGGAGAATGTCACCTCTGTGTGCGACAGAGAAGGGAGATGTCACCTCTGTGTGCGACAGAGAAGGGAGATGTCACCTCTGTGTGCGACAGAGAAGGGAGATGTCACCTCTGTGTGCGACAGAGTGGGACTGGATGACCCAAGAATAAGGCAAGGTTCCTGCCTGAACCAGAGGCAGCCTGGGGGGAATAATGAGAAGATTTGCTTTCCTGAGGACGCTGGAAACCTAGACAGAGAGCTCTAGGGTGGAATGGGGAAGACAGAAGGGCAAGGGTGGAAGTGGGTTTTCTTGTTACTCAAGGAGAGAAGGCCCCCAGAGACAAAGCTTTTGTATCTAAAATGTATCTCCTAAAACAGAAAATCTGGAATTTCTATGAGATCGAGGCAGATTTTATGCATTTAGAATCTTTTCTCTTCTAATGAAGTTGCTGGAGCTCCTTCATGTCAGTGGTCAGGAGCTCAGGTGGGGACAGTAGACAGTGCACCATGAGAGCCTGCCTTGGGCAGGTGTCCCAGGTAATATGGCTCTGAAACTGTGTCCGATAGGAACCCAGCATTGATTTCACTGACCTGGTATGGAAATGTCTACTTCCCTCTGCTGGCCAAGAAGGAGGTTCCGGATACAGCAGGATATATTCTTCATGGAGGGGTCTCTGATGATCACTGAAGCCACCACAGTGAACAGGCCTTCTTCGTCAGGATTCCTAGACTCTGATGTGGATGGAAACGTCTCTCCCTCAGAAGTACTCCACTGTACCTGGGGCTCTGGGTACCATCCCACTGAGGTACACTCCAGCCGGACCTCTCCACTTTCTCCAACTTCCATATGGATGTGAGGATCAGAGCCCAGAGCTATGGAGAGAGAAGCGGGCCTTACTCTTGAGAAAGGAAGCGTGCAGGGACTGGGAGTGAGAGGGACTCGTCTCCTATTTCATGACACAAGGAAGCTGTGGTATCAATAAAAGGAATTTCATAACCTTATCAGAGAGGGATGCCCTATTGGGAGTTAGGGTTTGAAATGCAGGCAGTTTGATGGACAGACATAGGGAGCTTTTCTAATCAGCAGGAACAGCGAGACCAATGGGTTAGAGGCAGGTAAGGGAGCTCCAGAGATGGTAGAGGGCTTTGTGGTGGGAAGTATTATGAAAAGACTTTGAGGAGAAGGAGAACTACGAGTGGGTATTTGAGGATGATCAAGAAGGAGTACTTGAAGAGAAGGGGGACTGGAGTTTCTTTGCATTGAGATTGTAGCTGCAATCTAAGTTTCCTTTACTTCTGATTCTGATTTCAGGGATTTTCTTAAATGGGTTTCAACCTCGTCTTCCTCACACACAGTTATGTCCTAACATGTATCAACATAAAGCTGTTTTTCCTTTCTGTCTTCAGCCTGATTATTTTCTTACAATTCGACAGAGTACAGACAAACACCAAGCTGCAGAGAAGAGTCCTCAAACACGTGTCCACACTGTTAGTTTAAATCCATGTTCCACGGTGTGTATCTACGTCACAACATGGATTCTTTTCAGGAAAAGGACCGCCGCTTTCAGCAGACTCTCGGAGATGTCTATCACTCATAAAAGGTAACAATGACAGTTTTATGCTATCAAATCTCTAGGATTTTTTTTTTTTTAAAGATTTTTATTTATTTATTTGACAGAGATAGAGACAGCCAGAGAGAGAGGGAACACAGGCAGGGGGAGTGGGAGAGGAAGAAGCAGGCTCATAGTGGAGAAGCCTGATGTGGGGCTCGATCCCATAATGCCGGGATCACGCCCTGAACCAAAGGCAGACGCTTAACCGCTATGCCACCCAGGCGCCCCAAATCTCTAGGATTTTATAGTCAACTTTTAAGATACTTCCCCAAAAAGGAAATGTGAGTTATACATAATGCTACTGCATGGGACACCCTGTTCTGAGGCAGGGACCCAAATTATACCCAAGTATTTTTGAAACCTTACCTTTATTTGAATATATACATAAAAGGCAATCCATTGGTATGCTGCAAATTCCAGGGCAGTCTGAGGCACCGTACTAATATCTCACAAGTACACAACCCTTCTGCAAGCATCGCCGAGGCACTTTCTTAGGTATTGTCTAATGTTATTTCATTCTTGCAAAATCTCGTTTGACAGATGCCCGCCGAGGTTTACAGTAGGAAATAAGGCTCAGGAAGAGATGTGTTTGCTCCCATTCACTAGCAAGTGGGAAAGTCAGAGGTCACCGCATACTTTCCTCCTGAACACCATTTCCATTATGGTTTCCACCTTGGATTTGGACTTGAAGCCAAAAAGGAAACAAAACCCAAAACCTTTTCTAAGTGGATCAAGGATGTTAAGGAGCAGGCACGCTCTAGGATCTTGGGAAATCCGTCCTCAGGCACTAACCCATAAAGCAGCCTCAAAGGGTGCGCCCCACAGCCTGTCCGTGGTGGTGAAAAATAGACGCGACTTCAGTGTTCAGTTCTGAGACCGGATCAAGTGTATTACGGTGTGCTCGCGGAGAAGAATGTTCTATAGCCATTACACCCTCCGCTTATTCGACTAATAACATGGAATGCTCTGTCCCCACTCTCAAACACCCTCGGAGTCACCTCCCACTCTAGGCCTGCCAACCTTTTCCATCCTAAACGGGATTTGGGCAAAGCCCCTGGTGGTTTCCAAAGTCTCAGGGCCATAGGAAAACGGACACCACCTGGACGTGACCAGAGAAAGCCAAACCCCGCGCGCTCACCGGCCACCTTCAGGTGCACGCTGGCCTCCTCGTAGCTTCCGTCCTGCCGGAAAAAGCATCGGTACTCGCCGTCGTCCGAGGCCCTGACCCGGTGGATCCTCACGGCGACGCGCCCGGCCGCGATGTCGCGGTCCACGAGCGTGGCTCTGCCGCGGTACTCGGGCACCTGCTCCCCGGCCTGCTCGCGCCCGTCCCGGCGCACGAGCACCGCCGCCGCCACCTTCCTGCGGAACCACCGCAGCTCCATGCGCTCGGCGCTCACGTTCGGGGACAGGTGGCAGGGCAGCTCAACGTCGTCACCCACCGCGGCCAGGATGGGCTCCGCCGGCCCGATCACGTCGAAGTGCGCTGCGAAAACCAGGCGGGCAGACAGGGGGTGTGTGTGTGTGGGGGGGACGGACGGAGGGGGGCGGGAAGCCCCGACGCCGACCAAGGTCGGTCTCTGCGACCGTGGCTCCTCCTCCACCTGGACCCCCGCGAAGGGCGCCAGCGACAGCCACGCGGGGTGCCTCACCTTTACTGAGAGGTTTCAGCCCCGGGGTGGGGTGAGGGGACCAGAGAGGGAGACCCAAGCGGGATCTACCCGAATCCGGCTTGCACAGCTGGAAGAAAGTGAGGATGAGCAGACCCCTGGGGAGGCAGGAGTTTGGGGAAACCGCCATCTCCGGCCTTCCGGGGCAGCAGGCTGCTGGGGGTCCACGGTCGTCAGAACTTCCACCTAGGAGATGAATGCACAGGACATCACGAAGTTTCTTTAGACACCCTTCAGCTGCGTCCTCCCTACAACTCTTTCCAACTTGCAACGCTCTAGACCTTCGCACCTGAAGCCTCCCCCTCGCCTCCTGCCACTGCACGCTCTCGGTCCGTGCGGCCGTCGGCACTCGCGCAGCCATTGCCCGGTTTGGTCAAGCATGTATACAGCCGCGAAATAGGCCCTAGAACCCCGACAGAATCTTAGAAGGGAATTGTGAGGCATAGTACCCATTAATGGGTTGCGTGTCAATGAACAAGTCTTGGAACCACTGCTCCAAAAAGCCTCTTTTTTCCTCAAATATAGTAATTTGTATTCACTTTCTGCGATGACAATAAAGACGCAATGAAAGCAGAGACAGAAACCAGGGGACTGAACTGGAGAAGAAAAGAGGAAAGTCGAGAGGAGAAGGCACAAGAAAGGAGCTGGAGAGAGCAAAGGGTCAGGGGTAGAGGGCCCAGGACTGGGGAGGAAGGAGACAGGAGAGCAGATGCCCTCCTGGCTGCTGGTTCTCTCAGGGGAACCAGAGCCGTCACAAGTACTGACCTCTGATCTTGGAGGAAGAGGCACCAATGAGCCCGGCTACCAAGTGACAGAGCTGCTCACGGCCCCAGCGGCAACAGTTAAAGGCCAGCGGAAGAAGGAAGGGGGAAGTGCTCTCAGCAAAGCCTGCCCCCAGGCCCCAGAGGCATTTACTTTGGGGGCAAAGAAGTTTTCCAGAGAGATGAAGGCTCTGTGCGTTTGTGGTCTTCAGTGCCAAGACCAGAATATACACTGATGAGCTTACTAAATAAAAGGCAATTGGGTGGAAAAGGAAGAGGGTCAAGACACCACTAAACTGAGACGAAAGGCCTTAAGCCCGGTAATTCACCTCTTCAAGCCTCACTTCTTTTACCTCTAAATTGGGAATATTGTTAATAATACCCTTTTTGGAGAGGCACTGGATGAAATGAGATTAAGCAAGTAAAGTGCTTAGCATACCGCAGGGATTTAGAAGAGGGTAAATTGTTATCCTATTGCTTCTATGGGTTGAAAATTTAAAGGTAGGCTGGGAATGCACCTGTGGTTCAGTTTTCAAGGTCTCTCCAAGTTACCTCCCTGCAAGCAGTTCGGCCCGCATTTCCTTATTTGGGGCTAAACTTCTTATTGTTATGAAAAAATTTAAATATATGGAAAAACATGTTTATTTTTAAAAGATTTTATTTCTTTTTATTATTATTATTTTTGAGAGAGAGAACTAGAACGTGAGCTGGGGGGTGGGCAGAGGGAGAGGAAGAGAGAGAACGTTAAGCAGGAGCCTCACTACCAGTGCTGACTCGCCAGCCTGCCAGATGACTTTTCCCAAATGCAAATCTGATCGTGTCACTCTTTGCTTAATGTCCCCTTAGTGACCCCAGCACCAAGTTCAGACACTTCCTCTGGTCAAGAAAACGCTGTAGGATCTAGTGGTCTCCCTGCTTCCTTCCTCTCAGCCTCTCCTGCCTCCCCTCCGAACTCCGTGCTACGTGGCAGCCACAGTTTTGACCGGGTAACCTCCAAGTCATTTCTACATAAACTAACAGCCTCGGACCCCCAAAGGCAACAGATTTGACATGCCCTGTCCCTCCAGGCTCGCGTTGTGAGATGCCTGTATGATGTGGGACTGCTCCGGGGAAGGTCCCGCCACTCCCAGGCCCACTGGAGACTGGAAACACCTTCTCCCCCTGAGACATGAAAATCATTTGAGCTGAGGAATGCGATGTGCTGTGTATGGAGCAAACCTAAAGGCAAAATGTCAGGACTTGCCTCCTCTGCCCTTTTCCACCACTGCTCAAATTTCCCAGTGCTGTAGACTCATCAAATCCAGTGATTACCCTCAGCCCTCCCTGACCTTCATCAACCCTTCCCTGAGGCGACCACTTGCTCCTTCTCTCTTTTGTTTTTAAGTTTATTGACTTATTTACTTATTTATCTAAGTCATCTTTGCACCCCATGTGGGGCTTGAGCCCAAAACCAACCCCAGGATCCAGTCATGGGCTCTTCCGACAGAGCCAGTCAGGCCCTCTGCTCCTTCTCTTTTTAAAATTAGTTTTTATTCTGCTAAAGTACTCCATACAGAATTTTTAAAAATCCAAACAGTTAAAGAGCTTTTAAGAAAAACATCAGTCCCACTTCCACCTCTCCTCATTCCCCAGAAACAGCCTTCTCACCTGCTTGCTTGTTTTATCTGGCATTTATCTAGGTGTTTCTCAAGACTATACCATACTTTTTTTTTTTTTGGAAGACTTATTTATTCACTTGAGAGAAAGAGAGAGAGCGTGCACGTGCAGGTTGGGGAGAGAGGTAGAGAATCTTTAAGCAGACCCTCCCCACCCATGAGATCATGACCTGAGCCAAAATCAAGAGTGGTCCCTCAACCGACCAAGCCACCCAGGCACCCCAAGTCTATAACCTATTTCTGTTGCCCTTTCTTGACATACCCATTTTTAGATATTACTTTTCAAAGCCCTATCAATGAAGTCAATGATAATTTAATTCTCGTGACAGTTAATTTCATGTGCCAACTTGACTGGGCTAAACACTGTCCAGATAGCTGGTAAAACATTGTCTCTGGGTGTATCTGTCAGGATGTCTCTGGAAGAGATTAGCATTTGAATATGTAGGTCTGTTAAAGCAGATCCCCTCAACAATGTGGACGGGCATCATCCAATCCATGGAGGGCCTGACTAGAACAAAGAGAGGGTGGAAGGACAGTCTGCTCTCTGCCTGAGTCAGGTGGGGCCCTCTATCTTCTCCTTCCCTCAGACGCTGGCTCCCCTGGTTCTCAGGCCTTAGAATTTGGACTGGATCTACCCCCCCCCCCCACTATTCTGGGCCTCCAGCTTGCAGGGAGCAGATCAGGGGGTCTCTGCCTCCATAATCACATGAATCAGCCCTCCTAACACATCATTTTCTGTGTATCTGTATATAGCTGTTGGTTCTATTTCTCTGGAGGACCCTGACTCATACAATAGAAATATGCCCCTTCCGTTCAATGTTTCCGATGCTGTTGGTTATGAAGCTGTGACTTTATGGATCCGAGTATCGCATCTGATTTCATTTCTTTTCCTGTATAACTTCTTGTGCTTTTGGGGGATGGAGGAGGGAAGGTGTTCAGTGGTTCATCTTGGTTCCTTTGCTTACATTTCTGTGTTCTCAGCACACATTTTCCCCACCCCTCCATCAGCCTCTGAGGACAGTTCCCACCGTGACACATACCAGATGATTTATGAGCACGAGGTCATCCCCGCCCCGCCCCACCCCTCCCGGAGTGCCGCTGCTTGAACTCACCTGAGCCTGCGCTTCTCTGGAGGGTTTTCTAAGTAACGGATCCTGATCCGGTAGGTCTGGAGCGGGGTCAGCGTTCTCCCAACCGGCTGCAGGTCCGCAGGGGCTTTGCCTCGATCCTTCTTCGGAAGCTGCAGGTGAGGATGCGGCCACGGGCTTTCCGTGAACTGTGGAGATGGCCCTGAGGGCTCTGGCTCAGGGTCTCGGGCGTGTTTCTTTTGCTAAACAGGCTGGGACAAAAGGATGAGGGTGAATGGGCACCAGGTAGAGTACAGGCTTGCAAGGGAGTTTTGTGGTCAGCTGCTCTTTCTGGGGCACACGCTGCTGGCATGCTGACCATAATCAGAAGTGACCTAACGATATGTCCACGTCGTAACAGGGACACCACTCCCCTATCGACCAAGCCTGCGTTCAGTTTAGGTGCATTGCCGCGCCGGGGTTTGCACGCGTGTGGGGTGGCTAGACAGGAAATGAGGAGGCCTGGAGAAGATACGCATGGATTCTGTGTAGTAGAGGGGCTCGCGGAGGTGGAGGGAGATGAAGTGGGCCTGGGGAGCAAGAAGATGCTGAGGTCTGGTCGAGTGGGGACATCTCTGAGTCATATTCCTGGAAATGCTTTTGAAATGGAAAGTTCCGGGAACACAGAGGAGGGGCAGGCAGGGAACTTAGGGAGCCAAATAAGTGAGGTTGGACTGAACAGGGGGAAATAGTAGGATCCCGGGAAAGAGGTCAGGGTCACAAGGATCACTCTTGAGTTCTTTCCAAAATCTATGCCCTGCAGTCTCTTTTCCTGCTACCTGTTAGGCAAACCCTCCAAAGCAGGGCTACATGCATTCACCCTCTGCAGAGAGGCTATAAAAACATGAAAATACAGACTTTAGCCCCTCTTTGGCTGAGGATCTCCCAGGGTGAATATCACAGAAAGTGTATGCCGGGGATTACTGAGAGAGACAGACAGACACACAGAGAGAAAGGGAGACTGAGAAGAGGTAAGAGGAGGGGGAAGGAGGGGAGGGGAAAGGAGAGACAGAGTTAGTGAATGTGAGAGATTCCAAAGGCTTCTCTTTTTTCTCCAAAGAAATGAGGCACCATGCTAAGAATTGTCAGTTACCCTCATGAGAAGACCTTTTCCAGCCTGCAACCGGTCCCCCAACTTTTCCTAATTATCAGCTACGGATGAGTGGGCCTTCAAGTTACTCAGGGAAGAGAAATGAGTTCACTAATCCTACGGTCTCCTTCCAAGAGGCCTATATGTCTCCTAAGGAGCAACTTGAGGCCATTTACACTCTCTCTCTTCTCTCTGCCCTCATCGCTAAAATGCTGTCAGTCAGTATTTTTCATTTTCTTGTATCCTGAGGCTTTGAATCCATAGTAAGTAGGAGCTCAGAGTCCCAGAGGAATGAAGAGCCACTGACGTGCATACAACTGTGGTTTTTCCATTCTGCAGTAACAGAGACATTTGATAAGAGATGCAAAGCTTTGTTTATAGAAAACTGTGGGAGAACCCCAGAATTCTCCAAGCTCTTTTAGGAGTTTCTTTGGAAAATAAACAGAACTAAAGCAATTAACATTTGAGTTAAGACAAGAAGGAGGATGGAATGTGCTTATGAATCACACAATGGAGTGACTGTTCCCTTCTGTGAGTACCTGATTACCGAAAACCTATCAATAAATCACAGGAACAGGAACGCGTTTTCTTTCAGTTTAAGTTCTTAGAAATCTGCAGGAAGTTCCTTTTGGCTTTAGATGCTGAGGACGTTGCTGTATCTGGGGAACTTACCTGAAAGTCTGGAGCCAAGTTCGGGGTGGATGGGAATGAGGGCTGGGAGGCTGATAGCGTTCTGACTTGCTTGTGGCCATGCTGGACCCCACCAGCTAAAGCCCACCTGTGGCCGAACCAAGTTGAATTTGATGGTACTTGTGACAGCAGCATGGAGCCCACACACTGTGGGGAGGCTGGGAGGTGGGCTGTCTCAGTGAGAGGGTGTGGGAGGAATTTACAGGATTTCAGTTTGTGTTGGGGGTTTGGGAGAGGGTCTAAGAAGGAAAGGTTGCTTTGGATGAATGCTGTTGGAAATCAGGCCACTGTTGTATGATCAGGCATTCCAATTTTTATAAGGAAGTAGAACAGAGCGGGTTAAAATTGTAGTTGCCAAAGCAGCAATCAGCCAAGACAAGGATATGTGGTCATTTTTGTGGTTTGCACGTGGCCATGCATTTTTGTCTGTGCTCTGACCTTTGTCTCCATCACAATCATGGAAGGGTCTTGTCTGATGTTGACAGCAGCTGTCCTACCTGCTTCTTGCTTTCTCAATCAGAGACCACATTCTCCTTCAGATCTAAAGGTATTTGGAGTTTTATAATCTTGAGAATCTCTTCCAGTTTGTGAAAAAAGGTTATTTACGTATGCAGTCTCTATACCCAACATGGGGCCAGAACTCAACCACAAGATCGAGAGTCATATGTTCCTCCGACTGAGCCAGCCAGGTGCCGAGTCCCTTCCAATTTTCAACAACCCAGAATCCTATTTCTAGATTCTGGATTGGGATGACTTTTGACTGGAAGTCATCTTAAAAGGTATGGAACCCAAGCACGTCTAAGGTTTAAATGGTTACAAGGCACACACCCTTGACAAGCAGCCTGACGTGATGTAACAGGAATCAAACTCGTCCTTCCTCCATGTGTAGCCCCCTCACCCCATTTCATTCCAAAATAAATATACTGTCCAAATGAGAAGCCTCAGGCATGTGATGACCACTGAGCAGAGAATCAGTCTTAGATGTAAGGGAAAAAAAAAAAGTCCCAGAAATTTTGACGATGAAAGGTAGACTAGGCCACCTCAACTATGCCATTTTGTCACAGAAATTATTTTGAGCTGAATGTAATTTAGAAGCAGCCAACGCAGTTAGAGGCAATGACTTCAGTAGAATTTTAGTTCTGAACACTGCAGGGAAAATGCACTTTCTTTGGAATTATCCATTATGTGCATTTAAACTCTGCCAGAAAAAAATAACTATGTTGTTTTGAATCTACTTTTTGTATTTAGTAGTTATTTGTATAAATTAAAAGTTTTCAAGTTAGAAAAGAAAAAGGGGCATCTGGGTGGCTCAGTCGGTTAAGCATCTGCCTTCTGCTCAGGTCATGATCTCAGGGTCCTGGGACTGAGTCTGGCATTGGGCTCCCTGCTCAGAGAGGAGTATGCTTCTCCCTCTGCCCCTCCTTCCCTCTCTCTTTCTCTCTCAAAAATAGATAAAATCTCAAGGGTGGGGGGAGCAGGAGCCAACACAGGATGGGCTTTTTACCTTTTTTTGCCTAAAGGCTGGATATAAATTCTCCTCTTACTGGAGACTGACATTTACCAGCCCAGAGAGGAGCCAGTGGAATCTGCAAACGAGCCTTCCTCCATTACTTCCCTCCCTTCTGTTTACCTTCCCTTGACTCCTAAATTTGTTTTCCTTTGTCCAGTCACTTCTCTGCAAATTTACTGTCCTTTATTGAAGATGGTAAATAAGCTGGATTCTAAGCTGCCACAGAGTTACTTTTCCTGTAGGTTTCTCTCTTGGGATGTGCACTGCATGCGGTAACCGTTTTTCTCTCGTTCATCTTTTCCTTAAGAGTCCTAGCTGAAAACCTAAGATGGGGAGGGGGAGAGTTTTGCCTCCCCTCAATGATCTAGGGAGAAAGAGCAGGGTACCCCACGATGTGCCCCTCTGGCATACTGATTATCTTAATTAAATTACTTACAAAACAGCGACTTCAAGGACCCTCACACCCTCCTTCACCCCACTGAAAGAAGGAAGCAAATCTCCCATATGAAAAATACCCTCCCAGTACTAAGAAGTAAAAAGGCATCCAAATCACCAGAGAACAGGGTCTGGAGAAAGCCAAGAAAGAGGACTGGGTGGGACTGTTCCCAACCCCAGGGCTCTTTGGCTCTCAGCAAAGACAGACATTGACGCAAGCCCAAGACAAGATTCAGGCAGTGTTTATTGGGGGCTTACGGGAGGCAGCACTGGGGACAAAGGCCCAGCAAGTTGGTGAAAGGGTTGAGGCGAGAGAGCAGGGACCTCCGGGGTGGGGGGGGGGGGGTGGAGCTAGGGGAAGCTGCGAGAAGGCACCGTGGACAACTTACACCCACAGCGAGCACGTGTCTCATTAGCATGTCAAGTCCCAACGCCCCGGGCCTGACTGTTAGCACCATCCTGAGGAAAGACCAGACAAAGGGTCAGCACTGGGGTCCACCGCGGCACAGGCTGGTTTAGTCCGGTTTCTTCTGTAGCGTTCTAGAAAACATCCCGCTTCTGTATCTCTGAGATCTAGTGCTCAAAGCCGTGGTGTTGAGCCTTTTCTTCTACGGTGACATAGAGGGAGCCATGGGCTTCGTGGTTAGGATGGGGCAGGGTCCCAGACGCAGCCTCTGCTCTATCTCCATCCCCCACCGAGAGATTTTACCCTCCTTATTCCTAAGGAGGAGGGGCCGAAGGTCTCATCTTCTGGAACTGCTTCTTACTGAGCGGGTTGTTGTCTCTGTCCTACCCTGGAGGAGTAAAGCTCTCTCCCGGACTGCTTTAACGCTCTATAGGGACATTATTCCTCTTGGGACCGGATAGGTGGGACCCTTGTGCCACCATCAGTTTGACAGGAAACTGCTGTGGTCTAGAAGACACAAACTTAACCAAAAGATTAAAGAGACAGGGTCTGAATATTAACAAAAGAATGATGGCCACCAGAGGGCCCAGGACAGGAAGGAATCATGCAATGCTGGGCATAGAGAATCTATTCGAGTCCCACTGAGTTTGGGCATCGTGATTATTGAACACACGCAACCACCTGGCTTGTCTGTCAATCTCCTGGATATTTAGTTCGACTTCCCCAGAGTCGTTGATGTAGGTACAGCAAGTGTCGTTGACTGGGGCACAGACACCCCCTTGTTTGGCCAGAAGATAATCCAGAGCTAACCGACTGTCAAGTACGACATTAGCCAAGGAATCCAGGGACTCCTGAAGGCCCTCGAAGCTGTCACCGGTGTTTGTGGCCAGGTTTTCTATGACCTGGGTAAGGTGTTTTAAGGTTGTTTCACGATAAGCAAACCCTCGCCAGGGGGCAGCCAGTCCTCCGCCTTCCCCCGTTGCTGCCAAGATGAGACTGAGCGCTCTCTTACGTCTGCTTTGAGAGGTGACATTATATACAGTGGCGCCTAATCCTTTAGGGCCCAATCGTCCCAAAGTGCATTCTCCCCGGAAGTGAACATTATCTACACATGAATAGGCCACTGCCCGAAGAGGCCAAGAGAAGGAGGAATTAGGGCTCCCTTCATAGGGGAGTTTATTTTGTGGTGGACCGCAGAGAAACAGATACCCAGGTGGGGTGCAAGCTTGGCGGGGTGAAGAGGAATTAAACCAGCTTCGTAAAAGGAGACCCCAGCTAGGTGTACTTTTGCATCCGGGGGACAGGGGCCCTCCGTCCAGTGGCCCCCCACCAAGCTCTGAATCCTCTTCTATTCCCTCCTGGCTATCGAAGGCAGATGGGGTCTGATAGGTGAGCCTCCAGGAAGGGGCTGCTGTTCCTTTCCAGTATGTACAGGAGAAGTTAGGTTGGTCACCTGGGGAGAGTAGAGACGAGTCCACACACCAGTGGGTCTGGTTGGGGGTACATGAAGAGCTTGAAGAGGAAAATGACATAGGGTAAATGGAGGGCGAGCTTCCCACATTGGTAAGGCAGGTATCTGTCCGGCAGGGGCAACAGGGCTGTCCTTGTTCTTTACAGAGAAGAGGCCGCTTAACCTGGAGACCGGTTTGGTTCCAAGAGTCTGTAAGCCTGACACATCTCATATCATCACGACCATCGAGTTCTACTATTAGAAGAGGTGTGCTCCTAACAGGACCGGAAGTCAAGGTGAGAGTAATATCCTCATTTATAGGTACAAACTGGAACTTAGGAGCCCCATCTTGTGGGTGAGGATGACAGATCCAACAATTAGAGAGATTATTTCCCGAGGCCACAATGCTAGAAAAGTTGACAACTGAGTTTTCTTTCCAGGTTTCCCCCACTTTGTTATTTTCTTCCCAACTCATCCCCAGGAGAAGGGCCAAGAGAAGAGCCCACTTCATCAGTCCCATCATTGGTTTTGATCTTCTAGACCCCGCAGTAGCAGAACGGGTCTTTCCCAGGGAGTGGAGGTGACCCGAAACAGTACTCACAGAGAAGAAAAAGTAAAACAAAGGCAACAAAAAGCAAAGTCAGCAAACCAAACCACCAAGGTATAATCACTTATCTGACTCTGTGGGTCGCTTCTTGAACAAGCATTTGAAGTCTTCGCAGGCTCAACATGAGTAAGATGGTTCGGGGCCTTCCAGGCATTTCTGAGGATGTCCAGGAGAAATAGGTTTTAGCCTAGAAAGATGTATCTGGCTAGGGATTCCTTGCAGCTTAACTGCTGTTGGGGTGACTAAAATCACTCAATAGGGGCCTTTCCACTTGGGCAGCAACTGATCTTCCAGGGAGCCCTCCTTCCAAGGAGGTTTTAAGGAGGGCCTGAGCCCCTGGATGAATTTGCAGAGGTGGTGGGGGGGGTGGTCTCCTCTAAATTACCACTAGGGGGTGCTGGTAGCATGTGATTAGCATAATCCACAATAGCTTTTTCTACTTGGCCCAAATAAAATGCTGCAAGCTCTGGCTTATTTTCTCATCTAGTAAAATATCTGGGGTGAGGAGGGGTTTCCCATGTCATTTCAAATGGGCTGAGTCTTAGGCTAGGCTCTGGGGCAGTGGCAATCCTGAGTAGTGCGATAGGGAGCAACTGGACCCAAGGCTCATGAGTTTCTTGACAGAGTTTTGCTGAAGTCTTTTTTAGGGCATGATTCATCTGTTCAACCTTCCCTGAGGAATGGGGGAACCGGGGAGCATGCAATTAATAATTTATTCCCAGGGCCACTGAAAGGCTCTGGGTAATTTTTTTTTTTTTTAAGATTTTATTTATTCATTTGACAGGATAGAGACAGCCAGCAAGAGAGGGAACACAAGCAGGGGGAGTGGGAGAGGAAGAAGCAGGCTCATAGCGGAGGAGCCGGGATCACGCCCTGAGCCCAAGGCAGACGCTTAACCGCTGTGCCACCCAGGCGCCCCAGGCTCTGGGTAATTTTAACTGTAAAAGAAGGAGTCTCCCACTTTGGAGAGACTTAAGAGAGGCCGAATCGGGTAACTCTCTTTTAGGAGGGATTTATATTTCTCGGTTGCCTTCCCAGACCAGGTGGGGAAGGTTTCCACCCGTTCAGTAAAAGTTATCAACAAACACAAGGTGGTATTTGTAGCCTGCTCGTGGTGCAACAGGGTAAAGACTACTTGGCCCATCTTCCCCAGGATGTGTCTCCTGGTGTTGGACTGGTGTAAGAAGTGGGGACTGACTGGATGGGTCTGTGGTTTGTTTTTGGGTGCATAAGTGACAGGCGAGGGTAACTTGTTTTATTGTCTAAGTTCCTATCCTGAAAAGACCTTTTGCACCAAGTCCCATAGGACGTCTCTTCCATAATGCATGGCATCATGGAAATGTTGAATGAGCTTTTACTGCTGGGCTTCCGGAATGAGAATTTTGTCCTCTCTCATAAGCCACCCGGTGCTTTGTTCTGTATATCCCTGTTTCTTTGCGTCCTCCTGTTCTAGCAGGAGGTTCTGAGGGTGGCTGGGGAACTCGTGGCGGTAATCTGAGCGGGCTCCTGAGCTCAGGTTGCCTGTTTAAACAGATGACTGGGGGGCCTGATTGGCTCAGTCCCTTAGACGTGTGCCTTTGCTCAGGTCATGATGCCCAGTGGCATCAGGGTTCCCTGCTCAGTCGGGAGTCTGCTTCTCCCTCTCCCTCTGCCTGCAGCTCCCCCTGCTTGTGTACTCTCTCTCTCTCTGTCAAACAAACAAACAAACAAACAAATAAATAAATAAATAAATGTTTTAAATAAATAAATAAAACAAACAAACAGCTGATTGGTCAGCCTTATTACTTTCTTTGCTTACAGAGGTCCCATCTTTCCGGGGGACTTTCACAATGGATGACAGCCACCTGATTGGAAAGTTGCACTGTCTCTAGGAGGGTGAAAATTGGGTCCTTCTGTTTTATTGGTGAATTTGTAGCTGTTAAGGTTCTCCTTTCTTTCCAGACCGCAGCATGGGCCTATAGTATAGGGAACCCACATTTTGAATCAGTATAGAGACTTCATCTTTTTCCTTCTCCCAACTGTAAGGCCCTAAGTAGAGCTATCAGTTCAGCTTTTTGGGTGGGTGGAGCATTGAGGCAGAAGAGCTCAAGCCTCTAAGACTCTACCCAGGCTCATTATCGGGTAGCCTGCCTTCCAGATGCCTCCCTCCGTAAAACTGCTCCCATCCATAATGGACCCCCTATCTGGATGGTCAAGGCATTTGTCTTGAAGCTCAGGTCTGCTAGAATAGGTCTGTTCCATTGTCTCCATACAGGGACGCTGGGGACCCTCATCTTTTACAGATGGGAGCAAGGTAGCAGGGTTTCGTCGGGCATACTTTTAAAATAACATCTGGGAATCTAGCAAGAGGGCCTGATAGTTAGTTAGCCTTCCTCCAGTCAGCCAAAGGTGAGCTTTACTTTCTAATACCGTCTGAACCTGTGGGGAGTTCGATGTTGAGTCAAGGTCAGCTTAGAGGCCTCACTCACTGAAGGAGCTGGGTTATACCTGTGTGACTGGGTCCAATTATTTTGAGAAATAGGCTACCAGTCTCTGATCAAGACCCAGCTTTTGAGTTAGGACCCCCAAAGCAGTGTGTACTAAGTTGTCCCTAGAGGACCGGGGGTTTTTCATTCAAAGGCAAGTAAATATTGACTCTCCTCATAAAGGAATATGCAGAAAAAGCCCGTGGTGGCAAGAGAGGGATTCTAAAAGAACCCTTTCATTTGGGGTCTTGGTATTTCTCCTCACTTCTGAGATCTTTTGCAGAACAACTCCAATTGCAAATAGTATTAAAGTTTAATGATCCATTTTGGGGCCACTATTCCTCATCCCCTAAGTTATATTGGGGCCAGTGTTGCAAAACTAATTAATTAGTTAATTAATTAATTTCTTTTTCTTCAAACCATCCAATTTAAATTGATCCCTTCCTAGAAGGGAGTCTTTTGTCACATTTAAGGTGTTGCCCAGCTTGGGAAGTTCGACAAAGCTGGTGACTTATAAAAAAACGTGAAAGCCAACTAGCAGGTGTAATCCCTGGGACTTGGATCTGTATGAATAATGGACTTCTCCTCATCCCACGAAAGATGAGGGAAGCTTGATTTCTTTAAAAAAAAAAGGCGGCTCCCCCATACAGAAAACGATTAGTCTTTGAGGTCCTGAATCCGGACCAAGGTCTGGCTTTCTTCAACCTTACACCAGAACCAAGTCTGGCTCACCAGGAATTGTCCTTCCCTCTGAATAGAATAACAAGTTACCAGATGTTTCACTAGACAAACAAAAAGGGAAAAGACAGGATGGTCAGGGGCAAGACAAGACTGCTGGTAGGAAGCTAATGCCCCGCTTTCACAAAGACAACAATGAGATTTCTCAGGGCGACAGCCCTGATCGGAGAGACAACAGAAAAAAGAACACAGATCTGAAACCCAAAGAAAATAACAGAGTCTGGAAGTAATTCCAGGTTTGAAAGAAACCCAGGAAACATAGACCAGCCAGAAGGAAAGCCGGGGGAGGGGCCAAGAGCCCCAGGACAGGGGACACTCAGGACGGGCTCAACCCACCAGAGGGTCCTCCAGTGACCCTGCAGGGACCAACAAGGGGGGGTGAGAGTCAGGGGACAGGCGACACTCGGCCCCGCATCGCGGGACCAGAAAACCTTCCTCTGCCGGAGACATTCAGACCGAAGTGACAGAGAGGCCAAAACAGGCGAAGCAGTCCGCGGGGCCTGACTGGAGGGGCAGAGTCGCTGAGGCAGGAGGCAGAACTTACCGCCGCCGAGTCGCCGGACTAAAGCTCCAGGCCGCTCGTCAGCCCCAAGGGTCGGAGGGGCTCCGTCCGCCGTGCGCCGGCTCCGGGTCCTCGGGGACGCACGGGGGCTCCCTCCTGGGCTCCCTGCGTGGCGGCCGGAGTCCGTTCCCGACCCCCGGGCTCTTTGGCTCCAGCGCACACAGAATTGACAGGAGGCCAAGAAAGATGCAGGCAGCGTTTATCGGGGGTTGACCCTGGGGGCAGAGGTCCCGCCCGGCTCCCGACACAGACCGCACTGCGCGGAGCGGCGGCGGCGGGAAAGCAGCCGCGCCTCGGGGGCGGGGAAGCTGCGCGCAGGCGCAGCGGGCGCACAGGCGCCTACCTGCCCCGCGTGTCTCATCAGCGCGTCAAGTCCCCACCCCGGGCCGCGACTGTTTTCCTCCGGCCACCCCCGAGGAAAGAGCAGGCGAAGGGTCAGCGCTGGGGTCCGCCGCGGCACAGGCTGGTTTAGTCCGGTTTCTCCCGCCCCGTTCTTTCTGGCAAACACCCTGCTTCCGCATTCCTATGAGATCTAGTGCTCAAAAAAAAAACAAACAAACAAAAAAAAAAAAAAAAAAAAAACGATTGCTCCGCCTTTTCTTCTAAGGTGACACGCCGGAGCCCTGGGCTCTGTGGTTGGGGCGGGGGTGGGGTCCAAACACAGACCCTATTCTATCTTGGGACCACTTTTGATGGCAAAGTTAGGAAGGGTCTCCTGGGGAAGTGATGGTTTTGGGGAGACTTGAGGGCTAGGAAAGAATCAGCGCGTTTGGGGGGGCCACCTGCCCAAGGCCCCCGCGTGACTCACCTCCTCCTAACCCCACTCATCCCCCTTCTCCTCATTTCCCAACTTACTTTAGTTTGGAGGAATTTAAATGCCTATCCCAAGTGTTTGATTTTATTCTTAATTTTGCAAGCGATTTCCCACAGTATACCCCCCAGCCCACCCCAACCCCTACCCCCACCAACACTTACTCGCCTCTCGCTCAGAAAGAATCAAAACCTTCCTGAGAAGGTCAGGGTTGAGTTCTGCGCAAGTGAAAGCGTTTATAAGATATAGAAACCTGCTCAAAGCTTTATGGTACAGAATGCAGAAACCCAGTAAGGCTATAACTTGTGTAGAGCATAGCCAGTTATTAGTGACATAGGGAAGCTGAAGGGACTGCATTTTAGGAAGCCCCAGGTACCCAGGTACCTCACCTTGCATCTGAGTAAGCCAAAGCAGCTCTGTTCCCAGGCCAAGGGGGACGCAAGAAAGTGTGTCATTCTGAGTTTCCTCCTAGGCCCCCGTACACCTGATAACATCTGAGAAGAACCGACCTGAGCATGTTTCAGGACATTAGCTTCCAACAAACCTTGGTTTTCACTGGTGTCAACACCCCCGCCTTTGGTGATTTGTGGAATAACACCTGAGCTTTTGGATGGGACCCTACCTACCCTGGATTCCTTTAGGAACACGCACCCTGGACCCCTTTCCAATATAAACCCCTAACCGAAGTGAAGAGGGCACTCGTTCTCTGAGTCTCCCAGACACTCCGTCTGCTATATTCTATCACTTACACTATTGAGTAAACACGGCTCTCGCTTTTTCCTGGCTCGCATTTGATTTCTATCCTGCTCCAAGCCCAGGACCCTCTTGGCAGGTCTTTGGACCCGCTGGCCTTCAGAACTGGCCTGCCTAGCCATGCATGAGCAGCCCTGGTTCTCCGACTGGACTTGCACACCTGTGCTTTTGGTTAAACCTATTCAAATAATATTGTAACAAGAGAACCAAAGATAAAAACCACACATACGTGTTAATAACCCAGTCTTCCATCTTACCAAGCCAGCTGTTTCAGTGCCCCACACTTTCCAGAACGTGTCCATGCATCACTGCCATAGTTAATTTTTTTAATTAACATATACTGTATTATTTGTTTCAGGGGTACAAGCCTGTGTTTCATCGGCCTTACACAACACCTAGTGCTCACCACAACACATACCCTCCCCAACGCTGGAAGTTTTTAAATACTTGTTCAGCCCACTTTTTCCAATTGGATTACTACCATTTAAGCCATCACTTTAGATACCTGAGTCTGTTCCAGGATCCTCTCTCCTGGTTCTCAACGTATGATTTGCAGATTTCGGGGGTGGGGGGGGTCCCTGATACACTTTTCAAGGAGTCTGCAAGGTTAATACTATTCACATAATAATAATGATGACATTATTTGTTTTTGCTCTCATTCTCTCACTAGTGTACAGTGAAGTTTCTGGAGATGACATGGCCTGCGATACCCCAACACTGAGTATAGACGCACACGTCAGGGTCCAGCCCATCTTCTAGTAAAAGCCAGAAATTAGATTTGCAGAAACCTTAAAGAATGCCACATTTCTCAATAAAATTTATTTTGCCTTGGAAACAAGTTATTTTTTATAAAACATGTTTTTATATTAACTTATAATGGGTTTATTATTGCTATTTTAATATACATTATAAATACATTTTTAAAATGTCTCAGTTTCCATCTTCGATGCCATAAATAGTGACAGATATAACTCAAATGAGCAAAAGCTCTTTGGGGTCCTCAATAATTTTTATTTAATTTATTTATTTTTAAAGATTTTATTTAGTGAGAGAGAGAGACACAGAGAGAGGAGCAGGAGGAGGGGCAGAGGCAGAGGGAGAGAGAGAATCCGTGCTGAGCGTGGAGCCCGATGCAAGGCTCGATCTCACAACCCTGAGATCTCGACCTGAGCCAAAACCAAGAGTCAGATGCTCAACCCACTGCGTCACCCAGGCGTCCCCTCAAAAATTTTTAATATCTAAAGGCAGCCTGAGGTCAAGAAGTTGGAAAGTGCTGCTTTCCCCATGGGACCTGGTCCTGGGGGTCCACTTGGGTCAGTACACACCTGCTCAGCTGGGACCTTAAACCTCAGGCCACACTCAGTAACTGGGCGCTGACTTCCAGTTTATCGAGGGGACAGCGGACCCAGGCCGAGATGTGTCTTCATCCTTCTTCAGCTCAGTTCTAGGCCGGGAGAGCTTTGCTGTGCAGTCTGGAAAGCTCAGGGGAGGGTGGAAATGGCCCACGAGCTCCTGAGCTCCTGAGCCCCTGGGCTGTGATGGGGAGGCCCACAGCACCTGCACCCTTGGTCCCTCCCACCTCCCTGACCTCCAGCTGTGCTTGCCTCCCCTCACAGCCTGCTGTGTCCAGGTGCCCTCACCCTGAGTCCACAGCGTCTGATGTCCACCCGAGCATCAGGCTGAATGTGTCACTCCGATGTTAAAGCCTGTCACTTTCTCACACTTTCTTCTTGTTGGGAGCCATGTGGCAGCCCCTCTCTGAGACCAGACCCTGCCCCATGGTTCCCAGCAGATGAGTTACTAAAGCAACAGCCTGTTGAGGGACGGATGGGGCTGGGCCTGAAGAGGGTGTCAGAGGGGCCTCTGGAGGCTGTTCTTTCATGTGGCCAGAGGGAAGGAGAGCCCGTTTCCTTCCAGGGTGCTGTGCTGTGGAAGCAGAGATGGCCGAGGCTTCTCTACTTGGCTCTGAGGCCAGGGCTCTGTGCCTAGTGGCTGTGACGGGTCCCTGTCCTGTGAAGGATCAGGCCGCCCTCAGGCACCGGGACCCCCCGGGCCCCTGTGAAGGCTGGGCAGATGACAAGAGGGCTGTCATCAGACCCCAGCCTGAAGAAGGGTCTCAGGGGCCCACAAAAGGGTGAACGGGGACATGTGTAGATGTGTGATCTGTCCCTCATGTTATAGAAGGAGATATCTCCAGCTTCATAGTCCAGAAAGACGCCCACCCGGCGAAGACGCTCTTTCAGAGGGAGAATCTTCTCGGGGGAGGACAGGACCCGGTACTGGTTTCCAAACATCTCCAAGGTCCAGAAGCCATTCTGGGGGACCAGTAGGGCCTCCCCTTTCCTCTCAACGCTGTCTCTGCAAACCCCTACAGCCCACACCATCACGTTTTCAACCTCCACCTCCCAGTAATGCCTCCCTGAGGAGAAGCTCTCCAGGCCCAGGACACAGGGCCGGCAGTCGAATCTCTCCGGGTTGTCGGGGACACTCTGCCTGGAGGGGCCTCGTCTCACACTTCTCTGGTCCTCTGTCAGGAAGAGCTCAGGATGAGCAGTGTCTGGGTCCAGGACCACATCAGCTGCAGAAGAAGTCTCCGGTTTAGGTCTGGGGTCTCAGGAGATGGTGCGATTCCTGGACCTCAGGGAGGCCCCAGAAAGGTGGTGGGAGATCCTGTGTGGCGGCCTTTTCCACGAAGGCCCCTTGATCCCAGTTCCCAGGCAGCTAGCTCACAGAACCCCTGAGGCTGCACTTCTGCCTCTTACTGGACAGGAGACTGGGGATCATCAGGGCTCTAAAAATGTGGGAAGTTTAGCAAAGGAACCGAAATTCATGGCTCCCACTTTCTCTCAACTTTCTCCAATCTGCCCCCTTTTCTACTGAAGACATATGGTCTCTGGGACTCTCTTTAGTTAAGAATGTTCCAATTGGACTTAAATGAGCCAACAGGCCCATCCCGCAGCCTCTTGCAGTGAGGCAACTAATGCCAGCTTCCCCTGCAGATTCCTGGGTAGTAAAAGCTCCTTTCATTTGTTCTCTGGATTCCACCAGTTTCACCAGGTGACAACTGGTTTAAATGACTCCCAAGGGCACCCCCTTCCCAGGGGAAACCGGGAGGGTCACGTCTCCACAACCTGTTTCTGCGTTAACAACATGGCTCTGACCTCTCTGGATGCAGGAAAGGCTTCCGACCCCTGACATTCTGCAGTCTCCCACCCACAGTGACTACTCGGCTGATCTACATTCCGCTTGTATGAACGTGATTTTCTCCTGTCCCCACGTTGCTGGGATGTCTGACTCTGACCCTTTTGAAATTCACCTAAAGAGGAAAGGTTCAAGTATCACAGTGTCTGGTAAAGCCTGGATTCCTCGGTGCTTTTGAGCAGAAGGGGAGAAATCGTAAGAGGCGAAGTGCTCATTGGGATGAGGCATTTGGATCCTATGCTCTCCCCCTTGGCCAAGCCCCCTCCCCTCACAGGCCATTCCCAGAGCATCAGTGTCCCCGCGGAGCAGAAAGGCGTTTCCGGCCACCTAAGCGTCCACCCTTGAATTGGGTCTGGGGAAGCCTATTGCGTTTCCATCACGTGCTTCTCCAGTTATGCAGAGGCTGTACCAGCTTCCAAATTAATCCAGGATCCAAAGAGCAGCAACTCCTAAAATGTAACCTTTGGGGTGGTCCACTGTGTATGGTAAAGCTCTGGTAATGATAGATGAAATTATTCTAAACAAGAGGACCTCCCCAGGAGCCGTGGGGATTCCCTGATAGCAGAGCGGGGACCCAGCACTGGGGGGGGGGGGTGCGGCCAGCCAATGCCCCCCAGCCCCTCTGCCTCCCAGCACTCCCTGCCCGGCTCCTCTAATACGCCCTGCTGGCTGGCCAGGGGGAGAAGCCTGAGCTCGGGGGCGTGTCCAGGTGCTCACCGGCATGTAGGAGGGTTCTTCTCCATCCTGCAACGGGACAGACAGACAGACAGACGAGCTTCAGGAGCTGCTGGCTAACCGAGCAGAGCGCAAACCTGCATGGCTACTTCAGGAAATGGCACACTTACGCAATTCTTCTTGAGGTTGCTCTGAAAAAGAAACAGAAACCAGTTCATGTCCTCGATAGAAGAAACCAGAGGATTTGAGTTTGTGTTAAACGAGGGAGGGTGGGCCCTTCATGAACACCCCCCCCCACCCCCGCCTATGGAACTGTCAGGATTCCAGAAACAATCGAGCCCTCAGAATGGGAGCCAGCAAGTGGGAGGGTCAGGCCCCGGACAGCACCGGTCCAAGCCCCTTGCTGTGGCCTCTGTTCATTTCCTCCCCGTCCCCAGGCTTCTAGCTGCCACAGCTGTGGCCCTGTGGGACAGTGACCTGTCCTCCTACTCTTTTACCTTTTATTTGACGTTCTTTCTCTTTTTCCACACGGTCTGTCTCTAATTCCTTACATGCAATTTCTTTCTCTTCATTTTCAACCTCTTTCCCCCCGTGGAGTTTCCTGATGAGACAGATGCTCGCGGTGGAGAAGAGGAGCAGACAAGGCAGGATGACAGCGAGGCCCACCGTCCAGGGAAACTCGCTGGGAGCAGAGGATTCTGAAGGGAGCCCGAAGAGTCCCATTCAGTGAGAGAAAGGAGACCCTGGGTGAGAGAGCCCCTCAGGATGCCCTTGGCAAGGGCTCCCGGGTCCCTGCTCTGTTGGCTTCTCTCGGAAACCCCGGACAGAGACCCTGGCCCTGCACTGGCTCCCCCTACAGCAACTGCCAGGGCTGGGGGTCAGAAGCCAAAGAGCAGGGACCCCTGGAGTCAACATGGGAAGGACCAGGGTGAACAAAGCTAAGTGGCCACCACGGAATCACCACAGCCACCACCCGGCACAAGCCACCATCCCTTCTTGCCTGAAAGGTTGCAGTTCCCCATTCCCTTCTTCTGTCCACATCCCCTGCAGTCTGTCCCCAGCACAGCAGTCTCAGTGAGATTGCGTTGCTTCGCTGCTCAAAACCCTGCAGTGTTTCCTGTGTCACTCAGACTCGCGCAACACTCCCTGCCTGCCCACCAGCCACACCTGCCCCTCGGGGTTCCTTGAAGCTGCCACACATGCTCCTGCCTCAGGCCCTTTGCACGTGCTATTCCTAGTACTGGGTTGCTTGGTTCTCAAATATCTGCACGGCTCATTCCTCACTTCCCCAACTGCCATCTTTTCAAGTGAAGCCTTTCCTGACCATCCTATGTATAATTACAACTCCCCCATTCCCTGGCACTCCCCGTCCCCTCCCCCAGTTCAGTTTTTCTATAGTACTTCCTTCCATCTGATATAATCTGCCACTCTAGAATGTTAGTCCCATGACCATAGGGATGTTTATGTATTCTGTTCACTGATTTATCTTTGGTGTCTAGAACAGTGCCTTGAATATACGTGATACTTGTTAAGTATTTGTTGAATGAATTTGTGCATGTCTGTAGATAGAGAATCCCACCCCCTCCCTTGAGAAATGCCATGGGCAGGAAGGGAGAAATTCAGCAGGCAGCCCCTCTGTGTGTAGATAGCCACTTGCCCATACCACTCTCCACTTATGATTGCTCTAAATGTTTTAAAAAATGACTGCAGGGGTGGGGGGCGCCTGGCTCAGTCCCTTAAGCTCTGCCTTTGGCTCAGATGGTGATCCCGGGGTTCTGGGATCGAGCCCCATGTCGGGTTCCCTGCTCAGCGGGGAGCCTGCTTCTCCCTCTTCCCCTGCCATTCCTCCCACTTGTGCTCTCTGGCTTTATCTCTCCGTCAAATAAATAAATAAAATCTTTTTTAAAAAAATGGCTGCAGGGGCCCCTGGCTGGCTCAGTCAGAAGTGTGTGTGACTCTTCATCTTGGAGTGTTATGAGTTCAAGCCCCACGTTGGGTATAGAGATTACTTAAATAAATAGATAAACTTTAAAAAAATTGCTGCAGGATAAGGGCCATGACAGAGAAACAACTCTCAGAGAAGACTTTGATTTTCCTCTTGAGACAGAGGAGAGGCCTCGGCTCCGCCGCCGCCTTCGGCTCCTGGGGGCTCAGGGCCCTTCCACCCCACGCCTCTATCTCCCCATCCCTTGTCCAGGCTCCACTCTTTGTCTGAGGATCCTGCCTCGGCGTGATGAGCCTCCCAAGGGCCAGGAACTCACCTGGGATGAAAATCACCGTTTCCTTCTCCTGGCCAAGCAGGGTGCTGTTGACGGAGCAGGATACGTTCCTCACAGAGCGGTCCCTGATGATCATGGCCATGGCGACCGTGAAGAGGCCGCCCGCGTCCACCGCGTAAGCCTCCTCCAGGGCTGGCAGGATCGCACCGTAGGGGTCCCTCCACACCGCGTGGGGCTCCGGGAACCACCCTGCAGACGTGCACTCCAGCCGGATGCCTCCGTCCTCCTGGCCCTTCATTTCAATGAGGGGCTTAGAGCCCAGGCCTGCGGACAGAGACCAGCGAGCAGCTAAAAAGGCAGTGGCATGTTAGCCTGTGTCTTCGATCAGCTCTCCACGGGGAGAGCCAAGGGACGGAGGAAGGCAGCAAGGGGCCAGAGAAGCTGGTTGTGAGTATTCCACACATTCCCCCAGTAAGTACCCCTTCTGTGAAGGGCCTGAGGGAGGAAGGAAGAAGACCCTGGTGTTGGACAAGTGCAGAGACCAATATGCCAATAAATCGTGAGATCTCTGCGGACAGGACGACACCGCAGTTAGCTTTGTGCTCCTCCAGTGACCCCATCACAGTGCGAACATCCGTCTGTCTCCTACCAAGTGATTGTTGATTGATTCATTCAGTGAGAGGGTTTGGTTGTCTACTGCTGGGTGAGTGCATCTGCTCTGACCTGAAACACGCAGGTTGCGGATTTCCCTTTCCATCCTGGGAGGACTTCTCAGCAGCCTTGGTCTCCTGGAGCTCGGGAGCAATAAGATAAGGACAGAAGTCCGCCAGGCCAGCAGAACCTTGGGAAACTTTTTGACCTCAAGACATTGTCCCTTCTCTCCCAGCTTAGGGCTTCACGTGACCACAGGTCATCAGAAGTGGTTGGTTTTTAGGAGAATGGACAGAACTAGAATGCAGAACCAACCCTTACCCCAGTTCAAAGACATGTACCTTCCAGGGGCTCAGCCAGGGGATGTCCTTATATCCCTCCAAGACATCTACCAATTACAAAGATCTGGGTGCTCCTGGGATCCACAGGATAACAATATCACCTCCTCAATGTCAGCAGACCATCACAAAAAGTCCTGACTCCAAGCTCTTCCCAACTCATCTGTCTCTCTCTCTCTCTTTATTTTATTTTATTTATTTATTTGATAGAGAGAAAGGGAGAACACGAGCAGGGGGATAAGCAGAGGGAGAGGAAGAAACAGGCTCCCCACCAAGCAGGGAGGCCGACATGGGGCTCGATCCCAGGACCCTGGGATCATGACCTGAGCCGAAGGCAGACACTTAACCCACTGACCCCCCAGTCGTCCCCCCCCAACTCATTCTGTCTTTAAAAGAATATCTAATAAAACAGAATAGTGGTTCAAGGCCTGAAAGTGCACGGTCCTAGGAGACTTCTGCCCTTCAGCCAGGGGTCTAGCGATCATCCAAAGTTCTTAATTAAATTTTATTTGATTTAAAAAATTTCAGCAAAATGAAATTCCTGTTTATTGTTGGACAATATTGTTTCATGCAAACATTTATTTTTAAGATTTTATTTATTGGGGTGCTTGGGTGGTGCAGTCAGTGAAGCATCTGACTCTTGTTTTTGGCTCAGGTTGTGATCTCAGGGTCCTGAGATTGAACCCTGAGTGGGACTCAGCACAGAGTCTTCTCGTCCCTCTCCCTTTGCTCCTACCCCCGCTCTCTCAAATAAATAAATTAAAAAATCTTTACAAAAAAAAGATTTTTAAAACATTTATTCGAGAGAGACAGAGCAAGCATGGAGGGGAGGGGGGCAGAGGGAGAAGCAGACTCCCCACTGAGCAGGGAGCTGGGGCGGGACCCCAGGATCATGACCTGAGCCAAGGGCAGATGCTTAACCGACTGAGCCACCCAGGCTTCCTGTCACCTTCCCTGTTTAAAATCTGCTGGGCTGCAATGGGCCTGAGGTTAGGAGAGAAACTTCCCCTAAGGGTCACCCTGAAAAAGCAGCCAAGCAAAATGAAACGACGCACCTGCCACCATCAGGCGCAGGATGGCCTCGTGGTAGGATCTGCCTTCTTGGAAGTAACAGTGGTAGATGCCGTGGTCGTGGGCTGTAACGTTGTGGATGACGAGAGCCACGCTCCCCGTGCTGATGTGCTCGCTCACAAAGGTGGTTCTTCCCCGGTACTCCTCCATCTGCTCCTCCAGGCTCTCCCGTCCGCCCTTATACACGAGCACTGCTGGGGAGAACTGAGCGCGGAACCAGCGCACCTCCATGCGCTCGGCGTCCTTCTCGGGCGACAGGTGGCAGCGGAACATGGTGTCTTCTCCCACCATGCCCAGGACCGGGTCAGCTGGCCCCACGACAGTAAACTGGCCTGTTCAACAAAGGAGCAGAATCAGACTGCATTGCCATCAGAGACCTAAGACAGGAAAGGAAGTGGATATTCCGCGGGACAAGCGTAATCTTTCCCAGGCCACAGGGGCTTCCTGAGCTGAGGATTCGGGGGGCTGAGGTTGGTGCGGTATCCAGTGAGGCTGCTGATACTTATTAAGAAGCACGTACTGAGCGCCTCCTGCAGCCCCCGCGCTTACAGAGATTTCCCCTCCATCCCCCGATCCAGCGCAGGGCCGGAGTGTGCTAGCATACTCGAGCTGTCCCTTATGGTGGCCACCAGCCACCAGCTAGTCCCCACTGGAATGTGCTGTGAATGTAAAATACACACAACTTGGAAATGTTAGAATAAAAATGTTAACTATCTCACTGTTCATATTTTACATTAATTGAAAGTTTAAGTAACAATATTCTGGTTATTTGGGGTTAAGCAAATGCATTGTTAAAATTTATTTCACCTGTGTCTTTTTACTATTTTAAAGGTAGCTACTGGAAAACGTAAAATTGTATGTGCAGCCCGCCTTTGTGGCTCTCACTGGGTTTCTATCAGACAGCGCTGGTCTAAATTCAGGGAGCGCGTGCAGAATGCAAGCCGCCGGACCCCAACCGCAGTACTTCTTCACTCGTCCTCTCTACAGACCGAAGTGTTGATCGTTCCCCTCTGCAGGGCTGGCGGGAGCTCGAGGCAGGCGCCCCTACCTGAGAGCAGTGCGGAGCAGCTGAGGAGCGCGAAGAACAGAAGGGAGCGCGGCGCGGAGAAGCGCAGAGCAGCCGCAGACTCCATCCGCGCCAAGGACCGGGCTCCGGGGGAGTCAGCGGCCCGAGGCCTGGGGGCACAGACGAGGAGAAATCAGCCAAGGAGACTTGGCACCAGCTCTGAGCGAGGTCACACTTTCCTGTGACCCGCACTGGGATCCTCAGCGCCCCAGCTTCTGTGTGGGGCAGCGCCCTTTCTCTCCCGATAGACCGAGTCCTTAAGCATTCCACGGATAAGCCACAATGCGATGATCCGAGAGGCAGTTTTCCGCCCTTCCCGGCTCACTTCTCTGGGCCAGAGTTGAGTTTCTTCAGGTGTCACTTGATATTTTTCCATTCCCTTGCTCGCCCCCCCCCCCCCCATCCTCCCCTGGAATCCCGCAGAGCGCAGGGAGGTAAAGGCAGACGAGGAGAGCCGCCCCTCTCCCGGGGACCCCGCCTTCCTATGTCTCACTTCCCACCTACCGCCCCACCCCTGTCCCGGAGGGCTAGCGCGACCCTCCCTTTCCTACCTTCCCCAACTGACTTCGGCGCTTTATCTTCTCTGACGCTCAAATGAGGATTTTCCTGTTGCCGTTCTTCTCTCTAATCTCATAGTCACGATCGGAGAACGAAACGTCCTGAAAGCGGAGAAAGAAAAAAAAAAAAAAAAAAAAACCTTTTCTACGCCTTCCATTAGTCGCGGCATGCGCGGCGGCGGGACCTGGGACCGGGTCCACTGGGACCACAGAGTCCCTAGATGTCAATGCATGGTCTCGAGCCAGGATTGGCCGGCTGTGGGTCAACCAGCCAATGGTATCCCTGAGCCTACTTCCTCACCAGTCACTAGGCAGAATACACACAAAGTTTAGAAGCGCACAGCTGCGTGTTGCTTTTTGAGATTATCTGGACTTATAAAATGTCCTTTTTCTAATTTTCAGAAGCAGGCTTACCCCAGGAGCGGCCTCTTGTGTAGACGGGTGAGTGTGTAGTGGTCGGAGTTGGGGGTGGGTAGGTGACGAGGGAAACATAAGCAGCCTTCCTTCCAAAGCCAGAAGGATCTGTTCCAGTTGCCGGGCTTGTGGGGGCGCTAGTGGGGGCGCCGGAGAGAGAGGGAGGGAACCCAGGGCGGGGTGGGGGCCGGTAAAGAGGACGCAAGACAGCAGCCGAGGTAGTCTTTGCGGACGCCGTGTCATTCATGCAAAAACGACTGGGTGAGAGGTCCTAGGAGAGGGAGTGCGGGGTCCCAGTGGGGCTGGAAGATAGCGCCCCACACAGGCTTTCTAGTTGGGCTTCGTGGTCGGCCCGCAGACGGTCTGGTTGAGCCCAACACCCCCGACACCCATACAGTGCTCCCCTCCCAGACCCCAATCCGGCCACTGTACATTTTCTTGCAGAATAATCTTACAACGCACATTTCTTAATATTCCCCCAAGTGCCTACATGCTTCCTCGGGAGGCTTCCAAATCCCTTCTGATTCACTTCAAAACTGCACTGGTCTTGTATCCCAATGCTCGAAGTCCTGAGGCCGGTGCTCTCTCACCCGCGTGGCTCTCCATGTCGGCCTCTGGAGGCCCGGCCTCGCCTGCATGCCCCCCTCGTCCCAGAACAACGCCACACGCTCCCAGCTGGCAGTGTTCTCAGACTCTTCTGGCGGCGGAGGCTCTGCCCCTCACTCCCTTCTGTCCTGCCTTACTGTCGCGACCGTGGTTGAGGGACTGGAGTTTGTACGCGTGCCCTCTGTGGTTCCTCTCTCCCTTACACACCCGGCCCTTGCTCTACACTCAGCTGATGTTGGGCGCCTGCGCGAGGAAGCTCAGTGGGAGGCCACCCCCCAACGCTGTCCATCCATGCAACTGCTTCCGTCCACTCTCCCTGCAGATCACCTACCTTTGCTTCTCTGGACCACACTGTGGATGAAAACTGCCCTCCCGAACCTCCCAGGCACACCTGCTACAGGTGTGACAGTCAAAACCTGCAAGGCACGCCCACCGGCCTGGCTAGGGGGTCCAGACCAGATTCAGTCCCTGTGTGTTGTGCATTGGGGGTGGGGCGGGCAGCGGGGCCACAGTACGTGGACATGTTTTGGAAGACGGAAGTCACTGCTGCTCCATGGGTGGGGGGCTGACAGATCTCACCAGGCATTCCCTACATCCTCCGAGGGGGAGCCTTGTAAGGAATGCTGTTGATGTGCAATCCCATGTACCCTTGGTCCACGTCAGGCAGACAGTGTCCTGCAAGGTAACAGGCTCCCAGGTGCCCACTTTTCTCCATCTGAGAGCTTGCTCTAGCACGGATGATACGTGCTTCTTTGCATATACGCAGCCCAACCTGAAAGAGCAGGGGAGTTGACACCCCTACAGGCAACCTTCACCCAAAGGGGGCTGGGGGCTGGGGGCTGGGCATAAGTGGCCCAGGTTCCCCACCCCTGTCAGGAGGGTTCTGAGAGTACGGGGTGGGATTGGGCCCAGTTGCCCAGACAGTAACCAACCAGCTGACAAACTCTTTCTGCCACTTTTCACTTAGTTGACTTTTTCCCCCTTTATTTCTGAATTTGGGTTTCCTGGGGTCACTTCCCAAGTAGACTACCTGCACCCAAGTCCTTGACTCAAAAGTCAGCTTTTGGGGAACCTGAACGAAGAGATGGAATTAGAAATTTTACCAAGCGTCGTATCCGACAGTGATCTTTCCTGGAGGAGTGCACTCTGACATATAGACCTGTTTCTCTACTGAGAAACTTTCATGTGTTATTGCCTTTCCTGTGAACTAATAATTCATGTCCTTTGCTCATTTTTTCCCTGGGCTGTTTTCTATTTTACGGAGATTAGCTTTTTCTCTAAGATATGAGTTGTCTACATTTTTTTCCCCATTTAATCATTTTGTCTTTGCTTAAAGGTCTAATATTGACCAGTTCTCATCGCGGTCACAGATTGTGGCCCAAACAGCTTTGTGGGGGAAAGAAGCTTCTCTGGAGCGAGGAGGCTCGGGATTGCTGCTCTGTGCCCCACATTCACTGCGAAGACCAGCCCTGAGTCAGCAGCGGAGAACGTACACCCTCCTTTCAGTAGCCTGGCTCAGCACAGGGGTCCCCGAGGCTGCCCAGGGCCCCACCTGTTATGTGGATACTGGCTGTCTTTTCCTGGCCCAGGAGGGAATTCTGATGACACAGGATACGCCCGCCCCAGAGCCCTTCTCAGGCTCACAGCTGCTGTGGCTGCACACAGACCTGCTCCATTGGCAACCAAAGGAGCTGCCTTGGCTGGGGGGCTCTCTCCCTCGGCGCGGCTCTACCGGGTTTGGGGCTGGGGACTCACGCTGGTGGACATGCACTCCAGAAGGATCCTGCCATCTTCGTAACACTTCGTTTCAGTATGAACTTCGAGCAGAGCCCAGCTCTGCAGAAGCATCAAGGAGCCTGCCTTCTGGGGAGCCTCCTGTATCGGGGAGACTCAGTAGGCGACAGCACACTCGCCTTGGATAATCCAGGAAGGGTTTCCCTAAGGAGCTGTTTACAAAAATGTGGGCTAGAACTATACCCAGGGTCCAGGAATGGTGGAGCTAACCCCAAGGGCAGGAGGAATAGAGGCTATTTTGAAAATCTAGAAGAATAGAGCCATGTAGAGAGGGCTGTCTTAATAGGAGCTGTGACCTTCGAAGGGGAAAATGTAGCCAGCTACAGGCGCCCTGCAGGGAGAGAGCCCGGGAGAATAAGTACCCAGAGTTCTCTCTCCTCTCTCCCTCCTTCCGTGTCTGCTATGGCTCCCCATGGACCAACCCCAGCCAGAAGCCACAGGTCAAGGGGGTGCCCTGAGAAGGAGAAATGCAACCCTCAACACCTGGACACGGGCCTGGTCTCAGCGCTCTGTTGAACACAAGCAATTTCACGGGACAGCAACATCAGACAAGAGCATTTTGTCACTATGAAGGATCGAGACACAGGATCACTCAACAACTGTGTATGAACGTGGAGGAAAACCTGAACGCCGTCCACACTGCGGCGGGGACCAAACACCACCCTAGGAGAGAGGCTTCGACAGACTGCTGAACCTTCACCAGTTACAGCCTTAGCCTCCCTACATACCGTCTTCCCCCTACACCAGACCCACTAAGATACCTACCTACAGAATGACACCCCCCCACCTCCCCGGCAGCATCCAGTCCAAAGCCCCGCTTCCATAAGCCCTCCCCCAGATTCCCCAACGCGAGCCCAAACTCTATGCCGTGTCCTCTCCGACACACTCTTCCGGAGACACCCCGCAGCTCCCACGGCTGCAGCAGGTCGCAAACACCACTTGCCCAGCGGCAGGTGTGTGCCTGGGGGCTTTTGGCTGGAGAGCCTCAGCCACCTGCGGGTCAGCCTCCCGGGCAGCTGGAGGGCGCAGAAGCCATCGGGCAGCTGGAGGGCTCAGAAGCCACCGGGACACAGCTGATCCCGAACCGCTGGGCGCTGGTCACTGCGGAGACGTTGTCTTCTCCTTCCTCTCCCTGTCCTTCGACTTCCCAGCTTAGACCCCGCGGAGCAGCACGAGGAAGTTCTTCACCTGATGCCACAAGGTCAGCAGGAATTCTTCCGGAGGAAAACCTGTGTCTTCCTCACAGGCATCGCAGGAACAGTTGGAAGGCAGTGGAGGCAGTTCCTAGGGACCAGCCGGGAGTGTTCTCAGGTGGATTTGGAGTCTGAACTCTGCATTTGCTCCCAGGTTCCACGGAGACAGGAGCAGAAGCTCCCGGAGGCCACTGGGCTGGGGGGGGGGGGGTGTAGAGGGGGGCATGGATGTATCTCTGAGCGGCCAGACCAACTCGGACTGTTGCTTACTTTGTTACAATCCATCTTTCCATTCAGCCCCCTATTCATTCTCTCTTATGTATTTCAATCCTTACTTATTTTTTTTTGTTTGTTTCATGCCTTTTAAAGTAAAGTGGCAGACATCAGTGTGCTTTCCTCTGGACACTTCAGCTCACCTGTCAAGTAGAAGAACATGATTACGAAATGCACCAGGCCCCAATACAGTATTGGGAATATGTGGAGGAGTAACTTTCAGTTGTCTACTCTAAAATGATCAGTGGGTTATCTTTATCTGGGTATCCGTATCTCCTAAATGCCTGGCCATTCCTGACATCAGCGGCAGTGTGGCCCTAGGTACCTGGCCACACCCAATAAGAATCAAGACTGCCTCCAATGGGGCTTCTGGAAGCAGGAGGGCTCTGGAACTTTCCCTCTCTTCTGTCCATTCCCGGGCACCTGCTGGGAGAAGTGCTCTGCAAGAAGGACTAGACGTTCTTGAGGACCCGAGGGCCCCACAGATCCCTCGAAGAATGACAGTCATAAAATCATAAAACTGTGAAGGACTGAGGACAGGCATGGGGTGGAGTTCAGAGACACAATAAAATAGAAGTGGGCACGGCAGTACAGAGGAGCGAGGAGCGCGAGTTAACTCGGAATGTAAAAACCGGCCCTGCCGTCGGCAGGCTGGGGAGATAGACACGTCTGCTAAAGCCAACGGCATAGTTAACGGGAGATACGATTTCTCCGATGTTACGCTGCAGCCACAAAGACGCAAACAAACCCCTTCTCTGAGTGCTTCCTGCCTTCTTATTCACTGGGAAACTTGTTCTTTAAAATTCACAGGCTACCAAAAGCTTTCTCGAACTCATATCGATGAGAAGGAAACATTCCATTCTTGCCTGGAGGATCCACGTTAGTTTGACGCAAAGAAGCAGCCTGATTTCCAAACTAGATGCTAAACTTCAGGCAAGGGCCCCGGAGGGCACGTTTCCCCACCCCCCAACCCCTTCCAGACACTGCCTAACAGATACACAAAGCCCCAGACTTATTGATAAGGTCACGTGCTCTTGGCCGGGCACCTCGATTACAAGGTTGAGGTCACCAAATTCCTCTGATGTCATTAGCGTCAGGGCTATTCAAGGACAGGCTCCTAAGCTGGGGGAAGCGAGGAAACGTGCAAACACTGCCTCCCTGAAGAACGGTTGCTATTTCTACATATTCTAGAACACGGAAGGTGTACATATTGCTTTGGGTATTGCTAGGTGCTGTAACAACAATATTCCAAAATGTCAGGGGCTTAATTCAACAGTAATTAATGTCTTAGATAATTGTCAGTTGCTTCTGGTGACAGGTAGGTTTTGTAGGTGTGACCCTTTCATGTGTGAGTCCCCATCCCTGACAGCAGAGCCCTCCGCATATGGCCAGAAAGGAGAAAGAGAAATTGGCCATCCCCTAAGGCAGGTGACACACCTCACTTCCTCCCATATTCTGTTGCCGAGAATCAGTCCGTGGACCCCCCCCCCAGCTGCAAGGGATGCTGGGAAATGTCTTCCCCCACTGGACAGCTAATTACCAGAGATAACTCCATACTCTGGAAGGAAAACATGAATGTTGGTGGGTAAGCTCCTCAGGCTTAGTGGGGAAAGCTGTTGTGATTCAGTGCGCGCCTGAGAAGCAAGCCCCACTTCAGAGGACAAACAAACCTGCTTTGTTTTTGCGTTTGTTTGTGGTGGGGCTGTTGTCAGCCGAGAGAGAGGTATGTCCAGAAATGCTGGTCTCAGCTCCGGGGTGGTGCTTTCTAACTGACAGGGGTCCGAGGGCTTGCATGGGCGCATCCATGCACGGAATGAAGCACATACCTTAGCCCCTATTTCTGTTTGTTTTAGAAAAAGGCTGTACCTGAGGCCAATTTGTGGAATTCGAGAAGTTTGACTTCAGGATATCCAGTCTCCTCTGGGTACTCAGTTTCCGACGCCCAGGGCCCGCTGAGTTTTAACCCTACCCCTTATCAGATGTGCTCTGTAAGGTGAGGCGTCTTGGATTTCGCACTGGCCTATGGGAGGGGAACTGGAGTTGGTGCCCAGACCACTGGCTGAATAAAAAGAGAAAGAGATGACAGGGGGAGAGCACGATTATCTAACTTAAAAACTCATCCGCTCTACTTTTTTTATATTGCATTTGAAATCTGTGAATTCTAATTGTTGACGAAAAGGCTATGTCCCTCATTAAATAGACTTCAGGAAATAGTGAGCCGGTTGGAAACAGATTTTCAGGTGCAAGGGAGTCCTCTCATCCCTGGGATTGTCCTTTATCCAGATCCTGCCCTGGAAGTAAGCCTGTTTTCCCTGGAATGGGGGGCGGGGAGCAAGGGCCCTCTGTCCTCTGGTTCCTCCCCCAACTTCATGCTCAGCAATGATTAAGCTGCTCAGATTCACAAAACAGGAACCTCAGACATAGCAAAATAGTCCCCCAACTAATCAGTGGTAAGGATTTCCTATTCTTCTATTTAAAAAAATAATAATGGTAATAACATCTACTCGATACTGGGTGTACGTGTGTTCGACAGGTTTCTATTGTAACCATGCCTCAAAACAAACCGAACGTGTCAGGGGGTTATATCAAGCACATTTAGAGCCCTAGCCCACTTCACTGATACACCGCTGGCCAAGCCCAAAGCTAAGGAGGTGTGGCACGGCAAAGACACGTGGCTGACAACGCGAGAACTGGGGGCAGTGGGCCTATCCACCACAGGAGAGAGCTCTGACCCCAGAAGTAGCATGTGCAAAACACTGAACACACATACACAATCTCAACACCGAAGGAAACCCTAGTGGCCCGCCACCCACATATATGCTCAAGCCCAAACCGGAAAGTCACCCCTGCTTCTACCCTCCCCTTACCTCCAGCATCTAACCCACCAGCAAGTCCTATCAGCTCTACTTCCAAATAAACCCTGATTGACATTCTGGGACTCCACGGTTACCACCACGGTCCAAGGCGGCACCATCATCTCTGACATTGCTGCCTGCCACTGTTTCCTGAATAGTCTCCCTCCTCTGCACTTGGCCCTGCCCCATGTACCTTGCATCATGGGGAGGAAAGGTCACCATGGCAGGCTCCCCCCTGTACCCGCCAGTGGTCCTTGTGTCAGAGTAGACAGTTAGTGAGTTCTAAGGGGATGCCCGGAGGCCAGCAAGGAGGTGGCCACGGCCAGCTGTGGGAAAGGTCAGAGGCCTGTCCTGGCAGCATCCACGAGAAGCCAGATCCCACCAGACAGGCCCACGATGGCAATGCCACAACGGGAAACCCCTGAGCAAGTGAGGAAGAAAAAGCAGGAAGCCCTGCTTCTGCCCCCCCCCCCCCAAATAGAAACCCAATACCAGGTCATGCAGCTCTCTTTCTCTCTCTCTTTCTCTCTCTCTCAAGCTCCCCCTCTCATCTCAGGGGAGTATAGTTTTCATTAAAAAAAAACTTTTCCACTGTGTCGCTTGTCTGCTGTGCTGCGCGTCTGTCCTTGAATTCCTTCTCATAACAAGACCAAC
Organism: Ursus arctos; assembly: GCF_023065955.2. NCBI lineage: Eukaryota > Metazoa > Chordata > Mammalia > Carnivora > Ursidae > Ursus > Ursus arctos. Next base: position 2,708,919 of record NW_026622997.1, read on the forward strand.
AACCTTTGGTGACTCCTTCAGGTCTGGCTGGGTCAAGGCCCCAGGGCCCAGGGTCTCCCCAGTTCAGCTGACAACACTTGCAGTTTAAATAAGATCCAAATTCCTCACCATTCTGCAGGGCGTGCTTCCCTGACTGAGAGGCGGTCCCCATGCCTTGGGTGGGGATCTTATTAAAATGGAGACTGATTCCCTAAATCTGGGGTGGGGCTCTGAGACTCAGCATTGTGAGTGAGCTCGGGGAGCACCCTCTGTGACCTGCGCCCTCCCCCGCTTCCTCTTTAGCCACCTCCTTCGAAGGCCTTCTGTCTCTTCCTTTCCCACTGAAAGCTCTCCTGCTCCCAGGACTTGCCGCATGCCTGCATGCTCTCCTCTCAGAAGAAGGCTCCCTCCTTCGCATCATTCCTGTCTCAGCTCAGCCGTCGCCCCTCCAACTGGCTATTCCGGCACCCCATCTTGCTTGACAGTGTCTCAACCTCAGCACTACTGACACTTTGAACGGGACGGCGGGGAGCTGTCCTGTACGTAGTCGGATGTTCAGTAGCGTCCCTGGACTCTACCCTCTCGGTGCCAGGGGCAGTACCCGCCCCCCCCCCCCGGTTCGTAATAAACAGTAATGTCTCCATCCCTTGCCAAATGTTCCCTGAGGGACTGCAAATCATCCTCAATCCCCAGCTGAGAACCACTGCTCTATCCCACTGATGAGGGAGCAGAAGGCAAGCAGAGGACACAGCGGAAACTGACACCCTGCACCCTCCCCTCCCCCGCCATGGGATGTAGGTGACATTCCTCAGTGCTCCTGGCTGCCCTAAATGACAAAGAAATAGTTAACCTATAGAGACCACAATCCTGCAAGACTTGAGTCTCCCTCAGTTTGCAAATCTCTTAGCAGTTTACAAGAACGAAGCATTTCTATCAATAATCCAGCTTCCAGAAGGAAATGTAGATACAATTAAATGTCTTTATAATCTGCAGCCTCCAGGAAATTCCCAACTATCTTCATGCTAATGTCTTACTAGAGGGAAAAACAACCTTAACTTGACAATGGCAAGGCCTCGGGTGTCCTGTGAGTCTCCTTTAACATATGAAAGTACTTTCTCGACCTCCCTGTTTCCTCACCTCCCCCAGCCCCATGGTATATAATCAGCCACCCCTCACAACCCCGGGGCAGCAGCTCTTTCTGCCCATGGGTCCTGTCCCCGTGCTTTAATAAGCCACCATTTTGCACCAAAGACGTCTCAAGAATTCTTTCTTGGTCATCGGCTCTGGACTCAACCCCACTGAACCTCACCGATATCCCCGACCTCATCATTACCAGCGTTTTATTTCCTTCGGGCATCTTGTTTATTTGTTCCTTGTCACTGCAGAGCCCGAACTCTGTACATGTCTCTTCCGCTGGTGCTTCAAACAGTGTCTAATACATTGTAGGTGTTTGGGAAATATTTGTGGAATGGATCAATGAATGTATTTTTCTTCCCGGATGCATTCCTTCATTCCTTTTTTTTTTTCTTTTCCCAAATGAATTCTTAAAGTTTTGTGCCATTTTACAATTCAACAGTGTAGTAGAAAGATGTTCATGCCATTTTTTCAGCATATTTTTCAATTTTTTATTAAGGAAAATTCCAAACATACACAGAAGTAGAGAAAATAATATAAAGACTCCCTCGGGCGTCCATCTCCAGCTTCAGCAACTCTCATGTTTTGCCAGATGGAAAATGTTACATCTTTCTGCTCCCACTTTTCTCCCCACACACCACACAGCTTTATCCACAGGGTTAAGTCTCCAATAGTTAAGGCCTTTTTTTTTTTTATATAACCACAATGCCTTTATCATGCCTAATAAAAATTAAGACTAAAGTCATATGTAAATTTCCCCAAACATCTCAAAAATTTACTTTGAAGATTGGTTTCTTCAAAACAGGGTCCAAACAATATCAGATCATTGCCATTAAATGTGCCTCACATTCGATGGTGTGTGGGAGTGGGGATGAGAACTAGCTTTACTAAGTGCTAATTACTGGCTGATTCTTTTATAGGGACTCTGCTAATGCTTTATGGATGTGTTATTACATGTAATCCTTAGAACATCACTTTTAAACAGTAAATGGTGAGCTCGTTCTACTCAGAAGAGACATCGGAGGCTCAGAGACGCTAGTAAGCTCTCCCAGGTCACTGACAGAGGAATAGGCTGCTCAGACTGAAAGCCAAACGTCTCATTCCAGAGTTTCTGCTTACAACTGGTGACGTGGGAATGTAGGGATTCAGAGCAAATGGTCAAGAAAGAATTCTTGAGACGCCTTCGGTGCAAAAAGGCGGTTTTATTAAAGCATGGGGACAGGACCCGTGGGCGGAAAGAGCTGCATTGGGTTGTGTGTGACAGGTGACTGATAATATACTTCCAAATTGGGAGGGGGTTAGGGATAGCTTAAGTCACTAAGGAATTTTGGAAGGAGAGTTTCTAGGATCTCTAGGGGGCTGGCTATTGTTAGGAAAAGGTCATTTATTACTGTTTAGTAAAAACTCAGTCATGACCCTTCAGGTGTAGATCCGTGGGCCATATGCTGGGAGGATGATTGCTAACATCTATCTTGGGGGGTAGAGATGCAGGAAGTTTCCAAAGGAATTTTTATATGTTAAAGAACTCTTACAGGATCCTGGAGGTTGGGATAATATTAAGCTAAGATTGCCTTTTGCCCTTGGCAAAGTATTAACATCGAGGCAGTTAAGTTTCTAGACGAAGGTCACTCTGCCTAAGGACTTGTCAGTGGGCTGTAAGTCGTCAGGAAATTTGATTTTTTCTTTTGTCTTTGTTTCCCACACCAACTGGTATGCTGTTCTGAGTCTTCGCGATAATAGAGAAAACAGTGGGCAGTAATATAGGTTGTAGGTATTATAACATAAAGGAAAACATTTCGAAGGAAACATTTTGACTTTCTGAAAGTAATGCAGAAAAGCATTATGCCACCTGCTGTTTGTGGACCATGACGTAACACAGTAGCTGTATTTCCACTCTACGATAAACTCTATGATTCGTCTCCAAAAATGACCAACAGAAGAATTCAAAAAGGATTTGCCTAGTGAATGTATATCATTCAATATAGGTCAGATTAATTTACAGGTAAATTTCAGTTGAATCATAAGTTTGATATTTGAAAAGAATTATAAAACATGGCTGTGTTAGTTGTCCACACAGTGCAGAAACCCTTTCAATGACATCCTTCACTGGCCGCCATCAGATCTCTGCTTAAACATTCCCCAAATGGGCAGCTCACTACCTTACAAAATGAACAAGGCTAGTTGTGAGAAAGCTTTTCTCCTACAGTGCAAACTCTACCTCCTTGGACCTTTCTTTCACCTTCCAGCTTTAACTGCTCTGTGGAGCTAAACAGAACAGCTCCAAAGGCGATGATTACAGGTAACAAAGGCTCTCACTTTCTCTTGTTGCTGTTCACATTTGTGGAGCACTTGCTAAGGCCTGTGCGAACTCATCTGTTCCTCACCAGAACCTTAGGAGGCGGGGGCTCTAGTCCCCGCTTTACAGATGAGGAGACGGCTCAAAACCCTCCCTGACCACTCTCTCCTCCCCTGCCCTTCTTTATCTTTCTTCCGTGCTTAATTTTTCTCCATAGCATGTCGGTCACCATCGGACATGCTGTGACCTACGTGACCTGTTTTTTCTGTCTCCCTCTCTCCGGCACGCCAACTCCGAGGGGGCGGACGTCTGTTAAGTTGTGAGTACTGACTGCTCCATCCTTTTGTCTGAGCTCTGACGGGAGGACTGCACTCTTGGCATATTATCCAGAATAACCACAGGCATGGACTTAAAGTGTGAAACAGAGGAAAGCTCCAGCAGCCTCGACATCCCCACCCTAACTTTTCCTCTTCATTTTGTCACGTATAAAGTCTGTTTTCTGTTTTAATCCACAGTATTTCGGGTTGAAAGTACAAGTGGGTAGGAATCATGATCCAACTGGGTGTTAGGAGACAATGAAACAGTATCTACGACACATTGTAAGAAGCGTCCACAAGAAAACTACAGGGCTTTCGACCTGACCTCCCTGCAGTTTCCATCTCCCCCAGAAATGCAGTCTTTTAACAGGTCAGGAACTTTCCGGTCGGCACCTCACCGCCCAGGGAGTCGGCCACCTGCGCCCTCTCCAAGCCCCTCCCCCCACTCCTAGGGGGAGGGTGACTTCGCCCGAAACAGTCCTTCCTTTTCTTTTGCTAATAACCTCCTTGCCCCACCCTCCTTCCTATAAAGGCCGCGCTTTTCTGTACACCCCTCAGAGCTCCGCCTCTACCTGCTCGAGGGGAGGTTTCCCCCCTCCTTGCTCCCTTAATGAGGCAATTAGAGCTTCACGTTTACCTGGTCGAAGTTTTGATCTTTAAGAGGTGTGAAGTATCCTCACTTAACTGCCATGCAGACAATTACGTTCCCCCCCTCCCCCAACTTGCTTTCCCTCCTCCCCTGCTCCCTTCGCCTCTCTTTGCTTCTCCGGCGGAACTCCAGCTGCCTCTCTCCCCCTCCCTCTCCCTCTCCCGCCCCTCCCTCTCCCTCTCCTGCCCCTTCTCCCTCCCCTCCTCTCACCCCCTCTCCTCCTGTTCGCGTCCCACCGGGTCATCTTTAGGCTTCTCCGCCCCCTAGTGGCCGCCGCGCGTGTCTGCACGCGCCCCGCGCCGGGGAGCAAGGCACCTGTCGCCTGAGATCGGAGGAGTGTCTTGTCAATGGACAAGCCGAGGGCTGCGCACAGTGGGGATCCTAAGAACTGAAAGACGTGGGTTTTGCCGGCAAGAACGTTGTAATAGAATTAGAAGATCCCCTGAATCGGTTTGAATGCTGTGGGCCACAAACTCAGGAAGTAATGTGGGGCTCCCTGTTTCCTTGGAATCGTATCTCACTTGAGGGGTGAAGAGAAGAGTTCTGACTTGTGCAGGCTAGGCGAAGAGTCGCTGGCTCTCGATTGCCATCTGCCCCTCTGCCTCCGCGTCCTTGGGCCGTGGTTTCTCAGCGTGCAACCACGCAAATCCTCTCTTCTCTCCCATCCTGGCCACATCTGGAGGAAGCCTGCCAACCTTCCTTTCCCTCCTGTGGTTCTGACTCCCGTGGTTCCTAGGTCTTTGTTCTGACATAATCTCACACTGGTTTGTTTGTTTTACTGAGGCCTGCAGTAAGAAACACATTTTACACTGAGTAAGTAACTCAGGACACACATTCTAATTTCTATATACGGTATACTCTTGATGTGATGTGGGGACAGGAGGCGTGGGCAGGAAGAGCTGCACTCGTGTTTGTGAGGAGTGACTGATTAAATACCTTCTAGTTTTGGGGGGGTTTGCTAAGGATAGTGTAAGTGTCTAAGGAATTTGGAAGTAGAGCTTTCAGGACCTTGAGGGGCTAGCTCCTGCTAAGTTAGTTATTTACTACTGATGTGAGAAACAAAGGCAGAAGGAAATGTAGATAAAATTAAATCTCCTTATAACTTGCAGCCCATGGACAAATACTGGAGATAGGCAGATTCCAACATTCCTCCAGGATCCCGAGTTTTCTCTAACCCGTGAAAGTCCTCTTGGAACTTCCCTTTTCTTTACTTCTCCCAACCCCAACATATATAATCACTTGCTCCTCTCACTCCTGGGACAGCAGCTCTTTCTGCCCACAGGTCCAGTCCCTGTGGTTTAATAAAACTACCATTTGCACCAAAGACATCTCAAAAATTCTTTCTTGGTCACAGCTGTGGTCCCCACCAAACCTACCAACGTTCAAAAAAATGACATCACTACTACTGCCTAGGAGAACATCGGTCTTGAGACCCTTCCGATGTCTGTCAGTGGGCCATACGCTCAAGAGGCCATCGCAGGGGCGCCTGGGTGGCACAGCAGTTAAGCGTCTGCCTTCGGCTCAGGGCGTGATCCCGGCGTTATGGGATCGAGCCCCACATCAGGCTCCTCCGCTATGAGCCTGCTTCTTCCTCTCCCACTCCCCCTGCTTGTGTTCCCTCTCTCACTGGCTGTCTCTATCTCTGCCGAATAAATAAATAAAATCTTAAAAAAAAAAAACCAAAGAGGCCATTGCAAATTTATCTGGGGGAGTGTTTACAGCCATCAGGGAAAGTGACACTAATGAGAGCAGAGAAGAGCTTTCATGGGGGGTTCTCCTGGGTCAAGCCTCAAAGTTGCTACCTGGCTGGTTACAATTCTTCCACAGTCCCTGTTTAGATCCCAGCCACATGGCCACCCCTAGTTTGCAAAGGAGCCTAGGATATGGGGGGTTCTCCTGGGTCAAGCCTCAAAGTTGCTACCTGGCTGGTTACAATTCTTCCACAGTCCCTGTTTAGATCCCAGCCACATGGCCACCCCTAGTTTGCAAAGGAGCCTAGGATATGTCGTTTAGATAGAGTTTCTGTGTTGCCCCACATTTCCACGTTGCAACCTGAGGCCGGTGTGATTGTGTCTGGAGGCAGGGGCTTTGGGAGATGCTTAGGTTGCGGCTTCATGAATGGAATTCGTGTCTTTATAAAAGGGACCCCAGAGAGCTCCCTGGCCCCTCTGCCCCAGGCGAGGACACAGCCATACCAAACCTGCCAGAGCCGTGATCTTGGACTCCCAGCCTCGTTTCAGCCCCCCAGTCTGTGGTCTCTTTGCTCTTGCTGCCCGGGGGGCTGAGACAGTTGTGTTTCCAAGAGGAAAAGGAAACAGACTGATAAATCGACCACAGCAGCCTCTACCATGATAACTAACCACGCGTTCTGCATCCCACGGGATCCACCACCAAAGGTGTGATGGGTATCAAGTCTGAGAGTCTGATTTCTTGAGAGGCTGCCACTGCGGTGGGTAAACTCCCTGGTGTCTGTTCTTAGCAGGGAGCAGTAGACCTGATGTGGTGGGGAGGGGGTGCGGGAACCCCTGGGAACATACTGTGTGGAGGGCAAGCTGACCTCCCACACAGAGCCCTAAAGTGGCTGTGTCTTGGCTTTTAATTTAGTTACTTTTAATAGGTAATGAGTACATGTCTGAATAAAATACGTAGCATGCTAGATGTAGCCAGGCACCACAGAGAACACTAAAGCAAGGAAGGAGATGTGGAGAGAGGGAGGTACACAGCTTCGGTGAGTGCACGGGGATGCTCCTCGGGTCTTCCGTGTAGCTCATGAGAGGCTCCTGAGTTAATCTCAGGGGTGGGGTTAACAGCCATCGGTCAGACCTCGCCTTATAAAATCAAAAGTGCGACCTCATGTTGAGCGTATTGTATTTTTAAGGAGACACGCTGAGGAAGGAAGAGTGAAGAGGACATCGCCTCCCTCCTCAAAGAAACGTTCAGGATTTTTCCCTTGTGGAGGCCAGTGTGGCGGAGACAGAGCACAGAGGGGAAGGGGGTGGGGGAGGCACCCACCTTACCCACAACAGGCCCACCAGTGGTCATTTTTCTGCACCTGAAGGGGGGACAGTGAAAAGTCATCACATTGCACCTCTGTGGCTGTCTTTTCTAACTTCCAATTCCTCCTTATGACTGCCCCTCTGCCTTTCTCTTTGAATTAGTTTTTTAGTTTTTTTTTTTTTTTATTGTGGTGAACTATGCACAACCCAGTTTGCCATTTTAGCAATTATGGAGTGTAAATTCAGGGGCAGGGAGTGCAATGATATTGTTGTGAAAGCATCGCCACCATCCATCTCCAGAACTTTTTCATCATCTTAAACTGAAACTCTGACACCATTAAACAAGAACTCCCCAGCCCCCCCTCAGGCCCTGTGACCACTGTTCTTCCTTCTGTCCCTGAATTTGACTGTTCCAGGCAGCGCCGTGTAAGTGGGATTCTCCAATATGATATAATATTACAAGTACAGCGTCTGTCCGAGTACCTGCTTTCAACCCTTTTGACTATACACCTACAAGTGAAATGCTGGGTCATATGGTAATTCTATGTTTAATTTTTCGAGGAGTCGCCGTACTGTTTTCCACAGTGGTTGCATATTTTGCATTTCCGCCATGATGCAGAAGAGTCCCAATTTGTCCATATCTTGCCAACACCCGTTATTTGTCTTTCTTTTTTGGTAATAACCACCATAATGGGTGTGAATCTTTCAACTAGGTTTTGAACACACATAATTACACTTGACCCCTCTTTCCTACCCCAAACACAAATTTATGTTGGTGTGGCAGAGGCAGCCCGAACCTTGGCCTACCCAGCAGGTGCGGGAGGCTTGAGGGTGGCTCCCAGCAGGAGTCAGGAACGAACCCAACCAAGCAGGGGGGCCACTCAGAAGAGGTGGTAGCAGACGGGGGTCTGTGTGCAGGGGAGCAGTCCGGTCTGGAGATTTCAGCAATGTGTCTTGTCAAAGAAGGTGTGAAGATCTCAGTAATGAGATGTGTGATGGGAACAAAGACATCTGGAGACCCAGCCCAGCTACTGATATGGTGGGAATCTGTCAGCAGGCGGGGGATGGTGGGCAGGAGACAGTCTGTGGGAGGGGCCTGGCCAAAACCAAAGGGCTTATTCCTGGAGTCCCTTCCTTAGCTCTCTCTCTAGGGCTCGATCCAAGTGTCTGGACTAGGTACTAGATAGAAACAGAAAACATGGACACAAAGACAAAGCCGGCTATCAGAATTGAGGCTTGAGATCCAAATAAACAGTAAGCATGATTTGGTGCTAAGACCCCGGCTTGGAGGGGTCCTGAAAACTCACTTGCCCGAGCCTCAGATTATAATAGGGTGATTAGCAAAACCAAGTCTGGAAAGCCTGGGATCATGGGTCTCCGGGTCTGGGAAAGAAAAGCCTACCCAGGCAGCAAGGAGTGAGAGAAGCAACTTCGTGCTCTGGGAACTTGTTAGAATGAATAACTATTTAATTTTGAAATATGATCCCAAACTGCTCCAATATTAGCAACAGTCGGTCAAACAACCAGACAGAAGTCAGCTGTGCTATGCACAACTATGAAGCAGCAACTGAAACAGATGAATAAAAACACTTCTGTGAGTCACAGTGTTTCACTGAGTTTTAAATTTCAGTTGTTGGCTTGAGTCCATGTTAGTCTGCATGTTCATATGCAGCCCTCTTTGTCAATGCCTGCCTGATTTTAGCTGTGACCTGGCATGAGAGCTATTTTTATTATTATTTTAAGTTTACTTATTAAAAATAATAATAGTTCTAACATTTGAGATAAGCCAGTTTATTTAATTCTGTTCGATGACAGCAAGCTCTAAATCTATGGAGGAAACTAGCAATTGACAAATGTAAGTGTTACCAGTCTCTGCCAAGCCAGGCTGGTGATGTGTGCAAAATGCTTTTAAGAGTTTCAGCAAACCTTAGGGTCACCTGGCTGGCTCCCTCGGTGGAGTGTGTGGCTCTTGATCTTGGGGTTGTAAGTTTGAGCCCCATGTTGGGTGTAGAGATTACGTAAAAGAATTTCAGCAAGCCTTATAGTGCTAGTAATTACACTAACATTTATTTAAAGTTTGCTTGTTTAATAACCCCTGCAGCTGCCATGGGGCTTGAACTCACAACTCACAGATCAGGAAGGGCATGCTCTCCCCCTTGAGCCAGCCAGACACCCCACTTCCTAATGTTATTAAGAGCTTATTGTGAGCCTGGTAGGCATCATTCTAAACATACATAAATATATATATAAACTCACTTAGAATACATGACATTTACCAACGCAGTCCTAGGAGGCAGGCACTACTATTATTATCCCTATTTTACAGGTAGGTGAGGAAAGTATAAATTACAAATCTCAGCCAGCAAGGATCACACTGAATTCTCTGGCGCCCGCACACCTGTACACCCATTCCTTTTGGTAAGCGGTCTCAGATTCTCCCAAACTTTGGTGGTTTACTCTCTCAAAGCCCAGGTTATCCCACCTCCCAGTGCGGTCGTCTCCAACACATCCCTCCCCCAGGTGCCTCACCTCGCCCCACTGCCCCACAGAGCGAGTACCAGCCAATACCCGCGTATAACCTGCCAAGGGTACTCGCAACCTGCAAGGTCAAACACACGCTTCTTCAAGCCGGTATCTACATTCTTTTGCAATTCCCACCCCGAGCCCTGGGCTCTGGACCGATTTTTCAAGATTAAGAAAGGGAAACCCTAATTTCTGGAGATAGGTCTGTTTCACAACAGTGGATCACTTTTCAGAATATCTTTTTTGGGAGTTCAAAGAGACCTCTCACCATTCGAGGAGATGGTCTGCATGATGTCAGGTCTCCGGAAAAATTCCCCTGAGATTCAAAAGCCGGATCTCCAGGTCTCAAGACAGGCGCTTTGGCCAGTGGAACCACGGGGCCAGAATTACCAACTTGCTCACACAGAAGATTCCTTGCTCTTTTCGGGGGTAGTTTGAGACCCAGTGATCAGATCCTGGAGGCCTCCCGCAGTAGGAAAGCAGCCACGTTTCCCCGCAAACGGAGAGCAGAGGGTGCGGGGAAACGCGGATCGGTCCCGGTGGGTGCGGCGCGGGTCACAGCGCGCAGCCCCCGCGTCCACCTCCTTCCCGGACGCGCCAGCTGGAACCTACGCTCGGGAAACAAATTCGAACCCCGCACTGGTCGCCCTGACTGGGGGGAGAGAGGACACACAATTTTCTTTGCTACCTCCCCTATCTCCACGGCACTCCAGAGCGACTGCCCTTCAACAGCCATATTTCTCAAAAGACAAAATGTCCATTTTTCTAAAAAGACAAAAAACAAAACAAAACAAAACAAAACAAAAAAAACCACAACCAGAACTCCCCCAAACATCTATTTTTAATGTATATGGAGAAAACCAGGAATGAAATAGGGTAGGAAGGACTGTAAATAGAAGCCGTTGGGAGGCAGAATCGGGGAGTGATCGGAGGGACAGCGTTTCGATCCAGAAGAAGGCAGCCGGGCACTATATTGTATTCACCTGTGTGGACTTCACCGCGTGCAGAGAATTAATCTCATGGATCCGGTTGACAGGTAAAGAAATGGGGGGCGCCCTCGCGGACCTCGTGGCGCAACGGTAGCGCGTCTGACTCCAGATCAGAAGGTTGCGTGTTCAAATCACGTCGGGGTCAGTAGTTTTAGCGTCTGTGGAAAGTCCTGGTCTGGGAAGTGAGACGTAGGAGGAAGAGAGACGTGCCTTCCCCGCTTTCTCCCACCCTGGCTGTCCTCATTAAAATAGCTTTAAAAAGTAAATAATAGTCAGCATACACAGGAAGATACGATGTCGGTATTGTATCTTTGGACTTTTTTTGGGGGGGGGGCATAGAGGCGTTTTTGCTTTTTTATTGCAAATGTTCTGAATTTCGCTTTTCACCAGCTCGTGCGTTAATATGCCCAAGGCTCCCGGCCTCTCCGCGCTCGCTTCTGTGCTGGCAGACCCATCTCTTCACCCACGGGTCTTTCCAACCTTCCGAACCTTAGCAGATCTTCTCGGACAGCTCGTCTGCTTCTAGCGGGCGACCTTAGCTCACCTGCTGCGCCCACGGGTCAGCTTTTCCACGCCAAAGCGAGCCCACGGCGAGCCCACCTTGGCTGGGATTCCTTCCCGCTGATTCCTTCGCACGTCCAATCACGGAAGAGGTCACTTCCTTTCCCGGCGCAGAAAACCCAAACACAGTTTTGTTTGTCCAATTGAGACTATAGGGAATGAGAGAAAGCTAGCCTTCTGGGCTAGAAGTTCCTCGAACCCCCTAAAACGGTGTCAAGATTACGTGCAGGAGCGTGCGTCTTACTCTCACCTGGGGCTGCAGCCTCCGTCCCCCATCAACAGACTATGAGCGATCGCATAGAGCGCGGAAGGGAACGCACGTTTACTGCAGCAGCCTCCAGCATTCTGTATAACTTAGAATAAGTTGGAGACGTGGCATTTGGGGATCAGCAGACATCGTGCTGTAAGGTACACATTCTCACGGCGCACGGTCACGGATGTCACGGCTAAGCACGCCTCCGAGCACCGGAGAGGCGCGTCCGCGGTCGGCTCTTTCCATTTCTTCTTCTCCCTTCTCTTAGGAGTTCGTTCAGGCTCAGGGCTCCCGCATTACAAAAGACAGACTGCTACTCTGAAGGGGAAAATGACCCATTTTTCTATTCTTGCAGATTGAGGGGGGAAAGGCGGGGGGTGGGGGGGGGGGGAAGAGACAAATCAGGGAGGAGCCGAATATTAACTATGAGACCCGCGCTTGTCGCAGCAGAGTGGCGCAGCGGAAGCGTGCTGGGCCCATAACCCAGAGGTCGATGGATCGAAACCATCCTCTGCTAGGCCTGGTCCTTTTTCTCCCCAAACGATCTACTCCCTTTAGCACAGGGAGCAGGAAAGAAGGGATTAATTCTTGATGGGAATCTGTGAGAGGTTTGATTCTTTAAATTACGTCTATGTCAACAGGATAGAAATAAAAACCTAACAAAATTTGCAATATGCCACCTATAGATCTTTGGTGGTGTCTGAGAAGCTGTTTGGCCCATTTTTTAAACATATGAAAAGGTGCTCCCCATCACAGGTCATGAGAGAAATGAAAATTAAAGCAACAACGGGATACCACAACACACTTCTTAGAATGTCCAAAATCCAGAACACTGGTATCAAAGGCTGGCAAGGACATGGGGCAACAGGAACTGTCATTCATTGCTGGTGGGAAAGCAAAATGGTGCAGTCTCAGGGGAAGACAACTGGCCAGTTCCTTACAAAATTAAACATACTCTTACCATACAACCCAGCAATTGCACGACTCGTTATTTGCCCGAAGGAGTTGAAGTATATGGCCATGCAAAAACCTGAACACAGATATTTACAGCAGCTTATTTGTAATTGCCAAAACTTGGAAGCCACCAAGATGCCCTTCATCAGATAATGAGATATTATTCAGCATTAAAAAGAAATGAGCTACCAAGCTATTAGATGACATGGAGAAACCTTAAATGCTATAATGATGGATACATGTCATTATACATCTATCCAGACCCACAGAACTATAACACCAAGGGTGAACTGCAACCTACACTATAAACTTTGGGTGATTACAATGTGTCAAAGTAGGTTCAGCAATTGTAACAAATGTGCCACTCTGGTGTGGGATGTTGATAATGAGGGAGGCTGTGCATGTGGAACCTTCCTCTTCATCTTGCTGTGAACCTAAAACTGCTCTGAAAAATTAAATCTTGAAAAAAAAGAGGGAGGAAAAGAGTTGGTACTTAGAAATACTCATTGCAAAACTCCCAATCTCTACTTTCAAAGAATAATGCATTTAAAAGGTCTTCCTTTTTGTAAGTTTTTATCATCTAATGTGAGGACTAGTCAACTTTGAAAACAATCAATTTAATGATATGATTTAAAGAAAATTTACATATGTAAGAAAAGAGTAGTGAACTAGAGCTGGAGACTGTATTATTAACATTTTTGCCACTTTGTGTAAAATGATATTACAAAAGAAATTTTAAAATAAAAAATGTATATATATAATTGCAGTGGCCTAAGAAAGGTGAGAATTGTGGACCTCAAAGAGGATAACCAAAATAACGAGCCAGCCAGGAGTCGAACCTGGAATCTTCTGATCCGTAGTCAGACGCGTTATCCATTGCGCCACTGGCCCATACCTACATGTATCATTTACACTTACAAAAAAGGAAGTACTGGATTTGCTATGTTGCTCTAAATATGAATGTGTGAAATCTTTTCTTTCAACTTCCTTTTTCCCTATTACCAGGATTTCCAAACCCAAAACCTCAGAATTCAAACACAAGAGTTCTATTGGTTCCCTTGCTTTAGTTCACTCATATGGTATGATTCCTTCGTGGTCAATAAGAACTCCAATTTGATGTAACCTGAAAAAGTCTGAGGGAATTTTTAATACGTTTAAAAGTAGGCTGTAATTGAAGGTGAATTACACTGAACGGAGAAGGTGCAAATACGTAAAAAGATCACCTATCGTAGTCGGCAGGATTCGAACCTGCGCGGGGGGACCCCAATGGATTTCTAGTCCATCGCCTTAACCACTCGGCCACGACTACAGCTATTGCAAGGGGTTTTCGATCGTCTCCATGTTACTATATATCATGTATCCTAGGCTACTTCAGGATTTAGTAATACAAGAGAGCAAAGCAAAGGATCTCCGTTAATGAAATCGAAGAGGAACCAACCAACTTCCATTCCAGCACGTGGTAAATTGAGAATACTCTTTGGGTCTTTTCTAGAAAGCAAATCAGTCATATGTTGCTATAATCCTCTTTAAATAATCCCCTTTAAATAATTCTTTAACAATCCTCATATTCTTGCCAAAGTAGGAAATTTATCCTCCATAAATAATCTGACAATGATGTCCTCACGGATATCCTATGTCTTCAGACACCCAATCCAGTGCCTGGAATAAGGGCTTGATTAATGCCAGCTGCTATTGTAAGCATCATGTTTAAATTCGAGAAAGGGGACTCATTAAAAATGTTTCACAGGGAAACCTATCTCCTGTTTCTTGGTAAAGCTCAAAATATTTTAAAGCACCTGGTAGAAGACTTTCGAATGAAACAGGGCAGTAGAAAACATTTCTGAAAGTCAAGTCCACTTCGTTGCATGACACCTTCTCTCATGAGGGGAAGCGACTGCATCTGATCCTCTGTGGGAGATAGCTTTCAGATCTTCACACAGATCACTTTCAGAGCTAAAGCAGATCCCCAGGATCTCCACATTCCTGAAAGTGTACAACCATTACCACCATCTTCTCCGTGTGTGTGTGTGTGTGTGTGTGTGTGTGTGTATTAGTGTGCAAGTAGCTGATTCTGTCCTTCAGCAACGGCTCCATTCCGTGAACAGAAGGATGAGACATTATTGATAAACCACTGCTCAGGTGCTGCTGGATTGAAAATTTACCTGCAGCCCAGACCTCTCTTCTGGGCTTCGTAATTTATAGCTGTCCTGGTCATTTCTTTTGCAGGTGCATGGACTCCTCAAAAACAAGACATCCCCACATGAATGCTCCGCCCTTTCCCCACAAACTTGAACCTCCTTCAGCAACCCAAATTTCATCGGGAGCCAAAACCAATGACTGAGAACTCCCCTTAACTTTCTTCCTTTCTCTGACTCTCACCCCATCGCCCTTAGGTTACCAGGCCTTCAATCCAACCTCCTAATTATTTCTCAAATCTGGCTCTTCCTCCCAAGCTACAGAACCATTTTCTTAGATCAGCTTCTTACAGGTTGGCATTGGAGTCATTGCAACAACTTCTTAGAAGTGTTTTGGCCCCCAGGCTCTTGTCCTTGAACTGATTCATTCATTTCATCATTCTTTCAAAAGTTTTATTCTGAGGGGTGCCTTTTTTTTTTAATTGAAACTTATACTATAAAAATTCTCGAACATATAAAAAGTTGGAAGAGTAAGGGATTATCTGTGTACCCACCATCCAGATTCAGCAACTGTTAACGTTTTGCCATATTGTCTCATCTACCTTCTTCTTCTGGAACATAGAAGATTCCTTCGCAGACATCATGATGCATCCCACGTACACACATACACGTGTATCAACTACTCACATGTCTTATATAACCGTTACACCATTATCATCATGGAAAAATCCAGTGACTCTTTATAAAAACATCTACTATGCTGGCCTTATTTAAATTTCTCTAAGTATATCTTTTGGAGCTGGTGTTTCTGACCAGGATCCTATCAAAGTTCATGCATGCCTTGCATTGCATTTGTAATGTTTCCTTAGTCCCTTTTAGTTCAGAACAGCCTGCCAGCTTCTCCTTGCTGTTACTGCTTTGACATTGACTTTCCAAAAATTCCAAACCAATTGTCTTGTAGAATGTCCCACATTCTGGATCCCTCTCATTGTTTCCTTAAGGCATCTTTTAATGTATTCCTTCACCCTCTTTAAACGAGAAGTTAGTCACAATTATCAATTAGATCCACTTTGATTAGATGAGATTCGGGTTAAAAATTGGCCCTGACACCGTGTCCTTACTTGCGACAGCGCTTACTCCACGGGAGGGAGGCATTTGTCAGGATATCCCCCGACAGGGAAGATACAGTGGTCGCCTCAGGGCTTGCTTTTCCCTTTGCAATCAGCCAGTAATCTGGGGTGGGCCTTTAACACCTTGCACAGTTTCCCAAAACCCCTAAGGGTCCTCAGGGTTTTGAGATCGTGAATGCTCTTTGCTGAGTGTATGATTTCTCTGGGGATCGCGGATGGCGGGTCTTCCAATTCCACCACTCCCCTGCACTTGTTAGAGGGTGTTGTGAAGCTGACCTTTCTCCTGCTTTTCCCCGCCCGCGGTCTTTCCCGGGGTTCCCACAGCAGCTTCACCGTCCAGGGTCGCAGCCGTCGGGGAACGCAGCGCGCAGGGGGGCAGGGGCGCCGGCGCTCGGTCGCGGGTGTTCGCAGCGAGGGGCGCGAGTAGCCTGGGAGGCGTCGGGCAGCTCGCGGGGGCTTAGCCGCGGGCGTCAGGACTCGGCCGGCTCGCCGGCTGGACCCCGGGTCCGAGTCCGCGCCCCAAAGATCCTGACTTTGTAGGCGAGGGACGCGCTGAGAGGGGAGGGGGACTGGCCGGGAAAGTCTGCATTTCCGAGAAGCCACCAGGTGCTGCGGCTGGTCCGCGGCGCAGAAGGGGCAGCGCTGCGGTCGTGGGACAGACGCTCGGGGGGGAGGGGAACAAGGAACAAGAAGGAAGGAAGGGGTGTGGAGGAGACAGACCTGGGGGAAGGAACTACTAGGTTAACATGAAAAGAAGATTCTGCTTGCAGACTTTAACTGAGAAAACAGCAGTAGTAAAAGTGGACCAGCAGGAACTGACCCGGGTGTCTTCACCGGAAGATAAAGAAACTCCACAACAACCACGAAGGGATTCGAACCCTCAATCTTCTGATCCGAAGTCAGACGCCTTATCCATTAGGCCACGTGGTCTTTCTGCAAGATAAGGGGGTGTGTGTCCAAAATTTGTTGAACGAAAACGATCTTGGCGTTGTAACTGCAACCTAGGGAAATTACTATTGTAAACCAAGGGGTTTCCAAAAATCTTCCAGTCTAGACTCCTAACCACAGAGAACATACTGAGGGTTCCCAGAGGGAGGTGGGTGGGGGATGGGGGAAATAGGTGATGGGGTGCAGGAGGGCACCTGTTGTGATGAGCAGGGGTGTTACCCATAAAGAACGAATGACTGAATTCTGCACCTGAAACTGATGTTCGACTGTATGGTAACTAACTGGAATTTAAAGAAGATCTTGAAGAAAAGAAATCCTACAGTCTAGTTGGAGAAACAAGTTGAACCTAACAGTCAAAAACACGGTAAAGTTACAACCAAGATAACCACCAGGGAGAGACAATAACCAATAAGACAGGGCTTTATCTTCAGACAGGATCTGGCAGGAAAGGCCACAGCGAGGGGACGCTTGAGCAAGGGCTGGGGTGGGGGGAGGCAAAGAGACACTGGGTTGCTACCTGTACCTGGAACTGCCTTGGCAGGTAGCGATTGTGGATAAACTTGAGAATTCACTTCTGCGCACTCCAGAAACCCCACTCAAAACAACTCCAACGTAGAAGTTCAAATAGGACAAAAGCAGTTGGGGAGAGGCGATCACAGCAACAACACAGTTTGTGATCTGGAAGGCTGATGGAGGCGTGCTAGTTAGCTTGTCAGATTCGAGAAAGCTGAATCCTGAGCATGTCGTGTGGGAAAAGCAAAGAGGCGATCGGATTTACCCATAAACCCTCCATCCTCATGCCCCAGGGCCAAGCTCAGGGATTGTCAGCAGGGGCTTCATCTGGAAACTGCCTTTTAGGGGCAGAATTGTGTGTTCCCCGCTTCACATGAAGCCCTAAGCCCCAGTACCCCGGAATGTCACTGTATTTGGAGGTAGGGCTTCTGAAGACATAGATAAAGTAGAGTGAGGTCCAATGGGTGGGCCTTAACCCAACATGACTGGTGTCCTTATAAAAAGGGATTGGGACACACACACACACACACACACACACACACACACACACACACAGGAAGACACACCACGTGGGCCCTGGGAGAAGAGAGCCATCTACAAACCTTGCTGACAGGGTTGATCTCCCGCTTCTAGCCTCCAGAATCCCGTCTGTGGCCCTGACTTGTGGCAGCCCCAGCTCTTCTATTGCCCCTCCTTCATCCTGGAAGAAGACTGGACATTTATTTTCTTGAGAGACGAAAGTATGTGATCTCCAGGCTGGAGCAGTGATGCTCAAATTTCCCCTGAATCACAATCGCCTGGAGAACTTGTTAAAACACAGGCCTCTGGGGCCCACTCCCGGAGTTTCTCACTCGGGGGTTCTGGGGTGTGGATGGGATGTGCATTTCTAACAAGTTCCCAGCTGGTGCTCATGCTCTGGTTCCAGGGAGCACTTTCTGAGACTCATGGGGCTCAGGGAAGATTGTGCACGGGGCTAGCAGAAAATGGTAAGAGCTCGGTAAATATTACCCACCTGCTCTGAGCTGTCGCTCGGGGACTTGTATACAGACCAGAAGGCCCACGCACTCTGACTGACAGGGGCAAGTGAGAATTTTAGGAAGAGATGCTAGTAATTTATTTAATTTATTTTTATTTTATTTTTTTAAATTTAAATTCAATTAATTAACATATAGTGTATTATTCATTTCAGAGGTAGAGTTTAGTGATTCATCAGTTGCAAAGAGAGTTCATTTAAACTAGGCTGGGACTAGTTTGAGTCTTAAATTAGTTTGAGACTAAGCTTTTCAGCCGGTTGAAGTTGGGACTGGCGGCTGCTGAGAAAGGAGGGAGGTGGGACCGGGCCAGGGCGGGCACTGCAGGGCCGGGCAGGGCCAGGCAGGGCTGGGGGCCCATTTCCCAAGAGGGAGAAGTCTAGTGAATTCTAGGAAAAGTAGTAGTGCAAAATGTGTAACCATTATGGCTTCTGCTTCACTGTGGATCTAAACCCAATACGTACAGGATTTGTCTCCAAACAGGAGAACTTTCACAAGTGGAAAGACTGAGCATGAGAAAGCAGTGAATTTTCCTCATAAAAAGCACTTGGATTTTTGCATCAATGTTTAATCTGGTCGATTCCTTTCTCTTCTTAACAAAGCATTAGCGAGTTATGGATAGAGGGGAGAAAAATGATCAAAGCCACCAATAAAAAGAAATAAATCTTTAGAACCTGAAGGAGAGGAGAAAGGATTAATTAGGATTTAAATCCTAAATTAGAAGAAAAGACACTCTTCCCTGTGGCCTCGTGGCGCAACGGTAGCGCATCTGACTCCAGATCAGAAGGTTGCGTGTTCAAATCACGTCGGGGTCAGTTGTGGGTACTTTTTTAGGGTGAAAAAGAATTGAAAAGCAAGACCATTTCCCTCCGAGGTATGTATATCGTAGCTGGCTTTGAGAGGCTTCCAAGGAGTTGTGATTGTGAGAAAACAAAATTTCCTGAGTTTTAAAGGTCTTACTGGCTTTAGTGAACGATTCATGAATTGGGCAGTATTCCATCTAGCAGACAGAAAGGAGCTCCAGGGAGTTGTACAAAATGAGACTGTTACAGGCAGAAGGCACTGGGAACAAGGAAGTGATACCAGCCCAATGCAGATTGGTTCAGGCAGTCACTTTCCTTTAGGGATGACAGGCAACTATCAGGCTGATTACCTAACTAGTGCTGATCAGGTGATTTCTTCCCTGACTGGTTGGAGATTCCATGTCTGGGAGATGCTGAAACTGTGACTGTTAAGTCCAAGTCTCCCTTCCGGGATTGGGCTTAGCGTCAGTGACTCCATTTCGGGCCTGTGGTTCTGTTTTTAACTTGACAGAAAGAACAGAATATCGCTCTTATCCGAGTTTTGTGGGAGGTGTTGTGATTCCTCTTTTGCCCTTAGCTTGCCATTGGAATTCTAAACGAGGGAAGCTAGTCCCCAAAGGGACAGTGCACACTTGGTAACCTTCTTTAAAGAAAGATTTAATTTAAACACTCTCTTCTTGGGCATCAGGGAATGCATAGTGTTGTGGTTTTCCTCTTTCTTCTCTGGTTGCTTTCCTGACTGTTCCTTTGTGTGTCTGCCACTAACAATGTGTGCATTCTTCTCAGCTCCACCGGCCCCACCCTGTCCCCACTGAGCCAGGAATCTAGAGCCAAACTGGACACATCCTCTTCTCTTCCTGATCTGAGCAGTGAGTTCTGCCGAGTTTTATTTCCTAAAACGTCATAGCCTGTCTGCCCTCCTCTCTACAAGGACCTCTTTTCTTCCATCAATATCTCTTGCCCGGGATGCTGACATGAGCCTCCTAACTCCTCTTCCCAGACCCCCTCTTGTTCAGTTACATTGGAATCCTTCTTATGCACATTTTTAAACACAAATCTTGTCCTGATTATCCTCCTGCTTGAAACAGCCACCTGCCTGTCACACAGGCCTTCTTTCAGTTCCTCAAATACACGTTGCTCCTTCCCAGGACGGGGCCTTTGTGCCTGACCTCTCCTCTGAAAGGAATGTTCTCCCTTGCTTTGCTGCATGATTCTGCTGCCCCGTGAGCTGGGGAGACCCCAGGCCCTGAGGCCTCGCTCCAGCCAGATCCACAGGCCTTGGTCTTGTCAGGAGAATGGATTCAAGGACAGACAAGTGGCACAGTGGATGAGTAACACGAATGGGAAAGTTTATTCAAGCCAAAGCCCACTGTGCAGATATGCGAGCGTGAGTGGCAGCGGGAGGGAAGGAGAAGAAAGGGGTGAGAGAAAGAGAGAGAGAGAGCGAGCTCCCGGGAGCCAGCGATTACCCTGGAGCTGCCAGCTCGGGGAGGGCTGGGTTCCTATCCTTTACTGGCAGCTGTGGACTAGGGGGCGGGGTATTTGTTACAGGAGCCGGAAGCAGGGTTTCCCGCTTTTTCCTCCTCACTCGCTCAGGGGTTTCCTGTCGTGGCGCCGCCATCTTGGGCCTGTCTGGTGGGATCCGGCTGCTCGTGGATGCGGCCAGGACAGGCCACTGACCTTCCCCACAGCCGGCCGTGGCCTCCCCCTTGCTGGCCCCTGGGCATCCTGTTAGAGCCTCACGCCTCCTCTAAAAGTCCCACTAACATGAACACCAACTACGTGTGTTACGCAGGAGAAATAAGGTAAAATTTCTGACTTTCAGTGGTTCATTAAAAAGTTGCATGAAGTAAAAATCAGTAGCTAATATTTAACTGGTGGTTTTATACAATTTTCAAGTGGCTTTAATAGACATCAGTTTAATTTACCTTTAAAGCCCCTAGAGGAATGTAGGGCAACTACTCCAGGCTCCATTTATAGAGGAGAAAACAAGAACTAAGGCATCATGTAACTTGATCAAGTTGATTT
This sequence comes from Ursus arctos, assembly GCF_023065955.2. Lineage (NCBI taxonomy): Eukaryota > Metazoa > Chordata > Mammalia > Carnivora > Ursidae > Ursus > Ursus arctos. Next base: position 2,730,158 of record NW_026622997.1, read on the forward strand.
ATATGTCTCAGACTGTCCAGTTCTGTTTTCTTCTCTTGCTAGGATTTGGAGAAACCTATTTTGTGGCCCACGTTCTTCCTTTAAGATCAACACTGAGAGCCATTTAATTTGCTAATGTAGCTTCCAGCCATTCCTCCCCTTCAAAGCATCCCAGTCACAGCTGCCAGGTAGATCCAGTAAGTTCTCCATGCTGAAGATGACGGGAAAAGATAGAGACGAGAGCAACATAGAGGCATGTGAAAAACCTCCTGGCTTTCATGTGCTTCATATAATTCAGACTCTCAGAGTCCATTACCTCCCTGAAACCCAAACCCGAGACTCACTTCAGCAAAGATAATTTTCATCGATTGTCAATGTTTTCTCTGTGTTGGCTTTTTCTCCAAACTACTGAAATGTCCTAAAAAACAGGGGCCATAACTCCTATTTATTTCCGCTCCCCCTTTGGCTTTTGGTTCCAAAGCCCCACGCGGACTGCAGCCGCTGGTGGTCATCCTCCCAAGCAGCAAGTGATGGGGATGAATGTAAGGAGTAGGATTTGGGAGAATTCCAACTTTCAGCATTTTCTTTACTATTCTCACTTCTGAAGATGATGCCTTCATTGTCCAAACTTGAGTCCCCACAGCGGGATGGCAGTAGGTGTTTTTTCCAAAATGAGATAACTTATTTCAAACTTGGATTGTGGGCTGTGACCTAGTAATTAACCGAATTGGCTTGTATCTTAAAAACGAGAGATTTTCAGAATTTGTTTTCATTAATGATTTAAAAGGGGGTGAGGGGGATGGAGAAAGACATTTTTATATGTTGGGTATTTATACTTGTTTTTCACCTCTAAAAGCCTCCAAGGGCCACATACCAGTTTCACCTTTCTTCTATGTTAAAGAGTTTTCTGAGTGTTTAGGTATAGCCTTTTCTTTCATTGGGTTTAAGGAAATCCTAGAGAAAAAACATACAATCTCACTATTTTACTAATAAGGCAAAGAATGAACTATAGTTATGAGGATAAATAAAGAACATTTGTTTCATCTAGCATTGGTGGTTCAGTGGTAGAATTCTCGCCTGCCACGCGGGAGGCCCGGGTTCGATTCCCGGCCAATGCAGTGTCCTCTTTTTATCCACAGCAGGGGCAAAAACATTTTCACGTAAAATTACAAACTAAAAATACTTTGAAGTAACTGTGTTTCTCGTATACGAGTATGGCTGAGAAAGATCAAAGTTAACCCTCCTCTCGCAATTTCACCTTTCTAAATTATGCTAATTGGCATGCATTTGGTTTTCCAATGACCTGAAACCTCATCCTGTCGGAGCGGGAGTACACCCCGACCTCAACTGATTGGTCTTTCGGAGGCGAATTGTAAGTTGCTAGTATTTGAGGGCGGAGTGTAGCCAAGTGCTGAGATCAAGGTATCCTTATCCTGTCTTGGCAGTGAGCACTGAAAAATAACCAGAAAATTCAGAAGAAGGAGCCAAAATTTATTATTTTGAAATTTAAATTTTGAAAACGAGCTCTTTAGATCATGAGCAGAGTGGCGCAGCGGAAGCGTGCTGGGCCCATAACCCAGAGGTCGATGGATCGAAACCATCCTCTGCTATCTGTCTCTTTGGCGTCTCTTTTGGTTCAAACGCAAATTTTAGAAAAAGGGAGTGAATAAAGTCGATCACTATCAAGAAAAGGTTTGTGGACCAGTTCTGGATGAGTAAGAATCCCCACGATAATTTGTCTTTACAATCCCGCTTCCTGTCTTTAACAGAAGCAAATCTATTCATTGCGGCTGGTTAGTCTGCTGTAATTCAGTCTCCGACTTGGGGACCACTGCACCTGTTAAGGACTGAATGCGACCCTCGCTAGGGCTTTGGTATCTCGCACGTCAAGCAAGAGCTGCAATTCGTAATAACTTCTGTTACCAGCATCTCGATATTCAAAATCTTGTTCTATTTAGTGTGATGACAGGTACTCCAGAGCAGTTGTCATGGAAACCAATAGAAAGGTCAGTTTGTAAACTGGAAAGGTATTATTCCTCATGGGAATATATCCAGATAGCCAGGGAGCAGTTGGGTAGTCGTGGCCGAGTGGTTAAGGCGATGGACTTGAAATCCATTGGGGTCTCCCCGCGCAGGTTCGAATCCTGCCGACTACGGAGTAGTGTTTTCTTTCCAGGTGTTACACCTGCTAGACCAACTTTGAAAACAGCAAAACACACAAAATAGCACGAAATACACCGTTTTCCTGGGTATTATTATATTTCTCCATGAAATTATAAGCAGGTAGTCTAGTACTCTAGTGTAATAGTAGGTGAAAAAAAATTTTGAAAATGATTTGGGAAAACACTAGGGATTTCTGAGACCACTATTAAAGATGCTGAAAAAATGCCTAGGCTTTCATTCATTCTTTAATTTGCTATTTCCTTATCCGAAATCCAGCCCGGGTCTGACTTCTGAAACCACACTTGCCTCTTACTTCTTCCGCTTGTCGTTTTTGCAGGAATTAGGGCCCATCCAGGGCATCACTATCCTACTCGTGAGCACGTTTGGTGTTTTGGAATCATTATCTGAAACAGAAATTTCCAATCTTTCCTCCTTCTGGAGCCCTCTTATCATTCCACTCAGGAAGCCAGAATTGCAGAGGGGAAGTACAGGATAGAGAAATTTCAAAACTGTTTTCAGACGTTGGCTGAATTTTATTTTAAAAAACTGTTTTGCTTGATAAAACTAACACCTACACAATACTGTATATGCAACATAAATAAGAGTAAATGTAACAAAAATCTATCTTTTATCACACTTGCAATCGCTCCATTACAGAATGCAGATAAGCAAAAAGAAGGAAGTAGAAATACCTAGAAATGTGAAAGTTCTCAATCCTTGAAATTACTGGTAAATTCCCGAGTTATATTTAACTTTTTTTTCTTCTTGCATTTTCTATATTCATATATGTCCTAAGAGATTTTTCGGTGTTGACAGTTTCCTCTATAAACCCATAGGTAGACAAATGTTCACTGTCCAGGTTAGGAATTTAGTAAGTACAGTTTTGATTTTTCTAGGAACAACGGTACTCAAGACCTCCGTGGGCCCTGGGGAAAATTCCAAGCAAAGAGGAGCCCTGTTGGGCTTTTCCCCTGCGGAGCAAGTTTGTTGCTTCCTTGGATTCGGGGACCGTGAACCTTCTCCACCTGTCTGGTACAGGTACTCACGTGCAGCTCGCTCTATGAGCATCCAAAAGCTTGCCCGGGAAAGAGGATCTCTGTGGCCCCATGGTGTAATGGTTAGCACTCTGGACTTTGAATCCAGCGATCCGAGTTCAAATCTCGGTGGGACCTGCTGATCTTTTAACTAATCTGTCTTCTCTTAAATCACCCCCACGTCCTGACTTGGCCAGAGGCACCTGAGCACTTGCACACCTCAACAGCGCGTCCCAGTCGGCAAGCCAACAATGTTTTCTGCACTTTCTTCTGGAATTCTTCGTCGGTCCTCCTGTGCCCCTCCTCCTTCGCTGGGGAATCAGGTTATTGACCCAACGCCCTAAGTACTGTTTCACACCCCAGAACTCAGTTCTGGGTTCGGGTTCCATCAGTTTGTAACACGAACTTGGCCTTGAGAAGTTGGTAATGCATGTGAGCCCCAGTTGTCATGTTTATTTTGGAACATTTGCTGTCTGGGAAACAGCAGATTTTCTATTAATGTTTAAGAAATTAAACTATGGTCTACACCTTGCTGAGCACAATGACAAACTCTGCATTGAATATTCATAGATATTCCATCAGGACCATACACAAGGTGGCCCCATGGTGTAATGGTTAGCACTCTGGACTTTGAATCCAGCGATCCGAGTTCAAATCTCGGTGGGACCTGCTTTGATTTTTGGTGACCTCACCCCATATTTCAAATCACTATTGCATCCTGGTGTGTGAGCTGGAACTTTCCATTCATGCTTTCTTCACCCGAAGAGCTTCCGGTAACTTCTTTCTCTCGTCTCAAGCTTATGAAGAGTGACCTATTTATATCACCTTTGTGTCCTTGTGGAACACTCACTCTGACTCCCTGGGTTCCCGAGGTTCATCTGTTTAGTCTTAAGGCCCTAATGGTTCACGTGTCAGAAGCCCCTCCCTCCTTTCTTCTCGGAAGCTCCTCAGAATGTAAGGGCCCCCTGCAAGAATATGCATAACAGTGGCAGTAGCAGGCTCCTCAGCGAAGGACTCTGGAGAGCACTGTGGGCTCCAAAGCAGCGATTCGAGTCCACGTCTCTTTGGGGTCTCAGCAACATGTTGGGGGTTTCCCTCTGGGTTCTCCTGACTCATGTGCTCACCTTCGAGGTGTACACGTGCCATTCACTCTCAGATCAACAGCCAAATCGACACAGAGACCCTGGCCAAGAGAGAACTGTCTCTGACTAACCGCCTCTGGATTCCTAGCCCTGCTCCCCCTCACACTCCTTGTCCCTAGTTTGCCTTTCTGCTCAGAGCTTCTCAGATCCTGGTCAGAGGGAATCCTGGCCCTGGTGACCAAGATTTATGTTTTACAGCCCCTAAACGAGGTCCTTCCCTTCATGGAGCCCACGTAAAGTGTTCCATCAGCTTCGAAACACTAACACGTCCTGCCAAAGTTCTGCTGCGCGATGGTACAGCTGTAGAGTACGTCTGAGAGCCTCCATGTCTGCCCCCCGAGGCTCCGGGTGCACCTCCAGCTAAAGTGTCGCCTCCGTTATTCTGAAGCTACACGGATCTGTTAGGAGTACTCAGCGGTCTTTCAGTGGCACCCAACTTCAAGGGCCTCATGACGTGACGGGTAGTGCTTGGACTTCAAATCTCAGTGGACCTGTTTCAGTTTTGGTCACCTTGCCCTTGTGTTTTCCCGAACCAGGGGTCCGCTTGCGTTTGGACAGACACTCCCTTAGACTTGCAGCTCCTCCCCCACATCAACACCCAGCTCCTTGCTTCCCTCTGGCTACTGACAATTGCGCTCTCCCCCTCATCCTCATGTCCTCCTAGAATCTCTCCTCGTGGTGCCTATTTCTGCTCCGCCTGGTGTCTGAAGTCGGTCAGATCCCCGAGAGTTAATTATGTGCTCCGTGATGAAGAGTTCGTATGTCACAGGCCCCACCTCTGACTTGTCTCCCCATGATGTCCGTGCGCATCCTCTGTAGACCTGAAAATGTCCAGACCGTGGAGTGAGACCCCCGCCATCATAGTCATTTGAGAGTTTCCATCGTTTTCATACAAGAAGCTATCTCCTAATGTGTCTTAGATTGAACTCATGCCCACACCTTGAAGATCGACTGACCAGATGTGAGAGTATGCATGACTTCCCTTGAAGGTTTGTTATACACAGGTCCCGTGGTGTGACGGTTAACCCTGTAGACACTGGACCCTAAATTCCTTCTCTTGACTCTCTTTAGTTCAAGCATATCCTCCAGTGCTCTCAATGACAGCAAGAGAAGAGCCCCCTTAAACTCCTCTGGCCTCTAAACATTGTTCCAGAAAAATCCCTGCGAACTTCCTCATACCTATTAGAACCCAGTCATGGTAATGTTTTAGAACCTCTGTATTAGTTTCCTGCCACTGCTGTAGCAAATTACCGCACATTTAGGCTCAAAACAACACAAATTACTTTTCTTACAGTTCTGGAGATCAGAAGTCTAAAATCAAGGTGTCAGCAGGTTTTCTGGAGACTTCAGGGAAGAATCTTGTTTCCTTGCCATGTTTAGCTTCTAGTGGACTCTCCCCTGCGTCACCTCTTGCTTTCATAGTCATGTTTCCTATTATTGACTCTGTCCTTCCTCTGGGTATCCTTGGAAAATACAGGATAATCTCTTCATCTCAAAATCCTCAATTTAATCACATGTATAAATGCAAGGTAATGTATTCACAGGTTCTGGGGATTGGGATGTGGGCCTTTGTTAGAAGCCACGGTCCAGCCTACCACAGCCTCTATGACTAAATAGCACGTGTCTACTAGTGGTCTTTAGAGTGATTCTATTGATCAGGACTTTTTTCAAAGGTAATATACAGATCTCATTTCCACACATGTCTTTTTTTCAAGAGACTCTTCTGTAGGGGCTCCATGGTGTGATGATTGGCATCTGAACTCAGATCTGGCAATCTTAGGGTACCTTGTGTTTCCACCTTCTCAACGGCCTTCCCTCCCATCCAGGATCTCTGGGCCATCAGGTCTTCCTGAGTTTATTGGTTATCTATCTATTGTATAAATTACCACAAGATTGGCACTTAAAACAAGATGCTCTTCATCTTACAGGTGTGGTGGGTCCCGAGGGTCAGCTGGGACTTCTGCTTCCCAGTCTTTTGTGATCTGCATTCAAGGTGTAGGCTGGACTGGAGTCATCTCAAAGCTCAACTGGGAAAGGATCCATTTCCAGACTCGCATGTGTGTGGCAGGCTTTAGTTCCTCAAAGGTTGTGGAACTGAGGGCCTCAGCTGCTGGCTGGTTGCTGGCTGGAGTCGGTCCTTGGTTCCTTGCCACATGGACCTTAGCAACATGGCAGCTTGTTTTGTCAAAGCATGTGAGCTGAGAAAGCAATAGTGCAAATGTTTTGGTAAATCGGAAATTACAATCTGTTCTAATCTAATCATGCAACTGAGATCCTATCACATTTACCGTGTTCAGTAGGTTAGGAGCAAGTCACTAGGTCCAGCCTGCACTCAAGGGAAGGAATTTCACAAAAAGGATGTCTCCCACACCGGGTTTCAAAGACCCTAGCGATCCCGAAGCTGAATGAGCCCTGTCTGGCTTTGGCCTTCTTCTATCACTGATACTTTGCAAGCAGATTGATTGATTGATTGATGTCAGCAATTGCTATATTGAGAGCAATTCCTGGTACCTCCCAACTGGGAAAATTACTTCTAGGTTTTAGCTTTTATAGTTTTCCTTTATCTTTCTTTATAATTAAGCCAGCATCAAAGAGCTAGACTATCACTCTTCTAATAATCACTCCTGACAAGTGAATCAGAATCTCATGGTATAATGCTCGACTTGACTATTTTCCTAAAGTTCCTCATGGATTCGAATGTGCAGCCAGCAGTGAGGCCCCCTGAGCTAATTTTTCCCTGACCGCCCTATTCAACCAGCTCCCCGCCCAAGGCATTTACTACTCTCTGACATACCGTATACTTTGATTTTTTAATTATTTATTGCCTATTTCTGCATAATTCAGTTTCAGCAGGGCAGGGAATCTTTTGTGTGGTCCATGCTCCTGTACTCAGAACAGTGCCTGGCATACGAGATGCTTGATAAATATTCTTGGAAAGACTGAATAAATGAATCAATGAGCTCTTCAGTTTGGCCTCGGTCATCGTGTTTGACAATTCCCAGCCCTAACCGTACCGAACCCAAACACATTTTTTTTTTCTTTCCAGAAACATTTAGAATCTGTCACTCACTTAAGCTTAACAACAATTACAGCTTCGTGTTTTTTTACTTGTTTTATAGGTATTTGTTATACTGATTTGATAAGTAATATGTTTGCTATTTACTAACTCACTCCTTGACCTCCTTAGAGCACGTGCCCGCGCGCACACCCAGAGTTGTTTCGTTTTGTTTTTGTAATGACATTGGATATAGATGAGAAAGAGAAAAGCAGCCCCTGGCGTCCAGGAACTGACGTGACCGTCCACGAGGCCTGGGCGTTGTCAGGGACTGGCCTGGCAGTCACCGCGAGGCCAAGGGACTTCTCTGTGGAACAGAAACAATCTCACACAACAGGCGCGTCAGACAAGGGCTTTCTCTGATCATGATGGTGTCAGACAGAAACAAACAACACCATTTCATAATCTAGTCTAAGAACAGACAGCAAAAGAAGGGCACTGTGTGTACCACAAAAATACCAAATGTCTTCTGCCGGCTAACACAAGGGACCACTAATTTCCTAAATTTAGCTTCATTCTATTCTTACCTTTTTCTAGATAGAATTTATGAAGATCCCAAATCACAGAATTGTGCCCTCCCTTCCCGACAGCACCCAACCCAGGACAGAGCCCAGCTTCCTTGTCCCCTCCCTCAAATCACCGACAGAAGACAAATGTTACAATAAGCGTCCCCCCTTTTATTTATTTATTTATTTATTTATTTATTTATTTATTTTTCAAATTTCAGTATAACATCGTGGAAGTTTAAGATGCGCAACATGCTGATGCCTTTATATACGGCAGTTTGGTTACCACGCGGCATTTCCTAACACCTTCATCGTGTCACATAAGTACCATTTCTTTTTTGTGTGATGAGAATATTTAAGATACGGTGTCTTAGCAACTTTAAAGTATATAATATAGTATTGTTGACTATAATCATGAGCTTCTCCCCCCACACAGCCCCTGGTAATCGCCATTCTATTCTGTATTTCTAAAAGTTCAGCGTTCAGCTTTTTAAGATTCCATGTAGAAGTGCAATCACGCAGTAGTTCTCTTTCTCCGTCTGACTTGTCTCACTTAGCATAATGCCCTCAGGGTCTACCCAGGTTGTCACAAATGGTATTCTCCTCCTTTCTCATGGCCGAGTAAGATTCCATTGTCTGTGTATCTTTGTATATACACAAATGCATATGGTTTCTCCATCCATTCCCCGACCCTTCGGTTGTTTCCGGGTTTTGGCTTGTGTAAATAACGCTGCAGGGAGCAGGGCAGTGCAGGTGTCTCTCCGATTACCTGTTTTCATTTTCTCTGGATAAAACCCCAGAAGTGGGATTGCTGGGTCACATGGTAGTTCCATTCTGAATTTTTTTTTTTGAGGAACTCCGAACTGCTTTCCACAGTGGCTGCACCAATTTACATGCCCACCCATAGTGCACGAGGGGTCCCCTTTCGCCACAGAGTTGCTAACACTTCTTATCTCTTGACTTTTTGGTGGTAGGCATTCTAACAGATGTGCGGTGGTAGCTCATTGTGGTTTTGACTTGCATTTCCCTGGTTATTAGCGATGCCGAGCATACGGGCCATTTAGATGTTTTCTTTGGAGAAACATTGTTCCATGAAAGGGAGGTCTACACACAATGACCTCCAAACGCCGAAGGAGCCAGAAGACTGAAGGAATAGGCCAACAAGTCTAGTTTGAGGAGAAACGGTGTGTCAAGGGAATTTAGGGATAGAAGCGTGTCTTGGGTGACTCCATCTCCCGTAGGACCTGCTTTTCTAGCCTTGGAGGCTGGGAGCACGTGCAGGGGGCCCACCCAGAGGAGATGCTGGAGACTCACAGGTGTATCTCAAGAGCAGACTGAGGACACCGTGCGGGTGTACCTATGAGGGTGTGGCTAGGCGGAAAGAATGTGTGTGGGGGGGGCTTGGAGTGTGTACGGGGGGCTGTGCTCGGGAAGGCTTCAGGCCACAGAGTGGTCATCAACGCAGATTTGTCTAAAATCGCGTTAGTCTGGTTCACACAAATGTCTACACGGTTCTCTGACCATTTTTAAATTGGACTTTTTTGTTGTCATTGAGTTGTATGAGTTCTTTCTCTATAATAATTTTGGATATTAACTCCTTATCCAATACACGGTTTGCAAATATTTTCTCCCTTCCACAGTTTGCTTTTTCATTTTGTTGATTTATTTTGCTGCGCTGAAGCTTTTGAGCTTGATAGACTTTCCACTTGTTAATTTTTTTCTTTTGTTGTTTGTGCTTTTGGTGTCATATCCAAAAAATCATTGCCAAAATAAATGTCAGTGAGCGTTTCCCCCTCATGTTTTCTTCTAGGAGCTTTATGGTTTCTAGGTTTATATTTAGGTCTTTGATTCATTTTGAGTTTATTTTTGTTAGTGGTGTGAGATAGAGGTCCAATTTCAGTTTTCTGCATGTGTTTATCCAATTTTGGATAAATGCAGTATTTGGGTTATATCCGATATGAAGGTTGTGTATGACCGTCATTATGTTGAGGTACATTCTCTCTATACCCAACTTGTGGAGAGTTTTTTTTGTTTTTTGTTTTTTAATCATGAAAGAATGGTGTGTTTTGTCAACAACATGGCATGACATGTGAAACATGAAAGGACGTTTGTGTTTAGTAAGGTCTTACTCCCCCTTTTACTGAGATCCTCCAAGGTCTCTGGAGGTGTGTGCCCTTGACGGTTGCTGCTTACCCAGCCCGCCCAGCTGCGGGCGTGTTCCTGGTGATCTTTGGCTGGAGGGCCCTGAAGTTGGCAATAAAAAAAAAAAAAATAAACGACAATAGCAAATTATCCTGTTTAAATCAAATTTAGCTGTACAAAACAAACACTACAAATCGAAACAAAACAAAACTCCCTCCGATGGTCCTAGGAGTTCAAAATCTTTGGTGTGACGCTGGGAGCCAGTTCCAGATCATCTGGCCTTCAGCCCCCCGCCCCAGCCCCTCACCCGTCAGCCGCTCGCGCTGCCCCGGAGGTGAGGACTCTGAGAAGCGCTGCGTCCATAGGGCGGACACCTGACGGTCCCGCCGAGGAGTTTCCTGCAGCAACAGATGCAGCACAGCTCGTCTCACGACGGTCTCGGGACACGTGGCCTCAAGGAACGACGAAAACCAGTTCGACGCTTACAACAAAAGCAGTCGTGACCTCCATTCTCCGTCGCGGGCTGCCAGGTGTCCTGCGGAGCGGTATTCGGGCCCACTCCACCCCAACCCCTCCTTCCCGGGACTGTAGTCTCTTCTTCTTTTTTCCTTTCTCAAGGCAGGGGGGTCACTTGCGGAAAGCGAAGAGGGCTTCTTCATTAACAAAAGCATATAATCGAGTAACGGGACTCACCGCGCGCTCCTCAGAGCACCATAGTGTTTATCTGATAGCCCCGGCGCAGGTGACGAGGTGGCCGAGTGGTTAAGGCGATGGACTGCTAATCCATTGTGCTCTGCACGCGTGGGTTCGAATCCCATCCTCGTCGGCGGCTCCCTCACTGCGCCGCTGGAGTGAGGTTTTAGCTCTCTGTGGACGAGAGGATTCGCCGTCTCTGCCGGAAGCGGCCGGGCTGCAGGAAAAACCCCCAAACAGGCGAGGCCTGCGGTTTCCTGGCAGTGACTTACCTCTTTAACCGTTTTACGGAGGTTTCCAGGGCTGGGGAACTCGCCGCCGTCCCCTGGGCGGGCGTGTTGCCCCGACTCCGCTCCCGCGGCGGGGGGCACAGGTCCGCCCCCGTCCCCGAGCCCCCGGGGTCTCCACTGAGGTCTGAAACTCGGGTTCCGGACCCTCCGACTTTCTCACGCCGGTGAGCGGCTCGCGCAAGCGGCCCTCGGCCCCGCCTGTCCGCGCTCGCCACCGAGGTTGCGGGCCCCGCGCGCCCGGGAGTTTCCCCGACGCCGCCCCCCGCCCCGCATGCGTGACCTCGGCTCTCCCGGGTGAGGTCCGGCGGACCGAGGGCGTGCGGCCGCACAGGCGATGCTAGCGCCCCCTTGTGGCAAAAATCCTTTCTCCAGGCCCTGAGCCTAGTTCCGCAAAGGAAGGCATCATTCTACGTGTTTGTATTTTAGTTGAATTACCTTAAATCAAAGATCTTTTGCAAGCGCTCCGGCCTCTATTGGCTTCTCCGTTCTTTGGTCATCTTCTGCCATTTGCATCTTAATTTGAGCACATAATCCCATAAAATCGCTCCTGTCACCTCTTTTCACTTCACTGTAAACTAGAGCAAGGGGTCAGGTACACTGTAGAATCACAGAATTCAGAGGGACAGTAGAGATGATGTCTCTGAAAACGTTCCCCCTCTATCACCTGTCTCTGTTTTACAGATGAGGAAACTAATTGTTTTAAAAATCATAGAACGAGCCTTTCCTTATTAAGGTTCATGGGAGCCGAGTTCTTTCAGATCAAGTGGTTAGGGTGATGAGGCCTTTCCAACATGTTCAAATCCTGCGACTGACTCTGTGACTTTTGATATCTAGAAAATTCTTATAAGGGACACTTGTCATGAGCCAGTGGATCTTCCAAAGCCTATGAGGATTGAGGCCTACAAAGCATGAAATTTGAAGCGATATCTGATTTTGAATTTCATCTAACAATATCTGGCTTATATGGGATATGTAGTTTGCAGATGGTTTACAAGCTCTTAAATGAAAGAAGACCACCAGACCGCTAAAAATTATATCATGTTAAAAAAATCACAATGGAAAACATTGATAAAATTCTTTTTTAAAAAAAGATTTCATTCATTTATTTGAGAGAGAGCACAAGAGGGGGGAGGGTCAGAGGGAGAAGCAGACTCCCTGCCAAGCAGGGAGACCTGATGCAGGACTCGATCCAAAGACTCCAGGATCATGACCTAAGCCGAAGGCAGTCGCCTAACCAACTGAGCCACCCACACGCCCAACATTGGTAGAATTCTTAAATAAAAATAAAATTGTCATATGGCCAAGGCATCCCATATCTCAACAAAAACATAGCATGTTAAGATAGAGCAAACTGGAAAATTTTGTCACTCTTATGACATGCAGAGATCTTCTTCAACTTTTTAACCCATCTCCCCTTAACCTGGCTAAGTGATGGATGAAGGGAAGATATCACATAACAGTTCATTGCCTTTATGTCTGTGATACTTAGTGCTTGAAAATTCAAGATAATTGGTCTCTGGCCAAAACTATGAGGAACACACTGCAGTTGAGCAAAGTTGGATTTATTGTCTTGTTGCAATGGTGGGGGGGGGCAAAAATATCATGGTGATCTAGTAAGTGACTCAGTAACACTGATTGGTTATCTTAATTTTTGTCTGGAAGGTGAGAGGATCAAAGTAGGACACATTATTACGGACAGGTTTTTTTTTTTTTTTTAATCTCACTTCCTGATGGTCAGAGTGGCCTTATCTGTTGTTGGTATGCTTCGAAATTATTTATGTTCCACAGGAATTGACCAGGGCTTAACTGTGAGGGCCAGGCCAGCTCCTAGCAATGCTAAGGCTGAGCTGTGAATGTCAGACCCGGTCCTGGCTGTCAGGGGCTTCTCTTCTATTTCTCAAAATGCATGTAATTCATACACTCAGGAACTCATTTTTAAGATGAAATGCAATAAGGTTTAAGATAATAGGAAAGGATGAATGATTTCTAAAATTCATAAATCTGCATTGACTCCTCAAATGATTAAAGTATTGGCCTCAGTTTTCCATTCCTTCCTGTACCCAAGCCCTTTGTCTAGTAACTTCTCAGTTCCTCTTCAAGAGATGGAGTGTTGCCCCTGGTCTATGGCCTGGGGCACGAGGATGACTTCGATCAATGGGATGTTAGTAGACATGAGTTAAGCAGGGCCTTTAAATATGTTGCACGGTTGAGCCTGCCTCATACGTCTCTGGCGTCTTCATGAGAGGAACTCTCCTGCAGGGAAGGGACCCCCTACAAACTAACCAGAGCCCCTGCAGCGAGGAGCCCAGAAGCCAAGTGGCACCATACCCACAGCTTACAATACAGCCCTTACTTCAGCTTGGCTGTCATCAGAAGCTTGAGTATTGCTCTCTGCTTCTAAGCATTTGCGGTTTGTTTTGTTTGTTTGTCATGGAGCAACAGCTGATTGAAACACACCGTCCTTGCTCCTTCCAGGTCATAAACAAAATCCTTACGTTTTTGAACCTATCTGCTCTAATATATAAGTTACTTATATATTATCTAATCCACTTACTCTCCTTTTTGTTTTCTGTGTTGCTCCCTTCCCTTCTCCCTATCCCCCACCCCAAGTCTCTTAAGGACATGGACTTGTGTGTACTTTGTTTACTGTGATCCTAGAAGCTTAGATCCTATATCCTAGAATCCTAGCACTTAACGATAGTGGCTGGGAGGGAAGTTGGTACATGGAATGTGCTCCATAAGCATTTATGACATCTGTGAAGCTGTTCTTCCCCTGCCCAACAGGGCCCAACTCCCAGTGTTTGTAATCCACAAACAGGCATCTTTATTTCTGTTCTCCTGGTCATTTTTTCCCATCCATCTCTAAAAACTGTTATTTTTTTTCTGAATCCCCTTCTCAAAGCAGAAAGGCTTACACATCTATTGGGAGTGCATATATTCTTATTCTCTGGATTTGGGGACAAGCGCCTAAGCTCCAAGGACCATTTAAGGTTCAGGATGTCTGCAGACTGGTGTATCATTTCAATTTTCTTCTGTTTGGCACTTCCTGGTCTGCAAAGGCTGCCTGCTCCTTTCGGTACCCTTTGCTGTGAAGGCAGGAGAAAGAGAAGGAAAAAAGAAGAAAGAGGGAAAGAATTTGTGTCAGGAACATTTTTATCTTCTTGGATCAGATTTTCCACCTCCATTAAAGTCCTGAGGAGGGTGTGGGCAAAGAAAAGTCGGTTTATCCTCTGGTCCTCAGGGTTCAATACCCATCGGGTGGGGAGGAGGAAGCTTTTGTGTCTTCTCAGGAAACCAGAAAAATGCAAGCAACTTAAATATTTATTAACTATAACTTTATTCAGTTCTTTTGAGAGTATATCCTTTTTGTGGTTTGTAAAAGGATACTTAGTGTGCATGGTACATTTTGTGAAGAAGGGAGCAGTGAATGGCTTCACATGACATTAACACGTAGCATTTTTTGGGTGTGTGTCCAAGAAATCTCAAAGCCTGGGAACCAGCGCTCAAGCCCCAACTTCTCTGTACAATGTGGACTCTACAGCTGACTAGGGAAAACCAGAGTCGTACCAGAGATGGGGAACGGAAGAAGTAATTATTACCTTGTTTTAGTATTCGCTGCTTTCACCTAGCAAAAGCATCCTCCACGTGATTTGAAGGAACTGTGTTTCACCATGAATTCAAGAATTGAAAGTTACTTTTTCTTCATCCTAAATTACTAAATTCCATTATTTAGGCGCAAAAATGTGTTTCTGTGTATTTTGTGCAGCTGTCTTCTCTGTCTTCCTGCTTGCCTACACACTCTGTAAAAAACAGCTGAGTTCTTTTCATGACCTTATTTTTTTCTGTTCTGTAATTTAGGTTTGAATCTGGGCTGTTCTCATCCTTTTGATGGCAACAAAAGCAAAAGAAAAAGGGAAGTTAAGAGGGAAACAGAGGGTAAGAGTGAAAACCAGTAACACAGACTCCAGTGGCCAGATCTTCCAAGGACACACAGACTCGGCCTAGAAGAGAAACGTGAAGAAAAGAGGGGGGAAGGAGAAGCAACAGGCTTCCGTTGTGCTGGCCTCTGGGGCCTAGCGTTGGTCTGAGAATCAGCAAGTCTTAGAGAAGAGTGGGTTTACAGATTTGAGTTCCCTTGAAACTGTGAAAGTGAAACTCAGGCGCTCAAAATCCAAATTTGAGGAGAGCTTGAGAGCCCCCCAGATTATTGGATGGCCTTGTTCTAGTTTTGACTCCTAGCCTCTCTTGGGTCCTGACACTGGTTCTCACCAGGCCTTTGAGATGGACCTCTTTAGAGCTGAAACTGGAAGGTATTATGCTGAATGAAATAAGTCAATCAGAGAAAGACAATTATCATATGGTTTCACTCATATGTGGAATATAAGAAATAGTGCAGAGGACTGCAGGGGAAGGGAGGAAAAACAGGTGGGAAAGGATCAGAGAGGGAAAAAAATCCATGACAGAATCTTAACTCTGGGAAGCAAACTGAGGGTTGCAGATGGGGAGGTGGGCGGGGGGATGGGGTAACTGGGTGATGGGCATTAAGGAGGGCACGTGATATGACGAGCACTGGGTGTTACACATGAGTGGTACATTATCCAACACTACATCTGGAACTGCTGGTGTACTCTAAGTTGGCTAATTGAATTTAAATTAAAAAAAATTGAGGAGAAAAAAAGAAACGGATTTGGAAAAGAGATTTCTCCCACTACATGAAACACGGCAATTTTGGGGAGCACGTAAAAACGAGAACTAACCACGAAGGGATTCGAACCCTCAATCTTCTGATCCGAAGTCAGACGCCTTATCCGTTAGGCCACGTGGTCCCCAGGTATGTTTCCTGTGGTGGCACTTAGAAAGTATAATGAGCTTTCTGGCCGGTCCTGAGCTGTCAAATAGCGCCCCAGCCGCCCGTGATTTTTGTCATTGAAAAAATGGAAACGAGATAACCAGGGTTATTTGGGGCCACGGAGTCGGGACTCATGAAGGGTAGGAACTGACAACAATTTCGGTCTTGGGTACTGCACGGCGAGAAAAGTCATCGACATGACCACTCCTGAGTGGAAATCTGTTTACGGCCCCCGAAAGATGCCAAAATGCTGCATATTGTCTGCATTCACTATTCCTAGACTCTGGGTACTTGGAAGGTCCTCCTGGACAGTTACCCTGCAAACAGCACCCAGAAGGCAGTCTTAGCATCCGCACGGTTGCCTTCCTCGCTGTCCTGCGTGGATACCTGTAGGGTCCCCTTCTCATTCTCCTCTGGGACTTTCTCCGTTTGTTGTAATGTGACATCAGAGCACTTTTCACCGCCGTGTGGCTCTTTCTGTTTGGAGAAGAAGAGCAATCTTTGGTTGGCAATTTGGGAGGGCTATAGAGTGGTCCAGGGTCATTAACGTTATCTGAAACGTCTATATATTAAGAAATAAACACTATAGTAGGATTACAAAAAAATTGACTGCTAACAATTCTTACACTTAATAGATGATTCAACACAAAAACACAGTGCAATAAATAATTCTATGGGCAAGATATTTATAGAGTTTATAATGTTCTGTAGAGTGCTAGGCCCAATAAAGTGATAGAGATTTCAACTTATATTTTGGATGACTTCTTTCGAGTTCTTCAGTGAACCCGTGTGACCTCACGCACCTTGTTTGAGGATACTGTCTACAATCTTAAATCCCACACCTTGGGATCTTTGGCCCTCTTGGCTCATTTGTGATGGGTGAAGTTAGTAGCTTCTGGAGCACAGAAATGGGGTCTTTACATAGTCTTTTCCCCCCCTGTCCACAGAATTACATCTGGCAAATAGTAGGAGGTCAATAAAAACGTGCTGAATTTCTCACATACGTATATTTTTGAATTTTACAATCATTTTTAATGTGGGGATTATATAACGAAAAGACTCTTTTATCCTGCAAGAATCCGCATATGGGCTTGTTCTCTTCCTCTCTCCCTGGAAGCAGGAAGATGGTGGCTAAACCATCAGGGGTTGTGTTGGGTTACATGGTAAGAGGAGACCCCCAAGACTTAGTCATCCCAACTGGTAGAGGGAGACACGATCTTCAGGAAGATCCCTGGCAAGGACACCCAGCCAAAAGAATTTTTGAGGATGACTGGTGTCTTGGTGTCCATGACATTTCCCTTCAAGCGTCAACATGTTTTCTGGTGATACCTAACAAACGGATATCCCAGATATCTGTAGCAGAAGATCATGATGAATGCCTTGGACAGCTAATGATTGTTGACAAGAAATGTGCTGCTGATATGGGCCTGGTTATGAAATGGTGGCGAATGAAGTTTGGGAGGGGGGTCAATGTGTCTGTCATGTTCTTCTGCATGTTTTTGAAGGTAGGCAGATGAATTGGTCTCCTGGTTTATTTTTATTTTTTATTATTATTGTTTTTTTTGCATGTATCTTTTTATTTGTTTTTTTATTTTTTATTTTTTTAATAATTTTTTTTATTATATTATGTTAGTCACCATACAGTACATCTGGCCTCCTGGTTTAGCACGCTGTAGGGGTAATTTTCTCTTCTCTTGGCAATGATCAAGTTTGCAACTTCCAATATGTTAGACAGTATACTTACTTGTGAGTGTATATAGAGAGGTTGAAGAAATAATTTTTAAAAACGCTATACATTATAAAAGACATTCTTGTATAGTTTATGATAAAAACAAACAAGAAAGAAAAAGAAAGACCAGACCACAAACTTGAAAACTCCAGCGATTTTTTCTCTAGCTAGAAAATTTGATCGTATTACTCCTTTGATCAAACTTGGTGATGGTTTCTTACTGCCCATAGAAAAACAAAATCGAAACCTGTTTGCACTGCAGACTCACATCCTTATGGCCGTCCCTTTCCCTATCTCTTCTGCCACAACTCAGGATTATATCGTAAGACCTAAAATTTCAAGGGCTCCTTTGACGTCTGTGAGTCTCACAGGGCCCCACCCAAACGGTCCTGTGAATTCACCTGTTCTCACAGGATATGCCCTCTACCTGGCTAATTCCCCTATCGACCAGACCAGGTATATCCCAGCCCCTCAACCTAATGGGTTTCACCTCCCTGTCAGTCTTAGAAACTATTAAAATAAGCCAATTCCATCTTTTGGAGGAAACGAGGGGTCACCCTTTTCTCTGTCTGCTACAAAGCTTACCTCCCACAGCCCTTGCTGGTCACTCTATTCGGGAGTGCGACCCAATGCAGTGGAGTGGCAGGCGGTGCCCTCCTCCTCCAGGCTGTGAGTGTATGTGACGGTAAACGGCTACCAATCTCATCTGCCCCGTGTTGAGCGTGGTGTGTGCGGCCATTTGGTATTAGGCAGAGGATCCCTCCTTCACCTATAGGTGAACGGGAGGTGATCAGAATACAGCCACTTTACTTTTCTCCCCAAATCCTCCTCCTCCAGTCGCCCTCACCTCCATGCTCGATCACACTGAATGTTTTGTAGTTCTCTAGAAACCCTTAACTGTTATGCCTCCTTGTATTTGCTTGCTTTGTTTTTTTCTACCAAGAAGCCTCTTCTTGACTACCTGCCAACCTCTTACTCATTCTAGTTTGGACTCCAAATCTGCCACCTTTCCCAAATTGGGCCATTGCCAGGGCAAATGTAACGCAACAAATCTATTTTACTCAAGTTTTCACGGATGTCTGTAGCCATGGTGATGACCCTTGGTCACACCCAGTGAACTAAAATACTGGCGTGTTCACTTAATTACTGGGTCATGATGTTATCCTGTGTACCTGAAGCAGTGGGTCACGATGAACCAGGTTGTCAGCATATTTAAAGTAAACTTGGAAATTCATGATGTGTATCTGGTGTCCGGATGGCCGATCGTGTGGTAGGCATGTGATGAGCTCCCTTTCAGAATGTGGGCTCCAGTACTCAAGTGGACTTTGCTTGGGAACCACAGCTCCCACTGGTCCCTGCAAGTTCACAACTGGAGAGAAAGAATGTGGATCATCTCTGAAGATGGGGGACCAGAAAGACTTCTTTTGTTTTTGCTTGTGTATCTTTTCCTGCTGTGTCTGCACTTTTCCCTTTGCTGTAATAAATCTTAACTTTGAGTACATGTTCAGTCATGGAGTCCTTCTAGCAATTCGTCCAATTATTGGGTGATCAGGGGGTACCAGGAACAATCATTCTTCCTTATTCCCACTGCAGTTGGTGTATAATCTTTTAAAAAAAATATCTTATTCTACTTTACATACTTGTTTGCAAGCATGTCTAGACTGTAGACTACTTAAATACTTTTCTTACTGTTTAGCACAGTATCTGACACATAAATATCTGAATAGGGAGCTTTTCTGAGAGATATGTAAAACATACACTTTAAAAAATGAGCATAGAGAACAGTCCTGTTAGAGAATGTAAAGGAAGGTAGGCGGTAGAGACACATTTACCAGCAGCGACCACGCCAGTGGTTTTCTCAGGTCAGAGTTCAATCGTGGCCACCAAGACTTTGCGCTCTGGCTCCAACTGTTACTTATTTACTCCGAAGATTAAGACTTTCGTAGTTGCAAAGGTTTGGCGCTGGGATGGCCCAGGAGATTTCTTGTCTATTGCTTTAGCCCCATGGCCACAACTACCTAACAAGTAGTGCTTTCTGAATTATGATATAGAAGGAAATTAAACCCCTTATCTGGACTTCCAGCCCTGTCCTCACCGCCACACTCAACTTTTTTTTTAGCGTTTTCCCAGCTTCCCAGGGCGATGAGACTGTCGTGATAACTGCTGGCAACAATAGCACTATCACTTTGGCAACCACTAGAAATAAAGTTTATTGTGGAGAGACATATTAGTTAATGATAATTGAGTGTACTTTACCTACGTTCTATTTATCTCTAGAGAATGTAAAGTTTCACGTTTATTTTCAGGAAATAACTTAAACTCCAGAATTAGACAACACAAAACAAATGTAGCTCTATTTTCTTTCCGTGTTATGAAACTAAGCTACAGAATTTCAATTAAAATTGTGTATTAAAAAGGTACTAGCAGAGGATGGTTTCGATCCATCGACCTCTGGGTTATGGGCCCAGCACGCTTCCGCTGCGCCACTCTGCTCCTCAACAAACGACTCTTTCTAATAATACTCTTAACTCTTTTCCGGGACGATTCCTCCTACTGGAAGAACCCGCGTGAGGTCGTCTATTTCCTTCAACTCCTTGGCTACCACAAGCTGCCAGCTCTCTTCGGAATAATACCGCTACCAGAATCAAAGAGAAAACAAAGTAGGCGCAGAGAAGGAAAGATTAACACCCTGTTGAGATTTCGGACGCCGAAGTGAGAGGTGGCTGGATATATAAAAGAGTGACAAGCTCTAATCAACAGGGAAGGAAGAGGAAAGCCAGGTAAGGATCGCGGGCGAGCATTGCGCCTCGGAGACACTAACCAGGCACGCATTCGCCTTTGGGAAGAACACCCTCACGGGATTGGTGATGGAAGTGCCGTCTGGCCGCGTGAGCCAGGCCGCGGCTTGCGGCGGGAAGGGCCGGTCCGCGGGCGCAGGAACACCGGGGCGCCGCAGGCCAACGCAGACATCTGCGCGACCGGACAAGCCACGCCCCGCAGCAAAAGACATGGCAAAACGGTCCTTTCTTTAGTCTGATGCAGTTAAAAAGATTGGAAATTCCCAGGTGGGGACCCACGACGCTCTAGCCGCGCCGCAGAGGGCACAGTGGCGGAGAGGGTGGGGGAGAGCGTCGGCTGGGCCCAGCGGTCCGTGACGTCACCGAGCCCGCTGCTAGGGGTGGGGCCGCCAACGGCCGTTCCCGCGTGCGCGCTTCCAGTCCTCAATTAGGTCCGCAATCCGCACATATAAGGAGGTTGTCTCAACGGCTTTCTTACTTTTTTCGCAAATCTTTTTGGTTCTGCAGCTATGTCTGGTCGTGGCAAGGGCGGGAAGGGCCTGGGCAAGGGGGGCGCCAAGCGCCACCGCAAGGTGCTGCGCGACAACATCCAGGGCATCACCAAGCCCGCCATCCGGCGGCTGGCCCGGCGCGGCGGCGTCAAGCGCATCTCCGGCCTCATCTACGAGGAGACCCGCGGGGTGCTCAAGGTGTTCCTGGAGAACGTGATCCGGGACGCCGTTACCTACACGGAGCACGCCAAGCGCAAGACGGTCACGGCCATGGACGTGGTCTACGCTCTCAAGCGCCAGGGCCGCACCCTCTACGGCTTCGGGGGCTGAGCATCCACCACCCACCGTATTTCCAAACACAAAGGCCCTTTTCAGGGCCGCCCACATCTCATGAAAGAGTGCATCACTCGCCACTTACTTTAATAAGTTTTGGTTCTCGTTTGAGCGTTTAGGTTACAAATGGGTTCATTATGATTGCGGTTACTGCTTGGCGCGAGTCACTTTTTTAATCTGACGGCTTTGGAACTCCGGGAGTTAATCGCATCCTTCGGCCGTGTGGTTGTTGCTTTGCGGCAGCCGGATCTGTTTAGACTTTGGCCACCTGAGCGCTTTATGTCCGCAGAGCCGCTCACGTGGCGTTATCTGCTTTCTCAAGGAGCCGCCTCTGTTCTCGAGCACTTCCGAGTTAGAAATCGTGCTCGCTTGGTTCCTGAGCACTAGAAAGTGGGATCCCCGGCCGGCAGGTAGCGGGTGAGTGTTCCCCGCCCGGCTCCTGTTCCCAAGATGGCGGGGCGGGCGAGGGACAAAGAGCGCGCCCAGCGGCGGGGCGGCGGGGAACAAAGACTGGTTCCCGCCGAAGGGCCGCCCCGCCCCCCCCGCCCGCCCCCGGTTGGGGCGGGCTCTTCCCGCCCGCTGCGTCGTCCGGAAGGCACTGGGGGAAATGCACTCGCGTGGAGACCTGACAAGTGTTTAGCATGGCCCCTAAATTCTCTGACAGTTTGAAAACCTCAAGTAGATAAGGTCGATGTTACCAGATGAGTAATATTTTAACGTGTACATATAGGGATCAGGATATTTCACCCCAAATTACTAAGTGTAGGGGGGGAAGTAGTCCTCTTCCTTCAAGGTCTTCCGGCTGGACTAAAATTTACATGAGACATGAACAGGAGAAAAAAAAATACAAAGGTTTATTACCTGCGTGCAGAGGCCCCATAATGAGACAGACATAAATGACCGAGGCAGGCAGTTTTTATACCTTTTAGAACACAATACATTTGTGAGGAATTGACAGGATTAAAACCATGAAAATTATCCTTTAATATAACTTTTAATATTAAGGAAAATTTACTGCACTGGCATTATTTTTCTCACTTTTACAAAGAGTAGGGAAAATAGAGAATAGAGAAAACTGGCACCGGACTAATAGTAATCAGACGAGCATTTGGAAACCGCCGATTTGTTCAAGTCCCTCATTTCAACATTGAAAAAAGTGTCTGAATCACCTCAGCTAATCAGAGAGGGGGGCAGGGTTAAAGCAGATTTCCTATTTGCCCTATAAATATATCTACTACTCACTTCCTGTATTAAGCCTTATATTTTATCATTATAAGTAATCCACATGTATGTTATTAATAGAATATTATGAAGTAATCCACACGATGAAATTTCTACTTAATATTTTATATTCCAACAGAGCATCCTATAAATTTTTTTAAGGCAACCAACAAAGCAAATGTCAACCAATAGATGGATGGATTGTGACATAATCAGGCATAACCTTCCAATCTAACACGGCTCTGAAAACATGAGCTTTAGCCACATGTGATAACATAGCAACTCATTGTTCCCTGAATAAAGCAATTCCCAGGAACTAGATGCAATATAATACTATGTTGATCTGTTTAGGCTAGTTATGCTGTGATAAACAATCCCCAAATCCCAGTGATTTACTATGATAAAGGTTTATATTTTGCACATAATGTTTATCGACTGTGGGTCATTTATTTGGTATAAATTTCTTATTTTGAGGTTATTTGAATTTCCTTTGAGTGTATAAAAGGATAGTTCTTTTACGAAGTGAGATTGATAGCCATCTTCTAAGTTGCTGGCAACACCACAGCAATCTTTAGGGTGACCCTAGCTTTCCCTAGTCTGGGAATGATTATGGACGGCAATTTCGTGATTCTATTCTAGCTTTAAAAGTGCAGTTGTTTTCCTGAAGATGACTCCTCATTCTGGCCAGACACTACAGCGAGGTTTGGCAAAGAGAACTGGAGGCATGGGAACAAAACAGGAATAAAAAGTTCCTAAGCAACTCTTGTGTGAATTTCCAGGGTCCCTTCCATATAGCCCAACTTACTGTTAAATGAGGTACCCTTAGTACTAGTGAGACATGGGGAAGTCCCTGGGAAATGAGTCGCATGTTGCTTGAATTGGCAGGCAGTGACAGGGAAGTCCCATAGCCACAGGCCCCAAGTTGTTCTCAAAAGAGTTCAGGGTAAAGAAATGTTCAAAGGAGGGGTGTAGACTGTTAGAAGGGAGTTATATTGTTCACACCGCCAGACAAGGAACCCTAACTAGTGTCACTTGCTGGTAGGCTTTGTGGCCTACTGCCTTGCTCAAAGCCTCAAGACTCAGATTCTAATATGGGCAGGACTAAGGGCACCTTCCCTAACACTTCAACCAGAGGTTTTAAGGGACAGCTAATATTTTGGAAGACTTTCCTCCGTGTAGGTACTGTCCTCAATGCTTTACTGTATTCTTTTACTGATCATGCAGCATGTGGTAGTTACTAATTATTATTCCCATTTGAGAGGTAAAGAAATGCTCACAGAAGGTTTAAGAAATTGGCGCAAATTTAGCATTGAAATAGGTTGCCAGGACTGTATCGTGTCCTAAGGGATTCCTCCTTAAGCCACATTTGTATATCTCTTTTCATGTACTATTTTCAAATGTACTTAAAATTAGCTTTGGGGAGCAAGAAGTGAATGCCTTCATTACATGTGGGGCTTAGAGAATCTTCTTCACAAGCCCCATTACAAAATTGAGTTACTTATATAGGAAATGGTTGGGGTTTAGAGCCGATGGCCAAGAAAGAATTCTTTAGACGTCTTTGGTGCAAAAAGGTGGTTTTATTAAAGCACGGGGACAGGACCTGTGGGCAGAAAGAGCTGCACTGGGGCCATGAAAAGTGGCCCATTATATGCTTTCAAGTTGGGAGGGAGTTAGGGATAGCACAAGCCTCCAAGGTATTTTGGAAACAAGGTTTTTAGGACCTTGAGAGAGCTAGGTATTGTTAGGAAAAGCTCATTTATTACTACTTAATAAAAACTCAGTCATGAGACTCTTTAGATGTGTAACAGTGGATCATATGCTTGGAGGATGATTGCTAACAGATATCTTGGTGGGGGTAGAGTTAAAGGAAGTTTTCAAGGGAATTTTTATATGTTAAAGTAGACTCACAGGATCCCGAGGGGTTGGAATAATGTTAAGCTTAAGATTGCCTTTTGCCCTTAGCAAAGTATTAACATCCAGGCAGCTGAGCTCCCAGAGGAAGCTGTTTCAAGGATTTGTCAATGAGCTGTAGGAAGTAAGGAAATTTAATTTTTTCTTTGCTTCCCACATCACTTATATTAATGCTCACAGAAATCTACTATGTAGGTATCTGCAGATAAAGACATGTAGCTAGTAAGCAGAAACAGATTTCTGAGCTCAGTTATACATGGCCAATGCACATGGTTTTCCATCTACAGCACATCGCTCAGAAAAGTTGAATTCGCCGCCGGCTGATCCTTAGCTTCCGTGTGTCGCTACGTACTTTGGCTGGTTTAGGAATTGCTGTGCATCAAAGGACAAGCGTTATCACCTGGTCAGTTTTGCTTTTGTTTTATTCTAATGCTCAATTTTCTCTCTGAGCCTGTTACCCCATTCTTATGATTGCAACTGGCCTCTATAGCTTGAGAAAAATCGAATAGTGTGGAAATAGTCCTTAGATAGGGATTCAGATCCCACTTTTATTTATTTATGTAAGGGGCTGCTTAACCTTAATTCCTCAGGTCATTCACTTGTCAAATGGGAGATTCCATTTCGTATGACTGTGATTGTAGGCTGAAATCATGCGAAGGACAAGCACATGAATGTTAATTCCTTTTAACTCCTCTCCCTTAAAATCCCAGGAAATGAAGACGTGACTGAGGACAAGATCATTCAGGACACGGAGAGGTTTAGGGAGAACTCTGGGACTCCTTGGGGCTGAAGAGTTAAGAGGCTGACAGATTGAGGCAGATCCCTATCTCTTCACCACCCCCCACCCCGAATTAAAGATGGAGACTTTCACTTGCTTCCTTACCCCTCATGTTATCCAGTTGTAGACAGTGTCTTTTAACCCCTTGTGTATTAAACAGGGTAGAAAACCAGTGGATGAGTTCTTGACCTTGCCAAGAGCAATATTTAGCTACGTTAAAACTTGCAGTGAAGAACTTCATGGAATTGGGAGGACGTGGGTTTGAGACTGGCAGAGACCCGCTGTCGTTTAGAAACCCAAGTTGTAGAGGGTACATGACTCCATTAGATGCCGCTGTTGCCACTAGTTAGCTCAAAGCAAGTTAAAAAAAAAAAAAGGTAGTTTCATTTTATCAAGAATGCTTACTTCTCTCACTTGCTTTGATTTAGGGCTACTCAAAATCAGGACTGTTTTCCCCTAATTACTCCCGATTCAGAAGTAGTGGGAGAGGACAAAATGAATAGTCTATTGAGGTGGGGGCACCCTAGGTATATTGCCCTCAGTAGCTAGCTACCGGAACAGATAAGCAGAATGCACTATAGTCCAATTGCTTACAGATTTACTCTTTGGTGATTGTTATCATGCCGGAAGCAATTTGTGCCCCCAGATTGTTATTATGCTCAACAAATTAAATATTACAATGGTTCTAACTATTTTCACCAAGCTTGTAAAGTTTCAGCTCTTTAAGCGACAATGTGGGTGGCTCTTAAAAGAGCCTGAAATCGTTGGTGCTGTTCCGAGGGACAGATTTACTTGGAGCTGGTGTACTTGGTGACGGCCTTGGTGCCCTCGGACACGGCGTGCTTGGCCAGCTCCCCGGGCAGCAGCAGGCGCACGGCCGTCTGGATCTCCCTGGACGTGATGGTCGAGCGCTTGTTGTAATGCGCCAGGCGCGACGCCTCGCCCGCGATGCGCTCGAAGATGTCGTTGACGAACGAGTTCATAATGCCCATGGCTTTGGACGAGATGCCGGTGTCGGGGTGCACCTGCTTCAGCACCTTGTACACGTACACCGAGTAGCTCTCCTTGCGGCTGCGCTTGCGCTTCTTGCCGTCCTTCTTCTGCGCCTTGGTCACCGCCTTCTTGGAGCCCTTCTTCGGGGCCGGAGCCGACTTGGCTGGTTCAGGCATTGCAACGAAATAATATACCCAAAAGAAAACCAAAGATGTACGCCCACGACCAAACGCTGTCCTATTTATTTGATGAGTATGCAAATTAGGGATTGCAGAATTACGATTTCTGATTGGTCTCTTCAGTGTCTTAATCCCTGATAGGCTCCTTGTTTATGCTAAACTCTCATTGGCTCGTCCCCTTATTTCAACCCCTTACATAATTTGACCTTGCAACTGTAAACGCCCTATGTAAATTAGGAGCGTTGTTGTTTTGCATATGCCTCTTGATTGGCTGAAATTTGTGTTCGGCCATCGGCATAGGCTGCTTTACCAGACCACCGCAGACTATAATCGTTAAGCTTCTGGCCTTGTGGAGAGCTCGATTCTTTTTGAGTTTTGGCGCAGTTAGTACGCTAACTATGTCTGGACGCGGCAAGCAGGGTGGCAAGGCTCGCGCCAAGGCCAAGACGCGCTCCTCGCGGGCCGGCCTCCAGTTCCCGGTGGGCCGTGTGCACCGCCTGCTCCGGAAGGGCAACTACGCCGAGCGGGTCGGGGCCGGCGCGCCCGTGTACCTGGCGGCCGTGCTGGAGTACCTGACGGCCGAGATCCTGGAGCTGGCGGGCAACGCGGCCCGCGACAACAAGAAGACGCGCATCATCCCGCGCCACCTGCAGCTGGCCATCCGCAACGACGAGGAGCTCAACAAGCTGCTGGGCAAAGTCACCATCGCGCAGGGCGGCGTCCTGCCCAACATCCAGGCCGTGCTGCTGCCCAAGAAGACTGAGAGCCACCACAAGGCCAAGGGCAAGTGAATCTGAGTACCGGTGTGTGCAGTTAAAACCTTTTTTTCCCAAAGGCTCTTTTCAGAGCCGTCCACGTTTTCACATAAAAAAAGCTTGTAACAAATTTTAAATTCTGCTTTTCTATAAACGGTTATAGTCTCTGAGTAATGAAACGATACTTAACTGCGATTTATATTGGCTGTTTAACGTTATTTTGAAATGTGCCCAACGAAACGGGACTTAGAGGAAAACCTCAGTACGGTATGGAAGGGTTTGATGTAGGTGAGGGGAAGCTAGTAACAGTTACGGTGACGTTTACAAAACCTTGTCTCTAGATGACAGGTTGACTCCGTGTTCCTTTAATCGTGTTTAGCAAGTAAAACACCTAGAGTAGGGAAATCCAGAAGTAAGGGGGTAATTAAATGAACCGCTGTGGAAGGGGTTCTGCAATTCCTTAAGACATTAAAAACAGCAGAACTGTAGGACCGGAAGTCGGCGCGGGCTGTTTCAAAGCCGAATTGAATAAAGCTAATACTGTCTGACCATCATAAGGAAGTCATTCACCACTTGTTGCACACTGATCGCCCGTCGTCTCTGGGCCAGGCGTTTCACCTGCGGTTTTCGAGTGCAGATAGGAAGGGGCAGTCCAGACCACTCAAAGCTCAGTTCAGTAGAAGTGACCATCTGAGAAAAAATATCCGTAAGTTTGTTCTGAAAGCGTGACCCTCGGTCTCTTAGGCCCCATTACGTGGTCTCCAGAATTGGCATCTTCCCCAATCCCCAGGTGATTTCTAAGAATTTGAGATGAGTTGAAGCAGAATATTACTAAGTTAACTTCTTGGATCGCTGAGTACAACAGAGACAGGGGATTGGAATGTTGACTAATTCATCCAATCCAAGTCTGTAGTAATCCACCAATCACGTCGTTCACTGTTTAGCCAATGGTTTTATTGCGCGGGACTTTTGAAAAATGCAAGACCAATCGGAAGGCTTCTGAGTATATATAAAGGCAACGTCTTCATGCTTATTTTTCAGTTTGGCTTCTTTACCCTATTTCCTTTGAGATGGCTCGCACGAAGCAGACGGCGCGCAAGTCGACGGGTGGCAAGGCCCCGCGCAAGCAGCTGGCCACCAAGGCGGCCCGCAAGAGCGCGCCGGCCACCGGCGGCGTCAAGAAGCCGCACCGCTACCGGCCCGGCACGGTGGCCCTGCGCGAGATCCGGCGCTACCAGAAGTCCACCGAGCTGCTGATCCGCAAGCTGCCGTTCCAGCGGCTGGTGCGCGAGATCGCGCAGGACTTCAAGACCGACCTGCGCTTCCAGAGCTCGGCCGTCATGGCGCTGCAGGAGGCGTGCGAGGCCTACCTGGTGGGGCTCTTCGAGGACACCAACCTGTGCGCCATCCACGCCAAGCGCGTCACCATCATGCCCAAGGACATCCAGCTGGCGCGCCGCATCCGCGGGGAGAGGGCGTAAAGCTTTCATTTCCACTACTGGTCCAAATAACTCAAAGGCTCTTCTAAGAGCCACCCACTTTGTCTGTAAAGTTGCTGTAATACAGGCCTCCTCAAGCAGTCTCGAGATTAATGCCTTTGGAGATTCTCTGAAATTCGTTCCCGAAATTTAAGGGAGTTGAAGGGAAGCTTGGTAGATGGCATTTGGTTCTGGAATTGTGAAACCGTTTTTCCTGAGCTTTCAGCTGTGACCTAAACCCTTCCCCCTTGAACATGAGTTGGGTAGATTACATGCACGAGTTGCCTGAAGATAGTAACTTCTGGCTCCGAAGAAACTATGTAAAGATCTTCCTCTGAGGGTCGCTTTGACCTGGGAAGGGAATGAGCCACTTTAAGGTGGTTTGCAATCGCAGGTTATTGTAAGTTATCTGGGCACGTGTGGAAGGTGAGGTCCTTTAACCACAAAGGGTTGAACTTGCGTGAAGGTGGCTTTGCATTTGCTACTTACCTCTTGTAAAGGGGGTACGTTTACGCAACAACAGGTGAAAAAGCAGCTCAGCTATGTGAACATGTCTGATTGCCTTTCCATGTCTGAAACCTCAATTTGCTCAATTCCCATTTCTAGTTAAGTGAGAGTTTTAGCTTTCCTGTAAAACAACCTTTTACACAGGAATGCAGGCTGATAGTTGGCTTTTAAATAATCAGGATTTTGAATGAGCTTACTGGTCATGATGGCTTCTACAGTCTGACTCAAAGTGTCTGCCCACCAATGCCTTGGACATCATTTGGGAGCTTGCTAGAGATGAAGGTTGTCAGACCCCACGCAGGCCTAGTCAGAATCTACCTTGTTCCACGTTCACCTCAGGTGGTTGGTTGACACTAACAGTAGTTTAAGAAGCCAATAAAAAAATATATTTTTGGTCTCATCAAGAAAGCAGCCTGTGAACTCTCACCAGGAATCAGCATTTGTAAACAGCATGTTTATGTCACAGAATTAAATGTTTTCTAAATTAATTGCACATAAGAGGAACCTGGGAAGATAGTTTGACTTAATGGAGATCAGTGATCTCAATATTGAGTGCACATTACAGACAATTGGACGTTTTATAAAAAATATCTTTGCCTGGGGTCCAGTCAGTAGCATTTTAATTGGAGTCTGTCGGGGTGATCCCAGGCAATAGTAATGAAAACTCAGGTCCTTCCAACAGGTCACTAGGGTCGAGAGCAGATGCTACATAACTTCCAATCTTGTGATTAGCTCCTGACTCCAGGTTTAGCAAAGATTTATCTGTAGAATCAGGCTTCCTTTTGGCTTGCTTTCAGAATGTCCTGCTCTCCAAAAGAGGCTTTTCAGGCTTGCTCGAGGACTGTTAAATCTCTGCAATGAATCAAACAGTATCTGACTTTTGTAGTAATTTCCGAGGATGGGGCTCATGGGAGTCTGTGATGACAGGTGGACCTGCTTTGGGCGATTGACAATGCCAGGTTTTAAGGAATGCTACAAAGAAGAACCTTCTGGACTTCCTGGCAGATAATCTTTCGAGACCTGTCTATCTTCCCATTGGGCACAAAGTCCTGTTTGGGTATCCACCTGGTTTTTCTCCATGGCCATTATTTATTTATCAATTTATCTTTCCTTTTCCCCGTAGCTATTCTTTTCATTTTTAAAAACCTTTTTATTATGTGATATTTCAGAATATATGAAAGTAGAAATATTAGTTTCATAAACTCTATGTACCCTGCATCCAGCTTCCACATTATCAACACTAGCCAAATATGTTTTAACTGTGTCTCTTCCTCCCCCTTGCCTTGATAATTGTAAAGAAAATGGTATCATTTTTGCTTTCAGTATTTTAAAACACGTCCACCACTTTAAAACCTAATTCTGATGCCATGACGATTCCCCCAACAAACATTCTTAACCTGGGTGAACTTAAAAATTTTATTTACTCCACATATATTTGTTGAGAGTTTACAATGTGCTGGTTGCTGTTCTGTGCATTGGGAATATACTCAGAGAACCATCCAGACAATCAGACAATCCAGACAATATCCAGACAATAAATCAGATAGATACCATGTGTAGTATGTTAGGAGAAAAATAAAGGTAGAGTTAGAGAGTGATGGGGAGTTGAGATTTAGATATGGCCACCTGTGAAGATGGCACTAAGAGGATACTGTAACAGCGGAGACGCGTGGAGAGGAGAAGGGAGTGCTGAGGGCCAGGCGGCTTCCTGCCGTGGGCAGGGCACAATCCAGGGAGATGAAGGCAGAGAAACAAAGAGAAGCCGGCTCAAGTAGACAGGGGCTCCGAGATGTAAGGCCTTGAGAGGAGTCGAACACAGGAATTTCTGTGACTGTTTCTCATATAAGCAGTTCAGCTTTATATTTAGGTAGTCTCCGTCGGACTCCAGTACAAAATTTAGGGCCCAGTTTTCTTCATGCTTTGTGCTATCCAGACCTTGAAAATGGAAGCTGACCTTTAGCATTTCATAGTTAGAGAGAAAAGAGAAAATCGCTGAAAGTTAGGGGTTAAATGTAATTCATATCCCAGTATTTCAAATTCACTAGTTGTTTTTTATTGTTGTTTCTTTTTTCTTTTTCTTTTTTTTTTTTTTTTTGCCAGTTTACCCTCAGGCGACACTCTCCGTTTACTCGGATTGCAAATTCAGGATAACAAATGCGAATATCTTCAGGGTCCACGCAAGAGATTCTTCGTATCCTAAACGGGGGTGAGCTCCGCACCTGCACTTCAGTCAGCAGCGGTGTTTCTGGCGGAATCTAAGCCCTCCGACGGCCAGCTGCAAGCTCTGGGTGGCAGCTCAGTGTCTGTTAGGTCATTTGTCCAAGAGAGGTGTTAATGACACCTGCCGTGGGAATTGTGTAGGTAAAAGAGCCGTGACTTCATTAGTTCAAAAGTGTCATTTGGTGCCTACATAGATCGTTTTATTTAATCCACAGGATAACTAGGGGTTAGGCACCGTTAGCCCAAATACGATGTTGAAGAACCGGAAGCACAGCGAGGTGAACTACTTCATACAGCGGCTCATTTCAATAGGTCAGTCATGGACTTTTATCTCCGGGGCTAGAGAATGGAGGGCCGTGGTTTGTTACTTGCATAATTTAGTTTTACTTTATCCATCCATCCATCAAAAACTTCTTGATTACCTACTATGTGTGCCACATTGTTCTAGGTGCCAGAAATAGGGCAGTGAGGAACATGGGGAAAGTTCCCTGTGTGGAGCTCACGGATGTTCTCATTGTGGGAGACAGGAAATAAACAAAAAAAACCCAAATACAGTATGTTGGTAGGTAAAGAGATTAAGAAAACAGGCCAAGAGGATTAAGGACTGCCAGGGAGTGGGAGCGATGGGTGGTGGAGGGTTGTAGTTTTAAACAGAGTGGGTGGGGAAGACTTCACCGCTTAGACGCCAGTGAGCAGAGGCAGGAAGATCATTCGAGATCATTCCACAGGGAAGCTACCGTGATGACGAAACAGATCCTAAGTTGGGGGCATACTCAGTGTCACGGCCACAGGTCTGACGACCAACTAGAACCAGGGTTTTCTTGTTTTCTCAAGCTGGAGTTTCTAGGTAAACTCCACATTAATTCACATGTTTTTAATATTTTTAAAAAGTATGACACCAGGTTCCTGAGCACACCCAACTTCTCTGGTGATCTAAAAGGCAAGGGCAGGAAGAGACGCGTGTTAATCTCATGGAGGACTGCCAGCCTGATTCAAAGACACCAGTACTTAAGGAAAGAGTATTAATTGTGTGATAATTCATTTAAAATAAAAAGTAAGATTTGAGGTTCTAAATAATCACTGTCATAATTTTTCAGAAGAAAGAGTACATCCACAGAGTGGCTCTGCGTAATGCCTAAGGTCATGGAGCTGGGAAATGGCCTCCTGTAGGTGTAAGAACTCATCAGTTTCCCTCTTGTCTTATTTATAATATTTATAATTTATAATTACCTATTTAAGTAGGAATTTTGTACTTATATGAGCTGGGTAGGGACTGCCACACAGCTGTCCCCTGAAATGGGTTTCCTTTCTAGGTATTAATTAAACTCCCCGGCTTCGCTGGTAGCTAGTGTGGCTGTGACTACGTGTGGTCAACCTTCTGTTAGCAAAGGCAGAGAGACGCCATTCTCGGGATTTCAGTAAATGGTGAGGGTGCTTCTTTACCCTTTCCTCCCTCCTTCAGGATGGAAGGTGAACCAGATGTAGCTGGAGCAGACATCTTAGACTACAAGGTAGGAAATCACTTACATGTTAGTCTAGTTTGTAGTACTTTCAAATACACTGCGAGGCAGCCATTTCTGAGGCGCATGGCCTCCAGGGCAGGCTGACAGTGACATCCCAGCAGCCGGACAGTTATGTGGGTGTTGTCTGTAGAGGGCAGATGCGGCTAATAAGGAAGTCACCAAATGGCGGGACAATTTAAAATTGCATAAATACTGAGTACCTCATCAACATTTAGTGTCTCACAAACATTTGGCGCTCCTCGGTCCTTTCCTCTCTTCCTATCTTCGTGTAACATGTGAGCTCTGCTTGCTTTTTCCATGTGTAACATGTCTTCTGGGCAACTGATTTATGATTTTTGGTAAATACAGCTTTTGAATTATATCTACATTTCATAAAATTCCCCGCTTACCTATTGAACACTTCTTAGAAGTTTCTTACTTAGGAATCACCTACTTAACATTTCTTAGAGTTTCAGCCATCCAATTTGTTGGTGTTGTCTTGGTCCTCCATAGCAGAATTTAATAGCAGAATGTATTTCAGAATATTCTCAAATAATAGAGAAAACACACGTTACACAGAGAGAGAGAGTTCCCTCAGGAGAGCGGGGCCCCATTCCAGGCCTGAGCTACGTACCTGTACATGAGAAATCGACTTTCATCTAGTTTAACCAGTGACTATTTTAGGTTGTCGGTCATTTCCAAGGGTATCTAATACTAACTCACAGGCGTACATAAAAGACAGTCCTTAAGAGGATTAATGGACCAGATTTGCTATGCTGGCTTTCCTTTCTGCATTTCAGTAAGATCGGATCTTATGTTTTAGTAAGGCACACCACTAGCACTTCTGCAAAATCCTTGTGAAGCAAAAATGAGACACGGCTAGATGAAAGTATAACTATATAGCCCCTGTTGTTAACTACAGTCCGTAAATACAAACTCTGGGTGTCTTTTTCTGCAGTCGATTCTTCTCTCCCTCTTGCTGTCTCCTCTTTCTTCAACATAGTCTCTTACTCCACCTTCCTTCCAGAATTGCTTCTCAAGATTAAATCCATTCAGCTTTTGGCAATGCTAAAGTGATCTTCAGACAGAGGCTTATCCCTTCTGTTAGTCAGTGCGGTTATTATTTAAATGTCCATTCTAGACGGGAGCCCTGTGAGGTCAAGAATGGTTTCTAACCTGCTCACTGATCTTTCCCAAGTACCTGTCACTTTCTGAAACTTAATAGGCTCTCAATACATGAACAAATAAACTCAAGAGTCCTAGTCCTTCCACTCAACACATCATTTAGGGAAGAATTTGGTCTGTGATCCTAGAATACTCTGAACTAACCATCACTCTCCCTGCCCCACACCCCATGACCCAACAGGGAAGTGCCTGTAAGGGTGGACTTTGTCAAAAGCCAGGACACTAACTGAAGTCCAGTGCTTGAGATTAATCTCAAGGCATTTTGTAATTCTATAGCTGACATTGTATTGTTAATGATTCCAATCAATCTTCTTAAGGGAAGACGACCCAAGCCTGGCTTCTTTGCTGGCTTCCAAAGACATTTCCCTAAGGGAGGCATTGTTCCCAGGCTGTTTGCTGCTGCTTCTTTCCCTTCTCCTTCCTTTTATAAATCCTGTTTAACCTTTTTCAAAGAAGCCTGAATGCCTCTATTACTTGCAGAATAATAGTTTGAGTTATTCTTCAAAAGACATCCTTTCTTTTCACTAAAGTCTCCCGTCTACCCTTCCGTTTACTAGAAATCAGCTTCTCACGCTATCAGGTGTACGGTATCCTATTGTTTTCCACTAAACAAGTCTCACAGAGACCCATCAGGCACAGTATGTTCTCTAGGCAAGCTTGTCTATAAAGGACGTCCAGAGGTATACTCAAAATTTCTCAGCTACAAGCCCTGTCAAAAGCTCTGCCTGAGTTGTTTTTCATTTTCTGAAATCCTAAACCAAGAGTTCAGCAGCTAGAACTTATTTCTCAGTTTTCAAACAAGTTTTTCTAAGCTTGCTAAAGCCATCTATGTTCCAGGGAAGCACGATACTGAGAAAACAAGGATGGGAAAGTAAAGATGAAGGAAATAGGCATTTTAACTTTTGGCACAGTTTTTCCCTAATATTAAGACGGTTCAGTATAAAAGCTCTTCGTGTGAAAGAATTGAGTGGCTCTGAAAAGAGCCTTTGGGTTCGGGTAACAAGACGCTTACTTGGCAAGTTTACTTGGAGCTGGTGTACTTGGTGACGGCCTTGGTGCCCTCGGACACGGCGTGCTTGGCCAGCTCCCCGGGCAGCAGCAGGCGCACGGCCGTCTGGATCTCCCTGGACGTGATGGTCGAGCGCTTGTTGTAATGCGCCAGGCGCGACGCCTCGCCCGCGATGCGCTCGAAGATGTCGTTGACGAACGAGTTCATGATGCCCATGGCTTTGGACGAGATGCCGGTGTCGGGGTGCACCTGCTTCAGCACCTTGTACACGTACACCGAGTAGCTCTCCTTGCGGCTGCGCTTGCGCTTCTTGCCGTCCTTCTTCTGCGCCTTGGTCACCGCCTTCTTGGAGCCCTTCTTCGGGGCGGGCGCGGACTTGGATGGCTCAGGCATGACAAAGCTCTGACACCAAAACCTAACAGAGTGAAAGCTGAGCGGAGGATTGGCCTACTTTTATATGGCTTGTATGCAAATAGCGGCTTAATCTGTCTTAATGCCTGATTGGAGCAAATCAGCCAGTAGAAACATTTTATGCAAATAAGGAGGCTTCAAATGTTCTTTTTGATTGGCTGTTTATGTGGCTGCAACTCTAGACTCTTTTCTCCATCAGAAAAAAGCATTTTCCAAAACAGCAAAATGCCGCGTCAATATGAGCCTTGTGTCCGCCTAGATCCCCACCTAAAGAGACAAAAACCTGATATAAATTTATGACCCTGTTTTCCTGCTAAATTGCAGTTACCCGGATACTAAACGCAGGAAAGAGAACACAAAAATTAGCTAAATATTTAGATATTTTCAAAGTTATGCCATGGCATTCCCAGTTTGATCAAAGTCGAGAACATTTAAGCTTTAAGAATCAGAGGATCGTCACATTTCCACAGCGATGCTATTTTTATGTTCCGTAGAAACACCGTCTGGAAGAGGTGCCAGTGTTTGTGTGTTCGGACTTATGGGATAGGGTGTTTCCATTGCTAAAATAAAACGTTTCTTCAAAGCCAGAAGCTCTGAGAAATGATAAAGGACGAATCTGGACTGGGTCAATCACGTCCAAGAGCAGAGTTTCTGAAACCGCTCAGGAACTGTAAATTTTCACTTTCGTCTCTTCCCAAATTCAATCCAGACAAAGGTATTAAAACAAAACCAATTAAGGTACTGTAAACATAAAATTCAGGCTGGATAAGGGACTGAGAACTGTTAAGTGAGAAGATAGAAAACACATTTCAACAGAAGACTTTCTAAAGTGAGTCCTGGTAGCCAATCACAAGGCCCAACAACTTACTTAATTCACGGCGCGGAATTTGAAGATTCGGACCAATCAGGAGGACGTTGCCTTTATAAATAAGAGTCGGCGCAAAAGCACTTTCAGTTGTAAACCGTGTTTGCAATCTCTCGTTATGGCCCGCACGAAGCAAACGGCGCGCAAGTCGACGGGCGGCAAGGCCCCGCGCAAGCAGCTGGCCACCAAGGCGGCCCGCAAGAGCGCGCCGGCCACCGGCGGCGTCAAGAAGCCGCACCGCTACCGGCCCGGCACGGTGGCCCTGCGCGAGATCCGGCGCTACCAGAAGTCCACCGAGCTGCTGATCCGCAAGCTGCCGTTCCAGCGGCTGGTGCGCGAGATCGCGCAGGACTTCAAGACCGACCTGCGCTTCCAGAGCTCGGCCGTCATGGCGCTGCAGGAGGCGTGCGAGGCCTACCTGGTGGGGCTCTTCGAGGACACCAACCTGTGCGCCATCCACGCCAAGCGCGTCACCATCATGCCCAAGGACATCCAGCTGGCGCGCCGCATCCGCGGAGAGAGGGCGTAAGTTGTCACGGAGGAACGCATACTTTTAACACAAAGGCTCTTTTCAGAGCCACCTACAATTTCAGGCGGAAGAGCTGCGGCACAGTAGGATCTCCGCATTCCCCCTCCCCCCAGGGGTGGCGGCCTGTGCGCGTTTGCTGGCTGCCCACTTCCGGATCCCGGCCTCCACCCGAACACTCGCCAAACCTCGCGACCCTAACCGTGAGCAGGCAGTGTGTGCTCAGGCCGATTGCGCTGTGTTCCCCATCAGAGAGTGTTAGACAAGTCTCGGCTTTTCTTTGGAGTCGTCTGTATGGCTGAGTGTATTTAAAGGGGCTCATAAGGCCGCCTTGGCTTTGAGTACTTTAAGCTGAACTGCACAATAACGTGCGGCAAGTTACAATGTATCAGTCCTGCCCACAATAGCTCCTGGTTTGGGGAATCTACAGAGCGTGCTGTCAACCGGACCGCAGCTCGCCAGGGCCAGTCTCCGAGGGCGGCCGTGAGTGAGACATTTAGACGGGCGTCTTAACACGTCATTAAGACAACTTGCCGGGGATCCAGGCAAGGATTTCCACATTTCATTCTGACAGGAAAAAGGACGGATCCTTGAGCAACCCAGAAGGCGTCCTAGGGGTTTACAGTGTTTGCTGGGGCGTGCGCTCGCTGAAGCTCAGCAGCCCGCGCGGAGAGGTGCGTGAGAGCAGCTGGGTGGCCGTCCATTTCTTGACTGAGCAGTCCACCCTGTGGTAGTGGTAGGCAGCCTTTCTGTACTGGAGGTAGATCTGGCCCCTCAAGCCTGGGTGCCACAGAATTTCCAGAGTTCAGCTGGGAGCAGCACTAGCAGCCCCGGGGGCAGCAGCCTGCCTGGCACAGCGGGACCGCACGACTGTACCAAACGCGGGGCCTGGACCAGTAGCTGAGGATATTCACACCAGGAGTTCAGAGCTTGTGGCCGCTCATACCGGAAAACGCAACACTGAGCCCCATGCGTCTGCACCTTCGTTGTGTGAGAATCATGGTGTAGTCAGTCATTAGGGCAGAACCCAGCCCTGGCACAGGTGGTGGTGCATAACCTGTTATTAATCCTCGAAGAACCAAGGAGGCAACAGCTCCCAACGTTTCCTCCAACAAATTCAGAATCCTATGATAAACCCTAGAGCCTCGGAGGATTTGTACGTGAGTCAGGTTTTACCGACGTGAGTCAGGTTTTACCGACGTGAGTCGGGGGGGGAGCTCCTAGCCTCATCCCAGGGTTTATCCCTCGCTGTGGGGATTACTAAATACTGGACGCTTTTTGGGAACTATATGAACAGCTCTGGACATCAGTGAAAACACAAGTCCCACAACAGGAACCACAGGACGGGCATACCAGCAGTTTCTTCGACAAACGTTGGAGGCTCTTGGTGGGATAAATCCTTAGCCACAGAGCCCAGAAGTCAGATTTCGGAAACAACTGAACGTGTTGCTTGATGCAATATTTTGGAATCTTAAGTAAACTTATAAATGGTAAGAGCAACACCATGTGATTTCTTTGTGACTATTGAAAGGGTTATAAGGCTCTCAGTCATCACTGCAGTACTTTTGTGTCTTAAAAGTAATTTTAAGGTGGAAAGTAGGAAACAAAACAAAACAAAACTGGCAGGGGTGGGGTGAGGGGGGGACACAAAACAAAAATGTTGTACCTGAAAGTTCATAACAGCTTTATTTGCAATAGCCTTAAT
Organism: Ursus arctos; assembly: GCF_023065955.2. Lineage (NCBI taxonomy): Eukaryota > Metazoa > Chordata > Mammalia > Carnivora > Ursidae > Ursus > Ursus arctos. Next base: position 2,768,607 of record NW_026622997.1, read on the forward strand.
TAAAAACAACTTAATATCTTTCAATGGACGAATGGTTAAATAAATTTTCATGCATCCATGCGTGGAATCCTACTCAGCAACAAAAAGGGAGGCTAGTGATACATGCAACAACCCGGATGGATCTCAAGGGCATCATGCTTAGTGAAAAAAAACTGTTAGGGAGGAAAATTTTCCTCTACCCTTGTAGGTTCTTTGGCTGTAAATTGATATAAAAACAGAGTAACAGGAGACAAATCTAATTCTGTGTGTATGGGAGCCCCATAAGAATGTGAGACCCAAGGATAAGTCTGTTGGTAGAGATTTTATGCCACCCTGGGCTAAAGAATGAGATAGGGACCTGGGCCTTCAAAGGGAGAGAGGGCAACCTACAGACAGGCCTTTCAGATAAAAAGTTATCTCTGGTAATAGCGTTCTTTCTGGGCCAGGGCCCCCATCTAAAATTTTTTAGGTAGTTAAGGAGAGGTAAAATTTTTCTTGAGTTTGCTGAGTCTTGATTGCCTTCAGTTCAAAATAATCCACATGCCAAAGCAGCACATTTTGGGGTCACATATTTTGCTCCCCCTCAAAGTCGTTTTCGAAAGGTTACATATTATATTATTCATTTATATAACATTCTCAAAATGACAAAGCCAGAGAGGGATAACAGATTGATGATTGCCACAGGACAGGGGAGACGTGTATGGATGTAATATAAAGGGGTAACAAGGAGTTCCTTGGTGATGTTGGAAAAGTGCCGTACCAGCATTGCAGTGGTATTTACGTGAATCTATATACGTGGGGTAAAATTGCATCGGGCTACACACACACACAAAGACAAATGAGTGCCTGGTAAAACCGATGAGAGTTGAAAAGGCCTGTAGTTTAGTTAACAGTGTTTTGCCCATATCAATTACCTGGCTTTGATGTTGCAATATACGGTAGCTATGTGGGATGTGACCATTAGTGGAAATTGGTTCAAGGGGCTCTAAGTACTACTGCGGCAACTTCTTGTGAATCCAGTTACTGCAAAATAACAAGGCAAAAAAACAAAAACAAAAACAAACCCCCAAAACAGCTGTGACAATTTTTTTTTTTAGCAATTCCTACTTTGCATTGCTTGGGATCCCACGGTTTGTTTTAGAAATCGATGTGATTTTTTCCCACCACAAACAGCAGTTTTTTGCTTTCTTCTGGCTGTTCTAGTGGTGACATGTCCATCGGGTTGATGTTTGATTCATTTATGTTGTACGTGATGTTTTAGATATTGCTACCCTTACCTCAAAAGTAAATAGAGCTTCAGAATTTGATATTCCTAATCTCAAATTTTCTGATGGTGTGCCCGGCCGGCTAATCCCAACACTACTTGGTACATCATAAGTACCAAATAAAAATCACTTCTTATTTAAAATTTCTATTTATTCTAAGGACATCATTTATATTTTCTTAAAGCTAAGCTCTTACGTAACTAGCTTAACTCACATATTTTTCATTAGAGTTCATGACAGCTTTGCTTGTGTTCCCCGCACTAAGCCCGGAAAAGGGCTCTCCACCTTCTGTCCTCCCTATGAGAAGCACAGGGCCTTAGTCCCTGACAATTTACATTCTTTTCCTCTGCAACCCTTTTTGTTTAAATATATATGCTTAATTTGTATAGATAGAGCACACTGTGCATACTAGTGTTACATTGGAAATGTTTTCGAATCCTTCCATGCTCTTCAGTCTTGTATTATAAATACTTTGGGTTTAAGCAGAGGGTTCCTGGCGATATGAATTCATTGTTCATGAACTAGATGCCGGTCATTTTGCTTCTAATAACTCACCAACAAGTACTCTTCCTTCTCACGGCCAGGCTACCAAAAATCAGGTAGATCAGCAAACATGTTCAATGTTACAGTTTGAAAGAGGCCACTCGCTGACCCCAAACCTGAAGCCTGGCCTGGTTGCTCCCCAATAGATTTACAAATTCCTCTGTTTCTTGGGATTTGGGCTTGTTTAAATTCCAGTGTGGCCAACGACCCAAGAATATATATGGGAAAGATAAATCTTTAAACACATGTACGTATGTATGAAGGAGGTCGTTTCTTTTGTGTACATGTCTGAAGCTTGTGTTTAGAGGTTCTTATTTTCTAAATACCAGTAAATCTCCCCACCCCGTGTCTATTTGAGGCCGTAGAAGCAAGGAGCGAGGACTCCGAACGATTTCCTAACTTTTCTGGTGTTTTAGTTTTCACAAAGTTCTGCACAATTGTTACAAAAGGGGCTGCTGGGGGCTGGTATTAAGGTCCTTGGACTGTAATACCCAGTGACTGCTTACTGTGGCCGCGGCAAGGGCGGGAAGGGCCTGGGCAAGGGGGGCGCCAAGCGCCACCGCAAGGTGCTACGCGACAACATCCAGGGCATCACCAAGCCCGCCATCCGGCGGCTGGCCCGGCGCGGCGGCGTCAAGCGCATCTCCGGCCTCATCTACGAGGAGACCCGCGGGGTGCTCAAGGTGTTCCTGGAGAACGTGATCCGGGACGCCGTCACCTACACGGAGCACGCCAAGCGCAAGACGGTGACGGCCATGGACGTGGTCTACGCGCTCAAGCGCCAGGGCCGCACCCTCTACGGCTTCGGGGGCTGAGCCTCACCCAAGTCCTCACATCCAAACCAACCAAAGGCACCTTTCAGGGCCGCCTGCTCTTTGTACGAGGGAGCTCTCACTCGCCGCTGGGTGCTGAGCTGTGGGGGTGGCCTGGTACAAACGTCGAAAGTTCATGGGCACAACTGTCGCTCATGCAGTTAGGTCTTCACATCAGCTGCTCCGAGTGTAACATCGGACACTCTCCGGATCGGCAGGCGGGAAGCGGTTAAATTTGGCGATACAGCAGGTAGTGTGACACGGTGGGTTAGACAGGTTCCTAGATGAGGGAGATTTGGGGGCTGCCGCCAGACGGCGCGGATCTGACCTCAGCGCGGCCTCTTCCAGGCGGCTGCGCCAAAGCACCACTAAGCGCACTGCAGTGTTCTCCCGAGAGTTAGTGCTTGTTTTTTTCAGTACATTTGCGTGTGCGTGTGCGTGTGCGTGTGCGTGTGTGTGTGTGTGTAGGCGGGGTCTCCCAGCCACATTATGTTCTGCCTGGTCAGATCTGTTAGTTCTAGAATAAACAGTAATGAGCATAACCCTTAGCATACGCCACGTTGAATGCATTCATCCCACAGAATTTTTGTCCTACGTCAAACCTATTTTTGACGAGCTGGTCAAAGATGATCAATGCTAAAATCTTTGGAAAAAAAGCTGGGGAACACTAGATTCAAATGGTGTCAAAGTATCTTCAAACAATGTTATTTGCAAAGGGAAAAAAATATCTTTGCAGTGGAGCGATGCCTCCCGGCCCTCCACCGCGTGTTCGCTGAGCGTTCTAATTTAGCACAACTACAAGTACCTGACCACCTGCGTGCCTTCCCTTGTGCAATATACATATGGACCATCACGTTTGACAAAGGTGTAAGCATCTAATCATGCCTCCAGCTACTGTTTCCAGAGAGTACAGGGGATAACGGAGCCAGGGAAACGCCGTCACAAGGGGAAAACATCAAATCAGAACGTGGGACATAATACAATTAGTTTGGTTTCTCCCAAAAGCCAGTCATAACAAAAAGGTGGAGGAGTGTCCAGATTAAAAGAGCCTCAAGTAACAGAGCACTGAACAAGATGTGCTGATTGGATCCCGGCCCTCTAGAGAGAGCTATAAAGGCCATTACGGAGGCGAATGGGGAAGCTTGAATGCAGACTGGATATTAGATCACTTTATGAATTAGTTTCTTTCTTCCTTTTTTTTTTTGGTTTGATAATGTTGAGATTATATGGAGAATTCCCTTATTCTTAGGAGTTAGACACTGAAATATTCAGGGGTTCAATCCTCATGATGTCTGCAATCTACTTTTTAAATGGCTGAGCAAAATACATATATAGACATATACACAAAAGTGGTAAATTGTGCTCAGTTCTGGAATCTAGGTGCTGGTTATAAAGATAATCGATCAGCCCACCTTTTATCTTTTTTTGTGTTTGAATATTCTTATAATAAAAATTGGGGAAAAATAGAACAGGTGACAAAATGTGTTGGAAACTGATGTGTGTCATTAGGAGAGGTTGTCGAACGGGTAAGTGTAAAAAAGGCCTGTCTTCACGCTGAGAGGGGACAGGAGCAGCAGGACCCTCGGCCCCATGATGTGTGTCAGAAGCACGGGTCTCATTCCCCTTGTGCCGACTCCTTGATCAGAAGTTGGCCAGAGGGCAAGGACATGGAACAGGTCAGTCTGGGCCACATTGGCAAAGAGTAGGACAACCACCAGAGTCAAGATCCAGGGGGACAATGAGTAGTTAAATGCCACGGACACTGGGAAAGAATTTCTGAAGAAGGAGGCCCAGCAATTGCCTGAGGGAGGAAGGCCCCTCCCGTCAGCTGAAAACCTGGGGAGCAGCCTGCTTACTTCACTTCGTTGCTTTGGGATGTGGTGACAGTCCATGCGCTTTGTGCTGTCAACGTTCAGTCAAGGTCACGACAGGACAGATAGCCCCTCACACTGGGCAATAGGAGGAGCTTTTTTCTTTTTTCTTTTTTTAAAGATTTTATTTATTTATTTATTTATTTTAAAAAAGATTTTATTTATTTATTTATTAGACAGAGAGAGACAGCCAGCGAGAGAGGGAACACAAGCAGGGGGAGTGGGAGAGGGAGAAGCAGGCTCCCAGCAGAGCGGGGAACCTGATGCGGGGCTCGATCCCAGGACCCCAGGATCACGCCCTGAGCTGGAGGCAGATGCTTAACGACTGAGCCATCCAGGTGCCCCAGGAGGAGCGTTTCCTAAAGAAGCTATTTGCAAACTGAGTGCAGGATACAGAAACCCCAAGAAATTGTGCCTCACCCTAGGCCTGGTCCGTGGGGCAGCTTATCCCCTACAAGCCTGACTGGGCCAGGGAAGCAGTTAAGGGAGCTGCATGGAGAGGGATCCACAGCAGGTGCTGCTGAGGCTTTGAGAGAGGGGTGCAAGCAGCCTGTGGGGACCCCTGGAGGGGAGACTGGGGAGTAAACACTCACAACACCCATCTCTCCTTTCCTCCCATACCCTACAGGTGGTTTTCATTGACTGAACCCAACCAGAGGTAACACATTGGTGGGATCCATACAGGGGAGCCCCATGTGGCCTAGGGCCAGGGGAGAAGGTAGAACAAAGTCTGGAGGGCCAACTGGAAGATACCCAGTACAGTTATGTTTGAAGTAGACCATCTCCATGTTTTATAAAATGAATGTTCCAGAAAGTTATCTGTTCCTATGACACGCTTTCTTTGGGAAGATTTAAAATTCTTTGTCTTGTCCCTGGAAGCAGCTTGTAGGGATGATGTCATAGTTTAAACCATTCATAGACCACATAGGACTTTATAAACTATTATAAACAACTTACTGCATATACCCAATTCCACAGAATTAAATATTTACTCTCTAAATCTATGCATTTTGAGTTTAGAGTGATGTATATTTGGCATTTGGCTTTCCCTGTGAAAAGTTGAAACCTGACAAAGTAATCATGTGTTTTAAGTTTAAAAACAAAACAAACAAAAAAAAGAGGACACAACAAAGCTTTTTAAAAATAGATGTTAATTCAAGGTTGCATTTAAAACTTTTAAAAGCTTTTCAGTTCACTTTCCCATCGGCCCCAGTATATTTTGGGCCCTTATATAATATGACAGGGTTTAAACAGCAGATGAGCCAGAGTGACTGGCTTAGAATTATGGCTCTAACACTTATTGGTTGTGTAATAAGTCACATAACGTCTCTGTGCCTGAGTGACCTCATCTGTCAAATGGGGATGATGATTCTTTCCCCACAGGGTTGTTGGGAGGGTTTTGGAGTCAAACAGACATGGCTTGAATCTTGGCTTCTCTCTTTTTCTGGTCTGAGATCTTGGAAAGTGTAACACTTGGAGAGTATAAAAAGTAATAAGTCCCTAAAGTAGTGGTTTTGGGTATTACACAGTGTTTGAGAGTTGGGTTTTTATCTCTAAACCTTAGTTTAACCCATGTGAGGGAGAGATGTTGATTACCAGCAATTTTAAATGAATTTTCTTCTTATGTTTTTCTTCTCAAACCCCAAAGCATCTTCAGTTCTTCAAGAAAGGGAGAGAAAAAGAGAGTTTTGAATCGTGACAGGGTTCTTCTAGCTGCTACCCGCGCTCGGGAGAGTGTGGCCAGTCTGCGGACAAGCACACGACGAGCTCAGGTCTCCAGGACAGGCAACACGCACGGACCCCTCTGTTCTCTGCCTTCCCACCTGCTTTTTCCTAACTTGGCCACCCTCACATCGTTCAGTGGAATGGCTACCTGGCTTTTCCATCCCCTGGAGTCTTAATCCTCCTCTCCGTAGTTTCTGTCACTCCCCACTATAGACCGAAGTGGGTTCCTGGGACCCTTGTGTTATGCGTGTGACAGAACAGATTTTTCCCTTCTTTTCTTCTAGTTCTTTGGCTGGTTGAAAATATTTGAACTTCTGTAAGACAGACTAACAGAAGCACCACAAATTTTGTACATGCGGGAGCCCCCCAACACGAGATTCCCCGGCAGTCAGGTAATCGCGGTGTGTATGTATCATCTTGAGCTAAGGAGGAGGGGGCCGGGCTCTGGGGCTTCAAGGGGAAGAGCGGACGTTTGGTGGATAGATGTCTCCACGGGGCAGAGAGTCTCAGACACGGAACTTTCCTCTGTAATAGCCCGGAGCGGCTGTGAGGCTTTTTAGCCTCATCACCGATTTTGTCCTGGTTTCTCAACAAGTGCTTAGGCCCTCGGGGGAGTGGGCTCAATTCAAACCGCACCCCAGTGAATTTCTAAGTAAGAATGCTAATGCATAAGCCTAACGTGGATGTGATGTCGGGAGTTGTGGCCTCCAAGAGCGGAGGACTTTTTACAAGAGCTGTGAGAGCGATTAAGTGCCTTGTCTAAGGTTTCCTTGTCGGGTTTTCTGAGAGAAGCCTGGGGTCTCTTTACTAAGTGGCTCTGAGCTGGTAACCATCCGTTTGTTTACAGGTTGTGGTTGAATTGGACTAATAGTAAGGGTTTAAAACTGGTGTTTCTCCAAAGCTGGTGGTTTCCCTCTTCCCTGCCGTGTGCGCTGCACTGCGATCCTCCGAGGCGGGCTCGATCATGCTGTGATCGCAACATTGCAGGCCGGAGACATTAAGAGGCCAAGCAGTGGGGTCTCCTCTAGGGCTATGACCTCTATTTTTATTCGGCGCATGCCAGGTGTCCGGCACTGTGCTGCGGACCCGTGAGAGGAGACGGATAATGTCCAAGGGCACAGAGATGGTAATTGCAGAGGCTGAACAGTGCTGTGAAAGGAAGAAATGCACGGTGGCGAGGGACCACGGCTTAGAGCATCCTGCAGATGCCGAGGATTTTGGATTTTCTTCACAAGGAGAAGGAACATGATCTGGTTTAGGTTTCATGTGTCCAAAGATTCACTCTGGAGACGCGACCTCTGTCCTTTAGTGGAGGTCGGACGGATGTCGTGCCGAGCAGTGCGGAGGCTGCTGCAGACGGCCGGGCGAGAGCCGAATCGGCCTTCGATGACGGTGGAGGTGGTGAGGGGACAGTGGGGAGAGACTGGTTTTCACTCTAGGATTGTTTTACTCGGGGGGCCAACTAATCCTTAGACCCATTGCATCCTTTCCCACTCAACAATGCTGCCTACCCATTGACAAGTGCTTTTGTCTCCTTTTAAAAGAAACCTATCAGGGGCGCCTGGGTGGCTCAGTCAGTGAAGCATCTGACTTTGGCTCAGGTCATGATCCCGGGGTTCTGGGGTCAAGCCCCGCATCGGGCTCCCTGCGTGGTGGGAAGTCTGCTTCTCCCTCTCCCTCTGTCCTTGCTCACACACACTTTCTTTCTCATATAAATAAATAAAAATCTTAAAAAAAAAATAATAAAAGAAACCTATCAGTCTTCCAGCAACCTTGGTCCCCCCACTGTTGTGACAAGAAGGACGCACGAATTCATTCTGCATCGTCTTTTACGTCAGCGCACTTTAAGTCATCGCCTCCTGTTAGAGGGGCGTCCTGGCTCTGTTCCCGGGGTTCAGGCGAAGTCCGAGCTATGAAGGGAAACTTGTACCTGACGGAATTTGTACAAGTCTGAATGACTGAAAGAGGATAGGTCACCCTGCCTACGCACAGTGTTGTGAGGACCTGATTAAGTGCTTTGTGCACACATCGTGAACTTCAAAGTGGTCACTTTAAAGTGTTCTGAAGTATTTACTGTGACCAAGCATTCCACCCCAATGAAAGCCTTATTATCTGAAGGAATTTACCTAATAAAGAGCCAGGGATTTACAGCAATGACTAATCCTTGGTTCTTTTTTCTTTTCTTTTCTTTTTCTTTCTTTCTTTCTTTTTTTAAATTTCTCCCCCCCTTTTTAAAAAAGATTTTATTTATTTATTTGACACAGAGAGAGAGAGCACAAGCAGGGGCAGCAGCAGACAGAGGGAGAGGGAGAAACAAGCTCCTGGCTGAGTAGGGAGCCCGACGTGGGGCTCAATATGGGGCTCGATCCCAGAACCCTGGGGTCATGACCTGAGCCGAAAGCAACTTTAACCAACTGAGCCACCCAGGCGCCCCAACTATGGTTGGTTCCTAATTGTTTACATACAACTTTGGGACTGCGACATGACATTTTGAATTGATGCCAGTTGGGGCCTGTGAATCCTTTGGGCAATGATCGGATTCACTAATGCTGGGAGTACAAAACGTGTTCTGTCTGTCCAGTCTTATTTTATCCTCATAACAGCTTGGCCAGCACCTATGCCCCCATCTAGAGATGAGAAAGTGAGGCTGAGAAGTTAAGCAGACCATCTGGACTGTCCGAGATTAAATACTGAGAAAGGTAAACGCAGGTAGTCGATCCAGGGCCTATAGGAGGAAAAGTCCATGGTCTTTCTTCTCTAGCATCCTGCTTCATTTTCAATAGTTATCCATTTATGCCTGCTCTACCCTTTTCTCTTAATAGCACATCTGTCCTCCTACCAACAATTTGGGGACTAGCTGCTCCCTTAGGGCATGTGATTCTGGTTAGGCCGCCCTCATGGCAGGCCGATAGATTGGGCCCCCCGCAGTCAGAAGATGGTGCAGTCACATAGCGATGATCTATGTTGTGACTTTCTCTTGTTCCATATATATATATATATATATATTTCTTTTTTTTCATTTGAGACAGGGTTGTGGGGGAGGGGCAGAGGGAGAGGATCTCAAGCAGACTCCCTGCTGAGCATGCAGCCAGATGCAGGACTGGATCCCAGGACCCTGAGATCAAGACCTGAGCTGAAATCAGAAGGCAGACGCTTAACCCCCTGAGCCACCCAGGGGCCCCTGTGCCACGTATATTTACCGTATTTGTCCGTCATTTGGTTTTTCTGGCTTGTGAAGTTCCTGAACAAGTTTTTTGTTCAGCTTCTATATCATTTCCCACTTTCTGTTATTGATTTAAACAGGTTCTGATTAATATTCTGGACCCCAGCACTTCGTCAGTTTTATATCTTTTTCAGTTTTGTGACTTCTATTTTTGATCTTTACATGATTGCCTATATAAACTGAACCCCTTGTGTTTAATACAGTCACATTTACCCATCTTTTACTTTCTCTCTTTTTTCTGTCTTATTTTACAAACCTTCTTCTCTAATCCAAGGTCACGATGATATTTACTTATGCTGTTTTCTAGGAATTTATGTTTTGCCTTTCACGTTTCAGTCAGTCTTTAGTCATCTCAGGGTGAAGTTTTAATTTCATGCGTTTTTCCACGTGGATATCCAGCTTTCCAAGCATCATTTACAGAAGACATCGTATTTCCTGCAGGTCTGTTATGCCTCCTCTACCCCATGCTGAGCGCTCCCAGGTGGGAGGGTTTCTGGGGTCTCTACTACATTCCGGTGGCCTTCTTGTCCGGACTTTTACCAATACAATATATTGTTTTTTCACCATGATGCCTCAATGATCTAGGAGCAGGGTCCACCTCATTGCTTGTCACATAGGAGATTAAATGTTGATTTGATTAAGAATCTAAAGTAATCCATAATTAAAATAATTATGCCTTTTACTCTGGGAACTAGGCTTTACTATGGCAAATGTAGGTTAAGTTCCCAGGTAACACCTCAAGTCACATTCTCACCATATGGCAAGGGGAGGCCAAGGTTACGTCAGTTAGGCTCTACCAGTCTTGTACTCGTTTCCTGCGGCTTCTCTATCAAATCAACACAGATTCAGTTGCTTAAAAAACATCCTGAAATTTACTAAGCTTACACTTCTGGAGGTTGGAAGTTCAAAATGGGTCTGTGGAGCTACGTGAGGGTGTAGGACTGCATTTCTTTCCAAAGATCTAGAGGAGATTTTTTTTTTCCTTTTGCAGCTTCTAAAAATCACCCACATTCCTTGGTGCGCAGTCCCTTCCTGTGTCTGCCAAGCACATTGCTTCCGTCACTTCCATGGTCACTTCTCTTGACTCTGATGCCTCCTTTCATAAGGATCACGGGTTCACCTGTATGATCTGGAATCATCCCCTCGCCTCCACACCCTCCATTTCATTCCATCTGCAAAGTCCTTTTCAGTGAGGTAACATATTCACAGACTGCGGGGATTAGGATGCGAGCATCTCTGTCAGGTGGGCTGGGCTGGGTATTCGGTCTGCCACGGCCGCAACAAGGGCTGAAGGCTTTCTGCGTCTGCGGGGGGTCAGAGCATGCCACCTCAGTACATGCCGCTTCGAGATCGAAGACCAAATCCATTGGACTTGATAAGCAAAATATTATTTTCAGCTAAAGGCACTTGGAAAACACTAGATGCAAGAAGGGCACTCTGACCTTCCTTTTCTTTCCAAGCAGGAGGTAAAATTCCCATGTGAAAGGTGCCCCTCCCCGTCCTGGGAGGAAAGAACATTTTTCTCACCAGAGACAGGAACTGGTGAGAAATCTGTAAAAACAGACGTTGTTAAAATAACCCTTATCTTCCTTCAGCTTCCCTGTATCATTCTGGTCACTTCCATAATTTCGTCTCTTCATGCAACCTCGTCTGTAAGTACGCAGGCCTGGCCATGTCTTTGGGTCTTCATTTTCTTGTGAAGACTCCCATGCACATGGGAAGTAAAACTTGTATTTTTTCTCCTGATAATTTTACCTTCCCTACACATCACTGTTGGGAAGCAACTTGAAGGAACTAAAATACACAGACACTACCAGAAAGTATTTAAAACCATTTAATACCTTTTTTTTTTTTTTAACTCAAAGTGCTTAGTTGCAACAAGAAAGGTGACTCTGGTTGATCAAACATTAAAGGTGATTTTTTAAAAAAGATTTTATTTATTTATTTGAGAGAGGACGCACAAGCAGGGGGAGCGGCAGGCAGAGAGAGGGAGAAGCAGGCTCCCAGAGGAGCAGGGACCCCGATGCAGGGTTCAATCCCAGGACCCTGGAATCATGACCTGAGCTGAAGGCAGATGCTTAACCCACTGAGCCCCCCAGGTGCCCTTAAAGGTGATGTTTTAAGGGGTAGATGACCGCGTCCTGGGGAGGGCTGTGGAACCAGGCCTGAAGACATTTCCAGGTACAAAACCCGAAACCAAGCTGCGAATCAGTCTGGTGCTGTGGTCACAGCTGCCACTGCTCAGCCCGTACTTGACCTCCTGGAAGCCATGGCTGCTGCTACCGCCAAAGTCTGGATGCTTCTGACAGCTTCTCTCCCAGCGGAAGTGAAGCTCCGGTCTCTGCTGTCTCATCCGGCAATTTTGAAGTCAAGTCTTTCGAAGGTGAGACTGACCCGTGGAGCCTGGCCACAGGTGTCCATTTTAGGCGGTAGGGAAGCTGACAGTTGCAGTTTGGAGGCCTGGGTGTGTGACGCCAGTTCAAACCTGGGAACTGCACACATTGATAAAGGACATAAACGTATGAGTAGCTTGCAAACTTTTTGTCCTCCAAGTCCCACAGTCAAAATAAAACAAAACAAAAACATATATACTTGAAACTAAAATTTTATGATGCGATATTTTCATTTATTATGTGAGATGGTACTTTGATATTTTCTATATATTATTATTATTATTTTTTTTAAGTCCACATCAATGGATACGATGTAGGAAAGATGTTAGGGCTTGAAGCCAATGGCCAAGAAAGAATTCTTGAGACATCTTTGGTGCAAAAAAAGTGGTTTATTAAAGCACAGGGACAGGACCCATGGGCGGAAAGACCTATACCGAGGCCATGGGGAGTGGCCCATTATATACTTTCAAGTTGGGAGAGGGTTAGGGATAGCGTAAGTCTCTAGTTTCCAGGACCTAATTATTGTTACGAAAAGGTCATTTAGTACTGTTTAGTAAAAACTCAGTCATGAGACTCTTCTGATGTATATCAGTGGGTCATATGCTTGGGGGATGATTGCCAACACGTATCTTGCGGGGTAGAGAGAAAGGATCCTGAAGGTCAGGTTGAGATTGCCTTTTGCGCTTAGCAAAGCATTCACACCGAGGCAGCTGAGTCCCTAGAGATGAATGTCACTCTGCCTGTTTCAAGAACTTGTGAAAGGGCTGTAAGCAGTAAGGAAATATAATTTTTCTTTTGCCTTTTTTTCCCACATCACATATAGGTAAATCCAAATTTTATTCAGAAGAGTAATCAATAACTCTGAATAAACATATCATTTTAACTCAGAGTAAATTAATCTGGATTAATTTGGATGATTAAATATTTTCATAAAAAATCTGTTGCAATAACTGGTTTTCATACTGTATAAGTGAATGTGCTAAAAACATAATACCATACATTCTTAGGAAAGTTAACCTTGTAGAAAAGATCAACCCTAGTTACAGAACTAAAGAAACAGTTTGGTTTTTTTTTTTTCAAGTAGGTGCCGACATCCAGCGTGGAGCCCAACATGGGGCTTGAACCCACAGCCTTGAGATCAAAATCCAAGCCAAGAATCGGATGCCCCCAGGCACCCCAAGAACTAGTTTCTTTGGCATCACACTTACACCAAATACGGACCCCCCCCCCGCAAATTCTGCTAATCCCTCTTTTATTTTCTTTGTCTTATAACTCATGCCAGCAAAATAAAGCTTAGGAATTTATGGCAACATATGACTATTCCATTAAATAGTGATAGAAATCTGGCTCACTTCGATTACATTGGAGTCTAGGAAAGTGGCATTTTTGTGAGAAAATTTTGGGTAAAATTATCCTCTTTGAAAGGTGGACATTAAAATAAAGACCTGTGAGAACAAGAAACAGAAGGCATATTTATTTTATACCTATAGGTTGTGACTCATTAAATTACTTTTATCACAAATTAAGGGCTTACAATCTGTATCTAAAAGTCTGCAATAGTGCTTTGTAGCCAGAAGCCTGACATTTGTGTAAAGGAAAATGGTAAGAGAGGAAAAAGTTCTAGGGGAGCAGATAAAACTATTAAAGGAGAGGAATTTGTATAAAGGTTTACTCGTGGCCTTTGATAGTTTATTCATTCCATTGAATCATTTAGCCACTGCACAAATATTTACTAAGTGTTTAATAGGTGCTGGTAATTACCTGGGTCCTGAGAGTACCAAAATGAAGATGCTGTCCAAGCCCTCAAGGCATCTAGAGAGCTGTTGAGGAGTGTAGCAGCTCTGGAGTCCAACAGGGCACCCTAAAGCTGCGTTAGGTACACGTGTGGAGGGGCGCCTGGATGGCTCAGTCGTTAAGCGTCTGCCTTCAGCTCAGGGTATGATCCTGGTGTCCTGGGATCGAGCCCTGCATCAGGCTCCTCTCCTGGAAGCCTGCTTCTTGCTTGGGTTCCCTCTCTTGCCGTCTCTGTCAAATAAATAAATAAAATCTTAAAAAAAAAAAAGTTACATGTGTGGAGCACATCTTTTGGAACGTCAGGAAGTCCTAGGCATTGATTTTGCCTGGGAGAATCAGGTGAAGTTTTCCAGAAGGAAACTCTTAAAGGAGTGAAGGGGATCAGGATCTGCCACCCCAAAACATGCCACTTCATATAAGCACCTATACGAAGCGTAAGAATTAATTTTTGCTGAAGGCATTTGAGTTCCTGAAATCTTTCTTTACCTCAAAGCAGGTTCTCTCAAAAATAACTCAGTTGTCATGCCTCCCCTCCTCGGGAGCAACACTTGTCTCTTGTTGGAAATGAGAAGTTGGTACCACACCCGGACAGACTTTGTCATAAACTATCATATCTGCCATCTATTCTTTTAGGGCCCATTTATCTTTCCTAAAAGTCACTTGCTCTTCTGTAAGAGCCCTTCTTCCCTCCCTGCCCGTAGTAAGTTAGGTACATAGCCTCGAACTCTAACTTCCGCTTTGAGTTACTTATCGCTGAGCTCTTACGTGTGGCTGTGATGTGATGTGAGCTCTTACGTGTGGCTGTGATGTGATGTGAGCTCTTACGTGTGGATGTGATGCACACACTAAGCTTGTTTGTTTTCCTCTTGTTAGGCTGTCTTTTCTTAGTCTCATTTACCGGACGCAGCCAGAGAACCTCAGAGCATTTTTATAAAACCTCCGAAGAGTTGAAGGTTCTTTGTGGACGAAGACACAGTGTATAGAAAGGATACTGTTGAGGAAAAGAAAGCTCCAAGTATGACCAGTTGTTCAGGATATTCAGCTAGAGAAGTCGCTGGTGGATGGGGAGAGGGGCTGGAAGAGGAAATTGTACCGGTAAGCAGGTGCCAGATAAGGACAAGAATCGGATTTTATTTTGCAGATGTTGGGAGAACCAGTGAAGGCTTTTTATTTTTTGTGGTTTTGCCTAGATGGGATAATGAAATGTGCATGTCACTCAGGTCTCCGACTGCAGCAAGGTGGGGGAATAGCGGGGGTTGGGGGTGAAGGATGCAGGCAAAGAACTGGCAGGAACCTGTGGTCACAGGAAGGCATCGAAGATCGGACTGGGAGGCTGTGTACAAGAGGCAGAACATCCCGCTACCCTTTTGGGGTCTATGGCTGAGCCCAAGAATTAAATTGACATAAAACAGATTAACAAGAGAAAAGCATACACGTTATTTAATATTTTTATGTGTTCATGGGAGTCTTCACAGGAAAATGAAGACCCTGAAAGTGATTAGGCCTAAGTACTTACAGACTAGGTTGAACAGAGGAGTAAACCTGAAATAGCAACAAAAATAGGAGAGGACGAAAGGAGATACAGGGTTATCTTAAGGTCTGTACAGATTTCTCTCCGCATGGCTCTGTTTCTGCCAGTGTGTTCTCTTTTCCTGATATAAGGATGACACCTTTCACCTGGGATCATTATCTGCCTTCAGGGAGAAATGGGAAGGTCAGAGCCCCATTCTCACATCTGCTTTTCAAGTGCCTTTAGCTCAAAATAATTCTTATGCCAAAATGGTGTGTGTTGGGGTGGCCTATCCTGCTACCTCTCAGCTAATACTCAGTTCTTTCCGGGGGTGCCTGGATGTCTCACCATCCATGGAAGAGTCTGGAGGAGATGGCTCAAGGAGGATCTCTGGCCTGATGTGAAGAGAATGCAAGTTTGTTCATTGGGAAGAATCACAAGCAGAGCAATAGGGCCCCAAAAGCAAAGTGAAAAGAATCATGGTGAACCTAAGATCTGGGTCAGGAAGAAAGGTACCGCAAAACCCTGTGAAGAGACCGTGGCGGGAGGAGGGATGAGCAGAGTCAGGCGTAGCAGATGATGTTCTTGGTATAATTCTGGATCTGGCAATTAGGTCACTGGTAACCACGGCAAGGGTATTTTTAGTGAGTAGTGCACAAGACAGATAATCATGAATGACAAACACAGAAATACTCCAGATTACTTGGAGATGTAACACTAGGAAAGATCTAGTAAAAGGGATTTGGATGAAGTTGAGACACAGATACGTTACATTGGTAGTAAGCAACCAGTAAAGGAATATTAAAACATAAACCAGTACTACTGTTGGATCACATCAACCAACTAACAAAGCTCACTGGTCCGTCAAAAAAGCTATCGATAGTACCTTGTGGGTTCCGTCAACAGACGAGAACTGCCCGTGGTAAACAAGGGCGCGCTTTCTCTGGCATCAGGGACGGCAGGGCAAGTCTCCAGGTAGGGAAAGCAGATTTCGAAGGTTAAGTAGCAGGGTGAGCGTAGCCTGAAGGCCACCTCTGCGCCTGCCTGGCAGGAAAAAGGGAGGGGTGAGGTCCTCGGTGAGGAGGCCAGGGGAGAGTGGACAGAACGCAAGGAGGAGGGCTCGGCGGCGCCACGGGGCACGCCTTCCCGCCCGGCGTTCACTGGGCGCCGCCATCTTGGTTGGCCGCCAACCATCACCGGTCGGTGACGGTCTCCAAAAACGGCCTGGGCAAGACGCTCGTTCAGCCAGAGTCCGAGGAAAAGAACAACGACAAATACCTTCATCCTCCGAGCACAGCTCTTCCTGTGACCAAGTGGGTGGTCCTGAGAAGGACCTTTGGAGAATGCGGCGAGGCTGCGGCACCCGGAGATGGGGCGAAGCTTAGCCCCCGAAGCCGTAGAGGGTGCGGCCCTGGCGCTTGAGCGCGTAGACCACGTCCATGGCCGTCACCGTCTTGCGCTTGGCGTGCTCCGTGTAGGTGACGGCGTCCCGGATCACGTTCTCCAGGAACACCTTGAGCACCCCGCGGGTCTCCTCGTAGATGAGGCCGGAGATGCGCTTGACGCCGCCGCGCCGGGCCAGCCGCCGGATGGCGGGCTTGGTGATGCCCTGGATGTTGTCGCGTAGCACCTTGCGGTGGCGCTTGGCGCCCCCCTTGCCTAGACCCTTACCACCCTTGCCGCGACCAGACATTGCGAGCAAAAACGGTCACTCTCCAGCGCCGGAGCGCTGCCTGCCGCCCTTTATATACCGCTCTTGCGGACCTTTTAGGAAACTGAAACGCTGGGGGCGGGAACGAGTCCTCCGCTCCGCCTCTTCCGACCTTCCTCGGCCGGCCGGGGCTTAGCGACAGGAGGGGCCGGGAGGGGGGACCACATCTGACTGCCCTTTCTTTGTAGAGGCCGGAATCGCTGGTGTCTGTGACTAGTCCTGTGCCTGTGGGGTCTCTCAGATCAATGATATTGTCTAAGTCTCCTCACCTCTTTTATAATTTAGAAAAAGGAGGCAGTGACACTACGATTGTCTATAAAAGAGAGGGGTAACAATAAAATTACTGTTTAAATGTGAAGATTCTTTTAAAAAATGCGAGTATTAATGCTTACAATTTTAACAATACTTACTTAAATGTGGCAGATCACGGAACAAATATACTTACGTGTTTTTCAGCATTCCTGATAAAAAGGGAACTGTAGGAAGGGGAGCAAATGTTAACTGAATTTTCACTCTTTGCTCCCAAATTTATAAAGCACTATTTGCATTGCAGAGATGAGGAATTCCAGGCTTGAAGAACTAGTCCTGTTCTAATAAGCGGTATTGTTGGAGTAGAGCTGAGGTCTGATTCTGGTCTTAAGATCTTGACACCTACCACTGATCTATGTCAGTAAAACATTGAAGATGCATCATGCTGTGTAAAAGTTTGCATTCAACAGAATTAATAATAAAAAACACTAAGAAACTGAAATATGATCCAAGTAAAAAGAGTTACAGAATTAATATTTTATACATAGATGATACATTGATACGCTTAATAGACAAATGTCTATTTACTCATTCTGTACATTCACAGTAAGTGCCTCCCTTCTGTGTACTATAAATGGTAATTAAAAAAAATTCCTTCTCTGCTGGTACTTACAGTATAGAGTCAGATTATTCATTTCCCTTAGACACTATTAGAAATTTAGCTCAGTTACAGTTACCTGCAGACTTAAGACACAGTGATCTTCCATACACCAAAGAAGAATAACTGATTTGTTCATTCATTCAACTTAGGGTCTAGTATATGCCAAGATCAATGTACAAATAACAGGTTTACAAGGACAATCATACAGGTACTTTTAAGGAACTCAGAGCTTAGAAGAAGGAAGAGAAATGTAAACTCAGGGTGAGAGGTCACACATCCACCAAATACTAGTTTCCATCAGGTGGTAATGGGTGGAGCAGCTGAGAGCTTGTTAGACACACAGAATTTTTAGGCCCAACCCCAAGTCTACTGCACTGATATGGCATTTTAAACAGGATCTCCAAGTGGATGGTATGCTCATTCAAGTTTGAGAAGAGGTTTTTTTTTTTAAGATTTTATTTATTTGAGGGAGAGAGAGCATGAACAGAGGTGAGAGGCAGAGGGAGAAGGAGAAGGAGAAGCAGGAAGCCCGTCTTGGGCTGGATCCCAGGGTCCCGAGATCATGACTGCAGGCAAAGGCAGACACTTGACTGACTGAGCCACCCAGGCGCCCGGAGAGGCGTTGTTTTATAGCTGTGTTGCCTACATTAGCCAATAGCCAAATGCGCTCATTTAAATTCAAAATTAAAATTAAAAATTTCTTCCGTCACTCTAGCCACATTTAACTGTTCAAGAGCCACATGTAGGTAGTGGCCATGCATTTGACAGTGCAGATAAAGAACATTTCCATCATAGCACATATATCCTATTGGGCTGTGCTGTGACAGTGAATTTCTTCGAGGACCTTCTAGTTCAGACTGGGAAGGGAATGTGGTGGGTATTTGAAAATGAGGCTTACTGCAGGAAGTGAGGATTGGAGTATTTTTGAAGTATGATAGAGATTAGTCAACTTCTGGGTGTACCAGATATCGCAGATAGAGAGGGACATACAAAAAGGAAACTGGAAGTTTGACGTCAGTATTGCCCTTCGTAGGAAATAAACTGAGATATAGTTATCCTTGGAGAAAAGTTTCAAGTGGGAGAGTGCCCTCAGATGAGACCATATGATAGGAAATTAAACTAGATGTGTTTTCTCATGGCCCTTCTGAACATCTTTGATTCTAACACAATGCTCTATCTGTTATAGAGCCCTTATGTTGTCTTCACGCCTTTTGGTATTTATTTATAGTCACTTTTCTCCTTAAACTTTGAAATTCACTGAACTTTGGAATATGTAAGTACAGCCACCGTGAACTGACCTGGTGAGTGCTACCTAGATCTCTCACAGGGGTTTACTATGATGAGAAGGAGGTTGATACCAAAATTGGGAGAACATGAATTCACAAGTGAGCTACCCATCACTCATCCAACTGTGGTTTTTCTGTTATTTTTACATCTAAAAGGGTGCAAGTTTCAGTCCAGTTCAAAATCAATTGTCTTAACATATACAGCCTTACGCTTCAGAAGTGACGAACGCAACTTTTTTTGTGAGCTACCAAAGTAATAGGTGGAACCTTTCAAGTTTACAGTCCCTTGGGGTGAGCCAGCTTTCCAGATCCTTGTCCATGCTACAGTTACAGAGAGGATAAGTACCTGGGTCTCAGGTCGTAGCAGTAAGTATTTGCAGCCAAGCCCTATCCTTCTATAAACATCTGGGGAAGAACTTCTCAGGTGGATTCATGTCTCAATTATTGCCTTCCAGGAAGGGCAGGGATTACCTACAGTTAAGGAAATAGCCCCAAATGTAATTTCACTTATGTGGAACGTAAATAGCCCTGGGAACCGGTAAGAGTTGCACAAGAATGGAATGGGGACATCTGCTGTGGGAACTGGTCGCGTATCTTAAATTGAGTGTATGTAACTTAGGGAACAATTCCAAGGAGTATTCAACAACTGATGTTTTGACTACAGTGATGACCAAAATGGTAACTTTTAAAAATCTGAGTTTTAATTCTATCATTAGGTCTAGATAATAATAGGCTCTGGTCTGAAAAGGAACAGGGCCTATGTAATGTCTGGGGCCGTTGCTATTGATGTTGATGCTACTAAGGATGAGAAACAGCCCCTTCCAGACGCACATGAAATGCCTGCTTAGGGAGAACTGCACATTGCAGATCCAATCCTGTAAGTGCGCTCTCTGCACACAGCATTTGTTTGGTTTTTAACATGGACTCAAGTCACAGAGGCTTGGTTTCAGTCTGTGCCACTCAATAAATGACTATTTAAAACCAGGCCACGTGACTTTTATGGGTTTAGTGAAGTGTGGGGAGATGACATCTTCAAAACTGATGATCCTATCTTGGATTTTTTGGTGAAAATTCTTAAATCATCATTGAATGTAAGCCAGAATAACAACATTTTTGGAAATGAGGGTATTTGTTTGACGAGAGATAACACCAAAATACTGTTCTTGTTTATTTGTTTTAACAAACATAGAGTTTAATTTCACTATCTGATTATTTGGTAGATAATACTAAATTTGTGCTTAATTATCCAATATTTACCTAATTTCCTTAGCTCTGCTGTGTTGCAAACCAACAGTAAAGCAATGAAGTGGGTCACGTTTGCTGTGAAATGTTTGTTCTACTTCTTAGGCAGACTTATTTAGCAAATAATTGAGGTTGTGACAGCCTAGTTCATATTCTGTTAGGAAAAAGCCCAGGGAGCACTGTGAAAATTCAGAAAGAGTGATTTAAAAGAGAACTTTCTCTTCCTAATCTTGTGTCCCTACTGGCAATGTTGGAAAAGAGTTAAATAAAATCTGTACTATACATGTCATTTGGAAATGCAGGAAATATGTGTAAAATTCTATGTACGTATTGGAGGGAACATATCTTATGGACAGAGTGTCTGTCATTAAATAATTTACAGTTTTAAGAAGATGGGGTATAAACACGTGAGGTTGTGTTCTTCAGCTCCTAACTGGTAAAATGAGGTAGAACTAGCATTCTATTGCTTCACGATTCACTTTTCCTCTTTGTAGATTTGGTGATTGATCTCTAATGCCCGTTCTAGGTCTGAAAAATCTATTCTACCACTATTTCAGGAAAGTTGCTATTTAGAACTCTTTATGTGGAAAAGGAATGGAACATCCTCGTCCCCCATCCTTCCTAAAATATTTAAATCTCCAAAACACGGGGATCAAACACAATTTACACACTGGCCACTCAAATACTTAAAAATGAATCTATTAAAAAAAATAGTTATCCATCTTGTACGTAGAATTTTCTATCCCAGTGCCAATTCCCAGGGCTTCGCGCAAACAGCTGCGGGAGAGCTGTGCTATTGCTCTCGCGAAAAAAGCGTCTTTCCTTGAATATTTGAGTAACAATGAACTTATTTATGTAAACTTGCAAAGAAAAGAATGTGTAGAACAATGCCCTGGAAGACAGACGTGCAAAGGAAACAGAGAGAAATAGTATTTTTAAGGAAAATCTGAAAGTTGTCTCAATGTGACCGAAGTTTTAAAGAGAGTTGGGGGAATCGGCCAAGTTTCAGGGTACTGGTTTTGAAACTAGGTATCGTAAATGAGGCAGGAATGAAGCCTGAAAACTCTTGGATCCGTTTCCCCCAAATCTCTAATTATTTCATGCCCAGATTTCTTACGTTTTTCTTCTTTTTTGAGAGGAAAGAAACACAGCCACACTGCAGAGCGGAGGAGCTATTCCGAGCAGCGCGGCGCAAGGCGCAGGCAACCAATCATCACTCAGCCGCTCTCTATATAAACCCCCGGCCGCCGGTCTCCGAGACACGCCGTTCTGACAGTTTGAGAGTACTTTTTGTCTTTGTTGGCAAAGCAGAAAAATGTCGGAGACTGCGCCGGTTGCTCCCGCTGCTCCCGCACCTGCAGAGAAAACACCTGTTAAGAAGAAGGCGAAGAAAACGGGCGTTGCTGCTGGAAAGCGCAAGGCGTCCGGGCCCCCGGTGTCCGAGCTCATCACCAAGGCCGTCGCCGCCTCCAAGGAGCGCAGCGGCGTGTCCCTGGCCGCGCTCAAGAAGGCGCTGGCGGCCGCCGGCTACGACGTGGAGAAGAACAACAGCCGCATCAAGCTGGGCCTCAAGAGCCTGGTGAGCAAGGGCACCCTGGTGCAGACCAAGGGCACCGGCGCCTCGGGCTCCTTCAAGCTCAACAAGAAGGCGTCCTCCGGGGAAGCCAAGCCCAAAGCCAAGAAGGCGGGTGCGGCCAAGCCCAAAAAGGCGGCCGGGGCGGCCAAGAAACCCAAGAAGGCCGCGGGGGCGAGCGCCCCCAAGAAGAGCGCCAAGAAGACCCCCAAGAAGGCGAAGAAGCCCGCGGCGGCGGCTGTCGCCAAGAAAGTGGCCAAGAGTCCGAAGAAGGCGAAGGCTACCAAGCCTAAGAAGGCGACCAAGAGTCCGGCCAAGACCAAAGCCCCCAAGCCCAAGGCAGCCAAGCCTAAAGCGGCCAAGCCTAAGGCGACAAAGGCAAAGAAGGCAGCTCCTAAGAAGAAGTAAAAATTGTAGCGGGATGTCCTGCTTTGAAAATCTCAAAGGCTCTTTTCAGAGCCACCCACTGCTATCAGGCAAAAGAGCTTAGTAACTAGTAAGTATCTAGATAAATTTCTTTGCAAATTCGCCTTTCCTGCTGTTACTGGCTGCACGTAGCACGTAGCATGTTTCCAGGCCACCGACGTCTTTCAAAATTTACCGCCTGCGTCTGATTGGCTCGCTTTCCCTTAAAGCGACAGGGGCCTGTTACAGCGCGCACCCGGTCGTGTAGTCGGAAATGGCTTACGATTTTAGCCAGGTCGGGTCACAGTTCTCGTAGGAGAAATTTGGTGGCTCTGAAAAGAGCCTTTGGCTTTTGTGAAGAAAAAGCCGTCACTTGCCCTTGGCCTTGTGGTGGCTCTCGGTCTTCTTGGGCAGCAGCACGGCCTGGATGTTGGGCAGGACGCCGCCCTGCGCGATGGTGACTTTGCCCAGCAGCTTGTTGAGCTCCTCGTCGTTGCGGATGGCCAGCTGCAGGTGGCGCGGGATGATGCGCGTCTTCTTGTTGTCGCGGGCCGCGTTGCCCGCCAGCTCCAGGATCTCGGCCGTCAGGTACTCCAGCACGGCCGCCAGGTACACGGGCGCGCCGGCCCCGACCCGCTCGGCGTAGTTGCCCTTGCGGAGCAGGCGGTGCACACGGCCCACTGGGAACTGGAGGCCAGCCCGCGAGGAGCGCGTCTTGGCCTTGGCGCGAGCCTTGCCGCCCTGCTTGCCGCGTCCGGACATATTAGAGAAGAAAGTGTAATTCTCAAATTAATCTGAGGAAGGGATTATTATAGTCTCTGGTTTCATAAATTTCCTTTTCCATTGGTTTGCAGCGGCTGTTGAGAATTAGCCAATCAGAAGGTACTCTTGGGTTACGTGCGCACTAGAGAAAGAAAGTACTTCACCAATTAGAGGTTGAGATATTAAAAGTTGTATATATTGTGAAGCAGTAGAAAATCTTTGACTCCCCTCCCCCCCCCCCTTGATCAGATGGAGTCCTCCTTTGAGTGTTTGGTCTCGCTATTCTTCGCTAAAGCTGCGTAATTATTTACCACTCTGATACTAAGGAATCGTAAAAAATGTAAATGTCACTTTGGTGGTTTATAATTTATCCTCTCTGCCAGATTCCTTCCCCTGGATTGTTGAGATGTTCCATGGAGCCATGGTTGGCTGTCGAATGTTTCTGCTGAATTCTCAAGGAATAGGTAAAGTGAAACAATGAAAGAAAAAAAAAAAAAACCCAAAACTCGGATGGCGGCGTGGTTGGTAAGAAAGTTCCCGGAGTTGAGGAGACCAGGGCAAAATATATGGGTTCTAGATGGGCTGATCTGGATGTTGCAGGCCTGCTTTTTTCCCAAGGCTGAGGTGTTTTTATTTTTTATTTCAGGGAAGCCCACTTAATTTTACTGGGAAATCTTGGCAAATATCTGAGCCCTAGAGATCATTATGGGGCTGTAAACCTGGATGGGGAATCACTGTGTCTTTATTTTCACAAAGTGTAAATGGAATTTAACATTTCCTTCAATTGTGTGTGTAGGCAGCTGATCACGATGGATTTTTCAAGTGCCTGTGGCTTTTTCAGCAATGGCAATCACAGATGTTTTCTTATCACTTGAAGTCCTGCAGATATCTTGAAATAAAGTTTACACTCATTCTGAGCTCTTGACAGTGAAATTCATTATTCTACCTGCTTCTAGTTGTATGATGTGTTCCTGATGAAACATTATTACATGCACATAGTTAAATACGCTTCCATAACAATTTTAATGTTGCGTTCTTATCCTGTATGCTTTACATGTTGAGAAGGTGTCTATAGGTCTCCCCAGAGTATCCAAGGAGTCTATAGTAGGAAAGAAGTCATAAACTGGTGAGCGTATCTCCAGTGGGGGCACAAACACCTCACAGTTGAATAACCTTTTCACTTAATTTCTTTGTTTACAGCCTCCCTCTCCTATGCTTATTGGTTAATAGCTTATTGAAATTGACTAGTTAAACTTTCTCACAACAGGGTGGGGTGATGTAGCCTGCGAGTATCTTTCTGGCCCTTCTAAGTAAGAGTTCGGTTTTTCCCCATTGCAGCTGCAAACCATAATTTCTTCTTTTCAGAGAGTCCAAAAAACTTTTATGACAGTGGCTTGTTTGAGAATGAGATCTGGATATGGAAGGAATTTGAAATACTTACTCTAAAAAGAATTTTTTGAAGAGGAGAATTTGTGTGGAGCGGGAAAGACAAGAGGCAAGAGACCGGTGAGCTGTTTTATACCCAGAATGAGAGCGCTAGGCTTCCTGAGGACTAGGAGAATTATGCTGCAATGCGACATTCAGGGAGCGGCCAAAATGACTATGGAATACCCCTGTAGTTCCTTACAGTTTATAGAACACTCTGATCCCCTCCCCAGAAAGCTTTTGAATTAGGTTACCTAATTGTATTTTAAGTAAATAGTTAAAATGCTTGTTTCACAGTTAATAAAATTGTGGCTCAGAACGATGAAATGAGCAGAATCACCTTGTCAGTACATGGTGGACCTGGGTCTCAAATACAGTTTCTTTGCTCTTAGGTCTGTTTCTTTACATTGCGCCCCATCTATTATATGGACTACCGAAGGAGTGGAGTTCTTGGTTTCATTTTTAGGCTCATCCAGGGAGGTAGTAGGGTTCACGTAATTCTGTTTTAAGCCCTTTGTGAATTAACTAATTCACAAGCCCTTTCAAATGCATCAGACACAATTTTAAACATGACTTCGTCAGTGACCTAGTTTTACTCTGTGGTCTATGTTAATTAGTATTCAAATTCCTTTCCTTTGGACAGGCCTTTGTTTTCAAGGGCATCAGAACTTATTCCAGTCTTTTCCCATCTCCCCACATTTTTGTTGCAGTCAAATCATAAGTCAAGAAGACCAAAGACGTCTTGGTGTTCTGCACCAGGAAGATGAGGGATCAGGAAGCTCATTCCCAGTCACCATATTTCATCAGTAACCACGTCCCTACATGGTCTCCTTATGAGGGTCTCTTGAAAAGCTCATGCTTGGGTTTCTGACACTCTTTTGCTGCACAAAGATGGTCTGTCAATTATAGTGGCAAAAACTCAGGTTTAGAAAAACCCAACAGATTGACTTGAGGATGTTAAAACAGCAGACAGGAGCCTGTGTGAGGAGTTCTCTCTGAGCCACAAAACCCAATCAGTCCATCAATATTGATCAATCAATCAGCCATCTTAGCATGGAAAGTGTGAAACACATGTTCAAATTTTCTTAACGGCAGGAGGGTACTCATGCACATGGCATAGGTCTGAGCCAAGAATAATTTTTAGGCCCAGGCTGAAGTAACCACTTTCTGCTTTCCGGAATCACCTGACTCCTTGACAGCTGGAGGAGGCACACTCAGTTCTCGGCCCTGTGTTGAGGCATTGCTCATTCCTGTCAGTCCGTCACTAAATCAGGCTGATGTTTAACGAGTCTAGGCAACTGACATTTTCTCCTTTCTCACATACTCTCCTCCTCTCATACTTGGGATAATCTTATTGTTTCCTAACTAGCATCCTAATTCCAGTGTCTCCAGCCCCTAATTCTTAAATTCTGGTCAGTCTGTCTCATGTCTTATGAATAGGGTTGCTGGCTTCCCATGGCCTTAGGCTCAAGTGAGGACTTTGTAGTCTTTTTTTCATAATAATACCTTCTGCTTGCATTAATTAGCACTAATAACAACTCGCATTTACCTTTCAATGCCTCCTTATTTGTTTATTTGTTTTGTTTTGCTTTAAACAACTCATTCACCTGCCATTCCTTCTCTCTTCTCTACCTGGGAGAGTCTTTCCAATTCCATCTCTAGCTCTGTCTCCATGAATAAATTCCCCTAATTAGAAAGTGTTCTCATAATGTGTTTTGATGACACTTAACAGTCGGGTGCCACTATTATCAATGGCAAATTAATAATGCTTCTGTTCTTTTCTCTCATTAAAATATACTTTAGGGTGTTATTCTTTGTCTTGTTTTTCCACTACTCTAAGTGTGTGTTTTTAACTGACTGAGGTTTTGTTTTTGTTTTTGTTTTTTTTCATCATGATAATCATACTTTTGAATTCTCATCCCTTTTTTCTCTCATCCTCCCTAACCACCTCCCCTCTGGTATCTATCAGTTTGTTCTCTATAGTTAAGAGTCTGTTTCTTGGTGTGTCTTTCTCTTTTTTTCCCCTTTGCTCTTTTGTTTCATTTCTTAAATTCCACATATGAGTGACGTCATATGGTATTTGTCTTTCTTTGACTGACTTATTTCGCTTACCATCATATTCTCTAGCTCTATCCAGCTTGCTGCAAATGGCAAGATTTTATTCCTTTTTATGGCCGAGTAATATTCCATTGTGTATATATATGCCACCTCTTCTTTATCCATTCATCAGTTGATGATGGACACTTGAACTGCCTCCATAATTTGGCTGTTGTAAATAATGCAATGAACATAGGGGTGCATGTATCCCTTTGAGTAACTGTTTTTGTACTTTTTGGATAAATACCCAGTAGTGTGATTATTGGGTCATCAGGCAGTTCTATTTTTAACTTTTTGACTTTTTAACTCCATACTGTTTCCCAGAGTGGCTGCAGCAGTTTGCATTCCCACCAACAGTGCACGAGGCTTCCTTTTTCTGCACATTCTTGCCAACACCTGTTGTTTCTTGTGTTTTTGTTTTTAGACATTCTGACAGGTTTGAGGTGATTATCTCATTAGAATGGACTGAATTTTTAATCCTGTTCAATGGGTGAGATTATCCCGATATTGAGTAATTTTATTTTCTGTTTTTCTATGTAGGAAGCCAAGAGCAATAAATCTCTCTGCCCCTTTTCTGTTCCTCTTCCCCTTGGCTTGACCTATCCATTATCTCTCTTACTTTCTAAACTATGCTGCCCCACATGTTGGGACTACAGCAAAAAGAAAACCAAAAATATTTATAACATTTTTATGGTAAAAAAGTCTCCCTATCGATATAAAATATCAATATTCACCTGTGGGCAGATGGGGTGGATAGGGCATGCAGAATGAAATGGAATTTCTGAAGTGTGTTGACTTTCAGCTATCATTGCTATAAGAGGAAGCTCCTGGTCATTCAGAGATTGTACATTTAAACAAAATGATATGTGATTATAGGCAACCCTAGTAGTCTGAAATGGATATACAGCTTAATATACCAGTAGGTACAGATGAAATGTGACCCAAGTCATATTTGCGATCCTTCTCCAAAAAAATAAAAATCTAGTTTAAAAACTTTGATAACAAGTACTACGATTTCGATGTATACCTTTTAAAATAAGAGTATATATATTTGTGTGTGTATGTGTCTTAAACATGAGTATTGTTTGAATGGTAGACAGAAGGGCGAAAAATTGTCCATGTCATGTTATATTTTTATTGTTATACATTGGATATAGCTCTGTGCAACTGGCTGTAATAATTATAGTTTAATAGAACTTCACGATCATATAGGACCCTGTAAATTTTCAAAACCATTCCATTTCCTTTCTTCCTTATGCAAGAATTAAGATAAGGATGTCAGTCTTCCCCGGACAGCTTTTCCTAGGAATAAAGCCATCAGGGATAAGTGATGAGTATTATGTTGATGCTGTTGTTTAATAGAGTAATGCCTAATGGGAAAATTTTCGGCTTTACCTACCCCTTATTATCTGAAACTTTCTTACTTTCAGTTTCCTTATCTGTAAGGCAGTAATAGAAAAATAATTGTATATGATAGATAATATTAGTAGATCATGATTGAGCTTTCCTTATATTGTGGAGCCTTATACCTCACTTCTGGCTATTTGCAACGCACTCAATAAACTTATTTCTACTTAGGAAAATTATGTATTAAAATTACATGAACTCAATCTGTTATTTCTGTAATCAGAAATGTACCAAACAGTAATCTGTTTCTCCAATAATTTTTTTAAAGATTTTATTTTATTTACTTGAGAGAGTGAGAGAGAGAGAAAGAGAGAGCATGAGCAGGGGTGAGGGGCAGAGGCAGAGGGAGAAGCAGACTCCCTGCTGAGCAAGGAGCCTGATGCAAGACTCGATCCCAGGACACTGGGATCATGACATGACCTGAGCCTAAGGTAGACGCTTAACCGACTGAGGCACCCTAACTTTTTATTTTAAATTCCAATTTAACTAAAAATAAATAAATAAATAAATAAATAAATAAATAAATAAAAGTAAATAAAAATTCTGAGTGATTGTTTTAGGCAAAGGACCATTCTAGATGTTCTGATGGATTTAATGATATGACAAGATGTTTACTGTGCCTACTATGTCCTCATGTCTTAACAACCAACATTTGGTGAGACAGAAACACACATTAAAAAACTGACTATGCTAGAATCTCAAAGAAAGTACAGGATATGGGAAACCACAGTCTAACATGAATGCCTTTATCCAACATTACAAATATCCAACACTCCAGTGATTCTAATTATGGATAGCTACACCCTTCCATAGGGACCTAGAGAGTCCCTATTCCCACTTTCCCAGGTCTCAATGCCTAATGGAGTTCCAAAAACAAAAATTTCTTCTATAAAACCTCCAGGACTTCTTAATATGGCTAACTTTTCTGTGCACTTTATTTACACCTTTGTCCTTGTTAAATGTACCACCGCCTAATCTCTTTCTTAGTGATCCTTTGAGGGGAAACAGCCCATTAAAAAATTGTTGACAGAGGCCTCTTAATTCTATAGTTAAGTATACCTTCTCCCATCTCCAAACTTAAATTTGCTAAAGCGTTTAAATAGATGAAATCCTTCCAAATAGCATACAGTATCCACATTAGTAAACATCCTTCTACATTTCCAAATAGCTGCCTGAATGGATTCAAAACAGAATTCCTGATTTCCCTCCCATTGGGCTACCAGTTTAGAAACGGAGGAACCTGTTATTTCCATGGGAAGAGAATATCTGTTTAATAAGTTAATAAGAGAAAACCGTTTTCTTGAAGGGATAGAAGAGAACAGTATTTTCTGCAAGAAAACTATCCAGCTTCCAAGGGATTGTCATGTTTTACTGAATGATATGAGGTACTCTCCTGAGATTTAACTTAGAGATTAATATAGAGAATTTAGGAAAACTGAGAGACTTTTGAAGAATATCAGTTAAGGGGCAGCTGGCCAGCTCAGTCGGTAGAGTATGCAACTCTTGATCTCGGGTAGTAAATTCCAGCCAGCCCCACATTGAGTGTAGATTACTGAAAATAAAATCTTAAAAAAAAGTTTCACTAAAAAGGATCCTAATCCCTGCATTCTTCATTCCCAGTGGTAGTTTGAGACCCACGCAAGCCACTCTTGATTGCTTAGCCTGTATTAGAGACCCCAGTAAAGAGGGACGCCAAGAAGTCTGCCGGGAAAGTTGTGCTCGTACCTTTCCGTCCCCCAGCTAACAAGCTAAAATTTGGCTCCCAATAAGACGCTTAGGGGTATATCCTTGATCACCCCCTCAGGATTCTGGCGGTCGCTAGGGAGTTGGGCCCCCAGATCCTATTGAGCAAAGTGCAGATCAACGGTTCTGGCCTCTTAGGGTAGTGCTATTTCAGTAAGGCTACCTCTGGGAAAGACAACCAGAAGCCTTGAAGGCTCACTTGATGGCTGTCTAGTTCCCAAAAGCCACAAAGGACAACCCTTGCAACAGCCCCAAGTTAACTTCGAGGAGCGCACAGGATGCAAGACCCAAGA
This sequence comes from Ursus arctos, assembly GCF_023065955.2. NCBI lineage: Eukaryota > Metazoa > Chordata > Mammalia > Carnivora > Ursidae > Ursus > Ursus arctos. The sequence goes on from NW_026622997.1 coordinate 2,798,576, forward strand.
AACCAGCCACAACACAGAGTGAAACTAGCTATTTCCAAAGAGGAGAATAAAGCGAATAAACCTGAAAGCTAAAACCTAGATCTTTCAGACCCGCGATTAGGATAAAGGAACCCGGCGTTGAGTGTCACGGCATCTGTCATAGAATACAGTGGGTGGCTCTGAAAAGAGCCTTTGGGTTTAAAGTTGGCATAAAATCAGGGAATTAAATCTATGCCCTCTCCCCGCGGATGCGGCGCGCCAGCTGGATGTCCTTGGGCATGATGGTGACGCGCTTGGCGTGGATGGCGCACAGGTTGGTGTCCTCGAAGAGCCCCACCAGGTAGGCCTCGCACGCCTCCTGCAGCGCCATGACGGCCGAGCTCTGGAAGCGCAGGTCGGTCTTGAAGTCCTGCGCGATCTCGCGCACCAGCCGCTGGAACGGCAGCTTGCGGATCAGCAGCTCGGTGGACTTCTGGTAGCGCCGGATCTCGCGCAGGGCCACCGTGCCGGGCCGGTAGCGGTGCGGCTTCTTGACGCCGCCGGTGGCCGGCGCGCTCTTGCGGGCCGCCTTGGTGGCCAGCTGCTTGCGCGGGGCCTTGCCGCCCGTCGACTTACGCGCCGTCTGCTTCGTGCGAGCCATGTCTTAACTGAAAGGTAAAGAAGCGAAAGAACTGCCTCGGCCCTGCTTTTATACAGGGACAGACTCCCTCTGATTGGATTGCGGGCCGTTCCATCAGTCAACGGTCGCTCGGTTCCGGAAGTGCAGGAGTGACTCGTCACTGGCTTAGCCGATCCTTACCCGTTTCTGATTGGTCGATTTCAACCAGCCGACATCTTCGCACCCCCCTTAAAAAAAAAAAAAATCATTTCTGAGTTTCATTTACGATGGTTAACAACTCGTTAATTATCGTTAATAATATAAAAAATTTGAAGTTTCCTCCTGTTTGGATAGAGAAAGTAGGATATGTTCGCAAGAGAGAGTGCTTTAGAATTTCTCTTCTTAAAACAATGTCCGCCATTTTCTGCAGTTATTCCGTTTTCATCTGGCTGGTATTTCCTGCCTTTATCTATTTGCAAATTCCACAGTGTAAGTATCTCATGAGTTCTATTTCATTTTACTTACAGCAAATATCTAGTTCATTGCAGCATAGTCTCCTAGGACATAATGTTAAGACGTAAGGAATGTTCTTTCAGGATTCACGTTTTAAAATTGCAGCATCCTGGAGCCCCTGTCTTTTTAATACTGGGTTTGACTCAAACTGGTGATTTTATATGCTGTTTGGTTTTGATGAATTAAAAATGTCAGCCGGGATGTAATGGCGACTGTCCTGAGGAGAAGGTTTGCTATGCGGAACCTTGAAAAAGATGGCGGCGATCGAGTCTTGAGGTTTAAGAATAGTAATTGTCTTGCATCTCCAGATTCTTGCCGGAGGAGCCCCGAAGAGTCCTGAAATATTTGTGATAAAGCCAAAGAAGCTACTGTTACGATTGGACTGGGCTCGATAATAGGATTTCCTTCCTTGGTGTTCGCGTCCAAATCCCAAAGTTTCTACTTATTTAAAATACAAAAATAAGGTTTTATTGGGAGCTGTGTCTGTGTGTATTTGGGTGTGTTTTGGTGAATGCACTTATGGTAATGAAGCGGTATTGAAAATCAACCTATTGGAGTCCCTGAAATCATTCGTTTATTCGTCCAATAAAAACAAGGTTTGGAATTCCTAATTTACATACTATTAATCTATTGGCCAGTTTTAGTCCAATGAAAATGTAGTCTTTTGAACCTTCCTTTGCATATGTGTCCTATAAATATTCGGGATTGTCCCTCTTCCTTTTTTCTTGGTGGTCCAAATTTCTTAGCTTTGTGATCACCATGCCAGAGCCTGCTAAGTCAGCCCCAGCCCCCAAAAAGGGCTCTAAGAAGGCGGTGACCAAGGCGCAGAAGAAGGACGGCAAGAAACGCAAACGCGGCCGCAAAGAGAGCTATTCCATCTACGTGTACAAGGTGCTGAAGCAGGTGCACCCCGACACCGGCATCTCGTCCAAGGCCATGGGCATCATGAACTCGTTCGTCAACGACATCTTCGAGCGCATCGCGGGCGAGGCGTCGCGCCTGGCGCATTACAACAAGCGCTCGACCATCACGTCCAGAGAGATCCAGACGGCCGTGCGCCTGCTGCTGCCCGGGGAGCTGGCCAAGCACGCCGTGTCCGAGGGCACCAAGGCCGTCACCAAGTACACCAGCTCCAAGTAAAAGTATTCCTACAGTTTGCTTTCCTCCAAGGCTCTTTTCAGAGCCACTCACTTTTTACATATTGAGAGCTGTAATAGCATGTTTTTTCAGCACACTTTTATAGTAAGCATATATTTCCTGAAATGTGTACAGTAGGAACTTGGTTAAAGTTCTAAAAGTCTGGTTTTTGTGTTTGTTCATTAAGTCTTTAATTTGTCCTTATATTTTGTGTAATCGTTTAGATTTTAGAATTATTTTGTATTTGGTGTCTGCCTCTTGAAGTCGGTGAAGCATGTTGAGTCGGTTTCTGAAACTCTAATTTTGACCTACTTGTAATTTTTTTCTTCCCCTAAGTGTTTCCTTCTGTATTCATTTAGACAGAAGAAAAATAGTAAAATGAAACAAAAACAAAAGTAAGAAAAGATAGATATGTAGGGATCACACAAGATATGAATGGAAATCAAGAGGTTCCATGAGTTAATTATTTAAAGGAACATTTGTTTTTGTGCTGCTGAATATAAAATGACTTAGATATGTTGCTGTTGAGTCCAGGTCAGGGTTTATAGGCTTGATTGGTATCAGGAACGCCCACAAGGCATGACAGGTGTATGTGCCAGTTCAGTGTTGGGGATATGTATGAAGGGTTACATAGTTGTGAAAGGGAGTGTTTCCAGTATAGGGTCCCCCCCGTTCTTTTTTTAAATGTATGTCTTCCATTAGATAAAGATTGCAGTTTTAGTTTATCGTATGTTATTTTAGATGGAACACGGATTTCTGAAGATGCTAAGTGCGTTCGCTAACTATATTAGTTATCTTTTGCTGAATAGTAGATGACCTTGAATTTACTAGCCTCAAACAACCCACATGTATTATGTGACAGTTTCTGTGGGTATGGGCATGGTGTAGCCGAGTCCTATTTAAGGATGCTATTGAGATGTTAGCTAGGATTGAAGTCTCTTGGATGCTTGACTGGGGAAATAATCCTCTTCCAAACTCACTAGGTGGCTGAATTTGTTTCTTTGTGGTGGTAGGGCTGAAGGTTCCAGTTTCTTTCATGTTGGCTGTTGGCTGAAAGGTTTGTAGGCTGTTAATTTGGAGGCCTTCACTTCCTAAAGAGCCCCACCCCTTCCCCACCTCAGTTTGTCATTTGGGCCTGTCAGCATAGATACTTGGTCTATCAAAGTCAGCATGCAAGAGTTGAGGAAGATACATCACGTTACCTAATATACTTAACATGTTAGATAACCTAATTATATACAGAAAATTACATCTCATCACCTCTGCAGTCACAGGTCATGTTCACCCTCAAGTGGATAGATCACAGAAGGGTGAACACCAGGAGGGAACCCTGGGGACTACCCTAGAGGCCATCATCACAGGACCCATCAGGAAAAATAAAAAACATCTAAGAACCCAAAGAATGTTAACTAAAATAACTCTTCCCTCTTTCCCTCTGCCCCTACATTACTCTGGTTCAATTTGCCTGCAGGCAGGAATCGGTGCTAAGAGGTAAGGAGAAAGGCTACATATACCTTGAAGTGCTTTTAAATAGGTTACTGCCAGTGACTTTCTCCTGAAGCCAAGATACAGAAGACTATTTGCCTGGTTATTATTTTGGAGGACGCTGCTGCCCCCTTTCCTTTGCAAGTACTGACACAGAAAATATTGTGTGGCTGAGTCCCAGCACAGGGCTAGGAGCCTCTGTACCTCCCTTTCTAGCTTTGAAGCTGAGAAACCAGAGGGTTTGTGAGATGAGTTAACATTGTTGCTTTTATTATAGAATGTCAGGGAATATGTGTGACAAGGTATAACAAACCCCCAAATCTCTGTGGCTTAAAAATACTTTATTGGTACTCAGTTTACATAATCCAGATACAAATGCTTTATGGGGGAGAAAAGTACCCATGTGCCACCTTGGCCTGCTCCTAGGTGCCTGCACTGTAGCCCCAGTTGAGCTTCTCCTTGAACCCTAGGAGTAGGGTAGCTACTGGCTACTCTGACCAAACAAGTTTCTGTTTTGAATAGGCTAAGAGTATTACATACGTTTTTTCAGTACTCAAGTTTTACTTCCAGAAAAATAGTAACTAGGTTTTAAAAATCTAACCTATTAGTGTGTGAAGCTCGTGTAGACTGCCACATCCTGTTAGAGATTCTAAAAACCAGACCCAACTGCTAATGAGGTGGTATGGGAGCACTTAAAAGCTAGAAAACCCTGTATTGGCAAAACCGGTAATGAACCTTTAACCCTCCCTAACCACTTAGCGCATTTCAGCAGCAAGAAACAGGATTAAGTTAAAGCCATGATTTCAGTCCAGAAACCACAATCTGTAATTCTTGATCCTCACAAGGGAGAAAAGAGTTTCAATAACAAATGTCGCCAGCCCTTCAAACGAACGGGTGTGTGGCCCTGAAAAGGGCCTTTAGAATTCTCACAGAAACCGCACGTGTGGGCAAAGTCTTAGCCCCCGAAGCCGTAGAGGGTGCGGCCCTGGCGCTTGAGCGCGTAGACCACGTCCATGGCCGTGACCGTCTTGCGCTTGGCGTGCTCCGTGTAGGTGACGGCGTCCCGGATCACGTTCTCCAGGAACACCTTGAGCACCCCGCGGGTCTCCTCGTAGATGAGGCCGGAGATGCGCTTGACGCCGCCGCGCCGGGCCAGCCGCCGGATGGCGGGCTTGGTGATGCCCTGGATGTTGTCGCGCAGCACCTTGCGGTGGCGCTTGGCGCCCCCCTTGCCCAGGCCCTTCCCGCCCTTGCCGCGACCAGACATTCTCAACAAAACAAAGAACCACCTAAAATTCGTGTTGACAAGAGATCGAGCTTCTTATTTATAACCCTGTGGCGGACCTTATTGAGAACCGCGACGGAGGCCGGGCTGGGTGGGGGCGGGGTGGGGAGGCCGCGGGTCGTCCCCGCCCACAAGTGCGCGCGCGGTCCTGCGCCCCGCGGAGGCTCCGCGAACACCGCCGGGGTCGCTCCCTGTTGCTTCCCTGAATTCTCTGAGACAAGCTCTCTTTGAGAGCGTGTAAGGAAAATTCTCTGCTTTATTAAGGGAGTGAAATAATGGCACCTCCCAAGCCAGTATCTGCTTTTCAGATGTGAACTATTTAGGATCCTTGCGCACCGTGGGCAGGTCGTTGACGAAATTATACATTGCTTTGAATTGTGATCGCGTATCTGAAATGTAGTCGAGGGTTTGTCTTCTCTTCTCGCCTTGAATCATTTTTGTACACTTTAAACCAAGAGAGAATAGTGGTGTTGGCCAGAGGGTCTCATGGAGGGAGAAAAGAACTCACCTCCCCAGCGGGACGGGGCGGGGGGGGGGGGCTGCCTTTTCCGCGGAGGTCTGTCCCTGCTGCCTGGGCCCTGTACTCGCCCTACATTTCACCTTCTAGGGTCCACGATCTGTTTTGTGACGTTTTCTCTCAATTTCACTTTAGTTTGTTCTTCCTTAGAATGCAAATATTAATCCCGACATCACAAAAATGGTTTGAAAATCAAAAGGTAAATCTTAGGTCAAGTGTTGAACACTGTGACGACTACTTCGTGGAAATTCTGTCTTCATGCCCCAGGGATTGACTTCCTTCCTGATACTCAAATCTCTCAGTCTGGTATTTTACAATCGGGATTTATGTTCAGTGTTTATTTTTTATGTTTTCATAACCTCTATATCTGATGAAGTTTTAGAATATAGGTGATGTTCGGTGATATGCGGTGCAGAGCTGACGACCAAGAAAGAATTCTTAAGTCGTCTCTGGTGCAAAAAGGTGATTTTATTAAAACATGGGGACAGGGCCTGTGGGCAGAATGAGCTGCTCTGGGTTTGTGACGTGTGGTTGATATATACTTGGGAGCTGGGGAGGTGAGGACAAAGGGGGTGTCCAGAAGGACTGTCATATGTCAAAGAAGACTTTCAGCATAATGGAGACCTGGTTATTGTCAAGCCAAGTCTGTTTTTCCCTCCAATGAGGCACTAAAATGAAGACAGTTGGGAGTTTCTTGGAGGAATGTTACATTACTCCTATTACACGTCCTTGTCAATGGGCTTCAGGTTCAGAAGAAATTCCATTTTATTTACCTTTCCTTCTGCCTCAGCCTCTCTCAATTTTTATGCAGGGGAGGGTGATGTTAGGGCTTCAGGAAACTGAGTTATGGTCTCTGGAAGTTAGGCTACTGATAAGAAACCTTCTTCCTTGTAAATCACTAGGACATTTGTAAACCCAGGTAGACCCCTGTCCTGCAGGACTGTAATCTTTATCAGTTAACCATTTGTTTTTCTTTAGGGCAGCCAGGAGTGCCTGAGGAATGTCGCATATGTCACATGGGGGTGGGGGTAGGGGGTAGAGGGTGCCTCTAGACTTTTTCCTCAGCTAGACTTCTGCTCTGTCATCATATCTTTGTAAGTGCAAATCTTTGAGTTTAGGGGTCAGTGCTAAATTTATGTGGTTACATTTAAATTTATATACTTTCCCAATTTACCACTACTTTCATACCACAAACACAATTCCTTCTAGGATTGCATTGTCTGATAAAGTGATCTGGACCCACTTTTCAGCATTGGGAATGTGGTTGATGCTATGAGGAACTGAATTTTTAATTTTATTTAATAAAAAAATTTAATTTAAAAGCTATTATTCTGTTCAGTTATTGCAAAGTTTGGGGTATGTTTGAAGAACTTGGGCATGTGAACTCAATTTTTCAACAGTAAATTTTATGGTATTGAAATGCAAATCAAGTTTTTTACTATAAAAATTTAGAATCAGATTGAATGAGATAGATACTGGATTTAGAAGATATAAGATGAAAAAAGGAACGTGAATATTGCATTACTAATGTCTATATTGATTACATATTGAAACAAAAATATTTTGTATATTTTGGATTATATAAAATATACTATTAAAATAATTGCATCCTTTCACTTTTTAAAATGTGGTTACTGGAAATTTTTTAATTACATATGTGTTTTGCATTATTTCTTATAGGTGACACTGTTCCAGGGTTCTTCCTTTCCTATCTCTGTTACTTGATTTTTTATCAAATCTTGCTGTCCTGGGTTTTGGGATATGGTGGACATGCAATTTAAAATTGACCCTTGAACAACAGGGCTTTGAAGTCCATGGGCCCACATATACGTAGATTGTTTTTTGGTAAACACAATACAGCACGGTAAATGTGTTATCTCTTCATGATTTTTTTTTTGTTGTTGTTTAAAGATTTTATTTATTTATTTGACAGAGAGAGAGACAGCCAGGGAGAGAGGGAGCACAAGCAGGGGGAGTGGGAGAGGAAGAAGCAGGCTCCCAGCAGAGGAGCCTGATGTGGGGCTCGATTCCAGAACGCCGGGATCTTGCTCTGAGCCGAAGGCAGACGCTTAACGACTGTGCCACCCTGGCGCCCCTTCATGATTTTCGTAACAACATATTTTTTCTCTAACTTACTTTATTATAGGGATACAGTATATAATTATATCATATATAAAATATGCATTTATCAACTGATTATGTTATCAGTAAGGCTTCTGCTCAACCTTAGGCTATTAACAGTTACGTTTTGGGAGTCAACAGTTATACCCGGATTTTCAACTGTGCAAGGGATTTGTGCCCCTAACCTTTGTTCATGGGACATATATTTCTAAGAAACCCAGTTGCACAGACTGGCCCCAAACTCAAAGGAAGCATTGTACAAAACTTTAAAAAGTAACAAAATAAAATGACATTAGGGAATAATGGGAGGCTTGTCAAAGAAAACATTACTCATCAAAGCAAGAAAAGATGGATAGCTAGAAAAACTGTTGACCTTAGAATTCTTCAAGGGCAGGGTGTCAGGAGATGAGACTTACTGAAATTCTGTGCTAATATTTTTTTTCTGAAAGTACGTTTTGTTGAGCGAGAGCATCCAAAAATGTTTACTATCCCAATTATAGTCCAAAAGAGCTTACGTTTCTGTACAAGAGAATGTATATTCTGGTATTTTCTTAAAAAGAGGCAAATTAATCACTGTGGAAGTACAAAAGCATCTCATGGAAGAGAAGGCTTAGAGAATGGTTTACTGTTTCTAGAATCTAGGTAAAGACCATGAGAGACAGATAAGAAAAGCAGGTCAATTACTTTGGAGTCTAGAAACAGTTACAGTGTCTACTATTTGATGAATGAGTATGGTAAGAATGTCAAGGAGTCACATCATGAAATTTCATAGAAATTTATCTTGCGGGTTCTATGTTTGTATTTTCTTCCAGCAAGGATTCACAACATAAGACACATTATCTGAGATTTGGAAGTCAGGAAAAAAGGATGGGCCATGATGTTTAATATCATAAAATGTTAAAGACCACACAAAAATAGTAGGGCAATTGACTTTGGTCATCTCACTGACCATTGATGGAATGTAACAAATTCAGCAGGGGTTTATTTGGTAGAGATGCAAATAATTTCTGTTAGGTGGAACGGCTCTATCTCCAAAGATTTATGGCCTCTTGGGCATTAATAATTTTGTTTTAACCTCATTCAACAATCCTACTCCAATATTTCTGTGAAATTGTTTATATGTACCCTAATTTCTTAAATATTCTTTGAACAAATTAGAGCATTGTACCTTTTTCAGTCAATGATATTTTAAGTAAACTCTTTGTCACATGTTTATTTTCTATTTTCTGAATTGTTATTTCATCTTTTTGAAAAAAGGTAAACAAGTGATGTCATGTGACTTTGACTTGATTGGAGATAAACAGGGTGTCAGAAATGTGCTGGTCCTTTCTCTACTTCTTTAGGCCTGGGAAATTCAACACTAGTCCTTCTGGGCGTGGCAAATCATCAATGGTGAGAGGGAAGGGCGAAAGTGCAGATGGGAAAGCAGATTCTTCATCAGGCTTGAGGTCACTGAGGACAAGGGAAAGACTTTGGTTGCAGACTAGGGTAGCTCTGAAACCTGCTAAGAAATACCCAAATACCTGTTAAAGTGAAGGGATAGACTGCATTTCTTTCCATTTTTTAATAGAACACAGTCTAAAAGTCCTGTCCACATGTTTTTTTTTTAAAACTTATTTTAAGAGAATGTCCTTCTGGGGGCGCCTGGGTGGCACAGCAGTTAAGTGTCTGCCTTCGGCTCAGGGCGTGATCCTGGCGTTACGGGATCGAGCCCCATGTCAGGCTCATCCGCTATGAGCCTGCTTCTTCCTCTCCCGCTCCCCCTGCTTGTGTTCCCTCTCTCGCTGGCTGTCTCTATCTCTGTCAAATAAATAAATAAAATCTTTAAAAAAAAAGATTAAAAAAAGAGAGAGAGAGAATGTCCTTCTGTTTGACTATTTATTAGGGTCTAGTATCAGAGAAAAATCTGTCAATTTAGATAATTTGTAGGATGTTGATAGTTTAGTGAATTTTGTCCATCGGAGATGGACATTGTGCCATAGGACAATAACCCTTTTTGATCTAAATTTGCTCTTCTGGTTTCACTCCAATCTTTCTTTTTTAGGGGAGGGAAATTTTCCCTCCATCCATTTTGGTTCTTGGCTGGGGCCTCTGTTACAAAACACCGATTAGCGAGAGAAAACAATCAGACGTTTATTAACGTGCATTTCATACACACGTGCCAGAAAGCCAGGGAGTTCAAAGGGGGGTCTTAGAGCTGCAGCTTTACGTGTCTTGAAAGAGAACAATAGGTACACGGAGAAGTGACAAGACAAAGGAAGGCAGTTTAAGGCCTTTAAGGACAGCAGACTCTGGGAATGTAAATATATGGGAGGAAACAGAGGAAGGTTTGTTTGCTGATTCTTCTGATGTCTCTCTGGGCTGTTAAGATTCTAAAGGTCTCCAGTATAGCCCTTATATCCTGCCTTAGGGCAGAAAAAGGGAAGGGTGGAGGGAGCTTTTCCTGTGATTGTTGCTTAACTGCCTTGAACCCCAATTTTTATGTCAAAGAGGAATATTGTTTCCTTCACTAGAATTATATCGCTAGTCTTGATAATGCCCTATTCTCCTTTGAACTAGATTTAACTTCCTGATAGTCACGTACTGATGACTTATATATTAGAAAAACTCACTACAGTGAGACTTGCCTTGTTATTTGGAGTTTTATACTTTAATAACACATAATGTAATGGCTTGATGACAATTTCTCCATGCGAAAAAAAAAATCAGGTTTGTATTTGCTTTTTAGGCTACTGAGGCCTACCTCGTGGATTGGAGACCCATTAAAAAACATCCATTTCTTTAGATTCACCTAGACTTTGACTCCACTAATAGTAAATGTTACCCTTTTCTTTCACAGTCCAAAAGGATATAACACTGCATATAAAGAGATAAGTCCCTTCAACAATCCTATTCTTTTGATCTTGACTGTCTAGAAGCCATTCCGAGCCCTTATCAAACACTAGATTGAAAGACATCCTGGCAGGTGAGTAGTAAAGTGTCTAAAATTAAGCAATGGATTATGTAAACTTACACACAATTACTATGAATCCAAAGAAGATTGTTATAAAAGTCAGTGCATGCTTCCAATAGGACTTCATTGTTTTCTTGAAAAAGAGAAACTACTTTCAGGAAGGGAGATGGAAAGCATTACAACAGTTTTTTGACAAAGTAGGTGGCTCTGAAAAGAGCCGTTTTCAATGTCCAGAGAAAATAGCCTTGGATTACGCCCTCTCCCCGCGGATGCGGCGCGCCAGCTGGATGTCCTTGGGCATGATGGTGACGCGCTTGGCGTGGATGGCGCACAGGTTGGTGTCCTCGAAGAGCCCCACCAGGTAGGCCTCGCACGCCTCCTGCAGCGCCATGACGGCCGAGCTCTGGAAGCGCAGGTCGGTCTTGAAGTCCTGCGCGATCTCGCGCACCAGCCGCTGGAACGGCAGCTTGCGGATCAGCAGCTCGGTGGACTTCTGGTAGCGCCGGATCTCGCGCAGGGCCACCGTGCCGGGCCGGTAGCGGTGCGGCTTCTTGACGCCGCCGGTGGCCGGCGCGCTCTTGCGGGCCGCCTTGGTAGCCAGCTGCTTGCGCGGGGCCTTGCCGCCCGTCGACTTGCGCGCCGTCTGTTTCGTGCGAGCCATGACAACTACACAGAAGAGGAAACTGACTGGAGAGTAGCAAGCAGCTCTTTCTGACCGTATTTATACAGCAGTCTGGTTCGTAGGTCCCGCGCTGTGATCTAATTGGTTCTCAGGTTGCTTTCGCGAGAAATGATTGGATTTCCATTAAGGACTGAATATAGAACCAAAATTCATTTCTTGCTTACATTTATTCCTAGTTTACTTGAAATTGAGTTAAGAAAAACGAGGTTTCATTTAGAGTTGATTCGTGTGTACTTCATTCATTGCTTTTGTTTTGAGAAGGCAAAACCGAACAGATAAAATAATTTTTAGTAAGAATGCAGGCCGCCAGAAAATTTAAAAATCCCGCCCTGGCGTGTGATTGGCCAGGTATCTCTCCTTTGTTCTCTAATTTCTCTCAAACGTTTTAGACTTTCTGACCGTCAGTTTGAGTATAGTGTATATATAATTACGTTGATTTGTATGTAAACTTTACTTGTATACTAAACAGTCTCCAACATGTTGAGATATTTTGGTTTGCATTAGTATCGTTGGCATTCACAGAGCTTATGCCCCTAAATTAGGTCCTGACAGAATTGTAATTTCCTTGGGACTGTTTTTGTGTATTTGCGAACGCTTTATGTAATTTGTTTCATGAATCCGTAATTGTATAGACCTAACATTTTCAATGGAAACGAATACTTTGTGGCAAGAAAGGGAACATTAGTTACTCAATTTTTAAAATAGGAAACTTTAAAAACAGGTTAAATGTAACAAGATTTGCGTGTAATCAAATGGTTAATACTTAATAAACACGTCATCTAGGGTTTTTTAGTATTTCAGCGCTTTCTAGAAAATGTGGGTGGCTCTTAAAAGAGCCTTTGATTTGCGGGAGAGGGATAGCAGGTTTTATAAACATTTCATTTGCCCTTGGCCTTGTGGTGGCTCTCGGTCTTCTTGGGCAGCAGCACGGCCTGGATGTTGGGCAGGACGCCGCCCTGCGCGATGGTCACCCGGCCCAGCAGCTTGTTGAGCTCCTCGTCGTTGCGGATGGCCAGCTGCAGGTGGCGCGGGATGATGCGCGTCTTCTTGTTGTCGCGGGCCGCGTTGCCCGCCAGCTCCAGGATCTCGGCCGTCAGATACTCCAGCACGGCCGCCAGGTACACGGGCGCGCCGGCCCCGACCCGCTCCGAATAGTTGCCTTTGCGGAGCAGGCGGTGCACACGGCCCACTGGGAACTGGAGGCCGGCCCGCGAGGAGCGCGTCTTGGCCTTGGCGCGAGCCTTGCCGCCCTGCTTGCCGCGTCCAGACATAACTGGTTGTATCTGAGCAAAATGCCACAGAAAGAAAGAAAAGAGATGTCCTGAAAGCAGCAAAAAGATGCCAGTTATAGTGCTGGATGGAAGCGGAAAACTCGAGTTGGGATTGGTTAAAGTCATCGTTTGGCGATCCAACCAATAAGAACGGAGAAATGACGCACTCAAATTTACATATTCCCCGTCACTAATTCATTATCAAATCAGATCCGGATATTCTTGCATGCCTTATTTGCATAGATGGCCTATAAAAGAGGAGACTCTGGATGTAGGCGGACATCTTAGGACTTTTTTTGTCTGTGAATTGAGGTGTTAGTAGTCAGGATGCCTGAACCGGCCAAGTCCGCGCCCGCCCCGAAGAAGGGCTCCAAGAAGGCGGTGACCAAGGCTCAGAAGAAGGACGGCAAGAAGCGCAAGCGCAGCCGCAAGGAGAGCTACTCGGTGTACGTGTACAAGGTGCTGAAGCAGGTGCACCCCGACACCGGCATCTCGTCCAAGGCCATGGGCATCATGAACTCGTTCGTCAACGACATCTTCGAGCGCATCGCGGGCGAGGCGTCGCGCCTGGCGCATTACAACAAGCGCTCGACCATCACGTCCAGGGAGATCCAGACGGCCGTGCGCCTGCTGCTGCCCGGGGAGCTGGCCAAGCACGCCGTGTCCGAGGGCACCAAGGCCGTCACCAAGTACACCAGCTCCAAGTAGACTTGCCGAGTAAGCGTCTTGTTACCCCAACCCAAAGGCTCTTTTCAGAGCCACTTCATTTTCATCGAAAGAGTTGTAATATTAAGTACTTAAATTTTTTAGTCAACCTTAGCATACTTTTGTCAGTGGATATGCTTGGAGACTCCTTTCAAGGGAAAAACGACTGATCCCCATGTACTTAGAAAAGTATGGACGTCTTTCTATGCTTAAAAATTTTTTCTGTAGTCTTTTTGTTGTCCGTGTTGCAGAGCCTGGTACTTGGCACACATTCAGTTTTCATTTGGATCTACGGGATGCTGTCGAGGCTGGACAGGAGTTAGGAGTTGCTCCTGTCCTTCTCACCCTACTGCTCTGTCTTGATTCCTGGCAGCAGTAAGCGGTTCTGTGCCCTCCACGCTCTGATTTCTACACTCAGTAATGCTTCCAGTCCTGTCCCTCCTTGCTTGTCAGCCTGAATCCCACCGGGCCTCTTCCATTCCAAATTTATAAATTGTATTAACTTTTAGTTTCTTTTGTGCCCTAAGCCCTGGTTGTGGCTACTGTTGTCTTCAATCTTCTCTGGGATACCTCAGTTTTGGCTTTAAAGTATTGGAAAATCTATGTAGCTTTTAATTAAATTATATTTATAAAAATCAATACTTTTACATTTTCCTGAGAGACCTGTGCCTCTAAGCCTCCATTGACTTAAAGGGCCATGACTACTTTACATTTGAAAGCGTTTATTTATTGCATTTCCTTTCTCCATCAGGCTCTTTGATAATCATATAAAATATTTTCCTTGCTTTCAAGGGACCAACAGTCTCAGGTTTGCCACCATCAGTTCTCCCAGGCAGGGAAAGTATTTATTCCAGGATATAGAAATACATTGAATTTGAGGGCAGCAGTAGTCCTATGGGATATGGGGTTTCCTCTGGTAGCCTCACCAAACCTTTCTTCTTGGCTGACTCTGGACACTTAAGGAAAGCTGAACATAGAAAGCACCAAGAAAAGAGATGAGAGAGGAGATAGTCTATGTAAAAGTACTTACTAGAGTGTTGAGACATCTACTGGAACTGAAGTGTCTTTGAATTCTATCCAGACACCTTTGAAAGAGTCAGAAGACTTTGGTGGGAATGTTCTGCCATGTAAATGAGCTTTGGTTCTCACACCCACTGCGCTTCACTTTATAAAATGAGACTATTACTAAATATTACTAAAGAATAAATTGCTAAAATAAACTATGGACATTTGTGAAAACAAAGGCAATAATTTATAATAAAAACACATTTTAGAGGGATTTACAATTGAGAAGGTTTTTATGAACATTATTAGGTAAAATTTTCCATGTCTTCTATACTTCATATATAATAAATGCAAACTTTTTAAAGTAGAATTATAATCAGAAATAATAATAATAATACAATGAGTGAGGCAACTGTTACTCCATGAAATTAGAGTTGCTGTTCTTAAATCCAGACATACTAAACACCAGGAAAAAAGGAAATGTAAAATGCTGGTTTCAAAACTAGAGACACTTCAACATTATGGGAGCCCACGATATTTAGGAAGAATTTACATGCATGTGTAATAATTCTGATAATATTTATACATTTAAATGTACATATATGTGCAGTTGTAATCTTCACTGAAAACAGAATCAATAATTCTTAAGCTATGGGGGTGTTTTAATTTCCTTTTGCTGGTCTGACAGATTATCACAAATTTAGTGGTTTCCATCAGCACAAATTTATAATTTCCTAATTCTGTAGATCAGCATTTGGGCATGGATGTCACTGAGCTAAAATCAAGGTGTCAGGAATTCTGCGTTCGTCTCTGGGATCTCTGAAAGTAAATCTGTTTCCTTGCCTTTTCCAGCTCCTAGAGGCTATCCTCTTTCCTTGGCTGAGGGCCCCTTTTCTCAATTTTCAAGGCCAGCAATCTCTGGGCAAATCCTCAGGCTGTTAGCTCTCTGGTTCTGTACTCAGGTTCCCTCTCCCCATTTTAAGTACCCCTGTGGTTTACACGGGGTTCACTTGGATAATCCAGGATAATCTCCCTTTAAAAAATCAGGTGATTGGCAATCCTAGTGCCATCTGGAACATTAAGAGACCTCTGTCATGGAACCTAACATACTCACAGACCCTTAGAGGTTAGGAGTTAAAGATAATCGGGATGACATTTCTCTAACTAGCACAGTAGGTCGTAGTGTTTTTAGAATTTGCTAGAAAGCTATATACCTTCTGTTCTACAAACTGGAAGACTATATGGACACACTAACAAGTATACCTTCAGGGTGCCCTTGTATTCCAGGAAGGTCATATGCACCTTGTTTAGATATTTGTTTATTTCTGAGAATACATAGAGCAAAAACTGACTATCATAATGGAAGCTTTCATATACAGCTACCTGGTATTTTTAGATTTCATTCTTTTACATTTCTCTCCTTATTGCTTTTGTTTTGTTTGAAAATGTATGTATTCTTCGTGTATGTTGTTTTGTGTGTGTGTGTGCCCATTTGTGTTGTGTGGGGAGTAGAAAGCTTGCTGTTCATGAAAGAAATTATACAAGAATATAGAATAGTTTTAACTTTTTTCCTCCCTGGGTTGAACCCCTAAAATTACTTCGTATGTGCAACCGTAGCACATAATTCATGTGCGATACCATTCATGGCAGTTTACAACTTCAAGTAAGCTTCTAATTACAAGGAGAAAAGTGTAAACTTTCATCACCATTATTGTATGTCTGCATATGCCAGGGCAGTGGTCGTGTTACAAGAATGACATATTAAATTGTTTTAAAGATTTTATTTATTTACGTATTTGTCAGAGAGAGATAGGGAGAGTACGAGCAGGGTGGAGGGCAGAGGGAGAAGCAGGCTCCCCAATGAGCAGGGACCCCAATGCGGGGCTCGATCCCAGGACCCCTGAGATCATGACCTGAGCCAAAGGCAGAAACTTAACCAACTGAGCCATTCAGGCAGCTCCATATGAATTTTTTTTAATTTAAAAAGAATTTTTGTAAACCAGGACAGAAATTAGCTGATATAAAATCCACCCATGAGGAAAATAACAAATTTAAGGGAGTGGCACCAAAATATCCCTAAAAGGAGTTTCTTTCTTGGACGGCCAGCATTATTACTGCAATGTGGAATTTTGCCAATGGTCTTGCCTTTCATTAAACAAGCCATCGGGAAATTCTCGTTACAATTAAATGACCCCATCTTGGAGTCAGTGATGTTTATTTTTCAATTTTCATGCATTGGCTTGTTCCCACTAGTATTTACAAATTATACTGCCTTAAGCAAATACACATCCAGTAGAAGTGTATAAAGATTAATCTGGAAATAAACCAGTTTCTTCTTACCACAACATACCACTAACAAAAATAGCACTACCAAATTTCTTAAGCCCTCTTGGCTTTTCATAGAACCAATGTGTAAAGGACACTACATCCCAACAGCTTCAGTGAAACATTGTCACCACTTGGGCCAGGCTTGTAGTTAAAACGGGGAGCAGAGACAAGAGAAATCCATCCTACCATTACCTACACTCGTACCTTCCCCTTTCCACTAGTGAAAAGGTATGTGTATTTTAAGGTGCTAGTAACACAGGACTGCAAGCCTCACATTTTCAGCAAAGTAAAGCAAAACCGCTTCAGCAGTTACAGTAACGATCAAAGCCGTTACAACTCACGCTGAAAACCTGGCTGGCTCTTAAAGTGTATTTGGGGTTAAATATGAAGACATGGTGTCAGGATTATTTGGAGCTCCAGCTCCCCGGGCAGCAGCAGGCACACGGCCATCTGGATCTCCCTGGACGTGATGGTCCAGCGCTTGTTGTAATGCGCCAGGCGCGACGCCTCGCCCGCGATGCGCTCGAAGATGTCGTTGACGAACGAGTTCATGATGCCCATGGCCTTGGACGAGATGCCGGTGTCGGGGTGCACCTGCTTCAGCACCTTGTACACGTACACCGAGTAGCTCTCCTTGCGGCTGCGCTTGCGCTTCTTGCCGTCCTTCTTCTGCGCCTTGGTCACCGCCTTCTTGGAGCCCTTCTTCGGGGGATTGGAACAGACTTCTCAGGCTGGGGCA
The DNA here is from genome assembly GCF_023065955.2 of Ursus arctos. Classification (NCBI taxonomy): domain Eukaryota; kingdom Metazoa; phylum Chordata; class Mammalia; order Carnivora; family Ursidae; genus Ursus; species Ursus arctos. The sequence continues at coordinate 2,815,894 of NW_026622997.1, forward strand.
TGATGAACAAAAACTATGATTCTGAGATAAGAATATGTGCCCTGGTTAAAATGTTCATAATATTTATATGGATCCTATGCAAATGAAGTGCTAAAAGAGTTAGACTTTGATTGAATAAATAATCCTAAACTGCAACATAGCATGGATATTACGTGTCTTTAATTCTGTTTTGTAATTGGTTGCAAACTTCAAAACTGTTTTAGCCAATCAAACCACGTAATTTACAATTCGGCTTGTAAGTATAATTGCTTCTCATTTGTTGAAAGGATTAGTACTCCCATTTTTTCCCCCGTTACTAAGCATACTGGTTACAGAGTATTAAGATGTCCGGACGCGGCAAGCAGGGCGGCAAGGCTCGCGCCAAGGCCAAGACGCGCTCCTCGCGTGCCGGCCTCCAGTTCCCGGTGGGCCGTGTGCACCGCCTGCTCCGCAAAGGCAACTATTCGGAGCGGGTCGGGGCCGGCGCGCCCGTGTACCTGGCGGCCGTGCTGGAGTATCTGACGGCCGAGATCCTGGAGCTGGCGGGCAACGCGGCCCGCGACAACAAGAAGACGCGCATCATCCCGCGCCACCTGCAGCTGGCCATCCGCAACGACGAGGAGCTCAACAAGCTGCTGGGCCGGGTGACCATCGCGCAGGGCGGCGTCCTGCCCAACATCCAGGCCGTGCTGCTGCCCAAGAAGACCGAGAGCCACCACAAGGCCAAGGGGAAGTAAGGTGGAAAAATAAAATCTTAATTCGTTGAGGGGTCCATTTTAACCAAAGGCTCTTTTCAGAGCCAACCTCCATAGTCATTGAAAGGGCTTACATTTTCTTTATTAATTGTAGGTAATTGAAAACGCCCCGCAGGGTCGCTCGTCAATGCAGGAATAGATGTCAGTACTTCCAACACCTCAGAAAGGAGAAAGTAAGCATTTGGTTTAGAGCTAGAATAAAAATAAAAGTTGCCACCTGAAAATTATGACGCTATGGAAAGGTTTTGTCACGTGGTAAAGTATATCAATACCGGAATCCCTCAGGCCTATAAGGCATCCCTAACCTAATGGGAATGGTAATGCTTGGTTTATATTGAAAGTTTAGATCCAAACCTAGTTAGTGGTCTGCCGATCAGTAAAACTATACCTTAATTAATATGTCCTGTTGAACAGTTGCTTTGCATCTTAGTGGGTAAAATCATCCTCAAGTCATACTTAAAACAACAACAACAACAACAAATATCCAACTGAGTGGGCTGGGGCCTAATCAGTTGGAAACTGGAATACAATACTATATGCCCTTGATTTTGTTGTCGTTTATACAGAGCTTCCTAACTCGGGGTTCAGTATGACTTTAAAAAGATACAGTTATCTTTTATTTATTTGACAGAGATAGAGACAGCCAGCCAGAGAGGGAACACAGCAGGGGAGTGGGAGAGGAAGAAGCAGGCTCATAGCAGAGGAGCCTGATGTGGGGCTCGATCCCATAACGCCAGGATCACGCCCTGAGCCGAAGGCAGACGCTTAACCGCTGTGCCACCCAGGCACCCCTATCTTTTTGTACAATTTACAACTTTGGGTATCTTTTAAGAGCCTTTTATACAAACTTCCATTAGTGTGGAGTAAGTATGTATTTAATAAAATTGTAGTAATAAGTATGAAATTAACTCAGGGGTAATGGTACATTTAGGAGTTGTACAAAAATATATTTAAAAATCAGAGTTTGGGGGCGCCTGGGTGGTGCAGTAGTTAAGCGTCTGCCTTCGGCTCAGGGCGTGATCCCAGAGTTCCGGAATCGGAATCGAGTCCCACATCGGGCTTCTCTGCTGGGTGCCTGCTTCTTTCTCCCCCACTCCCCTGTTGTGTTCCCTCTCTCGCTGGCTGTCTCTCTCTCTGTCAAATAAATAAATAAAATCTTTAAAAAAATAAAAAAATAAAAATCATAGTTTGAATGAAGACATCAAGAAATAGACCTGATATAAGCCTTCTTACTCTTGAACAAGGGTAAAATATTAGTTTGCCAATTAAATCTAGAGGGCGAGTTTTCAAAACCATCTACAGAAATCCAGTTTCAGGGACCGAACCTTAAATTTTTATTCAGCCAACAAGATATATCATTGGAGTAATTGGTATTAAATGCTGCCAGAGAACATTGCAAATAAACAGGTGAGGTAAATAAGAGATCACTGTAATTAAGGTTGAGGAGAGAAAGTTGGAAACACCAGCAGTTAAAGTAGTGAATTGGAGGAAGATGTTAATTTTTTTTTTTTTCGTGGAAGACATTAATTTTTGGCCTAAATATACTGGAGGTCATGTGATTCAGGGAGTGAATGTCACTACCAATATCTTCACTCGGATCCCTAGGACGCAGATGTGTGTCCAATCAGAATGGGACTCTATATCTAGGAGTAGAGCGTGGTATGGTTTCATTGTTCCGTCAGCTGCCTGTTAATTTTGGGATGGCTCGCCCAAAGCAGAAGGTCCTCAAGTCCATGGTGCCGCGCGCCAACAGCTCCCCACGCAAGGCCCCCCGCGGCACGGCCCCGCGCAAGCAGCTGGCCACCAAGGCGGCCCGCAAGAGCGCGCCGGCCACCGGCGGCGTCAAGAAGCCGCACCGCTACCGGCCCGGCACGGTGGCCCTGCGCGAGATCCGGCGCTACCAGAAGTCCACCGAGCTGCTGATCCGCAAGCTGCCGTTCCAGCGGCTGGTGCGCGAGATCGCGCAGGACTTCAAGACCGACCTGCGCTTCCAGAGCTCGGCCGTCATGGCGCTGCAGGAGGCGTGCGAGGCCTACCTGGTGGGGCTCTTCGAGGACACCAACCTGTGCGCCATCCACGCCAAGCGCGTCACCATCATGCCCAAGGACATCCAGCTGGCACGCCACATCCGCGGGGAGAGGGCGTCGGAAATTCTTTTAAGCCAGGGCTGACAGCCTTTGAACCTTATGCTCAAAGGCTCTTTTCAGAGCCACGCACGATTGCCGTGTACTTGTTTTTGGTTTTTGAAATTGTGGAAGATACTGGAGAAACCAAGGGCTACCATGTTCTTTCGTAAGGTTAATTGTGTGGCTCTGAAAAGAGCCGTGTAGTGTTCTCAACTAGCCAAAGTCTTCCTTCTTGGCGGCCACCTTCTTGGGCTTAGCTGCCTTCGCCTTCTTCGGGCTCTTGGCCACTTTCTTAGGACAGCCGCCACCACGGGCTTCTTGGCCTTCTTGGGGGTCTTCTTGAGGAAAGGAAACAAATTAAAATTTCCTGCGGAGGAATCACACTAATTTTATTCTATAGCGAAGTGGGACACCTCATGCTTTGACTTCTTCATGTTTTCTTCTTCCAGTCGTTATCACGTTAGTGTCAGCTTTTTTCAAAAGCCCCTGACACTCCGAGAGATTCACAGGTCAGAGAGACAACTTCTTGATTTTCGTTTAAAATATAAATTCTTCCCTCCGTGCTTTCAGTAGCTGGCTCTCCAGGGGTATTCTACACATTCTTGGCTTCTCACACATCCAACAACGGCGTAGTTCTCATGGAGATTTCCCCGGAAAATCTGTTTCATATGAAGAGAAATAACACAGGCTCTTTCCCTATTTCTCTACAAGAATGATAGTAAAGGGTGCTTGAAATAACAGCTAATTCTGACAGGATCAGTCATTATTTTGTCTGAAAAACCTTTATCATAGCTTTTAGTGACAATTCGCAGGGTCAGTTTGGGGGTTTCAGGCGTTCAAGGTTGTCCAGGAAAATGAGGAATGCAGCAATGTGTAATCCTTGTGACATGGTTGTCAGTCCTGTAAACGTAGATGGTGACAGAGGAGATCCAGAAGGGATATAAAAAAGAGTTGGACCCCTTTATTTGTTTTTAAAAATCTTTTATTTACATTGATTTAATTGGGGAGGTCAGTAATTAAAATATTCATAAGCTCTGTGGTACAGAAATGTGTCATGCCTGGGGAAGATAAACTTTGGTAACCTATTAAAGCAACAGAAGGAAAGGATATACACACACAACCCGCACAACCTTACACATGCACATATTTACAGAATTCGCGTGGGGGAAGGGCGATTTTTGAAAAGCATGTCTTATATTTGCTACTACATTTCTTATTTGTGCAAGGAGATTTGGTTGTAAGAAACTCAGTATAACATATTCTTAATGTTGGATAAGGAATACATTTATAGTAGAAAGTGATTAAATTTTTATTTTCATCACTTCAAATTCTTTCTCTTTAACATAGTATGTTTATTTTGAGACATGTAGCAATCCGTGTTCCGCTATGATGGTGAAAGAAAGAAATGCTGGGAATACACAGAGCAAAGCCCAAGAGGTGAGGGTTTCACCCTCCTTTCTGATCCCCTCAAAATCAAGAAATGACTGATTACCGCCTTCAGCCCATCCAACTGGAACATGAGAATTAGTCTAACAGTTAAATATTAACGTGATACAGATGGCTGAGATGAGATGAGCAATCCACTCAGTATAAATCCTTCTTACTTTGTGTATTCCCTTGTTACGGAGTTTATGTATTCCTAATCCTCTTAACGTGCTTTTGACTCATTGTAGTTGGTTTTGAAGCTCGCCTGAAGATTATTCATTGATAGCAACGAGGAGTATGAATTACAGCGAGGCTGAGCCAAAGAAGGCTGTGACAGTAGTCAGTCCACATAAGAAACAGAAGAGCCAGAATGACAACCATGGTGGGGGAAATAAAAGAGGTGCAGTCCCAGGAGAGAAGAGCTGTCTCTAGTCCGTGTCAATGCAGGGAGTCTCCAAGGTACTGCCCCAGTCACCTTCATGGGCTCTGAGTTTCCTTGATGTGGCTAACTTCCTGGTCTCTCCCTTCAGGTCTGTACTCTCGCTTAACCATCAAACTTGTATTTCTGGGCGCTTCTGGATGTTTGCTATGTATCACCATACACTAGACTACACTCTCTCTATAATCGCTACATAACTAACCTCACCGTGTAGTTTCCAATCGAAAGATATCATTCAACTTGACATGATCGTCAATTGTACATACAAAACCCCCAGTCTTTTTATTACTTGAGCCATAGCTGAGTTGTTTGGGACTGTTTAGTCCATTGAAGGTCCAGAGCAACTACAACAGAAGTAGCCAGCTCCCGTGACTACCGCTGGGCTCGGAGCAGTCCGACTAGGTCTCTCCTTAGACAGTCTCGATCCTCACAACAATATATATGGTGGATGCATGTTTCAGCGACCATATTCCTATTAGAAATCGTAGATGGATGCTTATGGGGTTTTGGTCCCCTTCACATGTTGGAGAAGGAGAGAGAGAGAACATGCGTTGACGGGAGAGGCAGAGGGAGAGGGAGAAGAAGACTCTCTGCTGAGCAAGGAGCTTGACGTGGGGCTTGATGCACGACCCTGAGATCATGATCTGAGCTGAAGGTAGGCGGGCCACCCAGGTGCCCCACACATCTAGAGATTATTTGGGTTATAACATATTATGTAGAGGTTATATGTCCTCAAGCTAGGAAATATCTCTACATTGTAAAAATAGGAGACAGGTCTTAATCCCTTTAAAAATTTCTCTTTTCTGAAGGGAAAAGTGAAAACTCAGACATACTATTTCTTCAAGATAAAGTGTTGAGAGGGAGAGGAAATAACTCTTGCCTTTGCTAAGTGTACAAAATCATTGCCATTTACCTTTACATCCGTCCATCAGATTATTGTTACTAACATATGGTTTTCATGTCAACATTCATGGCATGTCCCAATGCTCCTCTGTGCACATTTTTGTCTTTTGTTCCCCCCTCCAAATTTGCTGTATGTGATTGGGTGGATATAAATTAATGAACAAACACTTAAGCAAGATACATGTAACAATTTAACAGAATCTGATAATCCTTAATTTTTCTCAAATTCATCTTTAAGTCTTTCCATCATGGGGCCCATAATAAAACTAACCAACAGATTGGTAGTACAGTCTATGTCGAATCTTTAGGAAGTATTTATGACAGATAGATTTAAGAAATCTAGTGAATTCCTCCAGAATGCGATTACGAGGAACCATCCAGATACTCGTGTTTTGTACGTAGAAAAGTGATAGAGTCAAAATTCAACTCAATATAAATTAAGAAATGTTTCTGATTTGTTAGATTGACATTGCTTCTCCTTTTGCTTATGATTCTTAGCTGTAATATCACTGAGCTGAACAAATAAGTCATGTTTGAGTCCATAAGGAAAAATAAACACATGGGAAATGGACAAAACATTACAGACTACATCTTTGCTAGACCATCTCTATCTCTAACACTTCAGAAGCTTAGAGGTTCAGACTGCTCTTACATTAACTGCAAGAAAAAAAATAAAGGAGACATTCCCTCTTTGAGATCACAGCTATGTAGTCATGTGGTTAAACAAATTCTGCTTTTGTGTGCAAAACATGAAATATGTTTCTCTTAATTCTCCCTGCTTAGACTTGTCAGTCAGCCAGCAGGCCTTTCTTTCCAGGGAACAGAGACAGAGATGTGTTTTATATAACTTCAATAACCTCCCTGCTACAATAATAAGAGATACAGTCAGTATACTTTTAGTACGGTTCCAGACGATAAGGGAAGGAGGTCGCGAGAAGGAATAAATCAGAACTATTACAACTGAGCAACTTTTCTCAGTTGTACCGTGGTGCCACTTTCATTTTACATAAGCATGATGGCATAATTCAAGCTCAATAAATCAGAAATCTTAACATTTAAAATTTACATTGACTTTTTAAAAAAGTGATAGGGCTTTTTAAAATAACAGTAAAATAATCATGCAAACCAAACAAAAATACAGCTCAGTTTCATTCGCTAATTATAAATTTTGATTAGTATACTGGAATTGAAAATAAAAAGAAACCATTAACATCAAGGCATATAATTTGGTATGAACAAATAACATCCATATTTATAAACAAAACTATGGTTTAGAAATATGTAAGAAACCAAAATAAATCAGAAGTATAAGATACACAATGGACTATCCAATGAATGCAGACACATTTTCTTTCTTTTTTTGTTTTTTTTTTTTGCATTTACCTTTTTAAAAAAATTTAAATTCAATTCATTAACATACAAAGTATTATTTGTTTCATGGGTACAGGTCTGTGATTCATCGGTCTTATATAACACCCAGTGCTCATTACATCACGTGCCCTCCCCAATGTCCATCACCTAGTTACCCCATCACTCTACCCCCTCCCCTCCAGCAACCCTCAGTTTGTTTCCTATGATTAAGAGTCTCTTGCGGTTTGTAAAATTTACCTTGACTTTTAATTATTACCATATTAGGAAACAAAATAATTAGATAAAACACATAGGAAAGGGCAATAGTAAACCCTACTTTACTAGAGTTGATTTCTTGACATTAACTCAGTTTTTATAGAAAAGGGATACTGTGTTTCAGTTTGCTTACAAACTAGATCACTATGAATTCTGCATTTCCTAATACAAACACATATACCACTTATAACAGGTTATAAATAAACTGGTTTTCAAGCATAGAGTCAGCCCCAACGATACTAATACACTATTTAAAAAGACCTAAGACAATGAATTCCATTTCCAAGGGACAAAAAGAACTGTGCAAACAAACTTACTTTTTCTGTGTATGCCAGTGTTATAAAATGTACCTTTTAATAAAACCTTGACCCAAATGCCAGCAGCTTCAGAAAAAAATTTGGGTGGAGGGCGGAAGAGAGTTATTTCATTTGGGAAAAACAACCACTATCTTTTTCCTAATCTTCAACACACACACAATGAAAACATATAGAGCTGCGGTAACACTTTATGCAATTCCTATGCACTGAAGTATAACAACAGCTAAATACAATTATATTTTTAAACACCGAGTCAAGGCTTTACATAAAAATGCCATCCTACTTTCCCCACTAAGTTTCTAAAATATCGTGTATTTTCTTCCCCAACATCTGCAGCCATTCAGGAATTTGTAGGAAACTTCTATGCATGATCTTAATTCCTAATCCCTGGCTCTTTGGGCTCAGTGACAAAAGATCAAAACCACCAAAAATGGTGGTTCACTTGAAGGCAGACCAGAGACCCTGGTTCAGTTAGTCTCCTAGGACAAAGGCAGTGCTGTGTCTCCTGGCTCCATGGGAGGGGGCACGTGAAGGATCTCAGCAATCAGTCACCCATTCAGTCCAGGTGATAGATGTGCATGCATGGCAGAAATCGAATCGGGTCCGCATAACCAGTTCATCATACAGATAACACTCTCCCGGATCTTTTCTTCTGATCAATCCCTTCCAGGGTCATAAACTCCTTCAGGCACATTTGTATCAGGCCTATTCTTTGAGCTATGCTAATGTGCCGCTCTGCAGTCAGCAGCTGCTAGGCTAGGGGGGCTAGGTTTTGGATGATAGACCGGAGCAGGAGCTGGTTCCTGATGTGGGCGCCGCGGGTCCCGATCCCGCTGCATCCCCTCGGTCGGACTCAGATTCCTGAAGCGGGGAGATGTCATCTGGAGTACGGGATTGGAAGCAGTTCCCCAAAATCTGGGGCTAGGATGCGTGATCTGTGCACTGTTCTGACAGTCTTCCCTCTCTGCACATTTTCAAAACCCAGAGTCTTTCAAGATCTGAAGATCCCAAAGAAGGGTTCTTGATCATTTCAGGTCATGGACTTCCTTGTATATCTGATGAAGCTTATGGCCCCTTCCCAGGACAATGCTTTCAAGTACTGAAGAGAATATACATAGGATTCCATAGGAAAAGAATTATATTACAATATCATTATCAAATTTATCAAAACCCCAACCTGTTGATGTGTTAACAGATGTGTTTCTGTATTAATCCATTAGTCACAAGATTGCCCTTGTGAGCAAGAATTGCCACAGTGTAGAAGGAATGACGGGTGTAAATGGGTTGGAAACACCGAGAGCTTCAGCTGCTGGTGACATGCCCTCAACACAGGTCCGGCCCATCCCGCTGTTTGCTGCCTGTATTCACAATTGCAGGAAATGCTGAGGTTCAGTTGGGGGATAGTACAGATAAAAATGGAATTTTTCTTCTATACAAGTTCCTAGATGCCCTGCATCCTGTCACTGTATCCGAGGGTAAGAACCCCAATCTGGCATTTGTCCCCGTGCAACATAAACTCGGAAAACAGCTTTGAGGAGCTAGGTCCTCCTCACAGACCCTGGAGGAGAAGCCAAGTCTCTGCACTTCAACTGGAACTCCTCAAAGGAATTGGTGATGAATTCAATCTTTCAGTGTTTATTATTTTAAGGAGCTCTGGAAAGAAAGTTGTAGCCAAGTAGGATGCTCTGTTAGGCTCACCACTTTACAGGGGTGAATACGGAGGGGGGAAGCGGAAAGCATCCACGACAATATATCATAATAATGTTGAATGAGTGCTTATTTGCAGAGAGTAAAGACTTGACATGGATTATCCCTTTTAAACTTCAGTGCTCTGTAATTTAGACTTTCTTACACAGTTGCAAAGAAAAAAAAACCGAGCGCAGACTGCCCAAGGTGCCACAGCTCGCGGGGCAGCAGGCTGTCTCCAGAGCTTGGATGCCCATGGGCCGGAGCATAGAATGTGGTGGCGGAAACCGCGCTAGCTGTCAGCTCTGCATAACTAAGTACACACTCAAACCACAAACTCGGGCCTGAGCAGAACAAGGCCCTCATCACGTTGGGATGCACACATTTACAAACCTTCAGCACAAACTTCGGTGATGTTGCCCCTGATTTGACTTTGAAAGGTGTAACGTTCTGCTTAGTTCCCGCGTAGGGCTCTCCAGCTGCATCCCGGCGAGCCTGCCTTAGTGAAGGAGGCATCTGTCAATGGATAAGACAAACAGAAACTTAGCAATCCGGCTCTGAGGAGCTTCAAACTTCTAGGGGCAACAGCGAGCAGCAACTAAACACTTCTGGCTTAGTCTGGGAAACGTGAAGGACAAGTATGCGGCGTCTCTGTGGGAAGCGTGTGCGTTGGTGCCCGGCACAGCGGCTGCAAGTGTTGCGGGCACACGCGTACACTGATAACTATATAGGAGAGGATTTGTTGACCTACACCCCCGCCCCCACCCCGGCCAGACTCTGGCTTCAGGGGCCCCGCCTGCCGGGTCTGCACAGCATGGAGCAAAGGAGAAGGAGGCGATGGGCGGGAACTGCGTGTGGTTTCCGCCCCTGCGCTTGCGGTTTTCAAACAGGTCCGTCACGTTGCTATAAAAGGGCTGAGCGGAGGGGCGGCCTGTGGTTTTTGTCACATTTGGAAGGTTTTTCATCACCATGTCAGGCCGCGGCAAGGGCGGGAAGGGCCTGGGCAAGGGAGGCGCCAAGCGCCACCGTAAGGTGCTGCGCGACAACATCCAGGGCATCACGAAGCCCGCCATCCGGCGGCTGGCCCGGCGCGGCGGCGTCAAGCGCATCTCCGGCCTCATCTACGAGGAGACCCGCGGGGTGCTCAAGGTGTTCCTGGAGAACGTGATCCGGGACGCCGTCACCTACACGGAGCACGCCAAGCGCAAGACGGTGACGGCCATGGACGTGGTCTACGCGCTCAAGCGCCAGGGCCGCACCCTCTATGGCTTCGGGGGCTGAGCACGCTCCCCCCCCCCCCCCCAGCGGAACGCTTTGTTAATCAACCAAAGGCCCTTTTCAGGGCCACTCATTTAGTCGCTGGAAAGAGTTGCTCGCTTTTCAGTGTCGTTAATTTTCATCTTATTTCGGCTTTGGTGTTGCTTCTGTTTTTTATTTACATGTCATTTTGTTTTTTGTGGACTTGTTCTTGTCTCAGTTAACTGCCCCGCGTCTTCAAATTTAATGCTTTACGCGGATTAGTTTCATGTTTGATGTCCTCAACCGCTTTACACCCGGAGCTTTTAAACTAAAAGTGCAGAAAGGACTTAATGTACTTGTGATATGTCAGTATAAAGGTTATATTTTAACAAGTGTCTTGGCTTATTGTCTCAATCTTAGACGTAGGTTACTTTCAGTTACACAGAGGGTTCTCTTGTCTGCCTGCAGCACATCCTGACCGACCTTTCAAATGCAGGACTTCAGGATTCAAATCAGTCCTCTGCGTGTCAGCAGTGAGAGAAGTTAAAGTAGCAGAACTCCAGTGGGTACAGCTCGTTCTTGTAAACACTGCAGAGATGCCAGGTTAGGACCTTATCCTTCGGTGTCATTCTAACGTGTTTGATTTTGTGAAGTGTAGGGGTTCATTGCGGTGTAGACTAGCCTTTTTTCATAAAGATTTGTTCACTTGAACATAGTAAAGGCAGAGCTATGCAGGTGGCTTTCATGTCCTGGCTTTGGCAGCAGAGGGAAGAATGTAGTTAAGATCAACAGGAAGTCAGCAGAAGTCACTCCCAGGTTTGGGCTTTAAAACCTTCTTCCCTCTTCCCACCAGACAGAAGGTGATCTTGTTTGATCTAGCAGGGACAGCAGGTCTAGGGGACAGCAGAACGATGATTGAAGGACAGTGTCCTCCTTGGTCAGGAGGAGCAAAGTTGCCCCCTCAGAGCTGGATTAATCACAGTGGATCCGTCCTGTGTGACTCGAATAGCTGTCCTTGAAGTTAAAGCTTGAAAGTCCAAACTGACTCAATGTCACATGATTTGGGAGCAAATAAAAACAGTGAGTAGTTTTCTTTCAGCCTGATTCAGGTAGAAGTCCATGAATTTTCCTTCAGGCTCACTGAACCTGTCTTCCATCACCAGTCTCTGTAAGTTCTAAGTACGTAGTAGTCTATGTCATTGAGTGAATCATAGATCGAGTTTACAAGTTCCCAGTCTCCCCTCAGAGATTAAAAAAAGAGACTGGAAACCTTGTACAGAGGGATGCTTAGTCTTTGTGTTGTCTTTGGTCAGGTCACTTAACCTCTTTGTGTCTGTTTTCCCATCTGTAAAATGGGACAACTTATGGGTTTAAGGTGAATAAAATCAAAGCATTTTGTCCCATGCATGGCACATGGTAAACGCTGTTTTCTCTTTTATTATTATTGCTGTTACTATTATTGTTATTTCTCATGAAATTAGAGAGGCCCAGACAAAAAGACGGGGACTATTAAACCACGAAGAGGTACTCTTAATGTACTGAACTGTCATTTTCTATCGTTGTCCTCTGTGGCAAATCACTGACCACTTTTCCCTCATAGGCAATGTGAGGATATGTTACTATTTTTGTGACAGTGAGACAATGGAGGATAACTAATGTGACTGTAGTATGAGTTTACATGTATCCCTGAGAAGTTGCAAGTGAATTAATGAACTTTTGTGGATGCAATCATAAAAACTCGATTCCAGATTATTTAAACAAAGTAAAAAATTCTCTTGAAAGAGACATTCTCCTACCATCCTGACGAAATTGCTGAGCAGGCAGGACTTTCCGATCTGTTGCTTTTCCTAGTTTCTAGGAAAGCAAATCTAAGGGGTGCCGCTGGGGAGCTCCTGGCATCAGTCACACATGATGACCCAAGACAGAGGGGAATATAGTGGGGACACTTCCAGCTCAGGTAAGAGGAATACTTCTGAAGCTGTCCCCAAAACCTGGGTTACTCTTTATTACCTATAATCAGAGTTTCCAGTGAGATCCATTTACCATCTGCAAAGGTCATCGTCTGTGCTCTCAGCAGCCAACACAGCAGGCTGGCTGCCTCCTCCTTCCTGAAACACTATTTCTTGACCTCGGTGACTCTCCTCCCCTGGTTTTCTTCCTCACCATTCGGCTGTCTCCTTTCTCTCTCTAAAGTTTGGAGTGCTTCCTTATTCTCTCCATGGGTAAATGCCAGTTTCAATGTGTGCCAACAACCGTAAAATTTCTATTTCCAAACTCTCCACAATGTCTGTGTTCAATCCTCAAGCTGTTCTGATTTCCAGACTCCAGGGGCAACAATGCACTTGACCCTCCAGTGGAATGCTTCAGGGGATTTAAATATTGTCATGCCCCAGTCCCTGAAACCTCAACCTGTCCTATAATTCTGGATCATTCATCCAAGAATTTCACCAGCTCTGTAGGGTGTGGGTAAGCATACAACCTGGAGACACACTGTCGGCTCTAACCCCTGCCCCACACCTTGCTCATCCCTAGTCAACCAGAAGGAGAGAATAGCTGTGTCTAGATACTGTGGATGTTCAGAGGACGAAGTGAGCTAACATTTGGAAAGAGTTTGGCAGTCTCTTAAACACACGTAAAGTGCCCAATAACTGTCAGCTACATGTTTCTTCACCCATGAAACCTGGTTCATCAATAGTCTTTGCGCTTTCTCCTCCCATAGCACGTGTAGTAATTTCACCAGGGTTATTGCACTAACGTTTCCATCCTTTCTTCTGCTTGTTTTTACCTTTAATCCCATAAATACCATTTTCCACACAGCAGCTTGGGTGCTTTCAAACTCTAAGAGTTTCTCAGGGCACAATAAAAATCTGGGTGCCTTCTTTGGCCCACAAGGTCTGACATGAAAATAAACAAATAAAAAAAGAAAGCCAAGTTCCCAGATTTCCCCCAGAGCTAATGAAACAAACTCTGGGAGTGGGGCCAGCAATCTGTCCTCTAAGAAGCCTCCAGGTGATTTTGATGGGCCATCAAGGTTAGAAGCACTGCTCTGTATCCTCAGGACATAATTCCGTGCTGGCACTCCGGTGTGAATGAACCAAATGGTTGTTCCTTCTTTCGGCCTAGAAGGCCTTTGTATCAGACAGTGCCATTTCCCCTCCTTCCTAACACAGCCTCAGTTTTGTTCTGGTCTCCCCCTCCTCACTGCCTTGTGCTCCAGGGAAGACAGAGTGTCTCTGTAGTATCAGGGATCAGGTCCTGATTCAACCACACTAGTCCTGAAGGTCCCAGACAGGTAGTGATGATTGGTTTGGGGCTGGGAATACAGCCAGTTCTTTGTGGCTGCGAGAGTCTAACAGTGCAGATCTGCTGCCCCAATAATGTTTTGATTGAGCTGAAAAGTGAGTCGTTGATTGAAAAAACTGTGTGCATGTGCCCGTGTGTGTGCGTGCTGGGGACAAAGGTGGAATCAGGGGCATTTCAGGAAGAGAATATTTGCAAAGGCCTGGAGGCTGGAGAGGTCTCAGGGAATTCCAGAAAGTGTGAAAAAGCAAAACATGAAAAAACAAACAAACAAAAAAAACAAAAAACAAAAAACCACATTGGAGAAACAAAAAAGAAGAGAAAAACAATCCTGTGAGTTTTGGTTTGGGTTTTAGGTGAGGGGTAGGCTAGAGGGCTTGATTTCTGATTTCGTGCAGTAGGGGGATCACTGAAAGGCACTGCGAGGAACGGCACAGAATCAGGTATGCTTTCTCACACAACTACCCTCTGGAATGAAAAGTACATTCACTATGGACAGAGGAGTTTTCGGATCATCTCAAACTGAAATCAAGATGATCAGAAAAAGTTGAAGTGTAGTTGTAATTTGGCAGCCTAAGTGCAAATTCTTGTTTCTTTGTGCTGATTTTGCCTTTTTGAGAGAATAAAGGGAGACCAGACAGACTGGCTGGGAAGGCTGGCTGGGAGTGTCTGGAGGACAGGTTAGCTATTCCTGGGTGCATTTGGTATTTCTGTTTACAGGTGAGGTGCTGGCAGTCAATCTTTCTCACTGAAATTCCAGAAGGAAGGTTGTAATGTCACAATGCCTGGAGAAATGAGGGAAGGAGACACATCCTGCTTTTAATTTTCAGGGCTTAGGCCCTTTGGCATCACCTGATCCGAAGCCAAGCCTTCCAGACTTTGGTGTCCAGCATCTGAATGTTAAAAGGCATGGCCCGAGTCCACATTTTTAGCTCTCCACCCGCTGACCGTCCTGGGTCCCTGTCTTTTTCTCCCGGACCTCCCCACCCACAGCTGCTCAGCGGAGCTGGGAAACCAGAGCTGGAGACAGGACAGGTGGACGGCTTGGAAGGGAACTCGCAAGTGACAGGAAAGGACGGACTGGGGGCCGCTGAGCCAGCCAGCCCTTATTCTGGGGCTGCACTAGGGAGGAGGAGACTGTGGCGGGTCATCGGGGAGTCGGGAAGGAGAGTGGGAGACGAATGCATTCTTCTCCACGACACCCTAAAAATCAAATGTAATGACGATCGCCTTTTCAGGGCAGCTTAAGAAGGAAAGCGGCGAAGCCCGACTAAAAACTGGTAAGCACCTTAGTGTCCTTCCTGGAGAGCTGCAGCCGCCCACCGCCCACTTTAAAGACCTATAACACGCTCAGCCAGGACTGAAAAGTCCCGGGGAGCAGGCGGGGGAGGGAAAAGCGAGGATCCCGGGCCACACAAAGAACCCGGGGCGCGAGCCTGGCAGCACCGGAACAGGAAGTCCCGCCTTCCGACGGCGGGTTTTTCAAATGTCATTGAGGCTGCGAACACCCTGCAGGGTGACACTTGAAAAAAGCGGAGGCCGGAGGCCCCCTGGCCGTTTTAGGAGCTTCGAAACGCGGCGCCAGCAGCCACCGCGCCCGGGTACTGTTAAGAAGCCGATCATCAGCTCCACGGGCTGTGGAGTAAGCGCTAGCCGTTTCGGTGCGCGCTGGTTTACGCAGCCGGGGCCCTCTGTACATACAAGCGACAGCTTTCACAGCCACAGGCAGCGAGCCCATCCCCCGACAACGGGTGACAGGCGATCATGTGAAGTTGTTCCCATTGACCCAAGCGAACGTAAACTAAGACTACAGCGCATGCCAGTGCGCAGCTCTGCTGGTGAAAATATGTGGCTCTGAAAAGAGCCTTTGGGGTTGATTGTGCCTCGGAGCGCACTCACTTGGAGCTGGTGTACTTGGTGACGGCCTTGGTGCCCTCGGACACGGCGTGCTTGGCCAGCTCCCCGGGCAGCAGCAGGCGCACGGCCGTCTGGATCTCCCTGGACGTGATGGTCGAGCGCTTGTTGTAATGCGCCAGGCGCGACGCCTCGCCCGCGATGCGCTCGAAGATGTCGTTGACGAACGAGTTCATGATGCCCATGGCCTTGGACGAGATGCCGGTGTCGGGGTGCACCTGCTTCAGCACCTTGTACACGTACACCGAGTAGCTCTCCTTGCGGCTGCGCTTGCGCTTCTTGCCGTCCTTCTTCTGCGCCTTGGTCACCGCCTTCTTGGAGCCCTTTTTCGGGGCGGGCGCGGACTTTGCTGGTTCAGGCATCCTGACTCCGCTTTTTCTGACAGAACAGAAAATGGAGTCAGCGTCAGGATCCTGCCTATTTGTAGCCAACGTTATGCAAATGAGGGATGCGTTTAGCGACCGTTGATTCGTCGACTAGTGGTGCGGCCTCCAGGCTAATGATTGGCTCGAGTTCTACTCTCCCATTGGTTATGTCCTGAGAGTCCTTTTCCCCAGTTTAGCCTGGCTTATTTATTCTAGTAAGGTTTTTATTATAAGAAATTCTGATTAGTATTGCAATGCAGATTAATTGGTGGATTAGTTTCGAATGTTAGAAATTCCTCTCTCTTGTGTTTGGAATGCCAGGAAGGTAACGTAGTGTGTAACATGTTCAGATTATTTCATAGTGTTGGTTCAAGACCCGCCTCTGCCCTCCAATATGTCTCTTTGGCATGTGGGTTATTTTGACCTGAAGGCCCGTGAGACCCTGCAGACTTGAGAAATTTTTTCCCCTTACTTATCCGTAGACAAGGACCTAAATGCCGTGGGGGGGGGGGTCTTTCCCAAATAAGGGTTATTATGGAGATAAGTTTTATCTGAGTGACCCATCTCTATGGTAGAGCAAAGAACTAATTACCAAAGCCTGTTCATTCCTTTTCTTGAAATCCCAAACTCCTACCTCCTTTCCCCTAGTTCAGAATGACGTAAATATATATCCCTCATTTTGCTTGTCTTGGGAAGTTCCATGTGTTTGCGGATTCCGTATACGTACAGTGTAAAGTTGGTTTTCTCTCTTTAATTTTTTCATGTCAATTTGATTCTAGCTTCAAGGAGCTCGGAGGGGCCAGGAATGCTTGCTCCCCCAGAGCTGGCATAGTTGGCAGGATAATTTAACTCATTGGGTACCGCTTGCCCCAGACACTGCAGCAGCATAGAGATCCTTAGGACATCTGCCACATAGCTGGCAGCAGGCAAGATTTACCATTTCAGCCTCTTCAGTCTCTGTCTGTGGAGTCTGATGGAGCAAGGGTAGGTAAGAGTTCTTTTCCCTCTTTCTAAATTTGGATTAGCAGGAGAAAATATTTGTGGAACTAGTTCCTTGGGCTAAGTGACTCTGCTTCATGTACTCTGGTAACTTACTGATCCTTTTCCTCCCAGAGATGGTCTCTGTTTTCCTTTGTCTGTGTCTTTCATATTTTTTTGTGGCCTGTTGTTAAGGGACTTCTTGGAAGCCAATGCCCCACAATTTGTGGGCATGGTTTGAGCCCTTGAAAGCTGTTAGAGTGCTGGCTAGCTCACGAAGTCTCCCACGGTAGGATAAGTTGGTCATGGAAAGGGTTATTTATATTGACATTTGGTCACCCCCAACGTCAAGTAATCTTCTGTAAGCATACTGTAAAACTACACACAGTCCCAACCCCACAACAATACCTTCTAGGTATTAGTGTGGCTCCAGGAGACCCAAGGCTTAGATCTGTTAATATTTTCCTTCTGTCTTGTTCTACGTCCTAAGAGCTTGGCTTTTGGCCAACATGAAAATTTACTTTGGTCTCCAATGTCTGGAGGGTGCACTTACCAGGGTGCACCTTGACGGCCAGTCTAAGAGACTGGGGATCAGATTTTCTCTCTGTCTACCTGTGTCACCTCTCAGGGGTGGTTGTCATGAGAGGTTCCAGCCCATAGGAATCTGTTGTCTCAACATTCCTTGCTTGTTAGTGCTAGAATGTTCCATTCCAGAAGAACCCACCTGATATCCTAGATTAGTGGGTGGGTGACTGCAGATGTGTCACATTTTCGTGGGACACCAGAGACATTCACTATACCATCTTTACCATCTGTGCAATGAAAGCTTTTGCTTTCTTAGAGTAATTTCATAAGTAAACTTTTGGGTGGGGGGGCCTGCATCATCTGTGCCCTCTCTGGACACCTATTGTGTCTTTGGTTAAGGTATTAAAAGGCTTATTGGTTTAAGTCACTATTAATAGATCTTACTCATCAATGGCCATACAACAGATCCTTTATTTATTTTTACAATGGATCCTTTAAATTCGCTGTATTTAAAATATCTCAGCTGTCTTATAACGGCTCACCTTAGGGACTCCATAGACAAGATAAAAGAACAGAAATTAGACACAGAAAGAAATGGTCTCAGCCAATGTAAATTCTCCTTCTTAAAATTTGGCTGCATCTGCTTGTTTTAATTCCTCTTTCTTACAAGATTTCCTACAGAGATCACTCTGACTTAATCTCTAGGATCAAAGTATACAGGTTGCTGGGGTATATGCCGAAAGCCAGAAAATGAGTTTAACAAAAGCAGCAGGAGACTAGCACTAAGGGGCGCTTTGCTCCTCCCTGCCCTGGCTCTGTAAACAGGCTTGGCCAAGCCTCAGGCGTTCCTATACAATGCCCTTTGCAAGACTGTCCTCGATCCACTGCCCTCCCCCGCCCCCCAACACCAACAGAACCATGGACAACAGCGGAGCTTTTAAATTATAAAACCCTTTTACTTCTACTTTCAAGAGATCCTACAAAATTTAGAGAGTAATTACAAAGATTATATGACTATATTCACAACTTTGCTTTCTGAGGAAATATATAACCAAAATATCTCCTAAGCCGTCCTATAAACGACTTGCAAAAGGCCAATATTCAGGGGCTAATAGAAGCCACGTTTAAATTGTACACCCAGAAAAACAAGGCTTTTGTCAAAATGCTTTAGATAGACTTTACAAAGGTATAAACCTTTTGGTTTCCATTCTAGTTTAAATTTTCTGCGATATAAAGTAGCAAATTCAGCTAAAAAGATGGGTCAATCCCTTCATATTCGGACTATAATCCAGTTCTTCTGTCCTTATTTTACAAATCTCTACAAAAATCTCTACAACTCTCTAGAGTTAAAGTCCACCTGTCTTTACCAATCTCCAAACCTTGCACATTCCTTTCAAAATGTCTGTGGATATTATTTTAATAATCAGGATATTGGAACACAATTGTTCTGGACTTTAAAACGGGGGGGCTAAATTTCTAAATAGCAATTACCCTGAAACTTTAGAAAAAAATTTCTTTGCATTCTTTCTCTGTCCCTTGAAATTATAAATCTTATCATGTCTTTGAAATGTAAACACATCCCACAATTTCCTGAGACTGAATTTAAAAAAGAAAAGGAGAGGGGGTTCAGGTAGGGGGGTGGGAGTTCGGGGGGTGGGGTAGTGGGTGAGGGTTGGGGGAAAGAGGCCTTTTTAAAATACCAATTTCTGAAAAGGCTTTTATGCCCATACTATAGCGCCAATAATAACAGGCAGAAATGCTCCAAATACGCATCTTCAAGAAAACTTACATACTCTCTCTGCATTTGATATACGTTTTTCAACCTCCATCGTCTCTACAACCCAGGAGCCAGTCTTTTTGACATGCAAACTTTAGGGAAATTTTTTCAAAAAAATAGATGATAGATAGATAGATAGATAGATAGATAGATAGATATAGATAGATAGATAGATAGATAGATAGATAGATAGATAGATGAAACTATTTAAAAATTGGGCCTAGGGGCACCCGGGTGGCTCAGTTAAGTGTCTAACTTGATTTCAGCTCAGGTCATGATCTCAAGGTCATGAGTTTGAGTCTAGCATTGGGCTCTGAGCTCAGTGTGGAGTCCATATGAGATTCTCTCCCTCCCTCTCCCTCTCCCTCTGCCCCTTCCCACACTTGTTTTCTCTCTAAAATAAATACGTAAATCTTAAAAAAAATAAAAATAAAAATTGAGCCTTTAATGGCCTCTCCACAAATACCAACATTTTGTTTATATCTTGTCTGTATTTTGTGGTGTGTGTCTGTATTTTGTGGTGTGTGTGTGTCCATGTATGTTTCCACGTGAGATATTTTCTCTACCTCTGGATGGTATTGCTGTAATTAGTATGTACAAGAGCTCTATTTAGTTTGTTTGAAGGCACATGCTTGTAAAGATTGGGCATTCTAACATCCAGAAAGTTAGAAACAAATCCAAATCTTTTTCAAATTAATGTAATCCGGGAAATATTTGGTATTAAAGCTAAATTAAGTTTGTTGGCTTAATTAAAATGGATATGTTTTTACAGTTATCACCATTAAACCTAAAATTTTCATTCTGCCTGTGTTTACTAAAAGTCAAATAAGTTCAGGGTATTTCTGTTGCAAAATTTGTCAGCAAGAAAAAGGCTTACAATAATGGTTGATTCTATCTAATGCATAATGAAGTTTTTGTGGGTAGTCTGTATGTAATTGTTAAAAGAAGTAAATTAAATAGATGTAAATAAAATAAAAATCTTTGTAGGTAAACTTGTAAATAGCTTCCAAAGTCTTTGGAAAGCTAAAATGTCATAGTTTTGCGAAGTTAAATAATGAGTAAAGTCAAGCTTGTTGATAATCTAGATCTCTTCCGATTAAGATAAAATAATGAAACATTAAGTACTGAACATGTTTATCTGCTTTCGTCTTATTATAGAGAAACTAAAGATAAATTTGGGTCTGTTAATAAACATATTTTATGCTTTATTAAAAGATTATATTATGAAAAAATACATGTTTCTAAAAATAATGAAACATATTCATAAATTTGCCAATCTGAAAAGTTCTGGTATAAGAGTTCACAATTGCTTATTACTTCATTTTCCCTAGAAATTAGGGTTTCTAAGCATTTAAGAATTTTAAGAAATGTAATTAAGACTACTGGAAAAAACAACTTTATGTGAGGAAAGTAAGAAATGTGTTTTTGGTAAGAAGAAATGTAAGTAATAAAACTACATATTTGTTGAGGGAAAAGAAAGTGTTAAAGCAAGACTGGTTATTTATAGAGAGAAAATTTAGGTCAAAATCTGAGTGTTAAAGAATGTTGTAGGTTTCTGGACAAAGACTTTTTGGAAAGAAATTTTGTGTGGTCAGTACTTTCTAAGATTAGTACAAATTTAAATAAGTAAATAATTTTTAATACCAAAAATACACTGGTGCAAAGTTTTTGTTTTGTCTTTGTTGAAAGTACAAAGTTTTTGGGGCGCCTGAGTGGCTCAGTTGTTAAGCGTCTGCCTTTGGCTCAGGGTGTGATCCCAGGGTTCTGGGATGGAGCCCTGCATCGGGCTCCCCGCTCTGCTGGGAGCCTGTTTCTTCCTCTCCCACTCCCCCTGCTTGTGTTCCCTCTCTCACTGGCTGTCTCTCTCTCTGGAGCCTGCTTCTTCCTCTCTCACTCCCCCTGCTTGTGTTCCCTCTCTCACTGGCTGCCTCTCTCTCTGTGTCAAATAAATAAATAAACTCTTAAAAAAAAAAGTATGAAGTTTTCTTAAGCTATTGCTCTGCCCTTTGTGAGAAATTGTAAACAAAAGTTTTTTTTTTTTTTACCTTTTAAGTTATCCTCCTTAAAAAACAATGATTCTAAGTTTGCCAGAATAATTTCTATGTTTATCAGGTCTTTGATTACTTCAAAGAACAGTCTTAATATTGAAAGACCTAAATTTTACTCACAACTATGTAACTTTCTGTATTTGCCTCTAATATCTTTTCTTGTTGGTTTGATTAAATGGATAATTAAATACTGTTTCATGATTGTGATCCTATCTAATCAAATGTTTAAACCTTGTGGGTTTTTTGTACATATGTCTCACAATCGAATTCTAAAATGAAGTCTTTCGACCAGAATCTAAATGAAATTTCCCACCAGGAAATTTCAGGCCCCAGGAACATTTAAAATAAAATTTTTTTTTTTTTTGTGAGAAATAAAACTAATTAGGCTTATTTGGCTTGTGAAATTACATGCGAAGCATTGTCAATGAAGTGATATTAAACCCTATTAGGTTATATTTATATAGATCTGTTACCTAGTAAAATTATGGGAATCTCCTAGAAATCTGATGTCTTGATATGTTATTATCTTGAAGTGTTGTATGTCACAAAAATAACCAAATTTCCTTGTCATTTGCATTGTAATGAACTCTCATCAGATCCTTCGCCATGGCCATTTTTAAGTCTTTTATCATTTATAGACAGTGATAGTTTTACTTAGCTGTCTCTATAAAAGTTTCCTGCAAATGTGCTTCATCTTTAGTGACAGTCATGGAAAAAGCTCTGAGTACAGGTTTCTGGTAACCTTAAGATCATTAAACTGAACTACATTGGGGCGCCTGGGTGGCTCAGTTGGTTAAGCGTCCCACTCTTGATTTTGGCTCATGATCTTGGGGTCATGAGAAGGAGCCCGACTTTGGGCTCTGCCCTGGGCGTGGAGCCTGCTCAAGATTCTCTCTCTCCCTCTGCCTGTCCCCCTCATGCTCTCTCTAAAAAACAAAACAAAACAAAACAAAACAAAACACCCAAAAAAACTGAACCATGAAAAAATTTCCAGAACTGGTGGAAAAGTTGTATTCAAACAGAACAAGAATTAATAACATGGGATTGAATAATTGAGGAAGATAATTACACTTTTTATGAGCTTTATTTCAAACATTACTGACTTCTAAAAACTGTTTCACTTTTTTCCAGATTGAAGAAAACCTTTACTCTCAACCTAACTGACTTACAGCAGTTTGACAAAATATGCCTTTGTGAACAAACTAAAAAATGTATCTTTTCTTCCTACCTGAATTCTCCAGAAAATCTGTGAGAACTCTTATATTTTTATGGCAATTTATTTATTTGCATAAGTTCAATAAATATCCGTTCTCCTTATGACAGGACATAATTGGAAACAATATTATATTACCAAGGCTTTGACTGGAATGTCACATTTGAGAGACATGCATAGACTCAGATATGACCAGACAGCTTTAAGGAACTAAGGTTGAGGTTCTGGAGCCAAGAAAGCCCCTTGGAACTATCACTCTGATACCTCGCTTTCAGAATTCCAAACAACCTTACTAGGTGAGTAGAGGTTACTTCCTGGCAGGTACAGGAACCTCAGGATATTTTGGGAACCTCAAGAAGAACTCCCCCAAATGTGTAGGTATTGCCGGTCAAGTCTGATGGCAAGGATTTGGCTTGGCTTCTGGCCTTGAGAGGCTATTCAAAGTTCGATCTAGGGATTCCTTGGAAAAGTTCCAGCAACACAGGTTTTAAAAAGTCTATAGCTCAACCACGTTCTTGCTGCACTTATACAAATAATCAGGCCAAGATTTTTTGAAATTAAAAAACTTATTTTGCAAACAAAATACTGTTAATATAGCTATCCTTGGTAAGAATGAGAATGAGTATAGAGAGAAAATATGTTTCAATAACACATCTTTGCAGATACAAGATTTTAATACTATTCTTTATAAGCTGAACTAGCTCGGAATTTCTTCTAGTGTCCTCCAACATCTGGCTACAAGTCTCCAAACTAACATTTTGATTTTTCTTCCATATTTCTGACTTTGAATCCTTTAAGAACTGAAGCTTCCCTTTCTCCTGCAGCCCTGGCAAACTTCATCAAGAAATGATTTGTTGTAAAGAAACTGCCATAAAAGTTCACACATAGACACTCTTTATCCTGTTGCCCTATGGGCCACTCAAAAGATCACCAGAGACATCTGAACTATAATCTAGGAAGATCTGTCAGATTGCCAGTACCTGCCCTCATTCTAGTTGAAGATACTTCAAGTCTGACATCTAGAAATCTTCTCAACTGGCTATCTTGAGACTCAAAAACTGGGTTAACATTTGATCCAATCATTAACCATTGCTTTTCTTTTGTTTCCACAGAAATGTCTCTTATTTAATACCCAATTACTTGAACCACAGGCCTAACTTGGAGAATACACCTGGATCAGTGCCTCCTGAAATGAGTTTGACTAAACCGAACTATTGTCAGGACTAAGAGACTAGATCAATGAGATGAAACAACCTACCCGTTCAACTTTTAACATGTGAAACTCCCAAGGAAGTTTCAGATGGGGAAACCAAAGGGGCTCAGGACAGGCCCCGCCCCATGTCTCCCAATATGCCACTTTGGCACGTATATTATTTTGAGCTAAAGGCACTTACTACCCAGCAATCTCAAGAAAACTTTTGTCCCTCCCTTAACCAAACAGAAGAATCTAAATTGGTGGTCTTTCCTAGAATAAGGGTTATTAACAGAGATAAATTTTATCTGAGTGGCCCATTTATATGGTAGGGCAAACATCTAATTACCAAACATCTGCTCTCCTTATCCCCCTGTGAATTACCTTCCCTCTCTCTGAAGTCCAAGACATTTCTCCCTACCTCCTTAGTTCAGAATAACATACGTACCTTATTCTGCCTGTCTTTGAAATGTCCATGTTTATGTGGGTTCCCTGTATGTAAGGTATTAAATTTAATTTTCAACTGTTAATCTGTCCCATATCAATTTGATTCTTAGTCCAGCTAAAAGGACCTTGAAGTGCAGAGGAATTCTTCCTCCCCACATTAGAATTCTGGAATATGTACAATATTTTATCGTTTTATGATGCTTATTATTTTTCTATAAATCAAAAAAGTGTGTATAATACAGAATGTATTAGATAGTTCCTCTTGAGTCTGAAAACAGATCATGCATGGATTTAAAAAATAATAATAAAGAAAAAATAAGGATGAGGGGAAGATATACCTGGAAAATGTTACCAAGAGACAGCAAGTATAGCAATATTAATATTAAACAAATTTTAAGGCTCAAAGTATTAGTGGGGATAGGGAGGTACACTGTCAGGACTTTTGGTTCCAATGTGGACAACAAGATATTCTGGAAAGCCGCCCTGAAACGAAATAGCTAAGGACTTGATAAACTACAAACACACACCAGCCCATCATGGCCCAGATAACAAGAAGCCAAGGAAAACTCCCCAAATCTCCCAGAATAATAAACTCCTAGGAGCTGAAGCCTGACTAATAAACATACTAGACTGGGTTCCCTGGGTACAAATGTCATGAAGATTCTGCACTTTGTCAATTAATGGCAGCCTCTTGGGGAAAAGAGGATTCTAGGCCTTTCACCTGAACTGGAGACACCTAGCATAGAGCCAGGGCTCTTCGGAAAGCTTAGGCTTGAGAAAAAAAAAATCTAGCAAAGATTTCTGAGAAGGAAACCTGTTTGTCTCAGAAATGGTGCTGAGGAGAGGGCAGTGGAAATTTACAAGGATTTCTCCAAAGATCTGGAGTCTACTTTCAGCGAAAGCTTCCTGAAATTAAAGAGCTGGGGGCGCCCTCTAGTGCCTTATGGAAGCAAACTTAAACCTCTTCAGGAAGGAAGCAACTTTAACCCGTTATTGGGTTACACACCAATTATTTATTATCTATCTATCATCTATCTATCTATCTATCTATCTATCTATCTATCTATCTATCTATCTATCTATCATCTACCTAACTATTCATGTATTCATTATTTATGAAGCACATATTACCTGCCGGGCATTCTCCTAGCAATTTGGGGTGTCCAAATATAAACTCATAATAAATGTGACCTAATCGAGGAAGAAACCACGCTATGAAGACTTAGGCTTCCAAATAAAAAAGAGATCCCCTCCTCTCCCTCAGACAAACAATTTCAGATATAGAAATTATTAGATAGACTATAAAATACTTACTGAAACTTTAAAGGAGTAAAAATGGAATAATCTAGGCAAAAAAGCAAGGGACATTCAAAACGAGGCCCATTTTTAAAACTAATGAAAAAATAGAACTTCTG
Organism: Ursus arctos; assembly: GCF_023065955.2. Classification (NCBI taxonomy): domain Eukaryota; kingdom Metazoa; phylum Chordata; class Mammalia; order Carnivora; family Ursidae; genus Ursus; species Ursus arctos. Next base: position 2,841,563 of record NW_026622997.1, read on the forward strand.
GAGATGAGGAAGAACTATAATCCATAATGACAAAATAAAAATCCACTGATACGATGTAACATTCAGGGCCCTGAAGCACCTGACCTCACAGCCACTATGTAGGGCAGAAACTGCCGGAATTAGAACTTCATGTTTACAATTGTAGGGCAAGGTTCCAGGATCCCACTTTTAGAATTTCATACACCAACCAAGGAAAATGTGGGCATAGAAAACTGAACAACACGATAAACATACTTCATTTGTGACTTCTGCACTTAACGCATACAGAATATCTGATTTATTACAAGGTACACATTTAATAATTTCAAAATTTCAACTCTGGCTTCAGAAAAGTAACAATAGATATCAAGCAACCAGTTTCATATATACTGCACTCTTTCATCATCATCTAACTAGAGTCATAGGAAGGATTTTTCTAAGATAGTAAAAATACAAATCTTCTCACATGCCTGCAAACTAGCAGCAGTTCTAAAGACACGAATTAGAATGAATATCATAAAAGAAACTATGTAAGATTCAAATATTCGCATGAAGTGTGCTAGAAATCTGAGGGCAGCGAGCAGGGGTTGTGCAAGCCAACTGTCCCGCGGAGGCAATGTTAAGGGGCCCTCGGCCGCAGCAGAGCAGGCAGGACCGCCTCGCCCACAGCCCGACAGGAGGGACACCGGGGACACCGCCGCCCAGCTGCTCCGCGGGCACAGCGCTCGGCTCTGCGTTCTTCTCCGCGGACGCCCAGGGCCTCAGGGCAAAGGTCCAGACGCAGCTCCGCGAGGCCGGGTCACCGGGGCCTGCGCACCAGCAGGGGGCGCCACGGGAACCGCCCCGGCGAACGCAACCGGAAGGAGAAAGAAGACGCGCGGTCGCACGGTGGAGCCGGCAGAACGTAACGTGACGTGAGGCTCGTTGGGGCAGTGGGAGGGACGTGTGCGCGGAACGGCCCAATGAGACGGCGGCGTGGAGGGCGTGGCAGGACGGGCCACCGAGGTCGCCGGCGTGGAGGGCGTGGCCAGGAGACCGGGGTGAGTGGGCGGGGCTTGCCTGGCCGCAGGGTCGCGGAGGGTGGCGTGAGCCGGCTGCCAAGTTTTAGGACTTTGCAGTTCAAACCTGAGTGTAATTGTGTTGCTGTTTGGCGCTAGTATTTCAAGGAAATCCCGTCTTCTGGTTGAAAGCACAGTTCTCTGGTGGGAGTCCCGGGACCAGCAGCATCAGCAGCACCTGGATAATAGAGAAATGCAAATAATCGGATCCTGCTCGAGGTCCAGTGCATCAGAATCTGTGAGGTGGGGCCCAGCAATCCGTGCTTTAAAAACACTTCAGGTGATTTTGGTGCACGCTGAAGTTTGGGACTGCTTTGAAGTATTGTGTTTTCTTTAATTCAGATGCTGGAGGTGATTCCTCAAATGTCAGCTGAGCTAAACCGAGCTGTTCTACCTTCAAGATCGTTACCAAAGCCAGAACAGGGCTTAGGCCTTACCCGCTCAGACTTCGATGCCAGAGTATAAGTGGAAAATAGGTTGTATGTCTAGAAAGGCGAGATCTAGGAGAAGGATTTGAATCAACAATGCAGAATTCCATCGCCTCAGATTTTATTAATCATAACATCTAATTTACAGATGTTTTGCCCCCATTTAGTCTTTTCCATCAAAGGTACTCCATGGTAAATAATGAATTCCCAGTCGCTGGGCCTGTAAGGAAGTAAATTCTATTTTTATAATTAGGAAAACTACAATGAAAATGTAGTTTATTTAGGCTTTTACTGAGGTAATGCTCTCCTGATGAATCAGTGTACAACAAACCAGGACGGGTTAGATTTGAGCAGGGTATGCACCCTTATCAATCATTATCAGGCAGATCAGACTTTTATGCTTCATAAATTCTATGAGCTCATTCATATTTTCAGTTACTGCTGCATTCATTTTCTGCTCTGCATTTGTCTCTCTCCTATAATTGAAGAAATAAAAAGTTTTATTTCTTCGGTGTTATTTTGCCATCAGTATTGCTATTTGATGTACAAGGAAGAGAGTTCTTTTAACATATGTTCCTATAATGTCCTACGAGACATCCTTACTACAGTATTACCTATGCCTTACTCATTTTTAGCATGAACAGATAATGTGTCAAACCATGCTTAGTCAAGAGATGTTCTTGAACAAGACGATCTTTGTTCCAAATCCCCCAAATATACTTCTTGAGGTGGGATTTGAGTAGTTCAAAGGCTTCTATTTTCTCTTTAGTTTTTGACATGAAGAAAATTGGCTACTCTGATTGTCCTTTTAATTCATTGACTAAAGAAAATATAGTAGTTGCTAACAATTATTAAGTGTTTACTAAATATTCATTAGGATCTTAAGAACTTTACATTATTTATCTCACTTAATCCTTAATAGTACACTACTTAGAATTATTTTATTATTGTTGTATAGATGTGGAAAATAAGCCCCAAAAGGCGGAGTCACAAAGTTTATTGAACCAGTGCAACAACTCAGCTCTGGTCTGTATTCCTGTTGTTGTAGATATACGGGTACTTTAATTAGTTCTGATTGCTGCACATCCTCATTGAGAGCCCACTGTGTGCCTGGAACAGCCTTAGGCATTAGCGAGTCAGCAGCAAAAAAGACTAACCCTACCAGTGGAGCTTACTATCTGGAGAATGGGAAGAGGAAACAAACAATACACAAATTCATGTCAGTTTTGCTAAGTGTAATGAAGAAGAATGAACAGAATCAGTTAAGAATGGGGTAGAAGGGCGCCATTTTACTTTTGCTGGTCAGAGAGTATCTCCCAGATGTGGTAACATTGTAATCCATCCACTCAGGCAAACACCCAAGAATTTGTGGGGAGTATTTCAAGTATGTAACAGGTGGTATAACTCAGCTGAAGTGCCAAAAACATAAGAAGTCCTATCCCCTCCTCTCCCTCTTTTCCCTTCTGCTTCCTCCAAGTGGCATGCTCTGTGGCTTCTCTTTGGTCTTCAGGCTCTGTCTCTCCTATTGTACTAGCCATTTGTTTCTTCCATTGTTTTTCTGAGTCCCTCTCAGTTTCTCTCACCTTTCTTCTTCCCCCATGCTCCTCTGTCTTTCCTAAAAAATAGCCATAATTTGGTTGTGATACTTACATTGTTTTGTACTTCTGAAATCCAGCTGAACCTTCAGGGTTAAATTTTTAGACAAAAGTCTTACACGTTAGTCCTTCACTTTCCCACAATTCCTGTTCCCTGTCCGTGGTAGCCAATGTCATGGTTATGAAAGGAAAAGTCCCTCAAATGCTGCTGTTCAAGTAAAGCAAAGGGAGCCTTTCTTCCTGCGTAGCACCGCGGGCCCACGCCACCCAAATGAGGCCCAAGACTCGGAACTTCCGCCAACGTGATCTCCAGCTCTCCCCAGTCTTCTTTCCTGCAGCCAGGGTTTGGAAGGCAGTTGGGAGTACAAGTCAAGGAGGAGACCGCTGAAGTCGTTCATCTGAATAAAGTACAAAAAATAGCCTTCAATAAGAAATCTCCGTATAACTTGTGGGTCCACAGTCGATGTAAATAGCCAAAAATGTGACACAGAACCATCAAAAAAGCAAATAGTTGGGAGAATTCAAGTTATGGTCAATGACAGATATCTAATTCAAAACTGTAAAAATATGGCTTTTCTTATGACTCTGTGTGTAGTGAAGAACTAACGTTATCCAGAGGGAGGTGTGGCCTTTGCCCTTTGCTGGGAGGTGATGCCTGAGCCCTTGGAATGTCCTGCAGGATAAGAGTATCTTTGTTTACCAAGAGGCCTTGGGCTGCACAGGAGAGTGTAATGTCATTTATGTTGGGGGCTATGGGCCATGTGGTGTCCGGACGACCTCCAGAGGGACTGCTGACTAAAAGATCAGCCACGTGGACAGTCAACCATATTTATGTGGTAAAGCCCCGTGGTTGGCGATGTGTATTTTGTTGTTACAATAGTGTTATGTTGCAGGAAGGCATTAACACTCCTCACCCCCACAATGGGGAAGCACTATTAGAAGCTCTGAGTTGGGACCCCTCTGAGACTCTGCTCACGTGCCTCTTACCCTGGCTTATTATTATTATTATTTTAAAGATTTTATTTATTTATTTGACAGAGAGAGACAGCCAGGGAGAGAGGGAACACAAGCCCAGGGAGTGGGAGAGGAAGAAGCAGGCTCCTAGCAGAGAAGACTGATGTGCGGCTCGATCCCAGAACGCTGGGATCACACCCTGAGCCGAAGGCAGACGCTGAACGACTGCACCACCCAGGCGCCCCGACCCTGGCTTATGTTTAATCTGTATCCTCTTGATATAATAAACCCCAACCTTGAGTATAGTAACTTTTAGTGAATTCTGTGAGTCTTTTAAAGAAGTACCAAATCTGAGGCTGGTTTTGGAGACCCCTCAACTTTGCAGTTGATGTCAGACATGAGGGCAGTCTAATGGGATGTTCCTTAACTTTGCACTATGTCACACTGATATTAGTATTCTGTTTATTACTCAAATATTTGGATGAATATTTTGCCTTAACTTAATGAATTTTGTAGTTCTCATATGAGCCCAAGTCTCTTCATCTGCCAGCAGATTTCCAAAAAGTGATAAACACTTTTTTACGTCCTAGTGAATGATTATTTAAAAAAAGAAAAAAAAAAAAGGAAGCAATTAGCTGTAATTTCTCCTCGATGGTCCACAAACCTGAGGGCTCCAGAAGGTCAAGAACAACCTCATCTCTCTGTATCTCCAGTGTCCACGCCTGTGTCTGGCCCAAAGATATTCAATGACTATCTCTTGAGTGACTGATTTACAAGAAATATGTGGAGCTCTTGCCTTGGTTCAACTGAGTAGGGAATTTTGACACATGTCAAGGATCTCCTCGTGAGCCATCACGACTAAACTATGCTCTTTAATTTCTTTTTTCACGTCCTTTTGCTACCTCTTAATCTGTTACCTTACACTTTAAACATGGTAGGTGATTTTAAGTCTGACTCAATCATCAATTCAAATTCTACCTTTCAAATCTATTAATTTAGCTTTCACTTCCTGTCCAATTGCAAATTTTATTAATCTGTCTTTTTCCACATTGTTAATTCTTTTATTTTCATAAGCCAAAGTATTTTCTAGGGTTTTTCGTTTTTATGGTATTTATTTTCACTTTTAATTTTTTTTTTTCATATCTATCAGTTTTGTTGGACATTCCTACAACCATCATGAGCCAGAGATTTGCTCTACAGATGGCTGGTTAGCAGTTCTCAGATGAATCCATTGAGTTCGTTCAATGTTTTCTATAAGTACCTGCAACGTGCTGGTTTTATGTAACTGCAGAGACCACTGTCTGGTCCCTTACAATCTCTGGGAAAAGTCCATGTGGACATTACGTGGGAGTGTTTTTGGTTTTTGCCTCTGTGGACAGTGATACTGTAGTCTTACTTTCCAGAATTCTTGATGAGCTACCACTGAAAAAGTACTAGGTCCAGGTGATTACACAGCTGGTTTCCGTCTACTCTTTAAGGCACAAATACTTTTTACAATCAAGTATTTCAAACATAAAAGAGACAGTGTGGTGATCCCACAGTATGTTGACAAATGCACTATCCTTCCCCTGACAGGTGGAGCCCAGTCCCCTTCCAAATATAGGCCACATTTAAGTGACTTGCTTCTGATTAATAGACAGTGGCAGAAGTGACAGCGTGTGACATTTGAAACTAGGTCACAGAGACTTTGTAGCTAATTCCTCCCCCACTCTCTCCATGATTTGTCTTTGTGGAAGAGAGTCAATGAGCCCCCCTGAGAGGTCTATATGGCAAGCACAGAGGTCCTACTGAGGTCCTCCTGCCAAGAGCCAACAGGACCTTGGGTAGCATGGGAGTGAGCCAACCTTGGACGTGAACCCTCCAGCCACACAGTCAAGCCTTCAGGTGACTGCAGCCCGTGTTTACATCTTGACTTCAACCTCATGAGAGACCCTGGTCAGAACCTCCCAGCAAGTCACTTCTGGATTCCTGACAACCCAGACACAAAATGAGATAAGAAATGTTCATTGATTTAAGCTGCTGGGTTTTTAGGTAGTTTGTTACCTAGCAGTAGATAATAGAGGAAAGGCCACAGTTACGTTTTTGACATTACCATAATCTTAATGACACCATCTATATGGATGAACTCCCAAAGAGAAAATCCCAGAATGATGTCATGTATGAATCGAGGAGGAAAAATCCCTCTGAAATATTAAAATGTGTGCAGCCAGTATTTAAGATAATAATATTACATGACCAAAAAAGATTTGGCCTTGGAATGCAAGTATGGAATAACATTAGGAAATCTACCTGTATTTCATTGTAGCAGGATAAAGGAGGAAAAGCATATGATTCTATCAAATGCCAAAAATTCACATATCATTCCTAAAAAAACCACTTAAAATATATTTAGAAGGAAACTGATCAACACATACAGATTTCACACTCACATACGTGTGCACGCAGGCAAACAAGTTTTTCATTAAGCCTGAACTACCAAAGCCACTTCAATGAGAAGGAAGAAGACAGTGATGTGTGCTAGGATACCTGACATGGCATGTTTGTGATTTTAGCTAACACAGTAACATGATAAAAGTAACTAACAGAAATAGACATTGGAAAGAGTATACAAGTTTTTGGTTTGTTAATGATGGTATTACATGCAATGAAAAGACAGTCCGTTTAATATTGATTAGAACTGACAAAGTTTAGTAATCCGATAGATATAAAGTCCATGTAAATGATCAATTTCTCAGTGATCCTTCCCCTGCCCCCAAGAATTTATAACAGTGTTTCAGTCTGATGCCATCTGTCAGAACAGACTAGAAAGGGGAACCTTGTGAAAATCAGCCTTTCATTTGTTGTGAGAATTTATGGGGCTTAGTTCACAGTGTGACAGAGTGTTCCTCCTTTTGTTGTATGAGTGTCAACCTATTTCATTTATTTTTAATTCCATGAGTAATCCATCCACTCTAAAAAATTCTCGGCCATGATCTTTGAAGCTCACACCTGCACTGTTCTCTGGTTGTCTTTGTGGTATTGTGATCAGACGTATGGCAGACAATTTTACTACTAATTCCAGATCTCTTAAATTCACTGTTACATTTCTCTCCCTGCATTTTGGATTAACTCTGCTTACAGAGTTCATGAAATTCTTCATCTGGGATCAATTGACCATTTGGACTAACCAGCCAGTCTTCCATTTTAATTTTCTTATAATTAATTGTGTATCTAGAGAGATTCATTTCTAAAATTTGTATCTGGTTCTTTCAGATGTTTTTGGAAAATTCTTTGTATTCTTAGCCCCTCAGCATTTCAAATAGTCCTTTTTTTTGTTTTGTTTTTAAATCATTAAAGGTAGCAATTTGAAGTCCGTATCTGTTAATTTTCTTCTTATTCCTTTTGTTTCCATCGTGTGCTCGTCTTATTCTTGGTCACAGTGTCTTGTTGAATTGTGTGTGGATTTTGGTTGTGAAGCTGCTCCTTCATTGTCTTTGGTATCTTATCTGTGGGGATTTGTTGAGACCCAAAATGAAGCTTATTCCTCCACAGAGGGTTTGTATTTGCATCTACCAGGTGCTGGGGGGCACCAGCTTGGGATATGCCTAAATTAATTCTCGGCCTGGGTGTATTCTGAATCCCTGTGATATCAGTGCCAGAAACAAGTGCGTTGTAGCCCAATTCTTTGTGGCAGAATCCATCTTGCTCGGCACCGAGGCTCAGGGCACACGCTTGTTGCAATCCTCCGTGGGGAGTGTGGGCATGGGTGGGTGCGCATGTGTGTTCATTTCTAGCTCATCTTTCTACTGTGAGGATGTAACCGGTCAGGTTGTCAGCTACAGCAGGAAAGATTTCTCAACAGTTTTCTTGGTGAACTCTTCTGAACCATTGACTGCTTACCTCCTGGCCAGTTCCTTCCAGCTCCCAGCTTCTTTTCCCCACAATAATCATTCCCCAGCAGCAGGAACCCTTCATGCCATCCCACTTGTGCAGCAGAAGCGACATCCTGCCAGGAAGGGCTTCCCTTCCCTTTCTCCCTCCTCTCAGTCCTTGCCTCCCCAGGACATGGGGAAGGAGTCCAGGGTACTGAGAAGGGGGCCTTGGTTCTGGGGTAACTATTGCCAGTGAGACACCTTATGGGATTGAGTAGTGGGCTTTTCGCTTGTGACCCAGAGGGCTTTAGAGCTAAATGCTGCTGGAAGAAGACTGTAAATGAAATAGGACTTTCTAGCAGAGAAGCTATAGAGGTGACAGGATTTGAAGGTCTCTAAGACAGGACAGGTTTCCTTCAGGATACAAACAGTACAGACTCCCTCCCCCCACCCCACACACTTCCCACCCCCCTCCCACCCCACCATGCCCCGCCTGAGGAAATGGGAGCAGTTGCAAAGCTAGTAAAGCAGAAACGCCTATTAAGATTTTGTTGAAAAGTCAACATAGTCTTCAGCTTTTTTTTAGTATTACATATCTATATGCTAAAAAGAAAAAGAGAAAAACTCCAAGAACACTTTTCAGAGCATGCCATTCTGTGCTCTGGGTAAGCAATCCTTACCAAGTTCCTGAACAATGTCAGGATGGATTTGGAGCCCTGCACACGGAAACCAGAGCTCTACGCTTTAAATGGCATTTTCATTTAAAATTATTACTTTTTGTGAAACTAAAGGAATAATAGTTGTATAGAACGGTTTTTGTTCATACTGAGTGCTCAATTTTGGAGAAGTATTGAAATTTACTGGGAAGCGTGGACATACTTGTTACGCAGCCTTATTTGAAAGTTAAAAGTTGCAGTTAGCTTTAAGCTTGGCAGGAAAGATCTGAGAATAGCTTAGAGAGAGAATTATAGCTCATTTATTGAAGGCATGCGTGGCTCTGAAAAGAGCCTTTAGGGTTGGGTATCAAGACGCTTACTTGGCAAGTTTACTTGGAGCTGGTGTACTTGGTGACGGCCTTGGTGCCCTCGGACACGGCGTGCTTGGCCAGCTCCCCGGGCAGCAGCAGGCGCACGGCCGTCTGGATCTCCCTGGACGTGATGGTCGAGCGCTTGTTGTAATGCGCCAGGCGCGACGCCTCGCCCGCGATGCGCTCGAAGATGTCGTTGACGAACGAGTTCATGATGCCCATGGCCTTGGACGAGATGCCGGTGTCGGGGTGCACCTGCTTCAGCACCTTGTACACGTACACCGAGTAGCTCTCCTTGCGGCTGCGCTTGCGCTTCTTGCCGTCCTTCTTCTGCGCCTTGGTCACCGCCTTCTTGGAGCCCTTCTTCGGGGCCGGAGCCGACTTGGCTGGCTCAGGCATTCTGACGTTAAAAAATACACTATTACTAAGACTTGGGAAAATAATCTACCTTGGCAAGGCCACGCTTATTTATAGATGCGCTATTCCAATGAGGTTAGTAAGATCATTTACGATTGGATAAATTTTGCTGTATCGTCACAAATGCGATTGTAAGAGATACTTGCAGGTCTAGCTTTCATTGGCTGCTTGGGTACTTTGCTTCGACCCAATCAGAAGGTCTAGAGCAGGCTACCAGAAGCTACTATAAATAATCCTCTTCAAGCAGAAGTCTTTTTTTTTTTTTTTTTTTTTTAACCTTGAGTAGGTGGAAGTTTCGAGGAGGAGCGGTAGCTTTGGGTTTGTGTGTGGATGGCTTCTAGTGGCTGGTACAATCTCCTGCATTGGGAGGGGTCTCGCATCTCCCTCTGCCGTCCCAGCTGCTGGAGCTGGTGGGCAAGTGGTTCTTGATGAAATGGGCATTCTGCAACAGCTAGCCTAAAGGAAAGAACCAGGATTTCTGCAATATGCTGGGTTAGAGAGACCTTTGAAATGTCTTCTTTATTCCCTAGTGTCTTGGTTTTCTACCAAAAGACTTGGTACGAGGCCACGAAACCCCACCATAAGCTTAGGTACCTTTTAAGTCTAAGAGGAATGCCAGTGTTCCATTAAATAAGAAATCTTTAAGGTGGGTATATAGTACCTAACACTAGCGTCCCCCATAAGTGTTGTGGGTTCCCGCCCCCCCAACTTATGGCCCCCTTATTGAAACGTGTGGAGTGTGCCCCAAGGCCAATTTATGTCCAAACAGCGCACTTAAGAGAGTAGAGGGGAAATTGGTGCTCAAAATAGTATCCCAGAGGCTAAACCTACCGAGAACAGTTTTCAAAGGCCCGAGTGCACTTAACTGGAGTCCCGGTAGGTGCCGCCCGGGTACGCGGAGCGGCTCTTCCCGCCACGCCCCCTTGCACTGCGCAGTGCAACAGCTCTTTTCCTGAGCTCTGGGGTGGCTCTGAAAAGAGCCTTTAAAGATTCTAAACTATTACATCCTCGCTTACTTCTTCTTGGCGGCCACCTTCTTGGGCTTGGCCGCTTTGGGCTTGGCTGCCTTGGGCTTCGGGGCTTTGGCCTTGGCCGGACTCTTGGTCGCCTTCTTGGGCTTGGCAGCCTTCGCCTTCTTCGGACTCTTGGCCACTTTCTTGGCGACAGCCGCCGCCGCGGGCTTCTTCGCCTTCTTGGGGGTCTTCTTGGCGCTCTTCTTGGGGGCGCTCGCCCCCGCAGCCTTCTTGGGTTTCTTGGCCGCCCCGGCCGCCTTCTTGGGCTTGGCTGCACCCGCCTTCTTGGCTTTGGGCTTGGCTTCCCCGGAGGCCGCCTTCTTGTTGAGCTTGAAGGAGCCCGAGGCGCCGGTGCCCTTGGTCTGCACCAGGGTGCCCTTGCTCACCAGGCTCTTGAGGCCCAGCTTGATGCGGCTGTTGTTCTTCTCCACGTCGTAGCCGGCGGCCGCCAGCGCCTTCTTGAGCGCAGCCAGGGACACGCCGCTGCGCTCCTTGGAGGCGGCGACGGCCTTGGTGATGAGCTCGGACACCGGGGGCCCGGACGCCTTGCGCTTGGCCGCCCCGGCGGACTTGCGGGCCTTTTTCTTGACCGGCGTTTTCTCCGCGGGAGAAGGAGCTGCAGGCACGGCAGGTGCGGTTTCAGACATTGTGCGTTTGGATTCCTGAAGGTAAATGCAGAAAAGAATAATAATAATAAAGTCTCGGAGTTGAGCTGCCTGGCCCTGGCGTGCGAGTGTGTATATATACAACAGCCACGCTGCGCGCTGATTGGTTCCCAGCTCAGTCCTCCAACTTGACAGCAACCTAGTCTCCGCTCTGTCCCGGAATTGTGTTTGTTACAATTGAGGAAAGTAAAAAAAATAAAATTTCCTGCGGAGGAATCACACTAATTTTATTCTATAGCGAAGCGGGACACCTCATGCTTTGACTTCTTCATGTTTTCTTCTTCCAGTCGTTATCACGTTAGTCTCAGCTTTTTTCAAAAGCCCCTGACACTTCGAGAGATTCACAGGTCAGAGAGACAACTTCTTGATTTTCGTTTAAAATATAAATTCTTCCCTCCGTGCTTTCAGTAGCTGGCTCTCCAGGGGTATTCTACACATTCTTGGCTTCTCACACATCCAACAACGGCGTAGTTCTCATGGAGATTTCCCCGGAAAATCTGTTTCATATGAAGAGAAATAACACAGGCTCTTTCCCTATTTCTCTACAAGAATGATAGTAAAGGGTGCTTGAAATAACAGCTAATTCTGACAGGATCAGTCATTATTTTGTCTGAAAAACCTTTATCATAGCTTTTAGTGACAATTCGCAGGGTCAGTTTGGGGTTTTCAGGCGTTCAAGGTTTGTCAGGGAGTATGGGGAATGCAGAAATGTACAATCCTTCTGACATGGTTGTTGGGCTTATGTTTGCTATAGGTGATGACAGGAGATTTAGAAAAGGCATAAGAAAGAGTTGGGTCCCTTTATTGTTTGAAAATATTATCTTATTTACATTGATTTTATTTGCGGGATCAGTTACTAAAATGTTAACAAGTGTGGGTACAGATATCCGCCAGGCTTGAGAAAGAGAAATATGGAACATATTAAAGTAACAGAATCAAAGATTATACACACAGAGACAGACACAGATATTCACACACTTATGGAATTACCTTGAGAGAAGGACATTTTGTAAAAAGTATGTTTTATATTCACTACTACATTTTTTATTTATGGAAGGAAACACATTACAACTTATGCTTAATGTCGAATAGGAAATAGATTTACTGCAGAAAGTGATTTAATGTGATTTTCTTCACTCCTTAAATTCACTCTGTCTGTAACATAGTATCTTTATTTTGAAACATGTAGCAATCCGTGTTCCGCTATGATGGTGAAAGAAAGAAATGCTGGGAATACACAGAGCAAAGCCCAAGAGGTGAGGGTTTCACCCTCCTTTCTGATCCCCTCAAAATCAAGAAATGACTGATTACCGCCTTCAGCCCATCCAACTGGAACATGAGAATTAGTCTAACAGTTAAATATTAACGTGATTCAGATGGCTGAGATGAGATGAGCAATCCACTCAGTATAAATCCTTCTTACTTTGTGTATTCCCTTGTTACGGAGTTTATGTATTCCTAATCCTCTTAACGTGCTTTTGACTCATTGTAGTTGGTTTTGAAGCTCGCCTGAAGATTATTCATTGATAGCAACGAGGAGTATGAATTACAGCGAGGCTGAGCCAAAGAAGGCTGTGACAGTAGTCAGTCCACATAAGAAACAGAAGAGCCAGAATGACAACCATGGTGGGGGAAATAAAAGAGGTGCAGTCCCAGGAGAGAAGAGCTGTCTCTAGTCCGTGTCAATGCAGGGAGTCTCCAAGGTACTGCCCCAGTCACCTTCATGGGCTCTGAGTTTCCTTGATGTGGATAACTTCCCGGTCTCTCCCTTCAGGTCTGTCCTCTCGCTTAACCATCAAACTTGTATTTCTGGGCGCTTACTTGGTATTTGCCTTTGCACCTTTGACACCAGACTACATCTCACTACAATATCTTTGCTGTTGATAAGTGAAGAAAATCATTGCCATTTACCCTTACACACCCCCATCAGACCATTGTAACTAACATATTGTTTTCGTGCCAACATTCATGCCATTTCCCAATGTTCCTCTCTGCACATTTTCAAAACCCAGAATCTTTCAAGGATCTGAAGATCCCAAAGAAGGGTTCTTGATCATTTTGGGTCATGGACTTCCTTGTATATCTGATGAAGCTTATGGCCCCTTCCCAGGACAATGCTTTCAAGTACTGAAGAGAATATACATAGGATTCCATAGGAAAAGAATTATATTACAATATCATTATCAAATTTATCAAAACCCCAACCTGTTGATGTGTTAACAGATGTGTTTCTGTATTAATCCATTAGTCACAAGATTGCCCTTGTGAGCAAGAATTACCAGAGTGTAGAAGGAATGACGGGTGTAAATAGGTTGGAAACACCAAGAGCTTCAGCTGCTGGTGACATGCCCTCAGCACAGGTCTGGCCCATCCTGCTGTTTGCTGCCTGTATTCACAATTACAAGAAATGCTGAGGTTCAGTTGGGGGATAGTACAGATAAAAATGGAATTTTTCATCTATACAAGTTCCTAGATGCCCTGCATCCTGTCACTGTATCCGAGGGTAAGAACCCCAATCTGGCATTTGTCCCCGCGCACCATAAACTAGGAAAACAGCTTTGAGGAGCTAGGTCCTCCTCACAGACCCTGGAGGAGAAGCCAAGTCTCTGCAATTCAACTGGAACTCCTCAAAGGAATTGGTGATGAATTCAATCTTTCAGTGTTTATTATTTTAAGGAGCTCTGGAAAGAAAGTTGTAGCCAAGTAGGATGCTCTGTTAGGCTCACCACTTTACAGGGGTGAATACGGAGGGGGGAAGCGGAAAGCATCCACGACAATATATCATAATAATGTTGAATGAGTGCTTATTTGCAGAGAGTAAAGACTTGACATGGATTATCCCTTTTAAACTTCAGTGCTCTGTAATTTAGACTTTCTTACACAGTTGCAAAGAAAAAAAAACCGAGCGCAGACTGCCCAAGGTGCCACAGCTCGCGGGGCAGCAGGCTGTCTCCAGAGCTTGGATGCCCATGGGCCGGAGCATAGAATGTGGTGGCGGAAACCGCGCTAGCTGTCAGCTCTGCATAACTAAGTACACACTCAAACCACAAACTCGGGCCTGAGCAGAACAAGGCCCTCATCACGTTGGGATGCACACATTTACAAACCTTCAGCACAAACTTCGGTGATGTTGCCCCTGATTTGACTTTGAAAGGTGTAACGTTCTGCTTAGTTCCCGCGTAGGGCTCTCCAGCTGCATCCCGGCGAGCCTGCCTTAGTGAAGGAGGCATCTGTCAATGGATAAGACAAACAGAAACTTAGCAATCCGGCTCTGAGGAGCTTCAAACTTCTAGGGGCAACAGCGAGCAGCAACTAAACACTTCTGGCTTAGTCTGGGAAACGTGAAGGACAAGTATGCGGCGTCTCTGTGGGAAGCGTGTGCGTTGGTGCCCGGCACAGCGGCTGCAAGTGTTGCGGGCACACGCGTACACTGATAACTATATAGGAGAGGATTTGTTGACCTACACCCCCGCCCCCACCCCGGCCAGACTCTGGCTTCAGGGGCCCCGCCTGCCGGGTCTGCACAGCATGGAGCAAAGGAGAAGGAGGCGATGGGCGGGAACTGCGTGTGGTTTCCGCCCCTGCGCTTGCGGTTTTCAAACAGGTCCGTCACGTTGCTATAAAAGGGCTGAGCGGAGGGGCGGCCTGTGGTTTTTGTCACATTTGGAAGGTTTTTCATCACCATGTCAGGCCGCGGCAAGGGCGGGAAGGGCCTGGGCAAGGGGGGCGCCAAGCGCCACCGCAAGGTGCTGCGCGACAACATCCAGGGCATCACGAAGCCCGCCATCCGGCGGCTGGCCCGGCGCGGCGGCGTCAAGCGCATCTCCGGCCTCATCTACGAGGAGACCCGCGGGGTGCTCAAGGTGTTCCTGGAGAACGTGATCCGGGACGCCGTCACCTACACGGAGCACGCCAAGCGCAAGACGGTCACGGCCATGGATGTGGTCTACGCGCTGAAGCGCCAGGGCCGCACCCTCTATGGCTTCGGGGGCTGAGCACCCCCACTCCTAGCGGAACGCTGCGTTTCTCAACCAAAGGCCCTTTTCAGGGCCACCTATCCACTCATACGAAGAGCTGTTTACTGGTTACTATTGAGTAATTCATAATGTTTGCTTGCAGGCGTTTGCAAGTTTTGGACCAAATTGATATAATTTGCTACTGTGTTTCCTAGGTTGTTTCTTAGATTAAAATTGTTCCAAAGCAGTTTGTTCTAACGGGGAGAGCGTATATTATTTTTGCGTGGAAGCGATCGCCTCCAGCGCTGTTTATACTTTGAACCCGGCAGGACGTTTCCACATGCAGCTCCACTTGTTTCCAGTGTCCGTTGGTTCGTAATGGCGAGTAATTTGGGACTTCTTACAAGGTCATGTAGTTTTCAGATAATAGATGAGGATACTGCTGATTGCATTCCACACATCTAGGAGTGCGAGACTGGTGTTTCAAACTCACGTCTTCACGATTCAAATCCCACCTCTAAGGATCAGGAAAAAAAGGCTAAGCTCTTAAATGGGTTGCCCATTGTTCTGTCAATTTAGTCTTAGAGGACTGGCAGTTTTGCCATTGTACACTTTCGTGTGCTCACAATGGGTTTGATTTTGTGAAGGATCTGGGGGAATCTTTTCTCTGTAGCCTGGCCATTTTCCAATAAAATGTGCTCACTGGACCATAAAGGCATAGCTAGATAGATGGGTCTCTAGCCTCAGGCAGGCAACATGTCCTGCTTTGTCTGGCAGCAGAGGGAAGAATGTAGCCAAGATCAACAGGAAGTCATCAGAAGTCACTCCCAGGTCTGGGCTTTAAAATCTTCCCTTTTCCCACCTGATAAGAAGGTGATCTTGTTTGATCTAACAGGGACAGCAGGTCTAGGGGACAGCAGAACGATGATTGAAGGACAGCGTCCTCCCTGGTCAGGGGGAGCACAGTTGCCCCCTCGGAGCTGGATTAATCACAGTGGATCTTGCCCCCCCGGAGCTGGATTAATCACAGTGGATCTGTCCTGTGTGACACGAATAGCTGTCTTTAGGCTAATTTATTGTTGAATGTCTGTTACAGCAACTTTACAAACCAAATACGGTTTTGTTTTCTCAATTTACGTAGCAGTGTGGACAGTCCCTTTGTTGACCTGAAACTGCTTTTAAGGAAAGATGATTCCAAATGGTCCTTTTCCCTTCATATCTGTTCTGCCATGTTCCATTCTCGACAGAACACAGAGTAGGGGGCCCATTGCATGTTAGAAACAAATGCGTGGACCATCCATATGTCTTAAGCAGTTGTAATGTGGATATTTCAAAGTATTGTCTCTTTTTAGTAGAGCCGATCTTAACAATAAGTAGATCACAAACTCCTTTGAGAATGTGTTAGAAAATCTGCCTGTGGACATAGACATTTCATGGGGCACATGTTCCCCTGCTGCTCATTCCAGGAACACTCAGGACTCTACTGATTCCTGTCAATAACCTGGAGTCTAGGATTTCAGGGTCTGAGTTCTAGACATCCAAAATGTAAGAGAGGAAAAGGCAGGCATATTTGCATAAAGAACAGTTTGAACAAGAATAATGTCATTGTTTATTTACTGTGGGCTGTAGACCTATATATTCTTGAGAAGTTATATCAGGTCTTAACAGTTTGTAATTCGAAATGCATGATAAACAGCCCAATTTGAAAAATTTTGATTCTCAGAGACCTGAAAGTACAAAATGACTCCGTCTCACATGATTTGGGAGTAAATAAAAACAACAAGGAGTTTATTTTCAGCCTGATTCTGGAAGAAGTCCATGAATTTTTCTTCAGGCCCATTGAACCTCTCTTCCATCACCAGTCTTGATAAATATACTAACAAGTTCTAAGTATGTAGTCTATGTCATTGAGCAAATCATAGATTAAGTTTACAAGTTCCCAATATCCCCTCACAGATTAAAAGAAAGAAAGAAAGAAAGAAAGAAAGAAAGAAAGAAAGAAAGAAAGAAAGAAAAACTGGAAACCTTGTACGGAGGGATGCTCAGTCTTTGTGTCTGTGTTGTGTTGTGTCTGTGTTGTGTCTGTGTTGTCTTTGATCAGGTCCCTTAACCTCTCTGTGTCTCTGTTTTCCCATCTGTAAAATGGGATAACAGTAGAATCTACCTTATAGGTTTGGGGTGAATAAAATCAAAGCATTTTGTCCCGTGCATGGCACATGGTAAAAGCTTTATGTTTTCTCTTTCATTATTATGACTATCACTATTATCCTATTCCTCATGAAATTAGAGAGGCCCAGAGAAAAAGAAGGTGACTTTTGAACCATGAAGACATAGTTTTGAAGTCCCAAATTGCCATTTTTCTATCTTTCTTGTCTGTGGCAAATCACAACTGCTTCCACCTTCTTTTATTTATTTATTTATTTATTTATTTATTTATTTATTTATTTAAGAGAGAGCAAAAATGGGGGGAGGGGTCCAGGGAGAGGGAGAAGCCTATTCCCCTCTGAGCAGGGAGCCCAATGAGGGAGTGGGGGGTGGGGGGCTGGTCTTGATCCCAGGACCCTGTGATCATGACGAGACTACGGCAGACATTTAACTGACTGAACCACCCTGGTGCACCTGATTTTCCTTCCTCATATCCCATAACAGAAACCTCCACACTGGAGTGGGTTTGGTTAGCTTCTTATCCAAGTATTAGATGTTCTCAAACCATAGCAGCTGGAAGCAGCATTCGTATCTGTGGGAACTTGGTGGCTCAGTCGGTAAAGCGTCTGCCTTTGGCTCAGGTCATGATCCCAGGGTCCTGGGAGAGAGTCCAGCATCAGGCTCCCTGCTACGGGAGAGCCTGCCTGCCGCTCCCCAGCTTGTGCTCTCTCTAAAAATAAACAAACAAATAAATAAGAAAGCCAAGTTCCCAGATTTCCCCCAGAGCTAATGAAACAAACTCTGGGAGTGGGGCCAACAATCTGTCCTCTAAGAAGCCTCCAGGTGATTTCGATGGGCCATCAAGGTTAGAAGCACTGCTCTGTATCCTCAGGACATAATTCCGTGCTGGCACTCCGGTGTGAATGAACCAAATGGTTGTTCCTTCTTTCGGCCTAGAAGGCCTTTGTATCAGACAGTGCCATTTCCCCTCCTTCCTAACACAGCCTCAGTTTTGTTCTGGTCTCCCCCTCCTCACTGCCTTGTGCTCCAGGGAAGACAGAGTGTCTCTGTAGTATCAGGGATCAGGTCCTGATTCAACCACACTAGTCCTGAAGGTCCCAGACAGGTAGTGATGATTGGTTTGGGGCTGGGAATACAGCCAGTTCTTTGTGGCTGCGAGAGTCTAACAGTGCAGATCTGCTGCCCCAATAATGTTTTGATTGAGCTGAAAAGTGAGTCGTTGATTGAAAAAACTGTGTGCATGTGCCCGTGTGTGTGCGTGCTGGGGACAAAGGTGGAATCAGGGGCATTTCAGGAAGAGAATATTTGCAAAGGCCTGGAGGCTGGAGAGGTCTCAGGGAATTCCAGAAAGTGTGAAAAAGCAAAACATGAAAAAACAAACAAACAAAAAAAACAAAAAACAAAAAACCACATTGGAGAAACAAAAAAGAAGAGAAAAACAATCCTGTGAGTTTTGGTTTGGGTTTTAGGTGAGGGGTAGGCTAGAGGGCTTGATTTCTGATTTCGTGCAGTAGGGGGATCACTGAAAGGCACTGCGAGGAACGGCACAGAATCAGGTATGCTTTCTCACACAACTACCCTCTGGAATGAAAAGTACATTCACTATGGACAGAGGAGTTTTCGGATCATCTCAAACTGAAATCAAGATGATCAGAAAAAGTTGAAGTGTAGTTGTAATTTGGCAGCCTAAGCGCAAATTCTTGTTTCTTTGTGCTGATTTTGCCTTTTTGAGAGAATAAAGGGAGACCAGACAGACTGGCTGGGAAGGCTGGCTGGGAGTGTCTGGAGGACAGGTTAGCTATTCCTGGGTGCATTTGGTATTTCTGTTTACAGGTGAGGTGCTGGCAGTCAGTCTTTCTCACTGAAATTCCAGAAGGAAGGTTGTAATGTCATAATGCCTGGAGAAATGAGGGAAGGAGACACATCCTGCTTTTAATTTTCAGGGCTTAGGCCCTTTGGCATCACCTGATCCGAAGCCAAGCCTTCCAGACTTTGGTGTCCAGCATCTGAATGTTAAAAGGCATGGCCCGAGTCCACATTTTTAGCTCTCCACCCGCTGACCGTCCTGGGTCCCTGTCTTTTTCTCCCGGACCTCCCCACCCACAGCTGCTCAGCGGAGCTGGGAAACCAGAGCTGGAGACAGGACAGGTGGACGGCTTGGAAGGGAACTCGCAAGTGACAGGAAAGGACGGACTGGGGGCCGCTGAGCCAGCCAGCCCTTATTCTGGGGCTGCACTAGGGAGGAGGAGACTGTGGCGGGTCATCGGGGAGTCGGGAAGGAGAGTGGGAGACGAATGCATTCTTCTCCACGACACCCTAAAAATCAAATGTAATGATCGCCTTTTCAGGGCAGCTTAAGAAGGAAAGCGGCGAAGCCCGACTAAAAACTGGTAAGCACCTTAGTGTCCTTCCTGGAGAGCTGCAGCCGCCCACTGCTCACTTTAAAGACCTGTAACACGCTCAGCCAGGACTCGAAAAGCCCCGGGGAGCAGGCGGGGGAGGGAGAAGCGAGGAACCCAAGCCACACAAAGAACCCGGGCGCGAGCCCGGCAGCACCGGAAGAGGAAGTCCCGCCTTCCGACGGCGGGTTTTTCAAATGTCATTGAGGCTGCGAACACCCTGCAGGGTGACACTTGAAAAAAGCGGAGGCCGGAGGTCCCCTGGCCGGTTTAGAAGCTTCGAAACGTGGCGCCAGCAGCCACCGCGCCCGGGTACTGTTAAGAAGCCGATCATCAGCTCCACGGGCTGGGGAGTGAGCGCTAGCCGTTTCGGTGCGCGCTCGTTTACGCAGCCGGGGCCCTCTGTACATACAAGCGACAGCTTTCACAGCCACAGGCAGCGACCCCATCCCCCGACAACGGGTGACAGGCGATCGTGTGAAGTTGTTCCCATTGACCCAAGCGAACGTAAACTAAGACTACAGCGCATGCCAGTGCGTAGCTCTGCTGGTGAAAATATGTGGCTCTGAAAAGAGCCTTTGGGGTTGATTGTGCCTCGGAACGCACTCACTTGGAGCTGGTGTACTTGGTGACGGCCTTGGTGCCCTCGGACACGGCGTGCTTGGCCAGCTCCCCGGGCAGCAGCAGGCGCACGGCCGTCTGGATCTCCCTGGACGTGATGGTCGAGCGCTTGTTGTAATGCGCCAGGCGCGACGCCTCGCCCGCGATGCGCTCGAAGATGTCGTTGACGAACGAGTTCATGATGCCCATGGCCTTGGACGAGATGCCGGTGTCGGGGTGCACCTGCTTCAGCACCTTGTACACGTACACCGAGTAGCTCTCTTTGCGGCTGCGCTTGCGCTTCTTGCCGTCCTTCTTCTGCGCCTTGGTCACCGCCTTTTTAGAGCCCTTCTTCGGGGCGGGCGCGGACTTCGCTAGCTCAGGCATCCTGACTCCGCTTTTTTCTGACAGAACAGAAAATGAAGTCAGCGTCAGGATCCTGCCTATTTGTAGCCAACGTTATGCAAATGAGGAATGCGTTTTGCGGCCGTTGATTCGTCGACTATTGGTGCGGCCTGCAGGCTTATGATTGGCTCGAGTTCTACTCTCCCATTGGTTATGTCCTGAGAACAGTTTTCCGCCCTGTAGGGCGATTTCTTCAGTTAACCTTCTTGTAACAAGTTCAGGTTACTTTATTAACATTTCAGATTACTTCGGTGATTAATTTTAGAAACTAAAAGTTTCTCTCCCTTGTGTTTTGAATTGCCAAAGAGGCCACGCTCAGGTCTAGGTCACGTCTCGGTTTGCAAGTCCCTTGTACAGCTGCTGGAAAAGCTGTATCTTTACATTTGAATCTGGGTTCCAGACCAGGGAGAGAGATGTGATGAAATCGCACTGGGCCCATCTGGGAACTCTAGACACACTGTCCATCAGAAAAGTTCTGAATTGAGGGGAAATGACCAAGTCCTGACTACTGCTTGCTCAGTGATAGAACAGGAGGTGTTCTAAGACCAGAGTGACCTCAGGTGGACCCCTGAACTGGACTCTGAAGAAGCTCATCCCTGGAGGCTACTGGATAACCACAGACCTTCCAGTTGACCAGCGAGTCCTTTCTTGAAGGAAGCCCTCAGCTCCCCGTCTGCCTCAGCATTACTGAAGACAAGTAAACAATAAAGGGACTATTTACAATGTTGTGAGCAGGGTTAAGGGATATCACCAAGGAATGGTGGAGGACTCTGTGCTGCTACTCCCAGTTCAGAAGAGGCAAGAGTAGGCTTTGAAGAGTGCAGTGAGTATAGGAGATGGCTGCCCAACAGGAGCTGTGGCTTTTGTGAGAGAAAGGCAGTCTCTGCCCAGTTTTGTAGGAGGGGAACCAAGCAGAATAAATACTTTAGTCTCATTTATCCCCCCACCGTCAGATGTCTGGTTGGTTCCTCCCAGAAACCAGAGAGTAAGAAACATGGTTGATGCCATGCACAAGTCAGGTCACAAAACATCCTTAGCCTTTTAAGGTCCGTATCTAAAGTAGCAGAGATTGAGACTTTGTACAATTAAAAAAACAAGTTTACCTCCTCTTTCTAATGATTAGATATCTTTAGCTATTTCTTTTTCAGCCCCTGAAGTTAGTTCGTGAGCACTTGGATTCTCTTTAGAGCTGCAAACTTTTAAACATGCTTTGTTACTATCCTTGCCACTGCCCAGTTGTTCCAATGCTACCTTTTTTATACAGTACTTCCTCTGAGATATTCTTGAATTGTGTTTTTTTTTTGAAAGACTTATTTATTGAGGGAGAGAGCGGGGTAACAGGCAAAGGGAGATGGAGGGAGAAAATCTCAAGTGGACTCCGTGCTGAGTGCAGAGCCCCACCCAGGGCTGGATCTCAAGACCCTGAGATCTTGACCTGAGCCGAATTCAAGAGTCAGATGCTTAACTGACTAAGCCATCCAGGCAACCCTTGAGTTTTCTTAATTATAGCCGCACTTTCCTTTGCTGGCCTGGATCCTGGAATAGTCTCATTTCCCATTGACCCTTGGTCTCCAGTTAATTTAATCAGTTGTATGTGTTTTTTTTTTCCAGTGAGGCCTGGCTACTCACATTATGGTCACTGAACCACCAGCAACAAGTGATGTGGGAGCTCCACCCCAGAACTACAAATCAGATAGAATCTTAACCAAATCCCCAGGTAATCTGGGCACACAGTACAGTGTGGGAAGCACTATTCCAGGGAGCTGTCCATATGGTTGCTTGTATCTTCACCCACGTGGAGTGGCCCCATAAAACAAAGGGCACAAACGGCCATATATTACTAGATTTCCTTTTCTTTCCCATATTTTTAAAAAACATTCACCCTTGTCAATTCTTTGTCTAGGATCACTTGTTATTTATCAGCTTAGCTTTGACATTAGTTTTACTTGTTAGTTTGAGTTAGTCTTACCAATGATGAGGGATAATTGGAAGGCGGGCACAGACCCTTCCTAAGACGAAACCACCCTTAAAAGGATTTTACCCTGGGGTGCCTGGGTGGCACAGTCGTTAAGCGTCTGCCTTTGGCTCAGGGCATGATCCCAGCGTTCTGGGATCGAGCCCCACATCAGGCTCCTCCACTAGGACCCTGCTTCTTCCTCTCCCACTCCCCCTGCTTGTGTTCCCTCTCTGCTGGCTGTCCCTGTCAAATAAATAAATAAAATCTTAAAAAAAAAAAAAAGAATTTTACCCCACCCTGGAAGAAGCCCTACACCCTTTCCCATACAATAGATAGGTGACAAAAATCTGATGGGATGACAGGCGCAGGGAGGGTCAATCAGACAGCCGGCCAACATAAAACCCCCTAGACTTAGAAACTCCCATGGCAACCCCTTCGGGTGGCCTCCCTCCTCAGGAGCTTTGTACTATCACTTTGGATCCTTCAGTAAACCTTGCTTTGCTGCCCACCACTCTGTCTGGTCTACCTCTTCGAAGCTGTGTGAACAAGAACCATGGGCACTGAAGGAGAAAAAAATCCTGCAACACCAATTCTACCTCTTTATTAACTTACTATTTGAAAATTTTATATATATTTTCATTATGGGTAAAGTTGAAAGCCGCAGACTGAGAGCCAAAGCTGTAGCGTCATCTACAATATGCGATCATTTTAGGAATGATGATTTCTCTAACTTTACTCAAATTTCTTCTTCCCCATAAGATTTCACTCTGAAAAGGGCGTCTCTTTCTACAAATATGTGGTCGTTTTTGACACATTTCCTGGAAACACAAGACCTTTGTGGTCTGATTTATTTCCAATTCAGGACAAAGGTGAATAACAAAATAAGAGCAGCAAGTCAATAGCTCTGGACCATTTGCCCCACAAGTGTAACCATTGGGTTTACAGGATTTAAATCATGCGACTCATGGACCAAGCCACTAAATTAAATGTGTGAACCTGAACAGATAAGCTTGGCCTCTATGATATTGAAAAGTAGTAAGGATTGACTCAAACTGCCATCTTCATTCCACGCCTACATGAATTTAATGAAACACAAACAGCATATAATGCAAACAAAATAATCCAAGAGTTGTGTTGAAAAAAGATGGAAATTTTGTAAGGAAAGACTTTTGGGGAAAGGATTACTGATGGGTGAAAGGGGTAACTGAAATAGGGAAATGGTGACCATTGCATCAGATCTGCAAACTTCTGCAAGGTTAAGCAAAAGGGATTTTCTTGATAGGGAAGAGTAAACAAGACTAGAAAGAACCCAAGTATAAGAAGGTGGGTTGAAAAAGTGCCTTGATAGAGAATGTGAGATCAGAGAGCAAATCAGGGAATGTTTTACCCTGAGGCTAGCCAGTTCTCAGGAGGGACCCTTAGGAGGCCGAAGGTGGGTCAAAGCTCAGGGTCCTGGGGGATGGGAAAATGTCACTGAGGTTTTGTGGACAGGCGTATTGTTCTGATTAGTGAATGGGGAGGACAAGCAGTTCAGCAAACTCTTTATGAGGCAAAGAATGGGAATTTGAGGGTCTGTGTCTGGCCTTGTCATAGGGAAACACAAAGTTCGTCCTTGAATGTTATCTAAGTCGTAAGGGGAAAATGTGGTTCCTTGCAGTAAGTTGTTTTGGAGCACAAAGGTTCAGGGGTATTCCTCTAACCATTGCTGTTTTCCAAGATCGACAAGTCTCAGATAAAGGTCAATATTATCAGTTACAATCAATGACATCTCATTTAAATCTTGCTGGTTCTGAAGTTTAAAAAAGAAATTAAAAATGTAAAAATATTAAATACGCTTCATTTTATTTTAATGTAATCTGAAATGAAATTACTGAAATATAAATATTATGATAGAAATATATGTTGGATAACATGAAAATTGTCCCCATAGGGCTCCTGAGTCCCAATTGTTCTAAACCCCTCTGAGGCGGTGATCATTTGACAATGAGGCATTACTTGGGCCACAGACCACTAGATTAAAAGCAAAATTGACATGTATGCTTTTAAATAAGTGGATTTCTCTGGTGGACTTATTCCCCATAAAAATTCTCTCCAGATCCCAGAAGAGTGATTTTTTTTTTTTAGGTTTACATAAAATGTAACTCCAAAATAATGGTAGATATTAACTTACATGTAATATTTTTTAGTTGTTTCGCTATATGATTGTGGTCTCATGGAAGTTTTACAAGTTTTCCTTTGCCTTTCTCAGAAAAGCATTATGTTAGTGTTCTGGAATATGTACAATATTTTATATTTTCATGATAAAAATTATCTTATTTGAGCCTGAAAAAAATCACGCATGGATTTAAAAAATAATAATAAAGAGAAAATGAGGATGAGGGCAACAGCAAGTATAGCAATATTAATATTAAACAAATTTTAAGGCTCCAAGTGTTAGTGGGGATAGGGAGGTACACTGTCAGGACTTTTGGTTCCAATGTGGACAACAAGATATTCTGGAAAGCCGCCCTGAAACGAAATAGCTAAGGACTTGATAAACTGCAAACAAACAAGAAGCCAAGGAAAACTCCCCGAATCTTCCAGAACAATAAACCCCTAGGAGCTGAAGCCTGACTAATAAACATACCAGATTGGGTTCCCTGGGTACAAATGTCATTAAGATTCTGCACTTTGTCAATTAATGGCAGCCTCTTGGGGAAAAGAGGATTCTAGGCCTTTCAGCTGAACTGGAACACCTAGCATAGAGCCAGGGCTCTTTGAGAAAACACAAGCTTGAGGGGGCGGAGAGAATCGCAAGGATCCCTAACAAGAAAACCTGTTGGTCTCTGCAGGGCTCTGTGGAGGAGGGCAGAGGAAATTTGCCACAAGGATTTCACCACAGACCTACTTAGAGCCTAGAGTTTCCCTGGAAAGCATCCTAAAATTAGAGTGCTGTGGATTTGTGCGCCCTCTAGGGCCTCCGGAAGGCAAACTTAAACCCCTTCAGGAGGGAAGCATCTTGAACCCAAGTTCTGTATATAGATTTATTTTTTAATTCAGAAATTTTTTCTTGAGCACATATTACATGTCAGGCACCTCCTAGGAATTTGGGGTGTCCAAATATAAACTCATAATAAATGTGACCTAATCTAGGAGGAAAACACTTTGAAGAGTCAGGTTTCCTCCTCGTCTCCCTCAGACAAAGAATTTCAGATACTGAAGTTATCAGATAGAGACTATAAAATATTTACTGAAAGTTTAAGGAAACAAAAATGAAATAATCGGTCAAGGAGCAAGAGACAATCAAAATCAGGCGTATTAAAAAAATTACAAAAGAGAACTTCTAAAACTGAAAAAGAGCTGTACTCCACAATAAAAACCCAAATATCCACTGATAAGGTGTAATACTTAGGGCCTTGAGGCACCTGACCACATAGCCACTATGTATGGCAGTAACTTCCAGAATTAGTAGAAGAACTCCAAGTTTACAATTGTAGGGCAAGCTTTTAATACACTACTTTCAGAAATTCATATAATAACCAAGGAAAATGCTTATGGTTATGGAAGATTGAATACCACGATGAATTAAGTTCATCAATCTGTGATTCTTTCACTTAACACATAGAGAATATCTGAGTTTTTCAAAGTACACACTTAAATTCAAATTTTCAACACTGGCTTCAGAAACAGTAACAATACATACCAAAAAATCAGTTTCACATACACTGTGCTCTTTTATCATAATCTAACTAAAGAGCAATAGAAAGGACTTTTTAAAAGATAGTAAAAATAAAACGGTTTTCTCATATGCTTGGAAACTAAGAGCACACTTTTAAATACATGGATTAGAATGGACATCATTAAAGAAAGTATGTAATAGAAATACCAATGAATAGACTTAACCAAGGAGGTGAAAGACCTATACTCTAAAAACTATAAATCACTGATGCAGGAAATTGAAGATGACACACACAAATGGAAATACATTCCATGTTCATGGATTGGAGGCATTAATATTGTTTAAATGTCCATACTAGTCAAAGCAATCTATGGAGTCACTGCAATTCTTGACAAAGTACTAACAGTATTTTTCACAGAACTAGGATAAACAATCTCAAAATTTGTGTGGAACCACAAAAGACCTCAAATAGCCAAAGCATTCTTGAGAAAGAAGCACAAAGCTGGAAGTATCAAAATTTCAGATTTCAAGAAATACTACAAAGCTATAATCAAAACAGTGTGGTCTTGGCACAAAAATAGATCAATGGAACTGGATAAAGAGCTCAGAAATAAACCAAACTTTTATGGTCAATTAATCTAAGAAAAGGAGGCAAGAATAAACAATGGGAAAATGACTCTTCAATGAATGATGCTGGGAAAACTGGGGAGCTACATACAAAAGAATGAAAGG
This sequence comes from Ursus arctos, assembly GCF_023065955.2. Taxonomy (NCBI): domain Eukaryota; kingdom Metazoa; phylum Chordata; class Mammalia; order Carnivora; family Ursidae; genus Ursus; species Ursus arctos. The sequence continues at coordinate 2,868,423 of NW_026622997.1, forward strand.
GGACCACTTTCTTACACCATATACCAAAATAAACTCAAAATGGATTATAGACCTAAATGTGAGACCTGAAACCTTAAAACTCTTAGAAGAAATCATAGGCAGTAATCTCTTTGACAATCTCTGCTTGTCTTAGCAACATTTTTCTAGACATGCTTCCTCAGGTCAGGAAAACAAAAATAAAAATAAACTATTGGGACTATACCTAAATAAAAGGCTCTCGCACAGAGAAGGTAACCAACAACAGAATGAAAAGGCAACCTGTTGAATGGGAGAAGATACTTGCAAATGGTATGTCTGATAAAGTGTTAATATCCAAATTATATAAAGAACTTATACAACTCAACACCAATAATAAAAATAAGATTGAAAATGGGCAGATGACAGGTATAGACATTTTCCATAAGAGACATACAAATGGACAACAGACACGTGAAAAGATGCTCAAATCACTAATGATCAGGGAAATGCAAATCAAAACCAGAATGAGATATTGCCTTACACCTGTCAGAATGCCTAAAATAAAAAAGGAAAATAACTGGTGCTGAAGATGTGGAGAAGAATGAACCTCATGCTCTGTTGGTGGGAATGTAAATTGTTACAGCCACTGTGAAAAACAGCATGGAGTTTCCTCAAAAACTGAAAAATAGAAATACTATATGGTATAGTAATTTCACTACTATTTAGCCAAGAAAACAAAAATACTGATTAGAAAAGATGTATACACCCTTATATTTATTTTAGCATTATTTACAGTAGCCAAGGTATGGAAGCAACCTAAGTGTCCATCAATAGACGAATGGATGAAGAAGATGTGGAGTGTGTATATACATGTGTGTGTGTGTGTGTGTGTGTGTGTGTGTGTGGAGTGTGTCCATATATAGAACATAATATTAGCCGTAAAGAAGAATGAGATCTTGCCATTTGTGACAATATGATGGATGCATGGACCTAGGGGGTATTATGCTAAGTGAAATAAACCAGACAGAAAAAGACAAATATCATATGATTTCACTTATATGCGAATCTAAACAACATAGCAAATGTACAAACAATGAAACAAAAAAGCAGGAACAGACCCATAAATACAGAGAACAAACTGATGTTTGCCAGAGGGGAGAAAAGTGGGGGGATGGGCAAAATGGGTAAAGGGGAGGGGGAGAAACAGGCTTCGGGTTGTGCAATAGGTAAGTCAGGCGGATGAAAGGTACAGCACAGGGAATATAGCCAGTGGTACTGTAATGTAGTAGCATTATACGGTGGCAGATGGTAGCTACACTTGAAGTAAACATAGCATAATGTATAGACTTGTCAAATCACTATGTTGTTAAGAAAAAAAAGTAAAAACGAAACAATCTTCTCAAATGCTTGGAAACTAAAAGCACAGTTCTAAACACATGGATTAGAATGGATATCACAAGGGAAGCTATGTAATATTTTGAGATAAATATGTATAAGAATAATACATACAAAACTTGTAGAATGTATTTGTAGTGGAACTAAAAGGGAAATATATAATATCAAATGCATATGTTAAGGAACAAGAAACACCAAAGATATGTAAACTAGATATTCAACTAAAAAAGCTAGTATAAAAATGGGAGTAGATTGAGAACTGAACTTAGAATCTTTAGAATCTGTTGTACTGTTGTGAATGATGTCTGGCTTTTCTATTTCAATTCCAGATAGGTCATTGCTCATGTATAGGAAGGTCATGAATTGTTATGTGGTACTCACATACCCACCAACCCTGTTGAGCTCTTATTAGATCTAACTGTTTATTTATAAATTCCCATGGATTTTTACATTGACATTATTTTCAATATGTCAATTTTAAAATTTAAAAAGAAAAATTAATAGAAAAACTGGGGATGATTTATAAACCAAAAGCTTGTTCTTTGAAAAACCTAATAGACAAGCCTCTAGCAAAACTAATTAGGAAAAAAAAAAAGTGTGTGTGCATGTGGGGTGGGGGGGGGTGGGGAGGTAGAGGGATAGATATAGGAATAAAGAAGGGACTGTCACTGCCAAAAAGGAGGTATTAAGAAACATGAGAATGCTATGAATAAGTTTTACAAATGGAAAAAAAAAAAGATACTAAAAAGAAAAAGATAATTTTCAAGAAAAAATATTAAGTGATGAACAAGGTAAGTATTATTATGATCATAAGGAATAGGATGGACAGTTTAAAAAAAAATCTCTTCTATGCCTTCCAAACCAAATGATGCCAAGCACAGCTGGGTCTTACAGGTTAAAGTGAAATTGAAGTAATCAATAATCCCAATTTTACAAAAGCTGTTTCAGTAGGAAATAGAGCTCTTCCCTTTTTTCTTTTGAAAATCTATAACCTATTATCAGAACTGAACAGGAACAATACGAAAAAAGACAGAAAATTATAGTTTTGTCTTACCTATGAACATTCATTTTAAGAAAAGCTCTATTTAAAAAGCAAGCAAATGGAAACCAAGAAGCCATATTATTTAACAAATAATAGTATATTGTGCAGAGTTTATTCCAAGAATGGTAGAAAATTTTCACATCATAAATCTGCCAGTGTAAGATATTAATAGTGTAAAACTGTGGTCATCTCCATAGATACTGAGGAATTATTTGCTAGAATATAACACTCTCTCATCGTAAACGTTTTCAACAAACCAGAACAGGAGGGAGTAGCTGCTTATTTTATAAGGCGTAGCTACAGTGAGCATAACATATAATGGCACAATTTTAGGATTCCTGAAAAGAAAAAAAATAAAAGACAAAAGGTCTGTGGTCCTACTCCCATTCCACATGGCACCAAGACCTGGACAGCACCATGAGACAAGGGGAAGTATAAATAAGGATAGAGAAAAATTCAATAAGGAAAAAGCTGTTATCTTTATTTTTTGAAAATAATGTCATTTAAGAAATCCACAAGACTCTACGAACAATTTGAGCTATAGGGTTAGTGGACATATGATCACCACACAACATTCATGGCCTTTGCATACATTAGCAATACCCTCGCTGGAAGTAGGAAAACCAGACATCATTCACAACAGTACTTCATATTCTAAGGATTCTAAGTCCAAGAAAAAAAATTCCAAATCTATACGAATAAACTATAAAATGTCACTGAAGGATAGGATTGATTTCAGTAAAGAGACAGACCTACACTGTACTGTTTATGTTTTGTGATGACTCAACATGCTAAAATGTTCATAAATTCCCAAATAAACTAGTTTTTGATGCCACAAAAATGCACTGGATTTTTGGTAACATTGGTAACATTTGGTAACATCATGAGCAAAAATAGTGAAGACGATTCTAAAAAAGAAAGAAAAGAAAGAAAAAGGAGAGAGAAAAAGAAAAAACAAGTAAAGAATGGTGGGTTTTGATTTAGCACAAGCCTTTAAGAGAGGCTAGGGTCATCCTAGGGATATAGCCTTGATCTGTTAAAACTGTTTTAATGTTTGTTCAAGTGTTTAGAAGTTGCGAAGAGGGTTCAGAGTAGCCCGACTAGAGTTTGGTCTAAACGTCACCTACTGTCATTTGAACTAATTGCGTATGGTTACCGAGAGATGTCTTTAGCGTACTGGACCTACCCTGCCTGGGTCAGAACAGAATCCCCTCTGCCGCTTACTAACGGTATGACATTGGGTAAGTATAATTTTAAGACTGAGATGACTCAATATATATGCGGGCAATTGGAATAATAGTTCACAGGTGTGTTATGAGGATTACACGATTCACATCTGAAAAGAACTTGGAAATGTAGCTGGATATTTGTACAACGACAAAGATATTTTTAAGGTAAATAAAAACAACTGGGAAGGATTGTGTGTTACCTGCTCCCAAGGCTTCAAGGTTTTTTTGTGGACCTAGGGACTTCTGACTTCTTGAGCCTCTTCCTCCATTAAAATAATAACAATTAATAGCATTATTAGAATTACATGAAGGTTAATTTATGAACATTATATATTAGAGCGTTTCGGTCAGCCTCTAAGTTGATACTTATCTTCTGACTTCAGAACACATTAAAAATTTGAAGCGCCTCAAAAATTACCCCGGGGCCTGGGGCTGTGCCTACTGGACGAAGGGCTGCGTGCCCGTGAATATGAAGTAGAAAAAGTTACCGAGTAGGAAATAACTATTCACACATACGTACGCACACACGAAATTCCCTAGAAATCTGAGGGCAGCGAGCAGGGGTTGTGCAAGCCAACTGTCCCGCGGAGGCAATGTTAAGGGGCCCTCGGCCGCAGCAGAGCAGGCACAGGACCGCCTCGCCCACAGCCCGACAGGAGGGACACCGGGGACACCGCCGCCCAGCTGCTCCGCGGGCACAGCGCTCGGCTCTGCGTTCTTCTCCGGGGACGCCCAGGGCCTCATGGCGAAGGTCCAGACGCAGCTCCGCGAGGCCGGGTCACTGGGGCCTGCGCACCAGCAGGGGGCGCCACGGGAACCGCCCCGGCGAACGCAACGGGAAGAAGAAAGAAGACGCGCGGTCGCACGGTGGAGCCGGCAGAACGTAACGTGACGTGAGGCTCGTTGGGGCAGTGGGAGGGACGTGTGCGCGGAACGGCCCAATGAGACGGCGGCGTGGAGGGCGTGGCAGGACGGGCCACCGAGGTCGCCGGCGTGGAGGGCGTGGCCAGGAGACCGGGGTGAGGGGGCGGGGCTTCCCTGGCCGCAGGGTCGCGGAGGGTGGCGTGAGCCGGCTGCCAAGTTTTAGGACTTTGCAGTTCAAACCTGAGTGTAATTGTGTTGCTGTTTGGCGCTAGTATTTCAAGGAAATCCCGTCTTCTGGTTGAAAGCACAGTTCTCTGGTGGGAGTCCCGGGACCAGCAGCATCAGCAGCACTTGGATAATAGAGAAATGCAAATAATCGGATCCTGCTCGAGATCCAGTGCATCAGAATCTGTGAGGTGGGGCCCAGCAATCCGCGCTTTAAAAACACTTCAGGTGATTTTGGTGCACGCTGAAGTTTGGGACTGCTTTGAAGTATTGTGTTTTCTTTAATTCAGATGCTGGAGGTGATTCCTCAAATGTCAGCTGAGCTAAACCGAGCTGTTCTACCTTCAAGATCGTTACCAAAGCCAGAACAGGGCTTAGGCCTTACCCGCTCAGACTTCGATGCCAGAGTATAAGTGGAAAATAGGTTGTATGTCTAGAAAGGCGAGATCTAGGAGAAGGATTTGAATCAACAATGCAGAATTCCATCGCCTCAGATTTTATTAATCATAACATCTAATTTACAGATGTTTTGCCCCCATTTAGTCTTTTCCATCAAAGGTACTCCATGGTAAATAATGAATTCCCAGTCGCTGGGCCTGTAAGGAGGTAAATTCTATTTTTATAATAAAAGCAAAAAATAAAATGAAAATGCTAAAACACTGTTTAGGCTCTTCACTTAGCTAAGGCTCTCCTGATGAATCAATGTATAGTAAACCAGGATGGGTTGGATTTGGGCAGAATATTCACATTAATCAATCATTCTCAGATCACTTTTATACTTCATAACTTCTATGAGCTGATTCATTTATTATTTGCATTAATTTCTTCTCTGCATTCATATTTCTCCCCTAATTGAAGAAGTAAAAGGGGTTCATTAGGCGCCATTTTGCCATCAGCATTAATATTTGGTGTACATGACAGATGGTTGTTTTTACATGTATGTGCTCATATAATAACTCTCTTTCAGTATTACCAACACTTCAGTCAACTTTAGCATGAACACATAATGAATCAAATCATGCTCAGTCAAGAGATATTCCTAAACAATATGATCTTTGTTCCAAAAGCTATCCTTCTAGCTATCCTTCTTGAGGATTCAACTACTTGGCATTCAAGTAGTTCAAAGGCTTATACTTTCTTCCTTGAGTTTTTGACTGGAAGAGAATAGACTACTCTGATTTTCATTTTAATTCAAACTAAGGAAAATGTAATACTTGCTAACAATTGTTAAGTGCTTACAAAGTATCCAGGACTGATTTAAGAGCTTTGCATGAATTATCTCACTCCTTAAAATAATTCTAAAATGTAGTATACTATTCTTATTTCTGTTCTATAGATGGGGAAAGTGAGACTCACAAATGGGGTCATTGTACTAAGCCATCACAACAACTCAGCTCTGGTCTGTATTCCTGTTGTTGTAGATATACGGGTACTTTAATTAGTTCTGATTGCTGCACATCCTCATTGAGAGCCCACTGTGTGCCTGGAACAGCCTTAGGCATTAGCGAGTCAGCAGCAAAAAAGACTAACCCTACCAAGTGGAGCTTACTGTCTGGAGAATGGGAAGAGGAAACAAACAATACACAAATTCATGTCAGTTTTGCTAAGTGTAATGAAGAAGAATGAACAGAATCAGTTAAGAATGGGGTAGAAGGGCGCCATTTTACTTTTGCTGGTCAGAGAGTATCTCCCAGATGTGGTAACATTGTAATCCATCACTCAGGCAAACACCCAAGAATTTGTGGGGAGTATTTCAAGTATGCAGCAGGTGGTATAACTCAGCTGAAGTGCGAAAAACATAAGAAGTCCTATCCCCTCCTCTCCCTCTTTTCCCTTCTGCTTCCTCCAAGTAGCGTGCTCTGTGGCTTCTCTTTGGTCTTCAGGCTCTGTCTCTCCTATTGTACTAGCCATTTGTTTCTTCCATTGTTTTTCTGAGTCCCTCTCAGTTTCTCTCACCTTTCTTCTTCCCCCATGCTCCTCTGTCTTTCCTAAAAAATAGCCATAATTTGGTTGTGATACTTACATTGTTTTGTACTTCTGAAATCCAGCTGAACCTTCAGGGTTAAATTTTTAGACAAAAGTCTTACACGTTAGTCCTTCACTTTCCCACAATTCCTGTTCCCTGTCCGTGGTAGCCAATGTCATGGTTATGAAAGGAAAAGTCCCTCAAATGCTGCTGTTCAAGTAAAGCAAAGGGAGCCTTTCTTCCTGCGTAGCACCGCGGGCCCACGCCACCCAAATGAGGCCCAAGACTCGGAACTTCCGCCAACGTGATCTCCAGCTCTCCCCAGTCTTCTTTCCTGCAGCCAGGGTTTGGAAGGCAGTTGGGAGTACAAGTCAAGGAGGAGACCGCTGAAGTCGTTCATCTGAATAAAGTACAAAAAATAGCCTTCAATAAGAAATCTCCGTATAACTTGTGGGTCCACAGTCGATGTAAATAGCCAAAAATGTGACACAGAACCATCAAAAAAGCAAATAGTTGGGAGAATTCAAGTTATGGTCAATGACAGATATCTAATTCAAAACTGTAAAAATATGGCTTTTCTTATGACTCTGTGTGTAGTGAAGAACTAACGTTATCCAGAGGGAGGTGTGGCCTTTGCCCTTTGCTGGGAGGTGATGCCTGGGCCCTTGGAATGTCCTGCAGGATAAGAGTATCTTTGTTTACCAAGAGGCCTTGGGCTGCACAGGAGAGTGTAATGTCATTTATGTTGGGGGCTATGGGCCATGTGGTGTCCGGACGACCTCCAGAGGGACTGCTGACTAAAAGATCAGCCACGTGGACAGTCAACCATATTTATGTGGTAAAGCCCCGTGGTTGGCGATGTGTATTTTGTTGTTACAATAGTGTTATGTTGCAGGAAGGTATTAACACTCCTCACCCCCACAATGGGGAGCACTATTAGAAGCTCTGAGTTGGGACCCCTCTGAGACTCTGCTCACGTGCCTCTTACCCTGGCTTATTATTATTTTGAAGATTTTATTTATTTATTTGACAGAGAGAGACAGCCAGGGAGAGAGGGAACACAAGCCCGGGGAGTGGGAGAGGAAGAAGCAGGCTCCTAGCAGAGAAGCCTGATGTGGGGCTCGATCCCAGAACGCTGCGATCACACCCTGAGCCGAAGGCAGACGCTGAACGACTGCACCACCCAGGTGCCCCGACCCTGGCTTATGTTTAATCTGTATCCTCTTGATATAATAAACCCCAACCTTGAGTATAGTAACTTTTAGTGAATTCTGTGAGTCTTTTAAAGAAGTACCAAATCTGAGGCTGGTTTTGGAGACCCCTCAACTTTGCAGTTGATGTCAGACATGAGGGCAGTCTAATGGGATGTTCCTTAACTTTGCACTATGTCACACTGATATTAGTATTCTGTTTATTACTCAAATATTTGGATGAATATTTTGCCTTAACTTAATGAATTTTGTAGTTCTCATATGAGCCCAAGTCTCTTCATCTGCCAGCAGATTTCCAAAAAGTGATAAACACTTTTTTACGTCCTAGTGAATGATTATTAAAAAAAAGAAAAAAAGGAAGCAATTAGCTGTAATTTTTCCTCGATGGTCCACAAACCTGAGGGCTCCAGAAGGTCAAGAACAACCTCATCTCTCTGTATCTCCAGTGTCCACGCCTGTGTCTGGCCCAAAGATATTCAATGACTATCTCTTGAGTGACTGATTTACAAGAAATATGTGGAGCTCTTGCCTTGGTTCAACTGAGTAGGGAATTTTGACACATGTCAAGGATCTCCTCGTGAGCCATCACGACTAAACTATGCTCTTTAATTTCTTTTTTCACGTCCTTTTGCTACCTCTTAATCTGTTACCTTACACTTTAAACATGGTAGGTGATTTTTAAGTCTGACTCAATCATCAATTCAAATTCTACCTTTGAAATCTATTAATTTAGCTTTCACTTCCTGTCCAATTGCAAATTTTATTAATCTGTCTTTTTCCACATTGTTAATTCTTATATTTTCATAAGCCAAAGTATTTTCTGGGGTTTTTCGTTTTTATGGTATTTATTTTCACTTTTAATTTTTTTTTTCATATCTATCAGTTTTGTTGGACATTCCTACAACCATCATGAGCCAGAGATTTGCTCTACAGATGGCTGGTTAGCAGTTCTCAGATGAATCCATTGAGTTCGTTCAATGTTTTCTATAAGTACCTGCAACGTGCTGGTTTTATGTAACTGCAGAGACCACTGTCTGGTCCCTTACAATCTCTGGGAAAAGTCCATGTGGACATTACGTGGGAGTGTTTTTGGTTTTTGCCTCTGTGGACAGTGATACTGTAGTCTTACTTTCCAGAATTCTTGATGAGCTACCACTGAAAAAGTATTAGGTCCAGGTGATTACACAGCTGGTTTCCGTCTACTCTTTAAGGCACAAATACTTTTTACAATCAAGTATTTCAAACATAAAAGAGACAGTGTGGTGATCCCACAGTATGTTGACAAATGCACTATCCTTCCCCTGAAAGGTGGAGCCCAGTCCCCTTCCAAATATAGGCCACATTTAAGTGACTTGCTTCTAATAGACAGTGGCAGAAGTGACAGCGTGTGACATTTGAAACTAGGTCACAGAGACTTTGTAGTTAATTCCTCCCCCACTCTCTCCATGATTTGTCTTTGTGGAAGAGAGTCAATGAGCCCCCCTGAGAGGTCTATATGGCAAGCACAGAGGTCCTACTGAGGTCCTCCTGCCAAGAGCCAACAGGACCTTGGGTAGCATGGGAGTGAGCCAACCTTGGACGTGAACCCTCCAGCCACACAGTCAAGCCTTCAGGTGACTGCAGCCCGTGTTTACATCTTGACTTCAACCTCATGAGAGACCCTGGTCAGAACCTCCCAGCAAGTCACTTCTGGATTCCTGACAACCCAGACACAAAATGAGATAAGAAATGTTCATTGATTTAAGCTGCTGGGTTTTTAGGTAGTTTGTTACCTAGCAGTAGATAATAGAGGAAAGGCCACAGTTACGTTTTTGACATTACCATAATCTTAATGACACCATCTATATGGATGAACTCCCAAAGAGAAAATCCCAGAATGATGTCATGTATGAATCGAGGAGGAAAAATCCCTCTGAAATATTAAAATGTGTGCAGCCAGTATTTAAGATAATAATATTACATGACCAAAAAAGATTTGGCCTTGGAATGCAAGTATGGAATAACATTAGGAAATCTACCTGTATTTCATTGTAGCAGGATAAAGGAGGAAAAGCATATGATTCTATCAAATGCCAAAAATTCACATATCATTCCTAAAAAAACCACTTAAAATATATTTAGAAGGAAACTGATCAACACATACAGATTTCACACTCACATACGTGTGCACGCAGGCAAACAAGTTTTTCATTAAGCCTGAACTACCAAAGCCACTTCAATGAGAAGGAAGAAGACAGTGATGTGTGCTAGGATACCTGACATGGCATGTTTGTGATTTTAGCTAACACAGTAACATGATAAAAGTAACTAACAGAAATAGACATTGGAAAGAGTATACAAGTTTTTGGTTTGTTAATGATGGTATTACATGCAATGAAAAGACAGTCCGTTTAATATTGATTAGAACTGACAAAGTTTAGTAATCCGATAGATATAAAGTCCATGTAAATGATCAATTTCTCAGTGATCCTTCCCCTGCCCCCAAGAATTTATAACAGTGTTTCAGTCTGATGCCATCTGTCAGAACAGACTAGAAAGGGGAACCTTGTGAAAATCAGCCTTTCATTTGTTGTGAGAATTTATGGGGCTTAGTTCACAGTGTGACAGAGTGTTCCTCCTTTTGTTGTATGAGTGTCAACCTATTTCATTTATTTTTAATTCCATGAGTAATCCATCCACTCTAAAAAATTCTCGGCCATGATCTTTGAAGCTCACACCTGCACTGTTCTCTGGTTGTCTTTGTGGTATTGTGATCAGACGTATGGCAGACAATTTTACTACTAATTCCAGATCTCTTAAATTCACTGTTACATTTCTCTCCCTGCATTTTGGATTAACTCTGCTTACAGAGTTCATGAAATTCTTCATCTGGGATCAATTGACTATTTGGACTAACCAGCCAGTCTTTCATTTTAATTTTCTTATAATTAATTGTGTATCTAGAGAGATTCATTTCTAAAATTTGTATCTGGTTCTTTCAGATGTTTTTGGAAAATTCTTTGTATTCTTAGCCCCTCAGCATTTCAAATAGTCCTTTTTTTTGGTTTTCTTTTTAAATCATTAAAGGTAGCAATTTGAAGTCTGTATCTGTTAATTTTCTTCTTATTCCTTTTGTTTCCATCGTGTGCTCGTCTTATTCTTGGTCACAGTGTCTTGTTGAATTGTGTGTGGATTTTGGTTGTGAAGCTGCTCCTTCATTGTCTTTGGTATCTTATCTGTGGGGATTTGTTGAGACCCAAAATGAAGCTTATTCCTCCACAGAGGGTTTGTATTTGCATCTACCAGGTGCTGGGGGGCACCAGCTTGGGATATGCCTAAATTAATTCTCAGCCTGGGTGTATTCTGAATCCCTGTGATATCAGTGCCAGAAACAAGTGCGTTGTAGCCCAATTCTTTGTGGCAGAATCCATCTTGCTCGGCACCGAGGCTCAGGGCACACGCTTGTTGCAATCCTCCGTGGGGAGTGTGGGCATGGGTGGGTGCGCATGTGTGTTCATTTCTAGCTCATCTTTCTACTGTGAGGATGTAACCGGTCAGGTTGTCAGCTACAGCAGGAAAGATTTCTCAACAGTTTTCTTGGTGAACTCTTCTGAACCATTGACTGCTTACCTCCTGGCCAGTTCCTTCCAGCTCCCAGCTTCTTTTCCCCACAATAATCATTCCCCAGCAGCAGGAACCCTTCATGCCATCCCACTTGTGCAGCAGAAGCGACATCCTGCCAGGAAGGGCTTCCCTTCCCTTTCTCCCTCCTCTCAGTCCTTGCCTCCCCAGGACATGGGGAAGGAGTCCAGGGTACTGAGAAGGGGGCCTTGGTTCTGGGGTAACTATTGCCAGTGAGACACCTTATGGGATTGAGTAGTGGGCTTTTCGCTTGTGACCCAGAGGGCTTTAGAGCTAAATGCTGCTGGAAGAAGACTGTAAATGAAATAGGACTTTCTAGCAGAGAAGCTATAGTAGGTGAGAGGTTTTGAAGGCCTAAGACAGGACAGGTTGCCTTTCCTGTCCCTTTGTGCCTTTAGGATACAGCACAGAGCCAGCTCTGCAGCCACCACCTCCTCCCCCCCCCCCCAGCAGAAATGGGAGCAATTCCAAATCAAACAAACCAGAAAAGTATATTAAGATTTACGTGAAAACTCTTATTTTCAGCTTTTTTTTCAGTATTAAATCAGAAAAGCCTATGTAAGATTTCTGTGAAAACTCATATTTTCAGCTTTTACTCAGTATTATATGCTAAATAGAGAAAGAAAAGCTCTGAACAGGACAAAGTTTTCAGAGCCTGGTCATTGTGCTCTGGGTAAGAGGACCTTAACAAGTTCCTGAACAATGTCACGATGAATTTGCAGCCCTGCACAGGGAAACGAGAGCTCTACCCTTGAAATGGCATTTTCATTTAAAATTGATATTTAATTTTGTGAAACTAAAGGAATAATGGTTGTATGGAACCGTTTTTGTTGTGAGCGCTCAATTTTTGGTAGGTATTGTAATTGACCAGGAAACGTGGACATACTTGTTACCTAGCCCTAATTGAAATTAAAGTCCTAGCCAGATTTCAATTTAGGAGACATCCAAGAATAGCACTCAGAATGAGAGGATTACAGCTCATTTATTGAAAGCATGCGTGGCTCTGAAAAGAGCCTTTAGGGTTGGGTATCAAGACGCTTACTTGGCAAGTTTACTTGGAGCTGGTGTACTTGGTGACGGCCTTGGTGCCCTCGGACACGGCGTGCTTGGCCAGCTCCCCGGGCAGCAGCAGGCGCACGGCCGTCTGGATCTCCCTGGACGTGATGGTCGAGCGCTTGTTGTAATGCGCCAGGCGCGACGCCTCGCCCGCGATGCGCTCGAAGATGTCGTTGACGAACGAGTTCATGATGCCCATGGCCTTGGACGAGATGCCGGTGTCGGGGTGCACCTGCTTCAGCACCTTGTACACGTACACCGAGTAGCTCTCCTTGCGGCTGCGCTTGCGCTTCTTGCCGTCCTTCTTCTGCGCCTTGGTCACCGCCTTCTTGGAGCCCTTCTTCGGGGCCGGAGCCGACTTGGTAGGTTCAGGCATCCTAGTGTTAAGTTGGAATATAACTAAGAGCTGGGCAAATAATCAGGAGCGCCAAAGCCCCCGTTTATTTATAGATGCGGTATTCAAATGAGGTTAGCAAGATTTCGTTCCTGATTGGATTAATTTTAGTGTGTCGTCACAAATGCGAATGTAAAAGATCATTGGAAGTCTAGATTTTCATTGGCTGCTTAGTTACTTTGCTTCGACCCAATCAGAAGGCCTAGAGTAGGTTGCCCAAAGCTACTATAAATAAGCCTCAAACAATTGCACTGTAATTTCAGAAAACCAATGAAACTTTTGTGATTAGGTTAGCTTTCGGGTTTTTTCTTGTAGACAGCTCCTTGCTGGCTTACAGTAGGGCTTCCTGTGTTCAGTCTGGCCCCTGCAATAGGGCACGCCTGGTGGCCGTTCTGAGGTCCTAGAGGGGATTCTCGGGCTAAGTCTTTGACAAGCACATCTTACCCCTTGCTAGCTAGCCTAATTTATTTACGAGCAGCTCTGTAGGGTGCTGGGCGGATACCAAGTCTTTACCTCCTTAAAAAGAAGTGCGTGCCAAAACTAATTTATTCTCCCGTCTCGCACTGTGTCAGTTCGCAGGAACTGCGTTCCAGGTAAGTGAAGAAAGGAAATAGGTGGGCAATAGCATCGGGCGCACTGGTGTCCGTACACGGACATCGGCGATGTTTTCTTCTCCGGACTATCTTAGCCCCCTACGCTATCAAGTTCCTAAAACGGTCGGGTGTATGCAACTGGAGTTGCGCTGGGAACCACCCTCTGTGCTGGAGGTACCCGCCCCTCTGCGGTGCGCCTTCCCTCCCGCCACGCCCCCTACGAATAGTGTGCAACAGCTCTTTTCCTGAGGTCTGGGGTGGCTCTGAAAAGAGCCTTTGGGTTGTGTTGAGCTTCTAAGCAGTTGGCCAAAGAAACTTATTTCTTCTTAGCTGCCGCCTTCTTTGGCTTGGCTGCCTTGGGCTTGGCGGTCTTTGGCTTAGCCGCCTTAGGTTTCACCGCTTTGGCCTTCGCAGGGCTCTTGGGCGCCTTCTTGGGCTTGGCTGCTTTCGCTTTTTTCGGGCTCTTCGCCTTTTTGGCTCCTGCAGCCGCGGCGGGCTTTTTCGCCTTCTTTGGGGTCTTCTTGGCGCTTTTCTTAGGGGTGCTCGCCCCTGTGGCCTTCTTGGGTTTCTTGGCCCCTCCTGCGGCCCTCTTGGGCTTGGCTGCACCCGCCTTCTTGGCTTTGGGCTTGGCTTCCCCGGAGGCTGCCTTCTTGTTGAGCTTGAAGGAGCCCGAGGCGCCGGTGCCCTTGGTCTGCACCAGGGTGCCCTTGCTCACCAGGCTCTTGAGGCCCAGCTTGATGCGGCTGTTGTTCTTCTCCACGTCGTAGCCGGCGGCCGCCAGCGCCTTCTTGAGCGCAGCCAGGGACACGCCGCTGCGCTCCTTGGAGGCGGCAACAGCCTTGGTGATGAGCTCGGACACCGGGGGCCCGGACGCCTTGCGCTTGGCGGCACCTGCAGTCTTGCGGGCCTTCTTTTTCACTGGCGTCTTCTCAGCAGGGGCCGGAGCGGCGGGCGCGGCGGGCGCAGTCTCGGACATGTTGAAGGCGGGCGCGGGGAGAGCAATTCGAGCCGGAAGCAGAGGCACTGGCCGGGACTCGGGCCGCGCCGCTGCGCCCTCCCGTTTATATAGGGCGGAGCTGCGCCGTGATTGGTGCGCTGTCCAGCCCGCCTCGCTGGCAGCCGCAGAGTGTCCTCTCGGATCCCGAGTTGTGTTTGTTACACCTCAAAAAATGCCAAAAATATCAAAATTCTCTACATCGAATCGCCCGGTTTTTCTCAGAAAATGATCCCTGAAGCCTCAGGCTTCACGCTGGTCTCAAATTATGAAGAAAGCACAAAGCTTTATGCCAAAAACTTGCAATATTTCCCGCCGTGCTCTTCAAATTTCAACTCAGAGAAACAAAACTTTCTATTTTCTTCGTAAATTATAAACCGATCTTTAGCTGTGGAGTTTTCTGACCTCTCAAATAGGATTCTCCAAGTGGTTAGCTTCTTATATGTCCAAAAACCATGCCACTGGCACTAAGATTTTTATTACAAATCTGCGCTTAAGTGAGGGAAGTAACACAGGCTCCTCGGAGAGTCCTGCCTATTGAGCCGAGGGCATTTGAGTTCATCAAACTGGTTTAGTTTAATGCCAAACAAATTATTGCCCATTTGGGGTTAGATTTTGGACCCCTGGGACATCAATCTATGCAGTCATGATTGTATTTCTGTTTGCTGCATCTGGGTTTTTAAATAATTCTTTAGGATAATTCTTTTCCTTTCTGCTCCCAAGGGTTGGGGGCGGGGCTGTTGCTTCTCTTTTCCCTGGACAACTGCTCCATGAGTTTAGATACCTTGAATTCTGGATATTTGGGACGGTAAGGGGATCCCAAAATATAGTCAGGGTATACAGATGGAAAAGGATTAATTTTCACACGACACGGAGATGAAGCCATAAAATCACTGGAAGTGGAGGGGCACTCTGAAGAATTTGCAGTGTTGCTGAGTTCTTTTCACATATCCTTCAGGATTAAACTAATAAAAGAGGTAGAATTGAAATTCAAGTGTCGATCATGAGGGGAAAGAAATAAGAAGTGTAAATGATAACATCTCTACCCCCATTATTAGAGAATCCCGGACCGTGTGATTACTCAATAGTTGATGAATAGCTAGTGCACACACACCAAATACGGACGGCTTCAGCCATGAAGATTATGGCCCTATGTTACCCAGCGTTTCATAAAAAAGAAAACAAATTACATGTCGGATTGAATTACAAGTTCAGATTTCCATCTCAGAGGCAGATCTTTGAGGGGCTATGCAAGTTAAGTCATTGCCCTCTGAAGACCTCCTTTGCAAGGTCTCTGAAAGATGGGTTTGTTTAGGTAGCTGCCCACTCAGTGAAGAGTATACGTTGGCAATGGACATGTACTAAAGAATGGACGTGGACTCAAGCAATTATTCCTGGAAAATGGTCTGGATGGAATTGTCTTTAAAAACTTATAAGCCGTGTACGTGAGAGACGAAGTACAATTTTGGCCAGTGCTATAAAGTGATATGACACTATTCTGTGGGGGCAGATGGTTGTAATACTGCACTGGACATAACATCAATTTTTAGTTTTATTAATCATCTCCACACATAACAGACCCTCCTACTGAAATCAAAGAGAATACGTATCTTTGATACAACATTATTTAAATGTTTCAAATTAATGTTATTTAAATTAATGCTGGTATAAAAGTGATGTAAATTATCAGTATTTTAAAAGCCTTAATGTATAAACATTTCAATGTAATTAGTGCATGCTAGTGAAAAACAAATATGCCCTTTGGTATATATAAAAATAAAGAGGGAGAGGATAAGGTTCCAAAACAGACTAGTTGATAGTTTTAGGGAAACTGATTTATGGGTACTCAATCTCAGAACAGTATGTTATATTCATTTTTAGTGACGATACCTCTTGTAAATGGCTGAAATTTATGCAACCCATGGAAGTTTTCTCTTAAATGTCTGACTTGAATCTATATATCCCTTACTATTTCTGACTCGGAGGGACTTAACCTCTCCAAATTCTGTGATCTTTCAACTCACGTTTGCTTCCGTCCTATGGTACGCTGTGTTTTCCTATAAATAAAATTAAGTGATGGATTCAAATAACACACGGACGATCTCCCACTATTTAAGCAAATATTTATTTGACAGTCTTCTACGATGAATCCGAGAAACGCCAAAAGGCTCTACTTTATACTATTGATCTGCCAGCTTGGCTGGCTATATGGTATCCACCTAAGTAGTGTATGTGTGTGAGCATGTGTGCTTATATTTTAAATATAGATTCCAAAGTCTTGCTCCAGATGATTCTGACTAATAACTCTAGTGAGTCGCAGAATCTGAATATTTAGCAAGTCCTCAGTTCCCTCTGATGCCCAGCTGAGTCTGGGAACTACCACTCTCACTGGAGGTGACCAACAGGACAAAGCTGTTTTCCCTCATGCGAGTGTTCTTGTGGAATAAGAATGGCCATGCTGGACATGACTTCAGATTGAGAGGATGGGGCCAGCAGTGGTCCAATCCTGACTTCCTTGGATTCTCACCCGACTGGGCTTGAGAGTGGCCTCTTGAAGGAGAAAGGAGAGCTATGGCAAAGGCTCCGATGCTGCATGATTTTCCACCCACCTAGGGTGGACTGGGTCTCAGCTGCCTGGGGACTCCCCGAATCACCTAGCACAGTATCTCCACTTCTCATCCCATTTTATCATTCTTAATAAAAACCAACCTTTCCGTTTACTGGTTATTGTACTCTGTGCTACCTACATTCTGGCTTCGTCAATGCAACAATCCCTAGTTTGAGATATTGTCCCTATTTTACATAAGAGAACATGGCTTCACAGGCTAGGGGCTCCTGAGTCCGCTATGAGGTACATCTAGGATTCCAGTTCACATCTGTCTGGCTTCAAAGCATGTGTCCTGAAAGTGTGTTCCAGATTGCAGGTCTGAATAATCATTAGCGGTTGCGAAATCCATTGAGTAGCACAGGCCAAATGTTTCTTTCTTTCTTTTTTTTAATGAAGCAGAATAGGATATCAAATACCAGAGCCCAATTCATTTGGTTCCAATTATTTACTTAGTTCTTTGACTGTGTGCTGACGCCCCCTGATGTGAAATGTATTTCTTCTGTGAAATGTATTTCTTCTTAGGGTCAGAGTGGGAGGAGTCTTCCTCATGTAATTTCTTGAACTCATGAAATATTCTCAAGTGTGTTAATCTCTACTGAGCTAAAAAAGTAATTTCCTCGTATTCACCTCTCGTCAGCCTCTAAGAAAAACCCTGAGCGATGGGAAGTGGGGACAGTCGGTGAGCCTTTCCGTTCTGGACACAGTAGCGACTGTGCTTAGAGGGTCAGCAGTATGATTTGCAGAAAAATTGAAAGGAATGGGAGGCTTGTACCTGGTTCCTTTTACTCTACAATTCTGGGTTCCAAGCACTTAATTCTGGACTTGGTTATTTTAATGTTACCATGATTGCTTTATTGAAAACAGAGTTTGGGGAAGAGGTGTTTTTTTGTAAGACAGTGAGTGCCCCTGCCCGGCTTCTTCACGGGCGATGTGCCGTGTGCGTGGGGACATGGCGGCACCGTGAAGACCACAGATAGAACTCTATCTGTTGGGACAGACTTCCCCTTTGTGGACTCTTAATAGGTACTCTATCTTAGCTTTTGGTGTAGAACATTTCGGAAGAATCTTTCTTAAAAGGAGCTGTTAGTTCCTTTAAAAATTGTTGTTCTTTTTTATGGAATTCAGCCATCAAAAGTGTGGTTGCATCCCGTAGCTGTCTGTTGCCGCCTTGTTTGGAAATGTACACAATTGGGAAGAACTTTAATACCCACACCTGGGAGAGTGGTCGAGCACACGAGGACACACTTGCGGAATTGAGGAGTACGCAGCTCCAAAAATAGTCAGAAAGACCTCTAGGAAGTAAGGAGTAAATTCCAGAATATATGACTAAGGGAAAAAGCCAAGTGCAAAAGAGTATCCATAGTTCGCTACCTTCCATACAAGAAAGAAGGGGCTATAAGAAAACACATTTTCTGCTTATTTATGCAGAAGATATACAGAAAGGATAAACCCAAAACAAAGGAGATGAGTTATCTATGGGGGGGAAGGTTAGAAAGGAGTAGAAAGTAGGGAGAAAGGGGAACAGAGTGGCCAGGGTGAGGAGGGAGGATCGGTTTATCGAGTATGTCTGTTTGTGTAGCTCTGACTCTTACAACTACAGTAAGGTTTCATGTACTGGAAAAGAAACTATCAAAAGTGATAGGTTTGGGGGAGGAACCCATCATGGAATACAAGCACTAACAAATGAACCAAGCTATATTAACTGAATAATATAATAATCTAATAAAAGTATTTCAGGGTAATGGCTTAACCATTCGGAAACTGCTGATGTGTCTCTTAGACTTGACCAACGAAGTAAATGCATTGTAGATAATGACATGTAGTGTTCTTACAGGTGGAAAAAGAAGTATTTGGTTGAAATGAAACTTGTGGGTCTGGATTAGAACCAGAAGTGTATCTACAGTTATATAGGTATGGAGACATAGATGTGTGTGTGTGTGTGTGTGTGTGTGCATGGATTAATATACACATATATTTCCTTGCTCTGTCAGGTGAGAGGGCCTACCAGTTGTGACACCCTCACAGCAATGAGCACACTTGGCACACAACCTTTGTTTTTTAAGCATCATTCTCCAATAAAAAGAACCAGGGTTCCTTAGACAAGTGGTTGATTCCAAGGATGGAGCAGGGAGAATACAGGATGGGTCTGAAACATCTCGTGGTACCAGAAGATAAGGAAATGTTTTTAAAAAGATGGAAACATTGAAAAAACATGCCAGCCAGTCTCAAGGAATGTCTAATGGCCAAAGCTGGTGCCATTTGAGCAACAAAATAAAAATGGATAATATTGGATTTTTTAACTCCAATAAAATATGTATCCACAAATACATATATAAAAAGAAGGGACAATTCTGCCCTATTGCTGATACAATCCACATGTGGATGCTAACATCGCTTGGTGAGAGTTTAAGGAGCAGCAGGGTTTCAGTCTCGGAACATCTTCCCATCTTCCCTAAGACACCTATCAACTACAAAGCAAAGGTAGGAAGCATACAGCGGCTAATCTCAGCAGACACCATCTTCAGTAAGTGAGCACGTAAACATGACACGTAACAGGACATATTGACATGGTGAACTCCTTGTATCGAGAAGACACTTCCTCATTGTTGTGATATTTCCTGGCAGAAATGCATAAATGCATTCCATTGATAAGGAAACATCAGACAAATTCAAATCGAGTGGCATTCTTTAAAATAACTGGTCAGTGCTCCTCAAAAGTGTGAAGTTCATGAAAGACAAGGACAGACGACAACACTACTACAGACCTGGAAATACTGAGAAAACAGTAAGTTAATCCAGTTAGGGATCCTGAATCGGATCGTGGAGCAGAAAAAGGGCGGTGGTGGGACAGTTTGTCAAATTTGAAAAGAGTCTAAAGTTTAGTAAATACTATTGTACTAATGTCCATTTCCTGCTCTTTTGTTTGTTTTCTTTTGTTTGGTTGCATTTCCTGAATTGTCGTTTGTACAATGGTTATGGAAGACATTAGCGTGAGGGGAGCCAGTTGAGGGATACAAGGGGATTTTTGTACTAGTTTTGCAACTTTCTTGTAAATCTAAAATTAGTTCAAAATGAAAAGTTTTCTAAAAAAAGTTTCTCTTCACATCTCACCACGATGTAACACTTTTCATAGGAAGGGAAAATATACCTACACGTGACAGAGATTCTCCATAGCGGTGGAAATGTAGACGATTTGTATTCTCATGTCCGAGCTTTTATGTTTTTCAAAGTTTCTACCATAAGCATGGATTACTTTGTTGTTAGCAAACAGCATGCTTCTCTTAAAAATATGATAAGACTTTTTTTAAAAAATGTGTACCAATTTTCCCTAGACACCCGAGTAGTATAGTCCGTGGCCTCTTTCTGCTCTTTATCTGGACTTTCACGGAAATTCTTTCTTTCTTTTTTTAATCTAAGATTTATCGCCTATATATGTCCATGAACATTATGGTTTAGTTTGTCCTGGTTTTGAAATGTATATGTGCGAGATCATAGTATACGTATTCCTTTGTGTCCTGCTGTTTTCCCTCAATAAGAACCATCCCTATGTATTATGTTGGGACAGAGAGCTTTCGTTTGTTGATTTGCACTGTTTTATATTTCATCTTATAAATGTGGCCCGATGTATTTACTTATCTAGTTTACTGCTCAGGGACATTCTCCTGGTTGTATGATGACGCAAATTTAATTTTCCAAAGATGGTGGCAGCAATTTCTCCTGACCCCCACTCCCTTCTCCCTGTCTTGCCGCTTGTGCTCTCATCAGATCTGATTCTTGTCGCACGGAATCTGGGCGAGCTTGTAGCAGCTTGCACTAAGAGAGCGCGGGGGGGCGGGGGGTGAGGCTGTGGGTCTTGCAAGGCCCTGCCCCTACTCTTTAGAACAACGCAGCTTGTGCCTTATTTTCTGGAGCCCTCAGACTTCCATCTCTCGGCTCTCTCATGAGAATTTTGGTGATTCTGCAACCACCAGGCCGTGAGAAAGTCCAGCTGTGTTGGAAACCTTGTCTGGGTGCCCTGGTTTCCTGTCCTAATACTGGAGACCTCCTAGTTCAAGGACCAGAAATATGAGAGGCGTCTCCAGGTTATTCCAACTGGCAGTGGTCAAGTCTTTTCAGCTGAAGTCCCAGACATCGGGGCATAGCGACAAGCCAACTCCATTCTGCTCTGTCTAAATTCCTGATCCAAAGAATCTGTGGGCATAATAAAATGGTGGTTGTTTTAAGCAATTAAGTTTGGGGTACTTTGTAATCTAAACAGTAAAGGCTTCAGTTTATGTTCATATGTTTATTAGCTGATCCGTTTTTTTAAAACCCTTTCTGGCCATAATCTGCATTGAGAAACACATTCTACATCATATGCTCACACTCGCGTGCCTTCGAACGCCCTAACTGTAAAACTGAACAAAGCGGGAGGGGTGCCTTTGTGAGTTATTTCTCTGCTACCTTCTCTTCTTCCTTACCCTCCCCTCCCCTTCTCTTCCCTTCCCTTCTTTCTTCTCTCTATTCAATTTCAACAAAGCTGATGACAACCAACTAAACTGTTTTTATAAATAATGTGTCTCAATCAGCAGACTGAAGGAAACCTGTGTTAGAGGCTGCCGTTTAAGAGGGGATCTTCCACTCATTTTTATACCTTATAGAGTATGTATATATTATGTGCATATTTCTATATCTTATATATTTACTATACACACACACACATATTTTAAGTTCTAAACTCAGTCACATTGTTCTACATTGGCCCAAAGCTAAATAAACCAATAAAATAAAAACAAAAAATGTGGAAAGAGTAAATCTAATAAATCTAAACTTAATTTGGATGTTGAAGCATATCAAGACTCCAAGAATCCATCTTGTTTCAAGATGAAAGGCTGAGAGAGGTTAGTGATTTAGCCTCCAGGTTGCCAGCAAGGGAATCTTACAGAATCTGGTTGAAGGAAGGATCCTTGCAAAAGGTACAGGCGGAGAGCAGTTTGGATCTGGGGATGAGATGGAGGATTGGGATGTCCTTCCTTGGCCTAGAAGAGCTGAAGAATATGAAACTTACGTGTCTACATGCACACTCTTAAGAGTCAAGACACAGATCCCTTAATCATGGCAAGAACCCAGCAAATACTCTTTTCTGTCTGGAAAGAAAGCCTCTAGAGAAGCAATGACTTCAGAGATATTAGCTACCTCTTCATTAACCTTTAATTATTAAACTCATAATCATTTTCCATGTCAATCTCTTCAGCATCTATTTATTCCTTGATGTTGCTGGTGTCTTTGGAAGAGATGGTTCAATGAACAAGAACAGATTGCATTTGGCCTCCTTGTGTATCTCTACTTTGTTCTTCACTTTCTCTCTCTATCCATGATACTTTTGATTATTATTTCCTCAGCATTCCTTTATTTTCCCTCTTCACTCCCTCTGAATTATATGTTATTTGCTGTTTGTAAATTTAAAATCTATGCATTTACACAGATAGTTAACTCATACATGGGGGCAGTTTGGCATAATGGTTAAAGAGACAGACTCTTACATAGTTGTCTACTGCTGCATAACAAATTATCCCGACACTTAGTGGCTTAAAATAATGATAAGCATTTATTATCTCACAGAGTTTCCACGAGTCAGGAATTTGGGGGTGACTTAACTGGGTAGTTTGGATTTGGATATCTGATGAGATTGGAGTCAAGATATTACCTGGGAGTGGAGTCATCTGAAGACTTGACTGGGGCTGGAAGACCTAATTCCCAGATGGTCCATATGGCTCACATGGCTGTCAAGTCAGTGCTGGCTGTTGGTAGAAGGCCTTGGTTCCTTGGCCTCTTGTGGGGCTACTCTGGAACTGTCGACATTGCACCTGACCTCCCCAAGAATGAGGGATCCAAGGGAGCAAAACTGAAGTCACAAGATCTTTCATGACCTAACTTTACTAGTCACAATATTATATTAGTTACATAGGTCAGTCTTTCCAGTTTGGGGAGGGAACTATCCAAGTGTGTGCCCACCAGAAGGTGAGATTACCAGGGTCATCTTGGAATCTGACTATCACAGTTCTGGAGATGGAGGACTCCATTTCAAATCCCAGTCCTATCACTTACTAAGGTTTATGACTTTAAGACATTTATTAGACTTGGGGCACCTGGGTGGCTCAGACAGTTAAGCATCTGCCTTTGGCTTAGATCATGATCCCGGGGTCCTGAGATCAAGCCCAGAAACCAGCTCCCTACTCAGCAGGGCATGGGGTACTTCCTTTCCCTCTGCACCCCCCCCCCCACCAAGCTTGTGTTCGCTCTCTCGCTCACTTTCTCTCTCTCAAATAAATAAGTAAAATCTTTAAAATTTTTTAAAAAATTTTATTTATTTATTCGACAGAGATAGAGACAGCCAGCGAGAGAGGGAACACAAAACAGGGGGAGTGGGAGAGGAAGAAGCAGGCTCATAGCGGAGGAGCCTGATGTGGGGCTCGATCCCATAACACTGGGATCACGCCCTGAGCCGAAGGCAGACACTTAACCGCTGTGCCACCCAGGCGCCCCAATAAGTAAAATCTTTAAAAAAAGAGAAATTTATTAGACTCTATTTCTCAACTTCCTCATATTTAAACTTGGGATGAGAATAGTATGGTAGATTGTACTATTACTCCCAAATTTTTGCAGCACATTAGGGAGGGTTATACATCCCTGCCCATCAGCATGGATTGAGAATACACCTCCCGGGGCACCGGGGTGGCTCAGTCATTGGGCGTCTACCTTCGGCTCAGGGCGTGATCACAGGGTCCTGGGATCGAGCCCTGCATTGGGCTCCTCCACTGTGAGCCTGCTTCTTCCTCTCCCACTCCCCCTGCTTGTGTTCCCTCTCTCGCTGGCTGTCTCTCTCTGTCAAATAAATAAATAAAATCTTAAATAAATCTTAAAGAGAATACACCTCCCGTGTGAGGAGTACACTTCCCCACCACATTGACATCAGTCATTACCACATGAGTTGCTTTGGCTGATACAATATCAGAAGTGACATGTGCCCACCTACCAGCAGAATCATTAATACCAATAAGATCCCTTTACATCATGCTCAGCCTGGGTCCCTCTATGAAGAAAACGTGGAACAGAGCCGTGACTGATCCACAAAGCAATGCAAGGTGAGTCTGAAATAACCTTTGCTGTTATTAACTAAGATTTGGGGGTTGCTTATTGTATAATTCGGCAAAAATCTAATTGATACAACTATTACCTACTTGGGTGGAGTGTTGCTAGGATTAGATGCGATGATTTTCTTGAAGCGCTTTCACCCTGTTTGACACATAGTAAGCAACCATATGTGTTACTTATTACTATGATTATACAATCCTAAATTCACATGAACTGAGTTTATAAGTCATGCCATTAATTTATAATGAGATACACTTGATATTAAAAATAAATATCAGGGGCACCTGGGTGGCTCAGTCGTTAAGCGTCTGCCTTTGGCTCAGGGTGTGATCCCAGCATTCTGGGATCAAGCCCCACATCAGGCTCCTCCACTAGGAGCCTGCTTCTTTCTCTCCCACTCCCCGTGCTTGTGTTCCCTCTCTCGCTGGCTGTCTCTATCTCTGTCAAATGAAGAAATAAAATCTTAAAAAAAAATAAATATCAGATGTGTGCTTACTTTCTTGTTAGGAGACCAAGATACAGATTAGAGGATATTTTTTGAGCATAGAGTTATAATAAGGGATCCTTTTATCATACGATGGTCTCCGAATCAATCAGAATCTCCAGCCTGGGGACACCTGTGTACTGCATTCTTATCTGTGGAAAATATATGTTGAACAAGTTATCATTCTTGAACTCTTCTTTTTCTAGCTGACCACCAACCTTCCTTTTCTCATAGTTGCTCTTACATGAACTCTCTGCTTACAGTAACCATATAAGTAACTTACATAACTTATAGTAACCCAGGGTCTTAAGCTACAAGAGTTTACCTGTACTGTCTCTCTTTCTGGTAAAATTTTTCCAGTGACTAACTCCACCACCTTTTAAAAATTGTTATTATTATTCCTAGTTCAGCAAAAATGTTATTTTTATATTTTTAAAATTTATTCCTGACCCGTCTTCTTTGATTTAGGGGTGGGGCCGAAAGCATGGGGTGGAGTAGGAAACAGAAAACAGTTGGTAGGACAACATACCTTGTTTATGAAACCTTAGCGTAATCCTTGTCATCTTCCCTCGTGGTCTCCACCGGGAACATCCCCTTCTGTGATGTGGACAGCTCAGGGTTGGGGGTTTTGTTTGTTTTCTTCCCCTCCTACACAATGAAACACACACTTTGGCTTCACAGAAAGTGCTTCCAATTCATTTCCCAATTAGAATGTGGTTCCTAAACTTCCCCTATACAGAAATTCTGGAGCCCCCAATATTCAGAGATTTAAGAGGTCACAGATGTCGCAAAGCCTCCCACGGTCTCCAATAGAAAACATGAGCGCAGAGTAGTGAGACTCTCTTCTCAGGAAGCAGCCGCCCTCTGGACTTGCAGCAGCGTAAGGCCCCGGGCAGGTATTCAGCACCGGAAAATGCTGGAAACACTGCTCTGTATGTTAGTTGTTCAAGAACGAGTTTGTCCATCGGCTGTGTTTGGTCCCATGGTTTATCAGGGTATTAGTACAGTCCAGTTAAAAAGGAGAAACACCGCTCTAGGGATTTCATATGGAAGGAATTTAATTGAGATACACATATAAACAGATGTTGAAAGAGTTGAGACACAAAAAAGGGGTGAGGAGTACCCCAAAGATAAGCACCGGCAGGAAGGTGCCACCTCTCTGAGGGCTACGGGGACAAAGGGAAGAAGGGGGTAACTATCATCTAGGGAGGAGCTGGGGCTTGAATGCCCAGTGTAGGTAGAGCTGAGACCACCGAGAGAAGGGCCATCCGATGAGACCAAGCCAGAGCACCAACGAGGCTGGAGAAACCCCAGGAAGAGGGAAGGGGAGAGGTGCCCTGGTCCCACCAACATGTCCCGCCAGCATCTCCCACTGCTCAAATCTACTGGAAACTGGAGATCAAAGGAGCCTGGGAAATGTAGTTTCCAGTGACACTCAGCTGCCGCAGAAGACAGGCAGAAATCCAAATACTTCTGCAATTTTCGATGCCCGAGCATATGACCCAAACTGCACCCAACCAGGCCCCCTGTGCGCGAAAACACAGAGATACACTTCCATTTTTAAAGATGCGGGGTCACGAAGACAGTTTCCCCTCGTTTTAAACAGGTCGTGACATATTCCTTGCTGTAGGCATCCTCTAAGATGACCCCAGTGATCCTTGCCTCTGAAGGTGCGTACCCTTGGTTATCTTTTCCCTGAGTGTGCGCTACTCTTAGTGACTTGCTTCCAACAAGTAGAACATATCAGAACACACGGCAGTCACTTCTCAGATTAGGTTACAATCTGTGGCTTCTGCCTTGGGCCCTGACGTGCACTCTTACTCATGCTCACTCCCTCAGAAGAAAGCCATGGAGTTAGCTGCCTGTCGGAAGGCCCACAAGATGAGAAACAACCAACAAGGACTGAGGCCCTCAGTCTAACAACCCTTGAGGAACTGAATCCTGCCGACAGCCATGGGCATGGGTTGGGAAGTGCATTGACCCCACACTGGGCCTCGAGATGGCTGCAGTCCCAGCCACACCTTAAAAGCAGCCTGTGGAAAAGCCAGAGGGCCCAGCATGGCCGAGCTCCCATCCTGAAGCTGCCAAATTTGGGGATAGTTTGTGACGGGGCAGTAGATTATAGATACATCCGGAGATGAACCAAACACATAGATAAGGGAGAAGAGGGCATGGTTTTCAGTGTCTACTGTGGACCAAGTATATTATCCTCACTTAATCTCCGAGGTGGGTGATACGACTGGTTCCATTTTCCAGGCAAGGCGACTGAGGATAAGAAGCGAAAATAATTTGCTCAAGGTCACATAGGTTGCAAAAAGTGGGGCCTGATGGATGGCCACACCTGTGTTTTTCACTTCCGTTATCCCACAGTGTCCCAGAAATCATGGTGACCCGTCCCTCATGGTTGCTGTCATCTTGTTTGGCTTGGGTACAAAGAAAAAGAACAAATTGCTTAAAATCAAATATCTTCTTGCTTTCTTTTCTTTTTTTTTTTTTTTTTTAAGAATTTTTATTTATTTATTTGATGGAGAGAGAGACAGGCAGCGAGAGAGGGAACACAAGCAGGGGGAGCAGGAGAGGAAGAAGCAGGCTCTCAGCAGAGGAGCCTGATGTGGGGCTTGATCCCGGAACGCCGGGATCACGCCCTGAGCCGAAGGCAGACGCTTCACGACTGAGCCACCCAGGTGCCCCATCTTCTTGCTTTCTTAAAATTGAACGCCTCTCTCAGAAATTCTCTCTCTCTCAGAATGATGAAAATCACCAAAGAATAAAAAATGAGCAGGGCCTTGTTTCTGGTGCTTCTTAGTTAAAGACACAGCTACAGAGGACATTATGAAAGTGGAGTCATAACCGAGTCAAATCAAAGAAACCTCCACAGAGACGGTTCTCAGCTCCTTGGGCTGCTAGACCGCTGGTATCGTCGTGCAATAAAATCATACGACCTGGGCAAGTTACCTCTGTCTCTGCGTCTCGGTCACCTAGCCTACAAGTGGGAGAATAATAACACCCACCTCATAAACTCCTTACGAAGATAAAATAAGGTAGTGCTCGGGCCCTCGTGAACATTATAAGCTAATTAATGAAGTGAGGTAGGAGCCACCTCCCCACCATCCCACTCTAGCTTGGAGAGCAGGAAATGTGGGTGACCCGTGCCTGCGTCCGACTCTGAGGCGCACTTCTGAGCTCCAGGATAGAGCCCAGCAGCGGGGCTCCTGATGATGGAGCCAGAGGACCGCTCTGCGCTGCTGCCCCACGACACGGATGCCGGATGCCGGGTGACCGGAGCCCAGGCTGAGCTCCTTCGAGACCGGTCCCCCTGGAGCACCCACGGAGGCAGCGGAGGCGGGGAGGGGGGGTCGTCTCCGCATATTTCAACACAGACCAGCCGGTGCCAAAACAAAAAGGTCCTTTTCAAAAGTGCTCCTTGAAAAACAGTGGATGCTGAGTGGAGAGGAAAGATTGTGGGCGGGGGGGAGTGGGGGCAATAGAAAGGGGGCCGGCAGAAGAGAAATGGAAACTTGTAGAAACAGCTGTTGGAGTGCAGCTTTCATGAATAACATTTGAGAAGACGGACATAAGGAGATTTAAATAATGTTTAAAAAGTTAGATCCCAGCCCCTTTGTGAAAGCTCTCCACTCCTGCCACTAACACCCCTAGAGGTCAGGTGACTCCTACCAGGCCTTCCAATCTGGGGTTTCCGTTGGTCCTGGGTCCCTGGAACTGGGGGACAGAAGGCTGCCTGCAGGGTTTGTTCTGCCACGCTGGGGGAGGGGAGGAGGGGCTCATTCCCCAGGAAGGCGGCCCCGGATGCCCAGGGGGCCGTGCTCCAGAAGGGCGCCCACTGCCTGCCCTGTTCCCTCCACAGAGAAAGCAAGCAAGCAGACTTGAATCTGGAGAAGAAGCATTTTGTGTGGGTGTCCGCTGGGAACGCCAGCCTCCCAGCACTCGGGAACATTGGCTGATCCTCCCACGGGGAGAGAAACAGCCATTGTTCTCGGTTCATCGCCAGGCAACCCAGAAGAGGTCCCTGGGGTGACCGGCTACACGGCCCTGCTGCATTGTCCTCGTCCTCGCAGTGCCTCACTCATGGCATTTCTGGGCCTCTGTGCTGCCAGTCCATGCTCCAGGCGCCACTACCTGCCAGACCACGGCCACTCTCCCGCTCCAGAGGTAGAATGATGAGGGAGCAAAAAGTGTGAAGGAAGTGAGGGATGAAGGCGGGGGCTGGACTCCCATCCGCACGAACTAACAGTGGGAACACGCATAAGAAAGTGCAAGACGACCTAGTGGGTAAGCGGGCAGAGGAGCAGACTCCCAATATATACCTTGGTATCTTGATTTGTTTGAACCCTCGGAATGTATTACTTATTCAAGACATTAGACATATTCTGCACTAAAGAGAGCTTCCCTTCAATAATGTTTTCTCCCCCTTTACTCTCCTTATCCCCAAGGCAGACATGGACACGACAAAGAAAGAGGCCCAGAGTAAGTTTCCAAAAGGAAACCATTTGCAGGGGCAGAATCAATCCGTGAGGTCAGAACACTGGCATCCACCCATTTATTTCTGAGAACTGAAGAGTTCGACAGACACTCTGGACCCAGACATCTTGGGAGGGAGAAGCTTTGAAACCTAAGGAAAGAGTAGAAACCAAAGTAAATGTAGTTTGGAACTTCTTTCATCCTCAACATGTGCAGAAAAATGTGCAGACTCATTTCTGGTACCAGCACTTCTCAGTTCCTCCCAGTGAAACTCCCCCAGGGTCAGAAGACCAGGCTCCCAGGGAAGATGTTCTCAGTTCGCTCTTGAGGTTGGGTTGCCAGATGTGGCGAATAAAAATGCAAGACGCTTAGTTAATTCTGAATTTCAGATAAATAGCCATTTTTCATTTAGTATAGTATGTTTCATGCAATATCGTGGAACGTATTTAGTCTAAAACAATTTGTTGCTTATCTGACATTCAAATTTAACCCATCAGTCTATATTTTATTTTATTATTTTAAAAGTTTAATTATTTTAGAAAGCGAGTGAGCAAAGGAGAGGCAGAGAATCTCTGCACTGAGCGCTGACCCTGAGATCAAGACCTGAGCCAAAACCAAGAGTCGGACACACAACTGACTGGGTCACCCAGGTGCCCCAGACATCCCGTATTTCATCTGGCAACCCTACATCGTCAGGTGCCACCTGGAGGAAGCTGATTAAGTGCTCCTGAACACGTTAGCCCCGAAGGACAAGGCGTACCTAGCCCAGTGCTACCGATAGAACTTTCTGGGACGACAGAGGTGTCCTCTATCTTTGTTACCCAATACAGGAGCCACCGGCAACTTGAAATGTACTTCGTGCAAGTGAGGTCTGAATTTTTCACTTAACTATCTTATTTAAATTTAAAATGTCACCTGTGGCCGGTGGCTCCTGTACCGGGCAGAGCAGCTTTGGAACCAGTCGTGTATCTCCCTCCAAACTGAGCCACCGGAAGTGAAGACAGAGTATCGGCTAACATGGCAGATACCCCAGGAGTCAGCCCTCAAGTCCCTGCGGCTTGGTGACTAGTCCATTTCTGTGCAGATATAAGTTTCGTTGTCAACACATTCATTCTGAGTAGTTACTGAAGATCTATTATAGGGGGAGGAGGTGAAGTGCTAGGGTATAGGGACAAGGAGTTAGAATTCTTCGACAAACACCCTGGAGATGAGCGTGTTAGCTGGATAATCCTGGCATTAGAATATAAAAACCAGGGGGGTGGCCTTCTGGGCAGAGCGGACATGGTGAGTGGATGAAAAAGCATTGATTTTGTCACACGCACCAGCTGGGGGACTCTTTTCTTCCCTTGATTCTAAGCAAACGTTTAGTAACCACAGACCCAGTAACATATTAAAGAGGATTCTCTTATGCCTGATACCAGCCACCACGAACAGGCCCGTAAAAGAACTAAGGGCTTCTTGAGGGTTCTCGTGAGACATCGAATCCGGAGAGGTGAGTGCCCAGAGCTGGGGGAAGGTAGGGTGCGGGACGCAGGTGGGCACACGTCCCATGTCACCACATGCCTGGGCAGCTGCAGAGGGCGGGCAGGTGAGGTGTGCACAGCGGTCAGGGGGCAGACATCCGTCCGCGGAAATCCAGATGACGGTGCGCTGGGCTCGGAGAGGGCGTTTGGGCCACAACATCCATTCCCTGATCATCTGGCAGAGCCGAGTGGCCACCGCTGCCGGATGCTGGGAAGTCACGGTGAGTAGACAGACCAGCTCCCTGTCTCACGGAGCAGAGGGTGTAACGGGGAGAGGCACACAGCAAGGGAGCCAATCAACAAAATCTTGGGCTCTATTTTAAAGGATCTAAAAAGGGCGATTGATAGAAAGTGATCTGAAGTGAGAAATGAGCAGAGAGAGGTTACTCTTTTATTTTACTTTTTATACTTTAAGACATAATACCTGCTCATTTTAGCTCTTTACACTCAGATGTTCATAAAGGTTAACCATCTCTCCTCATGTAACCTGACACCACGGGGCCTTTGTTTCTGGATGGCAGACACCCTCTTTTTCCAAGTGTCTAATTTTTTTTCCCCCTGTTTGGTTCACTTCTTTATTTATCTGGTACTAGTTTGTTGTATAAAAGGCCAAGTGTCTAATAGTACATTTAAATAGATGTTACCAGGAGAATTTTTCAAAAGATTATAGGCAGTGGCAATTCTTCCTCATCCTCAGTAGTCCCGTGTATTACTAGTTTTGGTATCCCATTTGTACCGTTATATACAAAACTGAACTACTAGAAAGATGAACATCTTTCCCCCTCATATGTATTGGCCATTTGAATTCAATAAAAGATAGAAAATATCCTGTTAAGTCATTTTTGTCTATTATATTGTGTCTTAAATTTCCTTTTGGCCTTTGTGGTTTATGTCCTTTCTTATATGGTTTTGTGTTTCCTGCCTTGCTAGATAATGACACCTCCCCCTCAACACACACACACACACACACACACACGCGCGTGCGCACACACACAGAAACACACACACATGTATAGAACTGGGGTTAAAGTGTTTCCTGAAATTTCGTCTACTGTTAGTGTTTTGTATTGAGATCTGTAATCTGTCTGGGTAGGTCTATTTCAGATGTGCTTGTCTGATGAAGAGCTGAGGCCGGGAGGGGGAGAAGGAGCTTGTCGGAAGACACGTCAGAGAACAGGTATTTCAGAGAAAAAGAGCACCAATGAAAGTGTCTTGAAGCAGCAAAGAGCTTGTCAGGAGGAAAGAGGAAAGAGACCAGTGTGGCTGCAACAGAGAGATGGAGATGAAATCCAGGAGGTGGGCAGAGGCCAGAGGTGGTCATGGGGGGCCCCTCAGGTCACGGTAGAGACACGTGGAGAATACATCAAGACACGTGTTGGGGTGTAGGTGACGTGACCTACAGATAGTTTGGATTTGTGGAGATGAAGGGAAGGGAGCAAGGCTCAATCCTAAAATTTTGGCTGGAGCAAATGGATTCAAGGCTGTGTCACTTCCTGAGTTGGAAGGACAGGAGGAAATAACAGGTTTAGGGTATACAGTGTCAATTCCTGTATCTTAAACATCTTTCAGTTGAGAAGAGAGTTCCAAGTGAAGGTGTTAAGGAGAAATGTGTGTACACACATCTGCACGTTGGGGGAGAGGGCAGGGCTGGAGACGTAAACTTGGAAGTTTACTAGGTAGCCTTTAAAACTGCACTATTGATGAAACCATCAAGAATAGGAGCTAGTACCAAGCTCCAAGGTTCTAAAATCTAGAGCACGTGATTTGATGGTTTGGCCTCCTTGAGATCCATCTTTAATGCAAAGACAGCTTGTCGTGGTGTCAGGTCAAGCCCAGTGCTCCCGGCTCTGGCTATCACCAAAGGCAGGAGGGAATGGACTTGCTCACCTGCCACCGCCTGGTGTTTCTGACGATGAGGAATGTGCTCAAGGTTGAAGCTCCAGGTGGCAGACAACCTACAGCAGAGTCTGAGCTTAGCAACTTGCTTCTTTCACCAGGAGCCCCAACTCTATTGACGTGCATTAGTCTTAAGCCCCAAGGGATGCTGGTTCCGCCGCCCTGCCCAGAGTACAACTCAAGCCAACAGGGGCAATGTACCGCAGTCCAATGAAGTGCTGATATTTTTAAGCAGACTACACCAATCCCATGCCTGCAACTTCACTTTATTTTCAAGTTTGCACGTCATAGTCTACATATGAGGCCTTATTCTTGATTTCAGCATGCATGGGGAATCCTCAGTTAAATTCCTACCATCTTCTAATAATACACATGCATTATATTTAACAGGAATATTTACATTTATAATTATAACTTACGATCAAAAGATGACAAACCCTTAGACGGTAATGTAATTGACTTGAAAATACATACAATTTTTATAACTAATTATAAAATGTATCATCCTCATAAAAAAAGAGTTCCAATGATACATAAACTGGTAAGTGACTGTATGGGGGACGGAGGAAAGAAAAGCTGCATAGGTGATTTGGAAATATAAAAAGGGATTTTCTAATTGGCGATATTGTGTCGTACTGATCTGCTTTGTTGGGAATGCCCTATATAACCAAATAATGATTCCGTCTTAGCCTCACGCCTCAGTAAATCCCTGAGATCAACTTCTGTCCCTGGTGTCCAGGTGCCTCAGTAATTGGAAGGCCTGGCTTTATTGCTCTCATGAACTTGTCCCAGTTGAAATGGTCCTCCCCGGGACCCTTGAGGCATGGCGGATGGAGACCTGCTCAACAGCTGGAAACCAACTGAAGCTACTGAGAATTTATTGCTCACTGGAGAATTTTCCAAAGACGTAACTAGGGCTTTTGGATATAAACAGTGATGCTTCAAAGGAAAAGGAAAAAAGAAGCATGTTGGAGGGGGGAGCTAGGACGGATCTTTGAGGAATGTCCTCCAGAGAGCCTTCTGGCAGTAGCTCTTAGGTAAGAGCTGGTCAGTTGGCACCTTCGGTATTTCTTTGAAGCTCTCTAAATAAGATGCCAGCGCAAATTAGATTTTCTGAAGGGATTTTCTACTGGAAAGAAAAGATGTTATTAGCAACCTGTTAGTCTGATGTCTAATTAACGTCTCCTCTGGTAGTAAACCAACCCTCTAGAACAAAGTGCTTCCTGATGGCCCAGCCACTGACTCAGCTCAACATTTACACAATGCCCTATTTTCAAGCGTTTGTGGCATGGCAGGGTCTATGCTGACTATTAACAACTTAACAAGATGGGGTCTTTGACTTTAAGGAGGTCTTGCTGAAGATGAAACATTAGCACAATGTATTATTCACCAACCACATACAAGGTCTTGTTGCTGGAGCCCAGAGGGGAGAATTCAAAGTCACATCTTCTCTAACTCCTTCTTCCTTCACCACAAGAAATTAGTTTCTCTAGTCACGTAGCTCTTTACTGAACCATCTCCCGATTTGTCCCCTTGTTTCAAAAGTGTATTTACTTCCCCCCTGGGTTTGCAGTGCTAATACAGGGCCAAGATTCCCCTTGCTTCCTCCCTTTATGTAGATTCCAGGGAGAACACCTCTCCTCCTTCCCTTAAATTCTTCAGTTTAGGATGCAATTGGTAACATTCTGGTATGTTGACAAAGTTAACCCATTATGTCTTGAGTTTTCACTGGTTTCTTTGCTCTGACAATAATCTTCTAGGGGGTAGTGTTCACAAAACAGCCAGCGGTCAAAGTACTAGCTTCCTGACCTTGGGACTTAGACGAACCATTTATGCTCTGTTCCTGCTTCCTCCTTTTTAAAATCAGGATACGGATAGCATTTACCGCTGGGCTGTTGGGTTTAATGAATTTTCTAGAAGCACGGAGAACTGTGTCGGACACAGTAATGCTTAGTGTTAGCCATTACCCTTGAGTGCCTGTGCTCTAGTTTCAGAACCCACACTGCTGAGCCTACTCATTTCAGCAGGAGGTGAGCGAAGGTGAACACGGAGTAACGGAAGCAGGGGGAGGTTGAGCACCAAGCCCAAGGTCACGCACCCAGTCAGTGCTGGAGCGGGGTCCAAAGCAACCTGGAAGGTTAATGAGGAGGATTGCTAGGCTCAAATAAAGCAATCGGAGCTAAGGATCCGAGTTCTCCAGCATACAAGAAATTCTGGCTGGAAAGATCCCTGTCCCCTGAGCGGACCCGTCTGGAACGCCGTGCCGCTGTGAGGCCAGACCTCCCCCGAGTGAAGATTCTGTCTCGTTACCCATTGGAATCGTTAGCAGCTCCTCTGGAAATTCTAACGTGTGGCCATTGAGGTGCTTGCTTCTTTTTCTGCCACTTTGCCTTCCCCTAACTCCCGGACAGTAGCCACTTTTTTCCGCTGGTGACAGCAAGGCCAAAGGAGGGGAGGCGGAGCTTGGGGAAGGAAGCGGGGGGAGGAGCAGGAAGGCGGGGAGAGGGTGGAGGCTGCCTCCCCACCACTCCGAAAGCGTCGACGGTTCGCCAGTGGGAGGCGCGTCCGCGGGAACCAGCTTGTTTAGACCGTCTCCCCACCGCGCACATTCGCCTTTGAATGCTCCAAGCGAACGATCCCAGAAAATGCTTCGGTAGGAGCTCTAGGAGCGTTTGGGGAAAGAGGTGGTTTTGCTTGGGCCGCCCGTCTCTGCGCGCAGAGGCGTGGGCAAACCATGGCCCGTTCATTCTTCAAAGCCTAAACCGAGTCATCCTGAAGAAACACTCGGGTGAGACTCGACCCTAGAAACTAAGATCGTAGGAATTTTTGCACGGTCCCGGATTTGCCACTTTTGGGGCTGGAGCAACTAAGTTACCAGATCCTTAGTAGCGACTGCTTTGGGGAGGCCTGTGGCCACTCTTTTTTCCGGGCTGCCTTAGGAATCCAGGCATTGGAGCTTCTTGAAATGTACTAATTCCAGTTCGTTGAATGCCAGGCACTAACCTCGGCTAGGGGCTTTAAGTGGTTTAGTTGGTACAAGACTCTAATGATGCCACCACCAATCTACCTCCCATTTACAGATGACAAAAATTAGAAACTAGCCCCAGATAACAATTAACTTGTAAACAGGAATTAGCTGCAGATCGAACCTGGATTCAGTCAGTATTGTAAGCCACCTTTAATTACCGCAGAGAAATCCATTTTTCAGAGGCCCCTTTCAAAGCCTGAGTTTCAAGTGATACTTTGAAAACTAACGGAACAGCACCTAACTCCTTCATATGACTAGTTAAGACGGGTTGCTGGCAGCCTGAGATGAAGCGTCGAAGAGGATTTGGCCAGGGAGGTTACCGTGCGAGCGGGCTTTGCCTGCAAAAACATCGGAGCTAAGTTTGCAAGACAAACTTCAGAGGCGACGGTAGAGTTCTGCAGTTAAGCCGTTTAAGTTGGGCCTTACTCGACCGCCGATTTGCATGGATTAGTGAAGTTATAAAGCACATGCAATCATTAGATCCCAATTTGCAATTTCCCATTGAGACCAATATCCTGAACCTCTTCTCAACCTGAGAAGCCTCATATCCTATTCTCAGAAAAAGTAAACTTACCTTTGCCTATTTTTCCCCTTAACCTTAAAGAGTGGTATTAGCTCTTCTATTGAATTGGGGGGGGGCTCTGAAAAGAGCCTTTGGGTTTGAAAACGCTTCCGGAAACAAAAGTCAAAGATCTTTGCCAAATCACTTGCCCTTGGCCTTGTGGTGGCTCTCGGTCTTCTTGGGCAGCAGCACGGCCTGGATGTTGGGCAGGACGCCGCCCTGCGCGATGGTCACGCGGCCCAGCAGCTTGTTGAGCTCCTCGTCGTTGCGGATGGCCAGCTGCAGGTGGCGCGGGATGATGCGCGTCTTCTTGTTGTCGCGGGCCGCGTTGCCCGCCAGCTCCAGGATCTCGGCCGTCAGGTACTCCAGCACGGCCGCCAGGTACACGGGCGCGCCGGCCCCGACCCGCTCGGCGTAGTTGCCCTTGCGGAGCAGGCGGTGCACACGGCCGACTGGAAACTGCAAGCCAGCGCGAGAAGAGCGAGACTTCGCTTTAGCCCGAGCCTTGCCTCCCTGCTTGCCACGTCCGGACATTGCAGACACGGAAAGGAAACGCGAAGACAAAAAACCTACTCGCTTGCCAAGAGAGACCTAGCAGTGAAGTTGGTAGAAACACCGCTGCTTTTATAGGCATTTCCTGGGGAGTAAATCCAGTTTTCTGATTGGCTACTAACAAGACTCGGTCAAGTAGCCAATAGAAAAGGTTTATTTCCATACCTTATTTGCATAGTTCTGCCCATGGATGACAGCCTTGCTGCTTGTCTTCCAATGAACTAAGACGCTGTCTGCATCCTTCATTAGCATAAAAGCCCTATAAGTAGCAGAGATTCGCTTTCTACTTTCATTTCATTTCGGATGTTCTCAGATTTTAAGATGCCTGAGCCAGCCAAGTCCGCGCCCGCCCCGAAGAAGGGTTCCAAGAAGGCGGTGACCAAGG
Organism: Ursus arctos; assembly: GCF_023065955.2. Lineage (NCBI taxonomy): Eukaryota > Metazoa > Chordata > Mammalia > Carnivora > Ursidae > Ursus > Ursus arctos. Next base: position 2,905,622 of record NW_026622997.1, read on the forward strand.
CGCAGAAGAAGGACGGCAAGAAGCGCAAGCGCAGCCGCAAGGAGAGCTACTCGGTGTACGTGTACAAGGTGCTGAAGCAGGTGCACCCCGACACCGGCATCTCGTCCAAGGCCATGGGCATCATGAATTCGTTCGTCAACGACATCTTCGAGCGCATCGCGGGCGAGGCGTCGCGCCTGGCGCATTACAACAAGCGCTCGACCATCACGTCCAGGGAGATCCAGACGGCCGTGCGCCTGCTGCTGCCCGGGGAGCTGGCCAAGCACGCCGTGTCCGAGGGCACCAAGGCCGTCACCAAGTACACCAGCTCCAAGTAAACTTGCCAAGTAAGCGTTTTGTGATCCACCCCCAAAGGCTCTTTTCAGAGCCACCCACATGTCCACTAAGAGAGCTGTAAAACAACACTTAAAAATTTTGCATGATGGAATTGGAGCAAAGTATTCTACCTTAATTAGAGAGTCATTTACATGGGGAGTCATTTTTAGCTTCTCAACGGTACTATGGCAGTAGGGGGCGGAAGTTATCTGAGCATAGAGATTTTTGATATTTTTAGGAGGCTTATGATAAGCAGTCAGGATTGATCTGCTTTAGAAGACTCCTGCTCAAAATTGCTGGTTAACTTTAGGGGAGGACGAACTGAAGGCAGGTACTATGGGTGGAGGAACGAGGTGGGAGGATAGGAAGGACACCTTTGAACTTTGCATACTCAAAATAGAGAACTTTCACTTAACAGATACTGCAGGCTGGGAAATTACAGTTGAAGCTCTTTACTCATGAACTTTGCTCCAGGCCAAGATTTTAAAGTGGAAGGAACACTTTCTCTATTTGTCTTACCCAGGTCTGGAACACATTTCAGTTCTTAGTGAAGTTTGCTTTTCCCATTGAAAACATGGGGAAGTACAGGGAATAAGTTTTGTTACAAAAGAACACAAAGACTTGTACAGTTTTGGATAAAACTATGTGATGTAGATTACCAAGTTACTTAACAGAAGTCCTGCTGATCTAAAGCCTGTAGTTTTCATTAACACTTGGGAAGAATGCTAAAGGCTTGCCTGGCCCCAGACAGACTTCATTGGAGCACAGCTCCGGCTGCCTAACTGGGAAGCGATCTGACCTAGTTAAGGCGGAAGTGCAAATGCAGGACTGTTGCAAATGTTTGTCACACTAGCTCTTCAGCCAAACTAAGGTTTTCGGAGTCCTTCAACAACTGAAATTGGATTTTTTTAAATTTTTGTCCCTATGTGCCTAGTGAACCTGCTCAAGGACTGATGGTCCACTTCAGACTGACCTCTTAACTGCCAACTAATCAGGTTACCCCCCCAAAATGCGCAGATTCACTATTACCAGGCTGTCTACAAGGTTTTTGGTTGGTTGGTTTGTTTTTGTTTTCCTTTTCTTCTCCCCCTTTTCTCTTACATAAATTCTGGTTACCCGTTGGATGGAATAATTCTACAGCTTGTTCTCCCTTCTATACAAGCGAAGGGCAGGCTAATCATTAACTACTTGACCATTGATTTCTGAAGATTTCACCAAGACGTTGTTTACCTAAGTACTGCCCTAGGAATCAATAGAAATGTGTGACCTGGAGAAGTTCCTTGTCCAGCCCCGGGCAGCTTGAGTTTTGTGCTTGTCTGCCTTTGGCTCTTGCGTGCTGAAATGTATTCTTGCCCACATTTGTTTTTATTTTGGCTCTTATTCTGAGTGCAGTCTGTCAATTGGTTACACATTAGTGGTTTTATGTCAGATCATGAAGTGATTAGTTGGTGGCAGAGGACAGACAATTTGAAGCCTAGGGTATTTGTTAATCTTTTCTGGGTTGTTTGTGTTTGTCTGGGGATTCTGGTATTCTCTGGCATTTGAAAACACATGAACAGGAAGTTGATGTTTTTCTTTCTGGCCTTTAATGTGATCCACTGGGTTTGGTGTTTTGTGTTTGTATGCTGTGGATTCCTGAAATTAAAAATAAGAGTCTCTTTCCTCCTTTCAAAACGGTCTTTTCTTGTGTTGACTTATTATGTGTCCAAATAGTTGTCAACATCTGCAGAAATGGGATTCCTGCCTCAAAGATAATACAAATGTAAAAGGGCAATCTGTAATAACTTTTGACTGTAAGCAAGTGCTTAGGCCTTACAGGAGACTAATGACAAGAAAGAAAACGAGTTAACCAAATCTCCAGCAGGCAGAGGCCTGTCCCTTGCTCTGCAGAAGTCTCTAAAGTGTATGATTCAATAATTCCAACTTATTGTCCCTTCAGTCTCTCCAAGTAAGTTTAAAGAGAAGAGAGAAGAAACATGGTATTATAAGTCAGATTACTGAGTCAGACAAAAAGAGAAGGCTTCTGGTACCCTTATAAAACAAACATTTAATAGTTACTAAATCTCAATGTGTTTATTGTAAGAGCTAGGGCACTGAAGAGTAGGATTTCCAACAAAACTTAGAAGGGTATCAGAATTTACACCATTGCTGAGAGATCTCTGATCTTAATTAAAAATTTTTTAAAAGATTTTTATTTATTTATTTGAGAGAGAGAGTGAGAGAGAGAGAGAGAGAGAGTATGAGCAGGGGCAGAGGTAGAAGTAGACACCCCGTTGAGCAGGACGCCTGGCACGGGACTCGATCTTAGGACCCTGAGATCATGACCTGAGCTGAAGGCAGACGCTTAACTGATCAACCCAGGCACCCAGTTTGTTTCTTAATCTTTCTTTCTTCCTTCCTTTCTTTCTTTCTTTCTTTCTTTCTTTCTTTCTTTCTTTCTTTCTTTCTTTCTTTTGTTTCTTCTTAACTGATCAACATACGTAAATCTGTAGCTCTGGTTTTGTTGTAGGAAAGACATTAGGGTTCGAAACTGAGGGCCAGGAAAGAATTCTTGAGACATCTTCGGTATAGCAAGGTGATTTTAGAACCCGTGGGCAGAAAAAGCTGCAATGGGGTCATGAGGAGTGGCCTGTTATATACTTTTAAGTTGGGAGGGGGTGAGGGATAGGGTAAGTCTCTAAGGAATTTTGGAAGCAAGGTTTCCGGAAACTTGAGGGGGCTAGCTATTTTGGGGAAAGGTCATTTATTACTGTGTAATAAAACCTTAGTCACGAGACCCTTCAGGTGTATATCGGTGGGCCATATGCTTGGGGGGTGATTGCCAACACGTATCTTGGGGGTTTTAGAGATAAAGGAAGTTTCCAAAAGAATTTTTAAATGTTAAAGTAGACTTACAGGATCTTGGGGTGGGAGGTCAGGCTAGGACTGCCTTTTGCCCCCAGCAAAGCCTCAACATCGAGGCAGCTGAGTCCCTAGAGGAAGGTCACTCTGCCTGTTTCAAGGAATTGTCAATGGGCTGTCGGTAGTCAGGAAATTTCATAATTTTTCTTCTGCCTTTGTTTCCCATATTAGTTTTACCTACTTTAAATTTTTTTTTTTAAGATTTTATTTATTTATTCGACAGAGATAGAGACGGCCAGTGAGAGAAGGAACACAAGCAGGGGGAGTGGGAGAGGAAGAAGCAGGCTCATAGCAGAGGAGCCTAATGTGGGGCTCGATCCCATAACGCCGGGATCACGCCCTGAGCCGAAGGCAGATGCTTAACCACTGTGCCACCCAGGCGCCCCTATCTACTTTAAATTTTATTCCGGTTTCACACTTAGCTCCTCTAACTTGCACAATGATTGAGAATATTTTCTGTTTTATGACAACAAATAATTTTGAGCAAGTCATCCACTTAACCTCAGCAGGAAATTAATAAGTTATAATGTAAACTTAAATTTTAAATGGCTTATATAAAGACTAAAAAACACAATTTAAAGTAAAAGAAACTAGGAGCCAAAGAATATCATGCTAAGCGATATAAGTCAGAGAAAGACAGATATCCTATGATTTCACTCATATGTGGAATTGAAGAAACAAAACGAAGGTTCATAGATGAAAAACAGAGAGAGGAAAGCCTCTTAACTCTAGAGAACACACTGATGGTCACCAGAGGGGAGGTGGGCGGGGGGATGGGGGAGACAGGTGACGGGACGCAGGAGGACACTTGCTCGGAGGAGCACCGGGTGATGTGTGCAAGTGGTGAATCACCATTTGTGCCCCTGAAACTAATACTACACTGTATGTTAACTAACTGGAACTTAAATAAAAATAAAAAAAAAGAAACGCAAATCAAAATAAAAATTCTCCTGATGCTTTAAATGTGCTTCCTCTTTAAAACAAGAAAGTTTAGCTGGGTACTTAGTGGTTTTAGTTAACAGGTTATAGGATAAGAAACAAAACAACTTCTCTATTATTTTTGAAAAACTTCAAACTTTTAGCTCATGATACGTAGTTTTATAGGAAAAAAACCCACATATCTTTAATTAAGATAACTTTTTGGGTAAATTCACTGGCTTGCTAATCTTGCTTTAAAAATGGCCTTCTGTCTTCTCCTTTGTTACTGTCGTGACGTAAGGAGAAGGTTAGCTTGGTATTCTAGTTCACACGATTCTGGGGTTTATTTTCTTAAAAAAAGAAGAAAAGAACCCTATTTAATTTGAATTTACTAAACTTCTTCCACTAGGTTTACTGGTTAGAAGAGGTCAAATCATTTTATATAAAATTATACATCTGTAAATTATGCATTGAGGTAAATTAAATCACAACAGATGTCATTTTTAAAACAGCTGATGTTTATAACGTCGCATACAAATCACAAAAATTCAATGTGTCAACTTAAATGCTGATTCATAATCTACAGATAACTCTAAGAATTTTGATGTCTATTAAATTGAGTACATTAATGTCTAATCTTTGGATACCTGGAGAATTTCTCAATTAGAGGGTGCAAAATATACTTCCCTAGAAACAAGTTGATCTATGCAAGGCGCATACTTTTGCAGTTCAGAATGATGCTTGATTAACAAGTTAGAGAACATGTAGATGTCTTAGGAGAATGGAATTCGAAATGTTTGTTTTTGCCACTTTAAATTGGTAAAAGCGAATGTAATGTGTATGCTTGGCCCAGAGGCCCTGGCGGGCTGGGACTGCTCCCAGTTTCCTCAGGCCTATGAGGGACCACAGTCGCCTGCTTCGTTTAAGGGCTGCTGTTAACACGTACGGTTCTGATCCTTTTAATTATTACAGCTCCAGAGACACACGGCTGTGCATACAAGATAATGGCTATGTTCAGTTTGTTCATTTATTAGGAAGTTGTTACAGTTTGTTAATGTAGTAAATTCAGTTTAATAGGTGTTACTTTATTTATGCTGATTAGTTAAATACACTTTAGAAGTGAAGTCAAAGGCTTCGAAGAAATCATTCTATGAATTTATCATTTGATTTATCTGCGGTTTTGCTTGTGCATATCTAAACACAGGCACAGAAAAGCTAACTAGGGTTGGTTAAAAAAAAACACTATAAGGAAGGAAGAGAAAAATTCAGGGGTCAAATGGAACTTTCAATATATTTTTGTGCCTTTGCCAAGTTTAAAATAATTTCTAACACGTGCTTTATCTCGCCTCAAAGCGTTTGCCGCCGTCACTTTAGGCTGTTTTACATTTCCGTCTGCGATAGGACCGCGACCATTTTCTTGTTTTTATATATCTATGATTTATGTTTACATCTTAATGTAATAACCAGCTTTCTCTGACTTTTTCTCTTTTTTTCCCTATCCTAGATTCAGCTCTAAATACAAAATAGTAAAACCGTTAAGATATCTTTTACACCAAAAAATATCTCTGGGCCTCTCTTGATAGTCACTGGGTAACCAACAACTTATTCCCACAACTTAAAGAAAGGAGGAATGATAAATTCATTAGGTGTATTTGGTATTTTCAAATATTGATTGCCAAATCACTGTGCAGTCTTCTGTTATATAATTCTTAAATTTTCCAATTTAAATCCAGCTTCCTTCAGATAAGAGTAAATCCCATAAATTTTTAAAAAATATAAATCCAATTAATTATCACATAATGCATTACTGCTTTCAGAGGTAGAGGTCAGTGATTCATCAGTGTTATATCACACCCAGTGCTCATTCCATCACGTGCCCCCCTTAATGCCCATCAGCCAGTTGTCCCCTCCCCTCCAGCAACCCTCAGTTTTTTCCCTATAATTAAGAGTCTCTTATGGTTTGTCTCCCTCTCTGATCTCATCTTGTTTTATTTTTTCCTCTCTTCCCCTATGATTCTCTGTTTTGTTTCTTAAATTCCACATGTAAGTGATATCATATGATAGTTGTCTTTCTCTGATTGACTTAGTTTGCTTAGCATAATACCCTCTAGTCCTATCCACGTCATTGCAAATTAAATCCCATACCTTTTAAACAACTATTCTCACACTAAACTTGTTTTGTGCCAGTTTGATGTTCCACCGTAATTGCAACCTTGACATATTATTTGGTAATTAATTGTCCCTGAAGAATAACCCAAGTAGATTTTTACTGTTACGTTTTAACTTCATTCTCTATAACCAATAACTCAGTCTACGTAGTAGGTCAATTATGAGAATGTCACTTTGCTCAAGGTTCAAGAGTTGACAAATGTACTTATAGTTGGTATGCCTGCTGGTTGTTCGTTTGTTTTTTCACTTGTGTGAAAACAAAGGAGTTTTCTAACTTGTTCAGACGGCTCAGCCAATATTGGGGCAGGAGTCAGGGGAGGGTAATTACTCATGAGAGGAAAAGTAGCAACGAAAGAAAAACTGAGTAGTTAAAATTAAACCTAACGTTAAAGAAAATACCGCAGCTGCAATGCGAAAAACAGCCTTTCAAGGTTTCCTCACCATCAGTACTATAACAATTGTCCAGTCTGATTTCTAACAATAAAATCAAATATAACCTTCGATCAAATTGACCGTCACAAATCTCTCATACCGCTCCTGTAGGTTAACCGTCTCCAGACTTTATAATCATGTAACAAAAAATAACTCCAATGATAAACACCAACCAGTTCCAAGTTTACAAATATGTTGATTAGCCCGAAGACTAGACAAGTGATCGAATCTTGCGTTATCTATTATTAATATGAATTTCAAACCTATAAAGGTGGGGCAGTGCTTTAAAGCACGCCTCAAGAACCACGTGAACAGATCAACGTCATGTTATTGTTAAAACATACGGATCTTTCCCCCCACCTGGTGATAACTTTACTACTTGTAAGTGATAAAACCAAGATTGTAGGTGAAATACTTTTAAAAATCTGTATCAAAGTATCCTTACTGGACAGATCACATCAGTGACCTACCTGTTGAGAAGATAATACAAGAGACTTTAAAGTAAAATTCGCCCAAAATAACTTAAACTGACTGTGCCAGTATTTTACTCTTTATCCTAATGATCCTGATAATGTGTCCATACCTAAAGATTCTCATAAATCCTTATCATTTGAAATTGTGCCAAAAGAGCCATGGGACTTGGTTTTCCTTCTCTTCTGACTTGTTTGGCTTTGGGGTGTTCAGATATTGTCAGATATTATCAATAACTATTGTTAGCCACACTATCACGATTGAACAAATGGAAGCTACATTTGGAGAGAAGATGTCACCAGACACACTTCTAAACATCTACAATTAAAGACTATATTAAAAAAGACTTTCAAGAAGTGTCAACTTTAGGATGTGAGGGTGATCGGATTGTGACATCTGTCACTGCACTGATCACCAGGGTTCATCCGGCTGATCTGGCTGGGTCGGCGGGTGTCCCCCTCCTCCCTCACTGTTCCAAGTGCGTCCTCCTGCAGCTGTGCGCTCCGTGGAGGAGGATGACTGCTGGACAGAGGAGCACTGTTCTTCTGTCAAGGGTGCAGGAGTAACTGGGCTCCCCTGCTAGAATCGCCAAACAAGCTCTCAAGGCCCATTTGTAGGAGAACGTAGGGTAGTCAACCTTCCAAGACTCCAGAAGCAAAAATTAAATAAAGAAAAGAAAAGTCAACTTTATAACAATGGTGGAAAGGGCGATTTCCAGTACTTTTAACTAAAAATATTGCTTTTACACTCCAGAACAGATGGATATTTGATTCCCACTGCAAACACATGTAGAATCTCACCACTTGGATATACATTGTCATTGGAAACACAATCCTGAGACTCATTAAAAGTTCTCCAGAGTTCTGGAAGTAAGAAGCTTTCTCCTAAGGTTCTACAGATCAAGATGAGATCTAGAGTAGACCACTTCTCTCTTCTTTTTCCTCCTGTATTGCTGTTTTGTCTTTTTCTCCATTATCAGTCTTTCCAACGATTAGATTTTGGATTTGGTCTTCCCCAGTATTGAAAAGAAAAGAAAAGAAAAGGAAAGGAAAGGAAAGGAAAGAAAAGAAAAGAAAAGAAAAGAAAAGAAAAGAAAAGAAAATTCCTCAGAGCCTAGACCTCTACACCTTGACTAAAATTTCCTAAACAAGAATGGTGCTACATGGTTTATCTCTGACCATGGCTCAAATTACAATTGAAACAATAATTAGGAAAAATGATACTTGTTTAACTAAAATATATCAAAATGACCTTTGAGAACTATTCTTCTGAATAAGACATGCCAGTCAAATACTCGGAGAACATAGGGACTTCAAATACTTATTATATTTGTGATTGCCCTCATAACTTTCTTGGCCAAAGTGGGGGAGTTGAGAAATTCCAGCGCCAGAGACGGGGAAGGTACGGCCTACCCAAGATGGAGGCGCTGACTGGGCGTTGGAAGAACATACCATGCAGAGGCAGCCTGTCACATGCTCCACAGACAAGCTTGAGAGTTTCTAAAGAATCACTCATTGTTTTCTTTGACCGTCCTCTTTAGTCTACGTTAGAACAGACTGTCCATACGGAAACTAACGCGCACACATGACATCCCGTTCTTATTCTACAGGCTTTTCCCCCTCCTCTGTTACACAATCACCTTTTTTGACTTTGTTGGATGAAATCTATCTATTGCTCGGCATACCTGGACACAGGGAAACAGTGTGCTAATGATTAACTAAATGTCTTTGAGTCACTGTTTGACAAACTTACCACTCTGAGCCTGTGGGGTGGTAATAATTACTTACTCATGAAAATGGGGTGAGGATTAAATGAAACCGCAAATATAAAATACTTGTCCCAGAAACGGTATCATGCCAGTAAAATGGCTCCATGATGAAAAAAGTGTTGTCTCTAGAGATGGAGCCTCCAAGTTCGCCCCCAGCTCACTACTTCTTAGGCGTGAGCCTGAGGCAAGTCCACATTTCATCTCTGGGTGCCTCAGTGTCCTCATTTGTGTCTTGAGGATGATGGTAATAGCACCTACCTTCTAGATCTTTCTGAAGATTAAAGATCTTTAATGCATAAAAAGCACTTTGAAGAGTGACGGGTACATGATAGGTACTCAGTGTCTGCTGATATTTGACAAGTTTCATTTATAAACTTCTTTCTTGCCTTAGCCCCTAAGGCAGCTGATGACTGAAGATCTTGGTAAAAGCTGATTTTTCCTGAGTCACAGGAATTTCACAAGTGATTTGATATAAAAAGAATGCCGACGGGGGCACCTGGGTGGCTCAGTCAGTTAAGCAACGACTCTTGGTTTTGGCTTAGGTTGTGATCTCATGGGTGGTGGGATCCAGCCCGCCCCCCTCACCCCTGCACTCAGCAGGGAGTCTGCTTGACGTTCTCTCCCTCTATGCCTCACCCCACATGTGTGTGTGTGTGTGTGTGTGTCTTTCTCTAAAATAGACATATACAACTTAAAAAAAAAAGAAAAGAATGCCAAGTGATTCCACTGTGTTTATCTTGGTCCAACAGGTTGAAAGAAAATGCATCTTTTCCCCAACATACTTAATTATCTCTCTAGGCATATTCCTAAGGTCATAAAGAACCATAGCTCCATTTGTCTCGAGTCTTCCAGGTCTGGAAGGGTGCATGGATTCAGCGCTTTGCTAAGCAGTCCCAGCAGTCCTCAATTAAAAGGCATTAAATATTAGCTTTTGCAAACTTTCATCCTGTGCCATCCTGGATGACTAAGCGTAAAAATAAATTGGGCCAAATACACATCTGCCTGTGACCTTTCCTGCAAAACATTCTGGCTCTGATGAAATTTTCTGGACTCTGACGATCAACTTGACATGTCTTCAAGTGCTCTGGGTTCATTACAATTTAGGAAAGAGAGAGTAAATCTGGAAAAGGAGCTACTTTCTTACTCTCCCACCTCAGTTCTGAGGGGGGAAACGTAAGGCTTTGGTTGGCTCAGTTGAAGACTTACGTGGCTTTATCATTCCGAATATGAGCAATCTGTATGGTCCTCATGAGGAAGGCCTGTGCCATCTTGCTCTGGTTCTTGCGGTATTAGACCTCCCGACTGTAGGCTCTACTGGGAGGAAGGGATAGCAATGGCGGGCGTTGTCTCCTTCCGCGTACCTAGACGAGGCTGTGCTGGGGTGAAACCTTGACCTCAGCACTTAATAGGCCTCAGCTTGTTTTCCAACCATAACAGGTTCTCCAGGTAAAAGAATTGGCTTCAAAAACAAGGATAAAACTTTGTTTTTGTTTCTCTTTTCTTCCTCCTCCCCTCACTTTCACCTTTATTTTCTTTTCCTTCATTTTTCTTTACACTTTTTTTCCTCTATTATTTATTACTGGCCCAAACTCAGCCGTAGGACAGTGTATAAAATATAAATTGGGGTTTCTGGGTGGCTCAGTCAGTTAAGTGTCCCATTCCTGATCTCAGTTCAGGTCTTGATCTCAGGGTTGTGAATTCAAGCCCCACGTTGGGCTCCATGCTGGATGTGGAGCCTACTTAAAAAGATTTTTTTTAAAAATATATACAAACATTGAAAATTAAAATGTGCTCCTTTTACTGTTGGACTTGCTTAAATGTCCGGGTGATAGATATTGGGTGCTAGGTTGAAAAATACACACATACATCTGGGCTTTAATGCACTGAAATAAATATTTTTTAAAGTTGAAAAAATGAATACAATTGTGTGTTTAAGAATTGGACAGAGGGGCACCTAGGCGGCTCAGTCAGTCAAGCTACCAACTCTTGGTTTTGGCTCAGGTCATGATCTCGGAGTCGTGGGATCGAGCCCTGTGTCAGGCTCCATGCTTAGGTCTGAGTCAGCTGGGACTCTCTCCCTCTCCCTCTGCCCTTCCCCCTGCCCTCCCTAAAACAAACAAATAAATCTTTAAAAAACAAAAAAAAATTGGACAGAGCTGATGCAGGTTCTCAGCTCACGAATGGAAGGTCAGTGATGGCTGGCAGGCATCAAGGTCAGGGCTTTGGGGAAGGTTTGGGGACAATGCTCAGGGGTCTTGACTCTAAGGGTCAGAGACAGAATTTGGCCCAGTCTGTTCTAGACATAAATAAGCCTGAGTGGATTGGATATTTTTTTCCTATATTCTAAAATGTGCATATATTTTAGAGTAGTTCTAGGTGTACAACAAAATTGAGAGGGAGGCACAGATTTCCCATATACTCCTTCCCCACACCTGCAGAGCCTCCCACATTAGCAACATCACTCACCCAAATGGGTTTTTTTTTTGTTTGTTTGTTTGTTTGTTTGTTCGTTTTTTGTACCAAGAATGAACCTGCACTGACACATCACAGTCACCCAAAGACCAGAGTTTGCCATCGTGGTCACTCTTGGTGTTGAACGTTCTCTGGGTTTGGACAAATGTATAATGACAGATATCCAGCATCATAATAGCACGCAGTGTTTTTTCACTGCCCTAAAAAGAGCAGAAATTTTAATCAACCGGAAATGAGGGGAAGGGGTGAGGGGAGCTCCGTCTTGCTAGCATGGGAGCTGGGACATCACGGCTGGTCTGGAACGGGCCTGAAGGAGCTACTCCTCTTGCCTTCAGGATTCTCTGACTCCATGTAACAGTTTGACAGGCGCTTTCCCTGCCCGGTGTCTGGGACCTCCTTCTCCCCCCACTTTTTGTGCTCCGGATTGCAGCGCACCCCCCCCCCCCGCTGGCTTTCCTGGTTCCCTGCCCCCACATATGCTGGACCTCTATCTTTTGATCTTTTCTCCCTCCTTCTTGCCCAGCAAAGTCCTACTCATCATCACCCTGCAGACATCTCCTGACCCCTCGCCTCCCCTGGGACCCCTCCCACACAAATGTTCAGTGTGCTCCTTGCTCCGTTTGCAATTAATTGTTACTACTCGTCTACTTGTCATGTCCAATAGGCTCTGAGCTCTGATTTGGTCACAGGGTATCCCCAGGGGCTGTTACTGGGCCTGGCACATAGTCAGTACACATAAATGATTGAATGAATCAATTCATTCAATAACGGTTTTGAATGCCTACTGTGTGCCAAGTTCACGTGTGCAGAATCACAAAATCCCTTCCCTCAGGGAGCTAGGACTCTAGGAGGGTAAGACTGGAAAACATTATGGATAATGAAAATCTCTGGTCTGTTGGAAGGCAAGTGCGGTGGAGAAAAAACCCCAAAACAGAAGAAAGCAGGATTAAAGCAGTGAGGACAATGAGGAGGGGCCACGATGATGAGCCCAGGAATGAAATTCTGGGCAGGCCGCCCCAGTGAGCTCCCGGCTTGAAGGAGCCAGCGTGTGGGGTGGGAGCTCTGGTGTCCGGCATTTGCTGGGGGAGAACATTGCTGATCATTGACTAGGAGACCGGATCTAGGATCAAGGGCTACTGTGAAGGGCAATGTGGAGTCCGCGTCACTAGACAAGCCTCAGGTCAAAGTAAGGTCTCTGCTACTTTCTGTTCTATGGAACAGATCCCCCAAACTTAGTTGCTAGCCACGGCAGAAGGCTCTCAGTCTGTTACACAATGTCATTTAATGTCCGGTCACAACGAGGCAGTAGCACGTGGCTCCATGTCTTTCAGGGACGGTTCCTTCCAGCTTTTGCCTCGGGTATCCTCGGGTCTCGGAGCTCTCTGCGGGAGTGTCGGCATCCGGCCAGCAGGGAGAGGAACGAGGGTTTCGTGGGCCGGCCTGGAAGGGGCACACATGATCCTGTCCACAGTGTTTTGACCAGGACTCAGTCTCCGCAGCACTGAGCTGCCAGGGAAAGAGGGAAACACAGGCGGGGCCAGCAGAGAAAGAGCCGGTGAATGCAGGGAAAGCAAGCTCTTGGGAATCCTGAGATCCGGTTCCCTTTCCGTGCCCTCTCTTCCACCCCCGCCCCACTTCCTCTTGCCCTTCTGTCCCTTCTAGAGGCCCCACAATGGCTTTTCATCAGCCAGTGACAATGGCCAGCACAGAGAGAATGAGGACAGGGTCTTGGGGTGGCATAAGGAGGGGAAGTTTTCCTTTTCTCCCCCAGCCCTGAAGGTCCGTCGTCTGGCTCTGTTCCTCCACCTTCAGTGACTGTCCCTTCGGAAAGGGGCGACTCGCCGCCATCGTGGAGCTTACATCTCTGCTGGTGAAGACGGACAGCAAACAGTAGTTACCACATGTAATTACATAGAACGCGAGAAAGGAATAAACACTGGGGAGGGACAAAGTACAGCAGGGAAAGGCAGATCGGGGGTGGCAGTAAATGTGGTTTTTATATTTTCACTAATGAAAACACTATCACAACAGCTGCTAACACTGGGGTAGCACAAAGTGTGTGCCAGGCGCCATTCTACATGCTTACTCTACCAACTCAGCGAATTCCCAAACCATAACATGTTAGCCAGAAAGCAGATCGGGAAGCGCTTGGAAGAAGAACCAGTAAGGAAGGAATGAGGAGAAATCAACGCCCTGCTGTCCCACCTGCCGACCGTTCGGAATAGCTGTCACTCCTTCTCTGCTACCACAGTCAGTGTCTTCCCTCGGGCGTGAGCTTGTGAGGTCACGTGTGAGCGTGAGCACCCGGAGGGAGAGCTGTGGTTCCTTCTAGCGCAGGCCTTAAATTCGGGCGTTTAAGACACACTGTGGCATGAGTCATTGTTAAGACTCTTACATTTGAAGTGACAGTAAGTCTGCCAAACGCGCTATGGGAACATCGGGGCTCACATCTCGAGTCCGCAGAGGTGGTCGGTGGTTTGTGGGGGAGACTGCCCCTCGCCAGCTCAAGAGAGAGGACCGCCTTCCCCTTGCCTGCCCCACCACTACCACCGGGCTCGGCTTCAGGCAAATCTTGATTAAAACCTGCCGGGGGAGGGGGGGGAGTGGGGGTGGGCGCCCGGGTGTCTCAGTCCTTAAGCGTCTGCCTTTGGCTCAGGGCGTGATCCCGGGGTCCTGGGATCGAGCCCCATATCAGGCTCCTCTGCTATGAGCCTGCTTCTTCCTCTCCCACTCCCCCTGCTTGTGTTCCCTCTCTCACTGGCTGTCTCTCTCTCTGTCAAATAAAAAAACAAAACAAAACAAAACAAAAAACACAAACCTGCCCAAATGTGACTGCAATTGCACTTTTACAAGTACATACAAAACAGGCAGCACAAATCTTTGTCTTTGTGAAGTGAAATGATCACCTGGGTGTTAGCTGGGTCCTTAGAAATTCGCCAGGCCAGCGAACACTTGCCTGAGAACCCCGTATCTTCCCGCCCAAGTAACCTATCAGTCCACAGGTAGGAAAGGGGATTCCCTAATAGGCAAACCCTGGTACCTTTTCCTGCATGGGATTCGGACACCTGCAGGGGATAAAATCAGGTTTGCCTTCGCCTGACAAGAGGAGGAGGAAAAGTGCATTTTACAACACCCCCAGAAACAGACTAAGCATTTATTTGGGTACATTTCCATCAGATATGTTTCATTTAACTTATTTAAAAGCTCATGGGGGCTGTTAGCAGCCCAGAGGGACGAGCAGCTGGGAGAAAGGTGGCTTCTGGGAACCGTTTCAACTGCTCCATGTGGGAATAACAAGCTTGAACTCTAAACTGTGGTCATATAAGGACTTTCCTCGCCCCCCACAGGTGGTTCCAGCCGTGGCTCACCCCAGGCACCCCACCTTAGACAATGCCCGCTCCCTGGCCTTTGTCACTGTGTCTCCTACGTGAAAAGCCCTAACCTAATGAATTCCTGCCCGCCCTTCAAGACTTAGCTCAGGGGCGCCTGGGTGGCTCAGTCGGTGAAGCGTCTGCCTTCGGCTCATGTCGTGATCCCAGGGTTTTGAGTTTGAGGCCCCGAGTAGGGCTCCCTGCCCAATGGTGACTCTGCTTCTCCCTCCCGCTACCCTTCCCTGTGCTCTGTGGGCGCGATGCTCTGTCTCTCAAATTAATAAATAAAATCTTAAAAAAAAAAAGACTTAGCTCAAACGTAACTTAAAGGACACTGGCTAGACGCAGTCATCCTTTATTTACGAGCGTACATAGGCCCCAGGGCTGGAGGGTGTGACTTTACTACGGAGGGTCACTATCCAACAGCTGCGTCACCGGGAAACTCATCCTTTATTTTCTCATCTACGCAGCGGAGAGAATGATCATTGTAGGCACCTCATAAGGTTGCCGCAAGATTAAATGCATTGGTGTCTATAAAGTGCTTAGAACACCGTCTGGCATAGAACAAGCTCCCAGTGAACTTGGCCATCTCCATTATTGCTGTTGTTCTCAGAGTCCAGTCCAGTATCAGGTATCTGATGAATTATAGAAGTGAATTGATCAGTCAATCTCTCTCTTTTCACAGAAGGAGCAGCCGGGTTTTAGATACCTTCACCCACCACTGGTCACTGCTAAACGCCATTGCATCTCATACATAAAACAAGTGACGCTACGAGAAGATAAATGGAAATATTTTTAATAATCACGGAAGGATCAGTAAGAACCTGGCTAAAATATTTTTTTCTGAGTATAAAAATATTAAATGTTTATTGTAGAATTTTATAAAAAGAGAAATATATAAAGAAGAGAATTAAAATAACTCTTAGTATCTCCTTTTAATATGTATATGACAAATATGGTACAGGTGAATGTGAATACATACGACACACCTATGATGCCTACACAAAGCGTGGTTAAGTACCATGCCATATACGCACATATATAATTTTCTAGGTAATATGCTTAGAAACCCAATTTTTGATGGATGTACCATTACTTACGTAAATAGTCCTCTGTTATTAGCTATTTAGATTGAGTTCTATTTGTTTTTACATTTTTTTCAAAGTTTTAAAATAATCTCTACACCCAGCGTGGGGCTTGAACTCATGACCCTGAGATCAAGAGTCGCATGCCCCTCAACTGAGCAAGCCGGGCGCCCCCTGAGTTTCATTTGTATGCATTTGAGATCAAACAGATCACATAGCTTTGCTTAAATATGTGATTATCTCTTAAGATAGACTTCTGTAAGTAGAAATACTAAATCACAAGTTCACCACATTTTGTAAGACTCTTAATATAGACATTGCCAAATTGCCATCCAGAAGGACCATGCCCATTTCTAATCCCGACATTTTATGAAAATCCCTGGTTTATAGCATGCATATTTACACTGAGAATTTTTATAAAGCATCGTTAACCTGACAGGCCAAAAAAATTTTTTTTGAAATGTCATTTCCCTCATGATTAGTGAGGGGATTTCCCCCATGTTTTCCTGAGCCATGATCCCGTAAGAAACGAACCGCTGCCCACGATCGCAGTCATTCCATGGAAGGTACCATATGGAGAATAAGCAGGCTCTTAGGTTAAGACCGGAAACTAGTATTTAGCGGTTCTCCTCTGCCCAGAAGGCTGCTGGATTAATAAACCGCATTGGGCTGTGTGCGTAACTGAACATGCTTTTATGTACATCGTTTCTTACAAGCCTCCTGATGACTCCATGAGAAAGGTGTCTAATGTGGATTGAATTCTGCCCCCCCAGAGTTCATATGTTGAAGCCCTAACACCCAATGCGACTCTAGCTGGAGCTGGGCTTTAGTAGGCATTCAAGGCTTAAGAAGTTATAAAAGTGAGGTCCTAATCGAATTAGATTGGTGGGCTTGTAAGAAGAGGGAGAGGGAAAGATAGTTCTGACATGCATGCTGCAGAGAAAGGTCATCTGAGGTCAGATCGAGAAGGCAGCCATGTAGAAGCTAGGGAAAGAGCTCGCACCAGAATCTGACCACGCTGGCACCCTGATCTCAGATTTCAAGTCTCCAGAGCTACGAGGAAATACATTTCTATTGTTAAAGCCACCCAACCTGTAGTATTTCATTCTGGTAGCCTGAGCAGATTAAGACAGCGTCATCACCGTGACTTACAGGCAAGAGAAGTGAATAAGACAAGAAGAAATAAAGTGACGTCTGGCCACGATCACAAGAGCCAGACACAGGCAAGGTTGGAAGTCCACCCATTTCTGCTTATTCCCAGACCAGGGCTCCCCCATTCCACCCGCACACAGTAGCCTCAGAGGGTCAAGAGCCATGAGTTTCCAGAATCAGTATTAGACTAAGTCTTGTCACCAGAAGATGGAAGTTTAATCTTAAATAAATATGCTCTGACAGCTCACTTATGAAAAATGTTGAACTTCATGCAAAACTAAAATGCAAATTGTGTGCAAAACCATTTTTGCCTACCCAGTGGAAAATAACATAAAGCCTAATGATACCCTTCGAGCGTTGGGGTGTGTATGTGTGGTGAAGCAGGCTCTCCGTTTGGTCCTAGAGTAGGGCCTCAGGTAAATAAACTGGAAAGACATAGACTGTAAACTGTTTATTTATTTTTTAATATATTTTTTAAAAATGTATTCATTTACTTGGGGGGGGTGGGCAGTGGGGCAGAGGGAGATGGAGGGATAGTCGCAAGCAAACTCCGCACTGAGCGTGGAGGCCCTCCTCGGGGTTCGATCTCATGACCCTGAGATCACCACCAGAGCCGAAACCAAGAGTTGAGCGATTAACCGACTGAGCCACTCAGGCGCCCCTAAAATGTTTATTTTAAAAAAAAAATAAAGAAAATATAGGACATAAAGGTGGAAATTAGATTGACTATGTGTCCATCCATCCATTCAATGGGTCTGCACAGAAATGAGCCCCTCCCACACACCAGACACTGTTGTGGAAGGATTCAGTGCACGGCAGACGAAAATCCTGGGTCCATGAAGTTGGCATGCTCGTGGAAAGGTATTAGCCCTTGAATCAGTTACAAATGCAGAAATCCATATATACTGGGTTAGCTAGAAAGAGATTTGTTTTTCCCCATCGGCAGGAAAGCTCGGCTGGTTTGTCAGGGGGCGTGGGGAGCGGCCAATGCTGCCCAAGTGTCCAGGTTTCTTCTAGCATCCTGTGCTCTCGACTGTGCAGTTTTCACCCTCCATGTAATTTTCAACCTCATGGTCCTCTTTAGCTCCTCTGGAGGGCGAATGTATGCTCCAGACTGGAAGAAGGGTAAGATCAAGGGGAAACAGGCATGCACCATCTGAGTCTACCGAATTATTATTGGGAAGTTAAAAAAAAGAGTTCTTGCTTTTTTCCTGGTGATTCCATATTCTGTATTAAAGTTCGACAGAAAATTCACCCCAAATTCTAATGCTTGTGTCTCTTTACTTTCAAAGACTGGCTCATTAGCATCCGGGGAGCTTGGGAAAATCATTTCAGTTACCTAGCAATGAGCTGTTCACAGAAAGGTCTAGGATATCAGTCTATGTGGTTAGCAGTATACGTATGAGTCAGAAATTAAGAAGCAGCGTGATATGTGTCCTTGTTTACATTTAAATAGCTAATAAGAGAGGTCGGAATGTCAGGAAGAACAGAAATGAGATGACCTGAATGGTTCCTCCAGCAGTTTTCCAGTTCCACAGACAGCTTTTTCTTCAAGGGCAGGCTCTTCCAGTGCTTTCTAATTAGACAGTGGTGGGTTTCAGTCCTCTGTCCTCTGAGAAGTTTCTAGAACTCCTTCAGAAGATGTGCTCTTTCCTAAGGAGGAGCAGAAACAGGCTGAACAAGTCATTCAGGTCCATCTGACCCAACCGAGGACAGCTTCCTGCCACTCTCTCTCACAGGGATTTCTCCATCTTGGAACTCTGGGCAGATTATTGTTTTGGGCATTCGTTTCAGCACCAAATAACTGTCATTGCATATATTTAAATCTTATCTCCCAAATAAGGGAAATGGTGATTTCTTTAGTTTGGAGACCAAGTAGGACTTTTTTCTTAATTTAAAAAAATGTCATTTTTATGTCTCAGCATCATACCTGCATTTGATATTTAATACTTGATGATTTTAGAGACAATGTTTACAAACCATGGAATTACACACATGCCCTTTCTACAGAGCAAACAAAATAATTACTCAATAGCCGAGCAAGCAATCAATCAAATAGAGTGATTCAAAAAACAAGGAGATCAGTTGAAAAGGAGGTAAAGTTAAATATGAAATAATGTTTGTTAAAGATAGATGAAACTATCTTTGAAATGGAGTTCAAAAATAGCTATTGAAAAAAGAAGAAATATATGAAAAAAGGATAACAGTTTTAAAAGGTAGGTTTAAATCTTAGATCCTAGGACAATCCAAGAAGCGCGTGGGACAGACATGCTGGTACAGTCTGCTAATCTCACTGAACATAGTCAAAATCTGTACATGCCTTTATTTTATTCACACACACCCATGTATAGAGAAATATAGCGTAAACAGTTTTTAAAACAACAGACTAGAATGTTAAAATAATATTAAAAATGGGCTATACGGTTTCCATATCATGAGAGAATAAATTTATCATATTTTTTGAGGAAAACGTTCTTTTATTTTCTTTGCGACTGTTTCCCTTGCTTTACTATGCAGAAGTTAGGCCAGCGAAAGTCGATCTAAGGAAATGTTAACAGCAGTATTATTTCAATAAGGAAAGTTCAGAAGGTTAACTTTCCCACAACAGAAAATTTGCCAAAATAAAATTACAGTATTGCTCCACAAAAAAATGCTATAAAAATATAATTAAACATGAACAGCAGTTCTTGACATATTAAGAAGAAAAAGAAATGACCCAACACAGGTGATGTCCATAACTAGCCAGAGCCTTTTGAAGCCAGCCTCTTGCTTACTAGCTCTAAGAACGTGGGCTCATTTTATGATTTTTCTGTGACTCGGTTTCTTAACTACAAAATTAGTTTCTATACTTTCTCATTTTTTAAAAAATTTATTTATTTGAGAAAGTGAGAGTATAAGTGGAGGGGCAGAGGGAGAGGGAGAAGCAAGACTCTTCACGAGCAGGGAGCCTAACATGGGGCTCCATCCCAGGACCCTGGGATCATGACCAGAGCCAAAGGCAGCCGCTTAACCGACTGAGCCACCCAGGTGCCCCAATACTTTCTCATTTTTTTGAATAGGGAAACTTGGGATGATGACTGACACAGAGTAATAAGCACTGTGTGTGCGCGTGTGTGTGTGTGTGTGTGTATGGTAGCTTTTATATTTCCAATGAAAATATGAATCATGGTTCTTTCTCTGGATCTTAAATTATGGAATGTAAGAATTTTTTAAATTCTCCAATTCTTTGTTACTTTTAAAGCAATAGAATGATATGTTCTGTCAACCTATAATTATAAGGATCAATTCACTTCACAACCTGACCCCTAAGTGCAAGTACTCGGGGGTCATAGAGGGTCAGAAAAACTAAACACATGTTAAAACATAGGGTCCTTGGTAAGATGCACCTGTAATCTCCCTTAGAAGAAAGATTTTTCAAACTGAGGGTCACATTAGTGCATTATTGCCTTGTGAAATCAATCCCACCATTTGCAACCAGCATTAAAAAAATGAACTAGATTAGAATGTATCAGAATGCAAGCACTTAAGTTGGTCTTGTTTTCTGAATTTTTGTTTCAGGAGTGTGTGCTCATGAGACAGAGAGAGGCAGAGACTTTGCTACCTCACTTTGAAACCCAAAATTGGGAAGTCTCATCATTTGATTTCTGCTTCAGAAATATTTCAAAGGTAGACTCTCTCCTTTCTCATACTGTTTCCTTACATGAAGCCCTTGTCGTTTGAGACTGTTGTTACAGACTACCAACCTCTGACATCGGGCCCTTTCCAATAATTATTTTCATGTGAAAAATCTAAAACCAAGACAGCTACAAGAACAATACACAAGCCTCTACTTAAACACTTCAGGTCGTTCCCCAGCCTGCAGCACAACAAACTTCTCTGGCAGGCACTGGGGGAATTGCCACAAGACGGTCCTTTCAGGGCTTTCCTCTGCTGAAGCCTGGGCTTCAGCCACACTGCTCTGCTCTCTCAGCATCCTCCTGGAAGGTCTGGTCTTGATGAACAAACTCCTATCTGGACCTCTTACGAAGGCAAGTCCGAGGACAAGCCCAAAAAAGCACGCAGGACCAATGACTCCTTCCAATGACTCCTTTCCCGCAGCTTTGCAGGCTCCTGGGCCAGCCCAGTCCCGCTGGAGATCTGGGGCTCTGGTTCCCACCGAGCTCCTCTGCCTCCCATTTTCGAGTTAATTGAGAGTAGGGACTGTGTCTTTTTCTCTGTGTACGTGCTTGGCGTTTAGGAGGCAGAGGGGGTTGCGGTGAGGGTGGGGTTTGACTTAATGAAACCAGAAGCAAGATTCAGTTGAGGACACCAGCCACGGAGGTGACCTGATTGGGGTGCACGCATATCACGTGCTAGCTCCGCATGACTTACTGCTTTCGTGAGCGCGATGCATCAAGACACAGGGACTGAGGACTGGTTTAAGTCACAACCCACACACCTCAGAGATTACGGTTCCTTAGCTTGTGTTTGCCCAAATAAAGTCGTACTCTGCAGTTTTTAGACAATTCTGTAAGCATCTCCTAAGCACGCAGTGAGACATTTAAGGGATGTGTTACTTCCTTCATATACATAAATAATTTTCAATAAAAATCAATATGTGAATAATTTATTTTCTCCACCGATTGGAAGTCAACTGCTTGGAAAAGCACTCAGAAGAGCTGAGGTAAACCGCTCGCTCAAAATTACTTTTAAAATTTACAAGGAAAAGAGGAAGTTTTCTTCTTCTCCCTGAATTTTGCTGAAAATAGGGAGCTTTGTCTAATAGTGTTGGCATTCGAGGTCACTTTTCATCAAAAGGTTAAAAGGCACGTGAAATCCGAGTCTCCACGGACTACCCAGCAATAAAGCGTGGACGATTCTGTTCCGAGGATTTGTGTGGGATCCAACTTTTGCGGGTAAAACAAACACAAATGCTCCTCCCTCGGGGGGCGGGCAGTGCCCGGGTGATGCACCAATCACAGCGCGCCCTGCCCTATATAAGGCCTTGAGGCGCCCGCGGCGTTCTATGGTGGTCGCCTGCAGCTTGTCCTCGTGCGATGTCTGAGACGGCCCCAGCAGCCCCAGCTGACACTGTCTTGGCGTCTATGGAGAGTACCCCCGCGAAGAAGAGAAGGAAGAAGCCGGTGGGCCTGCCGGGCGCTAGTTGGAAGGCCCCGAACCTGTCCGTGTCCAAGCTGATCACGGAGGCTCTCTCCGTGTCCCAGGAGCGTACAGGCATGTCCCTGGCCGCGCTCAAGAAGGCGCTGGCGGCCGCCGGCTACGACGTGGAGAAGAACAACAGCCGCATCAAGCTGGGCCTCAAAAGCCTGGTGAGCAAGGGCACTCTGGTGCAGACCAAGGGCACCGGCGCCTCGGGCTCCTTCAAGCTCAACAAGAAGGCCCTTCCTGAGCCCACCAGGAGCAAGGTCAAGAGGCCGTCTTCGACCAAGGCAAAGAAGCTGGTCTTATCCAGGGATTCGAAGTCCCCGAAAGGTGCGAAGACCAACAAGAAAGCCAAGAAGCCAAGGGCCACGGTGGCGCAGAAATCTGCCAAGAGCGGCAGGAAGGCCAAGGGAGCCAAGGGCAAGCAAGCACGGAAGAGCCCGGGGAAGGCCAGAGCAGGGAAGCCCAAGGCCGGGAAGCACAAGCTGAGCCCGCAGAAGACTAACCCGAGGAAGGTGGGGTCCAAGAAGTAAGCGGACAAAAGCTCCATTCTCAACCCAAAGGCTCTTTTAAGAGCCACTCACGTACTTGAAAAATGGCGTGACACTGAAAACTTATAGAAGCCTGTAGATGGGTAAACGGAGCGGTCTTCTAGGTAAATTCTATTTTAGGAAGTACAAAGGGTCTCCTCAGACAAGTTACTGATCTTACAAGGGTTTCCTTTTTTTTTTTTTTTTTTAAGATTACTTGACAGCGAGAGGGGGAAGTAGGCTCCCCCCTGCGCAGGGAGGCCAATGCGGGACAAGATCGCAGGACTCTGGGATCATGATCTGAGCGGAAGGCAGACGCTTAACGACTGAGCCAGTCAGGCGCCCAAGGGTTTCAGTATTTACAAATCCTGTTGCCTTATCCAAAAATAGGTTGCACACTACCGTTCCAATAGGGCACGTGGCCTTGTGTAGCCGCCATACTCCTGGAAAGACCAACGTGTAGGTCAATGGAGAGATAGCTATGCGCAAACCTAGCTAATTTCCAAGGGCTTAGATTCCCATTGACCCTGTTACATGGTGCCGTTGTAACTACGATTTCAGAACTCCCTGTCCACAGCTTTCTGGGGGTCAGGATATAGGAATCCAATTGTAACAAAATTTGGGTTGGAGGAATTTTAAATGTTTGGAGTTTTCCATTTTTTAAAAAGATTTATTTAAGCAACAGCACCAGCATTGGGAGAGGCAGAGGGAGAAACAGACTCCTTGCTGAACGCAGAGATTGACCAGGGGCTCCATCCCAAGACCCTGAGGTCATGACCTGAGCCAGTCAAAGAGATACTTAACTGACAGAGCCACCCCGGCGCCCTGAGTTTGCCATTTAATAAATAGAAATAAGTATCTTAAGTTTACAGTTGAAAGAATAGTTTATCCTCATTTCCAAAATACTGTATTGTCCCATTAAAGAAATTCATTTGATAATATGATTAGTCTAATGTAATTTTATGTGTTTTCTGAAGAGAGTGGATAGGCTTGTCCAGATTGTGTTCTACAGACTTAAAAACACTAAACGTTTATGGAAACATAGGGGCTACAAAGTTTTTAGGTTCCAAACTGAACTACATTACAAAAACTATTTGGGAAATTCTCACAGTCTGAGTGAAGCCATCTCTTTCATTTTAAGCAAAATCAGTTTTTCAGCTTTCACTTAATTTGGGATTTAGCATTCTTAAATATTATTATAAATATTAAATTCATACTGTTAATCTTATTTTGGGCCTTGGTATTTGGGGCAACCTTTAACAACGTCCAATGCAAAACTAACAAGCTTGTACTACAGATAACTCACTAGGGCCTAGCCTTTCTAAACTCATTTCTGTAACTGGGTCTCTGACAGTTCTTTTATGTAATGGAAAACGAATAAACAACGGTTTAAAGTTGTATACAATCAGCCGCAGCCCGAGTCTGGCTTCCACATGGCAGACAGTTGCCCTTTCAGGTTGGAACCATAGCGCAGGAATACGCTTCACTTGCCTGGCAAGGCCGTGAGTCCTTTGTCCGACTACCGCGCCCAGCAGTGCACCGACCCCAGACCTCCGCCTGGCAGCCGGCAGGTCCCCGGCACTGCTCGAATCCGTCGAGAACTGGCCCCCACGATGCTGGGCACCTTTGTTCCTCGCGCCACTTAAGCGCCTGGCATACAGCGGGTTAAAAACAAAGCTAACCAACCAAGCT
The DNA here is from genome assembly GCF_023065955.2 of Ursus arctos. NCBI lineage: Eukaryota > Metazoa > Chordata > Mammalia > Carnivora > Ursidae > Ursus > Ursus arctos. Next base: position 2,930,040 of record NW_026622997.1, read on the forward strand.
TTTTCCGCCAGTCCCGGGGACAGATATTACACCCTTTTAGCCAACAGGAAAATGGTGCTGAAATCCCACCCTCCGCATTTTTTTCCTGCAATACAGCGAGTATCATCCAATCAGAGCTTGTCCCCAAAGGACCTTCTTTTACATAAAAGCTGGTGTGACCCGAGAGCTTTACGCCCTGGGTGCTGCCAGCTCTGCCCTCATCCAAACGACCTAAAAACGACTTAAGTCGGGATGCTCCCGATTGCATAAAATACACTCATTTCTGTCCTGAAACCATTTCATTGCCACCGCGTAACTGACCTTTTTTAAAAAATGGGTTTTCCGCAAAACTCTAAGCATGCTGGAGTGTAAATATCCCGTGATCTGGATTACATCGCTGCGTTAACGGTAATGTACTTTAGACTAACCTTTCGCTACCCCAAACTTATTTCTACCAAGCACAACAGCCCTTTAAAGTGATTTTGTGGGCGGCCCTGAAAAGGGCCTTTGTGTTTGGAAATACGGTGGGTCGTGGGTACTCAGCCCCCGAAGCCATAGAGGGTGCGGCCCTGGCGCTTGAGCGCGTAGACCACGTCCATGGCCGTGACCGTCTTGCGCTTGGCGTGCTCCGTGTAGGTGACGGCGTCCCGGATCACGTTCTCCAGGAACACCTTGAGCACTCCGCGGGTCTCCTCGTAGATGAGGCCGGAGATGCGCTTGACGCCGCCTCGCCGGGCCAGCCGCCGGATGGCGGGCTTGGTGATGCCCTGGATGTTGTCGCGCAGCACCTTGCGATGACGCTTAGCGCCCCCTTTGCCAAGGCCTTTTCCTCCTTTGCCGCGACCAGACATTGTTGTTAGCGAAGTGACGGTCTCTTTTGCAAGCAGGTCTTTAAATAGCATTTGTGCGGACCTGGTTGAGAACAAGGTGCGCTGGCGTTCTTTCCAAATTAAGTCAGCAAGGGGGTGTGGCAAGGAAACCTCATTAACATTTCGATGTTTTGATTGGCCAGTGAAACCTCGCTTGTCTCCGGCCTGGAGGGGGAGGTATGGCTCTCATTCAACTGAAATGCTTGTTTCTCTTTTTTCCTGCGTTGTTTTTTCTGGGCGCGTTTGCAGATGAAATGTGGTTTTGTGTTTTTTTGTGTGTTTCTTTTTCTTTCTTTTTTCTTTTCTTTTCTTTTCTTTTCTTTCTTTCTTTCTTTTTTCTTTTCTTTCTATTTTCTTTTCTTTCTTTCTTTCTTTCTTTCTTTCTTTCTTTCTTTCTTTCTTTCTTTCTTTCTTTCTTTCTTTTTCTTTCTTTTTTACCGGGTAAAGCTTCTGAGCAAAGAGAACCACTCAACGTTTCTTTTTATTTCCACTTAATAACTAATAAATTATGTAATGATTCCTTGGGGGAGAATGTAAAGGTAATATGTGAAGAACGGTGGATTTATAGATCAAGGGACTTTCCCTCCGGTTCTTTTAATATTCCTATTAAACTGACACATTTAGAAGGCCTTTTTTATGCTGGACAGTGTAAGCCTGGCCATCTAAAAGGTCTGGCCCTATGTTTGGGAACAGCAAAATCCCAACAATTGCAAATTAAAACTTCTTGTTCTCTTTCAAACATTTATTGAGTGACTCCTGTTTCTATAAAAGTCTGTGCGAGAGTTAGGGAACCTAAAGCTAAGCTTGGAGGATCACTTGCCCCTGGACCCTCCTCTTCCTGGCCTGCTGGGCCTGTCTGATCTGCCTGCAATTCCTAATAAGCTCCCCTTTCCTCCTTAACTGATGCCTTTTCAACCTTCTCCAGGTTTACAAGAACAAACGTTTTGTTGAGTTGGGGATTAATTGTAGGGCAGGGCTAATACTTGATTAAGGTCATTACAAAGCCTACAGGGCCCTCCCCTGGAGGGCTTTTGATGAGATTATTGGTGTTTTAAACAAGGTTAATCCCATTAAGGAAAAAAGAAAGAAAAAGCAGAAGAGAGCAGAACTGGATCTGAATGTGGTTGGGAGAGAGCCTTTTCAAATCAAAAATTTCTGCTTAGCCTCCTGCTGCAGCTTTTGAAAATTTCCATGATCATTCTTACTCTGCTTAAAACCGGGGAGGGAAGTGCACACCCTCTTTCCATCCTGGTTAGTAAATAACTGCCTATTCGGGATATTTAAAATGCGACAATGGCCGGAGAGAGATCACATATTATACATAACCTCATACTTTCTCAGGTGAAAAGAGAGAAGAGTCCCAGGAGAGGGTAGGAAAGTTCTGAATGGCATATGATTTGTGACACTTCTGGAATTATTAAGTAGTTACGTTCTTCTGCCCCAAATTGAGGGTTTTTAGTTTCCTAACTTTTACTCCTCCCTCCCCCACCGCGAACACATATTTATAAGGGGGACTTAGCTAGGAAGAAATGTCAAACACTACAGAGAAAAAGTGCAGGGTCTGAGGTTATAAGTAAAATTGAAATCTCAACATGCTTTTTAATTCATGGACATAAATAGAAATAGCATGTATATAATATGGTAATTTCATGCAAAAATCTGTGGCGTGGGCCACCTGGTCCCACCATGAATACACAGAAGACTCCAAAACTCTTTTTTAGACTCTTTGGATCAAAAGCTAGAATTTTATATTTAAAAAATAACAATACTTGAAAAAAAAAAACCAAACACGAACTGGCAACAATGGTTTCTACCCAAATCCGTGAATAAAATGATTCACAGGTGTTTCAAGGCTACTCATGCCCAAATTTCTCCCTTAATGATAAAGAGAATAAATAGAAATGTGAATTCATTCATTAGAAATTTATTAACAGAAAAAAAATCCTTAAATTAAAAAAATACATCCAAAGAAAATGTTTCCAAATATTTGTAAAAAAGCTACAGGGATACGGCAAATTCTGAAATGCTACAACAGATTCCCTCCTCACTGCAGCAAACATCAGAGGTGTTGTCATCAGGAGCGTCCCAAAGAGACAGTAACAATGCCACATGACATGTTTTCTTGACACAGAAACAGTGGTTTCTTGTATAGTGGTGATAAGCTTGACTCCGAGTCAGACGAGCTAGAATAAAAATCACAATAATTTTCTAGCTGTGTTAATCTTCAGCAAGTTACGGAACCTCTCTGTGCTTTGGTTTCCATACAACAAAATGAGGGTAATGAAATAATGGTTCCTGCTTCACTGGATTCTTCAGAAACAGTATCTCAAACAAGGCCTGGCATCTAGTAAGTACATAATCATTAGTACCTAAAAAAAAAAGTTTTAGAAAATATTCATGCCGTGGGAGGCATGCGTGTAGGGTGTCAAGTCAACCCCGGCTTTGTAACGAACTCGTCACACAAAATCATTAATAATGAAATGACATTCTCCCTGTTAACACTGATCCCAAAAGAGAAACGGAAAAATGGTGGCCCAAAGTCTGCAGAAAGAGATCAAAACCTCAAATACCCGCCCATCGATGTGAGAATCTTAAATGTTTAAAGTCATTCTTGAGTTCTCGTCATTATTAGAGTGTGATTAGAAAACCATAGTTTAAAAACGGTGGCTTGTAAGAATTCTCCAGCATTTTATGCTTTCGGAGAGGCGTGCGTACACGGACAATGCTTCACGGTGCGTGGAGCCCACGCAGCCCTGTAAGACCCTACTACTCAAGCACCGCCTGGCGGTTCTGAACCCACTGCTGCCCGAAACAGCAAACAGCACCGAGCTTTTCTTCTGTTCCCTTCTCAGCTCAGGCAGCTCAGCAGTGCCCGTGATCAAACCAGCTGGGGACTTGGTTCTTATTTCCTCAAAGTCTCAGGGGCTTTTCTCCACAGAAGACCTCCAGGGCCACCTCTTCTCTATCCCCATCCCTGCAGGAACTCCCCCCCCCCTGCCCCCGCCCGCGGGCTATACAGTCACACGACCACTGTGACACTTTCCACCATAGCCACCAGGTGACACCCTTTCCCACACTCCTGCACTTCGCGGGTGGTTTTGCCAGAGGCCACACAGGATCCAGAATTTAAAAGGTAGGTCTTTGATTTTTCAAATGTAGTTGATCTTGATGAACAAGAGCAGAAAAATTAAGCTAAGAAACACTGACAGATAATAGAGGTTTATAACTTCCATTATGAAAAGAACGGGTGGCTCAGTGGATTAAGCGTCTGCCTTCGCCTCAGGTCATGACCCTGGGGTCCTGGGATCGAGCCCCACATCAGGCTCCTTGCTCAGTGGGGACCCGGCTTCTCCCTCACCCTCTGCCTCTTCCCTGCTTATGCTCTCTCTCAAATAAATAAATAAATAAATAAAATCTTAAAATACATATATATATATAGAAAAGTAACAGGCCACAGTTGCCAAGGGTTACAGAATGTGCCACTGTGAAAACAGGTGTTTCTTGAAATCTCAGTCTGTGTGAAAGAAAACCAATAAAACACACACTATTGCCTAATTAGTTGTAACATATCCTTAATGAGCTAGAAGAGCCAGGGAAGCTTTTGGGCAGTCTGCTCTGAGTACAGAATGCCATCTAAAGAGAAAGAATCTGTCAGTGTGTGTTCAGTATGGTTTGGAGGTAAAATAACCAACACATAACAGCTTAGATGATAATGTTTCTAGAGTGAGGAAAAACAATTAAATTAGCTACCAGAGTTCCATGAAGATTTCCATCAAAGAAAATGTAAAAAAAATTGGAAGCATATCAGTGTCCCACAAATGACCCAATGATTAAGTTGATTAATCTATAACATCGTTAAGTACATAGGAAAAATCATGCAGGGGCTCCTGGGTGGGTCAGTCAGTTAAGCTTCTGACTCTGGATTTTGGCTGAGGTCGTGATCTCAGGGTCGCAGGATTGAGAACCGAGCTGGGCTCTGCACTGGGCATGGAGTCTGCTTAAGATTCTCTTTCTCTCTCCCTCTACCCCTCTGCCCCCTAAAATAACATGCAGTACACAGCACAATTAATTGTATGTTTATTAAAGTGTATTTGTTGATTTTATATATTTTAATATAGCAATTGTGAGAGGAAATACACAGATCAATGATAGGTTCTATCACTAGCTAATGGAATGAGAGTTTCAATTTAACTCATTTTCAACTTTTCGACAGTAAGCACAAATTACATGTACTTTTATCCACTTAACTTTCATAACCAGAAAACAAAGAAAAGCTTTAAAAAAATTGTTGCAATATCTTTGCCCAAATTCAATACCTAACAAACAAACCATTGAGCTTTATTTGGTCTTTGAGGCACCTGCCGTCGCAGACAGAATGCCTTGTTGCGCAGTTATGCGGCCAAACGTACATAGCAGCAGAAAGGAAACGTGAACCATCTGGGAGTCTAGGTTAGTATTCTTTTGAACATGGTCAGATGAATTACCTTCCCAGAATGGAGTAATTCCTGAACAGCCTGGTGAGATGAGTTTCTTTTCTTAATGTACACAGTGGGGGAAGAGAACCAGACTCCCAGGAGCCCCAGGAACATACCAGGTTTACCGTCTCTAATACGACAGACATCGCTCTGGTTCCTGGAGAGAAATGCCACCAGGGTTCTGACTCGGGAGGCGCGGGCAGAGCGAAAACGTCTTGAGGTCCAACACAACCACTGACAGACACCGCCGATCCCCGTCCTGACCTAGGGGCCCGAGAGATGTGCCAGACAGAGGGGACCAGGTAGCCGTGGACTAAGGCAGCCACACGCTGGTCTTTCCCCAGCGACTTTGCAAGGTAATGGCTGTGGTTATTTTCTGCTGTTTTCCCTTCGTTTGGGTCAAGCTCGCTGAGAATGAAGATGCTGGGGGACAGAGGACCGTGCCCCTCCCTCCTTCATTTCCTGGCACATGTAAAGCGTCTGTACGCCCCAGTGGCTGGGAGTCAGACTGACGGAGCCGCGCCCCTGTCTCTAGCCCGGGCAGCCTGCGACATACTCTGTACTTCACTTCGCTCACCTAAAAAAAGAACGAGCCTAGTTGTACTCATATCAGGGAATTATTGTAAGAATCATACGTAAGCAGGGGCTCAGAACTCAGTCTGGTGGCAAGTACGCGCCTTTTTCATGTATCTATGTAAGTGCCGGCCGCCTTATCACCATCTTCATCCTGAGGATCATTGTCGTTATCACTTCATTAGCAGAGACCAAGCGGGAAACGACTGCGTTACTTCGAGTCTGGCCAGCCTGGCCGATGGAGAGGCACTGTGAATGCATTAATGTAAATCACGACTCCGAGGAACCCTACGTGACACCTCGCTGCCAATGAGAAAAAGATACCCCTCCTCAAGACATTTCCCACCCACTTTCTGGAAAACCATCATAAATAAACACAGGCATCCACAGTGGCTCTTCTGGGAAAGGTGCTTCCTTGGGTTGTGCAGTGCACGGCCTTCAGCGCCGTACGATGACCCACTTCACCCTCTGATGGAAGAGACCAGAGGGCTTGGTGAGAGGTGAATTACTGGCTAACGGAGAGAGGATCAAAAGGAAACCTGGATGGGCCTAGGAAATGCCTGGATGTGGGTGCAAAATTCTGGTAAGGGCATGAGAGTGTTATGCCCTAAGCAGAAAGTTCATCGCTTTTCTCAGATGTTGAAAGGAACTGTGAGTCCCCCAAATTTCAGGATCGCTATTCCAGAGGTAAGAGATGAGATGACATAAGCATGTGGAGTCGGAAGTGATACAGAAACGAAGGCAAGCTCTAGAGGCAGCTCGAGATTCAAGACAGCCGGTTCTGCCCAGAGGCCTGCGCTGTGGCTCATTGGCACGCAGGAACTCAAACACCGAAACGGGAGAAACTTCTCAAAAAGGAACAAGGCAGGCCACAAGCAGAGAGTTCCTGTGGCAGTTCCTGTTCGTTTGGTCCAAATCTGCCCTGGCGCACGAAGAAGGCCCCGGGGCGCCCTCTCTGTGAGTCTCCGCGTCTCCTCCCCACGGGGGTCTGCGGGCTGTCCCTCACTTACATTCGGCCAAGACATAGTCCCCCATGGCTCCTCCTGCGGAGACAAGAGACAGGAAAGGGGCATCGCAGACCCGAGCACCCTGCTGCCTCGTCCCCAGCCCTCACCCCCCTCATCCATTCACCTCAACTGAGACCGGGCCCTGCCCGGAGACCTCTCGGGCTCGCGCACCGCCATCTCTCACCTGGAGCTGCTTACCGGCTCTCTAGCTGGCCTCCTTGCCTCCCATCTCACCTCCTGACACGCATTCTCCAACCGCCGAGACTGTGTCCCCCCTACTGTCCCTCCACTGACTTCCCAGGGTTCGCTGACTTGCATCTTCGAGGCCCCCAGAGCTCCGCGTGGCTGCCTTCCGTCAGCACAGATGCCCAGTGAGGCAGGAAGACACCCCGGTGACGGACAGGCTGAGACACAATCCTTCCTCACCGCCCGCTACGCCCCGTGCTCCGCCGCGTGCATGGCTGATCCATCTGGGTAGGCCTCCCCCTGGCCTCAACCTCTCCTAAAGGGATCTACCTCAAGGCCCACAACTCTTGGTCGATCCCCAGCAGGTCATGGCCATTCTTTCCCTTGACGCCCCAGAGAATTTTCTTCGTGTCTGTCTTAGGACCTTCAGGGCTCTCCTTTAACTGTGTTTACTGGTCCCACAGATTTCGTCCCGTTCTAGATGTGGGATCTGAGAAGAGCAGCAAGGAACTCAACTTCAAAGCCTGTGCACTGCTTTAAACAGCATCTTGCAAAAGAGTAGGTGCTCAAAAGGAGTGTGTTGAATTTGGAGCTTTCATTCTGAGGAAAGCCATTAATTCCTGCTCCGGGGGGGGGGGCGGGGGGGCATGTTCCCAAAGAGAAAAAGAGGAACGGGCTTGTTGTGGATGGACACCCAATGCCCTCCGCCCTCCCTCACCCCACTTCCTGATGCGTTAGTGTGTCCTGGGGTCAGAGGAACTGAGAGACGTCCTCCTTCTTCCTACTCACTTGAAGCCTGCCTTTTCCTTAAGATTCTGAACAGAATTCCCGTGAAAAAGAGGGTGATGCACACGGCGATCCCGCCGACGACTCCGATGAGCACGGTGCCGGGCACCGGGGCCTCTAAAACAGCAGGAGCACGTGAAAGCCGCGATTGCGGCCCAGCCCGGCTCAGAGCCTCCCCTCCCTCCATGCCCACCCCTCCGGGTCCCCCCACAGCGGACTTCCCCCGCCACCTCTCTCATCCATACCCCAGGTGGCAGTGAGCGGCTGGTCCAGGCCTGAGTGCTCCACCTGGCAGGCGTAGCGCCGCTCTTCCCCAGGGGCCACGGCCAGCGCCACCCGGCCCTGGAACGTCCCATCCCCGTTGGGCAGCACGTCCTCCGGCTCGACGTCCTTGGCGTCCAGTGGCTGCCTGTCCTTCAGCCACTTCATGGTGATGCTCCGGGGGTAGAAGCTCAGAGCCTGACACCGCAGGGTGCTCACTGCCGAGGCCACGTGATGAGTCACCTTCACCGAGGGGGGCACTGGACAGGAAGGAGGAAGGATCTGGAGAGGGGAGCTCTCTACCCCAGCCAGGAAGCCTGGAGCTTTCACTTCCCTTCCTCTGTGGGTTAGAGGCAGAAGCTAACCCTATTCAGACACAGCTGCAGGAGGGTCACCGTTTGTGTCCTAAACCGTGTCGCGGGAGTCAGCTGGGATGGGGTGCTACAGGGAGGACGGTCAAGCCCATCTTCCGGTCCTGTATATAAATACACATACTTGCTGCTCGTGGCCTCTGTCCTTTGTCAGTATAGTCAATGGAATCGGATGAAGTTGCCCTGTATGCAGATTTGACTGAATAAGCCCTATTGGCCAATTCTACCCGGCTCAACCCAGGAAGTATTCCTGTAAGAAGGGGCCCCGGAAGATTGGCAGCCTTCAGGGACTCTCTCTCTGTTCTGTGAAAGTAACTTTAACCTCCAAACGATTCTGCTACTCTGATTGGTTGCCTCCATTGGTAATTTCTTGACTTGGCTTTCATGTGAAAATTGACATCTCTGAAATTCCTAAAAGGTATAAATATACACAGTTCTTGGTTAAATCAGAAGATCACAGATACTTCTTCTTTGGCCACATGTAAGGAGAAGAACACCTAAAACCATGACCCTTGGCTGTGTCCTACATCTCAGCTATAAGGTGGAGACCCCAGACCTCAGCGCCTTCCCTGAGAGTCACATGACCCTGGCCACCTGGGACCCCAGCCGGGGTCCTGCCCTGCGCTGCATTCCTCTCCACTGCATCAGGAGAGTGTGGGTGTACATAGGTGCTCCCACCGTACCTTGCCGGTCCAGGACGCCCCTCCCCAGCTCCAGCAAGCGCTGCAGCTGCTCGGGGCAGTCCCTCTCGAGGTAGGCTCTGTTCTGTTTGGCCCGAATCTTGTTCACTTCCCACTCCAGCTTGGTGGCCTGGGCCTTGGGCTCTGCTGCTCTCCAGTCCAGCGTCTCAGGGCAGAATTCCAGATGGTTCTGCCCATCGTACCCGTACTTCCAGAACCCCCTGGTGCTGTTGTCCTCTTGCACCTCACAGCCCAGGATCACTTGCAGGGTGTGGGACTCTGACGACACCCCGAGCTTCGTTACTGAAACCGAAGGAGTAAGTCCCTGTCTCACCATCCCCGGGGACCCCCGGACCTCAGACTCCTTCCCTCCTCCCGCAGGACCTCAGACTCCCGGCCTGCTCCTCCAGATGCATCTTCAAGCTAGAGGACTGCTCTCTGCCCACCTCGGAAGGCTGAGCGCCCTCTCCACGTACCCTTGCTGCGGTTGTGATTGTCCATGATGGTCCAGAAGTCGACGATGAACATGTGATCCCACCCTTTCAGGCTCTGACTCAGCTGCAGCCACAGCTGGCTGGCGGCCCCGCCCCGGACCCACGGGGCGCGGGGCTCTGCACGGCGACTCTCGTGACTGTAGGACACGAACAGCTGGTCGTCCACGTAGCCCAAGGCCTCAAACAGGGGCAGCCCGAGGTCCGGCACTGAGGCACCCATGAAGAGGTAGCGCAGAGAATGGGACCCTGGGGAGAAGGCAGGAGGACATCTCTGCAGGCCCCAAGCAGGAGTGGGAGGCGGGGGGGCCACAGCCCCGCTGGATCAAACTCACAGCACCAGCTGCGTCTGAGCCCACCACCCCATGACATGTGAGTGGCAGGGCCTCCCCGCCCCCCGCCACAGGCCCAGGTGCTCTCGCCCCCCAGGGAGCTGCCACCACCCCCTCAAGCTCCTAGCCTCTGACCTGCTTCCCACATTTAGGGCAACCTCCCGTGCAGCCCAGAAACTCTCCAAGATCCCAAAGCTCTCTAGCTGGGGCAGCGGAGCTCAGGAGTTGAGGCTCAGGGCAAATTAGATCCGGGTGCAGAGGAATTTGCTGTGGGTTTTTTCCATGACTCCCGTCGCTAAGCCCTTTCCTGTGTAAATGTTTGCTGTGAAATGCTTGCAGATCTGCTGATCCATAGCTAAAACTTCCAGAGCAAACCCAGAGGAAGCCTCAGTAAGAGCAGGTGAGAGCTCCCCTTCCCTCCGCTCTGGAACGAGGGAGTCCGGGACGATTGCCCAATGCCTAGAACAGCGCCTGGCATGTAGTAGGGGCTCCGTACATCCTTGCTAGATGAATCAATGACCACTCCTGGCCCTGAGCTCCAGATTCTTACACCCCACAGCCGGCAGGACACCACCAGTTGAATGACTAATTGGAAAAACCTAACTTAAGTCTAACTCTTGATTTCTCCCCAACTGCTCTTTCTTCTGCCTTCACCATCTCAGAAATGGCATCACCTATCACCCCATCAGGCCAATAAAACATTTAAAACAATAAAATAATTTTTACATAACAGAGTCGCCTTTGACTTTTTCTCTCACACAGCACGGAGATCCTGAGATCCTTCGGCAACTTCCTTCTCCATGCGTCCGCAATGCACCTGCCGCCCACCTCTCCTCTGCTCATCCCTGCCTCGACCTACCGAGCAGCCAGAACAGTCTTGCCAAAAGCTCTGACAGGACACGTCCCTCCGCAGCTAGGACACACACGGCAGCCCGCGAGGTCCTAGGAGACCCTGCCTGTGGCCTGCGGCTGAGTCCCTGACGAGTCCCTGCGCTCCTGCCGCACCCGAGCCACCCCTAACTGGGAAGCCGGGTCTCCCAGCAGACACTTGGCAATGTCTGGAGACACCTCTGACCGTCGTAACTGGGAGAATGCTACTAACATCCAGTGAGTAGAGGACGTCCGACCATGCACACAACAGGAAAGTGCCTGTTTCCCCGAGGGTGCAGTCTCTGACTCAACTCAACTTTCGGGGTCCACTCCACTCATCTGGGAAGCGATGCTTCCGGCTGGCACCACCCCCCTCCCCGTTTCCCTCAGCTCTCTGCTCTACCGCCAGCCTGAGAGGAGGCTGCCCGAGCCTCCCTACCTCGCCTCCTTCACAGCTCCCGCTGCTACCCGGGCTTTGGATCCTCTTGCTTGTTGCTTTATTATCACCCCCCATGAGAATGCAAAATACCAGAGAGCAAGGACTTGGCTCCCCGCTACTTCCTGGGGTCTAGAACAGGGCAACTCACGCTCCAATACTTCCTTTATACATGTGAACAACAAATATTTCTGTTCACATCAAATTTAAGTCTCCACCCCTTCTGCAGTGTGGGTTCTGCCTCAAAAGCCCAAGGTAAGGCTGAACAAAATTACCCACGAGTAGGTCATGCCTCATTCTCGTCACCTGTAAGCGTGGGTACACACACGACCTACCCTCCAAGTGTTGTTCCGAGACTGTGTAAAAAGGTGTGTGAAGAGTCACCATCACCTGAGATTGGGAACGGTGGCAGTGCTTCATTTGACATCCGAGAACCGGTCGCCTAAGCTCTTTCTAACCCGGGGAAGGAATATAACCCGAGGGCCAGGGAACACTAGTAAAATCGCCCTATGACGGGCTCCCACCTCCCAACGCTTAGTGGAGTCACGCCAGACCCCAGAGAGGAGGGCGATTAAACCGAGTTAAAGGTCAGTTATCATCACTGTGGCATCCTTCAGTAAAGGCCGTTAGTTACATATACTATGAAGAACGTTGCAAATCAACCCCCGCCCCCGCTGAAAATGAGAACTTTTTCGTTCAGTTCAAAAGTCCAGCAATCACAGGTAGGTTATTTTTCCAGGCAAAAGAATAACCGCCAAGAGTCAAAGGGCCGGGGTCAGATCTGTCTCGGGAGCCTCCCCTCATCCCGGGTTCGAAAGGGCTGCGGGTGGGGGTGCGGGAAGCCCAGCCCTGGCTCGCTCTCGCGCCCCACGCGCCCCACGCGCCCGCGAGGCTGGATGGGGGGACCCCGCTGAGCCGAGGCCCGCTGCCCTCGCCAGCCCTGCGCGTCAACGCCCGGCCGGGCCCACGCCGTCTTTGGGGAGAAGAACTTCCTGTTCGGGGACGGCCGGGAAAACACGACATGGCCCAAGCAGAACAAGAGCCCCCAGATGCGAGTCCGCGGACCCGGGGATCTCAGCTCAGCTTGGATGAGAAACGCACAGATTTGGAGTTAAAAGTAGTTAAAAGCGTCACAGCCGGCGGAGGGGGCGGGTGGCTCCGAGCGCCACCCTGGGGAGTTGCGACGGGCGTGGGGGGCGCACGGGTCCTGGGCGAGGGGCCACGCAAACCCGCCCGCAGCCGGCGGTGGAGCCCCTCCCGGGAGAGTCGGAGACAGGCTGCGCTCGGGCCTGAGCCATGCCCCCCCCCCCCCGCACTTGGCGACCCCAAGGGCTCCGCAGAGCTGGTTTCGATCTCGTCGCCCCGCGGCCCGGACTCACGCGGCGGCCGGTGCGCGGCCACGGTCCGCAGCAGGAGCAGCAGGAGCAGCGCGCGCCGCGCTCCCGGGCCCATCTCGGCGCTGCGGCCGCGCGTCTCCCCGGCTCGCTTTGCGCGTCCCGGAGCTTCACCTGCCTCCGAGCGGCGGCGACGCGGGCATGGCCAACGAGTCACCCTGGAGTCGCTGCCCGGGCTGCGGGGACGCCAGACAAAACTTCCTGGCCAGTGCGATCCTTTTCCGGGCCGGGGCTGAACAGAAACGCGCCTCCTGAACTTGAACTCTCTTGCGGCCGGGAGCACTGGCTTGTGAAACACTCAGTGACCCAGCTGTCCCTGGGGGTTTTCAGGCCTCAGGGGACGTTGTTGATGGGGGAAGGTATGCTTAACAATATTCTGACCTAAACAGTTCAATTTCTGATAGTCAGTATTTAAATAGTAAGTAATTTAAAAATTCAACGATACATTTTTCGAAATTTTTATCTTAAGTTCAGCTTGCCAATCTTGTTATTCAACTTAAAAATATGGTTTTTGTGTAAGACTTTCATTTTATTCCCACACTAGAAATAATTAAATAAGTTTAATAAATTAGAGACTACTGAAACATCTCTCACAATTTACATAGTTAAATTAAATTTCACAAACTTTACAACACATTGGAATCCCCTAGAAAATCATTTCACCTGCTGATGCCCTGCTTTTACTCTCAGCTACTCATTTAATTGGCGTGCAGTGCTACCTGGGGATTGGAATTTTAACACCCCCCCCAAGCTCCCCCCCACAAAGTTTGGGAACTCCTGCTTTAGATATTTCAAAACATATTAACAAATTTAATACATTTGGTTTTCCTAAAAAGCTTTAAATAACAAATAAATCCAATGAACAATGCCTTTTTAAGCATGTGTGCCAATTTTGGCCATCTAAGAAAAAATCAAACTTGGAAATTGGGGCCTAACTGTAGGGGGACATGAGATGCAACTGGAAAAATGTTGAATACAGTTGATGAGTACATTGGGGTTGGCTGTAATATTCTTTTTTCCTGGTAACAGCTTGATTATTGAGATTTAATTTACATACCATACGATTCATCCACTTAAGGTGCAAAATTCAGTGAGTTTTCGTATTTTCACAAAATTTTCGTATTTTACCGCAGTTTTAGAACATTTTTCATCCTCTCCACAAAGAAACTTTGTGCCTTTTAGACACTACCTCCACCCCCGCCCCTCAACCCCACCCCAGGCAGTTACTAATCTACCTTCTGTCTCAATAAAGTTACCTCTTCTGAACATTTCATGCACATGGAATCCTAGAATATGTATTTCTTCATGACTGGCTCCTTTTATTTAGCATAATGTTTTCACGTTTCTTTTTCATGGATAAATAATATTCCATTATACCCCATTTTATTTATCCATTTGTCAGTTGTTGGAAACTAGATTATTTCAACTTTGTGCCTATTAGGAATAATGCTGCTCTGAACACTTGTGTACCCATTTTGTGTGGGCTTATATTTTATTTTCTTTTGGGCGTACACCTACGGGCAGAATTGCTGGGTCATATGATGACTCTATGTTTAATTAACCTTTTGAGGAACGGCTAGACTGTCTTCCAAAGTGGCCACACGGTTTCGCGCTCTCAGCAGCAGAGAAGGACAGTTCTGATTTCTCTACACCTTTGCTGACACTTCTTATGGTTCGTCTCTATCATCCTAGTCAGTGAGAAGTACTGCCTCACCGGGCTTTGGATTTGCATTCCCCTGATAACTGGTGACATTGGACATCTTTTTTTTTTTTTTTTAAATCCGATTATTGGCCATCTGTAAACCTTCTTTGGAGAAATGTCTATTCAGATCCTTTGCCATTTTAAAATCTGGGTTATTTATTTTCCTCGTTGAGTTGTAAATGTCCCTTATGTATTCTAGATAGAAGTCCTGTACCAGATATATGATTTGGAATATCCAATTCAGTGCGTTATCTTTTTAGTTTCTCAGTGGTGTGCCTTGGGGCACAGATACTGCTAATGTCGGTGAAGAGCAGGGCGCCCGGGTGGCGCAGTCGGTTAGGCGTCCAACTCTTGATTTTGGCTCAGGTCATGACCTCAGGGTCGTGATATTGAGCCCTGTGTCAGGCTCCATGCTCAGTGCAGAGTCCCCTTGTCCCTCTCTCTCTGCCCCTCCCCCACTCTCTCTATCAAATAAATAAATAAATAAGTAAAGTCTTTAATATGTATATTACCCCTATTTGCAAATGGGGAGTTGAGGGTCCTGCCCAAGTTCACAGAGGTCACTATCTCTGTGAACTCACAGAAATGAATAATTTTTTGCCTTGAGGACTTCAGTAGAATCATAGAGGAACCAGGGCAGGTTCAACAGAAGCTGTGTTTTGTTCCACCTGGCCCCTGATAGTTTCTTCGTCTTCCTCTGAAGCAGGCGGCCTACAGCCAGGACGAATTCCTAGGAGCGCCGAGATTTGTTAGGAAAGCTTGTCTTCCTGCCTTCCTCTACGCTTTCACACACGCAAGCGCGTCTTGGGCCCGTCTAGGTGCCCTTCCACCTGGGGGCCCCCCTCCCCCCACCCCTTCAAGCTCCGTCCATAGGGACGGTCCCTTTCCAGGCCAAGAATGTTCATTCCTTTCCTTTGAGCTCCTGCTACACAGTGAGCGCAGCGGCCTTGCTCTGTGTTGTTCAGCACTGTTGCCTAGGCTCAGGACTCCATAAATACGCGAGGACTGAGTAAATAAATGAGCAAGTGAATGAATATCCAAGATCAGACTGTGAAGCCAACAGAAACCCACCGGGGAAGACTTCCTGGCTCTCTGTATTCGTGGGGCCCCTGGGACTCCTGACCGCGAGCGAATACACTGCATGAACTCTCGCATATATATGGATATATTGCCTCTCTGCTGCATTTGTCACCGCCTGACACCGTCTCTTTTCTTCTTGATAATCCTAATGCTTTGCAGAGTACCCGGCACAGGGCTACACAGTTGCTTCTACCGTAACCCAGTATATACTCTCCTGAAAAACCACATAGTCTTAAAAAAAAAATACACTCACATTCAACAGGGGTCATGGAAAACTAGGACGGGGCAGACAACTCAAAACTCTCTCGCAGGTGTGCAAAAGGAAGAAGCAACTGCTTTCCCCCCATATGCTCAGGGTGGATCTTCTGTTAACTCAGAACCTTGCACCGATGCTCGGTTGAGTTAACTGATGGATGATCATTAGATAGACACTTCGATACATTTCTTTTTTGGGAAGGTTTATTTATTTATTTTAGAGAGAAAGAGAGTGTGTGAGCCTGTGTGAGAAAAAGAGAGAGGGGGACGCTTGGGTGGTTCAGTCGGTTAGGCATCCACCTTCTGCTCAGGTCACGATCTCGGGGTCCTGGGATCGAGCCCAGTGTCTGTCGGGCTCCCTGTTCAGCACGGAGTCTGCTTCTTCCTCCCCCCGCCCCTCTTCCCACCCCCCTCCCGCTTGTGCTCTCTTTCTCTTTCAAATAAATACATTTTTTTTAAACTAAAAAAAAAAAAAAAAAGAAGGAAAGAGAAAGAGAGAGTGCATAAGCAGGGGGACCAGAGGGAGAAGCAGACTCCTGGCTGAGCAGGGAGCCCAGGGTGGGTCTTCATCCCAGGACCCTGAGGTCATGACCTGAGCCTGAGCCAAAGGCACTTAACCGACTGAGCCACCCAGGTGCCCCCACGTAAATACATTTCTAAGTAAAATAAAACACCGAGACACTGCTTAAGCATTGCTTTAAGTTCATATGCTCTTGCTTTTTATTTTTGTATGCCCCAAGTTCATATGCTTTTGCTTTTTATTTTTATATGCCCCAAGTTCATATGCTTTTGCTTTTTATTTTGTATGCCCCAAGTTCATATGCTTTTGCTTTTTATTCTGTATGCCCTAGAGAGACTGTGCCTTTGGGTTTGTTAATGAGCATGTTTACTTTTGCCACTTTGAGTGGTTCTACACCCATGACCTAACATTCCTAACATCAACTCCCAGGACAAGAGAAAGAGTGTGGGGCTGACAGACTATTTGAAGAAATAATGTTTGAAAATTTCAAACTTTGGTGAAAAGATATAAACTGAGTAAACCCCAAGTAAAATATAACCAAAGGAACTCATGCCAATCACTTTGTGATTACAATTCTAGAGACTAAAGACAGATTGAAAAACCTTAAAAGCGTCCAGAAAGAAACAAGCGATGTGGGGACGACAACTCAGAGGAAAGTGGGTTGTTCCTCTGAAGGAATGGGTGCCAGAAGGAAAGGGCACATGCTTTTGGGGCAGTGAAAGGAAGGAGTTGTTAACTGCAAGTTCTACATCCTTTAAGTAAAACTACCTTCACAAATGAAAGGGAGATAAAGACATTCTCAGATGCAGGAAACCTGAAAGAATTTTTTGCTAACATACCTATCTTTAAAGAGTGACTAGACAAAGTTCTTGGAACAACAAAGAAATGATAAAAGAAGGCATCTTAGAGTACCAGGAAGGAAGAATTTACAATGGCAAGGCCAGAAATATGGGTGAACACATAGGCAAACATTAGATTGCCTTTCTCCTGAGTTTTCTAAATCATGGTTGGTGATTGATACAAAAATTATAACATAGTTTAATACTCAAGACAATGTTTTTAAATAAAAAGGATAAAAATGAAGGGTCCATGATTCACTTGAGGTGATAAAACCCGATCCCAGTAGACTGTGAAAGATCGCATACATTGTAAGACCAAGAGTAACCACTGACAGAACTGTACAAAGAGTACACTCAAAAATATTATAAATAAATTAAGATGGAATTATTTTTAAAAAACCTGTTCAAATAACCTACAGAAAGACGAGGGGAAAAAAAAAACAGGAAAAACACAGAAAACAAATAATAATGTGGCAGACCTAAACCCTCACACGTCAAAAATCATCTTAAATGTAGATGGTCTAAATACCTAAATTAAAAACAGAAATTGGCAGAGTGGCTGAAAAAAAAACCTAGAATCTTAATTTCTTCTCTGTCAATCAAATTTGCATTTCCCATCTCAGGAAATGTCTCTGCCATTCACTCCATGGTTAAGGCCAAGATAGCCAAGCTCACTCTCAGTGTCTCTGCCACTGGAACATAAGATCTATGCAAGCCTTTGTTTGATTTGTACGTACAGTTATTATTATGGGTTGAATTGTGCCCAGTCAAAAAAAAGCTATGTTTGAGTCCTAATTCCTAGCACCTCTGAATGCGACCTTATTCGGAGATAGGGTCTTCATGGCGGTCATCAGGTTAAATTGAGGTCATTAGGGTGGGCCCTAAACCAATATGACTGGTGTCCTTACAAAAGAGGGGAAATTTGGACAGAGACATCCATGCATAGAGGGACGAAGATGGTTGTCTACAAGTCTAGGAATGCCTGAGGCTGCCAGAAGAGAGACCCGCGGCGGATTCTCTTTCTAAGCCCTCAGAAAGGACCAACCCTCTCAACACCCTGGTTCTAGCTATCTCGGCTCCAGAATGTGGGACAATACGCTTCTGTTGGCCAAGCCACCCAGTCTGTGGTACTTCGCTATGGCAACAAACGAACATAAGCTAAAACATTTACAGTACCTGGCTCAGTGCTTACACACAGTAGACACTCAGTAAAAAAATTGGTTGAAGTAAGAAATTGTAGGAAACACAAGCCTGGGTATCTGTGTTCTAGGAGACAAAACGGGAAGGAGCTGGGACAACTTGAGATGCAGATTCTCTTTCAAAACCCTATTTTCAGTTTGGTGCTGCATCCTTGTAGCCAGCTGTGCCTGAAAGTCCCTCTGATTGAGTATCACCCAAGGAAAACCCTCAGTCTCCTGCCGAGCTGGGCTCCAGAAGTTGCCTGGCTGTTAGTGTGGGGATGTAATCTGGGCATCAGAGTGCCTCTTCCACAGGTTTCTAACCAATCTACCTTTTCCAGTCCCGCTCACAACCCTGACCTCAGAGATACCTGATGTCTCAAAGACTTACATCTCTCTAGGCTTCTATGGTGGGGAGTTTGTTTGTTTCTTACTGGTCTTGTCCCCTTGCAGGTGTTGAACACGGATTTCTCTGGTCTGGCAAGGCGTTCATCCATCTGCTCTCCAGCTTGCAAAATTCTGTTGACCTCTCTCATGGGTTGTTTCGTCTCACATTCTCTTCATCTTTGAGGGTTTATGCCTTCTTTGTAAAGTCCTTTACCGTAAAAGGGTGGGGTTTGGAGAAGGAGCAGAGACTGACCTGTGTCCAACAGCCTGGTTAGCACAGTTGGTTCCTTTAAATAAAAAATGATGCGATGTGGGGCGCCTGGGTGGCTCTGTCGGTGAAGTGTCTGCCTTCGGCTCAGATCTCGATACTGGGGTTCTGGGATCAAGCCCCACATGACGCTTCCTGCTCAATGGTAAGTCTGCTTCTCCCTCTCTCTCGTGCTTTCTCTCTGTCAAATAAATAAATAAAATCTTTAAAAAAATAATGCAATGTAATAGTGGTAGGATGAACTCTATTTGCTAAGAACCATGTGTGAACCTTCTGTATATATAATCTCATTTCATTTTCAAAAATCTCTTGCCCTCTCTCAAGGAGTTTACAGTCAGATTGAAAAGATATGCCTATGGCATTCACTAGCCAGATAGCAGTGCCCTGGACTTGTGCTGGATCTCAAACCAGTAGGAGAGATAGGTGACGGTGTAAAGGTCCATAAGCGCAATGACAACTCCATTTCTTAGTGCAGATGTTATCTAACTCTGAGTCCAAAGACCTGGTTGCTTAGTCCTGGCCGTTTACTGTACTGGTTACTGGTATTTTTATTGTACTACTCTATGGACTTTCTCCAGCCGCTCTGAACCCCAATCTGCTCATCTGATGTTCAATGTGGGTAATATTTTCTGATCACCAATCGATTCTTTACGTGAATGACCTCTTACAGCTGTTAACAGATGTAGACACCAGTAGAAGGTAATAATTACCCAGCAGCTTAGGAATGAACTGTATGCAATACATTTTGGTTTAGCGTGTCCTCAGAACTAACGACAGATCATGGTGTAAAGGTCTAGCTCAGCTGCGAAGAGTTGGAGGTCACTGCAGTGACCAGTCCTGTTAAGTGTTCTCTTCGGGCTCCTTTGGCAGCCCTAGAAACTTTGAGGGAGGAAACGTCTTTGATATTTAATATCTTCCAACAGAAACTGTCCATACATTTTTTTCATGACTGATGAGAAAAGCAACAGAACCGACACTTGTTCACTTTGGTACAACCCAAGTTTTTGTAAACTTCCCTGTCGTATATCATTCCTGATGAGCATTTGTGTGTGCTTTAAACGCACATGAACTATAATCAGTCCGCCAGGCAAAGTTATATTGCGAAGCCACTTAAACTCTCTAGGTCTCAATTTTCTCATTTGTAAAGAGGTGATAACAACAGCTGTTTGATAAAATGGTATTTAGAATTAAATTTTTAAAAAGCAAAAATTAATAAATGAAGCCCTTAGTACAATGTCTGGTATATAATCAAGGTTAAGCCAAGATGACGATGATGATATATTCTAAAACATATATTATATAATATACTATTATATATTCTAATATAATATAACTATATAATAAATACCATATATTATTGTATATTCTAAAATAATATTATTATATGATACTATATGATAATAATAATATTGTCAATGACATTGCTGACCTAAGGATGTCATTTCCTACCACGTAACAAACAGGTCAGACCCTCCTACACATTGCCTATACTGTGGTTTTTCTATTAAAATAATAATAATTTTGGGGGCGCCTGGGTGGTGCAGCGGTTAAGCGTCTGCCTTCGGCTCAGGGCGTAATCCTGGTGTTATGGGATCGAGCCCTACATCAGGCTCCTCCGTTGTGAGCCTGCTTCTTCCTCTCCCACTCCCCCTGTTTGTGTTCCCTCTCTCGCTGGCTGTCTCTATCTCTGTCGAATAAATAAATAAAATCTTAAAAAATAATAATAATAATTTTTAAAAGATAGAGCATATGCAGTCTCTCCAGGTCTTCGGGGTTCTTATGCTTAATTTGCTGCTCACATGTAAGACACAGTTGACGTGGCTTCTCCGAGATTGTTTTTAGGCCCGTTCCTCCCTGGTTCCCCGCTCTGCACCCCTGTCCATTCTCTTCCTACGCGTTTTCTTCTTTAAACTGTAGGCAGGGCGAGGCTAGTCATCTGTAGTTCTCCTCCTTAGTAACTGTTGGGGGAAGTGAGAGGATCAAGCAGCGTGGGTCTCTGGTCCACGACAATGAATCTCTTCATGAGGAGGGCTGACCCCAAAGGTCCTGGCAGCTGGCCTCCCTACTCGACCGTTCTCAATACTGTCAGCGTCACTTGTAAGTAAGAATCATTTCTGTCTGTCAAGACTGTATGTGAATGAGGTTTGAAATCTGGGCAGTACAATGTCAACCCAAGGTTAATGACTGAGGACTCTGCCAGGCAGGCCGCTGGAGAGGCAGCCGTCCAGCCGAGGGTGGTTTGATCTGGTGCGCCATCTAGTGGCCAGTCGTGCACCAGCATCCCGCCTCGTACATTCCCTTGGGCAGGAAAGGGTTGAGGCCAAAGCCAACCTGTGTATTACTCAGTTGTCCTTCAACAACTCGACTAGCCCTGAACACTTCAAAGGTTAAAAACAGGCAATGCTTTATCTAAAACTCTTTAAAGGCAATGCTTTATCTAAAACTCTTTTAAAGTTACTAGTTAGCAACCGGGCGTTCTGCCTCTCAAGGGCCTCTTCCGTCCGACTGGGAGAAACCTACACTTCAGCGCAGTGTCCTTCGGGGGCTTTGCCTGAGGGTGCGTGCTCCAGTCAAGGCGCTGAGTTGATCTTCCGCACATTGGCACATTGCGAAGTCACTAGCCCTTTCAATACGCACCGCTTAATACATTTACTATTATTCTCATTAGGACCGTTGCCATGGTCGTAACTGATACATTTAGCCAGGAATCTCAGAATTCTGCTCCCACTGGGCAGTAGAAGAGCCGATTCCGGTGTCCATCTCTGTGCGAGAGCTTCCTCCTTCTCTCTGTGGTCGTTGCACTTTGAGAACGAAAAGAAGAACTGAGTATTTTAAAAGTTGCCCTTATAAGATTCGAGCCCTAACCTCCTCCCCGGGGAAAATTGACTGCTCCCCTCTTTCAGGGCCCCTCTGACGTCTTCAGAGCAACCACTGTGACCTCCTTTTTCCTAGCGTCCCCTTCTCCAAACCTTTCCACCAACAGGGGAGAGCCCGCCCTCCTTACTTTCTTATTCCCCGAACCCAGTGCAGTGCAGGGCTTCTCGAAGGTGCTGATGAGTCTTCGTGGAATGAATGAATGAATGAATGAATGAATGAATGAATGAATGATCCGGATTTCTCTGCACCACGTAGACGTGAGTCCAAGTCACTCGGTTTGTTCCTCTCACGTTCTTTCCTGCCCGTGGACGTCCTGCAGCGTTAGAGCTTCCCAGTGGCCCCTGTCAAATGGGGATAGTAATTTCTGTTCACCAAAAAGGACAGGAAACGGTTACGTGTATAATGAGACGTTAATAATTACAGAAAGGCCTGGAGAAATTGGAACATACCTGCCTCTAAAATAAGCTTTGGTTGGTTCGGAGCGCCACCTAGTGTCAGTCAGGTCAAACAGCAGATGTATCGTAAATGGCTTAGGCCGGGGAGGTGTGAGGCCCAAATAGGATGTCCTTGAGCCGCGTGTGGAAAGGCCTTCTACCTAGCAATAGCTGGGGTGTATTTTAATTTATAGCACTTTATAGATTAAAAACAAGTCTTATCTTCGACTGTAGTTCAATTGGTATTTGTGTGTGCGCAAGTGTTAGGGACGTGGATTGTACTATCTTCAGGGCTGAGCCGGGAGAAATCTAAATTCTCAATCTCCATTTTCTTACTGATGAAATGATAATGAATGTGAGGGAGTAGAGGATGGTGGTGAAGAGGGAATGAAAACAGTGCATGTAATGCCTGGTCCGTACCGTGTGCAGTTACCTGTTATCTTTATTAGTATTATTGACACTGTTAAACCAACAGTTGCAGGATTGTCCTGTGTTGTGGTTATAGTAATATATGTGTGCTTTTAACAATAATTTTTCTTTAATATGTATGTATACATTTTGTACTTATAATATAGCAGGTACTATTCTAAGAGCTATATAAATATTAACTCATCAACTCACATAACAACCTATGAAACAGGTAGTATTACTGACATTTGTAGGTGAGAAGACTGAAACATAGAGAAATTAACTTGTCCAATGGTAAAGTTGAACTTGAACCCAGGCATTCCAGCCTCTGAGGCAGTCAGTTTGATAAATATACTATGCCATCTCTGTATTTTTCTTGGATTATTTTATAAAATTAAGAGGAAATATAAATGCCACTACTATTAACCATGAAAAGTATAAGAAATCTATGTACTAACTGAAGCATAGCTACAAATCTGTAGGTAGGCTAATGTAGTAAGAATTTGGTCCCAACAAGGATTTCTGTTTAACTCCAGCAGGTTTAGGTGAGTTTAGTAAAAAACTCAGGGTGATGGAGTTCCTAGCCATACCTGCCTGCCATGGAAAATGTGCACAGACCTGAGATGCAGAAGGTGGGGATGGGGTGACTATGTGAGTGTCATCACCACCTCTTCCCAAGTTTTAGGCAAGGAGTGAGCTCCAAGAACAGCAATGCGGGGGTAGATTCTGAGTGACAGTGATGGTCCTGGGTTATATGCTCACCTACCACACCCCAACACACACACACACACACACTTACAGGCATGTGCACACACCCACACTCATCTCCCTTCTCCGATGGTCTGGCTGCATCTCCTGTTAGGGTCTCTTCTTAAAGTCTTCCTTGGGTTAGCACCTAGCAGTCATGTTACCTTTCAGAGGCTTCCAGGAACAGCACACATCATTGGAAAGAGTGAACAAGCTTGTTGGATGGTCTCTTCTCACCCTCTCCAAATTAAGGAGAGTACCAACTTTCTCAGGGTCACTCCAAAACAGCACAATCCCATGGTGGCTGGAGCTCATGGAAAGAAAGCTCAAATAAGAGGCAACGGTGTGTTCAGCCCCGTCTCAGGAACTGTATGCATGGGATCTAATTTAATCCTCACTATATGCCTGGGGGGGGAGGTGCTATTCCCCTGTCCCAAAGGAGGAAATGTAAGTGGAAAGTTTGAGGACTTAGCAGGGTCCCCCCGCCGCGTGCAGGAATCGGGACCGGAAACAGTGTGCTTTTCCCAGCGCCGCTATCTTCCCAGCCTTTTGCACCAGGAGCTCAGCTGTGATCTCTACCTGATGGCAGCCCGACAGGTTTCGGGTTAGCCTGGGGCTGCCAGGATTTCCAGCTGGCTAGGGAATGTGGAAGCTTTTTGAGGTGACCTTCCATCATTTATATATGCAATAAAATACATAAAATATAATGTACTGTAATATGATATATGGTATTCTGTAGCATACGTTATACATACAAATCATAATATGTAAAAATGAATCTGTGATATCTGTTATATGTTAATTATACATCATTATAAACGTAATAAATTTTGTACTTAATAAATACTACCAATAAATATAGATACACATTATTAAATTAATTTAACACTCAGTTTTTATTTCTAAAGTAGTTCATATGTCTATACGTGTAACCTTCATTAATGAAATCTGGGGGGCCCTACTGACTTTTAGGAGTGTGAAGGGGTCCTGAAATCTAGAAGTTTGGGAACCACTGCTCTAGGCTGAACTCTGATGTCTTATTTTCCCAACCGGATTGGTAAGGACTGGAAGGCAAAGGTGTAACCAGCGCATGAATATTTTAATTTTTTATTCTTCTGTTCTCTCCGTGGTTTGGGTCTTTCTGATCAGACATATCGCATTGTACGATAATGACGCTGTGTGTCAGTCACGCCAGTTATCATTCCTTGAGAGGAGGCACTTGCTGGGCTGATCTTTGTTTCTATGATCTCTTCTGAGTCTTCTGCTTGACAAGAGCCTTGCGTGTGCAGAGCTCACGCGTGGCATCGTGATGGGCTAGGAATAAAAAAGCAGTAATATATCCTAACAAATCTATCAAAACCTGTGTGTCCACGTTTCCTCCAAAATAGTCACTATGTAAGGCTCTATGCTCATTACTATGTTCATTCAGGCTACTGCCTAAAATATGTCTGCATCTCCTGCATTCTGATCACCTTTATCATGGGTGTAGACTGGGAAGCTGTAACAACGTATATATTCTCACTATTGATAAATCCTTTCCTTTTGAGGGGAGATTTGACTTTCAGAACAGTTTAAAGTCATTTGAAAACAAGCTTTCAGAGTAAGGGGGCTATGGATGACCTCGTTTCCTGCGTCACTTACGTGGTCGTAGGAGCAATTCCAAAATGTTAGGGCTCGTTCCCTTGGTGATACTCTCCGTGTATTTGTTATTCTGTGCTTTAACATTACGTTCTCCGTCTGCTTCCCCAATGTCTTTTAAGGATGTGTCAGGAAATAAACATACAGAAACAGTAGTCTCAGCCCTTAAGGTGCCCACAGGCTGGTGCGGGAAACATTTTGGCTCAGGTCTGATGACCTAAATGTTGGCTATTTGCCTGCAGAGACTGGATTGTTCGTCGGAATGGTTTGTGGGGCTGAAACAAGCAAACAGACTGGAGAGCCTACAAACTTCTTTAGGCTGCGGATCTCCTGAAACTCTTTCCTACGTACTTTTTCTCCGGCTGCCCTGTATCATCAACCTCACAGCGGAACAAAGCACTGACCATTTATACTCTTGAGCCGGCAGGCCAGGGGAGTGGCTGCTATTATTGGCCTCATCCATTGGTGAGTCAGGAAGAAGCAGCTTTTAATCTCCCAGTTGGGGCCTGTAACAAGGTTCACGAATATCAGGTTAGCTACCTTCAGAAGCAGACAGAACCCTCGTCTGTCATGGTGAAGAGGATCCATACACCTGCCCCAGCAACTCCTCTCATTGTCCTTGTGTATTTCTTGCTGTTCAAGTCTCTCTCCCCCGCGCGCTCTGTCCAGCTGCCATTACAGTCTTCTGGACTTGACGTTCGGCTCTGCATATTTAATTTTGTTTACCAGCTTTCCAGACCTGAAGAACATGAAAACAATTAGCCAATCCGTAATATTCAGAATGTGTGTAAATACAAGAATACACAATTTATCGCATTGCAATATTTGTGTTCTAAGTTTATTGTTGGCTACCTTGTGGTCAGCAGTCTTGAATGGGAAGACCACAACCTTGACCTGAATTTTCCCTTGGGGCTAATTTTATTAGGCTTTCTGTTGCTCACAGGCTTGTTCAATCTTATTTCAAAGCCCGAGACTCCATGACACACCTACCAGATCTAAGGTTACTTTAAAGTCGATGGCCAAAAAGTTTTGTGTCTTCTGATTTCTAGAATGGTTTCTAAAGATTCCGATGTGGAGCACTTGGAACAAACCAACTAACCAGGTGTCAAAGTATAATCTTCAAGAAGTTAAAAACAGACATGTCCTACAAGTACTGCTTACAGCAGGCTCATGCACGGGACAAAGAATGTTGTAAGTCATTAACGAGGGAGTACCAGGATGACAAAGTTAGGTCGAGGCAGGGTACAGGAGAATGAAATAACGCGTTCAGTCAGGAAAAGAAAGAATGCGGGAAGGTACGAAACTGGTTAATGTTCTATGAGGCAGAGCAGTCATCACTTTTAGGGCTATCTTTTCTACTGGAGAGAGTTCATTTGCCTCTCGACTGGACAAAACCCTTATTAGTGTATCGATCTTCTACAAGTGAATGCCTAATTTTACATATTCTGGACCTAATCAAAGAGTAAATATGAAGTCAGTTACCTTCTAGAAAGCCGGGCCGTCCAGAATGGTAACTAGTAATCCCATGTGGCCAATGAGCGCCTGTAAGGTGGCTAGTCTGAAATGGAATGTTCCACGAACGTAAAATACACTAGATTTGCAGACTTGCCATGTGAAAAAAAAAAAAAGGAATATAAACTATCTTATTTTTTAAAATATTGATTACATGTTGAAATGGTCATAATTTGGATAGATTGAGAGAAGTAGAATATATTATTAAAATTAAATTCACCTGTTTCTTTTTACTTTCGTCAATGCAACTACTAGAAAACTTAAAATTACACATGATTCACGTTCTATTTTATCGCAGAGCATTGCCCTAGAGCATCGAATGACCCACAAACGAACCTAGACAATTTTCGAATACAGCTTGGAAGGATGGGAAGGATGGGAAGGACACGAAGAAAGAGTTTTCCCTTGTTTTTAAGTTTTGGATACTTTTTCTCAACACAAGTTACTGGGATCTGGAGACGGGTTACTTGTTTCTCTGACTTGAGATCTGGACATCAGATTTGCACGTAGGGAGATGTGTTTTGGTTGATTCAACCTGAGTGATCATATTAGAGAACTGAATCACAGTAATCAAATTTACATGCTACTGTTTTATAAATCAGGACATCAGTTTATAGTGAAGGGAAGTCCAGTGACCTGGTAATCGAGACTTTCCACTGCTACTTTCCTGGTGGTAAAGCACACTTTACTGAATTTCAGATGCCTGTGGGGGCGGGGCGGGGCAAAGGAGGGGATCTCATTGCACAGAGAATCAGAGCAAAGTGGCACGCTCTTATTTTGTTTTGTTATTTTGTTACCAAAGTATATTAGTATGATAAAAGTGCTTTAGTTGTTCAAACACTTTCAATAACTTCTTACAATTCCTATACCCTAAGTCACAGTGAGGGATGGCAGGTCTAAAGTAGTTTTCTATGGCTGCTAATTCATCCATCACTAATCTTATTAGCCTGCTAATTCCCAGAGGACATGATCAGTAGTACAGACAATTTCCAAATGTTGAACAAATGCTGTTCAATAAAACCATGGAGTTATCTTTAGTCTAACAGATGCCTCATTTTTTATTCATCACTGAACTTAAGTTGTACAACTTGATCACAAGCGAAGGCAGATATCTTTCATACATATTTTCATGTCGCTGTATATTTGAATGGGAATTTCTAGTAAGTTGTAACACTTCCTTTGTCCCTAAATATAAGTTTATAATTACATTACATACATGAGTAGTAAGTTTATTCAGCTTTTTCTCTCAAGAAAAAATTGAAGCTGCTTGCAACCAAAGGCTGAAATATGAAGTTAACAAACCTTAAAGAAGTAAAGCAAACTTGAGAACAGAATATGTAAGACCCACTTTAGGGGGGATGAGAAGAGGTGTTCTTATCAACAACAAAAAATGGTGTAATAATTTATATGCCCCAGTACTTTCCCTCTATTTCTATTTAAAATTTTGCCATCTATTTTGCTGAACTTCAAATACATAGCTCATCTGATAAAAGCGTATCACAGTAAAGTCAGCTGTTTTACTTCCATCCAGATCTTTGAATTCCCAGTTAGAGTCCTTCTACAGCATAACATGTGTTAGATATTGTTACTGGATATAACCTAGAATTTTCATGTGCTGAAATTCATCCCTTTACTGGAGCATATAAAAATAAATAAATAAATAAATGTTTGTTTTCTTTGAAAACAGATAATCTCAATGTCTATAGCTGCCAAGTCTATTGAGGATTTTTTTTTTTTTTGGAGACTTAGGGGGTCTCCCTTCTTCCCTCATTATCCCTATTCTTGAGGGTCAGACCCCCTGCCTTGCACAACCCAGAGGGGAACCTAGAACCTTTTTAAAAACTGCCCAATTTCTCGCCTTTGGAGAAGTGAAGAGTGCCCCGCCCCCATCTGTGAAAACACGGATTTGATAAAGAATTTCAATGTCTTCAAGTCTAAGATTTAAGTCTCTAACCCCCCACGATCCTGGACACCCCCTAAGGCTTATGGACCCCCTTTCATCCAACCCTAATGGCTTTGGACTGGCCCGGGAATCCTTGTCCCAGTCCGCGGTTCCTGTGGGTCTGTGCGCAGAATTCACAGAGGACCTGTGTTACTTCCCTTGCGAAGAAACAGAATTATCGTGAAAACTTAGCTGGAAACCATTTCGTTTTTGTCTCCCGAAGAAGGGAAGCATGTGCCCAACCACCTCTGAGAAAAAGAACTTTCAGGGGCAAAGGAGCGAACAGGTAATTTAGAAGAAAAACAGAAAGTAGTCTCCGACTGTCCTGGACTTCCCTCGGAGTTGGGGGAGTTGGGGGCGCCTGGACGCGTTGTCTTTGGGCTTGAGGAAAAAATAAATGGAGAGCACGAAGCCTGAGGCTTCTCGGATCCTTTCCCGACCAAAGCCGGGAGATTTGGTGCGGGGCATTTTAACATTTTCCCCCTTTTGTGAAGTGGAACAAACACAACTTGGGCGCACGGCGGCTGCTCGGAGCCTGCCAGCCGGGCGGGCAAGCGGAGCACCAATCAGCGCGCGCCTGCGCTCTATATATACGGCGTTCCGGCCCCGGCGCACCCACGGCGCTCTGCCACTTGTACCCAGTCTGAGAGCCTCAGCATGTCGGAGACCGCTCCCGCCGCTCCCGCCGCCGCCCCCCCTGTGGAGAAGGCCCCAGTGAAGAAGAAGGCGGCCAAAAAGCCTGCAGGGGCGCGCCGCAAGGCGTCCGGGCCCCCGGTGTCCGAGCTCATCACCAAGGCCGTCGCCGCCTCCAAGGAGCGCAGCGGCGTGTCCCTGGCCGCGCTCAAGAAGGCGCTGGCGGCCGCCGGCTACGACGTGGAGAAGAACAACAGCCGCATCAAGCTGGGCCTCAAGAGCCTGGTGAGCAAGGGCACTCTGGTGCAGACCAAGGGCACCGGCGCCTCGGGCTCCTTCAAGCTCAACAAGAAGGCGGCCTCCGGGGAAGCCAAGCCCAAAGCCAAGAAGGCGGGCGCGGCCAAGCCCAAGAAGGCGGCTGCGGCGGCCAAGAAACCCAAGAAGGCCGCGGGGGCGAGCGCCCCCAAGAAGAGCGCCAAGAAGACCCCCAAGAAGGCGAAAAAGCCCGCGGCGGCGGCTGTCGCCAAGAAAGTGGCCAAGAGTCCGAAGAAAGCGAAGGCTGCCAAGCCCAAGAAGGCCACCAAGAGCGCAGGGAAGGCTGTGAAGCCCAAGACTGCCAAGCCCAAGGTGGCCAAGCCCAAGAAGGCTGCACCCAAAAAGAAGTAGGTGGTTGAACGTCTGCTTCTAAACCCCAAAAAGGCTCTTTTCAGAGCCACCACTATCTCCGAGAAAGAGCTGAACATTGTTTACTCACCCTTCTCTTTTCCTCTTTACCTTTAGCTCTGGAAGAGGGTTGCGGGGGGTGTGGTTGGCAATTAAGGGCTCGCGCCGACCGGAAGAGAGCGAGGGGGGCGGAGGGGTCCCTGTGCGCGTCCGTGGGCCCGTCCCCTGCCCTGCGGTGCCGGGGGTAGCTTCCCCGGCGGCAGTGCGGAAGCGCTGTCCCGAGGCGCGCGCTCGTCCGCCAGCCCCGCCCCGTGCCGGGTGCATCGAAAACAAGCTCAAACCCAGCCAGCCAGTCTGTCTGCAGGGATACCTCGATTGGGTTGGAAAGTCATTCAAAAGTCCCGCCCTGCTCGCGGGTTGGCCCGCTCCTCCAGCCCATGATTTTCGTCGTGCGTTTTATTGGGTGGCGTCCGGCCTCCTGTGTATTCTATGTATGTTTGGCTTCTAGTGGGTTGATCTTGGCTTTTCCGGTTGATAAGGGAGCGTGTATCTGGCCTTTCGGACACTTCCCATGTTTTGGAAAATCAAGCCGGTGTGTCCGGGGCAGCACCGGCCCGGGAGGAGAGGGGGCAGGCGCCCGTGCCCCGCGCTCTCGTGCGCAAGCCCGTGCGCCGCGGCCACCAAGTACCGCGTCTGAAAAGACGCGCAGCGGCGACTCTGCCCAGGCGCACGGCTGGACCGGCGCCTCCTGTTCCTCGCCTCGTGCGTCTTTGGACGGAGGCGTGACGGATTCGAGCGCATCAAAAACAACTTTTCGTCGGCCATTTTGTCCTGGCAGCGGGTCACGAGCGTCGTT
This sequence comes from Ursus arctos, assembly GCF_023065955.2. Lineage (NCBI taxonomy): Eukaryota > Metazoa > Chordata > Mammalia > Carnivora > Ursidae > Ursus > Ursus arctos. Next base: position 2,960,689 of record NW_026622997.1, read on the forward strand.
TCAGGCACACGTCAACATCTAAAGACCGGAGACGTTTGAAGGCATTGCGGTGCGGTCCCCACTCCCAACAGTTTGGACGCGAGGACAAAATACAGGTAAACTGTTGGAAACGTAGGCGTGTCTGGGGGCGGTCTCTCTGATGAGGGGCTTTCGTTTATAGTCACAGTGTTCTCTGTGGGTTCTTTTATATTCGCGGCGTTTCTTCTGGACAGAGAAAGTCCTAGTCCTGTTTTTACTCTGGCGCACACATATTTTCTTGAGACGAGTTCCCGGAATAGGGGCTTCTGGGACCTGCAGCTCAGCTCTTCGTCCGTTGCCAAGATGACGGATCTAGTCGTTAATCTGGATTCGTTCCCCCCTTACTGGTAGTGACCACGAGTGTCATCCCTGCCCGCACCGCCCCTCCCAGCACAGTGGGGACGCTTCCAAAGTCCCTTGTGAATAGAAAGACCTCCGCTTTGAGGGCGCAGAGCGCGCGCGCACTCACCAAGACAATTTTCCCATGGTTTCTTCCAGTAATTTTTGTGCTGTTAATTTCACATTTAAAACGATTGAGCCTCTATTTTGTTGTAAGGTTTAGTAAATGTATACAACCCTTCCGTGTCTGCCCCCCTCCCCCATTTTGAGAGGCCGCCTTTCTGTAGGCTAAATACCGTGGGTAGGTGGAGTAATTGTTGGTTTTCTACTTTGTTCCCTTGATCTTTCTTGGCCATACCTCAAGTGTGATCACACTGTTAAGTATTGTTCACAGAACTATTTTCAATGCTGAGTATATATGATCTATAGAAGGTATTAAAATAAAAATGGAATGTTTAATAAACTGAGATGTTGTGACTAATAGCTGATAAAGCTCATTCCCTCTCGTTGCTCTTCTTTCTCAGAATTTCCTGGTTATTCTCTTTTTGTTGATTTTGTTTTTCCAAATGAATTTAAGATGCTTGCTCCCTCCCACCTCTTCATCCCTCCATTAGGCATAAAAAGCCCTCAGTAGTTTCTTTGGGTTGTTGTTAAATTTACAAATTAATTTGGGGGAGACAATGAGTTTTCCTATTCAAGAACATTTTATGTTTTTCCACTTTTTCCCCCCAAATATTTTGTGCCTGAGGAGAATGTTGCAAATTTTCTCCAAATATTATCTTCATATTTCCCATTACCTTTACTCCCAGATATTTTGTGGTCTTTGTTGCTGTTGAAATGGCAACCTATGAGATTTGAGATTCCTTGAGGACCAGCATCCTATAAAGTGCACATTCAAGAAGATACCCAGTTATGGAAGAGATCTATGCCTGTGTGAATTAACAACCTCTAGAACAGTGCTGTCTATAGCCAAATAAAAGAAAAAAGAAACAAGTGAAATAAATTTTAATAACAATTTATTTAAGCTAATACATCCAAAATATTCTCGTTCAACTTAAAAGCAATGTAAAAATATTTATGAGACATTTCACATTTTTTTGTTTCTCATATGTCTTTGTAAACTATGCAGACAGCATATCTGAATTCCTACTAGCCTGTTTGAAGAGCTCAGTTAACTATGTGTGGCTTGTGGCAACCATATGGACAATAAAACTCTAGAATGCCCTCTGGTCCCAAATATCCTGGTCTTCTCTAACCTCACCTTTGGCTTAAAGCTTGCATGTCAGTGTGTTAGTATATACTGTCCTCTGTGGCCTAAACTTTTGTTGAAGTGCCTGACCTTAAAGGATGGTTGACTGGTCCAAAGGGCATTGGGCCAATATGAACCATCAAAAATTTTCTGTCCAAAAACTGGAATTGAGTCAGAAACTGAGATGACCTGATGTCCAGGGAACTGCCTTCTTAGACACTCTGTAGGAGAAACCAAGAAGTCTGGTGAATAAAAAGAGCAGAACGGAACCAAGTACAGAGCAGAGAGGAGAGATGCATAGAGGGGTGTTCTCTGGGTTCCTGACATTGGACTTCTTGGTTCTCCTGCCCATCTGAACTCCTGCCGCTGGGGTCACCTTGCTTGGCTCAGGTCGGGTCAAGTTTTAGCAACCAGGAGACTTAATTAAGACACTGCAAATATAATCACAGTTAGTGCTTATGGTTATAGCATACTGCATATCTGTGCTCCCTTTCTCCTTCAAATGCTTTCAAGTCCACACACCTTTTGAGTTTATATACTTGCAATCGTTCCTAACATTGACTGTCTCTTGCAAACAGATCTGCACAGGTAACGGGTGTCCTTTACTTTCAAATGAAATGTATTCCTCAAAAACAAATATCGCCCTTTTCTAGTAAGGGTAAAGGGAGAGTTCATTCACAGAGAGCTAAAAGTTGTAATAAAAATCTCTAATTTTGCCCAGACTTTGGATACAATCTTCATCAATGTTTCTTTGATTTTGTTCCATTCCCTCACCAGTGTTCACAAAGTTGACTGGCTTAAGCCTCATTCCATAAGCCATTCATTAGACTCTAATTTGTCCACTCTAAGAAAAAGGTCCTTGTCTTGATTTCTATTTTATGAAGTCTATATTTTATTTTGACATTATTAATATTATTTTCAATACTCATTATTATCATATTGATAATAGCAATAATATATTCAAATAATTGCCCAAACACAGCTGATTGGATAAAACCGTCAATGAGTACTGCATAAACTAAACTGTGATTGATAATTCAGCAATGAAATTCATGATCTCATGTCCGTGTATGACAAAAGCATGAGTAACGCAGAAATTAAAGGCTACTTGTAACACATTATACCAAACTTTTTTTTTTTTTCCTGCCCATACACAGTGCTCTCATGGCTGAAAAATTAAATATCCTATTCCTTCTCACAGGCAAAGTTCTAGGTATCATTCTTTGCCTAAGGGAAACGTAGACAGTAACTTTGGGTTGAAATTCATGCCAGAGATGAACAGGTCCAGGAGATGCAAGATTACATCATTAGAGGATTTCACAGTGGAGCAGGGATTTAGGGCACAGTGGAAACAATAGCTTTGAGAGCTCGCATTTCCTGAGCTCTAATGTACAATGTGCCAAGCATTGCTGCTCAGCACTCTCCACTTATTATCACTTTGTCACAGCACTTTGAGGTAAGTGTCATTAATCCTGGGGCTTGGTGATATTAAGAATGTACCTAGTTAGTTTCCGATCAGTGAGCCAGTGTAATTATCCTCTGTACGCTAGTGTTTTTCCTCAGAAGTACAATAAGAGCTATATAGGTTATTTGACATTTTCTAGTAGCCACATTTAAAAAAGTAAAAAAGAAACAAATAAAATCTATTTTCATATTATTTTAACTCACAATGATAAAAATATTATTTCAACTAGTTATCTGGGGCGCCTGGGTGGCACAGCGGTTAAGCGCCTGCCTTCGGCTCAGGGCGTGATCCCGGCGTTATGGGATCGAGCCCCACATCAGGCTACTCTGCTGTGAGCCTGCTTCTTCCTCTCCCACTCTCCCTGCTTGTGTTCCCTCTCTCGCTGGCTATCTCTGTTAAATAAATAAATAAAATCTTTAAAAAAAAAATAAAAAAATATTATTTCAACTAGTTATCTAATACAAAAAATATTAAGGAGATTTTTAAATTCTATTTTTCAGACAGCTCTTTGAAACCTGCTATGTAGTTTACCCTGAAAGCTCATCCCAATTTGGACTAGTCACATTTCAAATGCATAATAGCCATCCATGGCTAGTGGCGACTGTCTTGGACGATATAGCTCCATAGTAAATACTGTGGGGAAGACACAAGCAAATACTTGCTCTGTAGCAGAATCCAGATGTTTCCAAGGAAATGATTATTCTGAGCTGGTCCTGAAGGCCAGAGAGCATCCCTAAGACATGATGGTTCTACTCATCCTACCCACTTCATGTCATACCAGGCCATTGAGCAGAGGACTCTGACAACAGAAGTTAGCCCAAGCCAGGCCACTGTATCTCCTACCCATCCAGCCTAATCTGTGAGACGTTACCCTCGAGGAGCAACTAAATCTAAGAATCCCTTTCTGGGCAATCTTATTGATCAGAAGATATTTAGAGTGTGGGTTTCCTGTGAGATTGCCTGTCAATAATACTTATTAGTAGTATGAATTTAGCCAATTAACTAAAATCTCTTAGGCTAATATTCTTCCTCTATAAAATGGACACAGTGAGAGAACTTGACTTTCCGTGTTGTATTAAGAATGGTATAGGGGCACCTGGGTGGCTCAGTCAATTGAGCATCTGAATCTTGATTTTGGCTCAGGTCTTAATCTAGTCATCGTGAATTTGAGCCCTGCATTGGGCCCCATGCTGGGTGTGAAGCCCACTTTAAAAAAAAAAAAGGTATAGAATGATAGAGAACAATTCAGGCCAATCAGTTCACATGGTACTTGACCCATGGAAAACTATGAATGTTAGCTATTAGACTGATTCCAGTGAAAACATGGTTTTATTGCTCTTCCTATGGGGACCTCTCTAAAGGAAGATGATATTCAGTCCAGAATAGATCTATAAACCTGGCAACATTGTCCCAGGGAACTCACATTTACACTGAAAGTGTTCAAATTGCTTGAAGTTGACTTTATATCCTCCCCACGAAGTTTTGTCTTTCTGGTATCTCTGAGAATGGTACCACCATCCGAAGCAGCATGCAAAGCAAAGCTCGGATTATCCCAGAGGCCTACGAGTCATCCCAAACCAGCGATTCTCCACTCCTAGGGCTCTCTGCTGAGATGTGTTAGAGTGGTAGGGGGACAGGGAAAGGTCTTGTATCATTTAGAAAAGCATAGCCACTGCTCAGAAGCACATTTACCCTTTAGCTAATGAAACTCAAATGTTAAGCCCAGTACTTCCAAAGCCCTGAGAGGGCCTCTTGGGAGTATGTTCACTTGGTCTCTCTCTCTCTTTTTAAAAATTTCAATGTTAAGATATTTTATTCACAGCTGGTTAAACCTGTTGTTTATTGCCACTCAATCTTCCCTTTCGTAATACAATTCACCTTTTGCCTTATTATGCTGGGATATTGATGAACACATTTGGATTTGTGTAAGAGAAATTTTACTTCATATATGTTTAGTTTAGTGTTAGCGAGGTAAACAATTTGCAGATGTGCTCACATAGAGTTCAGTTCTAGCCAATCGGATGTAAGAATGGTTTCAAGGAACGTACTCCTACTGCTCACGGACAAACTTACCTGGATTTCAGGCAAGGAGATGTAGGACTAGATAACGACATCTATGTCTTTGTAGCAACCGCAGTAAGAGTAAAGGTGTCTAGCATGGATGAATCAAGATTGGCAGTGTAGAGAACTGAAAGCCTGTCCATGAAGAATCCTTCCAAATTTTACAACTCACATATGAAAGAAGCTTGACAAAGGATTTCCCAAATTCGAAAACAATCTTAAAAATGACGCTACCAATGATATGTTTTGAAGATGAAACTCAGTTCTAAGGTATCAAGAGAACAAAACAAATTGTGATCAATTTACCCTGGAGGAAATACTGAATTCTCCTCCCACTGTATATATAGAAAATATACCATATATATATATAATTTTTTTTTTTTTGGGTGGGCAGCAAAGCAAGGTTTATTGAGTGATAGCACAAAGTTCCCAAGGAGGGAGGTGACCTGAGAGGGTTGCCTTCCAAAATAATTTTCAAGTGAAAATGGAATCAATATGCAGTCAAAAATATTCTAAGAAAAGGAAACCACGCACATTATAGTGTATTTGAGAGTTAATAAAATGTGCTATTTTTCTGAACTTTGTGATGGCTATGGTTTTATTTTTGTAAAATTGGAATTTGGCTCTTCTTTCAATGTAAATTAATATTCAGTCTGGTTTTGTATTTTAAATTTTGAATTTGTTAAGAGTTGCCAAGTTGTGTAAGTTTTAGGCCTCAGAAAACCTTGAGCTACCAGCAGTTTAGCATGATTTATACTTAGAAAATTAAAGAAATTAACTTTAGTTAATGATTTTGTATTTATTAAAAGGGGACGTGGGTAGGAGAGACACTCTAGGTAGCAACCTGTCAGTCTCAAATCCCATTGATTTTAGGATGCATAGGCAAGCTTTGGATAATGATTGGCAAATCTTTCTTATTGCATATATGTATTTAGTGGGTCTCCGCTGGTGAGTACAGAAGTCAGTTTCTATCACTCTATCACCTGCCCTTCTCAGGTAGACCAATACAAGATTTCTGGAGTCAGGATACATGAAATGTTTTGTGGACTACTGAAAACGTTATGGATACTGATAATGCTATTAGATATACTTCTATTATGCCAAATGGAATAAAAGTTGTTACAGGGGATGGTCTGGACCCTCTACAAACCCACGTGACTAAATGTTCTCTTTGATGAAGTCCAACTGAACAGGCAAAAGTAATCAATATAAGGGGTTTCAAGGAACTGCACACGTCAGTCCAACTAAGAGCTTATTTTGCCCTCTATTTCTTGTGTACTTGTGAAAACAACTTGTCTAACTGCTCCAAGAAATTAGAACTGCATTCTTCAAGTCACCCCAGAAATGATAAAATGTACTTTAACATTCGAATACCTCATACCTAAAACATTCCACGTCAGAAGTTCCTTTCGTAGCAACGAAATTGCGTTTCGGTAGTTAGAACTAGAAATTACAGCTGTTTTAAAAGATTGTGGGTGGCTCTGAAAAGAGCCTTTTGCAACCAGAAGCTTGTCTTATGCCCTCTCCCCGCGGATGCGGCGCGCCAGCTGGATGTCCTTGGGCATGATGGTGACGCGCTTGGCGTGGATGGCGCACAGGTTGGTGTCCTCGAAGAGCCCCACCAGGTAGGCCTCGCACGCCTCCTGCAGCGCCATGACGGCCGAGCTCTGGAAGCGCAGGTCGGTCTTGAAGTCCTGCGCGATCTCGCGCACCAGCCGCTGGAACGGCAGCTTGCGGATCAGCAGCTCGGTGGACTTCTGGTAGCGCCGGATCTCGCGCAGGGCCACCGTGCCGGGCCGGTAGCGGTGCGGCTTCTTGACGCCGCCCGTGGCCGGCGCGCTCTTGCGGGCCGCCTTGGTGGCCAGCTGCTTGCGCGGGGCCTTGCCGCCCGTCGACTTGCGCGCCGTCTGCTTTGTGCGAGCCATTTGGAAAAACTGTAAACACACCTAAAGCCTGGCGGGCAAAGGCGAAGATTCCTTTATATACAGTAAGAAGCATTCTGATTGGTCTTGTAATTTTTCAAAAGAACCGCGCGATAAAACCATTGGTCGAACTGTAGCCACGTTGATTAATTACTGGAGAATCTGATTGGATGAATTACTCCACGTCTCTCCCTCTTTACAGTGTTAATATTCAAAGATTGTTTTATGCTTTCACTACGTACAGTAGGCCTAACCAGTCATTTAAGAAGTATGTTAAATGTAATTTGTGTGGTTTTGTAAACCTAAATGGGACCTGAGAGTCCCCCATCTTTACAGGCTCGGAGGTTATCAATCCTGGTCTGCACACTTCATTGAGTACACTTTTGTCTTAACTTCTCTAGAAGTTAAGTTGGGTTAGTTATTTAGAAGTAAATCTCGGGTAGCTTGGACTACCACTTCCTAGATCTCTGATTATAACTCCCCTAATACGGAGTTTTGTCCTATAAAACTACATGGCAGCGTCCCTGGGTAGATTTGGAACATCACACGTAGAGCACTGGGTCTGATAATGCTAGTTACACACACTAGACCACAAATGACCGCTGACTTTTGTTGAATAAAACGGTTTTTCCTTCAAACGGACAATCTGAAAAGCTCTTGTGGCTTTACTATTGGTCAAAAGCGAATTTCCTTCCTGCTTGTACATTTCAGCCCCTTTACCTTCTTGTAGCGAAGTTAGGTGTAGTATGTACCAAGTTTACAGTAGACGGCCTGTTTTTTTGGATCCCAACGTCTTCACTATTTTGTCTTTTACAAATACATTGAGGACGGATTCTACCAACTTAACTGGTTACCAGCTTTTCTTGTGAATATATGGATGGCTCTAAAAAGAGCCTTTTATTTGCTCTATTAGAATAGAAGATACGTGCTGTCTATGCTAGACCTTACTTCCCCTTGGCCTTGTGGTGGCTCTCAGTCTTCTTGGGCAGCAGCACGGCCTGGATGTTGGGCAGGACGCCGCCCTGCGCGATGGTCACGCGGCCCAGCAGCTTGTTGAGCTCCTCGTCGTTGCGGATGGCCAGCTGCAGGTGGCGCGGGATGATGCGCGTCTTCTTGTTGTCGCGGGCCGCGTTGCCCGCCAGCTCCAGGATCTCGGCCGTCAGGTACTCCAGCACGGCCGCCAGGTACACGGGCGCGCCGGCCCCGACCCGCTCCGAATAGTTGCCTTTGCGGAGCAGACGGTGCACACGGCCCACCGGGAACTGAAGGCCGGCCCGCGAGGAGCGCGTCTTAGTCTTGGCTCGGGTTTTACCCCCCTGCTTTCCACGGCCAGACATACTAAAACAACTTAATCCCACCACGTAAACTGTGAAATACTAAGAAATATACGTACCTCCTGCAAAACAAAGTCTTTTTATAGGCAGCGAGGGGATGAGCTAACAAGCTATTCCATTGGTCTAAATAGGTTAGTCCATATATCCAATAGGAAGAGAGACTGTGTATTCCTTATTTGCATAAACCCCTCCCTTTAGCGAAGTGGTTCTGATTTTATCCAATCAGAAGTAACAATTCTTGAAACTTCATTTGCATTGAAGAACTATAAAAGAATGGGCTCCGGACCCCTCACGACACTAACCTTTGTTCTGGTGAGTGCGGTTAGCGTTTTTTCAGTTCTTAGGAAAAAAACCATGCCTGAGCCTTCGAAATCTGCTCCGGCCCCGAAGAAGGGTTCCAAGAAGGCCATCACTAAAGCGCAGAAGAAGGACGGAAAGAAGCGCAAGCGCAGCCGTAAGGAGAGCTATTCCATCTACGTGTACAAGGTGCTGAAACAGGTGCACCCCGACACCGGGATCTCGTCCAAGGCCATGGGCATCATGAACTCGTTCGTCAACGACATCTTCGAGCGCATCGCGGGCGAGGCGTCGCGCCTGGCGCATTACAACAAGCGCTCGACCATCACGTCCAGGGAGATCCAGACGGCCGTGCGCCTGCTGCTGCCCGGGGAGCTGGCCAAACACGCCGTGTCCGAGGGCACCAAGGCCGTCACCAAGTACACCAGCTCCAAGTGAGTGCGCTCCGAGGCATAATCAACCCCAAAGGCTCTTTTCAGAGCCACCCATTTTATCGAAAGAGAGCTATAATACCACTTTGTAGCGGTGTAAGTGCAGGCGTGCGCTACTCTAGCTTGAGTCCTAAGAAAGCCAAGCAAACGACGGTCGTTGAAGCAATTCTAGAGCCAAGAATGGATTTGGAAGATCCGTAACTTTTAAGCGCAATATGGTCCTGCGGTGTAATGTCCAAAAGCGCTAGTTCACCTCTTTTTTTTTTTTCAGCCCAGGTTTCAAGTTTTTCCCTAAGTCTCCGGATGCTTGTAAGTGCTCACTCATCCCTTCCCAGTGTCTGCGTTTCTAAAAATATTTTCCTGTTGGGTAAAGTAGTGGTTGAAGGTTTTCAGAATAGGGACCCCCAGGTTGATTTTTTATTGGGAAGAAGCTACGTCTGGGCGGCGGAAAGAGCACGTAGAGGCTTATATACCTGGACTCAAGTTCCGTGGCCTAAATCATTGGGTAAACAGTAAACCGTCGCCTGTGGTTCCGGTGGGCACCTCTGGGGTATACCTCAAGCTCTTTGCTCACAGATTAAAGGAAATTTCGCATTAGAATTGTTCACCGATGGCGATAGCTATTCTAAATCCGTTTCAATTCTTCTTGCGTCCCAGCAGTCTGATCTTCCACTTCCCTTTTTGAGTGTCCTTGTCTTTTGGGGAATGCCACTAGAAGGGCGGGAAGGATGGCCCTCCAGCTCTCGGAGGGACAAAAGGTTTGAATTTCCCGCTCTTCCCTCTCGTGTCACCTCACTGGCTTAGAGGAGGGCCCGGGTCGGAGAGGAAGATGTGCTGGTTTTTCTCGGCAAACCTTTTTCAAGGAACCCCGGACTCCAAAAATAATCTCCCAAAGACAGAAAGTGGCCTTAGTGGAGGACTAGGAGGTAATGGGGCAGTTCGAGGTCCGGGACTGGGGGAGGGGAGGAGAATGGGTAGCTGCTGCCTGCCTATGAAAAGGAGGAAAACTAGTTTTCATCGGTTTATGAGCATTTTATGTAGTTGACACAACGGTGTCTTTAGATGAAGAAATTAAATGTACAGTAGAATTTTCTTAAAAGGACACCTTTACAAAGCAAATTCAAATGATGTTTTCCCAGATCCCACATGTCAGCCGACCTCTGTATCTGTACGAGTACTTCGAGTCTCAGCAACACAGAATTTATCGTTGTGAACGAGACCCCGGCCTTAAAAATTAATAATTATAAAAAGACATACCCCCCCCCTTTTTTATTATCAAACTCAGGATACGGTTTAAGAATCGCTGACCCTTATGTTCTTCCCCTGGAGAGGTGAGATCTGAGTGGTAATATTTCTTATGCTGTTCAAAATGATCCGAGGTAGGGATTACCTTGTCCTTCAAAACTTTCACCTGCCTGCTTGCTTTCTACCTTTCTTCTCTCTGTCCTCTCTCCCTCCCTGCTCCCCTTCCTTCCTAGTATTTGATGCTTTACCTAAAACTTTACCCCTAACCGACAAGTTCAAACTAAACTGGGGTTTGTAAACTCAGACCTAGGCCTTTTTGCCATCCGTACTAAATACCTCTAGTAAGTGAACGGAGAATTTGAAAAAAAAAAAAAAAAAAAGAAAAGAAAAGAAAAGAAAAATCAGATGCCTGGACTCTGTGGTAGACTCCAGATTTCTAGTGGGATGTGGTGAGAAAGAAAAAACCTCATACTCTCTCTCCAGCTGCACCTGATGAGGCACAGACTTTGGACACAGCAGAGCCAGCAGGCAAGCCATCCAAGCGAGATTCTACCAGGGTTTATACACCCTCTTCCCTAATAAAGCACCCACGTTTTCTCCAGAGAGGCAGTTTCTGAGTAAAAAAGCAAATGAGAAAAATAATAACGTGTATTACTTCCCTGATTCTCCTTGCAGCCAAGGGAAGTTTTGCCTGTCTTCCTATCCCACAAAGATGACCACAAGACAGGGAGAGCTTGATCTGTGGGGGAGGGAAAGAGGAGCTGCTCTGGGTTAAGTTCTGGGTGCCAGGAACAAGACAGACGGGTTGGAGAGACTTTTAATTTGAAGGGAGGTTGAGAATTTGGAAAAGAGAAGAAAGATCCACAGACAGATAACAGGGAGTCCAGAAAGTGGTTATGATTTGGGAAAGGGGGCACAGTTAGAAGTGGAATGCCCTGGCCCTGCTTCCTGGCAGATGAGAGGACACAGACTTCTCAGTTCTGTCTTCAACATCTGCACATTTGATGTCTTTCTTCTTGGCTTTTCATTTCTGTTAAACAATATACACATTTAAGTCAAATCTTTTTAACTTCCTTGCAAAACAATACCTGCCCGTTATTTTAAAATAATAAACACCACAAATAATTTTAAACACATGAAAAGCAACTGAAATTCAATTATCCAGGACATTTTTGCCATCAATCTTCTGGAAATTTTACTTTGTGCAAGTCTATATACGTATAGAAATATAAATGTCATATGAGATCATATTTCCTCTTCTCTTTTAAAATTAATAGAGAATTGCCAGGTGAACAGGGAAACCCTGGGCCCTGGAGCCTCCACTCAGCCTATCCCAAAGAGTTTGACGAAACATTCTTGGTCTTGTCACACGAAAGAATTCAAGGGCAGATATGCAACACAGAGGACAAGGGACACAAGCGGGAAAGTTTATTAAAGTTAAAAGTATACTCTTGAGATATGAGAGAGAAAGAGCTGCCTCCCCCTGCTTTTTCTTCCTCACTCGCTCAGGGGTTTCCTGTTGAGGCGCCGCCATCTTGGGCCTGTCTGGTGGGATCCGGCTGCTCGTGGATGCGGCCAGGACAGGCAACCGACCTTCCCCACAGCCGGCCGTGGCCTCCTCCTTGCTGGTCTCTGGGCATCTCATTAGAGCCTCGCTTAGCTGCCTAACTAACAGTACAGAAAGAGAGCAATTGTCAGGGATAACTTTTTTTTTTTTTTTAATCTGAAAGACTTACTGAAAGGCGGGGCAAACATCTGATTAACCAAACATCTACTCTTAATTACCTTCCTGTGAATTGCCAACTTCTCCTTCGAAGCCCCAGGTCCCTACCCTATTCCTTAGCTCAGGATGGCATACAAGCCCCAATTGCCTCACTGCCTTTGAGTCTCATGTCTTTGTGGGGCTCCCAGACATAAGAAATTATATTTGCTTTCCTCCTGTTAGTCTGCCCTGTGTTGAAATGTAATTATTAAACCAGCCAAAGAACCTGGAAGGGAGGAAGGGAACATTTTCCCATCTCTACATTACCATTGCTGGGTTACGGATGAAAACAAGCCACATGTTGAGCTCCGTATATTTGCTAACTTTCTGTAGAGCTGTCCTATCAGTTGTTGAGAGGGGTGTTGGCCCGTCTACCTGTAATTGTGGATTTGCAGGTCACTCCTTGCAGTTCTACCAGTTTTTGCCTCACATATTTTGTAAGGCTGTTATTTGGTGCTTACACAGTTAGAATTGCTTGGTTTGGGGCGCCTGGGTGGCTCAGTCGGTTAAGCGTCTGCCTTCAGCCCAGGTCATGATCCCAGAGTCCTGGGTTGGAGCCCCACATCAGGCTCCCTGCTCAGTGGGTAAGCTGCTTCTCCCTCTGCCTGCCACTCCTCCTGCTTGGGCTCTCTCCCTCTCTCTGTCAAGTAAATAAATAAACTCTTAAAAAAAAAAAAAAAATTGCTTGGTTTTCTTTTTAGTTTGACCATTTTATCATTCTGTAATGTCCTTTTCTATCTTTGGTAATTTTCTTTGCTCCGGTTTACTTACCTTATATTAATACAGGCACCCCTGATTCCTTTTGTTGGGATTTGCATGGTTTCTCTTCCTCTACCCTGTAATTTCAACTTGTGTATATAGTTATATTTGAAGTGAGTTCCTGTAGACACTGAAAGGGAACATTATTTGCCACCCTAAAATATGCCTCTTTGGCGTAAGGATTACCTAAACTGATTTTTTTTTTTTTTTTAAATAGCAGACATTAAATAAGCTTTGAAAACCTAGTAGGAGTTAGCCTTTCGTAAGAGAAATTTACATATACAAGGGAAATCTGCATTTCTAAGAGTGTTTTCTTGTCTGTGCCAGGAAAGGAAGGATGACTAAAACTGTAGGAACACATTGGAGAAGGCGAAGACAAATCTGCCTGACAACCATAGCCTTGTTTACTGTGGTTTGCCTAGTAACCTCCCAAAACTGGCGTCCCCACCCTCCACCCCAAACATCTTTTGCCTTTAGCTGGAGATGGTATTTAAGGTGGTGGCTTGGGCCGTTTGAGGTGTTACTCAGTATTTCCTGGGTCTCCCCCTTGTATACAGGAAGTACACATGTTATTAAACTTTTGTTTTTTTGTTTTTTCAAAAAGCTCTGTTTCCTCCTGTTAGTCTGTCTTGTATTACGGGGTAGTCTCAGCTAACAATCTAGAAGGGTAGAGGGAAAATTATTTTTCCTCCCCTACCACATTTGGAGCATGTACTTTTATCCCCTCAGCCGATCTCTGTTATTTAATGGATGTATTTAGACCGTATACATTTAATGCAATTATTGATATTGATGGGGTTCAGGACATACTACCCCAAAAGGTGGCCCTTTGATATACTGAATATCTTAAGCTAGAGATGTCTGGGAAAACAGCAAAGCAAGGTTACTTTGGCCTCCTCTCCCTCACCCTTCTTACCTAAAGGCAGGATTAGAAAACCATTATCAGGAACAGGGAATTTAGGGCTGAGAAGACTATATGAACAAACCTTGTTACTTCTTCACCATTTACTCCCTATTGTCCAAACCCCTTTGCCTTTTTGGTTCTTTAGAAATCTGTTTCATTGTCTAAAGGTATAAAAGCTTCCTGCTTTGGTCTCTTCTTTAGGTCTTCATTTTTTTAGGAAGGCTTCGAAATACATGTAAAAATTCCAATAAAATTTGTATGCTTTTCTCCTGCTAGTTTATCTTTGTCAGTTTAATTATCAGACCCAGCCAGGATTCTAAAAAGCTTTAGGAAACATTTTTCTCCCATACGTGTTAGTCCTCAACTTTGCCATTTTATTTTTTGTTTTCTGGTGGGTTTTTTTGTTTGTTTTTAATTTTTCCCTCGCTGTTGTTCAATTCCTCTGTTTTCTAGCTCCAGCTTTCCTGTGGGCTACTTGAATATTTTCTTGAGAGAGTTTGAATCTGATTCATCTGTCGTCTTTGGTAGTTTCTTAGTGGTTGCCCTAGATACTACCCACACAGGACATCACCGTCCAGTGGTATCTACATGTTACCAGTTCAACCTTACAAAGCTTGTCTCCTTTTAAATCTTTTTACCCTTTCTTGTTTGTAATATAATTATCTGAAATAGTTCCTTTATATACAGCAAGAACTACATCAGATAATGTAAGAAATTTTGCTTCTAAACATAATTTAGAAATCAAGAGAATTGTATTTACCCATATTTCTTTCTTATCTTTCTTCCTTCCTAATGTTCCCAAAATCTCATATCATGTCCTTTCTTTTTCAAGAACTTCCTTCTGCCATTCTTCTATGGAGAGATATGCCAGCAACAAATACCACTTTACTTCATCTGAGAATGTCTTTATTTCCGCACCAATTCCTAAACGACATGAAACTCAGAGTGATAGTACCAGTTCCCTACTTTTAGCTCTTAAAAAATGTGACATTGCCATTTGGTATGTGGTTTCTGATGAGAAATCTGCTGTCATTTGAGTTGGTTTTTTCCGTATTATGTAGGCTTTGTTTTTCTCGCTGCTTTCAAGATTTTTTCGTGTTTAGTTTGTGTAGGTTTGATTATGATGTTTTATGGCAAGAATGGGTTTGGGTTTACTCTACCTGGGGGTTTGTGTAGCTTCTGGAATCTGTAAGTTTACATCTTTTGTCAAATTTAGGAATTCTTGGGCATTATTTCTTCAAATACTTCTCCAATACCACACTCTTCTCTCCTCTCCTTTTGATTCTCCAAAGACAAGAATGTTAGATCTTCATTCTCCCACACGTCTCTGATGATGATTTTTCTCCCCAGTCTATTCTCTCTCTGTTGTTCAAATTGGGTAATTTCTATTTTTCTATCTTCAGATTCACAGATTTTTTCCTCTGTCTTCTCCATTCTGCTGTTGAGCCCATCTGTGGAGATTTTTATTTCAGTCATTGTATTTTTCAGTTCTAAAATTTGAATTTGGTTCTTCTTTACAACTTTTATTTTTTTTCCCTGAGATTTTCCAGCTTTTTATTTGTTTCAAGTATGTCTGCAATTGCTCATTGAAGTATTTTTATGATGGCTGCTTTAAAATCCTAGTTGAATGATTCCCACATGCTGAGAGGGGAGAAGGGCCTCATTATTTATGACAAAGTGAAGTCCAGGATCCCCATGTGGCCTCCACGGAAACCTCATACCTGGGGAGATGGGGAGGCAGAGGCAGAATTTTTTCCACAGTGTTTCACTGGAGTACAGTGGTTATTTCTTAAGTTTTCTACTTTCTAGGTCAACTTTGGTCTTTTGGCTAGAAATATCAGGCTTTTCTTGTTTTGTGTCTTTATTGTTGTTGTTCATTTGCTCTCCTTGCCATTTCTAGATTGCCAACTTCTTCAGCACCAAATCCAGGATATATGAGGTAAAAAGAAAACCCAGAGAACACAGAACTGTCTTGTTCCTCAGCTCTCAAGTTTAGTTAGCCAACCTGCCTTCTCTCCACCTTTGGCAGTCTATTATTTAATTTATAGGTAATGTCCGGAATTTCTAGTTGTACCTAGCAGAAAGAATAGAGATAAGTGTATTTACTTCATTGTGGTCCAGAAACAGAAGTTTTTATGCTTTTGAAGTAATTTTTATACATTGTTTCTATGTGATGTAAGAGAGGTTTCCAGCTACTATTTTCAAACATATTGCCACAAAGAACACATCCTGGGAATTAAATAGACATTTATACTTAATAGATAAGAAACATAATTGGATATGATCATTCTTTTTTTTTTTTTTTAAGTGGCTTTTGAAGTAACTTTTTTTAAAGAGGTTTTTGGGGTAACTTTTTGAATAACTGACTTTATTAGAATTCTGTCAGGTGAGGGGCGCCTGGGTGACTCTGTTGGTTGAGCATCCAACTCCTGGTTTCGGCTCAGGTCATGATCTCGGGGTCCTGGGATTGAGCCCCACGTTGGGCTCCTTGTGGAGTCTGCTTGTCCTTCCTCCCCCCACTCCTCCCCCGCTTATGCTGGCTCACTCTCTCTCTCTTATAAATAAATAAAATCTTTAAAAATTTTTGTCAGATGAATACGATGTACAGATCTAGATCAAATCAACTCGAGCTGCCTTTCAAGATGTGTTCTTATTGTTAACTTTTATTTTAAAATGAGGGATTCTTTTGTCTCCTGTCTTTAACCAGTGTTCTATAATGTGTTTACGGTAAATAACAGGGGCTCCTGGCTGACTCAGTCAGTTGAGCATGCAACTCTTGATCTCAGGGTTGAGAGTTCAAGTCCCACTTTGGGTTTGGAACCTATTTAAAAAAAAATACACACACACACACACACACACACACACACACACACAGTAAGTGGCCCTCAGAATAAATTAATGAGTTAAAAGCATTTATAACTGTAACTCTTGCAGTGTTCAGATGAACATACTCAAACCCAGACTCTTCCAAATGCTTCTATTAGGGAGGAACAACTTCTCTCTACACTCACAGGATCTCCAACTGTGTCTAAGAATTCAACTTACATAGATTAATGGGATAAAAGCATACAAGTATTAATTATTACTTTTCGTCTACATGCACATGGGAGTTTTCAAAAGAAAAATGAAGATCCAAAGAAGCAGTTAGAATTTAATGCTTATACACTGTGTTGGACAAAGAACAGTAAATTATGACAATGTGACAGGCAAAGGGGCTGGGGCAAGGATAGTGAATTGGGTGAAGAGACTAGGAAGATAAGGGTTAGTTTAACAATGTTTGCACAGATTTCTCTTGGCCTTAACTTCCTGTCCATGGTGAGAAGAATCCCTTTCCTTCTGGTATAGGAAGGACAGCTTTCGCATGGGAGTTTCAACTCCTGCTTTTAAGGAAAAAAAGGTAGAAAATGAGATTGTCCTCGCAGCTGTTCTTTTGCAAGTTCTTTTAATTCAAACTAGTCAATATGCCAAATAGTCTATTTGGGGAGGGCATGTTCTGGACAACTTCAGCAATAACCTCAAGGCCAGTTAGTTTTTCTCAAATGTGTTCAAGTGACATTACACTGTTTTGATTTCTATTGAGCAAAGAACAGTTATTTACTTTCTTTCATTGCTTATACAAACCCATATGCATCAAAGTGTCCTGCTTCTGACAGAAAGGTGTTATTGGGGACAACTACTTTTCTTTTCATATATTTTTTAAAGTTTTTACTTATTTATTTTGACAGAGATACAGCCAACGAGAGAGGGAACACAAGCAGGGGGAGTGGGAGAGGAAGAAGCAGGCTCCCAGCGGAGGAGCCCGATATGGGGTTCGATCCCGGAACGCCAGGATCACGCCCTGAGCCGAAGGCAGCTGAGCCACCAGGCACCCCAGGAAGTTGAATATGGTTAAGAGAAGAAGACAAAAGAGTCAGAAGACTTAAGAGAAGGCAAAAAAGAAACAGAAGAAGAGCATCTTTACTCTCCTGCCAGGTTCCCTGGATCGAAGGCTGGTTCTCTGACACAGTTGGCTTATGAGTAGATTTTCTCACACATAGGCTCTTGTTCCTTTTACCATCCTGTTTGGGAATCAGGAGACTTTTAGGCTTGAGCCTGCAAAAATTCCTGAAATAATTATTCACCTCTATCTGGGGCCCATCCAGTTCTATCTCATGGACTGTAAAAGGAAAAACAGCAACATTTCTCCTGGCAGTCTCTCGTGATGACGGAATTTCCTGAACCAACTAGAATCCTTTGTGTTGTACCAAATGAGAAAAGAGAGAAGGCAGGACAATGGGGAATGGCGCTGGGAATGATGACTTCCCCAGTCAGGAGTTTGGAGTCCTTGCTCTCCTGAACTAACTCAGCGTGACCCGCACCGGGTCAAACAAACAGACAATTTCAGTCTCTAAGTTTTTCAGTCTCTAAAGTGAACAGTACTCTATATACTTTGAGGGTGGTCCCATCAGGCCTCATATGTAAGATAAAGACTGAGGCAGAAAACTTGCTGTCCTAGGTCAGGGGCTGGATGGTCCAGTTCTTGCCTTCAGTTTTCATTGTTCAGATGTTTTAAGACTTGGGCTCTGACAAAGGAATTTCTAAAAAAGATTTATTTATTTATTTATTTATTTGACGCAAGCAAGCGAGGGGTGGGGAGGGCAGGTGGAGAGAGAATCTTAGGAGGACTCCGACATAAGAGCAGAGGCCCACGATGGGGCTCCCTGGGGCTCAATTTCACAACCCTGAGATCAGGACCAGAGCCTAAAAGAGTCCCATGCTTAACCGACTGCGCCACCCAGGTGCCCCCGAAGAATTATTTTGTTCCTTTCTTTCTTTTCTGTTGTGAGGTTCAAAGCGTTAAAGCAACTGCTGACATAGACTTTTTAAATGTTATTTATTTAACAATTTTTCTGTTTATTCCTTTCCACAATCAGTCACCATCCTGGAAAAAGACAAACAGCCAAAAGACAGAGCAATGAGGACAATCACTTCTGCTTCTGATTGCATTTTGAAATAGTATTATTGAAAGAACCAAATTGCTTCAGTTACTAGTATTAAAATAAAAGTTCTTCATACCGGATTACGCAGGAGCATTCGAAAACCTCCCGCTAGATGGAGGGCGTGTATGCAAATGAGGGATGCTGATTCTGATATTCCATTGGTTATTTGAAAATAGCCAATGGGAGACTTGCAAACAGCCTACCTCCTGTTAGTATAAATACTTCTCCTGCGGTCCCTCTTGCTCTATACTGCTCGCGTTTTTTCTGAGGGCGTTTGCTTTCTACTCTATTAATCATGTCAGGTCGCGGCAAGCAGGGAGGGAAGGCTCGCGCCAAGGCCAAAACGCGCTCCTCGCGGGCCGGTCTTCAGTTCCCGGTGGGCCGTGTGCACCGCCTGCTCCGGAAGGGCAACTATTCGGAGCGAGTTGGGGCAGGCGCGCCCGTGTATTTGGCAGCCGTGCTGGAGTACCTGACCGCTGAGATCTTGGAGCTGGCGGGCAACGCGGCCCGCGACAACAAGAAGACGCGCATCATCCCGCGCCACCTGCAGCTGGCCATCCGCAACGACGAGGAGCTCAACAAGCTGCTGGGCCGCGTGACCATCGCGCAGGGCGGCGTCTTGCCCAACATCCAGGCCGTGCTGCTGCCCAAGAAGACTGAGAGCCACCACAAGGCCAAGGGGAAGTAAAATACCGACCTTTCCTTGCAATGGGTTTTTCCTGATAAAGAAAAGTTAACTTACCAGCTTACAAAGGCTCTTTTAAGAGCCACCCACTTTCTCTATTGAAAGAGCTGTCCTGCTTTGAACTATAACTAGCGCTTAAAAAGTGGAAATGTCACAACCCCCAGAAAGCTTTACCGTTCCCCATAAAAACCGTAATATTTGCTTTGAGGCAAAAGCCATATGTGGATTTAGGTGAGTGTGGATAAAACAGTATTGACCATATCTGGCCATAATCGGTGGGCTAGTTTCTAGTTAAGCAGGAAGGCTCTATTCTACAGATGAAGTTTGAAAGTTTTTCGCACGGAGAGTAGCTTCACATTTCGGAAAATGAAAATAATAGTGAAAGGCGCTGGGATCTTAAATTTTTCAGTATTTTCTGCTAAAGATGTTGAATACCCGCATTCTCCGTCTAGATCTAAGTTGATGAAAACGCACATTTGCTGAAGCAATTGAGAATAAGTCACAGGTCCTTGATGATTCATGCTTGTGAATAAAGACTATTTTCCTAATTCTCCACAATATTTGTGCCACACCCAAGAAAATTTTGAATTTCATTTTAGATGGAGCCCATTTGTATATTTCCCTAGGCACCTGGAAATTGACAGTTTCTCTTTTAAAAAAAGATTCATTGGAAATTCCTATGCTGCTTTGCGTGATTACCTTACATTTCAAAATATTTGAAGTTCTCGGTGCAAGATTTTGTCCACAGCGGAGATAAGAAAGGCAAGGGTAAATAAATGACGTCAGAGTAGCTACAGTGAGGGGCAGGGTTTAGGATTCATTCACCAACCTGAAAGCAACTCTTAATCCGGGCACCGCTCACGGAGCTGGGCCAATCCGCGGAGGGCGCGGGAACTTTTGAATATTCCAGGGCCCAATGGTTGTTGGTCTGGCTGTATAAAAGAAGGAGGGCTGTATGCCTTTTACCGGTTTCGGTGAAGACACTCTCTGTCCGCTTTGGCAATGGCTCGCACGAAGCAGACGGCGCGCAAGTCGACGGGCGGCAAGGCCCCGCGCAAGCAGCTGGCCACCAAGGCGGCCCGCAAGAGCGCGCCGGCCACGGGCGGCGTCAAGAAGCCGCACCGCTACCGGCCCGGCACGGTGGCCCTGCGCGAGATCCGGCGCTACCAGAAGTCCACCGAGCTGCTGATCCGCAAGCTGCCGTTCCAGCGGCTGGTGCGCGAGATCGCGCAGGACTTCAAGACCGACCTGCGCTTCCAGAGCTCGGCCGTCATGGCGCTGCAGGAGGCGTGCGAGGCCTACCTGGTGGGGCTCTTCGAGGACACCAACCTGTGCGCCATCCACGCCAAGCGCGTCACCATCATGCCCAAGGACATCCAGCTGGCGCGCCGTATCCGTGGAGAGAGGGCGTAAGTTTTTAGGGAGCGCCAACTTTAAACCCAAAGGCTCTTTTCAGAGCCACCCAATTACTTCCATAAAAGTGGCTGTGATCGATTCGGTGTTCTCATCTGTGACCTTGACCTTTGTAAAGGTTACTGGGCACCTGCGGTAACCCAATCATTGGCATCCTAGCTGATGGAGTGACCAAGACCGACAAAGGAACTGGAAAAATACTTTCCTGGGAATTTCCCCAGGTAAGTTAGTGTACCGTGACCGTAAGTAGTCATTTTAAACAGCAGGGACCGTGAACTGCCCACTTTAACTGGCGACTGCTATGATCCTCCTATTTTTATTAGACAGTTGAGGTCCGTCATCTCCCCTCTAAGAATACAATCTAGCCTAGCCTATTCATAGGTGATTACGAATCAAAGTTGCAGTAATGACTACAGATATTTAAGGTTTCTTATAAAATTCCTCATCCCAATGTAATTTTCTCATAACATTCCTACATCTTTGTTAATTTTTAAGATAACCCAAAATTTCAACTGAGGTAAGGCTCCAACTGCTTGCATATTTCTTTATAGCTACCTACCCATTCTTTATACTAGTTGATCAGTTGATCAAGCATCATTTATCAAGACCCTTCATTGCTTAAATGCATTATTTTTTATTTGTGGCCCTGCTTGTGATTGGTTGCATTGTTTTATTTCTTCTAGGGCTATGCCACAAGTTTTCCACGATTCTTGGCTGTAATTTCCATTCAAGTTTAGGAGTTTAACTTTTTTGTTGTTAATCTTGCTCTCTGGAGTTGGGATTCAGTACTGGAAGGAAGATGATCCATATAAGAATTGTGGTTGATTGTTGAGAAGAAAAATAACATTTACTTTAACATTTAAAAAATTCCCATATTTCACCCAATTATTTCAGGAAACAATTATTTAAAAAATTTATAGCATTTACACTATACTTACAAACTACCTTTAACAGAACAATACATAATGCTGTAGAAGATAATAGCCACCAAATTCCAAAGTCTTTGCTTGTTTCATTTTCCACACCTTAGATCTTAATACCTAAAATTTTGGGCCTACATCTGAGATGTCAGTTGATGCACAGTACTAAATCATGTGGACAACACTTAACAACCAGAAACACAAAACAGAAAATTACATTTGCATTGTGTGGTTTACTTGGATTTATTTACATTCCAGGATTTTAATAAAACAACTTTTGCCTTACAACATATTTGCATTTTTTAAAATGATAAGGTTGGACATTTCTATGGACGTGTATGTGTCACCATGTGATATTTTTAACATTTCATTTTTCCAGACTCTCATACATACAACTCTGGCACAGACCTTTGCCACCCATATAAAGGGTCAGTCAGAGGCAATCAATGCCCTTGGCTTGAACCAGAGAGACTTGCTGAAGTCCAAGTATCTTGGTTTTTCTTACAGCTGTGCTGACTCTTATGTACATTGTTTGGCTTTTCCCCCTGATATTCTATGTCTCTGTTAGAAAAAGGGTGTTTTAGTTACAGGGCCTGAGAGGATGGCTTTAAAAAAGTAAAAGTACCCATTGCTGTCTGAGGGTTTGATGGCCAGGGGACGGTGGCTCAGACTGTGCTCCTCCCCACCGCCTGCCACCCCTTTCCCAGCCAAGGATCAACGATTTGGCTATAAGTCTGCATTTACTTGAGCTCCTCAACAGAATAATTGCCCAGTGTGTAGGAAAGTAAGGTTAGCACCATCTTAGAATTCATAATCTTGCTAATCTTTCTCCAGGAGTCTTCTGGAAGCTGGGAGCACAGAGCAGCATTTAGATGATAGATTGCCGCTGTTCAAATTCCAGCTTTTCTCCTTACTGTGCCCTTTTACACAATTGACTTCTCCATTATCAGAGAAATGGGGGTAATATTTCCCACCTCAGAACTGTTATTGGGATAATATGAGTTGATTTTTGGACACAGAGCATTGTATAAATGCTTTTAATTTTCCTGACCTCTGTATTATTTTCCCTTATAGTCTCAGATTTTTTAAAAAATTGAAATAAAAATGCAAACTTTAGCTTCTAAACTTCCTTTTCATTTGGCATTACTTTGTTGCTCAAGTTTGGAAATAAAAACTCAGCAGGTATTTTAAAACCAAAGAGTGGAAGAAATTCACATTTGTAAAAGAAAATTTACTGAACATATTGGACCCAAGGTTGTGGCAGCATTTTAATATCAATGCGTTAAGCATTTATTACTTTATATTAGCAGAGTGATATGGTCATGTGGAGAAAAAAACGGGTGTTTAATTTACAGATCGTATCTTTTAAATTGTTGTTGCAAGGTCCTCGGTCACACAGGGTTTTTCTCTCCCAGGCACCACGGAGTGATATTACCACAAAGGCTAAAGTTTGCAGCTAATGCTCGTGGTTTCTAGAACCACTTTTGCTTTGTTACAGACTTTCAGAAGAGAGGAGGAAGCCAGGGTCAGGGTGCATTTTTCAGACTAAAAAGTTTAGTAGTAGCACTTCCAGTCATCCCAGGAGAAGTGGCTTACTAATCAAGGAGTGTTTTAGGGAGACTTAACACAACAGTGGGAAGTCAGTTTAGAGATTTGAACTGCATTCCAGACTTGGCTGCAGGGCAGCCAGAAAGCTGACATTGTCAATGCACCCTTAGAGAGTACACAAAGGAATATTTTCAGACAACCATATTTAACATGTCACATATGAAAAACAAGACAGAGTCTGTCAATCAATAGATGAATAGATAAAGAAGATGTGGTATATAGAGTTGACCCTTTAACAATGCGGGTTTGAACTGTGTGAGCCCACTTTTTTTTCCACTAAATGATACAGTACTGTAAATGTTTTCCTCTTCCTTATGATTTTTTTTAAAGATTTTATTTATTTATTTGACAGAGATAGAGACAGCCAGCGAGAGAGGGAACACGAGCAGGGGGAGTGGGAGAGGAAGAAGCAGGCTCATAGCAGAGGAGCCTGATGTGGGGCTCGATCCCATAACGCCGGGATCACGCCCTGAGCCGAAGGCAGACGCTTAACCACTGTGCCACCCAGGCGCCCCTCTTTCTTATGATTTTCTTGATAACATTTTCTTTTCTCTAGTTTACTTTATAATAAGAATAGAGCACATAGTACATATAACATACAAAATATGTGTTAATAGACTTTATGTTATCAGCAAGGCTTCTAATCAACAGTACGATATTGGTAGTTTTGGGGGGGGCGTCAAAACTTATATGCAGATTTTCAACTGTGTAGTGGTCAGTACCTCAACCGCTGTGTTTTTCAAGGGTCAACTGTATATACAATGGAATATTAGCATAAAAAAAGGATGAAATCTTATTATTCATATGAATGGACTTAGAGGGTATAGGCTAAATGAAATAAGTCAGACAGAGAAAGTCAAATACCATATGATTTCACTTATACGTGGAATCTAAAAAAACAAAGACAAATACAGAGAACAAATTAGTAGTTGTGGGGGTGGGGGATAATAGGCAAAATAGGTGAAGATGATATACAATGTCCCGTTATACAATAAATAAGTCACAGGGATGCAAAGTACAACATAGGGAATATAATCATATCGTAATGCCTTCGTATGGTAACAGATGGTAACACACCGTGATGAGAATTTCATAATGTATATAACTGTCAATTCACTATGTTGCACACCTAAAACTAGGATAATATTGTATGTTAGCTATACTTCAATTGAAGACAAAGCCAAAAAAACAGAATTCATCAATGTCTTGTACTATATTAAATGCTGTCATTTAAAAATACAAAGAACAAAAAAAACCCAAAACCCTTCACTATTATATATGTATCTGTGTTGTCTATGTTGTTTTTGGAGTAAAAGTTTGAAAATGAGAGCTCAGGGCAATGTTCCAACTCCAGATAGATTCTTTAAGTAATAATACCAGCTAAACCCAGGCACATTTAGGTAGGACTTCTTTGTGCCAATCTCTGTTCTAGCCCTTTGCTTACATTAGCTAATTTAAATCTTCACAAAAGCTCCATGAGCAGTATCATCACTCACTTCACACATGAAGAAAACGAAGGCAAGGTTACAAGGTCACACAGCTGTAGAAGAGGGAAAATGATTTTCCCCTACCCTTCTGAGTTCATAGCTGAGAACCCTATGATAAAAGATCAACGAGAAAGACAAACAGCAGTTTAATAACATGTTTACCTCCTTTATACATGGGAGATACTCTGAAGAACTGAGTAAAACTCCCTGGAAAGGCCCAAACCACCACCTTAAATACCATCTCCAGCTGAGAGAGGTTGGGGTGGGAGGGGAGCACACGGGGGGAGCCAGGAATGGGTGACCAGGAAAAGGATGGTGACCAGCTTGTGATGCGGCATTAAGTCTGGGCCTTCTCCATGGACAAGATTCTCTGGTGATGTAGTCATCCTTCTCTTTCTGGTACAGAGAGGGAGACAGATGGAGATCTCCTTTATAAATGTAAAATGTTCCTTAAAGAGGTCTCTGATTTTAGAGATTCTTCTGCCTGGTGTTTCTTAAAAATAATCTGCTCAAAAATAGTTCTCACGAAAAGAGGCGTATTTTGGGGCGGCATCTTAGGTACCGTTCGCAGCTAACGATCCCTTCTGAAGGAGAAAGGACAGTACTTCCTTGTAAACTAGAAGCCGCTGTGAACAATCTCATAGGAAAAGACAGCTGCGGATACAGATATCCCGGGCTCAGGAAAATCCAGAGCTTCCACGGGAAACCGCCCTGCTCCCTGCCGGGCAGAGAGCGGGGCTCTGCCCAGAGAGGGGCGGAGCCGGGGGTGGGGCCGCGGGTGCCGCCCGCGCTTTCAGTCTTCAACCAGGTCCGCAGTCTGCTTATAATTACTCCCGACGGACGCACAGGGCCATCGCTGTGTGGCATTCGGCCGAGCGTTTGAGCAGTCATGTCAGGTCGCGGCAAGGGTGGAAAGGGCCTAGGCAAGGGGGGCGCTAAGCGCCACCGCAAGGTGCTGCGCGACAACATCCAGGGCATCACCAAGCCCGCGATCCGGCGGCTGGCCCGGCGCGGCGGCGTCAAGCGCATCTCCGGCCTCATCTACGAGGAGACCCGCGGGGTGCTCAAGGTGTTCCTGGAGAATGTGATCCGGGACGCCGTCACCTACACGGAGCACGCCAAGCGCAAGACAGTCACGGCTATGGACGTGGTCTACGCGCTCAAGCGCCAGGGCCGCACTCTTTACGGCTTTGGGGGCTAAAGAACTTCGTCGTCCCTATTCTCCAAAGTTCCCTAAAGGCCCTTTTCAGGGCCGCCCACTTTCTCTCCAAAAGGGCTGTATACGTCTTGGATTACGGTTTTGGTGGAGAGGTTTATTTGGTTTCCTTGCTACGTGTTTTTTTTTTTTTTTTTCCAAGTTTCGTCAGAAGCATTCTGAGTTACATACCGGCCGCCGGATACCTCACTCAACCAATGAGCTGGCCGCTCCGTGCGGGGCGGTGGCTTTCCACCAATCAGGGGCCGGTGTTGTCTGAGGAAGGCCAATGGGAACGCGCGTGGACGCTCTCTGGGAGCGCGCGAACCTGACCGCCGCAGCCCTCCACCAGCAAAGCTGCTGCCTGCCGCTTGTCGCCTGTGGAAGGAGTAAACTCCGTGCTTTTGCCAGGAGGCACTCGGGTGGCAGTCGCCGCCAGACCCGTTCACCTGGGAGAGGTGGGTTCGATGAACACTTGAATTTGCGAGAGGCCGCTCCCCGCCTCACAAGCCAGGTGGATTAAACTGCTCTGCCGGAGAGACGCTGCTGAGTCGTCACTCCTGGCGTGTCGCCCCCCCCCCCCCCCAGCGACGCCTGGAGAGGAGCATGATCCGCTCTCCCGACCGCGCTGGTGGCCGCCGCCGGTTCCCCTGGAGTCGGACTCTGGAAGGCTGAGCCGCTGCTCTCCGCTTTCAAGGCGACTTAGCGTTTCCCTTCTCCGGCTCCGGGCCTTCCCTTAGCCCCTGGCTAAGCAGAGTTTGGAAAATCCGACTTAGACGAAGGGGGTGTGTGCGGCCTCGGGCCTCGGAGGACGCGGAACCCTAAGGCCTCTGGCAGGGTCCGACCTCGAGGGTTTGAGGGGGGATCTCCGTCCTCGGAGGTAACTGGCTCTCTGGCAACTGTCCCGCAACTTCCGCCTTCGTCTCCATGCCCAGCTCCTCTCCCTCTTTCTTCCGCCTCCTGTAAATCGTAAGGTTTTAGGTTTTTAAATGAACCTTTCACACATGGGCGAAAAGTGATTTGAGGGGCGCCTGGGTGGCTCCGTCGGTGAAGCGTCTGCCTTCGGCGCCGGTCATGGTCCTGGGGTCCTGGGGTCCTGGGATCGAGCCCCACGTCGGCCTCTGCTCAGCGGGAGCCTGCTTCTCCCTCTCTGCCTCTCCCCCTGCTTGTGCTGTCAAATAAAATTAAAACAAAAACTTAAGTCTTTTGAAGTACGTCCTCTGATAAATGAGACAACTGAGGCATCTTTGATTTAATATTTGAGAAATCTATCGACGGGTGCTTAAGAAAGCAAGTCACTCCTAATGTGTCTCTGACACAAGAAGGCACTGAATAGGCAGTTGGAAAAGATTCTCGAGTTCAAGTGAGAGGTCTGGTTTAGGGGAAAATTTGGGAATCGCCAAACTATAAATGGTGAGTCTGGATCAGAACAATAAGAACTTAAACACCATTTACTGCTATACATTGTAACAGTAAATGAGTAGAAATGTACATTGTCACCAGAAGGGAACTGGGTATTATCTCTATCTATGAAATTGTGTCTTAGTTCAAGCTGCTATAATGAAAATGCCACAGACTATGGCTTAAACAACAAACTGATTTCTCAAGGCTGGGAGTCCAAGCTCAAGGCACTGGACAGGGACAGTTTCAGACAAAATTTGGTGTCTGGGGAGACCCCAGTTCCTGGTTCATAGACTTGTTCTGTCTTCACAGGGCAGAGGGAAGGGCCAGAGAGCTTTCTGAAGTCTCTTGTTTATAAAGGGCACTAATCCCATTCATGAGTGCTCCATCCTTATGGCCTAATCACTACCCAAGGGCCCAACCTCCTAATACCATCATATAGGGGATTAAAATTTCAACATATGAATTTATGAGGGATACAAACAGTTCATAACAAATGGAATGCTATACAGCCCTACTAAAGAAGAGAGAAACTCTACTCCAGTATGTACTCTGGAATACCTATGGCTTATTTCTGGGGCCCCTTCTCTGATCTTGGTCTCACTATTGGTATGTTCTGTGTTCTATGAAATAGTTTTACTCAACAGGAAAACCCCATGGCCTAGCCCTAAGCGTCAGGTCAGGTTGTAGTGACAATGCCTATGATTGTGTCAGCTTCTGTATGTTTCTCAATCCCAATGGCTGTTTTTAGGAGGGAGGCTTTAATCACCTCTAAACTTTTATCAGTTTCCTTCCACCCACTTCAAGCTTCATAATGAAACTTGCCACATATCCAACTGCATATTTGACAAGCCTACCTGAGTATCTAATGGACATCTCAAACCTGACTTGTCCAAATTAGATACCTTAACACATAAACACCAAATCTGTTCTTCCTCCAGTATTCCCCACCTCAATAAACGGAACTCCATTCTTCCAGGGGCTCGGCTCAGAACACTCGCAGTTCTGTTTGAGCTCTTTCTCTTACAACTTTCATCCAACCCAGTCATCTCTATGTTACAGATCAGTCAGAGCACCTTTCACTACATCCCATGCAGCTACTTACTCCTGGAAAAGCCACAATCATCTTTTGTTCAGACGACCATAATGACTCCTAACTAGTCTTTCTGTTTCCACTTTTAATAGCTAGTTTTTTTCTCAACCCGGCAACAAGAGTGATCATTTCAAAAGATGTCATGTCCACCCTCAGAACTTTCCATCTTCATAATAAAAGCCAGTGTCTTTATCCCAGCCTACATGGAGGGTAGCCAATAATTCCAGTTTGTCTGAATTTGAGGGGTTTCTGGGGATGTGGGACTTTTCAGCCCTAAAACTTGGAGAAAGTCCCAGGCACAGGATGAGTTTGTCACCCTACCTAGATGGCTTTCCATGCTCTGGGCCCTGGTCACCCTCTGATCTCATTTGCTATCACATTTCTTTGTCTTCACTGACCTTTTGGCTGTTTGTGGAACAGACCAAGCATGTTCCAGTCTCAGAGCCCTTGTACTTATTTTTCTGTCCTCCTAGAAGTATCTTATCCTGGTACAGGGGAGGATTTTACTTCTGCCCTCTTAGGGTCTTTTGACAAGCCTAAGAATTAAATAGACAGAAAACAGGTTAACAGGAGAAAAGCATACAATTCGTTTACATTTATATAAGTACATATATATTTTTATATATAGACATTGGGGTACACCAATGTGTTTTCCATGACCAAGGTGCTCTCATAAGGAAATGAAGACCTAAAGAAGCAGTTAGAGTTTAACACTTATATACTGAGCTGGACAAAGAGTAGTAAACTGAAAACACAACAAGGCAAGGAGGCTGGGGTTAGGGTAGTGAACTGTGGGAAAGTAGGAAGATAAGAGTTAGTTTACAAGGTTTGTTTGTACAGATTTCTCCTGTCCTCAGCTCCTTACCCAGGCGATAAAAATGTTACTTTCCTCGTCATATAAGGATGACATCTTATATCGGGAACTTCTCTCCTGCTTTTAGGAATAGAAACTACATTGTTTTTCAAGTGCCTTTAATCTTTATGTCACTGGATGGCTGCAGACTTCATTTCATTCAGGCCTCTGCTCAAACACCCTCTTAGGAAAGAGAACTTTCCTGACTACCGTATGTAAAATAATACCCCTTTCTGCTCATTCTTTAAAATAGCATAATCAATACGTTTGATTGTTCTGTCTTTCCCAACTAGAATATAATTCTTAGAGAGCAGGGACTTGATTTTGTCCCTCCAGTGTCCCTAGCACCAAAACAGGGCTGACAGCTAATAGGTAGTCTATGAAGGTTTGTTGTGTGGGGAGAGGAAAAATATTTTTCCTTCTACCCTTCTAAATTCTTGACCGAGAACTCCCTGTAATAAAAGGATAGATTAACAGGAGAAAATAAAATTTAATTATGCACATATGTACAGGAGCCCCACAAAGACATAAGATTCAAGGAAGTGAACAGAGGAGGCAGCTTTTATATCTGTTAGACAAAGAAAGAATACCTTTCTGGAGAAGTGAAAAGACAAAGTGCTTTGGGCTAGAAGTAGTAAATGGTAAAGAAGTAACAAGGTTTGTTCATTGAGCCTTCTCAGCCCTGAATTCCTCATCCCTGGTGATAAGGATGTTTTCCTTCCCCGTGGTTCAAGAGGGTGCTTTTCACATAAAAGTTTTATCTTCTGCTTTCAGGGAGAAAGAAAGAAAGAAGTAGGGGTAATGTGGGGGTGGAGGGGATGTCAGGGTGATTTTCCTGCTTCTGAAGCTTAAACTCCTTGCGTTCAACATATTTAATATGCCGAGGTAGCATATTAGGGGATAGCATGTCTTGAACCCCATCAGTTGAATGAGCGTACTCATGAAGTTTCTACACAAGACCCGAGGCCCACTAGAGTGCTGCCACAATTATCTACTGATCCTTAACTTACCACTGCCTGCATCAATCAGTATGGCAGTTTGTCCTCTGGATCTGAGGGATGATGCAGAGCGGCAAGTCAGGCAGCATTATCTTTGTTTTCAGCAAGGCCTTCATGAGTGCGAGGACTGAGGAAGGCTCAGAGGCTTTCCCCCAGGGCAGTGAGCATGATTAAAATGGATACAGTACTATCTACAAGGCTATGAATAACGAAGCCAGGCCAACCATCACAGAAACTGGTCATGTCTATTGTTGTGGCAACTACCCCTTCCCTCCCACATAGAAAATCGGTATCCACACATCCCTCTACATATACTCTGGATCCAGGACAAGGAATTCTGTCTGCTTTGCTCACAGATGTACCCCAATGCCTACAAGAGTAACTGGCACATTATATGAGGTCAATAAATATCTGGAAGGAACACCCGCTAAGGAGAACATAAAATGACCACTCTCGCAACCAGGCCCATTTTTCTCCTCTGGCCATCCCGGATGCGGCTCTGAATTCTTCCCATTGTCAATTTAGATTAAGTCAAGGCAAGGTATTTTTATCATTCCCCAAGAAATCTTGAAGGACAGTTATCAGGTGGAGAGGGGGCCCCAAAAAGCTAGGAGAGACACCGGATGAAGCCGACATCCTGAGCCTGTAATCAGCTCGTGGGCTCTGTCGCCCTCGCTCTATTTTATTGAGATGTAGTTTATACACCATAAAATTCACCCAGAATTAGCCGCCCTAATTTCCATTTCTCTGTGAAGGAAGAAAAAGTATGCCGAACTCGTACGGGCTCTGCTGACAATGAGAGGCACTTTCCTCCCATAAACCATATGTCACTTTCCCCTCAATCCCGTGACCTGGGTTTTCTGGTTTCTCCCCTACCCATTTCCAGAGACTATTTTTTGGAGCCAAATCATTGTGAGTGGTGAAACTTCAGTACTGTTTTCGGGACCTGACGGAAGGACACTTGCAGGTCTCTGAGTCTACTTCATAATCCGCAAAATGATAAAATTTAAAAATTCCTAACCCAGGGCTTTGGGGTTTCTGGCCAGCCTTCCCATCCCCCAGTCTGGCTCTTCTGGGAGTTGGGGAGGGCGCACATGAGATCATCAGTTCTGATTGGTTGACAACCACGGATGGGCCCTGCTGATTGGACAACGTTCTTCTTTGTTCCTGGAAATCGTTGCAAGTTCCTCACTCTACTTGGTTCTTCCCCACTTGAGTTGGAATATCATTTCCTCCCTTACTCGTGTGCAGAGAATGGGGACAGGGCTGGCTAAATACGGTTCAACTAAGGGAGTTCCTTTGGGTTAATCGTATATCGCCACCGTTTTACTTCTAAAAGTCCTGCAATCCTACGGGAATCAGTCATTAGATTTGTTTTTAGTTGTAACTACAGTTAAATAAGGGGACAGCCCTTTTTTGAACAGTTGGGTGGCCCTGAAAAGGGCCTTTGGTTGAGAAATGCAATTTTCTGGTGGTGGAATCAGAGCTTAGCCCCCGAAGCCGTAGAGGGTGCGGCCCTGGCGCTTGAGCGCGTAGACCACGTCCATAGCCGTGACCGTCTTGCGCTTGGCGTGCTCCGTGTAGGTGACGGCGTCCCGGATCACGTTCTCCAGGAACACCTTGAGCACCCCGCGGGTCTCCTCGTAGATGAGGCCGGAGATGCGCTTGACGCCGCCGCGCCGGGCCAGCCGCCGGATCGCGGGCTTGGTGATGCCCTGGATGTTGTCGCGCAGCACCTTGCGGTGGCGCTTGGCGCCCCCCTTGCCCAGGCCCTTCCCGCCCTTGCCGCGACCAGACATGGCTTTCCGAGGAGCAAACCAACAGCAAGTAACAAAGCAAAGCAGAGCTGGTCCTTATATAACGACGTCCCCCCCCCCCCCCCCCCGCAGATGTAAAGAATGGAAAGAGCGCAGGCGGGAAATGTGACGCAAGCAGTCCCCTCCCTTAATCCCGCCTCCAAGCCCCAGGAGCTCCGGGCGGGCGGGGGATCAGAACTCAGCTTGACCGTTGGTGTTTACTCCCGTAACTGGACTACATTGCTCTAAGGGGGAACTGGGCTTACAGTAAACTCATGTATGATTCCAAAAATATTCTAAATAGAATATTTAATGCAAAAAGCTTGCTTCGCAATAATGCCAAAAATATCAGGATCAAAGAAAATGTAAGCTGAGCAGCTTATGATAAACCAGGTTTCTTTTAGACCTGTTAATAGCACGTTTGATTACACTATTCGTGTTCATGTTTTAAACTGATGCTCAGGAGGCCCTATTTAATGTTCTTCAAATGGTAACGGTTTCGTGCCCCTCTTCAAACGCTCACTGGCTCGTTCTCAGGGCCTAAGTGAACAGTACTTCCTTTTTACTGGACCAATTTTGTTCGGATATACGGGGAATATTTAGACAAAAGCAAGCATCTGTAACCCATTAGTGTTGCCAATCCATATTCTCCTGTTTCAAAGTGCATGGCTATTCACATTAACCTGTTGCATTGGTGAGTTAGTTTTACAGCCATTTTACTTGAAAACGTGGGTGGCTCTGAAAAGAGCCTTTGGTTGAAGTTTCAAAGAAAAAAAAGCCGGTAGCGTATTACGCCCTCTCCCCGCGGATGCGGCGCGCCAGCTGGATGTCCTTGGGCATGATGGTGACGCGCTTGGCGTGGATGGCGCACAGGTTGGTGTCCTCGAAGAGCCCCACCAGGTAGGCCTCGCACGCCTCCTGCAGCGCCATGACGGCCGAGCTCTGGAAGCGCAGGTCAGTCTTGAAGTCCTGCGCGATCTCGCGCACCAGCCGCTGGAACGGCAGCTTGCGGATCAGCAGCTCGGTGGACTTCTGGTAGCGCCGAATCTCGCGCAGGGCCACCGTGCCGGGCCGGTAGCGGTGCGGCTTCTTGACGCCGCCGGTGGCCGGCGCGCTCTTGCGGGCCGCCTTGGTGGCTAGCTGCTTGCGCGGGGCCTTGCCGCCCGTCGACTTGCGCGCCGTCTGCTTAGTGCGAGCCATTACACCTAAAACAACGTACCAAACACTATCACAAATACGCCGCTTGGAGTACTTGGTAGTATTTATAGGGAGTACGGTGTAGTGATTGGATGAGAAAATGCTGGCATGTAAGGTTACAGGCTCTGATTGGTCTATCTTTGAGCTTTCCAACAACGGCGCAGTTTCATTGGCTGCCACGCTATCCTCGTCTCTTCAGGTTTTTCTTTCTTCACATCTGATTTTCGTAGTCTGAATACAGTGCTTCGAACGTTTCCTTTTCAAAAAACTAAACGTTGACTTCATTGGTATTGTAGTTCAAAACTCTATATTTTCGTCCTTGGGGAGAAATCTGAGAAAAATTGCCCTCAATAATGTAGTCTTTATACCCCCTGTTCAATAACCCCAATAACCTCACATCGCATTGCAAGTTTCTGAACACTTTTTCACAAATGAGATCCCTTTATAATGCTTAAATAAAGGACAATCTCAACCAGAGTAAAATTACACTGGCGTTTAAAGAAGTATTTCCAGTAATCGGGCACCTTTTTTGTTAAATGTCAATGCTGACTTCTGAACTTGGAGCTTTCTGGAACTTACATTTTCCCACGCCTGGAGTACGTTTTGCCAGGTGTAAAATATCAGTGACTAAATTCTCCAGTACCAACTTCTCCGCCCTTTGCGGAGCAGGCGTGTACTCGGTCCAATCAACTGAATTCAGAGCCACAAGAAGAGTAAACTTCTCTTTGCCAACACCTAACCTTATAGCTCTTAAAAATTTTCAAGCTTAAAAACATCAAAAGTGACCATTTTGTACTGTACTAAGAGTAGGTAGGCCAGATTCTACCTTTTCATTGGTTGAGTACTTTTATACTGTCAGCCAGTAAGAAATCTAGCATCCTTCATTTGGTTGGAACGTTCGTATTTGATTTGAAGCCTATTTAATCCAATGGATACACAGGAGGCCGGAACGTTAAGAAATTCCCGAATCCAGTGTTTCCTTTTAAAAAGGTACGTTTAATTAGAGTCCTCGTTTATTACACTAAGGACGGTTTGTTTTCCAGCAGATGTTCACTTAACAAAAGCTTCCAGATTTGGAAGAAGGTCGTATGCCTATTATTATAATGGTCTCTCCTTTAAACGCCTAGCTTCGGATTGTTCTCTTCCAAATTGGTAGAAATTACAGGTTGCGTTGTGAAAACACAGACTCGGGAAAATGGGAAGTAGCTGAGAGCGGCGGAGAAGGTGTTGGTGGGAACATCCCATTATCGGCCGCCAGCCGGTAAGAGGCCCCTCCGATGTTTGAGGGGAACCGGGAAGCTCGGGTTACGTAGGCCGCGCGGACTTGTTTGAGAACTTCGGGAGCGCAGCGCGGGAAGGAGACGTCACTGCCTCCTCCCGGCCGCCGGGCGACTGCCCCGAGCCTGTGACAAGCCGTGTTGGTGACCGGGTGCAGCCCTGGGAGAGGCGTTTTGTTCTCCCGTTTGTGCTTCGCACAGTGAAGTCACTCGAGCGTCGCTGATGCTCTGAATTGCCCCTTCCAGCCGCAAAGAAGTTAAAGGAGGATGGCCCTATAAAGTTACCCGGACTAGTGCCCTCTCGCTGTCACCCCGAGGCACTCTCACCCCTCACGGCGCCGGTGAGGGGAGCGCTTAGTGCGGCCAGCGCCCCTTTAACGCCCCGCGTGTGCGGGCTTGGGAGCCGCCTGGTCGCCCGGCCGCGTGCTGACGGGAACGGGGCAGGCACGTCAGCCCCTGCTCGGGGCGTGTGGTAAGGACGGAAAAGCTTCGGGAACAAAGGTGCGCTGGACCGTAAAAACAACTTGTTATTCGCTTACGGGAATGTTTCGTTGTGTATTCAGTTTTCCACACGTGCAGCTTGCGTGTTAATCGCGGTGTCAGCGAGTTGAGGTGTTTACCACGCTACTCCTTTGACCAAAATTCATAAAAGGTGACAACCAGAATGTCCCTCTTCAGCGTCGCCGGGAAAGGCAATGGCGTGGGCGAGGACTGGTCCCAGACCCGCAGACCAGGCCTACGCTCCTGCACACCGCCCCCCCCCCCCCACACCCCGCTTTCCTGCCTCCCTCCCCGGCCATTCGAGAGAAGACCTTTTACATTTACTGCAGATTAGAAACGGTGCCCCTGACGACAGATCCCTGGATTATTGGGCGGCCTCAGGCACAAAGAGCTCTTCCTCCGCCCCCCCCCCCGGCATGAAAACGCTTGTTTTGTAGAGGGAAGTGGCACCTTCCGACCTTCACGCGCTGCGGAGCCCGACCCCGCCCCTGCCTGGAAGTGCGGTCTGCGCGAGGCCGCAGGGGTGCCGCCGCAGTGTCCCCTCGGGGCCGCGCTGAGGGTCGCGGCGCAGGGGGCGCTCGGGGCCAAGAGGCGGGCGCCGGCGAGCACCAATCACAGCGCGGCCCCGCCCTATAAATACGCCGCGCCGGAGCCTCCGGCGTCTTCCTGCTCAGTCAGGTCCTCGCAGTGTGCTCGGTCCGCTCTGTGCTCACCATGTCCGAGACCGCGCCGCCCGCTCCAGCCACCTCCACTCCCCCCGAGAAGCCCGCGGCTGGCAAGAAAGCCAAGCGCCCGGCCAAGGCTGCGGCTGCTGCCAAGAAGAAGCCCGCGGGTCCCTCCGTGTCGGAGCTGATCGTGCAGGCGGTGTCCTCCTCCAAGGAGCGCAGCGGCGTGTCCCTGGCCGCGCTCAAGAAGGCGCTGGCGGCCGCCGGCTACGACGTGGAGAAGAACAACAGCCGCATCAAGCTGGGCCTCAAGAGCCTGGTGGGCAAGGGCACTCTGGTGCAGACCAAGGGCACCGGCGCCTCGGGCTCCTTCAAGCTCAACAAGAAGGCGGTCTCCGGGGAAGCCAAGGCCAACCCCACAAAGGTGGCGAAGGCCAAGGTGACCGGCACTTCTAAGAAGCCTAAGAAGGTCACGGCGGCTGTTAGAAAAGCTGTCAAGACTCCGAAAAAGGCTAAAAAGCCGGCTGTGACCAAGAAGTCGTCCAAGAGTCCCAAGAAGCCCAAGGTTGTGAAGCCTAAAAAAGTAGCCAAGAGCCCTGCCAAAGCCAAGGCTGTGAAGCCCAAAGCGGCCAAGGCGAAGGTGACCAAGCCAAAGACCGCTGCCAAGCCCAAAAAGGCGGCGCCCAAGAAAAAGTAAAAGCGTTGCAGTTGGAACTTAACTCCAATAACCCAACGGCTCTTTTAAGAGCCACCAACATACTTCAGAGGAAAGAGCTTTAGTACACGTATTCTGGCTCCCGTGCGGAGTTTCACCTCCCTCGCGATCACGGTGTCGGGCCAATCTGCCCCTCACCGCAGTTCCGTAGGTGCTTAAGTTCTCACCGGTGTGCCTGACCTTTTTGGGTGCAGTTTAGCGGTTTGGGAACCACTGGCCTAGTGCTTCGTCTTGCTTGGAGTTAACTATTGGCAAGATCTGGGGAACCTCTTGTGCCTACCTGTGGGTCCGCGTCGCCCTAGCCTCATAAAGTCACCCAGGATACCCAGAGGCTGGGCTGGAGCCCCGCCCTGGCCCCAGCTGGAAGCGTGTGCCACGTGCACACCTGGCTGTTCGATTTCTCTGAGGTTAAAGCAAGGCCCTAGTGTTTTCGGGACGATGGGCGTTTAAAGCGGTCTTTCCCGGATTTGGGCTCCCCTGAGAAGTGCTTGTGGGGTAACCAGTGAAACCGAATGCTTGGCCACACCCTCCGCGGATGCGGCGCGCCAACTGGATGTCCTTAGGCACGATGGTGACGCGCTTGGCGTGGGTGGCGCACAGGTTGGTGTCCTCGAAGAGCCCCACCTGGCAGGCCCCGCGCAGCGTCCTCAGCCTGAGCTC
Organism: Ursus arctos; assembly: GCF_023065955.2. Taxonomy (NCBI): domain Eukaryota; kingdom Metazoa; phylum Chordata; class Mammalia; order Carnivora; family Ursidae; genus Ursus; species Ursus arctos. The sequence goes on from NW_026622997.1 coordinate 2,997,918, forward strand.
TGGAAGCGCAGGTGGTCTTGGCGCGGCGCCTTAGTGTGGGTCGGGTTGCCGGCTGCCCGCAAGTTTCTGGCCTTGGTTGCGATGGAGCCCGAGCCCAAAAGCCCTTACCGAGCTTCGGTGCATATAGAAAACAAAGCTGCCCTGATCGGATGATATTTGAAAATCCACTCTGTACCTAACTAGAGCGTATTTCATGGCGCGCAGGGCTTTCAATTCTGGCGGCGCTATACCATATTAAGTAAGGAAAGACTCTCGTAGGACTGTCCCTTTAGGCTTTCGAAATTTAATTCCAGGATACAGATTTTAATCCTGTCACCTCCAGGGAGAAAACAGCATATGGTGAACGAGCTCAATTGGTTGTAAAAGCTTATTTTTACACATGCCCCTGTATATTCTATTCTTTTAGATCTTTATTCCCACTGTCTTGCTGGGCTCCCACTGCCATACAGGCACTTCACATGTCTGCTCCCCCCGCCTCCTTAAACTGGCGTGTAGCTATTCATGCTTTCTTTGAACTCCGTCTTTTAGGAGCACCTGTCATCCACATGCATGATCATCTTGGTTTTCTATTAGAGTTATTTACAAAACAGTGACTTCATACACACTGCTTCTTAAAACCTTTCGAAAATCCTTTCAAGTCAAATCCTCTTCTAATGTTCTTCACGTGAAGTAACATAAGCTATTCATCCATTTCCTATTGATAAGCATTGACATTGCTTCCATTTACCACTGCTGACGTGGTGGAACAGAGTTCCAGCACTGAAATTGCTAGATGAGTGCATTTTATATTTCAGTTGGTGCTGACATATCCTGAAAATAACTCCCCTTCATCCATTCCAGCCATTAAGGTGTGGTCTCAATTTTTGCCAGTCTAAAGGGTGTAAAATTACTTCACATTGTCACTTTGATGTGGATTATCATGGTCACTAGTATATCCTTTCTTTAGGTTTATTGGTCATTTGAATACACTTCTGAGAGAATGCAGGCTTATCCCTTTGCTCATTTGCTTCATTGGGCAGTTTGTCTTGTCACATTGTGTTATTTCTATAGGAATGAACTTATCACCTCTGTTGCAAAGTTTTCTAATTTTGGCATTTTTTTACTATATTTTGTTTATGGTGGATTTTCCATTTAAATGTATTATATAAAATGAGATCTATATAAAATCCCAAATATTAAATGTTAGAACCGTAGCTTTTCTTTTAAAGCTTCTAGATTTCCATTCTTGGTTTAGAAACTGAACCCCACCCCTCCATTATTCATGCAACAGCCTAGGTTTCCTTCTAAAAATTGTTGCTTCCTAAACAAATTTTTAGTGTCTAATCCATCTAAGATTTTATGCACTTCAGGATAGAATCTGAGTTTACATTCTCTCAGATAGTTGGCCAGTTGTCCTAACACAAATAATCCATCCAATTCCCCCACTGTATGTCCTCTGTTATTAAAGTCTTAAATAGGATTTCTGTGTTCTTTTCTATTGATCTCTCCATATAAGTCATATACGTCTATTAATTTGTATGCTTGTTCCTACTGTGAACAGAAGGCTCATTTCCTTTAGGTCTTACTGCTAGGAAGGAGGAAATGGATTGATATGTTGTATCCAGTGAACTTAACCAATTTCTGGGATTCCGCTTCTTGTACTTTTTAAAATAGAGCCCCTTGAGTTTTTCCTAGTCATCAGCAAAATAACTTTTATCGTTTTTTGTTTTTTTGTCCTCAATATGAATACCAAGCATTTTACTTCCTTTTTGTACTGCATTTGCTGAGAATGTCCAAAGTAAAGTTAAATAACTTAGCAGGAATCCCTTTTCAGTTCTTGGTTTTAATTAAGCTATTTGTCCTTTAGGATATTTAAGTTTTGGCATCTCCATTATTTTAAATGATACCTTCAAATTTTATTTTACTTTTAGAAAAATTTTCAATAGCTTTTAGATTTTAATATATTGATATATGATTTTCTTCAAACTCAATGTGGCTGGAAGAATGAATGAGAAAAAGACGTGTTTTTCTAAGGCGGTCATCTAAGAGAGAAGCAGGTGTGCTGTGGTAGAGCTGGCTGCAGGAGGGGGAGTCAGAAATTCTGAGTCCCGGAGGTTACCAACTGGATGAGGGTGTTAGCAACTGGGTTCAAAGGCTGCTGATTGACCGAACTGAGTACAGGCCTGAGAACGGTCTCTTCGTTAAGTAGTATGGAGGTGACCGGTAGCTTCGAGAAAAATAGTTCTGGGGAGGATGGAATTGAATGAAGGTGGAACTATAAGTGTGGGAATCATTGGGTAATGGATGGCATTTAAAGCCATGAACCTGGGTGAGGTCTCCAAGAGGGTGACTGAGGTAGAGAAGAGTATAAAAGGGAAAGTGCTGAGTCCGGAGGCATCAAACATCAAGGGCAGAGGAGACCTAGTCCTGACCATTTATCATTAATAAAACTGAATATTCTTCTTTGTGCTTCCATTTGCTAATTTAAAAGTTGCATTAGAGCAGTGTTGTTCATGGCCTGTCAGGAATAGGATAGATGAGAACATATTAGAGCATGCCACACTGTAAAGGTATATATGGCTTCCTGGAATTTAGGTTTGGGGCACTTACATTATTAGGCATATATATGTATGTGCTGGGTCAGGAAGAAGCATATCTTACTGGGGTCACGACCAAGTCTGAAAACCAGTGGCAAGAGCCTACTGTTTTGATGTTCTGACCACAGAATCAGATCTAACATCTACATAAGACAGTAGAGAGACTTGAAATCCATCTCGTTGTCCCAGAGATCTTCCAGAGACAAGTGGGTAACAAGTGACAGACAAATTCTATTATTCACTAACTGATTGTCTTTGCCTGTGGGGAGAAAGAAAAGAGGTGCAAAGCACAGGAGTCACAGGATTTCCTCGACTGGCGGAAGATCAGTGTAGGCCCTTTAAAGTACTGATGACAGAGTTTGGCTCTGGAAGTCCTACAATTGCACATAAATGGGAAAAAGGAGGGGAACTCTCACATCTTGATGCTGCAGGTCTTATTGTGTCCTATGTGCCCAAAGGAAAAGGGGTGAACACGGGCAGGGGCTGAGTCTGTTCTTTTCTTTACACCATAGCCTATTTTTCAGATCTTCAACAATGTGTACATGCAAATCTGAGGGGAAAAATTATTCTACGTACAAAAATAGAACTGGGTTAAAATAGAAGTATTAACTGCTAAATGGTTGTTCAGTGAAATGGTGGCCTAGCCCCTACCCACAGCATTCTGTGTGTAAGCTCCATTGTTTATTTCACCAGCCGCCTGCTGGATTTTACAAATTGATTTCACAAAACTACATCATTTTCAAGTGTGTCTCAGAATGGGTTTCCAGAGTGGGCTTTCTGTATCTAAGGGTAACAAGCAACCTTGCAAGCTGCAGTTTACAGTAAAATAATAATCTTAAAAACATCTTAAAAACAAGTAAATACAAATGCCTAAAGACAGAAATGTGATTGGACTTCGACTCTCCCTGGTCACCATCTATTTTATTTCGTTTTGTAATAAATAGTTTAATACAAAAATCAAAATTACATGAAAAGATACACACTGAAAAGTCAAGTTCCATGTCACTGACCTTGGCCACTCAGTTCCCCTTCCAGTGTTTCTTCACGCAAATAGAAACAAAACATATACTTTCCTTCTCGCCCTTTCACAGGAGACTGCCTCCAAGTCCTCTACGGCTGTTCCCTCAGAGGTCTGTCCCAGATCTGTGACTATTAACAGGACACAGAGCTCTCCACCCCTTTCCACACATACGTGATCTACCATGTGTAAAGGACAATGGTTTATTTTGGTTCCAGAAGCTCTGTGTCTATATCAGAGAGCTAAGCCCTTTGTACCAGGAGTCTTAAAATGTTTTTTCAGATAGTCATTTGTCTTTTAACTTTGAAAAATTTGCTACCCAGCCTTATTTTTAAGTAATTGAATGTATCAGTATTTTCTTTCATGGCTTTTGGATTTTGAGCAATATTAAGAAGGGTCTTTCCCACTTCAAGAATCAAAGGAATTCACCTATATATTCGTCTGGGGTTTTTGTTTTTTTTTTGTTTTTAACATGTCAATCTTTGATCTGTTTGGAGTTTATCCTAGAATATGCTGTTTTACAAATGACTATCTTATTGTCTCAACACTAATGAGAAAGGCTGTCTTTGGGGCACGTGGGTGGCTCCGTCGGTTGAGCGTCCAACTCTTGATTTCATATCAGGTCTTCATCTCAGGGTCATGGGTTCAGGCTGGGCATGGAACTTATCTAAAAAAAATAATAAAATTAATAATAATAATAATTCTGTCTTTATGGCATACAAAATTCCTATGTCGTCTAGTTGGACTTTGTTTTGTGCGTCAGTCCATCTGTCCAAGCACTAGCACCACATCGTTTTAATTGAGGATGGATGATCCTTTCCAAAATAGGGTAAAGATCGCCCATCCTTCCTGTTCTTATTTTACAATTTTAGGGCAATCAAAAGACAATTCCAGCTTTTCAAAGAACTGTGGAATGCTTGGAGCTAGACAAGCTTTGCAAGTCAGTGTTTGTTTCTGTCTGCAAAAGTTCCTCAGGGAGTAGTGTGCTGAGTTCATGCACCCGAGCAACTGTGAAGGGCCATCAAATCTTCAGGGCCGTGTGCTTTCACCTGACATGTATGTGGAGCCAGGTTCATGGCGAATGAGCGAGAAGAAATTGGAAAACGTTTTATGATCTTAGAATCAGTGGGTGTTCTCTTTGAACTAATTTATCATTCTTTGCTCCAAACTCTTTAGAGGGGCACCATGCTTCCCTTTCCACACGGGGAATCCTAAGTGCAGAGGAAGCAGATAAGGAGGCAGGTGAAGCACTCTCATCCCCGTGCCGAGGAGGGAGGCGAAGTGGGCTTTGTAGGCACCCGCTGTCTTCCACACTTACGCAGGCTTCTGTGTGTTTTAAAGGGTCGCTCACATATTTGCTAGCTCTTCAGACAGAGCACAAGGTCTAAGCGCGCCAGCCTAGACCCTGCCCCCAGAGATGCTAGCGATGCTTGGCTGCTGGGAAGGAAAGCCGAGAGACGAGGGAAGTGACCCACAGATCTGCACTATCGCATGTCCCACACGGAAAGGGGACCGCTGGGAACCGGATTCAGTCGAAGGCCGTAGCAACTCCCCGCAAATCTTGTGGTTGAGTTTATCCTTTTATTTATAAAGCTGCTAATATACGACACGATCCTTGGGTGGGCAGCAAATATTCAGTATTTTGATGAAAACAGTGAGTAGCAGTTAAGCAACTCCTAAACCTACCTAGAGAGCAAACCAGAGATTTTCAAGTTTATTCTGGATGCTGAAAATGCTTCTCATGGAGAACATATTCCTTAGAAGATCCCGCCCCCCTTTAAACTTTTTAAGTCAGGAAGCATAACCTATAAAGAGAAAATCATAACACAACATGACAAAACAGCAATGTAAAGTCACTGAATGATCAGAGTGAACACCCCTGAAGCCCCGCCCACGTCAAAAAACAGAATGTCCGCCAGCCCCTCCCCCACACCGCGTCTGCTCACACCTGCTCCCAGTCACGAACCCCTCTGTCTTCCCTAAATGTACCCACTACCCGGATTTCTGACACAGTCATTCAGTTCGGCTGTTTTTGAATCTTTTATAAAACGGAAATCAGACAGAACGTAGTCTCTGGGCCCGGTCGCTCCCGCTCAGGAAGCAAGCTCGGCAGATTCGTCTGTTGCCGCGCGGGGCTGAGACTCGTTTCTACTGCAGCATCTTCCGTTTTATGAATATACCGCAGTTGAGGTACCGAGTCCACTGCGGCTAGACACTTGTCTCTCTTTTTCAGGGGCTAAAACGACGCCATGAACGTTCCCACACGTGTGTTTCAGTACCTGTGTGGACACACGTGTGCTGTTTATATCACTAGGATCAGAAATCACCGGGTCAAACCCTAAACTTTCTCAGGGTGGTTGTACCAGTTTACCTGCTCTGGCATCAAAAACGAAGCCACAGTTATAAACATCTGGATGGACCTCACAAACCTAAAACTGAGTAAAATTTAGATGAAAATTCCTGTTTCACATCCTTCTAGTTGTTTTTGTTTTCAATGAAAATTGCCATTGGTCTTTTTAAATGTCATCCGCTGTGGCAGACGCGTGGCGGTTCGTCACTGGGCTTCTCTTCCGCATCTCTTGCCCGTTTCTCTATTGCACTGTGTGCTCGTCTGCTTGCGCTGCCCCCAACACGACACCACGGCCCGGGGGGCTTACACGGAAATGTATTTTCTCACAGTTCTGGAGCTCCACGACTGCTTGTTCACATGGCTGACCTGCCGTCCGCAGCCCCCTGGAGGAAGAGCGGATCCTGTGTGGCCCAAAGTCCCCATTATGAATCCCACTATTGACTGTCCAGTGGCCATGGCCACCAGGTAAACAAAGACACTCTATGGGGCAGGACACTCCAAGGGCCTAGAGACCACGTCCTGGTAGCCAAGGGCAAAGGCCAGACCGCTCTTTGGACAAGGTTAATTTAATACTACATACACACTTCTAGAAACTGCCAACTTGCATTGCCGCTTGGATGTCCAGGAGGCAACCCAACCCTGGCATGTCCAACACCAACTGTTCAGTCTTTCTCCAAACTGCTGCACCGGGGCTCTCCCCGTCCTCAGATGGTCGCTCCACCGCCTTCATCCTCCCCTGGACCCGCGGCACCAGCCTCCCAACTCATCTTCCTGTTCCCACCACTGTCCTCTTCAGCCTGCCCCCAACACAGCGGCCAGGGTGTTCTTTTGTGCCCCCGACTCAAATCCTGCAACAGCTTCCCTTCCCACTCAGTATAAAACCCAGTGTTCCTACAAGGCCTGACGGCCGGGGCTTTCAAACATTTATTTTTAAAATTCAAGTCGGTAAGAACTATTTGTCACAGCAAAGACACACAAAAGCAAAACGAGTATTTCATTAAACGATACTTACCCTAACTTCACGCCTTATGTGCTGTTTTCTCTACGTTCTATGTAAAGAGACAGCTGGCAGCAGCCCATTACATTGATTGCATGCATACTTAACGGGACATGCCCAGCAGTGCAAAATATACTACTCCGTATAATGACATGTCTTTGCACCCCCACCCCCCAGCACCTCACACTATCACCCTGACCGTGCCTCCGGGGGCACCCCCTTGCGTGCTCCACACAGGAATGACGGGCCTTGCGGTTCCCGGGGGCACACGCCTGCCTTGGGGCCTTTGCATCGAACATTCCGCCTACCTGGAACGGTTTCCCCGGATATCAGAAGGGCTCGTTCCCTCACCCTCTTTCAGATTTAATGGCAACGTCCCCAGTGAGGCGCCTCCCTTTACCTCCTACATCACTGTCCAGATCTCAGGATCCACCAGGGCTGAAACGGCATCCACCCTCCCCAGAACTCATCGGACCTGAGAAGTGCCTTCAGTGTCGGGCCCTGGTAAGACACCTGGCTTGCCACCCTGGCTGGTCTGGCCATCCTCCTCCAGGACAGAGCTGGGGTTGGAAGACCAGCAGAGGACAGCCACTTACAGCATCAGACACCCCGAGGGAGAAGCTGCTGACAGCTAACAGGATGCAGGGGACCGAGACTGCCCGGGACTGAGAGAGAGGGAGACTGAGGCTCAGAGAGCCGATCTAGCACTGGCCACTGACCTCGGACACTCTGCTTTGTGTCTCACAGGTCTGGAACTCTTGGCTACAAGCTAGAATTTCCTAGCATCCCCTACCTCACGGGAGCAGATCACTTACACGGAAGGAGAAAGACAAAGAGGGTCCCCAGCCGAGTGGGGGCTGCACACAGCTGTGCGCTGGGGCGGCTCCCAGCGCTCGCCAGGGCCAACTGCTAAGCTTTCAGGCGTTTTGTGAGCTGCTTGTTTAAACTCAACGATCATTAAAAATTAAATTATATAAATTTACAATTAAATAGCTTATATAAAAAATAAAGTTAAGGGCACCTGGGTGGCTCAGTTGGTGAAGCGTATGCCTTCGGCTCAGGTCATGATCCCAGGATTCAGGGATCGAGCCCCCCATTGGGCTCCCTGCTCGGCGGGGAGTCTGCTGCTCCCTCCACCTCTGCCCTTCTTTACCACTCATGCTTGCTAGCGCGGTCTCTCTCAAAAAAAATCTTTAAAAAAAATAAATTAACAGACACCCCACATCTCCTCAGTATTTCACTACTGTCCTTACTCAGGGGGCTGCTCACACCTCATGTACGGCGGCGGCGAGACCACGTCGTGGGCTACACTGCACCCTTCACAACCGACTCCACATTCAGTCCCTGCTAGTGTGAAACCCACTGTGGTGGGAAGAGCTTCACCCAGAAAGGGGCAAGCACTACAAATTACAGGGGTTTTGTTTGTTTCTGTGTGTGTGGTTCTTGTTTGTTTTCCTGAGAGCTGACTACTAAACATTTATTGACGTGCCATTAATTTCAGAGAACGTTCTCAATAAATGCTTTCCTCTGGGCTTTCTCTCACCCGCGTGGGGGCACAACTATCAGGGCAGGCGTGGCTGCTTGGTCATTCCCCCCATGTTCAGAGCTCCACACCGAACTTTACCGGGTAAAAACAATCTGGGATCACGGGGAGTCTCTACCGAGTAGTAATGTCCCTGAAACACCATGTGGCTTCTGTTTGATTCATAAGAAAACTTCCTTGTCGTTTACTGTGATTTGCAGCTCTGTAAGGTTTGTCACTTGATTCGAGTCCAACTTCAAATCCACAGTGGCTTTGATGTTGTCATTTACCAGCTTCTATAAAGGCCAAGGGCCGGGATCCCTTTCTCTACACATGTTGATTTTAACTCCATTCAAAAATATGAACAAAGGTTTAAAGAACAGTTTGGCTGGGGCGTGGGGGAAAGGGAGGACGCAGAAGTATTTTCGTGCCCGCTCTTCCCCACAGGCCTGGGAATTTCAGTACAAGTCGCAACTCTGGAAGATAATAGGGCATATTTACACATGAGCATCAGGGAGCCCCAAAGCTCCCTGGGAAAAGGAAACACCCGCCATCTAGAGAATCCAGAGCTCCAGACAAAAGAACACCGGAAGCAGTCCAACTAAATCACAACTTAGTTTTCAACTATCAATAAAATATTGTTCCTCATTTTGTGGTCATTTTTTCCATACTTACACTAAATTTGTATTAATTCTTGTGAGTGATTACACAAGGAACCAAGAGTGAAGAATCCATGGCCGCCCCCCTGAACTGCCAGCATCCGGGTTCCCTCTGTGCCTTGGCAACATCGTGAAATATAACCGTCTTGAATTTTTCAACTGAAGGAAGAAATGGAGGGGTCGATACTCCTGAAGCAGGAAGCCCCACTGCCTCATTACAGCGACTGCTCCTTGCTCTGGAACAGGGGAGGAGTGCTGGTCCCGCTGGGATCTCAGGGCTCGCTCCTCCCCCAACAGTCTAGGAACCAGGGCAGCTGGCCAACATATTCCTCAGAAAGGAGCCATCCACGTTCCTCCTGAAGTTTCACCATGTTTTAATATTCTTGCTGATCAGTAATCTAAGCTCTTCATGGTCTTGCCCTGTGGTCCATGCCACTGAGCACAGAGCCCACCTGCAGTTGTGAGGGCAGATCCCTCCTCCAGGCTGTGGAGTTCAGTATTTCCTGCAGAAGTGAGCTAAAGTCATACTGTAAGAAGAGGGAGCCTCTCCTAGGGAAAGAGACTCACTGCAGGAGCTCATCGTTCCATGGTACAGGATCAATTAAAACCCATTCGTGCATATTCAGTACCTTCTTCTCCACCTCTGTCCTCTGAGCTTCCAGCAGTTTCCGTCCACCTCGGCTCTCCCGTTCCTGCAGCCCACTTCGTCTCTCATGCAGCATCTCCATCTCTCATCCAGCATCTCCACCGATGTTCCAGAGGCCTTCCCAACAGCACCCAGAACACCGACAACCCCACACCAGGACGCACGCAGGCCATGCTTTCAGAAGGTAAGACTTTGAATGAAATCTGAGGCTAAGGGGACCCTTCTTAGAGACAATAAGCTGATTCTTCTAGAATGGAGGTGAAACAGGGGTGATACAAAAACGTTAAGGCTGCAGGGCTTCAAGAGAGCAAAGCATGGAAACCGAAAGGGAACTACTCACCTGGAGCGAGGAGGGAAGACAATACTGGGCAATGACTTTTCGGTGTGTTCCCAAACTTGCCCAGCAGAGGGAAGCCTCGAGCTGCCGGCAGGTTGGCCAGAAACCAGAACGCGCTGAGCGGGTGGCTTCTGACCACCCTCAGTTCCCTGTTCCTAAGGGTTTAGAAAAGGATACCCACTTAAAAAAAAAAAAAAAAAAGGAACTAAATTCAGGACAAAATGAAAAACTATAATTACTTTTCTACATTAAATTCTAATTTTTATAAATTTTTAATAAATCTGTGACTATATTTTCCATCATTTGTCACAGTACATCTTCGCTTTTGTTTTTTGCCTATTTCACTTAACCAAACATTTTTATTAGATAACTGTGTGTTCATAATAATCACTGATTCTGTTGTGCAATTCCTCAAACTTGTTGGTCTGATCAAACTTACGGAGTCACTCATCTATTTTGTCAGAAGGAAATACAGAATATTTTGGCTGTCCTAATTAGTTTTACGATATTCCTGATACTGGCTCCTTTAGAATTGATTTCTTAAAATATGTATGGTTAGGGGCATTCACGAAGTTTTCATCATATTACTGTATTTATTTTATCACAATTTCTTAATTTATGAAGCCATTAGACATGACTTAGATTACCATGTAATTTTAAAATGGTTATGAGAAATAAAATGCTCCCCTCAAGCTTAAGTTTTATTTATTATATACATTATCATTTTATACAAGTATGAAAAAACAAAAGAATGGAGCAAACCCCCTCTTTTTTTTTCAAAATGCAAAGTTTTGGAAGTTTTTACTTAATAGAACTAGTGTTTAATCAGATTTCCCTGTTGGCCAGATTTGCTAGGCTAAATATTAAAAATTCCCAAGCAAATGCATTTCTCCCTTATACTTTACTGTTATCCAAAGAAAATATAAGGGCCTCTTATGTCATAAATGTAATTTTTGCTTGTTATCAAATATGACACATTTAGGTTTCAATGGAGTTGAAGGTCTGTGAGATACTGTTTGGATTATTACATAATTCACAAAGGCAATAGCTAGGCTGGCAGCTCACATTTCAGCTGAACACAGAAAACTTATTAAGCTGATGCTTCCATCTTCCAGCTCCTAAAACAAGCAAAACCCTCCCCGTGGTTAAGACACAACTCTCACCACCCTGCCTCCCATACTGCAGCAGGATATAAGGGTAAATAAATCTGATTCCACGTTGGAGGAGTTCCTACCAGTGGTTTTGGTTTTCTCCATATATAGGGCAAGGGTCCTGTGGTCAAAGTAACATCTGCTACAGCGGCCAAACAGAACGAGGAGTGGGAGGACTCTGTCGCCAGTGCGAGGAGAGGGGAGAGGACTGACTGCCAACCCTAGCCAGTGCCGGGACACGCCTCCCCAAGAAGCAAGACTCCGGGAGAGTTCCAAGGGGGTGAAGGCTGGGGCGCAGTCAGGCAGAGGGAGCTTTCTTCCCACGCCCCCCGGCTCCCCAGGCACCGTGGACGCGATCCTCAGCACCTGCGGGCCCGCAGGAGGCACCACGCCGACTGTGAGAGGATGTCAGAAGGCGACAGTCTTGACAGTGACCAGAAAGCCACAGGATGAGGATGCAAAGCTTTATCCGATTATCTGCTCTGAGGACCCAGAGACACTGGTCCCAGCGGTCTCCAGGGGATGGAGGTTCTGAAGCTGCTTTTGCAGAAGATGTTTCTGGGAGAACTCAGCCTGGTTGGCACCCGGCAACCTGCACTACATCATTCTCCCCCCAGCTCCCGTGCTCCAGGCTGGGCCTGTCCGGACCGTGATCGTGCGTCAGAGCCTGGGAGACGTACCCGAAAGCTCACACGCCGCACCGGACGGAGGTTCCTGTGCTTCGTCCCGCATAACCGACCAGCCCGACCTGCACGTTCGCAGCCTCAGGCGCTGTTCGAGACTCGTGCTGCATGAGTGACCTCGGGGGCCTGGTAGTGGACATTAGCTGGTCTCCGGGTCAGAAGTGGCCCTTCTGCTCTGAACAGCAGGAGCTACAAATCTGGTCTCACGTCCCCTCCTGCTGCAGGCGGGGCTGGCCCCCCCGGAACGGAATCCGGGAGGGGAGGCAGACACACAGCCCGGGCTCCTTGAAAATACAGAAACATGGTAACGTGGAAACGCAGCTCGCTCCCAACCGCACGTACGCGAACGAATGTTTGACTTCAGACCCTGTCATTCGCCCTGTGAATATGGCCCTATGGGGACGGTCGGCTGGAAGTCTCAGCCGAGGGCAGGACGCCCTGCCCAGGCCTCCCACCGAGACTCCAGGCTGGCTGTCTCCACCCGCTTCCCCCGATGAGGCTGGGTGTTGTAAGTACCTGAGTTGATATAACTTTGTCTTGTTCTCCTTCACTGCTTACTATGCTCTCATCTATGCACAGATTCCCCTTTTCTTCTTTCTGCTTCTACTGTATTTTTATAACACCAATGAAGGGGTGTTTCCCCTTCGAAACCGAGAGTACAGCTGCCGTGAATCTTTGTTCAGAACAGACTCGACGCCTTCAAACTGCACGTTCAGCAGACAAGAAAACAATATGATAAAATGACTCGATGCCCAGGTAGCTAGCGGCAGCCAGTAAAAGCAGAGAAACTATAAAATATGACATGTGGATAGAGGCTGTGTTAAATATAATTTATAAACACTGCTTATTTGCCTGCTAGCCACACAGTACAGTAATATTTATGTATCTTTAAATACGTGTAACACAAACTTACAGACGGTACACCTGGTACAACTCCGTTCGATGCTAGGTTTCCTAGCTCATCATATTAGATGTCGCGGCCTAAGAATTCCTGCTAATAACATTAAAAAGCATGAGAAAATCCAGAGGACATATGTGGACAGAGAAGGGGAGAGGAAGGATGGGAAGGCAATGACAGGAAAGAGATGGGAGAAGGCAAAACAACAGGCTAGGGATGAGCTCCGTCTAGAAGGATACTTGTGAACGGGAACGTGGAAGAGGGGATTCCACGCAACCAAGTCCCCAGGGACAGATGGGTGACATCAACGTGGAAACTGGGTGAGTTATAAGGCAACTGGGAATGGTAGGGCCTAGGGCAAAGCAGGGAGCACACTAACATTCCAATTTTTTCGAACACTGTGTGCAAACACAACCGTGTCCGTCCTGGTACCAGCGCCATACCCCTCTATACACCACCAAATGACAAGTTCTCAGTCCCTGGTAGAAGGCTTCGGCATTAAAGGTGTTACACTAGTAAATCATTCATTCATTCAACAAATATTTACTGTGCATCTATTACGAACTAAGTACTGTACCAGATACAAAGACAAATATTTTAATCTCGATAAAACAATTTCCTCATCAATAAAATGGAGATGTTAACCCCCGATTTACCCATCATCCTCAGCCCGATCCTCTGCGCCTCTGGTAGGTGTAGCTTTTTCTCAATTTCTTTAAATAGCTTTGCCAGGCTCTGGTGGGTGCTGGCATGCCGAGGCCCCATCCTGACTCCAGTACCCATCTCCCTCAGCTGCCTGCCTCTCTACCCACCCCCTTCCGCAAGGCCTTCCTTTCCCCGTGGAGTCTTACTGCTCTTGGCCTGCTCTGTGGTCCTGATCTGCTCTGCTCATGTGTATGTGTGTAAAGACCTTTTCCCTATTATCCACAACCAGGATACGAGAATCTAGAATATCCCCTAGAGCACACGGAGTGCGAGAGAATCGAAGAAGCAGATCACAACTGGGACTGAAAGGAGGATATTAGCGAAGACTCCTCTCCAAATCCAGTCGGGGTGACTGCTCTCCAGTGGTGTCTGGGAGACACGGCTCCTTCCAACCCGTGGCTCATCCATCTATAGGTTACAGCTGCCAACAGCACCCTGCGGTTGGTCTCTAATCAAGAGTCTGAAGAGGAGAAGGGTGTGGAGTACTGCGAAGTGATCGGTGGTTATGCGTCAAGTCTGGAAGTACTGAGAAGTGATCGGTGGTTATGCGTCAAGTCTGGAAGCGCACACAACACTTTTGTTCACCTTCTACAAAACAGAACTCAGTCTCTCGGCCATACACACCGACCGGCAGACCTTACCAAGAGTCTGACCTCGACTCCAGGGAAAAGAGGAAAGAGATTGTAGTAAACCTGTAATCGTCTCTGACACGGACGCTTTGCTGACTATCACTACGCCTGGCCCATTTCCCCTTCCCGCCATGTCTCCGGGGCCAGCATCCATCTCTGGACTGGGTTGGTGTTGCGTTATTAAGACAGTAATGAACCAATGCAGCAACTTCAGCATTGAACCAACTGTTAAAATCATGTGCAAGTCAAATGATTCTGATGATTAGGAAGCATGTCAGTGCAAGAAATGTAATAACTGAGGTAATTTTTGTTACTACTTTTTAAACAAACTTCACTGCAGTCTCTTATATACCGTCGACTACACAGAATCTAAATGTACACCTTGGTGAGTTTTGACAATTGTGTTTCCATGTTACTCCCACCCTAACCAAGACACAGAATATTTCCATCACTCCAAAAAGTTCCTTTAGGCTCCTCTGAGGTCAATTTAGTAAGACCTAAATAAATGGGAGAGACGTACTGTATTTATGGACTGGAAGGCTTACAACTGTCAAGACACCTGGGTGACTCTGTCGGTTGAGCCTGATTTCAGCTCAGGTCATGCTCTCAGGGTCATGAGATCACGCCCCGCATCGGGCTCCGCACTGGGCATGGAGGCTGTTTGAGGTTCTCTCCCTCCCTCTCCCTCTGACTCTCCCTGGTTCACACTCACTCTCTCTTAAAAAAAATAAATAAATAAAATTTTTTCATTTAGTTTCCTATTTTTCTAAATTATTGTCTTTACATATCTATTTTTCTTTCCTTTCATTGTATTTTATTTCATTTATATATATAATTTTTTCTTTCTTTCTTTCTTATTTTGGGATCTAGTTTCTTTTAACAAGCATACCAAAACACACTCAGGATCTAGTTTTGTTTTGGTGGTGGTGTTGTTATTGTTGGGTTTTTTATCTTTTTCTTTCCTCTTTTCTTTTCTGGACAAAATGACAAGATGGAGAAATTCATCCCAAAAGAAAGAACAGGAGGTAGTACTCACTGCCAGGGATTTAATCAATACTGATATAAGTAAGATGTCTGAACTAGAATTTAAAATGATTATAAGGGACACCTGAGTGGCTCAGTCACTTAAGCATCTGCCTTCGGCTCAGGTCATGATTCCAGGGTCCTGGGACTGAGTCCTGCATTGGGCTCCCTGCTCAGTGGGGAACCTGCTTGTCCCTCTGCCTGCAGCTCCCCTCGCTTGTGCTCTCTCTCTCTCTCTCTGACAAATAAATAAATAAAATCTTAAAAAATAATAAAACAATTATAAGGGTACCTGCTGGGCTTGAAAAAAGCCTAGAAGACACTAGAGAATCCCTTACTATAGAGATAAAGGAACTAAAATCTAGTCAGGCTGAATTTAAAAATGCCATAACCAAGATGCAGTCCCCAAGTGGAGGCCATAAAGGTGAGGATGGACAAAATAGAGGAGTGGATCAGTAATACAGAAGATAAAATTATGGAAAATAAGGAAGCTGAAAAGAAGAGGGAAAGAAAACTATTAGATCATGAAGGGAGACTCAGGGAACTCAGCAATTCCATAAAGTGAAATAATATCCATATCACAGGCATCTCAGGAGAAGAGTGGGGAAGAAAGGGGTAGAAGGTTTATTTGAACAAATTATAGCTGAGAACTTCCCTAATCTGGGGAAGGAAACAGGCATTCAAGTCCAAGAGGCACAGAGAACTCCCCTGAAAATCAACAAAAACAGTTGAACAGTATGACATACCATAGTGAAGACTGCAAAATACTAAGGTAAAGACAATTCTGAAAGCAGCTCGGGACAAGCGGTCTGTAACGTACAAGGGCAGACACATTAGACTGGCAGCAGACCTGTCCATAGAGACCAGGCAGACCAGAAAGCACTGGCAGGATATATTCAAGGTGCTAAATGGAAAAAATATGCAGCCAATAATACTTTATCCAGCAAGGCTGTCATTCAGAATGCACGGAGAGACAAAGAGCTTCCAAGACAAAAACTAAAGGAGTTCATGATGAATACTAAACCAGGCCTGCAAGAAATATTAAAGCGGACCCTTTAAGCAGAGTAAGACCCCAAAAGTACCTCAGACTAGAAAGAAACAGAGACAATCTACAGGAGCAGGGACTTTATAGGTAAGACAATGGCACTAAATTCCAATCTGTCCGTAATTCCTCTGAGTGCAGATGGACGAAATGCTCCAATCAAAAGACACACGGTACCAGACTGGATGAAAAACACAAGACCCATCGATATGCTGCTTACAAGAGACTCACTTTAGACCCAAAGACACCTCCAGACTGAAAGTAAGGGGGTGGAGAACCATCTACCATGCTAATGGACATCAAAAGAAAGCTGGAGTAGCCATCCTTATATCAGACAAACTAGATTTTAAACCAAAGACTGTAATAAGAGATGAGGAAGGGCACAATATCCTCATTAAGCGGTCTACCCAACAGGAAGATCAAACAACTGTAAATATTAATGCTCCTAACTTGGGAGGAGCCAAATATATAAATCAATTAATAACTAACTTAAGGAAACTCATAGATAATAATACAATAATAGTAGGGGACTTTAAGGGCATCCAGGTGGCTCAGTCTGGTGAGCACCCAACTTCTGGTTTCAGCTCAGGTCATGATTTCAGGGTTGTGAGATCAAGCCTGCATCCAGCTCCATGCTCAGTGGGGAGTCCACCTGAGATTTTCTCTCTCTGTGTCCCTCTACCCCTCCCTCCGCTCACACGTGCTTGCTCTCTCAAATAAAATCTTTAAAAAAAATAGTAGGGGACTTTAACACCCCACTCACAGCAATAGACAGATCATCTAAGCAGAAGATCAACAAGGGGGGCGCCTGGGTGGCACATCGGTTAAAGCGTCTGCCTTCGGCTCAGGGCGTGATCCTGGCGTTATGGGATCGGGCCCCACATCAGGCTCCTCCGCTATGAGCCTGTTTCTTCCTCTCCCACTCCCCCTGCTTGTGTTCCCTCTCTTGCTGGCTGTCTCTATCTCTGTCAAATAAATAAAATCTTTAAAAAAAAAAAAAAAAACAAGGAACCAAGGGCTTTGAAGAACACACTGGACCAGATGGACTTCACAGATATATGCAGAGCATTCTACCTTAAAACAACAGAATACACATTCTTCTCTAGTGCACATGGAACATTCTCCAGAATAGATCACACACTGGGTCACACATCAGGACACAACCAGTACAAAGACTGAGATCATACCATGCATATTTTCAGACCACAGTGTTATGAAACTTGGTACCGACCACAAGAAAAAATGCAGAAGGACCACAAATACACGGATGTTAAAGCACATTCTACTAAAGAATGAGCAGGTTAACCAGGACATTAAAAAAATTTTAAAAATACATGGAAGCAGATGAAAATGAAAATACAACAGTTCAAAACCTTTGGGATGCAGCAAGAGCAATCCTAAGAGGGAAGTATACAGCAACACAGGCCTTTCTCAAAAAGCAAGAAAAGTCTCAAATACACAACCTAACCTTACAATTAAAGGACCTGGAAAAACAATAGCAAATAAAGCCTAAATTCAGCACAAGGGAAATAATAATTAGAGCAGAAATCAATGACATAGAAAAAAAAAAAAACAGTAGAACAAATCACAACAATATTAGGATCTAGTTCTTTGAAAGAATTAACAAGATTGATAAACCCCTAGCCAGACTTATCAAAAAGAAAAGAGAAAGGACACAAATAAAATCATGAATGAAAGAGGAGAGATCACAACCAACGCTGAAGAAATACAAACAATTATGAGCAATTATGTGCCAACAAATTAGGTAATCTGGAAGAAATGGATGCATTCCCAGAAACACAGAAACACCAAAATTGAAAGAGGAAGAAATAAAAAA
This sequence comes from Ursus arctos, assembly GCF_023065955.2. NCBI lineage: Eukaryota > Metazoa > Chordata > Mammalia > Carnivora > Ursidae > Ursus > Ursus arctos. The sequence continues at coordinate 3,015,991 of NW_026622997.1, forward strand.
TCTGAACAGACCCATAACAAGCAAAGAAACTGAATCAGTAATCAAAAAATTGCCCAACAAACAAGACTCTGTGGCTGGATGGCTTCCCAGGGGAATTCTACCAAAGACTTAAAGAAGAATTAATACCTATGCTTTTGAAACTGTTTCAAAAAAAAATAGAAATGGAAGGAAAACTTCCAAATTCATTCTATGAGGCCAGCATTACCTTGATCCCAACACCAGACAAGGACCCCACTAAAAAGGAGAATTACAGACCAATATCCCTGATGAATATGAATGCAAAAACTCTCAAAAGATTACTAACTAATCAGATCCAGTAGTACATTAAAAGGATTATTCACCACGATCAAGTCGGGTCTATTCCTGGACTGCAAGTGTGGTTCCACATCCGCAAATCAATCAACATGATACCTACAGGAATAAAAAGAAAGGGGACGAGCTACACGATCCTCTCCACAGATGCAGAAAAAGCATTTGACAAAATGCAGCACTCTTTCTTGGTAAAAACCCTCAGCAAAGTAGGGACAGAGGGAACATACCTCAACATCATAAAGGCCATATACGAAAGACTCACAGCTAATATCGTCCTCAATGGGGAAAAACTATAAGCTTTTCAGGAGCACAACAGGGATGTCCACTCTCACCACTGGTGTTCAACATAGTACTGGAAGTACTAGTCTCAGCAATCCGACAACAAAAAGAAATAAAAGGCATCCAAATAAGCAAAGAAGAACTCAAACCTTCACTCTACATAGACGACATGATACTCTACATAGAAAACCTGAAAAATTCCACCAAAAAAATTGCTAGAACTGATACAGGAATTCAGCAAAGTTGCAGGATATAAAATCAATGCAAAACCGTCTGTTGCATTGCTATACACAGACAATAAAGCAGCAGAAAGAGAAATTCAAGGAATCGATTCCATTTATAATTGCACTAAAACCCGTAAGATACCTAGGAATAAACCAACCCAAAAAGGTAAAAGATCTGTACTCAGGGGCGCCTGGGTGGCGCAGTCGTTAAGCGTCTGCCTTTGGCTCAGGGCGTGATCCCGGCGTTCTGGGATCGAGCCCCACATCAGGCTTCTCCGCTGGGAACCTGCTTCTTCCTCTCCCACTCCCCCTGCTCGTGTTCCCTCTCTCGCTGGCTGTCTCTCTCTGTCAAATAAGTAAATGAAATCTTTAAAAAAAAAATTTAAAAATAGTGATTCGAAGGGGCACCTGCACCCCAATGCTTATAGCAGCATTATCCACAATAGCCAAAATATGGAAATAGCCCAGATGTCCATCAAGTGATGAACAGATAAAGAAGATGTGGTATATATACAAATTGGAATATTACTCAGCTATCAAAAAGAATGAAATCTTGTCATTTGCAATGACCTGGATGGAATCAGAGTATATTATGCTAAGTGAAATAACTCAGTCAGAGAAAGACAAATACCATATGATTTCACTCATCTGTGGAATTTAAAAAACAAAACAGATGAACACAGAGAAAGGGAAGGAAAAATAAAATAAGAACAGAGAGAGAAGCAAACCATAGGAGACTTTTAACTATGGGGAACAAACTGAGGGTTGCTGGAGGGAACAACTGAGGTTTGGGTGGGGGGACGGGATAACTGGGTGACAGGCATTAAGGAGGGCACGTGATGTAATGAGCACTGGGTGTTATATGCAACTGATGAATCACTAAACTCTACCCCTGAAACTAATAATACATTATATGTTAACTAACTTGAATTTAAATAAACATAAAAATTAAAAAACTGTCAAGATGTCAATTCTCTCCAAATGATAGAATAGCTTTAATACAATCCCAGTGAAAACATACAGCTGGAGCTTTTTTTTGGGGTGGGGGTGTCAAACCTGGCAATCTGGCTCTAAATTTACATGAAATGTGAAGGGCTAGAGAGAGCCAAATCAATCTTTCAAAAAAGAAAAAAAGTCAAAGGACTTATTACCATCTAATTTTAAGACTTCATTAAAAAGCTATAGTAATCAAGACTGTATGTCAGTATATACTGGTATAAGGATAGACAGAAAGATCAATGGAACAGAAGAGAATACCCAGAAATAGATCCAAACATCTACAGTCAATTAATTTTGAGAAACGTGCCAAGGCTAGTCAATAGGGAAAACAATCTTTTCAACAGATGGTTCTCCAACAACTAGATATCCTTCATGGGGGAAAAAAAAGAACTTCAAGTCTTACACAAAAATTAACTCCAAATGGATCACAAACTTAAATATTAAAAAAAACTAAAATCACAGAAAATCTTCAATACCTCAGGACAGGCAAAGATTTATTAAAAATACACAAAAACCATGAACTATAAATGATAAAATGACAAATTAGCTCACCAAAAGTAAAAATCTCTGTCCTTCAAAAACAGGTAAGACAATGAAAAGAGAAACCACAGATAAAAAAAACAAAACAAAATAAAAAACCACACAGAAGAAAAAAAGTTTAAGTTTTCAACAGACATATCACAAAAGATGTACAAATAGAAAGTACATGAAAAGATACCAAGCATTATTAATTACGGAAATGCAAATCAAAACCATGAGATACCACTTCACATCTAAAAGAATGCCTAAAATTAAAACCCTGGTGTTAGCAAGGGTCTGGAGGAACCAGTCCTCTCACGCTGTGGAAGGAAGTGGACAATGTTAGAACCACGCTGGAAAAAGAGTTTGGTTGTTTCTCATAAAATTAAACAAACAATTACACAGCCCAGCAATTCCACCCAAGAGAAATGAAAACATGTCCACACCATGACTTGTATACAAATGTCTCTTTCAGTTTTTTCACAATGCCATAAGTCAGAAACAGCCCAAAGTCCATCAACAGGTGAATGGATAGACAAAATGTAATATATCCATATAATGAAAGACAGCAATAAGGGGAACAAAATGGGACACGTGCAATGACATGGGTGAATCCCAAAAACATTTCGAGAAAAATAAACCGGATTCAAGGATACGTGATATAAATCCCATTCATATGAAATCCACGGAATGGGGAAACTAAGATATAATAACAGATAGCAGATCCGTGGTTAGCTAGGGCCCAGGGTCTGGGTCTGGCGGATGCGGGACTGTACAAAGGGGCACAGCGAAGCTATCTAGGTTGATGGAAATGTTCTTCTGTATCTTGATTATGGTGGTAACTACATGGATATATAAAATTCATTATATCATACAATGAATACAAGTGCATTTTGTTGTGTATAAATTATTCCTCAATAAAGCTGATTTTTTATTAAGTATATTATTGGCTGGAATGGGGGCAGGTGACAATTATCATCAGGATAATTAAAAACTTAAAAACACTATAATCAACTCATAAATATATATGGAAATTAAAGAGGAGAAATAATGGCATGATTAATTAAAATTAAAAACCTCTAAATTTTATTTTAGTCTATAGTTTTTTAAAAGCTGCCACTCAAACCTTCCATATTTCATCATTCTGGTTATTTCAAAAGGTCCTGGCTTATCTATCACTAAAAAGCTATCACATAAACTCACTCCTATGGCGATATAAACATTACATGTTAAGCCTTAATGACACTTTAATTTCTAAAGAAGACACTGATTAAACAAACAAAACTAAAAACATCAACACTTAATGATACTAGAACAAGTGAATGGAAGATCTGGAGATTAGGATTCTCCCTTCACATCCTCCCTCTCCCCACCACACACATACTGGGCTCCCACTAAGGAGCTGAACAACTGGGTATAAACCCTCCACTAGCTGAGTCCTGGGTTATGTCACAGGATGTCCAATCTCTGGCTATGGCACATCAGCCTTCCCTGTTGATGATGTGGTTATGAGGATCAGACGGGTCTTTTGTTGGCAGAACTATTTTATTTCCTCAACACAGGAGAGCCCTGATTCAGAAATAAATGAGGAAATCAGTACAATAAAAGAGAAAGCCTAGAAACAGCACCAATGCAGACCATACAGGAGCAGCAGTACTAAAAGTTGGGGGAGGAGGGCTGAGAACTCAGGCTTAGTAACTGCCTTTCAAACAGAATCAAAAGAAAATTATAGTTCTACCTCTCACGAGAAGTTCCAGATCTAATAAAGACAGAGACTAGAAAAGAAAATCTTTTAAAATTTTAGAAGAAAATAAGGAGAATATTTATGACCTCAGGGAAGGGCAGAATTTCTTAAATCAGATACAAAACCAAAAATGATTAAGGAATATAGTATTCAACTTGAACAATCCAAAATTAACATTTTCTATATAACAAGATCCATTTGAATCACAAGGGACAAACAATATACTTGTAGACACTATTTGTTATGTCACTAAGAATCAGAATCCGAAATTCATAAACGCCTCTTAAATATCAATCAAAGAAAAACAACCCAGAAGAATACTGAACAGACAACTGGCAGAAGAGGAAACTACAAAATGACCAATAACTTGCAAAAGGCAAGGAAATGCAAATCAAAACAACAGTGAGATACCATTTCAAACCCTCAGGGGCAGGAATGCAGGGGAAAAAAAGGATGCCAACTTGGCAGGCTGGAGTTGCGTTGAAAGTGTGCAGGCCCTAACACACAATTTTCTTTCTTGGTCTACACCCTGGAAAAATTCTCGTACATATGCACAGAGATCTGTACTAGAATGTAAGGTGCAGCATGTTTGCAAGGAAGGAAAACACAAGACGCTGGAAGATAACCGAGAGCTCAGAGACTGACCTGTGATACAGGGATTGAGCATATGAAAATGAGGCAGAGCACGTCCATGGGGAAAGAACAGATCGTTGGTAGATGGTGCCCTGAAAACTAGCTCACTGAATGACGAAAATTAAACTGGATCCCAACCTTCCATCGCCTACAAAGGTGGAATCCAAATGAATTAAATGCCTAAGAGCGTAGGGTAAACTCTAAAGTTTGTGAATAAGTAAGTAAGTAAATAAATAAATAAATGAGAACTTGATGTAAATCCCATAGGCACAAGTCATAATTAAATTAAGAATTTTGATTAGGTTAGAATTAAGCTTTTCTGTTCAATTAAGGACCTATAACAAAGTTACCGTGTTTGTGAGGAGATACTTGAAATACCAAAAACCAACAAAAGATTAATAGCTAAACTATATCAACATCTGAAAAATCAACAAAAAATGTAACTAACTTGATAGAAAAATCGACAAAGGATATCATCTGGCACTACGCAGATGAGAAACTACAATGCTACAAATCATCTAAAGAGATTTACAACTCAGCTCCCCAAATGGACAAACAAAACAATGAGGCCACTTGACTCCCTGTTTGCCTGGCACAAACTAGAAAGCTAGACACAGACGAGTTCATGGGACATAAAAACTCGCGCACTGACGCAGGATTCTAGAGCTGAGGCCATTAGGAGGAGTATCGGGCAGCACTTAGTAACTGTTGGAACTTGGGAGTCTTTCACTGGTAGGGTGAAAAGCATGCACACAATACCCCGCGGGAAAAAAACAAGTGACAAAAGGTTAGACAAATGGTCAGTGCAGCGAGACAGCACGTGATGCTGTTTTGCCCCTCCTTAAAAATTCAGTTAAATGATATCTTACTGCGTCTAGTATTTCGGAAAGTACCTTCTGATATTTTTAATAAAAACGGCTCCTGGGAGACTACACCCCATTTGCAGAAGCACTGCTGACTCTCAGAGGGAGAGGCTGTGAGTTCTTCCTTCCGCTTGCCCCATTTCTCTCAACACAATCTGGAGCAAACACAGACAAATGTTCACTAAAGATCTGGGGGTTGGAGATGCAGGTTTCCATTACATTATTTTTGTGTACTTTTCCATTTGAAGCCTCTCTGAGGAAAGCCCAGTAGCTACAGCACACAAGCACCAGGCTAGGAGGGGTCGGTGGTTCCCGGACCACCCACCCTGCGGGGTTGTCTACTGGACTCACCTCGTTCCTTTCTGCCCGACTCAGACGTGGGGTCTCCATCCTCCTGGCCTGCCGAGTCCACCACGATCAGCTCCTTTGCCAGGGCTCTCGCCCGTAGAAGGAAACGAGAAAATCCTCAGCGGGGAGCAGTGGGGCTCCCCAGCGTGTGCTGACGTACTAAGTGGAAGGGCGCTGGGTCTGCGCGAAAGGAGGAGACAATCAATCAGAGACTCGGGAAAACGAGCCGGGGCTGCGGCGCATGCACGGCTTCTGGAGGCTGGGGGGACGGGGCCGGCGCTGGGGGCGGGGCTCCTGCGGCCGGAGACGCCGGAAAGTTCCCGGGCTCCGGGGCTGGGCTCGGAAGGGAGAACGCTGCTCCGTGGACGGTGACGCCAGATCCGGTCTCGCGAGGTCGCCTCCTCCCCCCGCCCATGGCCCCCCGCCCACTCCGGTCGGTGGAGGAGTCTGCGCAGAGGGTCCCCGGCGTGGACTGGGAGGTCCCACGAGCCCTGCAGCCCCTGGGGGCGCGCAGCCTTCGGTCCCTTCCCGGCGGCCCGTGCCCGAGAGGAGAGGCTCCGGTGGAGGTGGAACCCTGAACGCCCCGGGACCCGCCTCGGGAGAGAAGGGGGTGCCCCGTCATTCTTGACGCTCATGGGCTGGGGGGATCTGGGTAAGGCCAAGGAAGTGACGCCCCCGGGGAGAGGTCCCTTCAGTGTCCCTGCAGAAGCTCAGGATGTCACCCTTCTGCCCGGGCTCCCCTGGCTCACATCCCCTTTTAGTTTGTCTGGGGCAGGCCGGCCTCGGTGTGTTAGTGAGAAGCTCTCCAGATAACCACAGTGGGCTGCCGAAGTTAAGTACCACTGATCTGGGCCGCGTCCCACAGTGGTGCATGTTTTTCTTTGTCATCACTGAGATTGGGCTAATATTTTTCTGGAGTGGTGGAGGCCCGGAGAAGGGGTTGAATTACCCAGGATCCCACAGAGATTACATGATGGCGGCCCAAGAAGTCCTCTTTAGCAGGTCATGTATATGAAAGTGCTTTGCAATCGTTACATCAATTAACAGAAAAGGCCTATTTATTGTGTTACGTACCTGGTGCTTTGTACCTGAGCCTGGGATTACTGCCCCAGTGTTACACTTGAGGAAACAGCCCAGAAGGGTGGTGTCACCCACTTATAAATAAAATCAGAAATCAGACATAGATCTCGCTGTACCATAGAAAGGTGAACACTTTTAAGCTTCACGTACGATCTTGAATGGATCCAGGTGTCCAACAAACTAAAGCAGGCACTTCGGATTGGCACCAAGATGTAAAACAAACAAAAGCAGTCCTGTCCTCCTCACAGAGACTGGGCACTGGAGAAAGACAGAGGGTTGGGTGGCTGCGATGCAAGGCAGGTGGGGAGGAGAATGAGCTCTGAAGACTGCAGGCCCTGCCTCTGGACTGGAGTGATGAGACACCTGACTCTAGAATAGACAGGTTGGATCACTTTCACTTGTCCAGACAAATTCAGTATAAGCTCAAGGAGTGTAGCGGATTCTCTTGGCCACATGCTCATTAACATGATAATCAAACACCTTTCTGAACAACAATCTTTGTCTTCTTTATTCCTGGTGAAGAAGAGAATTTGGGATGAAGGGCCTGAGGAGTTTCCTGCATTTCCAATTCCAGATGCTGGTAATTCTTCCCCTTCCCTGGGAGCCCCAGAGAACAAGTACAGACTCCCACTTCAGGCTGGTGTTAACAGGTGGGCGTGTGTTCTGAACAAAAGATTCACAACAGCCACGTTTTGGTTTCAAAAAGGAAAGAAAACTTTATTATTATTACAGAAACCTGATAGAAACAGAACAGCAAAGGAATCCACAACCTTGGCACCGTCGAGGACCAAAGAGAAGACCACTATTTATGGAAGGTCAGAGGCAGGAAAAGTAGATTATTAATCCAGGAAGGCAAGGCCTGTGGGGCCAGAATTTGCCTTCTAGGCCATGCTGAGGAGCGAGGTTTTACTTCAGCACGGACTCCGGGTCGGTTGGTCATCTACAGTCCTCTGGCTCCCTCAGTCGCTGTCCTCTCCTTCCTGCTGTGCTCTGTCTCTGGTCCCCTGCTGCAGCACCACGGACACTACACGCACCTGACCTTGCATGCAACTGCAGTGGGCGACGTTGTCTAGAGGGTCTGAGGAAGGGGCACCAGGGGGGCCCTCTTCTTTTCCGAGTAAATACGTACAGGATACCGCCTCTGCCCGTTGGTTCTGGCTAATGCAGTGCAAGCAGGAAGCCGTACGGTAGGTTTTAGGAAGGGGCATAAAAATTAGCTGTTGCCCGTGGGCCCTTTGCTCACTTCTATGTCCCTTTCTCCATCCGACAGCTTGGAATGTGGTCTTGCCCGGTGAGGATGGCCTCCTAATGTTGGCAGTTCCTGGAGCTGAGTACCCTGCTCAGAAAAAAAGTCTATACCCTTAAACACTTAGATTGCTGAACAAGAAAGAATGATGATAAACATTCAACTAAAAAAATTTTTTTTAATTAACAAAATAAACCTTTGGAAACCATAAGGATAATAAAGATAAAATGAGAAACTGGGGTGCAGGCAAATTATAGAACAAAAAATAAGTTCTGCTAGTTCTGAAGGGGAAGAAATGCTACGCTATTAGACAAACCATTAGCTACCCTAATAAAGGTTTTTAAAAAAGAAAACAAGAAATAAAATGGAAACCTGAAAGAGCATATACAGGAAATAATGGTTTTGAGAGTAATTTGAAGAATTACGTGCAAATACATTAGAAAACTTTGATAAATTGCTTTTCAAAAGCAAAATGACCTGACTGACTCAAGAAGGGGAATGAAAATCTAAACAAACTCAAAGCTACAAATTAAATTCAGAAAGCTACAGAATTCCAATTAAATACATGGAAACAAAACATAGAGGGAGTAGATGATTTTATGGCCACTTTTTTTTTTTAAAGGTACAGCAACTCACTGCGCCCTGGAAGATTAAATTAAGTTCCACTGAATAGAAAACCCGAAATGGTAGCGGCTGAAGCAAGTTCATGTCTCTCCCATGTAGACAGTCCAGAAAATGTAGAAAGTCCAGGAAATCCAGAGAGTCCAGGGCTGGTATGGCACCTCCACAAATCTGGCAGCTTCCTTCTAGCCACACTTCCACCATCCCTAGGATCTAAGAGTTTCTAAAGCCCCAGGCATCACACCTGTGTCATTTATGTCGTTTGTGGCTTGGCTGACTTCTCCGTGATTTTGCCATTAGGCAACTCAGCCATGATAATTTAGGTTTGAGAAGGAATGTTCTCTTCAAAACAGACCCAGGTATAGCTAAGGTCTATTTGATCATAGAAGAATCATAACAAAGTCTGCCAACAATCATGCCAGTGGTAACTATTTGCTGAGATCTTAAGCTATTTCAAAATAGCTGGCTTAGTAGTCTGGAAAATATCAACTTCTTTTCCAGTACTGAGTCCCCCAAGAAAACTTGTTTTTATTCTTAATCTCCTTCCCATTTGAAATGTATCACTGTAGGCCGATTTTAACTCTTCGTTCATACTGCACGTGTTACTGCCCAGGCAGTGCTCCCTAGGTCTGGGAGGCATCTGTGCTCACTGCATCCTCCAGGGGTACGGTTCGGATGCATGATCAAATGTCAGTGCTGAGAAGAGTCACTATGTTGGTTTTCCTGCTCTTTCTTGCAGCTGGCAGAGACAATTGCAGCTTTCCCTCACCCCCCACCCATGAGTTCCTACGGCATCGAACAAACTGGGAGAACTCAGACCTCCTGACCTCTGGGTCACCTGCAGGTCACCCAAAGACTCTTGGAAATCAAGGCTCTGAACCCACTGAGGGGGGATGGAGAAAACAATGTATGATCATTGCTACTGTCTGGCTTTCCCCAGCTCAGGCTGACCATCTGTGGTATTCTTGCAGTTTCTCTCCATTCATTCGAAGCAGATTTATTAAGTAGCACTAAAAGCCCAGCACTGTTCTAAGTACAAGAAGTGAAGAAAACAGACCAAATTTCTGCCCTCACGGGACTGACATTATATTTTCTATGCCAGTTAAACCAAGGAGATTTTACTTGTTTCCTTACTCGTCTGGGGGAGGCAGGAACAAAGGAGAATGTTGATAAACCCGGAAATAGGGCCGGAGAGTATCAGAGAAGGAGGCCTTTGGGAAGGTAAAGATGTGGGATCCAGTGGTCATGTTGTAAAACGATACAACTCCAACATCACAGTCCAGAAAAATCCCCACAACCAGGGGCTGCTCCCCCAGATAAAGGGAAGTTATGGGAGAGGTGAGTGCTAAGTAGCCTTTCTTTTTGCATAGTCTAATGGCCCAAAATCCAGACTGCGGCTTCTGTATCACACCAACGTCCCTGTGAACGTTGTCCAGACAGACTCCTAAGTCCCACCCAGTTCCTTCTCCCACATCCACCTCAAAGTAATGTCTTCCTGAAGTGAAGCCCTCACAGCCCAGAATACAGGGTAAGATACTAAATCTCTTGGAAGAGTTGTCCAGATTCTCCTGGAGGCATCCACGAGTCACTTGTCTCCGATCCTCGGACAGAATCAGCTCACGGTGAGCTGTATCTGGATCCAGAGTCACATTGACTGAAAAAAATAAATAAGTAAGTAAATAAATACATAAGGCACATTTTTTTTTGTTGCCAAGAGCACAGTTTAATTTAAACAAAACCAGCCTGTGCTCAAACCCAGGCATCGTCTCTTACTAGCTGTGACAGCTTAGGCAAGTCACTCTCCAAGACTCAGATTTGTTACATATGAAGTAGAAATTGTCATAACTGTCACAAAGGATGGTGGGAGAATTGAATGAGTTAATGTATGCTCAGTGCTCAGTAAAATTCCTGGAATATGGTAAGTGCCCAGGAAGTGGCAGTAATAATAATAATATCATCTTCATCATCATCACCATCTTAGAGACTCAGAGGAGCCAAGGACCAGAACGAACCAGAGTTGACATGGTTACTATTCTCTCCAGAGCCAATGGGAAGGACTAGAGGAGACCACAGAGCACAAAGGAGCGGAGTCCAGAGTATTTAGCACCCAGTCCCTCCCCACTGCCTATCACTTGGAGGGTCTGCCTTCCTCTGCCTCTGGTCACGCTCTCCCACAGTTACAACGCCTCCACCTGCTACTGAGGCCCCAGGGAGGTGACGGCTGCCTACCTATTCCTAGCCCTGGCTGCTTCACTGTTCCTTGTTAATGACCCTAATCCTCATCTTTGTAGCTAACCCCTTTATTAAATTCTATTAAGTTCTTATCATGAGCCTGACTCAAAAAAGTTTGGGGTTTCAATTTATGTTATCTTAATGATTCAGGAAAACCCAAGTTAAATTATAATGCTTACAGGTTGGCAATACCACTTGAAGAAGATATCAAATTGAATTTTTAAAATTCTACCTCATATTGCTTGTAGGTGACACAACAAAAAGACATAGGTTGACAGTTAAAGGATGGATAATATAGTTATATAGCTGCTACAGTTATATAATTATATCAAATGATATTAAGTCAAAGTATTATTAAGGATGGAAAGGGTTACCTAACAAAGAAAAATATATAATTCACTAGGAAGATATCCTAATTCCAAACAAGCATGCACTGATAATATAGTCTCAAAATATACGAAGTAAAAACTACAGAATCACGAGGAGAAACTGACAATTCCACAATCATCATGAGATATTTTAACATTCTTTTTTTCCATAATTGATGGATCAAGCAGGCAAAAAAGGGAAGATATGGAAGATTTGAACAACCCAACAAGCCCAATCTAATAAATATATGTAAAGCTCAGCAATTAATAAACAGAGAATATGCACTTTCCTCCAGTATAGACGGCATATGTATTGAGTAAAGTCTAGTCAGAAAGCAAGTTTGAACAAATTCCAATGAATCTATATTGCCTGGACCATGTTCTCTCACCTCAATACAATTAGGTTAGAAACTAATTTAAAAAGATCAATAAAACAATTCTCAATATTAGGAAATGTAAATGTTTCTAAATTATAATATGATGATACACAGACTTGAGTAATAATAAAGTGCTACAAATAAAAATTTATACAATGAAGCTAAGGTGGAATTTTTGGGAAAATTTATAGCCTTTAAGTGCTTATTTTAGAAAAAGAAAAAAGCTGGAAATTAAGAAGCGAACAATCCAGCTTAAAATACAAAAAGAACAGAGAATGGGGCGCTTGGGTGGCTCATTCGGTTGAGGGTCCAACTCTTGGTGTAGGCTCTGGTCATGATCTTAGAGTCGTGAGATTGAGCCCCACATGGGTCTCCACACTCAGTGGAGAGTCTGCTTGAGATGCTCTCTCCCTCTCCCTCTGCCCCTCCCCCCACTCACGTGCTTTCTAAATAAAAAAAATGATCTTTAAAAAAAAAGAGAAAGAACAGAGAAACTCAGATTTTTTTTTAAAGGAAAATAATGTTTAAACAATAAACCAATGAAATGAAAGAAAATAAGAATGCAATGGAGAGGGAAAAGCCAACAGTAGCTTTCATGAAAAGATTAATGCAATAGACATACCTCTAAGAAGATTCATCAAAGGAGAAAAAAGGAAGACAAAACTGGAATGAATATAGAAATTTAAAAATTGAGAATTTATGATAAACTTTATGCTACTAATAAAGTTGAAAATAACAACAGGAATAACCTTCTAGAAAAATGGTTCTTAGTAAAACTCATTCAAAAGAAAAAAGAAAACATGAGCAGACCTAACATTAAAAAATATAATAAGGAATTTAGAATTTACCCACAGATAATAAAACATGCACATACACCACATAAAAAGAGACCTGGTCAGTTTTTGAAGAAATTCTACCACTCAAGGAATAGATAATGACAATCTCATATCAAATCTTCCAAAGAATAGGGAATTACAGAGCCCTGTAACTTACAGACATAGACACAAAAATCCTAAAAAAAAATAATATAAATAATAAGTCAAATTTTACATGTGTATATATATAATTATATTTTATATATACATATATTTAATTTACATTTTATATATGTATAAATGTATACTTTGTGTATTTAATGTGTTTATCATACATATTATATATTTTTACAATATTATATAATTATGTTATATTATTAATTATACATATTAATTATATAATTACATTATAATTATTAGTCATCTGATATATATCAATATATACTATATGTCACACAGAATATATATTACATCAAAAATATAATCTCCATATATTATATGTCAAATGTTTTAATATATATTATTAGATATATAATATTCTGTTTGTGTGTATAGTTGTATGAAAAGACTGGGATGTTTTTATTACCAACTAGACAGAGTCAAGGAGTCAAGGTGAGGAGCCGACATACAATGTTGTCATTAACGGAGCTGGTAGAGTATTAGTTATAGTAATGAGGAAGGAAGGTGTTTGCAGAGGCATACTTACCAGGAAAACACATGACTCACTTTATATGTGAGCAGGTCTGATGTGTAAGCAGCCTCTCCTGACATTCCTAGCAACTGTCTCCATCAGCACTTCATCACAGTCATCATGCTATCAGGGTATAGGCAACAGCTAAACTTTCTTTACTTTCTAATGTCAGGATTCCTCTTTGCCCAATGGCCTATTTGTTTCACCGCTCTATGCAACTAACCTTTCTGTAGCAACGTAAGTGCAGCACAATAATGATCTTCGTGACGAATTCCTATTTGGCTATCAAACCCATGTTATATATACCGTATATGTATCAAAATTTAGCTTTTTTCTGAGAATGCAACTATGGTTTAACATTAGAAAATAAATGATCATAATCACCACATTAATAGATTGAAGGAGAGAAACCACATGATCCTATCAATTCATACAACTAACTCATTGATAAATTCAATGCCCATTGACGATGACAGAGGTCTTTGGAAATAATAGCCACAGACTTTGAAGGAAAACGTGTTTTGAAACCCTATATATTAAAAGATAGAATGAAAATGTAAAAGGCCATACATATACCAGAGATACTAGCTATAATAAACTCCCATGAGTCAATAAGAGAAAGAACCCGATAGAAAAATGCTTCAATAAGTGCAAATCATGGGTAAATCACAGAAGAAGACTAAAAGGCTAATGGACTTACAAGAGGCTCAACCTTTCTAGTGAAATCATAGAACACAAATCAAGTCCACAATTAGGTAGCATTTCAGATCCATCAGATTGTCAAAAATTATAAATTATAAGCAAAGACTCAAGGACATACGGAACAGTGTGAGCTCTTATGTTGTCGGCAGGATATAAACTGATAGAATTTCACGATCCGCAGTATTTGGTCAAATTAAGATGTGCATCCCTACACAGCAGCATTTTCAATTCAAGGCATATCCTCAGAGGAAACCGTTCACAGCACACAAGGACACATGGAAGAGAATGGTCACAGTGGCGTGGTGTGCCCCAGCAACAAACAAAACCAACTATGCGTAAACTTCAGTGCCCACTCCATAAAACAATGGATTAAAAAAACACAACAGATTCATTTTTTTTGCCACATTGCAGACTGATTAAGAGAGTGTTCTTAAGAGAGATGCTACCATGCGTTACCACTTACTGGTTGCCTCTCTGTGTCTTAGTTTCTTCATCTATAAAGTGAAAAGTGCTTCCTACAGAGATGGCCGGTATAAAACAGGTAACACATGTGAAGCTTTCCTCATCTGCCATGGAAAGAGTGCTTTGTATATGTACGTTGCTTTTCTCGGTGCTGGCGAGGCTGTATGTTGCCACACTGGCACACGTGATATGCATTAAGATTAACAAGCCCAGCAACCCCAGTGCTGGGTATATGCTCTATGGGTATGGAAACAGGAGGATGGAAGGTTGCATGGCCCAGGCAGTTCTTGCATCAGTGTTGCAATACCCAAGTGCTGGAAGCAGCCTGAAGCTCCAATGGTGGGGATATGGTTACGTGCAATTATGATATACTCATGGAATATTAGCTTTAAAAAGTGATGAGTGACATTCTATATGCTAAATGTTTGTTAAACAACAACAACAACAACAGAGAAAAACAGAGCTTGTTACCTGGAGAAGGAGGATTGGAGAGGGGTGGGAGAAACCTTGAATTTTTCTTCATATCTATCGCTATCATTCAACTGATTATAATTTATTTGTATTACTTTTGAAGTAAGAAAAGTTTTAATAATGAGGGTTCTAAAAAAGAAAGGGAATTATCTCGTTAAAAGATGAGCCCATTTTAGAAAGAGATTGACTTGCACAATGTTGTAATCCTTCTGTAAAAGCCAAGAGTGGACCAATCGGCTCAGTGAAATCTGGAGGTGATTTGCATGGAGTCCTATTTTTTCCTTTCCTGAATCTTTCTAGGATCAGATACAGACTTACTTTGTTTTGTTGTTGTTCTCATTGTTGTTTGTTGTTGTTAACTTGAGGGGAAAATAAATACAGGTCCATAAACCTTATCTGAGCCCCCGGGGGCAAAATGGGTTTTGGATTCAGAATTTTTTTGTCGTTGTTCTACTTCTGTGAAAAATGCAGTTGGTATTTTGATAAGGATTGCATTAAATCTGTAGGTTGTTTGGGTAGTACGGACATTTTTAACAATATTTGGTCTTCCAATCCATGAGCCTGAAATATGTTTCCATTTGTTAGTACTGTCTTCAGTTTCTTTCATCAATGTTTTATAGTTTTCAGAGTACAGGTTTTTCACCTCCTGATTAAGTTTATTCCTAGGTATTTTATTATTTTTGGTGCAATTGTAAATGGGATTGTTTCTTTAATTTCTCTTTCTGCTACTTCGTTATTAGTATATAGAAATGCAACAGATTTCTGTATATTGATTTTGTATCCTGCATCTTTACTAAATTTAGTTCTAGTAGTTTTTTTTTTTTTAAAGATTTTATTTATTTATTTGACAGAGATAGAGACAGCCAGCGAGAGAGGGAACACAAGCAGGGGGAGTGGGAGAGGAAGAAGCAGGCTCATAGCGGAGGAGCCTGATGTGGGGCTCGATCCCAGATCGCCGGGATCACGCCCTGAGCCGAAGGCAGACGCTTAACTGCTGTGCCACGCAGGCGCCCCAGTTCTAGTAGTTTTTTGGTGGTATCTTTAGGGCTTTCCATATAAGGCATCGTGTCATCTACAAATAGTGAAAGTCTTACTTCTTCCTTATCATTTTTTTTTTTTTTTTATTTTTCTTGTTTGATTGCTAGGGCTAGGACTTCCAGTAACATGTTGAATAACTGTGGTGAGAGTGGACACCCTTGTCTTGTTCCTGACCTTAGGGGTAAAGTTCTGTTTTTCACCATTGAGTAGTACATTAGTGGTGGGTTTTTAATATATGGCCTTTATTATGTTGAGGTAACTTCCCTCTAAACATACTCTGTTGAGGGTTTTTATCATGAATTGATATTATAATTCGTCAAATGTTTTTTCTGCATCTATTGAAATGATCATATGGTTTTTAGCCTTCCTCTTGTTGTTGTGATGTATCACATTGTTGATTTGCCAATATTGAACCACCCTTGCATCCCAGGAATGCCCACTTGATCATGGCGAATGACTTTTTTTTAATGTATTGTTCTATTTGGTTTGGCCTTCCATAGTCCCTGACTTCTGGTATTCTTGCTCTTATGCAAGTCCTTCCAATTGAGTGTGGGCAGGGCCTGTGATCACCTCTGACCAATAGAATATGGCAAAAATGATGGGATGTGACTCCTAAGATTACATTTCATTATATGGGACTCCATCTTACTAAAAGACATGCTCTAGAGACACTCTCCTGAGCTTACTTTGAAGAAGTAATTGGCCATGTTGAGAAGTCCATGTACAGGAGGATGAGGGGTGCCTTCTAGAAGCTGAGGCCAGCCTCCAGCCAACAGCTCACAAAAAGCCAGGGCCCTATGCCCTATAATCATAAAGAAATAAATTCTGCCAACGACCTGAGTGAGCTTAGAAGAGAGTTCTTCCCCTGTCTAGTCTTCAGATGCAAACCCAGCCTGGCCAACACCTTAATATGAAGCTTTGGGGGACACTAAGCAAAGGACCAACTAAGCTGTGCCCAGATGTCTGACCCACGAAACTTGTGAGATAGTATGTGTGTGTTGTTTTAAGCTGCTGAATTTGTTTACTGGAAGAGATAATACAGTCACCAAATCATTTTAGGTTAGGTCTGATTTTGTAGCCAAACAAATTTTTAAGAACTTTCAGCTTTCAGACCTTTTTAAATTTTATAATTATAAATAACATATGGTGGAAATATAGAAAGCCCTGATTAAGAGAATCAATGAAGCAGGAAGCTCAGGCTTTGGAATTGGTAAAATTCGGTTTTCATTACGGTTCTAGTATTTACCATCTGTGTTGTCTGGGTCAAGGTCCTGAAACCATTTGAATCAAAGTCCATAATACTCACTGATCTTTCTTACATTGCTCTGAGATTTGATTAAAATGTTGACCAAACACTATGTCCCAGACACATTGCAGTAAGCACTTCACACACATTGACACATTGACTTTTCATGACAACCCAATGAAGTGGGAATTGTTCATACCTTCATTTTTCAGCTGGGGAAACTGAGGAAGTTATTTGCCTGGGGTAACACATCTAATAAATGGGGGATCAGGAATGTGAAGGGTCAGGGCGCCTGGGTGGCACAGCGGTTAAGCGTCTGCCTTCGGCTCAGGGCGTGATCCCGGCGTTATGGGATCGAGCCCCACATCAGGCTCCTCTGCTGTGAGCCTGCTTCTTCCTCTCCCACTCCCCCTGCTTGTGTTCCCTCTCTCGCTGGCTGTCTCTATCTCTGTCAAATAAATAAATAAAATCTTTAAAAAAAAAAAAAAAAGGAATGTGAAGGGTCTGCACAGATAACCAGTACGCTATGTCCTTGTCTAAGCACTATAGCATGCTAACAAGGGAGGACAAGACAGAGCCAACGAAAATCACTAAACGACCTCTCTGGCTGGGAGCCGGCCCAGGGACAGGTGGTGAATGTCGTTATGACTTAAGGTCCCTTCCATCCATAGCATTCAAGGATTCTTCACATACCTTGATAGCTCCTTAACATTTTCTTCACATCAAAATAAAGCTCAGAAACATTGCACACAGTATGAAGCTCCAAAGAGTGGGCCTCTTGTCTTTCCAACGTCATAGCCCAACTCCTAGAACAAGCAGAGGCCAAGGACTTGTTCAGTGATACATTCCATTCACCTTTATATACCCGTACGCCCTCCCTCATGCATTCACATAGGACTTACCTGCGCAAAGTGTCTTTCACATCCTACAGAAAAACGAAGACAAAAGGTAAGTGGAAACATCAGTATTTCATGAGGCTTGGCACATGGGGCTGTTCTCTACAAATGCTCCTTCCAAAGAAGTTAAGAGAGTGACTGTAGCTTTAGATATTGATGGATACTCAGAATCATTCCCACCCCAGCCGCCTGGTATATTTGGCATGGCAGGACGTTTATCAACCTCTGAGTCTCTTCTCTTTCTTGCCAAGATCTGTGGAAAGCTGTGGTGTCTGCAGTCACAGCCTGTGGGATGCTTAGGGAAGAGGCCTAGGAGCTTTGCCCATGCTTCCCCTGGCAAGACTAGCTTTCAGTGACCTAATCCTTTCACAGTGAGCCCATATTAAAGACCACCTGTCACTAAGGTCCTTAGAGGTGAATCCACGCATAGCCCCTGAGAATGGGCCACTAAGATGGTGGTAGCAGGTATCACGTGATGGCGCAGCCCTCATGCTATAGTCTCACACTTATGGTGTTACCCGAGTCCTATTAGTGGAAACTAGAATAGCTCCAGCCACAGTTTATCTTAATGCGCTGGCTCTTTCATACAGCTGAAAGAAGGCCCCATAAGAGCTGTGGAGGGCTCAACAAGCAAATTAGGGAGAAGACTGTCACTCATGTTGGCTGCCCGATTTTATCACCCACCAGTCACCTGGTGGAGTATTTCAGGAGGCAGTTTGACAGTCAGGGTTCTGTACACATGGAACAGAGGCAAATGGTAGCAAAAGTTACCCCATGATTCCATTTAGCCAAGGACCCAACCACATCCACCAAAAGGGCTATATTTTCATGATTCAGGTAAATAGATTTTTGTGATTCACTATAGACTAGTGAAGGCTCTCTACTGAGGTGTATCTAAACGAAACATTTCTTTAAAGTCCCCATAGCAATGTGCCACTTTTGAGTGAGGCAGGGAGGCCTCACCAACCTGCCCATGTTCCCTCACTCTTCTTCTCTTAATAGCAGCCCAAGAGTTCCTTCCCCCAAGTGCACAGCCCCACCTGCAGCAACTTCTGGGCTGAGCCCTGACATTTCTCCTCTAGTTCCAAGATGTGACTCTTGAGTTCCTGGCTCTTCTGTTCCAGAGTGGCCTCATCAGCTCTCAGTCTTTTTAGAGTCTGCTCTTTCTCTTTCTCCAGTCTCCACAGATGAGACTTCTCCTCTTCTTGCAGGAAGCTCTGAAGATTCTTAAAGTCAGACTGGATTTTTCGTTTCTGAATCTCTATCTTCTCCTAGAGTCAAGAAAGTATGCTCAGAAGGTAGAAACAAGCCAAACGTCCATCAATGAATGAATTGATAAAATGTGTTATATAGATAATGGAATACTATTAAGACTTAAAAAGGAATGAAATTCTGATGTATGCTATCACACGGATGAATCTTGAAGACATTATGCTAAGTGAAATAAGCCAGAAACAAAAGGACAAATATCATATGATTCCACTTATATGCGGTTCCTATGCTAGTTAGATTCATAGAGACAGAAAGTGGAATAGTGGTTACCAGAAGCTGAGAGGAGAAAGGAATGGGGAGTTAGTGTTTAATGGGTACAGAGTTTCAGTTTGGGATGTTGAAAAAGTTCTGAGATTAGTTCCCACTATTAGTTCTCACTAATAGATGTGGTGATGGTTGTACAATGATGAGAAAGTACTTAATGCCAATGAACTGTATTTACAAATGACTAAAATGGTAAATTTTATGTTATGTGTATTTTAACATACGCAGAAGAAAGTTTTCTCAGCTACTGAGTCATCGGAGCTGGAAGAATGTCACAAATTCTCTGCTACAGAGTCATGCCTAGGAGGCTGGCACTCAGATGTGGAAGAGCCGCCATGATTCTCTATAGTCACCTGATTGATTGCCTTCTTCTTCAGCCAAGATCCAGGAGGAAGGAGGGGCAGTAGTGCCAGATAATTTAATCATGCAACTAGGGCTGAGGTCAAACACTCTATCAGTTACACAGAAAAAAATTTAGTTTTTGTGTGGGACGTAAGGAGGTATTTCTGAGCCTGAGGAAATTTCTTGAAGCAAAAGCTTGTAATAAACATCACCGAGACTGGACTCTAGGACAACCAGGCTAGTAGGGAAGCCCATGGTCTCATCAGGGGGAGGTCTGGGTGGCAGGCTTTCATCATAGCTAACTGAGAAATATTCACCACCAGCCCGGGGTCCAAGTAATCATCCTTATGTTTAAGACTGACAGAAGCCAAGTGATACATCTTTGGGGGCCCAGCTTTCATTTGGGGAGATACAGAATTGCAATTTGCGCTAGTGCTTCCCCAATTCAGACAGTGTTTTGACGACTGAGAGGATGTGCTAGAAGGGTCATGGATGGGGTTTCTGTATATATTAGCTATAATCAAGACCCTCCCCACGGCCCAAGATCCCAGAAAAGAGGGAAGTGAGAGAGTCCTCTGAGAGTTTAGCATCCACACACCAAGAATCAGGGCAGAGGATGGAAGAGACCTCTGAGAGAGGCAAAATGGTCCACCAGCCTGAGAGATTTGGCTACAAGTCGATGGATTACACAAATATTTCCATAAAGGAATGCATCTCTGATCATGGGGAGCTCGTCAGCCATGGGGATCATCTTAGAGACTCTAAGTCTGCAGTTTAAGCGCATAGGTTTTTGCCGCAGTTATGACCCTCCTTATAAATCAAACAGACTTCTTTTACCAGCCTCATGAGCTTGAGGAATACGAATCTCAACCTGGAGTGATTCTGTTTCCTTAATGTTCACAAAGATTGATTTCTGAACCTGGGAGGCTGTGGTGAGTGTGCCGAAGCAATAAAGGTGAGGCCTTCAGACCAGGAAGGGACTCTGAGGTATTCAAAATTGGAAAGCTAGTCAAGGACGGCTCTAACTTAAATAGACATACCAATTCTGCTTCTCCTGAGGCGTCAGGAATCCTAGCCAATTACCACTGAAAAGTTGAAGGGATTGGAAATACATTCTCACAGATGTAGACAACTAGGGGCAAAAAACAAATAATGGTTTCTTTTTGGGGTTTCCTCTGGTTTCATTTGGTCTGGTTTAGTAAAAATAAATTATCACTGTGTTTTGCCAGTCATTTCCTATGCCTACACTCTAGGATGGAAGATAGCTTGAGATCAATAAACGCCAAGTTCTTACATTCCACTCGCTTATCTGCTTCGTGGTGAACACCTTCAGGTTCATACATTCCTCTTCCAGTTGCCTCAGATTTGTCACGGCATTCTGGAGCTTTTCCTGAAGGAAAAATTGGGTGAATGAAGTGTCATCAATTAGTAAGCCTTCATTAGGCCCGTGAGGGGAACCCCAGCCCTCCAAGACTATCGGAATATCACTGAATATACACGGAGTCGTGACCGTAGTTTAGGAAGCACACTGAGGGCCGTATGTGCAATCACACATTTGATTCCCCGGCAGCACTGAGCAGTCACTAGGATTTTTCACATCATTTCTGTGCTTAGGAAGGGGTTAAAGAGCCCAAGGTGCTATAACTGGTTCCCACTGATAGATGGTTCTGAATGGCTGAGCTCAGCTGTGATTCCAACCTCAACTGCTACAGTCTTGCCAGGGAAACACTTCACACAGAACAAGCTAATCATCATCTAAAAGAAGATTCTATAAAATAATCTGTTGAACCAAACATAACCAATGCCAGGGTGATACACACGGAACGTTGAATGCATTATGGTGAGTCGGGAAGGAAAGATCAGGGTGTCAGCTAAAGTTACTAGACATGGTTAATGGAGGAGGGGAGCTCTGGTCTCTTTGAAGAGTGATAATTCGTGAAGCCAATCTAAAATGATTTTGTATCTATATCAAGCTTTTAGGTTGTTTTTCAAAATAGTTTCTCGCATTTCCATGGAAAGCAATTTTCAGCTGACCTGAATTGCTAGTTGTGACCAATGCTAAAAGGATCAGCTCCTGTCTTCCATAAACTCAATAAGGATACTCATTAATTCCTGAGTATCTCTCAAGAAAAGGCTCTATGAAACTTGTCAGACAAGGACTGTATTGCCCTTGCTATCCAGGGGACCCAGAACCTTACTAGAAGCCCACCCCCACCTCATGGGGGCAGGAACAAGGAGTCCCACGCTGGGGACATTTAGGCGGGGTAGAGACAGAATAAGGTAGCAGGACTGTGCCCTTTTCTTCATTCCCTACAGCAAAGGGCTGCCTTCCTTCACTGCTTCGGAGTGAGAAACAGGAGTTGCCCCAAGCCTCGCCCTCCACTTCATCCTCCATAAACAATCATTTTCAAATCCTTTAGCTCCCCTTCCTGAATCTTGTTGAAACTGCCCCTTTCCCCCTTCTTATAGGAATAAGCTGAATTTTACTCCTTGAAACTCCTTTTACTTTCAGTGAAAGGCCAGAAGGCCCCTTTCAATGTCACCCTGATTCTTCAATCTGCAAATAACCCCCCCCCCCCCCCAGTGGCCAGTACTACTCTGGGCTAGGATTTAGACTCTGAGTCGATACCATAGTTCCGGGCCAACCTCCTTTCCCACCATCACCTGCCTTTCCCTATGACCCCTGCCCTGGCTATGCCCTTGCACATATGGTCTGCTCTGTCTGGAATGCCCTCTCTTTTCTCCATGCCTCTATCTATGGTTAACTGTTATGTGTTCTTCAGGAGTCACTTCTGAGAAGGCTCCTCAGATGCCACTCCCCACCCCTTGGTGACCCTCCTCACCACCACCCAACCAGTTGATTCCGGGCAGTCTCTTGCTGATGTGTCTTTCCCACTAGACTGTAGGATACCTAAAAGGTGGCGTATCTTCATCTCCTGTGTTTTCAGAGTGCACCATATGGTCTTGCACATTGTGGTTTCAGGGTGCGAAGCAATAACACATGCAGGTCTGGGTTTGAGCACATTGCATTCTGGAGCAGGGAGATGTTCATCGTAGCAAGAATGGAGAGGGACAAGGGTGTGACCAATCTGTTGAAGGTCAGGATGGACAGTCGGGACTTGACTCAATGAGGACCCGTGATAAACTATTTCTCGTATCATAAAGGACGTGACAGGAAGGGTGACATGATGACAGCTGTATTTCAGGACCATTTTCTCAGGTTATAGGCTAAAGAACCTCAGTCCCCAAGGAGCAGCAAGGGACCGGTACTTGCCAAGCCTTCCAACCCACACGCTCACCTTGTAGTCTTGGCATACTTCCTCGATGAGAGCTGTGCGGTGCCCTTTGTGCCGCGGTGACCGCTCACAGCGCCAGCAGATGAGCTGGCTCTCGTCTTCGCAGAATAGGTGGAGGTGCTCTCCGTGCTCCTCACATGACATCTCGTGCTCCATCTCCTTGATGGCTTCAATGAGACTTCCCAGCTGCTTGTTGGGCCGGAGGCTGGCCAGCTGAAATGGAGCCCGGCACTGGGGACAGGCGAACATATTTGATGGTGTTTCCGCAGGGCCCAGGTTCTCAAGGAAGTTCATGATGCAGAGTTTGCAGTAGCTGTGTCCACAGCTGATGCTCACAGGCTCAGTCATTAGGAACAGGCAGATGGCACACGTGGCTTCCTCCTTCATCTTCTTGGTGGCTGAGGCCATGGCTTTTCCTGACAAGTTCCAATATCGGATCTAGAGGCAGAGGTGAAAATCCACAGGTATGGAAATACACCTCACCTGAGCCTCCGTGCGATGCACTGGCTGCCACTGGCCTCCACAGGCCTTGGGGTCTTCTCTCTAGAGAAAGAAAAGGACTGGGATTTAGACGGTACATAAAATGAGGCTGTGTTGTGGAAAATGGTAGTGACGATCACAAGTGGCCTCTTATATTTAATTAAAATTAAATAAAACTTAAAATTCAGTTTCTCCATCCCTCTAGCCATATTTCAATTGCTTCATAGCTGCGTTCACTGGTGGCCACATGACAGCCCATATCCAACACTCCAGGGCTGCGGAAAGTTTTCTCAGACCAAGCACTGACAGAACAAGGAAGGCTTCCTCACCAAGTGGTAGAAGGAGAGAACTCAGGGAGGGAGTGTGAAACTCTTTCCTCCTCTAATAAACATCAAGAATCCTTTGTACCAGAACTGTTTCTTCGAGACTGCTAGTAACCCCGAAGAAACTGGGTGGCCGATGAAGGATTCCGCGGAGATCATCAAATTTGACTCTGCTGGGACCCCACTGCCAGCTCTCTCCGACCCCACTCCCACCCCACAGGGAGCAAAAGACACCAGCTTAAGAAAGTCTCAACGGAGCCCCAACCCGGATGATGATGATGAAAGTAAATAAAGCAACCAGAAGAACCAATGTTGTCTTTGCTGTCGTCCTCCCAGACTGAGGGAAAGATCTGGAAAGAGCTGGGAAAAGAAGGGTTGTCCCTGGGAACAGAGATCCCGCAGAATGAGCGAGGGGACCGGCTCTCCTCCAGGCCAGGGCGTGGCTCTCGGGGTGAAGGAGCACCGGGGGTTTGCAGGAGCCAGGGTGTGGGGGAGGCGGGAAGCAGAGGGGGCAGGCCGCGGCGAGGACCCCACGACCGGTGACAGGGAGGCAGGCCTGACCAGAGGCACCCGCTGAGGCAGGAAGCTGCTTGAGGAACTTCGCCCTGTCCCCCCACCCCACGCCTGCGCCTCGGCGGGCAGGGGCGCCGAGGTGCCAGGAGCAGCTCAGAGAGTGACCTCTCCTTTGCACTGACAGAGCCAAACATAAAAACAGGGCTGCGGCTCCGAGTCCCGCGGTCACCGAGGATTTCCTCTGGAGCCCTCTCTTCCCCGGCAGGTGGCTTCTCCCCGGGCGCACAGCGCGCTCCCCCGCGCCGGGCTGCGGCGCTCCCCTCGAGAGGCCCGGCGCGCGGGGCGTGCGCCCTCCCTCACCGCCAGCCCGCGGCTCCCCAGGCCCGGCCCGGACTCCGCGGCCAGAGGAAGCGGAACAGCAGCCCGGCCGGTCGGCAGGGTTCCGGCGGCGCGGGCGTCCGCGCGCGGACCCGCACACTCACCCTCGCCACGCGTGCATCTCAGGCCTCCGCGACGACGCCTTGCGCACCGCCCTCCGCCGCCGCGGACCCGCACGCTTGGGGCCGTCGCCGCCGCGTCCCGAGGCCGGCCGGGCTGTGTCGCCGACCACAAACTCGGAAGCGAAACTGCGGTGGGCGGCGCGCGAGGGCCCGGGAGGAGGCGCCCGCGAGCTCGCGGAGGAAGCACGGCGAAGTCTGGGCGGAGGCGCCCGCTTCGCGCTCAGCTCGTCGGAAGGAAGGGGAGACGGCGGAAGAAGTACCCTTCTCTCACAGCAGTAATGAGACGGGACAAATGACTAGCCCCGTCAACCATTTGTGACCTTAGCGGAGAGTATCCCCAAACCGGAAGCCCGCAGAGAGTCAAGACCTTTCCACTTTTGCCACCAACCCCCTTTGATCTCGTCGCCCTCGGGGCCGACGTCTGTGCTGGGCTGTTTCTGGGTGCGCTTCTCTGGCTGCTGAACGGCGTGGGGAGAAGGGGGGCAGGAGCAGAGTTCGGGGTGTCCCGAAGTCGGCCCACGCCAGCCCCACTTCTCTGTCCCCCGCTGTGGCTCCTTTCCCTCCTCCGCGGAAACGCGGGGCTTCCCCACGGCCGCAGGCGGCGGCCCAGGACTGCAAACCCGAGCCCGCGCTGACCCCGCCGCGAGCGGCTTCAGCTGCGGCCGTCACGGTGCCCGCGCGATGGAGCCCAGCTCTGGGGCCGGGGACCTCGCCCAGCCAAGGTCCTGCCGGTCCCAAATGAGGAACGCGTGCCTCTCTTCCCTTCCCAGACAGGGCTCTCGCGTAAGGACTGTGCTCTCTGGGCTGCTCGCGGAGACTTCTACCATTTTGCCACCCAGGGGCTCATCGCGCCCTGCTGGCATGTCGGGTGGTGGCAGGCCCTGGGCCCAGCACAGGACGTAGCTACTCCTGAGGCAACCAGCACACGGACAGAAGACAGAGAATGAGGCCCCGAACCCCTCATTCGGTGATGCATCCTTGCACATTCCCAGGACTTTCACTGTCATGGGTGTGACTCTGGACCCAGGCAGAGCTCATCCCAAACTTGTCCTGTCAAAGGATCAGGAAAAGGAAGCCAATGAATGCCAAAAAGAAAACCAACTGCCACCACTACAAATAACAGCAAGAGAAAAGCAACAGACTCATGGCAGGGTCTGTCTTGCGACAGACAGCTGCCCAACTTGCATCTGTGGTCCTGTTGCATGTAGGAGGGACTAGTTCACGCAGAGAGCTGCAGTCTTAGCAGAGAAGGGGGATACAGATGAGCCTTCAGAGATAGGTCCCCTAAATGCAGGCCTAGAGAGAGCCCGATAGGATTGCCGCAGGGGGAAATGCATTTCCTCCAATAAGTGAGGCTAAGCCTAACCCTGTGAGTCTGGGATGCAGGAATGCAGAAAAGGGACTGGAGTCTCCTTTAAAAGGCATGCACTCTGAGTGTTGCCACTTTGGGGAATGGTTGTCCTTCATGCAACCCCAGAGTGCCTTCCCTCAACTCCTTTAGGTATCCCTTCTCAACCAGGCTCATTCTGACCACTATTTATAGTTACACCCCTCCCCATTCCTGATCCCTCTTACAGTGCTCTATTGTTAGCAACTGGCTCTTGGTTTTGGTTTAGGTCGTGATTTCAGGGTTGTGAGACTGAGCCCCACATCAGGCTCTATGCTTAGCCCGAGAATCTCTCTTCCTCTCCCTGCCCCACCTGCTTGTGCTTTCTCCTCACTCTCTGTCTCTCTCAAATAAATAAATAAATCTTAAAAGAAAAAAATAAATCCCTTGAAGTTTATTAACTTGTATTATGGTGCAGAATATGGCCTATCATAATGAATATAACCATGTGTACTTGAAAAGAACTTGGGTGCAGATATTCAGTATAATGTTTTATAAATATCAATTTGTTCCAGGTGGTGGATAGGGTTTTTTCAGATTTCCTATGTCTTTACTGATATTTTATCTAGTTAATCCATCATTACTGAAAGAAGGGTATTAAAATCCCCAGCTGTGATTGTAGAGTTGTTTATTTTCCCTTGAATTCTTTCCATTTTTTACTCCATGTACCGTGGAGCTCTGTTGTTAAGCTCAGACACATTTATGATTGTTATATCGTCCTGATGAACTGACCCTTTTACCAATACAAAATATCATTTTATTGCTGGAAATACTCTCTGTCTTCAACTCAATCTGTTATTAATATAGACACTCCAGTCTTTTTATGCTTACTGGTTACATAGTACATTTTTTTTCTATACATTTATTTTAAACTTATCTGTCTTTTTATATTTCAGAAGGTTCTCGTCTAGCAAACACATGTTCTTCTATTTTTTTAATGGATTCTAACAATCTTTGCTTTTTAATTCGAGTATTTAGACCATTAACATTTAACATAAACCTTTACTTTTCTTCCCATACTATACTGGCTGGAATCTCCCAGACAATATTGAACATAAGCTGTGAGAACTGGCATTCTAGTTTCATTCTTAATCCAGGGGGGAGGGCAGAAGTGGAAAAGCTTTTAATAATTTATCACTAAATATAATGTTTCTTGATATATTGTTATTGCATTTTAAACTATCATTACAAAAAATAAAATTATTACATTTTGCATGAATTATTAGAAAATATTTTCCACGGAAATATCACAGTAACATCTCTTAATTTTGTTTCCATTTTTCTTTCACATTTTATATAACCTACATAAGGGGCACGTTATTGAAACTACATGTATTTTACATGGCACCTTCGTGCCCTCTTTGCTGACATGTTGATCAATAGGTGGCACTCTTGCATTTTTGGTGTCTTCTGTCCATATGGTTTTGCCTTTAAGAAAGCATAACTACTTCTTTGATCAATATTAAAAACAATTGTAAATTTAATCTGTTCTTATGGATGACTTCAAATGGCTAACAATGGCATTTACACCCAAACGGTCATTTTTAAATGTATTTATTCACACAATAAACATTTATTGAATAGCTTTTCTATGGCAGACACTAGGCTGGACCCCGGAGATATACCAAGTATATTAGAGATCATTTATTTCCTGTGAAAGTTTCCAGAAAGCTAAAACATGTAAAAAAAATTATATCCTACATGCTATACAAGGGAATAAAAAGCGTTGAAGCTGAGAAAAAAAAATAAAGAAGCATGTAAGTCCTGGCAGAATCTGGATACTTTTGCACAATTGATAACTCTGAGTTATATTCTGAAGGAGAAGTGAAAGTTCACCAGGGGAAGGAGGGGGCCAGGAATTACAGAAAGACTGTATGTGAAAAGGTCGAGTCATTAGAAGTATTCCATGGTCTGTGAATACAGTGAAGTTCCAGAACCAAGAGCAAGGAGCCCACGAGGAGGATCAGTTTCAAATAAATCCGGGACCAACATAGTGTGGCAACTAGCAGGCAACTAGCAGAACTCGTATCTCCTTCCTCCCCCTTCCCTGCACATTCCCTTATAGGATGTTTACATGGAGGGGAAATTCATAACCACCACTGAGCTGGGGTGCTGGGGGAAGGTGGAGAATGAATCTGCTTGGTTTGCTCATTCCAAGCTAGGCTCTTCCCCTTCCCCACCAAATCCTCTCCCTTTGAAGGGGCCCAGACAGTCTAAATTCAGGCCCCAGGGACCCCATTACCTGCACACAGAATCTGCCCTGAGGGGGATTCTACCTCAAGATGGACTAAAACCGTCCCCCAACTCTTAGTACAGCTAAATTCAATCTCAGACCAGCCTCCCTTTCCACGAGTCTCTTACCCATAAGACTCCTCAACATCGTCAACACCATTCAGGGTCATGGAGGTGCTGCCCTGTCCTCGGCTCTATGCCTGATAGAGCAGCGCAGGGAGGAGAAGGCCATAGCCCTTGGATCAGACCCTTTCTCTGGCTCCTATGATCTTGCACCTGTTTTGAACTCTGCTGCCAAGACATCTTTGGACCCCAAGGGCATTTTGCGGTAAGGTTTAAAAGTTCAATGAATCTACAAAACACCTAGGCTATACCCTTTAAGAACTCATAGTCGTGAAAGAGTAAGAGGCTGAGGAGCTGTTCCACAGTAAAAGAGACTAAAGAAACATGACAACTAAATGCAATGTGTGATCCCAGATTTGGGGGGGGGGGGTGTTAGGAGAGACATCATTAAGACAGCTAGTGATGGGATGCCTGGGTGGCTCAGTCAGTTAAGCACCTATCTTCAGCTCAGGTCATGATCCCAAGGGCTCCTTGCTCAGCGGGGAGCCTGCTTCTCCCTCTGCCTGATGCTCCCCCCACTTGTGCTCTTTTTCTCTCTCTGACAAATAATAATAATAATAATAATAATAATAATAATAATAATAAAAGACAGCTAGTGAAATTCAAATTTAGAGATAAAATATTTAAGCATAGAGGATGATATCTGCAATTTAACCTCAAATGTTTCAGCAATTATGTATAGAGAGAGACACAGATCTATAAATAGATACATGTGTGGAGAGAAAGCAAACGTGACATGATATTAACAATTGCTGAACCTAGGTCAAGGGTATAGGAGAATTCTTTGCATTTATCTTGCAATTTTTCTAAAAGTTTGAAATTGTTTCAAAATAATTTTTTAAAAACCACAAGTCCTATGACCTTTGACCCATATCACCAGGGTCCAGGTTCAGTAGGGACTCTGTGCCTTCTAGGCTTTGAGATGAAGGGATCCTAAGGAGGAGACAGGCTGCTTGGTTCTTCCCTTCGGGACTAGGACTCTGTCTCTCTCTCACACACACCCCCCTCTGAATCTCACTATCAATCAAATCCCACTGTCACTCCCCTGGTCTGGTCTACACCTCCCTCTACCCCAATGGCTTTGTGTTGTGATGGTTTGTTTGTTTGTTTTGTTGTCTTGTTTATTTTCGATCTTTTTCTCTTTCTGCAACTGAGAGGAGAACTTCCAGACCCACCTGCTGTACTTCCAGTCCATCCTGAGCATGGATTTTTTTGTTTTGTTTTATCCTGTTTGGAGTTTTCTGATTATCTTGACCCTGTACATCTATGTCTTTCAATGTATTTGAGATGTTTTCACTCAATATTGGTTCAAATATTTTTTTTCCACTCTGTGCTATTTCTCCTGTACTTGAAAGGCTCTGATGACCTAAATGTTAGAGTTTTCAAAATTGTCCTACTGACTTCAAACAATTCGTTGAACCTTTAAAACGGGCTTTAAAATATTTATTTTTACCCGGCATCTGTAAATCTGAAATTGAGGCATGGCTTAGCTGGGTTCTCTGCTTCAGGGCCTCACCTGACTGCAATCTAGGTATTGACCGACGCTGAGGTCTCATCGAAAGCACAACGGGGGAAATAGGCACGTCCAAGCTCACTCAGGTCGTTGCCAAAACCAGTTCCTTACAGCTGCAGAACTGAAAGGTTAAATTTCTTGGGAGAGGTTGCCTGCAGTGTCGTCCCACGTGGGGGTTCCTAAATACAATCACTGGTTTCCTCAGAGCCTGCGAAGGAGAGACAGGGAGGCAAATCTGTTAACAAGACAGAGGCTAATATAACATAATACAATATAATTGTGGAGATGACAGCCTTTGTCATATTCCATTGGTTAGAAGCAAATCACAGGTCACATCCGTACTCAAGGACACAAACACAGACATGGACTTGAGGAGACAGGGATCATGGAGGCATCTTTGACTCGGTCTATCACATCATGAAGGAGACTGCAGACCAATCTGTAGTCCCGTATGTCCAGGGCTCTGGGCCTTAGCAAGATGTAGTCCTGAAGAGGCAGGGAGGCAAATAGACTAACGCTGGCAGCTAGCATCTCAGGCAAGCTGCCTACAGGATCAGAGACCAGATTTGTGACGGCCGGAATGTCATCGCAAAGTGGGAGACCTCGAATGATAGGATAAGACCTGGGATGGTTCTGGAATGTGAACCTTAAAATGCAGGTGAAGGCAACACAAAAAAGTCCTAGACAGAGCAAGGTAAGCCCTGAGGGAGAGAGAGAAGAAGGAGGAGAGAGATTCAGAGACAGACAAGTAATAACACTGAAATTTGGTCTGCACACCAAAATTTCAAAATTCATGAACCCAAAAGACAGTGATCAAACTCAACCAATGGCATACGAACTTACTCCAGATGAAAATAATTTTAAAGTCAGACAAAGAGAACTGTGTTTGGGATGCTCAAGGAAATAAATGAAAGATTCACTTCTACTTAAAAACACCAGGAAGGTGGGGCGCCTGGTTGGCTCAGTTGTTAAGCGTCTGCCTTCGGCTCAGGGTGTGATCAAGCCCCGCGTCGGGCTCCCTGCCCCGCTGGGAGCCTGCTTCTTCCTCTCCCACTCCCCGTGCTGTGTTCCCTCTCTCGCTGGCTGTCTCTCTGTTAAATAAATACATAAGATCTCTAAAAACAAAACAAAACAAAACAAAAAAAACCCTCAGGAAATTATGAAACTGAAATAGGTCAAAATTAAATAAGAAAAATTGACTATTTTAAAAGTTTAGAAATACTAGAAAAAAATATAGGCCTTGAAAGAAGAAACCTTATTGCTGAAATAAATCTTAGGCTAAATATTATTCCCAGACTGAGTTACAGACAAAATATAGTGGAAGAGAGTATAAGAGCATTTCTACACAAAGTAGCAGTGGGCTAATAGCTTCAGGATCAGCATCGTTCTGGAAGCTTCAGAGAAACACGAAACTTCGGGCCCGCCCCAGACCCACGGAGATACTTTACATTCTCATAAACTCCCCAGGTAATTCATGGGCTCGTTAAATTCCAGCTGTGCTGCCTTAGGGCAGTGGAAGAAAATTTTGAGGAATTTGCTCAGAATGCAGAACAGAACAGAAAGACAAGAAAAACATACGAAGATGCAGTTAAGAGTCAAAGATGGACAAGGGGTCAGGTAGACCTATAAGAGGTCAATCCAGAAGAGCAGAACAGAAGTTTCTGGAGAGACAGTAGTCAGACTTTTCAGAATCAAGGACATGGATTTCTCAGATCATAAGTACACCACAGGTCCTGAGCAGAACAAATACGGGTGATTTATGCCTCTCTTTTGCCCAATTCTACTTTATTATTGAGCTGTTCCTCCACTGTCCCATCTGTTGTTTGGAAAAAAAAGTTGTTCCTTTCATAGATAATATGTTAGCTTTCCATGGTAGCTTTTAAGAGTCTCTCTTTATCTTAAAACTCTAGCAAAAGCTGCTCTTTTCTTGGTGCCCTTGGGTGGATTCCTCTTTGTCTCTTCTTGCCATCTGGGGCTGTAGGTCTTAAAGGCTGTGATTTGGTTGCAGGTTTCGGGAAAGGTTGCAGGTTTTGTCCCTTTTCTCCCGGGACAACGAGGTAGATCAGTCTTTTCCATGTGGTGCACACCACGTTCGAGGTCAAGGCCCCCACCAAAGGCCTATGGCCTTATAGAAACAATTCATCTTTGTTTACTTGAAGAGCACCTGGGGATATCTTCTTTGCGGACTTGAGGCTGATGCTGGTGACTGCTCAAATCCTTGGGGACCTTGATCTGGAGGCCTCTCTATTTATCAACATCTTTCCACTTCAGTGTCATTTTGCAGCCAGAATTGGAGTAAGTTGTAGGATGGGCACTTAAGGCAGGGACGTGGAATGACATACCGCGAAGCTCCTGAGGGCCACTCCTTGTCTGTCCTCATCACTGCGTACCTGCCTCTGCCTCCTGCTTGGAAACAAAAGTCTGGTTTCATTCTGTTTCTCCCGCTCGAAGTTCCTCACTTAGTAGTACTTTTCGGTTGGGGACGTCCATACTCTCACTCGTCAGACATAACCACCCGACCGGACTTCCGGAAAGTATAAACCTGATCATGCCCCACACTAGCTTACAACGTTTTAATCATTTCCACTCACTTTGGCTTTTTTCACTAGGTGATATTCAACCACAGAGTGGATCTGGGTGTGTAACAGAAGAAAGGCTGGCATGGGTTTTTTTTCATGTCTCTTTATTTTTCCTTGTAGAATTCATGCAAATTTTACATTTGACCGAAATTGTTTAAAACAAATAAAAACGGGTGCCTGGGTGGCTCAGTCGGTTTAGTGTCTGCCTTCAGCTCAGGTCGTGATCCCAGGGTCCTGGGACTGAGTCCCCGCATCGGGCTCCTTGCCCAGCGGGGAGCCTGCTTCCCCCTCTGCCTGCAGCTTCCCCTGCTCGTGCTCTGTCTCTCTCTGACAAATAAATAAATAAATAAAATCTTTTTAAAAAATAATAAAATAAATAAAACAAATAAAAACATGTTCCTCAAAGTATTGCATAAAATTAGCACTTCAGAAAAAATGTTTTGTGTTTTTCCTGCCTTCTGGGCAGATTAGGCAAAAAAAAAAAAAAAACTCCTTATTCGTCTTCTTTTTAACCATTTTCATTGACTGCGCTGTCTGGTGCATTCCTATTTCTGTGTCCACATACTTTTGTGTTGAGGGTTGAGGAAGTGTAGGAACCACAAGATAAAATTCGTGCTCCCGAATACTGCATAAAAGGCCTTTGTGACCTGGTCTTGCTGATTTCTCCCCCAGATTTCCCACCGTTCCCTGACTTGGAGTGTATGACCCGGGTGCTTCAGGTTTTCCTAAAATCAAAATGGGCTTTTCTTTTTTTCAGAATAAATAAACGCTCTTTGTATAAAACTTTAAACAAGATAGGAAAAACCTAAGTAAGAAAGTCAGGCTTCTCCCTTTCCACAGAGCTAATCGTCTTACTTATTATACTGTCTGCGACTCTCTTTCCGTCTGTGTGTGTGTGTGTGTGTGTGTGTGTGTGTGTGTGTGTACATGTATGCATAGACACATGCCTATACCTGTATACACACACGCACACACACATACATGCACACGTGTATTTATGCGCGCACACACACACACACACACAGTTCTATAGGCATAGGCTGTAAATGCTGATTTTTTTGTAGTCACCTTTTTGTGTAGTTTTATAGTTTTTTTTACCAACTCCTTAGTTACCCGAACCAGATAACCAAAGTTAACAGCCAAGTCTGACTCACAGAATCTCATACAAACAAAGATACATAGATGCCGGGTTTTTTTTTTTTTTTTAAAGATTTTATTTATTCATTTGACAGAGATAGAGACAGCCAGCGAGAGAGGGAACACAAGCAGGAGGAGTGGGAGAGGAAGAAGCAGGCTCCCAGTGGAGGAGCCTGATGTGGGGCTCGATCCCAGATCGCTGGGATCACGCCCTGAGCCGAAGGCAGACGCTTAACCGCTGTGCCACCCAGGCGCCGCAGATGCCGGGTTTTTGGGTGTAAATATTTTTTAAAAAATGGGGTCCTCTGCATCTGTTTTACTCACTTAAATTCTATGGCGTTCTACAAAAGCATCCAAGTCAAATGGCACAGACGCAACTCATTCTTTTAAGCTGCTGCTCAGTGTTTTTTGTATAAAGACGTATCGCAATCTGTTCAGTTAGTCTCCCATTGACGGGCTTTAGGCTCTTTCCAGTTTGCTTTTTTTTTTTTTTAAAGATTTTATTTATTTATTTATTTATTTGAGAGAGAGAGAGAGATAGTGAGAGAGAGCACTGAGCTGGGAGGAGAGGGAGAAGCAGGCTCCCCATGAGCAGAGAGCCCGACACAGGACTCGACACCAGGGCCCGGGGACCATGACCTGAGCCGAAGGCAGACGCTTCACCGACCTAGCCACCCAGGCATCCCGACCCAGTTTTCCTTTTTTGAATTGGATTTTAACTGAATATACTTATTAATTCCAAGAGGATCAACATTTTTATATTAAGTGCTCCCACCAGCAATATAGTACATAGTTCCATTTAGCCAGGTCTTGTTTTATGTCTTTTAATAACATTTTACTGTTTTCTTTCTTTGAGTCACACTTTTCCTGTTCAAACGATTCTGAAAAATTTTCCAGTTTTTGTTGCTAGAGAACATTAAATACGCCTTTCTATTTCAGTTCCTGGCCAGTTATTTCTACTACTGCGGAAAGCAATTGATTAAAAGAAAAAAATCTTTCCCATGTTTGCAGTCAGGTCTCCAAATCCCCTTCCTGCCTTTGCACTTTAATCCCTGGTCGTGTTGAACGATTGCAGTTCCCCACACCACGCCTCTGTGCCTTGGCTCTTTCCGGAAGGTCCTTCCCCTACGTCACTGACTCACCCACACCTCCTGGGAAGACTGACCACAGCCGTGCCTCCTCCTGGAAGCCTTCCCCTGACACCCCTGTGTTGGCGGGGTCCTCAGCTGCTCTCTCCTGGTATCTCCATTCATGAGTGTCTTGTTTGTTTTCTTCACTTTTCACCCCAGTTGTCTGTCTGTGTATAGGCTCTCTCAGTGGACTCTGACCTCTGTGCAGTCCTGGGTCAGATTTAAACAAATCGGTGTTCTCAGAAGCTGGCACCATGTCAGGAACACAGTACATTCTCAATAAGAGTGTGGCATTAAACTGCTCTGATTGGAAACAGCTAATACCAGGCCAGAAAGACCTAACTTTCTAAGGACCTCTGATCTTTCCTGCTACATTACTCTCGATATTTATACGTAAGTTACAGATACCTGTTCTTTTCGGACATAGCTCCCGGAGTTGATTTAACAACACTTTGTTCCATGAAAATTGTGATGGACGGTGAAGGGCTTGGACCAGAAGAAATCTTGATTCTTATTGGTGTGACTCAAGAATTCATCCACCCATAAATTAACGTTTAATGAACACATACTATAGGACAAATACTGTGCCAGGAACTGTGAATATAGCAATTTTTAAAACACATGGGATCCTTTCACGGGAGCTTGCAAAACTCAACTATACGATTACACTATTTAAACAAAATATGCAGCTTAAAGAATATAGTTTGAATTTTACTTTTGGCATTGGACACTATGGATTTTCCTTTAGTATATTTACTCCTATTTTGGGGGAATCCGCTCCTGGCTACTTTTTCTTTTCTTTTTTTTTTTCTTTTCTTTCCTTTTTAAGATTTTATTTATTTATTTGACAGAGAGAGAGAGCACAAGCAGGGGGAGTGGCAGGCAGAGGGAGAAGCAGGCTCCCCGCTGAGCAAGGAGCCTGATGTGGGGCTCAATGCAGGGCTCATGTAGGGCTTTTTGTGGGGCTTGATCCCAGAACCCTGGGATCATGACCTGAGCCAAAGGCAGATACCTAACCCACTGAGCCACACAGGTGCCCCTTGGCTACTTTTTCTACCAGGACTATTGCCAAGTCATGCTGTGCCTTCAAGCAAATTAGAAAATATCACACCTTCAGCAGACTAGACCAAAAAAAAAAAAAAAATCCTCATTTGTCATCTTTTAACCATTTTCGTTGACTGATCAGGTACTCGATAACTTTACAATAACTCAATCACCAGAATTTTCATTAAAGGAAGGAAGGAACTATCATTTCAATTCTCCCTTCTACTCCTCCGTGATTTAAAAGTGGACTGAATAATGCTGCTCAAAGACTTCTATATCCTAGTCCCTGGAGCCTGTGAATATGTTAGTTTCTGTGGCAAAGGGCATGTTCCATGTGTGATTAAGTTAGGGATTTTGAGATGGGAAGACTCTCCTGGATTTTCCAAGTGAGTCCAGTATAAGTACAAGGGTCCTTATAAAGAGGGAGGCAGGAGCGTCCGAGTTAGGGAGAAAGATTTAAAAATGTAGGAAGGGGCTGTGAGCCAAGGAAAGCTGGTGACGTCTAGCAGCTGGAAAAGGTGAGGAAACGGGTTCTCCCCTAGAGCCTCCAGGGAGAGTGGGGCCCTGCGGACCCTGATTTTCGGCCCAGTGAAACCCATTTTGGACGTTTGACCTCCAGAGCCGCGAGAGTAAATACGTGTTGTTTGAAGTGACTAAGTTTGTGTTAATTTATTACAGCAGGGACAGGAAGCTCGTACAAAGAAATGGGGTAGCTGAACGAGGGTGCTGGCTCCGGGAGGCTCTCTGGGGGAGTGTGATGAGGCCGAGCCACAGGGAAGCTCTGTGAAGGCGGTTTGAAGCTGAGAAAGTGAGAGAGGGCGGGCCCCACCTCATTCTATAAAGGTCCAGAGTCAAGCTGGAAATATCTAGTAGCAACCACAGACCAAAAAATAAAATTCCTAAATGAGACTTAATCCAAGAATCAGGAGTCAAGCAGAGATTGGAGTATGAAATGCTCAGATAAGAAACAGGAGGGAAGGGTACAGGGGGGTGGTTTGCCCCCCTCTTGGGAGCATCCTGAGTATAATCGGAAACTGTCCCCTGGTCTCAGAGGACAGGGAGAGACTGAAGACACAGACGGCCACTCCCGGCTGGCAGGTGGTGTTTTAGTAATAGCAAAGGGAATGACCGTAATCATGGGGGGCAGCAGTGGCTCTCCACACCCACCTTCCAGATTTTAAAAGCTTATAAAAAGTCCCTAACTGGGCTCAGTCACATATCCTACAGGTGTTCTCAGCACGACATCCCCATCTCCAAGTGATGTCCTTGGAGCAGCCTCTGGGAGCAGAAAAGGCAAGCGGGACCCACGTTCCCAGGACAGGGGAGAGGCTGAGGAGCCCCTGAGTGCCCATGCCTAGCTCATGGGTCAGTCCGTGGCCACATGTTTTTGATGATGTTCCCTAACACAGGGTAGCTCCATGAAAGGATCTCGGATTAGCCCAAGTTTATTAGAATGTGGGCACCAAAAGCTTAAGGAAAGTCTAGACCACTTAGCAGAAGCTCTTAGTGGAAACACCTCATTTATTGAAGACCGACTACCAGTTAGTGTAGGTATTTCATTTAATTTGCATAATAACCCCATGAGTTGGGTGTTATAATCCTTGCTTTACTAATGAAATTCACAGAGGTTAAGTGACTTGGCCAAGGCCACAGAAAACAGTGGGAAGTGAAGGTGGGTTTCACCTCATCTCTCCCATCCCGGGAGCCTTGGTCTTTCATCTACACCACACCACCTTCCTTTCAGGAAAAATGCTTGTTGACTTTTTGGTTGTATGCACAGTTCAAAGCAGAAAAACATGATGTCAACTTCTGAGATACTCATTTTATCAGTGAGAACTTGAAAATGAAGTTAAAAATTAAGCAGCAGAGTCAAACCCAGGCACTCTGCTCTGAAAATGTAGGGCCAAACCTGATGCTGTCTGACTGCCACGTGGCTCGTTATTTATCCCTGTGAAACTCTGTGGAATTATTTGAAAGGGAAGAAAGGATGGAAACTTCTTCAGGGAGCCTTATAGTCTAGGGCTTAAAATACTGGTTTAATGGTGAAGGTACGTGCTTTTCTTCTTTTTGGGTTGGAGGGTAATTACTAATGAATCAGAAATCCATTAAAGGGAGGGAACAGTTTGAGGGGAAGTCAGAGGAAAACTGTTACCAGCAGCCTCAGGAGTCCTGCCTGGGAATGGTTTCTGCTTCCAGAATGAAGAAGAGACTTTCTAAAGCATGCAATCGGTTCAATCGATTCAATCAATTTGATCAATTCAATCGATTCAATCGAACAAGGCTTGAGAGCTCTCCAGTGCCAATGGACACTGGGCAATGATCCCTCCTCTGAGGATTCCGTATTAGCTGTGACGCCTCGATGAAGTGGGTGGGTTTCACTGTGGGATAAAACACTGGACCAGAACTAACCAGGTTTTGGGGTTGGGGATTGTGGCAAATGAGTCTTTTCAGATTTCTATGTATATTTGAAATTGTCTCAAGAAAAGGAGAACACGAAGTTGTGAATAAGATTAAAGGCAAGAACACGTATGCTTGTAGAGCTCACCTGTTAGTCGTCCTCATCGGACAGCTCAGCAAAGGTGCCCAGAGAGACTGTGATTACGGTGCTCTGGCGGGAAGCCCTAGGTGACAGCTCGGTGCAGCCGCCTTCTCCCCATCTGCCGGAGAAGGTCCCTAGTCCCAAGCCCAGCTGGGTTCTCACGGGCCTGGAAGATAAGCCTGACATTGTCACTTGGAGCAAAGGCGCACAGCCACTCCTGTGGATCTCCCGGTGAGCCGAGCTGGGAGTCCCCCAAGGTGGTGACCGAACTGCACTTGATTTGGGCCTTAACCCTGCTTTCTAGGGCCTCCCACTATTGGTGCTTGATACAAGTCTTCTTTTTCTGTTTTCAAGATTAAATCCATACATAAATTGATAGCATGACATACATGACATATTGGAATAACAGTTTTATTTCAGCACTACCTTCAGAAGGGTGGACAGGTTATAAAAAGGGGCCTCAGTTTTACTAACTCAGAAGACATTGCTTCTTCCCATATTCTCTGATGTTTGTAGCAAGATGCGTCCCTTCTTCTCCCATCTCGTGGCTTCTAGTTCAGAAGAACCCTCTTTGAAAAGGAAATGTTGAAAACCAATTTAACAACCAATCAAAAGCACTTCTACAGAAATGTATTTTATTTGCTCTAAATCTGTACTTACTCAGCTGAGAGGGCCCGAGGGCCAATCCTGTGACTCATGATTATTATGGCTGCTGTTGGATCGGTCACGGTTTACCAAGCACACTTTACATTTAGAAAGCACGCCTCATACCTTTTTTTT
Source organism: Ursus arctos (assembly GCF_023065955.2). Taxonomy (NCBI): domain Eukaryota; kingdom Metazoa; phylum Chordata; class Mammalia; order Carnivora; family Ursidae; genus Ursus; species Ursus arctos. The sequence continues at coordinate 3,055,611 of NW_026622997.1, forward strand.
CCACTCACAACTGTCCTGTGAAGTAATAACACCCCCATATTTCCTGTTTTATTCTATTTCCTGTTCAATTAAAGCTCTGGTAGCTTATGAAAGCTGCTCCGGTTTACTTGGATTGTAAACGGCACAGAAGGGCTTAGTCCCTGGATGCCCTTTGAACTGCGGTTCATACTCTTCACCCACATGCAACATTTGCTCTGAGTAAACTGGGGGGCTCGACTAACAGAGATGATGCAAGACAGGCTGAGGATTAGCAGAAATCTAAGAGCAATAAAAAGACGACTATAACAAAGTAGTGGGTTCCAGACTGAGAAAAATCGGAAAAAATACTACTCTTTTGCTTCTGCCTAAACCATCTTGTCTACTTTATTATTTTTTTTATCTACAACTCTATACTGTATCATCAAGTTATTTTTAAAAGGTAGAATTTTCGTTCACTGTCTATTCAATTTTTCTATATTTACTTACAGCTTTGGTGCTAGGATTTACTAGTTTTTAGAAGTGTCATCCCTGAATGGGAAGGTCCTTAACAGTGTTTACGACTGGACTAAGACTCAACCCACTGTCTCTGAGTGCATATCAGTCATGACAAGGCTCAGACCCCATCATTTCATATGCTTCTGTGATTATTTTGGGAAAATAGTTTTCGTTATTACATCACCGAGAGGCCCTAGTTTAGAGTAGTTTGGGATGTCTGCCCAGTTTCTCTCTTTGTCTCATGCAAAGGGAATAGGAAATTAACAAGTGGAATCAGTTGTTGAGACAAAATTCAGAACAGTATGTGCAACGGTGAGAACTAAGGTAGGGATGGCAACAGGTGGAAGGGGAAGGACAGCTGAAGTGACAGGTTTGTGATATAATTCCACTAACAACAAAAACAAAAAAAGGTAAGATAAACTAGTCATTTTTATTCTTTTAAATATTCAAAGCTCCACTTGAAGGTATTTTCGTCTTCAAATTTCCTTCTGGGATAAATGATTAAACCATTTAAAGCCATACAAATTCCCCTGTAGAATACCTCAAAAGGAAGCTACTCTATTGTGTCCTAAGCTGAGCTTAAAATATGAACATAAAGGGGAAGTAGTATTAACAGATAGACTAAGCAACAGTCTGGCTCTCGGGAGAGCTGGTGCTGGCTCCGTAAACTGTGTGACTGGGTGTCAACCTCCCAGACTTCTGGCACACCAGTGTTCTCACCGGTAAAATGAGTAATTGGGTCAGAGGATCTCCAAGCGCCTTTCAGCTCTAGAGTTCAGACTGATTGGCGAGGTTGGTGGGAAAGTTTTCAGTGGAGTACGAATGATAGTAGTTGCCTGTATGTTGAAGAAGTTCCCTTTAGGCAAGTCTGGGGAACGTACCTAACAAGGGAAACCAGCTAGAAAGTGGTCCAAACTCCAGGTAAATTCGGTGTCCTTTTCACTGTGCTTCAGCTAGGATCTGAGTGAAAAGCACTGAACGGGGCTCCTGGTATCATCCAGATGTTAGCAAGACTCGAAAGCCTTCCACAGCGGGACAAAAGACAACATGTTTCCTGGTGCTGACCTTGTCTTGTTTAGCCACTGGGCATCTATTTAGGTCCAGGTAAACAAATGAGAAAATTTCAAGCCCTAAAGGGGGAGATCTTACTCTTAGAATTCTGGAGACTTTGGCAAGCAGAAGGCTATCCCATCTATATTAATGAAGCTTAATTATCATTCTTTCAAATTAGCTTCCTCTGGGTATAAAATGAGTATCCATGATTTATAAAAGAAAAAAAATCACTAGATGGATCTGGAAAATCATAAAGAATAGTGTGACCACCATGTTTTATAACCCAGAATTAGCCCCGGCTGGCACTTGGGTGAATCTGCTTCTTTTTCTTATTCCCTGTCAATATCTTGGGGACATTATTTTAATAAAGCCCGTCATAAGAATCTATTAAAATTGACTCACTAAAAACCTTTTGGTTAGGTTAATTTGTCTCCAATATTATGCTGTAATAACCACTACTGCAAAGAATTTTTTGGACAAAACTCTTCATCTTATCGTTCCTATGAGTCTCTATCCTAAAGTCATAGAATATGAATGTCCCTAAGGGTGCAGATAATTCTCGTAAAATTGATGTGCAGAGAGAATGCAAAGTTTTGAGTGATGAACTCTAAGCACGATTCATGCATTCGTAAAGAGTGAGGAACTATAAGCACGATACATGCATTCGTAAAGAGTGAGGAACTCTAAGCACGATTCATGCATTCGTAAAGAGTGAGGAACTCTAAGCACGATACATGCATTCGTAAAGAGTGAGGAACTCTAAGCACAATACATGCATTCGTAAAGAGTGAGGAACTATAAGCACGATACATGCATTCGTAAAGAGTGAGGAACTCTAAGCACGATTCATGCATTTGTAAAGTCATGGACACTTCGGTTTAGGGATGGCTGCGAAACTGACAGTATTCTGAGGATAAAGGATGGTTCCTAAAAGAAATAAGTGTTATGTATCCGCAAAGAGAGTTTGACCGGTATACAAATTTCAAATTAAACATGTCCTCTTGGGGATCATGAATTCTTTTTTCCTGTCAAAACGACTGGATTTGTTTATAATTGTAGTAGAAAGCGCCACTCAGTGTGGTTTTACAGATGGTCTGAAGAACTATTCAGTCCAATAAAGTGTGCAAGTTGTGTGTTGCAAAGACAGCAATAAACATTTCCGAGCCTCAAATGTAATACACGTAAGCGTTCTGCAGTGTCATCCTTCTTGTTCAGAGAAGACCCAGTGCAGCACTGTTCTGGCTGGGGGACAGAAACACAGTCAGAAGGAAAGAAAGGGTGTTCCGGAACTTTCTCCTCAGCTCCTGAGCTTATTTAACTTTCCTGTCCTCTGACCCACCTCAAGCCACAGTGCCCCTCGCCTTTGCACAGTTCTCCGTGGTTTGTAATTTTCTCATTTAGCTCTTGTGGCACTCAGAAAGAGGCTGATTCTTAATGAACAGAGGAAGGAAGGCATAGTTGCAGAGTTTAAAAGACTAGTTCTGAGTCATATAGCCCGATTTTCTTATAAACACCGAGTCCTCTGTTAGCCTAACAAGAGCGTCCTGCAAGATGTAAATCGCATCGCTGAGTCGGATCAAAACTTTGATGCTGAGAGAAGGCCACAGTCACATGAAAAGTTACTTGTGTCTTGTGTTTTGGATTGTTGTTTATCCCATAGATAAAAACCAGTGGTGGTGAAAGACACTCGGGACAGAGGGAAAGTCCACAGACTGTGCCACTACGTCCCAGAGAAGCCAAATGGACAAGAAGTCTTCCACCAGGAAAGGTAAACCCTCCCCTCTTGTTCACAGGCTCCTTTAGGGAAGAGTGGGCACTCCTCTCCAGGGTTGTTCTTTTCCTTGCTTTCTCCTTCGAGTTTTGTTTCTTCTGCATGCTGTGGGGCTGAGTGAGGTCTCTGATGTTTTTTTCAGGTTTAGCCGCGGGAGAAATGGAAAGATGGTGGCCTCAGTCAGGATGCTCATTGCGTACTTCCATATTGCCCTCTAGGTCCAGAGTTCTGTTCGTTACGCTATGGACTGGCTCTCATCATGCACTTCTCAAACTTCACCATGATAACTCAGCGCGTGAGTCTGAGCATTGCAATCATTGCCATGGTGAATAGCACTCAGCAGCACGGTCTGCCCAACACCTCCACAGAAGGACCTCTTGCAGACACCCTCAACAACCCCAGCAGATCCATGAAGGAATTTAATACAGGGGTAAGTATCATGGAGAACGATGCTCTTTGGAGGGAAAACCCAGTTTGAAAGGAAGAATCTTGATTCTGTGAAGTATAAAAGCATGAATTTTCAATGACCAACTGAAAAAAAGACTGGAACTTTGTTTTTGAGATATTGCTTACCTCTGTGATAAAAATAATCCTTGATTGAGATTGTTATTATTACAAGGTGGGGGGACTATAGAAAAAATTGTGAAAACTTCCACAAAGGAACAGAATACGAGGTGTCTTCCATGAAAAACTTGGCACAGAGCACATCCTTCTTTCAGATTCTACGTAGATCTCTGCACCTTTCATTGTCTTGGGGCCATTCTGCAGCTCTGTAAGCTCTATATAACAAATAGTAATGCAAGGGATTTTTGCCCATGGTTCTGGAAATGAAATTTGTCCTGTGGAAAATCAATTGATACTCTCCTCAGCTTGCCCCTCAGTGGAATAAGCCAATTTTGCCATATATTTAAAATCTAATTCAGCATTACTTCCTACTTATGGGTCTTTGAATTCTCTTTGGACCAGTTGTAACATCTTACCAATTCCCTCACTAATCAAGGAGTTAAATAAAATCTTTATCACAATATTGTATGAAAATCATGATTATACCCGATTTTTAAATTTTTCCTTTAAACTACCATTTACTGTACATTCCTAATGTCACCCTTGTGTTTCATGATTTTATTACCTTGGACCCAGCTTATTTATAATGACCTCTCTGCCTCCAGTCTTTTCTCCGTCATTCATTCTACGCATTCACATTCTCGTGCTCAAGATTCCAGGATACCTTCAGGTCGCCAAACTTCTCTTGACGTGCTGTGTTCCTCCAAAATCCAGCCCCACTTCTCAGCACGCTCAGATCTGCTGTCAGTGGCCCAGGCTCTGAGCAAATCAGAGTCCTGGTTAGTTTCTCATCATTTGGTATCATTTCAAACGCTACAAGTTCACTTTTGCTCTTCAATAAAGATGAATTTTCCGATTTCTCTTTGCGCAAATCATCGTCATTCTTCAAAGGATGGTTCAAGTATTGCTTCCTTCCTGGGACCTTTGCAAATCGTTCTTCCCTCTTTTCAAAGTCCCCATTTTACTGATGTTTATGCTTAAACTTGAATTCTGACCTGAATCATATATCTTGCATTATTTATAGTTATCATAAAATGGTTAAAAATAGTTCATATTTCATATGTATTCTTTTGCTTCTTTACTTCAATTTATAACATGATGCCACATATCTAGTAGGCTACCAAAAATTATTTATTGGCTTACATCATGAGAAGAATGTGACCTTATTAATATGCAGTATGTGTTTTAGGAAGTCATCTCGGCCAAGGCAGACCGTAATTCCTAAACTTGATTTTAAGGACTGGTTTTGATGAGAGTTCAGTAAAGTTGTGTTTTTCTAATTTTTGAAATGAGAGTCAACATGTCACCCAACTTTTTCCGGAAGCAGATAGTTAAAGGAAGCTCTTTCTCAGATGAAATATCTCTCAATGGCTTTTTTTCATTTGCATCTTCCTATCGTGTATTCATTTATTTATCTCTTTCCTTCTTTATTTCTTGTTTTTACTCCCCCTTTGAAAGGAGCAGATTAGGAGTATAATTGGTTGTTTGTTTGGGAGAGGTGGGATATTTGTTAGGTAAAAAAATACAACTGATGAATCACTATATTATCTCTGAAACTAATAATACAGTATCTTTTAGTTTAATTGAATTTAAATTAAAAAATATAAAGAAAATAAATAAAATCTTTAAAAAAACAAAACAAATATAGAAAAATGGATTTTTATACTAGAATCCCATCAACCCCAAGCAACACTGGTTTTAAAGTAGCTTTTCATAACAGAACTCCTTAGCAAATAATTTTCTTTCTTCCCCCCCACCCCCCACCAGGCCTCTGTATATGAATGGAGCCCCGAAACTCAGGGTATCATCTTTAGCTCCATCAGCTATGGGATAATAGTGACTCTGATCCCAAGTGGATATTTAGCAGGGATATTTGGAGCAAAACAGATGCTTGGTGCTGGTTTGCTGATCTCCTCCCTTCTCACCCTCTTTACGCCATTGGCTGCTGACTTCGGAGTGATTTTGGTTATTGCGATTCGGACAATCCAGGGCATGGCCCAGGTATCCAGCTACTTTCTCATTCTGAGTGGGATACAGGTGCCTGAATTCTACTTGAGATCAAAGGTCTTAATGATTTTCATTTCAGGGAATGGCATGGACAGGTCAGTTTACAATTTGGGCCAAGTGGGCCCCCCCACTTGAACGAAGCAAGCTCACCAGCATTGCGGGCTCAGGTAAGGAGCTCAGATTACAGGTTGTAATCTGCTTTGCCCCAACACATCTTCCCTTCTTTGCATGGGATGTTTTGGGGGAGAGGGAGAAAGTGCTACCAAGAAATCTGGCAATGTGAGACAGTTATATAACATCTGTGACAGGAAGAAAGATATGTCAGTGCTGCAAAGCCAGTAAGGCTCAGAAGCAGGAGACCACTGTGAGCTAGGGGAGTCAGGAAAGCACTGTCAGAAAATGTTTAGAACTTGAATTGGCATAAATGCATAAAGATCAAGTAAACTTAGGGACACCTCCCTGGGTGGCTCAGTCAGTTAAGTGTCTGCCTTAGACTCAGGTCATGATCTCAGGGTCCTGGCATCAAGCCCCCTGAAGGGCTCCCTGCTCAGTGGGGAGTCTGCTTCTCCCTCTCCCTCTGCGCCTCCCCCCCCATGTTCCCGCGCTCTCTCTCACTCTCTCTCTCTCAAATAAAGTCTTAAAAAAAAAGATCAAATAAACTTATATAATACTTACCCAATAGTGTATAAACACTCTTTTAACAAAGATACACACATGAGAATTAAGACTATTTCACAGTGGTAAGGAGAGAAATCAGTCTGGAAAGTTGAATTTAAAGAGCCCACGTGATTTCTGAGCTCTTCGCTCTTCTGAGGTAATCTTCACAGCAACTCTCTGATAATTAAGTATTTTTTAAACTCTTATTTTACAAAGGAAGGCATTAACATATGCAGAAATTAAATAAATTGTCCAAATACCAATAGCCATAGGTGGTAGAGCTGAGCTCTGAGCCAAGGCAGTTTGGCCCCAGAGCCCATGCTCTCAGTCTCCCTGCCGTCTGCCTCCAAGGGCGTGTGATCAGATCCCACCAAGGACTCAATGACCTTATCACTGCCACTGGCCCAGCTGGTAGCACGGGAAGTGGATGATTGCAGAACAGAAGCGAGGTTCCCTCAAGCCTGTCACTCCCAGCTCCAATATACGGCTGCACCCTACAGATGATTTTTACTCCCAAGCAACCCTCCTGCGTCCTGGCTCCTTCCACTGTAGTTGTCCTGTCTTCCCTATCTATAAACGTTCTTGATGAGGGAGCAGAAGGCTGGCTGAGGACAAAGCACAATCTGACACCCTGCAACCTCCCCCCACCCCCACCACTCCTGGGAAGGGAAAGAAAAGAAAAGAAAAGAAAAGAAAAGAAAAGAAAAGAAAAGAAAAGAAAAGAAAAGAAAAGAAAAGGAAAGGAAAGGAAAGGAAAAGAAAAGAAAGGAAAAGAAAAGGAAAGAAAAGAAAATATTGGAGAGCATTGCACATGGTGAGTCTAAGTATTGATTCATGAAACTTTGGTTTGAGGTTTATGAATGTGTGTGTATTTGTGTACGTGTCATGTTGCCATGTAAAATGCATTTCTTATTGTGGGTCTCTGTTAAATACATTCAAACTCCAAGATCTACACTATATTATATTTATAATAGTGAATTTTGCTCATGCTTTTCTCTCCAGCCGGACTGAAGGCTCCTTGAGGTCAGGAACTGTATCTTATTAATCTGTGTAAGACTTTTCCTTTCCTGTCCTCAACCTCATACTGCACCGGCCAGAATGCAACTCTGATTCTGAGGAAATACTGGTGGGCTATGATTGCAGAGAGCTCCTATGACACGCTAAGGGATTTATACTGGGCTCACTGGTGTTAAGGAGCCGTTGGAATGTCAGGAGGCGCACCATTGTTATTTATCAATTCTGAGTACTTCACATGATGTTATTGCGGGAGATCTGTGAGCAGGAAGAGAGGCTCTCCTCACTCAGTAATTCTACGTCTGCCTCCTCTCTGTTGGGACAATGTCCAGAGAGGCCACTCGATCTCAGCCCTTTGCTGTTTTCATACATGCCATTTTTGTCCCTCTTCTCTTCAGGGGCAGCGTTTGGGTCCTTCATCATCCTCTGCGTGGGGGGACTAATCTCACAGGCCTTGGGCTGGCCTTTTATCTTCTACATCTTTGGTGAGTCACTTTCCCTTCAAGCCCAAGCCCTCTGTTTGCCAGCCGTTTGGTTGGATGCCCACGTTACCTGTCACCCACTCCCACATGAGAGAGAACGTTGAAGATCAGTGGCTCCCTTACTCCAGATGACTCTCTGTGTGGTGCTGACTTCTGAGGAATCGGGAGTGCAGCCTTCCCCTCCCACCCCAGGCATCCTCTGTAGGATCTCCAGCACCACACCTGAAATGCCGGGTCTAGTTGCCTTGTGGTTAAAATGTCTGTGTCACCAAAAGTTGGTGGAACACACTTTAAACGCGTCTTCATATTTTATTGTAATTACTATTTCTGCCAAGATGCCCTTAACCTATGCTCTACCCGGCAAATCTTGCAAAGCTCGATTTAAATGCACCCTTCCTAGGGCGCCTGAGGGGCTCAGTCGGTTCATTGTCTGACTTTTGTTCTTGGCTCAGGTCTTGATCTCATGGTCATGAGTTTGAGTTCCACTCTGAGCTCCATGTTGGTTGTGGAGCCTACTTAAAAAAAAAATAAATGCATCCTTCAGTAGGGAGACTTCCAGGGCTTGTCCTGTCTTTAGACCTACCTAAAGATGCAGTCTTTAACCTTCTTCAGATGACAGATCTCGGCAATGAGACGTATTTCTGTTCTATTGTTATAACCAAATGATGTCATTCAACATGATTCTGGCTTGTACGGCTCTCTCATTAATGATGTTAATCCCAGGTCATTTTGGTCCACACGTGTTAATCAGGTACTGTCAAGAAATATTTCTTCTGGAAATCCATAATGAACGTATTATTTGAATACAAATAACACTGTCTTTTGCAAATGTGCTGGAAATTTTGCCTTGCCACACAGATTTTCTGGCAGGTTGTTTCACGTATGTATGACTACTATGTTCTTCAATCCTGACTACTCAGATCTTCCAAAATAAGACAATAATGTGCATAATAAGAAATTGCTGCTAATGACACATAACACTATAACCGGTGGACTGGAGTCCTAAGAGTAATTAACCAGCTATGCGATGGTACCTTCCTGCTCACGTTCTCTCCAGAGGGCTCTGACATTGACAAATGGCACTCTAAATTTGAGAGGTGGTATCTGGAGAGCTTTTAAAAGGAGATTTGTAGGGGCACCTCGGAGGTGCAGTCAGTTACGTGTCTGACTCTTGGTTTTGGCTCAGGTCATGATCTCGGGTCCTGGGATGGAGCCCCGCTTTGGGCTCTGTGCTCAGCAAGGAGTCTGCTTGAGATTCTCTCTCCCTCTGCCCCTCCTGCTCGTGCTGTCTCTCTCTCTTTCTCTCTCTCAAATAAATAAATAAATAAATAAATAAATAAATAAATAAATCTTTTATTTAAAAAACGGAGATTTGTAAAAGAACTGAAATAAAGAATTGGGCAAGTTTAGTTCCTTATGGTGGAGTAACCATGAATTAATATGTGTGTTTTGTGGGGGATGTTGTCATTCAGAGGAAACTCCCTTCCCCCAGAACATAAATCTACCTGAAAATTAACGGGGTCCCGGCTTCCCAGGTGGCATCGGCTGTGTCTGCTGTCTCCTGTGGTTCACGGTGATTTATGATGACCCTGTGCATCACCCGTGCATAAGTGTCCGGGAAAAGGAATACATCGTGTCCTCACTGGCTCAACAGGTACAGTGCATCCCTTCTACCTGCGGACCCTGCAGAGGTCTCTGGGGTAGGGTGTGGGGCTCACAGGAGAGGCACCCTCAGGCCTGTTTGAACCCCACGTTGATTAGATATTTCCTTTTAGTCCAGTTCTCCCAGAAGATCTGTCCCCATAAAGGCTATGGTCAGATGCCTACCACTTTGGGCCATTTTCACGGGGTTTTTCAGCCATTTCTGGTTATGCACCATAATCATAACATACCTGCCAACATACATCAGCTCTGTGCTCCACGTTAACATCAGAGATGTAAGTATCCTTCCGGTACGTCTATGAAAATGATAATGGCAATAAGGAGAAATAGTTCCATGCTGCCTACTGCACTTTGGCTTGCACATAACCACTCATTTAACCTTCACAATGACCTTGAGAGAGGCATGTAATGATTCCTATTGTCCAGGCCTGGACCTGGGGACATGTAGAGGTCAGCTGATGTGCCTTGAATTGCACAACCACTGAGCAACAACGCCGCACCAACTGGTTCTTCAACATCCCTTAGAGATTAATATTACTTTTCTCCGGAGACCAGTATAATGCCATGGAACAGGCCCTCTTACCTGAGGCAGTGTTCTTCTTCTGTGGAAAAGGATGCTAATTTCCCAAAAACAACTCAGAATGTCCAGGGAGGGCGGGGGCTCACAGTTCCCTGGGGAGCTGATAAACAATGGGGCCATCTGCATGTCTACACTCACTGTACACGTTTCCTTCTTTCAGAGTGGGGTTCTGTCCTCCCTGCCTTTCATTGCTGCTTCGAGTTGTACGATTCTAGGAGGCCAGTTGGCAGATTTCCTTCTGTCCAGGAATCTTCTCAGATTAATCACTGTACGAAAACTTTTTTCATCCCTAGGTAAGGATAGGTGCGTGGGCTTGGTTAAGTAATCCCTTTTCCCACACATGGTCTGAGAGGGGTCCTGATCATGCATTTCATTTCCCAGGGCTCCTCCTTCCATCACTATGTGCCGTGGCCTTGCCCTTCGTGGCTTCCAGTTACGTGACAACCATTATTTTGCTGATACTTATTCCTGGGACCAGCAACCTATGTGATTCGGGGTTCATCATCAACACCTTAGATGTCGCCCCCAGGTAAGACCTTTACCCGCTTATTACCCTCACCCAGGCCCTTTCGGAAGCCTTAGGCCTCAGCCTTCTTCTTGCAACCCCTCCATGTTGTGACATGCACAAAACGATAGTATAATAATGACAAATAACTAGAAACGTCAGTTCATGGCCATGACCTATTATGGCGTTTTTGGAACAATAGTTCCCAATATCTGCCAGTAATCACTTAGATGAAAAGCTTCCCAAGCCTCCCCACCAGAATTGGAACTGTGTGCTCTGGGAAAGGGCCCACACGTGTGCGTTTTGGAAAAGCTTCCAGAGTGTTGATGATATCGGCTCCCACATGCATATGCACTTGCCACGGTCCAAGCCCTACTCGACAGACACGTATCAACACATCTAATCCTCACAGCTGCATGACGTAGGTCTGATTCTCACCCTCACTCTAAAGGGGAGAAGACTGAGTCATGACCAGGTGAAGTGACAGGACTGAGGTCACACAAAGGCAGAGCCAGTCTTTGGACCCAGGCAGTTTGTCCAGAGTGCTGTCCTGGGCACTGTATACACTGCCTGCCTTGCTGAGCGGCCCCGGGCTGGGGGTGGGAGGTGGATCCTGGGCTCCCCGGAGACTGAAGTGGCCCCTGGTTATTGATTTGGCAGAGAGGTGATTTCAGGGTTGGCAAACAGACATGATCCCAAATGTCTTTAGGTAAACAAAACACTGCATTAGGCAAAACGGCTTTGCTATTATAATTGAACTGCATTAAAGCTGAGTTGCTGAAAAGCCCCAGACAGCTTTTTACATAAAATCATCTGTAAAATCATCGACCCACAGGTACGCAAGCTTCCTCATGGGAATCTCAAGGGGATTTGGGCTCATCGCAGGAATCATCTCCTCCACTGCCACCGGATTCCTTATCAGTCAGGTCGGCCAGTTTCTTGAACATCTGCAAGTGGCAGGTATTGTTAGAGGCCCCAGGGACTCACAGCAGGGCTCTGCTCTCCAGGACTGTGTGATCTGACAGAGACAGCAAGCATGGATGTCAACGCAGCCCCTCTATCCACAGGGACTCGAAATGGCAGTCTGTTTGGTCAGATTTCCCAGGGAAAGAAAAATGTGAGCTGAATTTCTAAAAATGAATGGATGTTAGATGGATGAAAATGAGTAGTTCAGTTAGAGAAAACAGCCCAGATGAGCTCCCAGAGGAACAAAAGCATGAAACAGTTCTGGGTTAGGACCAGAGTGAGCTCAGCATGGAACAGAAATTTAAGGCTGTAATTCACAGAATGTCAAGGAATGGTAAGAGATAAAGACAGAGGAGCAGAAGGGAAAGATTATGAAAAGTCTGTTCAGATTAATTCTAATTAGAAACAATTACAAAATGGAAGCATAAAGGGTCCCAAGGCCAGTGTACATAAAGGGAGGTGAAGTGATGGTAAAAGCGTGGCTGGGAGCGCGCACCACGAGGCTCGCTCAGTGTGAAGTACGGGCTGGGAGGACAGAAGAAAAAGCAGAGCCCGGCTGGGATGGCAAGATGGTAAGAGTCAACTTACAAAAAAGTTTTATTTTTTTGAGAGAGAGAGAACGGGGCAGGGGAGGGAGTGCAGGGGAAGAGGGGGAGGGAGAGAAGCTTACACAGGCTCCATGCCCAGCATGGAGCCCAATGCAGGGCTCAATCTCATGACTCTGAGATCACGCACGACCTGAGCTGAAATCAAGAGTTGGACGCTTAACCGACTGAGCCACCCATGGACCCCAACTTACAAAAAGTTTTGTTTCATTTTTAACACCTCTCTATGTGATCTGGTTTCCAGGTTCATTTTCGACTAAATTGCTAGGAATCCGCTGTGACTCTCATGCCAGAAATGAACTATGACTTACCAGGGCTGGGCGAGGAGGATTATTCCGGCCAAATACAACTCACATTGTACTGAGACGCCCATCTAAGGGGCGTTGGCACTGATGTCAACAACCAAAACCAAAAGTAAACGGAGAGAACACAATGATCAGATCTTAAAAATGTCACTTTAGGCATAATTTTAAATGGGTAATGTGATATTTTTGTGAATGTTGAAATCCAGATTCCTAGAAAGACATTAGTGTAGGTTCATTCATTTTGGTTCAAAGAAAAAGCCATCTCGACCCAGAACCCAATGTTCATTTTCGAGTCATTCTGTCTCCAACAATTACATAAAACCTTCTTTGATAACTGAAGGTGTCAAGTGGCCATTGCGGACCGCTCCCGCCATACTTTGAGATCACTGTTGCAATACACAGAATGGCGGATTTCTAGAGCTGGTGGGGAAGGGGCCGTGAGACTGATAATTCTGTGTTTTCTGCCTCCAGGATTCTGTGTCTGGATGGAGGAATGTCTTTTTCCTGTCCGCTGCCGTCAACATGTTTGGCATGCTTTTTTACATCACATTTGGACAAGTAGAAATCCAGGACTGGGCCAAAGAGAAGACCCTCACCCGCCTCTGAGGATATTGAACCATGAACTGAAACGCAGTGCTGACGTTTTTTACGTATTGTCATCTTTTCTTCATGTTCTTGGCCGTAGGCTTAGCGGTTCTCAACTCTGGCTGCGTGTTGGACCTCCTGGGGAGTCCCTAAACCACACAGATGACACGGCCAACCGCAGAGACTCTGAATGAACTGGTCTGTGGGAGAGCCTGGGTGCCACAGGTGGTTAGACACGTGGCAGGGTTTCTAGCATGCAGCCAGGGTCAACAGCTGCTGGACGCACTGGAAACGTCAATGTCTGTTGTCTTTGAAGTTTCCTCTTTGGAAAGTACTGGATGAATAAAAATCTATGTGAAAATAATCACTGCTCAAGTACCTTCATGGGGGTGATTATGGACACAGAGAAGACCTGCTAGGAGCCGTAGTCATACGTTATAGAGCTCAGCATGGAACAGAAATTTAAGGCTGTAATCCACAGAATTAACTTTTTTATTATTTGTATACATTGTGTGAAACATGGATGTTTATTTATGTGGCTAAATTCTATTAAAATTCATGTGCTAAAGTTAAGTAGACCATTTTCAAATTATTTAGATGAGGATTATTTCCATCAGGTGACACAGATATCTACTTATCCTTAGCTAGATTCCAGGGGATTTATGACCAGGAAATGACCAGGCAGAGATTAAAGGAATGAGGTTAACTAAAAATCAAGGGAGAGAAAAGACAGGCTCAAGGGGAGGCAAGATGGGCACTTCCAGAAGGTACAAAGGGGTAGTTTGGACCATTTAATGAAAATTGAAGGGAGGCAACAGAGGCGCTTTCAAGTGAAATGATGATTTATAAGAAGAATACTGAAGTATAACAAGATGGAAGAAAGCACAGAATGACCTCACATACCACAGAAATGTTTTTGGGGGATTGAAAAAGATCATTTGACCTTCCTATTTTCCCAGGACTCAAATAGTCATCATTGTCTCCAACAGGAATTAATTGTGGTTCCAACCTTGAAAACACATCCTCTAGGCTGTGAGAGCTGACTCATACACAGAGCTGATGCCAGTTTTGCTGCAACTGTTCTAGAAGATGAATTCCGCCATCTTTAAACACCCCGCGAGCCACAGGGACGGAACCTTGGGCTAACCTAGCAGATGAAGAGAATCTCCTAACGTGAATCAACAGTTGTTTTTGAGGAGGTGTTTCAAAGAAAGCAGATGGCAAGGCTCTGAGGATGATGCTAAGATGAGAACACTCTGGCTCTGTGCTCTGCGTATTTACAACACAGAGAAGAAGGGGACTTTGTAGAAAATAAAAAGAAGAGAAAAAGAGAAGAATCGTAAAATGGATGGGCAAATTAAATATAGGAAAAAATGAATAAAAAATGGCAGACAACCCAACAGGAACATGGGCCAAGGTCTCAAACAGAGACTTCATGAAAGAGAAATTCTAAGTGGCCTAAAGATATAAAAGGTGGTCAACTTGGCTAGACATTAGACAAATGAAAATTGAAAACACTGCAAGATAGCACCACGCTGCACTTCAACAGAATGGATGGAGACAGTGAGAGAAAACATGGAACAAATTGGCAAGGGTCTGGAGCCCACTGCACATGAGTGCAGTTTAGAACCTCTGGAATCTGCTTGGCCACATCCCCTCAAGCCAAATGTAGGCATTCCAATGACAGACACCTCACTTAGAAACTTCCCTCCACGCTCAGAACAAGAGGCGCAACAGTGTTCGGAGTGGCCCAACAGGAACCAACCCAACCGTCTGCCAAGAGAAGAATGAGTGAATCAATAAAGGTCTATTCACACAGCGAGGGGAGTAAGGACCGCAGTGTGCCGCAGCACGGGTGGCTCTCATAGACAAACGTTTAAGTAGAGGTTTTAAAAACAGACAAAACTAGTTTATCCTCTTAAACATCCAGTTAGGGCTGCCCCTTGGTAGGGATGGAAGCGGTGACCTGATGGGGGATGAAATGGAGGCCCCCCGGCGCTGGTATCTAGTCACACACGGTGCTTTTACTTTGTGGAAAGTGTACATTTATGTAGGTAAAAAGTAAAACATTTATTTAAAACAAATCCAATGTTTCATTTATCTCAAAGCCTCTCTTCCGTCCTGGGCTTAGGTCTGATAAGTGGAGCGGGCAGGAAGGAGCCCCTTTCCTGTTCTCCCTGGCCATCCCCCTCCTCCTCTTCCACGGGGCCCTCCAGCACCGGAGCAGAAGGGAAGGCAGCCGGACGATCGATGCTGTCAGCTGTTGGATCACAGTCTAAGTTCCCAAACAGCAACATGAATGAGCTCAGGCTTCCCACGCATGGCTCTGGAAGCATCCGTTGCCTCGGAGGTAAGAACAATGGTCCTGCGCGTCCAGGCTTTCCGAGCAGACGACATCTCTGGGTCGGGGACTTTGTAGTGACTGTTCCCCATCTCATGGTTTGAATTCTCCGTGTACATTTTCCAGGGGCTTCAGAATAGGTGCAACTGTGAGCTGATCGGAACCATCTCTGCCCCCCCACCCCATTCCCTAAAGAGCTTTTTCTAACATTAAGTCATGCGAATTAATTCACTTTTGTCAAATTGTTGATCAGCATCTAACAATGAATGACCTGCTTTTTCTCTTTTGACTTAAATAGTATGAAATATATTAATACATTTCTTCACGTTGAGCAAACTGTACCTTGAGTTTTCTTTTGATACCATCAGATTTGATTCACTGAGAGTTTATTTAGGACTTTGGCTGCCCTATTGATATATGACATTGGCTCTGAATGCACACATGTCGTGTCTGGATAGGAAGCTTATGCTGATTTCGAGAAAAGAATGAGAAACTCTCTAGTGCCCAATAATCTGAAAAAAAAATTAGAATGGAAATTGTGTCGTTGCTTTTATTATCTGAGGGCTTGAAAGCGTTGCTTGTAAAATCTATGTAGGGGCAAAGCCATTGCGAGGAGACTTTTGGATAACTTCCTCAACTTCCTTCATGGTTGTGGGCCTGTGAAGAGGTTCTGTATATTTTTCCAACAATTTTAACAATTTATGTTATCTTGGAGGTTCATTCATTTTATACATAATTGAAAACATATTTGCAAGATATTGAAATTTTTTGATCAAATTATCTTTTTAATAATATATTCATTTTTTTCCTCTATCTGAGGTGTGAACTTCTTTTGAGACTCTGACATGAGGCGTGTGTGCTTTCTTTCTGCTTCTTCATCAGACCACTTAGTGATTTATTTATTTTAAAGGTAGTTGTCTTTTTTTTTAAGGTTTATTTGTTTATTATTTATGGTGGAAGGGGCAGAGGGAGAGGGTGAGAGAGAATGTCAGGCAGACTTCCCGTTGAGTGCAGAGCCTGACATGGGCCTTGATCTCATGACCCCGAGATCATGACCTAAGCCAAAATCAAGGGTGGGATGCTTAACCGACTGAGCCACCCAGGCCCCCCAAAGAGAGTTGTCTTTTTATTTTAGAATCTATTACCTTTATCTTTCATCAGTCTTACTTCCTATTTCTTTTCATTTTACTTCTCCTAAGTTTTGTTTTGGATACTTAGTTCATTTATTTTCATTTACTTTTATTTAATTATGGAGAGAACTTAAGCCTCCAAGGACTTTTCCTCTAAGTCTGCCTTTGTAGGAAGATTGCATTTTCTGTGTTAAGCCCCCAAATTCATTGTTTTCTTAATGCTTTATTTCTTAAGGTAATAACCCACGGAGTAAAACAAGCATCTGTCGACCCTTACTATATATGCATGAGGAAACTGGCCTCTGAGACACCCAGACACCTCACCCAAGTGCAGTCCCCTTGGTTTCATTACTGTTCTCTGAATATGTGCTCTAACTTGTGGTAGTTACTGTATTAGTGCTGCATTAAGTCCTTTCCATACCGGAATTACATTCTGTAAGTATCGTAATTGTCACTGTGATTTGGATGTAATTCAAGGTTCCCTGGGGTGAGGCAGGCCAGGTTGCCCAAGACGCAACATTTAAGGAGACATACTTTCTCAGGCTTGGGCAAGCACAGGATTAGCCCAGGAGAGTGAGCATCCCGTCACGTCCCGGGCACCTCTCACTTTTTCCTTAGCCTAGTTCTGGCCACTGACTTTTTTTTTTTTTTTTAATGACCACCCTCCTCCCCATTCTGTTTCTCAAAATATTCCCATGGAGATTATTTTGGAAAAGTACTTGGATAATCCTCCAGAATAGCAGAGAGTATCTTTCTTAATATGCCACACTATCATTATGGAGTCTTAAAACATTAAAATATTAAGTTAGCCAGGAAAAGTTTTGTTTCACGAAAATTTCCAATCAGTATTGACCTGCGAGTCTCTCCTGGTATCTACTGCAATAAGGAAGTCTGATCAGCCGACTAATTTTTGTAGGACGGGTGTATGTAGGTAGGTGTGATAGGGTTCTCTCTTTTCCCTGAAACTCCATACTTTCACCAAGATGTCCAAGGCGTGAATCACTTTCAATTTGATGTTGCCTTGAATATCATGAGTAATTTGCTTTTCAGCTAGTGGTCTTAGAATTTCCTTCATTTTTTTAAAATTAATGATTCTTCTTTATTTGTTAAGAATCCCTTATCTATTTATCTATATGCTAGAACCTTGTTATCTACCTTCCACTTTCTGCTGACTTCATCCTTGAATCTTTTACTTTGCTTTCTCCCTGGATTTCTCTGAGCTAGAAGCACACTGACACATTTCCCAAGCTCTTCTCCAACTTCTGTAAGTTCCAAATTATTCTTAAAGTTGCTGAAAATACACCTACATCCACACTATTCCTCTTCCCATCTTTAAAAAAAGAAAGGCATCCACACCTTATTGTGAGCCAATGCCTGGAGTGTAAATACCTCTCGGTTGTCAACAAAGGGATAATTCCAAGTATCAGGTTGGGGATTACCTGTTAATGATTAATACATTCACCTATCTCTTGGTTTTCCTGGTTTTCCTTGCCCATTGTATGTGTTTTTATTATAGGTGAAGGTTGACCAGGGCTGAAACTTTCTGAATTCAGGGCAACAGGTCTCGTTAGGGAACCAGTTCTTAGAAATGAAGCTGGGATATTTTCCCAGTTTCAAGATATATTTGATAAAATTCTCAGATAAAAAAGTTATGCGATTACTTCTAAATTCAGTATGAATTTTACAAGAAGGTGGTTCAAACCTCTATCAAAATCAAATCATGTCATGAAATATTTACTCGAATTGTCATCATTTCTCCTCTTATTTCATCTTATAAAATGTTCAATGTTTTCTTTTATTTATAAAACAACTCATTCATGTTTTTGATAGACAGTGTTAGATGTCAAGTTAAAAGTGTTCAAGGGTGTAGCTAAATTTTTCAAAATTCTTTTATGCGGTACACAATCGAAAGAGTTTGAAGACTGCTTCTCTCTATAAATGGTCTATTTTTAAGCAGTATCCATTCTGATATTTACTATTCCTGGTTTTCTTTAAACATTTCCACAGCATTATTAACTAGCATCTCTCTTTCATAGGCCCCACCCTCTTTCATCTCAGTGCAATGTCATACTCTGATTTTTATAACTTGCTTCCATAGAATATATATTTGTTTTGAGTCCTATCACAAAGTTTTAGGAATTTACTTTTACTTTGAGAAAATCTCAAGAAAAATGTGTCTATTCTCTGAAGTCCATGGTATTGATTTCCTTTTCTCATATTGAGAATTTAAAAAAAAATGTTTGTGTTACTGAGGATTTGGGGGTTGTAATTATAGAAACCAACAGGATCATTTATGCTACCGTGGATTTATTCAATGAAACGGAAATGGGGCTGCTCCAAGTTCAAAGTGAAACCTAAAGAAAGGTAGCTACAGCAGTTTGCTCCACTGCCGACATAAATGGTGTTGAGCTCTACACTCTCCGTTCTCCAGTTCCTCTCCTCAATATGTAAGGTCTCAGGAAAGGATTTAATTGGTGGAATTTAGGTCAAGTGCTCGCTCTTTGGCTTTAACAGCGCCTGACGATCTGATGGGCAGAGTCTCAGCTGACCCCTTCAGCTTCCAGAGGGAGGTCAGGACACATGATTCACCATCACAATATGTTCTCACACAATGGGAAAGAGATAATTCCCCCAAATAAAGTTACGATACTAGAAAGAAGGGGTAAGAAATCTTGGGACTAGGTTTATATGAAATCTATGTTGTTTCCTTTTTAGTTATTGTGGAAGAGAACCACTTCTATCTGAGACAGCTGTTTGCCAGAATAAAGCGAGGGTGGCTTCACCTTCAGAACCTCCCGCCGCTGCTCTGGATGCCACTGCAGTTCTTAGGACCTGAGCTTTCCCCCAAGCGATGTCCGTTTGTGTGATGATTAATTCATGTGAATGAGTACGCAGAGGTTCCTGAGTGCACGGACATCCCCAACCAGAACATAATGGCTTCCGGTTTGTGCTGAAACCACTTCCCAAGTGGTCATGTCTAGTCACTTTTCTGAAAGCAGGGGAGTACCGTCTCCTTGTTGTTATGTGACTCTTCAGTTCCAGAAAGTGCTCTCTACTTTTAAGGGTGAATCATCCCCCATGGTCCAAGGCCCCAACTCCACTTCTACCCCCGGCTCCCAGGAACCCAGCAGAGAAATGGCTGCCACAGACATAGAAGTCTCAGAGAAGCAGAGAGGCTGAGCATCATTGAAATGGGTGCACAATACCCTCGCTTATGACCCTGTTATCACCCAGGAGCTTGAAAAAGCCAGTTTGGCATTTGGAGCTATACATTTCGTTGGGATTCTTGGAAGCGAACCTGAGGAATGCCTGTCTAACCATGTCGCTGTGTGGAGCACGCGGTGCTGCCGCTCCAAGGCTGGACAGAAATGGGTCTTTGGCTTCACGCACAGATACGAGGAAGAACTAGGAGGTGTCAAACAGGTTCAGATTAGTGACCTAGAAAATTATCTGTAAGTAAGTTATAATGAAATTGAGAAACTCTTCCTTTCATGCAAATATCATCACTATTCATATATTTCTTCAAAGTCAATTATCATCAATCTTTATGAATTCATTTCAACAGTAATTTAATAGTTCCTTCTCAAGATTAGCCTTTTGTCTTAAGGTTGATGCTCTCCATGTCCTTTCAGGAAAAGATCGGTTGCCTTGTAGCCTGGCCTCTGGATGGGATTACCTGTTTTGTTCTTCACTGATGTATGCTTTGAGCAATTTCTATGTGTGTCTGGGTGAGGTATTGGAGGCACAGTGACAAGTGATGCCAGTGTTGTCCTCATCATGGAAGTTGACATCCTAGATGGGGACTAATACTCTCATTCCAAACATATATACCCCATGCCTGGCCAGGGTGGTGAGCAAACAGATACAGTCCCTGTCCAAAGCAAGCAAGGCAGTTAGTAAGTAAAAAATTGAGCAGGGGTGATAAACATTAAGGAGAAAAATTAAGCAGGGAAGGAGGACTCACTGAAAAGGAGACATTTGGGTAAAGTCCTAAAGAGGGAAAGGGAAACGGGGGAATGGGCTTTGGAGGAAAAGCAACTGGGCAGATGTTAAATGATAAACTCCATCATCAATCCCATATTACAATTGGGAAGAGCACTGGGAATGCAGTATAGAAGGACAGGAAAGATTGGCGAGAACACCACGTGGCCATGAAAGACCTCGTCAAGAAAGTGACACTGACTTGACTGGAGCCCAGCTCTGCAAGTTAGCAAGCATTACTCCATAAAGAAAAATAGTGAGTATAGTCCAGGCAAAAGAACCCGCATGTATGAGAAGGAGATGAATAATAAAAATAATAATATAATAGAGCCAACATTTGTGGCATGCTTATTATAGGCCGGTTAATCATCACAGCAATCAACCCAGTGGCGAGGGAGCATTATTACCCCATTATATAATGAGGCCACAGAGACAGAAAAGATATCATGTAGTAAGATTTAGAATACAGGCAATTTGATGGGATCTTAATGATCAGGAAATCTTGGGAGATGCGAAATGATGCTTTTCAGAAATTGAAGATAGCCATGATTTTGAGAAACACATAAGTTGACACCACTATGGATGTTAATAGCTCCTCGGGCAGGGTGCTGAGAGCCTTCTTAGTGTGTGCCCAGTGTTTCAAGGGAACTTATGGAAGAGTAGCAAACAGCTAGGAGACAATTCGATCCAAAGCTAAACCAGGCTTTAGTTAAAATGGTTCCACTTACAAGACAGAAGGATATTATTTAGCATTTGACTTCAAATAAGGGCTAATCAGACTGATCAATTAAAAGCTTCCAAAACACAGTGGGGCACCAAGTAACCAGAGCCGGCAGGCTCTCCAGGCATGCACTCGAGGAGTACTGGGCGGCAGCCTGAGGCTAACCCCCACTCACCTTGCAGATCGCTCCATTTCTGTCCTAAAATCAATAAGTCCCCAGTTGTTCCGTTTATCAAAAGCCCTAACTAAACACAGCTGCCGCATTTGGAAGGGACTGCTCCCAGTGGGCAGTTGCCTGACCACACTACGAGGCGAACAGGCTCTATGCCTGGACTCCCCACGGCCCGCTTTCCAGAGTTCCTGGAGCACGGAAGGGACCTCGGCACCCTGGTAAGCTGAGTGGGTTCTCCTGTCTGCTTACTATTGAAAACTCTCTTCTCTGGGTCTCGGCTTTTCTCCTGCAATATTTGATTTGTTTTCCATTATATAATTTGGCACTGAACATGTCACTGCTGCTGGCTCAGCAATTCCAGGGTCATCGCCCCATTGCCCCGTGGAAGGGTTTCATAGCGTCTGCCATTGTCCTCTTTATACTCTGATTTCAGCATTGCCATCTACCCCCTGAGATACTGCAGCTCTCTTTCCCTCTCCCCATGTCTTATTGGTTCTGACTGTCCTCCTTTCCCTACACGTCTATCTTCCTTGCTGGCCATCATCTCATGTCCAGAAGCACCTGCAAACCTTAGTTCTTCTTAGGCACCAGACCCCAGGCCTCTCCACTAGTCACAGTATATACTCCCTGGTTCCCAAGCCGGCCTCTCATATTTAGTTCTCATTGCATGTGCTTTCCCACCTGGAAAACTCTTAGCAAACACCCCCTGCCCTAGGATGCCAGGTAAATCAGTCACCCCAGATAGTCTTGTCACATCTTATTTTAAAGTTGTTTTGTTGTTTTTTTTTTTTAAGATTTTATTTATTTATTTGACAGAGAGAGAGACAGCCAGCGAGAGAGGGAACACAAGCAGGGGGAGTGGGAGAGGAAGAAGCAGGCTCCCGGCAGAGCAGGGAGCCCGACGCAGGGCTAGATCCTGGTATCAGGCCCTGGGCCAAAGGCAGATGCTTAATGACTGAACCACCCAGGTGTCCCTTTTTTAAAGTTCTGCACCTTCATTTGTTCTGTCTGAAGGTAATCTCCTAGAGGGTGCCTGCCACGTTTTTCTTCTCGGTTCTTAACAAATAGCCTGACACCAAATGGTTGTGGGATAACGATATTTTGAATGGTGACCAACTATAAACATTTCAAGAATCTCTTGTGCTCTCAAAGTTTTGTAATAAAAGAGAAAAGGTAACATCTTAAAGTACTTGCCTTAAATATTTTCTGCACTGTGATTTCCAACCAAATAAAAAAACAAGTGGGGTAAAAAAGCCAACAAGGAAAATATATATAATTGACATTTTTTGGTGTGTTAGGACAATGAATATTGGGCAATTTTTTCTGTTTCCCAAATTTATTTGAAATAGCAATAAAAAGAAAAAATATATATGTATATTAATTTACTGAAAAAGAGATAGCATGCCATCCTTTCTGTTAAAAAGAAAACTGAATACTTTTGTCTGTGAAAGTTACAAGGAGACATTACTCTGGTTTTTTCAAGAAGGAAATGAAGGACTGGAGAACATGACTAAGCAGAATTTGTTTGTTTTTATTTTGTCTGCTTGCTTTTTATTAGCTTTTTTGTAGGTTTGAATGTCAAACCACGTGAAAGTGTTGCATGTTCAAAATAATAAATTATATTTACAATTGAGATTTTGTTTCAAAATATGTAATATTCAGTACTGAAAAATTCTGGATCTTAGAGCTGACAAGTGCTTAGAGAAGAGTTAGTAGCAACCATCTCACTTAAAATAATTTTTGTTGAAATATAATTTATATTCGGAAAATTACGCATATCTGCGAGCCACGTAGAAGTAGCAATTACAGGATATTGATCATGTACAATTGAGATTTATCCAAAAAGACAAGAACTGTGTAATATCACTTATATGTGAAATCTTAAAAAGTCAAATTCATAGAGAGAGAGTAGATTGGTGGTGGCCAGAGGCTGGGGGTGTGGGAGAAAGGAGATATTGGTCGAAGGGTTAAAAACTCCCAGTTATGAGATGAATAAGTTCTGGAGATCTAATGCACAGCATGGTGACTACAGTTAACAATACTGTTGTATATACTTGAAGTCTCTAAGAGAGTAGATCTTAAATGTTCCTACCACACACACACGATGATCATTATGTGAGGTGATGAATATGTCACCTGATCTTTTTGTGGTAATAATTTCACAATATATGTGTATATCAAGTCATCATGTTGTGTACCTTAAACTCACACATGTTGCATGTCAGTTATATCTCAAAGCTGGAAAAATATAGATAACGTGACTATTTCAGATCTACTAAGAGCCAAGAGAAGTTCTAAAACACTATCAATTTCACCTTGCCTATGGATCTCAGAAATAATAAGAAGTGATACAATGTGTGACTAAGATCCATTAAATATTCTTTCAATGCAACCTTGTAAATACACCCAGAGTTTCTTACAAACTGCTGTATAGGAGAGAAACATGCTTGCTTAGACATATTCCAACGAGACAAATAAACAAAAGACCAATTTTGAAACATTTTTGTGATTTGGGCTATCTCTATTGCAGTCATGCCAAATTAAAGTTCTTGAAGCTGAATTTCTCAGAGAATAGGTGTGAGCCATTGATGAGAAAAGTATATTGTTTTTTCCCATACTTTAATGATAAAGTAAATTGAGGTAGGTGGTAGAATAAAGAGACAGAATGTAGAAATGGGCATATAGACACGTGAATTTGGTAAGGAACAAAATGAAAACAAAGTTTAAAAATTAAAAACAGATGGAGAAACTAGTCTATGTATGCATTCCACCAACGCCTGCAGTAAAAGCAGAGGTTACATGACCGAGCAATCATTTGATAACATAACCTTTTTGAAAGACTAAATAAAAAATGGTACCATTTATTGTGAAGAATATAAGTGCATTAAATGTGGGAAACAATTAACATAAATGAAATATAAAAACTATGTGCAGCAGAGGAGTTTTTAAAACTTTTCTGACAATATCACACAGTAAGATATATAGTATTTTATTTCCATCAAGACAGACTCATAAACACAAACATAATTGAAACAAAAATATATATTTTTTAAGGATTTATTTATTTATCTTGTGGGGAGAGAGGCAGAGGGAGAGAATCTTAAGCAGATCCCATGCTGAGCCCCATGCGGGGCTCTGTCTCACCACCCTGAGATCATGACCTGAGCCGAAATCAAGAATCAGATGCTTAGGGGCGCCTGGGTGGCTCAGTCCTTAAACTTATGCCTTCGGCTCAGGGCGTGATCCCGGTGTTCTGGGATCGAGCCCCACATCCGGCTCCTCTGCTGGGAGCCTGCTTCTCCCTCTCCCACTCCCCCTGCTTGTGTTCCCTCTCTCGCTGACTGTCTCTCTCTCTCTGTCAAATAAATAAATAAAATTAAAAAAAAAAAAGAATCAGATGCTTAATCAACTGCCCCACCCAGGCACCCCCCCAAAAGTATTTATAAAACAGTTACCTTTATTCCATGAGATATACTCTGAGATTTTCAATTCTATTGAATAAAGTCTTAGTCTATCCTATTATATTTCATTTTTCAAGAAGATTCTTCATAGCCACGCAAGTTGATTTCACGGGTGTGTCAAGATTCATGCTTTGCAATACTCTGGGTCTATGGTAACAGCCAGCCAGAACACTCCAGGTGACCACAGGCACATATCAGACCGGCTCAGCTAATGGGAGAACTCTACCTAATGCCCCAGCCCTGATATTAGGTCCAAGAGTTGTGGACGCAACCAGAGCTGGGCCGATAAGAGAGCTTCGTAAGACTCTCTGATCTGGAGCCTGGACAGAAAGTGATACGTAAGAAGACAGCAGAAATGAGAGCTTGGGGTTGTGGGGCAAGAAGAGAGGGGAGGAGGGAGAGGAGAGAGGACAAGGAGAAGGAGGGAGAGGGAAGAAGAGAGGCAGAGACGTGAGAGGAAGCGGGAGCCAGTGGGGTACAAATCCTGACTTCCAGGCATGTGGTCTGCGGGGCTGTGCTCATTCATCCGTTGTCCTTCCTGTCCTGTCTGCTCTTCCACCCCAGCTGCCTTCTGTCCTGAAGCTGGTCCAACAGGGCTTTCTTCATGGCGCATCCACAGACGCCTGACATAGGAGCCCCAACCTTTCCCTTGACACCGTGAAAACCACCCCCCAGCACGGGAGCCAGTGAAGTGATCTTGGCCTGCAATCCTGTCCCTCCTCCTCCTTATGAGATGAACTTTGTTCTTAATCTCTCTATGTCGCCGGAGGGTACACGGAGAATAAGGGAGAGGTGGAGAGGGAGCTTAAAATCCAGGAAAGGATGGATTTTTGCTCATTGTCAAAATAACATAAAAAAATTAAGAGACAAGTTTATGGTTAAAGACCAATAGGGCCAGTCTTGTTAAAGAGCTTGGAGACACACCAGAGCATTCCAAATTCCATTTTTGTGGGCACAGCTCTCCCATACTTGCCTCTGTAGCTATGAATCCAGCTGAGGGCATGAAATGGGTGATTTGGTCCTCAAGCCTTCCTTATTTTCCTACTATTTTTCTAAAATTGATCATGACTACTACTTCCAAGGCCCTCCTTATTTCCCTACATTCTTACCAGTAGTGCGTTATCGGACTCTTAGATTTCTGAAATCAGAACGGTGACAATAGTCTTGCTGTTTTCTCTTACTATACGTTAAGTTAAACACCCTTCTGTGAGTCGTCAAAAACGGCAGCCTTTGTCTAAAAAGGTTTTTATCTCACATGCATCCTTAAATTATAGTTTAGCTGTATATAGAATTCTAGATCGAGAAGAATTTTGCCTCTTTTCAAAACAAAGTGTTTTTGCCTTTTTCAAAAGCAATTTCATGATATCATTCCATTGGTTTGACTCCTCTTGCTGCTGATGGTTAAAATAATAAATGTATTTCATGATGCTAATCAAAGAAGGAAAGAATCACATGTTATTTAGTAGTTGCTAAGTGGGTAGTTGCTAATATTTTATATTTAATTTTAATTAAAGTCTGTTAGTAACATATGTCAAATAAGTCTGTGTATTATACTTGAGAAACTCAAATCCACTAGTATTACTATTTTTAATCATTGTATCCGACTATTAGACAATGCATTTTATTATCATGTTCAATTAGCCAGCATCTAGTACATCATTAGTCTTTGTTGTAGTGTTCAATGATTCATTAGTTGCAGGTAACACCGAGTACTCATCACCACACGTGCCCTCCTTAATACCCATCACCCGGTTACCATCTCCCCACTCCCCTCCCTCCTGTAACCCTCAGTTTGGTTCCCAGAGTTCAGAGTCCTTAATGATTTGTTTCCCTCTCTGATTTCTTCCCATTCAGTTTTCCCTCCATTCCGCTATGGTCCTCTGTGCTATTCCTTATGTTCCACATATGAATGAAACCATATGATAATTGTCTTTCTCCAGTTGACTTATTTCACTTAGCATAATCCCCTCCAGTTCCATCCATGTTGATGCAAATGGTAGATATTCATCCTTTCTGATGGCTGAGTAATATTCCATTATAGGTATGAACCACATCTTCTTTATCCATTCATCTGTTGAAGGACATCTCGGCTCCTTCCACAGTTTGGCTATCGTGGACAATGCTGCTATGAACATTGGGGTGCATGTGCCCCTTCTTTTCACCACATCTGTATCTTTGGGGGAATACCTAGTAGTGCAATTGCTGGGTCACAGTGTGGCTCTATTTTTAACTTCTTGAGGAACCTCCACACTGTTTTCCAGAGTGGCTGCACCAACTTGCATTCCCACCAACAGTGTAAGAGGGATCCCCTTTCTCCACATCCTCGCCAACACTTGTTGCTTCCTGTCTTGTTAATTTTTGCCATTCTAACCGGTGTGAGGTGGTATCTCATTGTGGCTTTGATTTCTATTTCCCTGATGGCCAGCGATGTGGAACATTTTTTCATGTGTCTGCTAGCCATGTGTGTGTCTAGACGATGCATTTTGAGAAGAAATTTAACTACTGAAAACAGTAAGGCAAAATAATCCCACGGTTGGTGTAGCAGAGTGACTCTGCCATTGGCACCCTGATGACTCAGCACATCCCCAGGTGGGTCACACAAGTGGAGCTCAGGCAGGGCTCAGTTGCACTCTGACCCGTCTCGGCAGAGTGCCCTGTAGTTCTCCCTGGAACATGCCAAGAGGCATCCATGAGGAACGGTTTCAGGCCATTTCTCATCAGCCCCCCGGGTCTACGTGGACTTTACCTAAGCTGTGGGAGGCTTCAGTGATGCAGTTTCTTCTCACCTGCCTCTCAGCTCCCAGGGAGCCATAGGAGTTTCTATCTCTACCCTTGGGAACAGATGCAGGTTATAAAGCTGCCCAGCCACAGTGTAGTTCGCTCTTCAATGACAGACCAACCCACCACACTTGTGTCATTTTTCATCTGGCCCTTCCAGGTCCCTGTCATCCTGTGAAACTAGGAAAACAGGAAGGTGACACCATGTTGATCTTGCTTCTGGTATCTGTATCAGCAATGAACTGTTTAAATCCATTTGGGCTTATTGTCTTCCTCCTGACCAAATATACGAAAATGTGGCGAGCGTGCCTGGAAGGACCACTGTGCTGCTGCTTAGAGCCCACCTGACTGCTCGACAGCTTGCTACCTGGAAAACCCTCGAGGAAAACCTGACAGCCTGAAATGACAGGATTCAGCAAAGCGGTCAAATACAATATGACAATACAATAGCATCCCCACATAAAGAAGTGGTAAGAAAATACGATGGGAAAATCCCTTATTATATTTAAACTAGATAAGTTAATTTTACACCAGGTAAGATAATAGAAATTTTAAAATAGAAAGAATAGTTTGTTTCAGTCGGTAGAGCCTCTGACTCTTGATCTCAGCAGTTTTGAGTTTGAGCCCCATGCTGGGTGTCGAGATTACTTTCAAAGTAAGTTAATAAATAAGTAAAAGTCTTTTAAAAAAAAAAAGTAGAAAGGATAAAAGTTTTACTAAATTTGTCAACTTCACAGGATCCTGGACAGTCCACAAAGAGGTAACATCAAAGGTATTTGTATTAGAAATACAAACACAGGTGCAGGGGCACCTGGGTGGCTCAGTCTGTTAAGCATCTGCCTTAGGCTCAGGTCATGGTCCCCAGTTCCTGGGATCAAGCGCCGCGTCGGGCTCTCTGCTCATGGGGAGCCTGCTTCTCCCTCTCCTCCCAGCTCAGTGCTCACTCTCTCTCTCTCAAATAAATAAATAAATAAAAAAAATCTAAAAAAAAAAGAAATACAAACACATTGATTATGAATTGAAAATGTTGATGGCTCTGAAAAGAAAATTTGTCTTAAGTCGTTCAAGTCCTCTTAACAGCAGCTCATTTGTATAGAGCTGGGGTACTTCGCAATGGCCTTGATGTCCTCAGATATAGCCTGCTTAGTCAACTCCACAGGCAGGAGCAGGCGCACAGAAAATTGTTCCAATACCTGTTCTAATGAGCCAGGTGGGAAGCATCCCCTACTGTGTGCTTGAAGATATCTCTGACAAAATAGTTCTCAACACACATGGCATTGGATGAAATGCCCATGTTGGGGTACGCCTGTTTCAAGATGTTATTAAACTAGATGAACAATTATTTGTCTTTAGAATATCTCTCCTGCGAATCTTCTGAGTTTTGGTGAAAGTTTTCTTAGAGTCCTTTTTAGAGACAACAAAAAATCTCTCTTGGAGTCATTTATAGAGATACTGAAATCCTCAAATAAAGACCCAGTCATCATAAATCCAGCCTCCCACTGCTTTGAGTAAAGAGAATGATGACATTTGATACCAAGTGGGATCTACTTACAGTTGCTGTATTCAAATGAGGTATTGGTGCAACCCAATCTCTGATTGGATGAAAAGCAAAGAATGACTACATGTAAATGAGCTGCTTGATATTCACTCTGATTGGATAGTATTAATACTTGGCATGAACCACCCAGGAAGGAAAAGGCAACCAGGAAGTTGCACACTAGTAGCTGAGAGCGACCTCTACCAAGAGCACTTTGAAAAGTGTTTGAAAGAGACTGACGTCCCTAACGGGACTCTGTGAGGAGCGCTGCTGGCCTCGTGTGGGTCATATATCCACCCACCCACCTACAATCAATGGTTGGCAGAGACTGGGCCACCCTTAGATTGAGCAAGAATTCTTTGACCTGGGGGAGGAGAATGATCTTGGAAAACATGACACCTGGGCCAAGGCCCCAGTGTCTCCAGGACCAAGTGAAAACCTCAGTAAATTGGAAAATTTTGAAAAATGTATATAGTTGGGCTAGCATATTAGGAAACAGCTTAAACCGAGATACCATAAAAGATTATGAACATTATGAAGATGGTATTTAACATTGAAGAAAAGCTGTAAAGATGGCACAACATGATGTTTAAAGGCTCTAATCAAAAAGTAAAGGATGGAAACTATCATTTCCTAAGTGGTACATTAGAGCACATGCGTGTAGAACTTACTAGACAACCCTGGAAACAAAAAACTCCAAACAACCTATTTGCTCGTAAAGAAAGGCGTTAAAGCTGAGAAAAAATTGGGTTCATTTACTAGTTGACTGTGTAAATCAAAACCAATGAATTATTAGCGAAAAAGGCATTAACTAGAACTCTAAATTTTAAAAATAAGATGGCTCTAAAAAATGTCTTTGGTTTATGATATTCAAGTTCTGATAAAAGGATCTCATTTGCAGCTGGTGTACTTGTTGACGGCATTGGTGCCCTCCCACAGCCTGCTTGGCCAGCTCTCCAGGCCGTAGGAAACTTACGGCCTTGTGAATGGCCTGGAGGTACTGGCAGCCACCTGTGGTACTATGCCAGGTGGGAGGTGCACCGGTGATCCACTCGGAGACCCATTGCACAAGGAATTGATGATGCACATGGCCTTGGAAGAGATGCTAGCATCCCTGCTTCAACATCCTGACCTGGAGGGAGGAGTGCAAACTGGAGTCTAGGGGAGAAATGGGTATGTCTCGCCATGAATCCTTAGGGTAATGAAAAGAAATTATAGGAGATATTGTGGGTTCAGTGCCAGACCACCGTAGTAAAGTGAATATCACAATAAAGGGAATCAAATTAATTTTTGTTTTCCCAGCGCATAAAAAAGTTGTGTTCACACTATACTGTAGTCTATGAGGCATACAATAGCATTACAGTAAAAACACAATGTACACACTTAATTTTAAAAATACTCTATTGGTGAATAATGCTGATCATCATCTGAGCTTTCAGTGAGCAGTCACCCTTGATCGCAGATCGCCGTAACAAACATATATAATGAAAAAGTTTGAAATACTGCAAAAATTATCAAAATGTGGCAAAGACGCCAAGTGAGCAAATGCTGTTGAAAAAATGGCAGTGATAGACTCGCGCCACGCAGGGTCGCCACAAACCTTCCAGTTGTAAAAGGCGCGATATCTGTAAAAGTGCAGTATAATGAAGTAAGTATGTGGTTAAGCAATTATTTTTATTTTATTTTATTTATTTGTTTATTAGAGAGAGAGTGTGAGCAGGGAGGGCAGAGGGAGAGAGAATCTTAAGCAGGCTCCATGCCCAGTGCAGAACCTGACATGGGGCTTGATCTCATGACCCTGAGATCATCACCTGAGCAGAAATCATGAGTTCGACGCTTAACTGACTGAGCCACACAGGTGCCCCTGTTAAGCAATAATTTTTTAGGCTGGACTTTTTTTGTTCTAAAACTTTATTTTATTATGTTTATATGAATAAACTGAATTTAAATGAATTCACAAGGTTTTTTTAATTAACGTATACTTGACGTATAACATTATATTGGTTTAAGGTATACAACACAATGGTTCAATATTTGTATGCATTGTAAAGTAATCATCACAATAAGTTGAGTTACCACCTGTCCTCATACAAAGTTACAAAAAAAATTTTTTTTTCTTGTGATGAGAACTTTCAAGATCTAGTCCAGGCTGTCCTTTTCCTAATGCCATATAAAAGCATTAAATCTGGGAGATTTAATAAAGCAGAGGCATTATAATAAAAATAAAAACATATACAATGTGTTTCTACCCTTTTGACCTACAGTAAGTAATAGACCTTTTACACTGTGATGAAATATTAATATCCAGGTTCATTCTGTAGATATAGGTACGTGTTTCAGAATCCAAATTCCACCAACAATCTTTACTCTTACTTAGCAGGATGCACTCTGACTCATTCCATTCTATTTTATCCGATTGGATTATTTAAAACAAAACAAAACACCCAAACATGCTGTTCATGAGGCACTAAATTGATTTTATTAGAAAGTAGTGACATTGAACAGCCTTGGGATGATGGGAACAGCCAATCAGAGTACCTGATGCTTTGGGTCAAATGGCGGCACGGTCCCCTGGGCGGGGCAGATCCAACTCTTTCTTGGGATTTCCGACCTGGAGCTTGACCACAGCTGCTTTGTCTTTCTTTTTATGGCTATGAAGAGTGAGATTCCAGAACGGCCTGCAGACATGTCTGTTGCCTCTCGGAGAAGATTAAGAAAAGGAAGTGGAACCGTAAGAAGGCAGCAAAAATGAGTTTGTTGTGTTTTGTTTCATTTCGTTTGGTTGGGAGAGATTTCGATACAGTCTGCTGTGTCCTGCGCTGGGCTCCTTCCTGCTGCCCTCCCTACTGTCTGTGGCCTGTCTCAATCTCCACCTCCTCTTTTTCTTTTCTTCCAAAACCATTTCAGTTGGATTCCCATCACTTCGAAGCACAAGTGTCCGACAACTAGAGGCCACAACTAATTGAATACAATCAAAACTTAGCCTTGCAGTGCAGGCCAGTGAATGACTGGCCCCTAACCCTCTTCTGTAGCAACAATAGGTGGTCAATGACCTTGCTTCTCATCCTGATTCAGCACTGAGAAAAGAAGTGAGTATCTGAGCAGGAGAGGGAAAGATCAAAAGGGATTGAACCACACAGAAACTTTAATATAAATCTTGGAACCTAAAAGAAACCAAGTCAAGCCTGAGGCAAACTCCTCATCTTCATAAAGTAGCAGACGGCAAAGGAACAAAAGAAAAAGGAGATAGAGGGAAACTATCCTTTGCATTTTTCTCCAAGATTTGAAATCTAGCTATACTTTAAATGACTGACATAGTCACGGAGCGCTAATAAACAAAAATGTTTTAGATAAGATTCAAAATGCCAGTGTTTCATACACGAGTCCCAGGGGCACATCTAATCTCTACCGACCTCCCCCAAGACAGGCTCTAGGAATCAGGAAGCCCATTAACCCACATGGTAAGTAGTAATTCTCACTTAGGGTGTGGAAATAGATTCATCCATTTGGTAACTCAACACCATCAACAAAAATCATCAAGCAAGTACAATTCAACATCGTTAAAGATAGAACAGCAAAGTTAGTGGAAAAACTAGTGTCCTCCCCAAGTAGATGAGTATTAGTATAAATATTTAAATTAGATAAATGAATAACAGCAGAAATATTTGGTGAATAACATTCTTTTTTTAATTAATTTTTTAAAAAATTCCAGTATGGTTAACTTTCAGTTATATTACTTTCTGGTATATGATATTTAACAATATTCAACAATTCTACACATGCCTCAGTGCTCATCATGAGAAGTGTACCTTTATTTTTTTTCAAAGATATATCCTTTATTATTTTTTTTTAATAATTTTTTATATTACATTAGTCACCATACAGTACATCCCTAGTTTTTGATGTAAAGTTCCATGATTCATTACTTGCGTATAACACCCAGTGCACCATGCAATACGTGCCCTCCTTAATACCCATCACCGGCCTATCCTGATCCCCCCCCTCCCCTCTGAAGCCCTCAGTTTGTTTCCAAGAGTCTGTAATCTCTCATGGTTCATTCCCCCTTCTGTTTACCCCCCCCTTTCTTCTTCCCTTTCTTCTCCTACCGATCTTCCTACTTCTTATGTTCCATAAATGAGTGAAACCATATGATAATTGTCTTTCTCTGCTTGACTTATTTCGCTTAGCATTATCTCCTCCAGTCCTGTCCATGTTGCTGCAAATGTTGTGAAATCGTTCTTTTTGATTGCTGAGTAATATTCCATTGTATATATGGACCATATCTTCTTAATCCAGTCATCTGTTGAAGGGCATCTTGGCTCCTTCCACGATTTAGCTATTGTGGACAGTGCTGCTATGAATATTGGGGTGCATATGGCCCTTCTCTTCACTACGTCTGTATCTTTGGGGTAAATACCCAGTAGTGCAATGGCTGGATCATAGAGTAGCTCAATTTATAACTTTTTAATGGACCTCCACACTGTTTTCCAGAGTGGCTGTACCAACTTGCATTCCCACCAACAGTTTAAGAGGGATCCCCTTTCTCCACATCCTCTCCAACATTTGTTGTTTCCTGCCTTGTCAATTTTTGCCATTCCAACTGGCATAAGGTGGTATTCAATGTGGTTTTGATTTGAATTTCCCTGATGGCTAATGATTTTGAACATTTTTTCATGTGTCTGTTAGCCATTTGTATGTCTTCATTGGAAAAGTGTCTGTTCATATCTTTTGCCCATTTTTTGATTTGATTATTTGTTTCTTGTGTATTGAGTTTGAGAAGTTCTTTGTAGATCTTGGATACTAATCTTTCATCTGTAGTGTCATTTGCAAATATCTTCTCCCATTCTGTGGGCTGCCTCTTAGTTTTTTTGACTGTTTCCTTGGCTGTGCAGAAGATTTTTATCTTGATGAAGTCCCACAAGTTCATTTTTTCTTTTGTTTCTCTTGCCTTTTGAGATGTGTCATGAAAAAAGTTGCCATGGCTGATGTCAAAGAGGTTGCAGCCTATATTCTCCTCTAGGATTTTGATGGATTCCTGTCTCACATCGAGGTCTTTCATCCATTTGGGGTTTATCTTTGTGTCTGGTGTGAGAGAGTGGTCAAGTTTCATTCTTTTGCATGTAGCTGTCCAATTTTCCCAGCACCATTTATTGAAGAGACTGTCTTTTTTCCACCAGATGTTTTTTCCTGCTTTGTGAAAGATTAGTTGCCCAAAGAGCTGAGGGTCCATTTCTGGGTTCTCTATTCTGTTCCATGGGTCTATGTGTCTGTTTTCGTGCCAGTACCATGCTGTCTTTGTGATCACAGCTTTGTAGTATAGCTTGAAATCAGGCAACGTGATGCCTCCAGCTTTGTTTTTCCTTTCCAACAATTCCTTGGCGATTCTGGGCCTTTTCTGGTTCCACACAAATTTAAGGGCTGTTTGTTCCAGTTCTTTGAAAAATGTCATTGGTATTTTGATCGGGATGGCATTGAATGTGTAGATTACTCTGGGTAGCATAGACATTTTAACTATGTTTATTCTTCTGATCCATGAGCATGGAATATTTTTCCATCTTTTTGTGTCTTCTTCAATGTCTTTCAAGAGTGATTTGTAGTTTCTAGAATATAGATCCTTTATGTCTCTGGTTAAGTTAATTCTGAGATAACATATGAATTTTGGTGCTATTGTAAATGGAATGGATTCCTTAATTTCTCTTACTTCAGTCTCATTGTTCATGTATAAAAATGCAACTGAGCATTGATTTTGTATCCCACCACATTACTGAATTGCTCTATAACTTCTAGTAGTTTGGGGGTGGATTCTTTTGGGTTTTTCATATAGAGTATCGTGTCATCTGCGAAGAGAGACAGTTTGACTTCTTCTTTGCCAATTTGAATACCTTTTATTCCTTTTTGTTGTCTGATTGCTGTTGCAAGGACTTCTAGTACTATGTTGAATAATAATGGCGAGAGTGGGCATCCTTGTCGTGTTCCTTATCTTAAGGGAAAGGCTTCCAGCTTTTCCCCATTGAGGATGATATTTGCTGTAGGCTTTTCATAGATGGTTTTTATGAAATTGAGGAATGTACCCTCTATCCCTACACTCTGAAGGGTTTTAATCAGGAAAGGATGCTGTAATTTGTCAAATGCTTTTTCTGCATCAATTGAGAGGATCGTATGGTTCTTGACTCTTTTCTTGTTGATATGATCTATCACACTGATTGATTTGCAAATGTTGAACCATCCTTGCATCCCAGGGATGAATCCCACTTGGTCATGATGGATAATCCTTTTAATGTAGTGCTGGATCCTATTAGCTAGGATCTTGTTGAGAATTTTGGCGTCCGTATTCATCAGGGATATCGGTCTGTAATTCTCCTTTTTGATGGGGTCTTTGCATGGTTTGGGGACCAAGGTAATACTGGCCTCATAGAATGAGTTTGGTAGTTTTCCTTCTGTTTCTATTTTTTGAAACAGCTTCAGGAGAATAGGTATTATTTCTTTGAATGTTTGGTAGAATTCCCCGGGGAATCCATCAGGCCCTGGACTCTGGTTTTTGGGGAGGTTTTTGATCACTGCTTCAATCTCTTCATAATTAATTGGTCTGTTTAAATAATCAATTTCTTCCTGTTTCAGTCTTGGTAGTTTATAGGTTTCCAGGAAGGCATCCATTTCTTCCAGGTTGTTTAATTTATTGGCATAAAGCTGTTGATAAAAGTTTCTAATGATCCTTCCTATTTCATTGGTGTTGGTTGTGACCTCTCCCTTTTCATTCATAATTTTATTAATTTGGGTCCTTTCTCTATTCTTTTGAATAAGTCTGGCCAGTGGCTTATCGATCTTATTTATTCTTTCAAAGAACCAGCTTCTAGTTCTGTTGATCTGCTCTATTGTGCCCCTGGTTTCTAATTCATTGATCTCTGCTCTAATCTTGATCACCTGCCTTCTTGTGTGTGGGTTAGGCCTGTTCTTCTGTTCTAGCTCCAGCTCCTTGAGGTGAGAATATAAAAACTGCATTTTAGATTTTTCTATGCTTTTGAGTGAGGCTTGGATGGCTATGTATTTCCCCTTTAGGATCGCCTTTGCAGTGTCCCATAGGTTTTGGACCATTGTGTTTTCATTCTTATTGGTCTCCATAAATTGTTTAAATTGATTTTTAATTTCCTGGTTTACCCAATCATTCTTGAGCAGGATGGTTCTTAGTTTCCAAGTGTTTGAGTTTCTTTCAAATTTTCCCTTGTGATTGAGTTCCAGTTTCAAAGCACTGTGGTCTGAGAATATGCAGGGAATAATTTCAGTCTTTTGGTATCGGTTGAGACCTGTTTTGTGACCCAGTATATGGTCTATTCTGGAGAAAGTTCCATGTGCATTCAAAAAGAATGAGTATTCTGTTGTTCTGGGGTGTAGTGTTCTGTGTATATCTATGAACTCCATCTGGTCTAGTATGTCATTCAAAGCTCTTGTTTCTTTGTTGATTTTCTGCTTAGGTGATCTGTCTATTGCTGATAGTGGAGTGTTGAGGTCCCCTACTATTAACGTATTATTATCTATATGTATTTGTATTCTGGTTAAGAGTTGGCTTGTGTATCTAGCTGCTCCCCTGTTGGGGGTATAGATATTTATAATTGTCATATCCACTTGTTGGATACATTCTTTAAGAATAATATAGTGTCCTTCTGTATCTCTCACTACAGTCTTTAGTTTAAAATCTAATCTGTCTGATACGAGAATTGCTACCCCAGCTTTCTTTTGAGGTCCATTGGCATGAAAAATAGTTTTCCATCCCTTCACTTTCAGTCTGGATGTAACTTTAGGTTCAAGATGAGTCTCTTGTAGACAGCAAATGGATGGGTCATGTCTTTTTATCCAGTCTGCAACCCTGTGGCATTTATGGGAACATTTAGGCCATTCACATTGAGAGTGATTATTGAGAGATATGATTTTAATGATGTCATGTTGCCTGTGAAGTCTTTGTTTCTATAGATTGTAAATTTCTGTTCTGTATCACTCTTGGGGCCTTTTTACTTTTATAGAATCCCCCTTAATATCTCCTGTAGGGCTGGTTTTGTGGTTAAAAATTCAGTCAATTTCTGCCAATCCTGGAAGGTCCTTATCTCTCCATCAATTCTGAATGACAGCCCTGCTGGATAAAGGATCCTTGGCTGCATGTTCTTCTCGGATAGAGCTTTAAAAATACCCTGCCAACCCTTCCTCTCTTTCCAGGTCTATGTAGACAGGTCTGACATTATTCTGATATTTTTGCCTCTGTACGTGAGAAATCTCTTCGCCCTGGCCACTTTCAATACTGTATCCTTGGATCTGATATTTGCGAATTGCGCTATGACGTGACATGGTGTAGGTTTGCCGTGGTTGACCTTGGGAGGGGTCCTCTCTGCCTCTTGGACACAAATGCTTGTTTCCTTTGCTAGATTAGGGAAGTTTTCAGCTACAATTTGTTCAAATATCTCTTCTAGACCTCTCTCTTTCTCCACCTCCTTGGGGATGCCAATGATTCTGATATTGGAACGTTTCATTGAGTCAGTAATCTCCCATAACCTACATTCTTGAGATTGGATTTTTTTGAGCCAAGTTTCTGTTCTAACTTTTTCTTCTACCATCCCATCCTCCAATTCACTAATTCGACTTCTGCCTCATTTACCCTGGCCGTCGGGGCATCTAGTTTTGACTGCATTTGATTCATAGCATTTTTAATTTCTACCAGATTCGCTCTCATTTCCGCCGTTAGAGATTCTATATTCTCGTTAATATTTTTTTCAAGTCTACACATCATCTTGACCATTGTTACTCTGAACTCCATTTCTGATAATTTGGTTATATCCATATCCATCAGTTCTGTGGCAGTGGCCACAGACTCATTATCTTTTCTTTGCTAGGGGGGATTTCTCTTCCTCGTCATTCTGATGAGGAGGGGTTGTGGGGTTGCCCAGAGCCCGCATTATTGACCAGGACCCAGGCAGTGTGCACTTGTTTTATAGGGACCTTAGGGATGTGGGCTTCTTGATTTTGCAGCCTGCCTTCTGGGGGAGGGGTCTGCCACGCCGATATTCAGGCAACCCTGTTTGGGTAGAGTCTCCCTGTCCCCTGCGAGGGGGGATGGGGATGGGCACAATGTGAGCTGGTATTTCTGGGCTTTTGTTCTCTGGCGGCTTTCCCTGGCGGTTTTCTGTGACTCTTCTGAGAGTCAGAGCAGCAGTGGCCGTATCCTAGCCTCTGTCTCAGAACAGAGAGATCTCAGTCTGCTCTCTTGGCTGAGCTCTCTTGGCCTCTTTAACTCTGTTTCTGTCGGTGCTGCCAAAAACCCCGCAGCGCCCAGGTTGTGCGGCCCACAGCCGGTGTCCCAGCCCTCACTTCCAGGGCCAGCACATCTCTGTCCTTTGTGCGATCCCGAGCTCCCTGTTTCAGTATGGTTCGCGCATGCTCTGGAGCACCGGTTTTCAGTCTGCTCGCGCATGCGCTCCCGAGCTCCCAATGTCAGTCCGGTTCCAGTGAGCGCTCTGGAGTGAGGGTTTTCAGTCTGGTCGCGCGTTCGGGGCTCACGGTCTCAGTCCGCTCTCTTGCGGGTGCCAGTCCGTGAGTCCGGCGGCTCCCCAGTGCAGGTGGCTACCGCTTCCCGGCGCCCAAACGTGGCGGCTCCCTCCCCCTTCTGTCTATCTTCCAATATCTGTGCGAGGATTCACGGCTCACCGCTTCGTACCTCAATACTCAGCGCTGGAGATGTTCATTCATAGAGATCCAGATGTATCTTCCTGCGTCTCAGGCTGATTCCGTGGGTTTTCAGGATTGTCTGGTAGGTACCCAGCTCGACTCAGGGGACCAGCTGAAAAAGGGGACCCCTACTTCTCCGCCATCTTTTTTCCTCTCCAGAAGTGTACCTTTAATCCCTATCACCTATTTCACCCAGCCTCCCAGAATGTTATAATATTCTTACAATAAGGATTAGATGCATGAAAACCAAAGTTTTCTTAGAAATGGCAAATATTCCCAGCTTCCTGGGTGATTGGATTCCCAATTTGTTTTTATTTATTTATTTATTTGTAGATAAGAGCTTTATTTTTTTTTCTTTATTAATGATTTTTTATTATATTATGTTAGTCACCATACAGTACATCCCCAGTTTCCGATGTAAAGCTCGATGATTCATTAGTTGCATATAACACCCAGTGCACCATGCAATACGTGCCCTCCTTACTACCCATCACCGGTCTATCCCATTCCCCCACCCCCCTCCCCTCTGAGGCCCTCAGTTTGTTTCTCATAGTCCATAGTCTCTCATGTTTCATTCCCCCTTCTGATTACCCCCCCTTTCTTTATCCCTTTCTTCCCCTACCGATCTTCCTAGTTCTTATGTTCCATAGATGAGAGAAATCATATGATAGTTGTCTTTCTTTGCTTGACTTATTTCACTTAGCATTATCTCCTCCAGTGCCGTCCATGTTGCAGCAAATGTTGAGAATTCGTTCTTTCTGATAGCTGAGTAATATTCCATTGTATATATGGACCACAACTTCTTAATCTAGTCATCTGTTGAAGGGCATCTCGGCTCCTTCCACGATTTAGCTATTGTGGACATTGCTGCTATGAACATTGGGGTGCATACGGCCCTTCTCTTCACTACGTCTGTATCTTTGGGGTAAACACCCAGTAGTGCAATGGCTGGATCATAGGGTAGCTCAATTTTTAACTTTTTAAGGGACCTCCACACTGTTTTCCAGAGTGGCTGTACCAACTTGCATTCCCACCAACAATGTAGGAGGGATCCTCTTTCTCCACATCCTCTCCAACAATTGTTGTTTCTTGCCTTGTCTATTTTTGCCATTCTAACTGGCGTAAGGTGGTATCTCAGTGTGGTTTTGATTTGAATTTCCCTGATGGATAATGATTTTGAACATTTTTTCATGTGTCTGTTAGCCATTTGTATGTCTTCATTGGAAAAGTGTCTGTTCATATCTTCTGCCCATTTTTTGATTTGTTTATTTGTTTCTAGTGTATTGAGTTTGAGAAGTTCTTTGTAGATCTTGGATACCAGTCCTTTATCTGTAGTGTTATTTGCAAATATATTCTCCCATTCTGTGGGCTTCCTCTTAGTTTTTTTGACTGTTTCCTTGGCTGTGCAGAAGATTTTTATCTTGATGAAGTCCCATAAGTTCATTTTATCTTTTGTTTCTCTTGCCTTTGGGGATGTGTCATGGAAAAGGTTGCTTTGGCCAATGTCGTAGAGGTTGCTGCCTATGTTCTCCTCTAGAATTTTGATGGATTCCTGTCTCACATCGAGGTCTTTCATCCCTTTGGAGTTTATTTTTGTGTATGGTGTGAGAGAGTGGTCAAATTTCATTCTTTTGCATGTAGCTGTCCAATTTTCCCAGCACCATTTATTGAAGAGACTGTCTTTTTCC
This sequence comes from Ursus arctos, assembly GCF_023065955.2. Classification (NCBI taxonomy): domain Eukaryota; kingdom Metazoa; phylum Chordata; class Mammalia; order Carnivora; family Ursidae; genus Ursus; species Ursus arctos. The sequence continues at coordinate 3,096,358 of NW_026622997.1, forward strand.
CACCGGATGTTTTTTCCTGCTTTATCAAATATTAGTTGCCCAAAGAGCCGAGGGTCCATTTCTGGGCTCTCTATTCTGTTCCATTGGTCTATGTGTCTGTTTTTGTGCCAGTACCATGCTGTCTTTGTGATCACAGCTTTGTAGTACAGCTCGAAATCCGGCATTGTGATGCCCCCAGCTTTGTTTTTCCTTTTCAATAGTTCCTTGGAGATTCGGGGCCTTTTCTGTTTCCATACAAATTTAAGGACTATTTGTTCCAGTTCTTTGAAAAATGTCCTTGGTATTTTGATCGGGATAGCATTGAAAGTGTAGATTGCTCTGGGTAGCATGGACATTTTAACTATGTTAATTCTTCTGATCCATGAGCATGGAATATTTTTCCATCTTTTTATGTCTTCCTCAATGTCTTTCAAGAGTGATTTATAGTTTCTAGAATATAGGTCCTTTACGTCTCTGGTTAAGTTAATTCCAAGGTAACGTATGGTTTTTGGTGCTATTGTAAATGGGATGGATTCCCTAATTTCTCTTTCTTCAGTCTCGTTATTTGTGTATAGAAATGCAACTGATTTCTGAGTTTTGATTTTGTATCCCGCCACATTACTGAATTGCTCTATAACTTCTAATAGTTTGGGAGTGGATTCTTTTGGGTTTTCCATATAGAGTATCATGTCATCTGCGAAGAGAGACATTTTGACTTCTTCTCTGCCGATTTGGATACCTTTAATCCCTCTTTGTTGTCTGATTGCTGTTGCAAGGACTTCTAGTACTATGTTGAATAATAGTGGCGAGAGTGGGCATCCTTGTCGTGTTCCTCATCTTAAGGGAAAGGCTTCCAGCTTTTCCCCACTGAGAATAATATTTGCTGTAGGCTTTTCATAGATGGCTTTTATGAGATTGAGAAATGTACCCTCTATTCCTATACTCTGAAGGGTTTTAATCAGGAAAGGATGCTGTATTTTGTCAAATGCTTTTTCTGCATCAATTGAGAGGATCATATGGTTCCTGAGTCTTTTCTTGTTGATATGATGTATCATGCTGATCTATTTGCGAGTGTTGAACCATGCTTGCATCCCAGGTATGTGGATTCCCAATTTGATATCTTACCAGCAAGTTACTTAACCTCTCTGTAAAATGGGCATGGTAACAGTAACCTTCCATAGTGGTTTGCTGTGAGTGAGCAGTAAAGATGCTGTTGATATGTAAAGTGTTCAGAACAGCGCCCAGTACATGTTTAGTGTTAAGTAAGTGACCCCATCCAAAGGAGTCACTGAAAAAGGGGTTAGGAGTGGAGAAGAATAAGAGTTGGAAAGGAAGAGAGAACCATTATCTTTATTTGAAAATACATTCAGCTAGCAAGTTCTACGGAGAATCATGTTTGAATAGTGATTGGCATTGCGTTAAACCTATGGGTTATCTGGGTAGATCTGAGAGTTTTACAATTCTGAATGTTACTGCCCATGAAAATGTTATGTCTCTATATTTAGTATTTAGTTCTAGTTTAATACCTCGCAATAAAGTTTCGCAATTTTCTACATAAAGATGTGCCATATTTTTGCTAGATTTATTCCTAGGTCTTATTTCCTTTTGTTGCTACTATGTACTTTATTGTTGTTATGAATTATAGCTCTTTTTATAAGATCATTTTTTGTTTCGGGCTGGTAACTAAAATTGCAATCTAACTTTAAATGTCACTTTTATATCAGTCAAACTTGCTGAGCGCTTATGAATTACAATAATTTATGAATAGAATTTTAGTTTTCCCATGTAGACAATCATATCATCTATCAACAATTATAGTTTTACTTCTTTTCCAATCATTTCACATTTCTTTCTCGTGTTACTGTGTTGGTTGCACCTTCCAACACAGTGGGGAATAGCTGTAGAAACCAGCACCTCTTTTATGTACCGAATTTTAACAGGGGGTTCACTTTTGAGTGGAATGTTTGTTCTAGGTTTTATAGATACTCTTTAATTTCAATTTAATTCGAATTTAGTTTTATTCTCAGTTTCCCAGGAATGCTTTCCTTTTCGTTTTGTTGAATGGCACATAGTAATCTTGCCCAGCTATTTCCTTGACAAAGATTACTACCTCTAACTTTTTGCTTTAATTATATTTGATTCTTTTGGATAAGTTAGATTTTCAATAGCTTTTGGTTATGAATATCATTGTATGACAGTTCAGAGGTGTTAATAATAATAATAACGATGATGGCCATTGACTTTCCTTTATTGGTGTTCTATTACATGCAAAGTGTGCTGTGTGGTTTTGTTTAGTAGTATGATTTATTCCTGTTTCTTTCAATGATTTCCAAATAAGTGAGCATCAACAGGTAAAATACGTTTGTTCCAAGTACCAGGCAATAAGTAAAGGTGCCTGGATAAAAACTCAGTGTGTTGTATTTTTATAACCCATGCTGGTCAGAAAATGTGACACTGTCTTACTTACTTGATAGTTAGGGTACAATACAAATAGCCACTTTCTTTTGTTTACTGTCCTATCTGGAAGCACATAACACGTTATCACATTAGCATTCCTAGTTTTCTTCCATATCTTCTCCTGAAAATTACATTTGTCACAATTGTACTTTTTTCCTATGGATGCTATCCTTGATAGGATATGATTTTGCACTTTTAGCCCAGTGCTCCTGGTACTGGGGTTGCTAGAATAGGAGCCACTGAAGCTGGAAAGCAGACAGGAAGAAAGCCATGTCTAAGGAAAAGGCGCCGAGTGTTTGCCGTGCAGCAATCCCCGCACATAACTGAACGCTTTGTAGAGCTGACAGAGACCCACCATGCTGCTCGGCTGATAGAAGACGAACTCATAGAGATGAGGTCCCGCTGTGAGCTTGATGACCCCATTTACCATAGGCACAGTGAGGCAAAACAGGAATTTGACTTGGAGACAAAAGGATTTGCCGGAACCATGACAAAGATGAAAGGTTCTAAGCGGACATAACAGTACAGCATGTGGGTTCATGGTTTAAAGTATGCTTGAGGGGCGCCTGGGTGGCTCAGCTAGTTAAGTGTCTGCCTTTGGTTCAGGTCATGATCTAAGGGTCCTGGGATCGAGTCCCATGTCAGGATCCCTGCTCAGCAGGGAGTCTGCTTCTTTCTCTCCTTCTGCCCCTCCCCCCTTGCTCGTGTGGCTCTCTCTCTCTCTCTCTCTCTCTCTCTCAAATAACTAAATAAAACCTTAAAAAAAAAAGTATGCTTGAAAAAGCAGCCAGGCTCCAGAGAATAACCGTTACTATTTGGTAAAGTCTTCTGTTTCAGGATTTAAACTCATCAGATGTGTTGGCTTGAGAGCCACTCGGCCATCACCTGAGTCGCTGCTGACCTTGTGAGGCTTGGGGCAGAGGGTGCACGAGAGGGTATTTCCTCTGCTGAGGCCCCTCCCGGACTCCTAGACCAGAACAAGGGGCTTTCTATGCTCATGGCAGGCTGGTGCCCCGGAGTCCTCTGAAATGTTACTCAGGATCGGAGCCCACATCACGATGCATTGTCATGCGGCTAATTATTAATGACAGTTGTTAATCATCTTATGAAAACAGCTCTGAGGATTATTTGAACCCGATCAAAGGAGACATGTGCCCTTTATCTTCTCCAATAATTCATGTGACGAAAACCAAGTAATTTAAAAACCAACATTTTTCAAAAGGAAAGCATAAATTTTAAAAAGGTGGATATTACAATCTAAGTCAAGGAAATATTTCAACCTATATTCAGGTTTTAAAAAATGAATTATAGACGTTAGCAAAGTTGGATTTTTCCCACACAATGCCAACATGAATCTATTTCTACCGAGTCCAATTCATAGAATGGAAGAATAAACAAGCCAGGGGGCATTTTAAAATGAAGTTAAAAATTAAAGCACAAAACCAAAGCCACATTTTCTGACTTGGGTACCGATTCGGAGTTAGCCGTATTTCACATGATACTTGAATTTGGAAGTTATTACTCATTTATCTCAAGGTCCAGAGTCCCTCAAACATGACTCAGGGAAAAAAATTTTACACAGGAAGGTGAATTAACATCCCTTCCCCCTGCATAGTGAACTGAGATTGTCGGTGCTTACATTCCCAAAGTGCAAATAGACAAATCTGTTTTTTTCTTCTCTTTTCTTTCTTTTCTTTTTTCTTTCCTCTCCTCTCCTCTCCTCTCCTCTCCTCTCCTCTCCTCTCCTCTCCTCTCCTCTCCTTTCCTTTCCTTTCAAGACTATAGTAAAACTTCCCTGGTGGATATGGGCAACTGGGTGGCTCCGTCAGTTACGTGTCCACCTTTGGCTCAGGTCATTATCCCAGAGTCCTGGGATCCAGGCTCCCCGCTCAGCAGGGAGCCTGCTTCTCCCTCTCCTCCCAGCTTGCGCTCTCTCTCCCTATCTCTGTCTCTCTTTTACAAGTAAATAAATAAAATCTTTAAAAAAAAGAAGTTAAAAAAAAAAAAAACTTACCTGAAAAAAAGTGTGAGAATGACATATAATGACTGCTTGGAAAACAGTAGCTCTGAATTCTAAGACCAAGGCTCCTCCTTCTGAATTCTTGAGCTCAGTGGTGGGCTCTGCCAGGCTCCCACTCCCCCACCAGGGTGCTGGGAGGTGGTTTACTCCCCCACAATACAGTTCAAATAGGTATAAAGAGTCAAACTCAAAATCACAAGGAGAGCTCCTCTGGGGCCATAAACTAAAAAGGAACTTAAAGTCAAGGTGATGAGCAGGACTTGAAGCAAGGAGGGTCCCCAGGAGCGCAGAGCCAGGTTTAATTTCCCATGGCTGGAGATTGACTCGAATGTTCTCACAGAGAAGGTGTGCAGGCTCTGAGCGTGCAGGGAGCTGGAACGGAACTATCTACGGAAAGCTGGGAATCTGAAAGAGTTGCCTCCTCTCTGAGATGAGGGTAAGCAGAGCTCCGAACAACCTTGGAGAGCAGCGAGGATGTTTTCAACCTCATGGGGTACAGATGAAAACACGTCAAGCAAAAGAAATTGAAAGGGGTTGGCCTCCACTGTGCCCATGTGAGTGTTCCCAATTCATGCTGTTTATCGTCCAAAGTGAGTTACAGAAAAGTCCATACTGCATGACAGCAAGTATACAAATTTAGAAATAAGAGAAAGCATTATTTTATATAGTTTAGGAACACACCTATTGATAGTAAAAATCAAAGAATATGGAGAAACCTCACTAATTTTTGTGAAATGTTTTCGTTGTTGGGGGTGTGTGTGTGTGCGCACAAATCGGAGACGACCAGGGAAAGCAAGAGTCAAGTCCAAGTTAATCTGTAATATTATATCTCATGTGTTTCAAAGAGAAAGATTAACAAAATTTCAAAGGGAAAAAAGCCCAAAGAAGAAAAACGTATCCAACTTCTGTATTTAATTATAATCTCTTTTTTCTTTAACCTTTTCAGGACAGAACTGAAGTCATTAAAGAGACCACAACTAGAGGACACACCTCAGGTTTTGAGCAGACTCGAGCCGCTCACATCAGCAGAGAAGGAGGTGGAGCTGAGGAGAGGCTTGGATTCCAGGTTCTCAAGGCACACATTTCTGGAAACTTCCTTGGAGGCTGCAGGACAAGAAGTGCTTTCCCTTCCATCTCTAGTTTGATGAATCTCGTTAATGATTAGCAGCTCCAGCCCCAGGGTAGCGAAGAATCCTCCTCACTCTGCCTGCAGGCAAAGGGCCGAGCCTGAAGGAAGAGCAGGTCCTCAGTTGACGTCCTCCCTCAGACACGAAGTCGGTAAGTCGCTCACCCCGGTGTTGAAACGAAAACCCTCCAAGGGTCCCTTCTGTGTAACAACTGACAATTTTTATGTACTCCCCGAGTCCTAGTTTTTCTCATACTGATTTTTAAAAAGGTGAGTGAAAACTCCTATTTTCTTCACCAGGCAGGGGGAAGAGAGGTGTAAGCAGGGAGCCGAAGCTTTGTGTCTCACCATCCGTAAACATGCGTAAAATGTCAGCTGTGCAAGACATTTCCAAGGAACAGGCACTCTCGTGCAGTGATTAAAAGCTGAATTTAGGGGATTAAATTCAGGGGCTCGTCAATAAGTATCAGCTCTTTTATTTACCAACTGTCTGATCTGGACAAAGAGGGTCAACATCTCCATCTAGGGTTGATGTACAGTGGTTCGCAACAGCAGCTAGAATAACTCGTTACACCCACAGCGGGTGGGACACACAGGAAGAGCTGCAGGGTGGTTGCAAAGAAATATTTCAGAGAAGAAAAAATGGGCAACCACATCTCCATCCCCTACATGAAGATTCGCTGCCACCAAGAAGTCTGTACTGGGCTTTTCTCCCGGACAGGCTCATGGCGGCAACAGGCAATTCCTGGGGTCCTGAAGGACTCCAGCCTTTTGGAATCAAGTTTGCCCCCTTGATTTCCCTCCCACGTGAACTAGGATCCAGGACTTTGACAGGGACAGGACTGAGGTGACTCTGGTCCAAGACGGCATCTAGAGGAACACTGAGTCATGAAGCAGGAGATGAGGGAAAGCTAACCAAACCAAGATGGCGGGGGCTGGAAGGGGAAAAATGTAGAGATGGGACAATGAGGGTCACTGAGGTCAGCGAAAGATGGAGGGTGGGCTGAGGGCAGTTGAGAGGAGTTAGTCAGGGAGAGTCCGCAAGGCAGCAATGTAGGAGCTGCAGCTTCTTGCTGGTACTCGAGACTTCACAGATGTGTAAGTAGGATGCTGTTAGCAGGACACCCACAGCCTTCAAACCGAATGGTCTGCAGGAAGCTGACCATCAGTGTGATTCCCTATGAACATTCTTCAAAGCAGAAACTTCTCAGGGTGCCATATATAGTCTCTGACCCAGGGAACCAGCAATTTTCTGGGCAGTAGTGGAAAATCAAGTTTGCTGTTTAAAAAAAAAAAATCGCATATGCGTTGCCTGGATGGCTCAGTCGGTGAAGCGTCTGCCTTTGGCTCAAGTCATGATCCCAGGGTCCTGGGATCAAATCTTGCATCGGGCTCCCTGCTCAGAGGAGAGACTGCTTCTCCCTCTCCTTCTGCCCCTCACCCCCCTTGTGTGCACAAGTTCTCTCTCTCTCAAGATAAATAAAATCTTTAAAAATTTTTCTAATATACGCATATATGTGTATATATACACGTACATATGTACACACACAAAACATATACAACATACAAAACACATATATGACACACTGATATATAATATGTGTGTGTCACGTGTAAGTTGTTTCTTTTGCACAGTCCTAGGCCTTGAAGGCTAGCCAGGGTGCGACTTGCTACCATTGCAACCCCACTAATGGGGCATCCTGCCACAAAACCTTTTTGAGGTCACCAAGCTTTACTGGAGTGATGCTTGTTTACATGCTTTCTTGGCAGCCAAGTGCTCTCAGAACTTTCCCTTATATGGACTCCTATTCACTGCCTGTGCCCAACCACCTGCTTAGCTGTGTGAGTAAATGCTTATAAAGTCTCCAGGGAGGATGATCATAGATATGGTCACATTGGCTAGGATTGGGCATTCAGGTTTCCCAGACAAGGCATGTCCCGGAGGTCTAGAATAGAGATAGTAGAAGGCTACGTGTACTTGAGATTACTTTACCTGAGTTATTATTTAAGTTTCTGCTTCTGTGAAAGCTGATCTTCTTTTTTTTTAATAATATTTTTTTATTATGTTAGTCACCATACAGTACATCCCTGGTTTCTGATGTAAAGTTCCATGATTCATTACTTGCATATAACACCCAGTGCACCATGCAATACGTGCCCTCCTTAATACCCATCACCAGCCTATCCCATTCCCCCACCCCCCTCACCTCTGAAGCCCTCAGTTTGTTTCCCAGAGTCCATAGTCTCTCATGGTTCACTCCCCCTTCTGTTTAACCCCCCTTTCTTTATCCCTTTCTTCTCCTACTGATCTTCCTACTTCTTATGTTCCATAAATGAGTGAAACCATATGATAATTGTCTTTCTCTGCTTGAGTTATTTCACTTAGCATTATCTCCTCCAGTGCCGTCCATGTTGCAGCAAATGTTGAGAACTCGTTCTTTCTGATGGCTGAGTAATATTCCATTGTATTTATGGACCACATCTTCTTAATCCAGTCACAATTCCATTATATTTATGGACCACATCTTCTTAATCCAGTCATCTGTTGAAGGGCATCTCGGCTCCTTCCCCAATTTAGCTATTGTGGACAGTGCTGCTATGAACATTGGGGTGCATATGGCCCTTCTCTTCACTACGTCTGTATCATTGGGGTAAATACCCAGTAGTGTGAAAGCAGATCTTTTGAGCACACTGTTAATAAATACTGAGATTCTATTTCATGTGTGTAAGTCTTGAAAGTAACTTGAAAATGGACCAATATTGTCCACAAAATAGAGAGGGTTCACCAGGGCTGCCATCCTGCATGAACAGACTCAGAGCTGGAGAGCTCGAGAACTCAGTCCTGTCGTGATAGACAGGCCCAAGAGGCGCACCTTCGAGAATAGGCAAAGTTGTGGTAAACCAGGAATATGACATCCCATAATATTTTCATACAGTGGAATTTAGCATCAAACCCAGCTGATGGGAAATCGCTCTCCACCTTAAGAGGCCAGCTGCTAAGTGGTCCAGGCATGAAAGCAGAGAATCAAATAACCTCAATCTCTAGATCACTCTGGAACTGCTCTGTGTTTTTGCTTGTCCGTGAAATAATGACGGCATCATGTTCAAAGTTTGGCCGGATAGGATGTCACTGACAGACCTCAGTTCATGAGACTCAAGCCTCCAATTCTCACGGGGTCCCAGAAAATGGTGCAGAGCACAGTGGAAAGGAGATTGCAGGACATGGAATCCAGGTAGTGTGAAGCATGCTGTCCAGGCAGGCAATGACCTGTTTGCTCATAAACCACAGAATGGGCAGCATATTACACAGATCAGATCGCATCAGCCCTGGAGACGCCAACAAGCTCCAGGTGCACGTAAGGATCCTTATTTCCCAGAATTGGTCCAGGAGCCATGGGTCAGTGGAATTGAATAACACTTGGAATTTAATTACAGTGCTTGTGTAGGATGGAACCCACCTTATTGTTCTTTCCAGTGAGAACCATCACCTCTGTGGGAAGTTGGAGGGCCTGATGAATCTCCTTTTATACTCATTTTTGTAGAGGAGTTTGGCCCAAGTATCTTATGCTAGAACGAAAAATAGGAATGAACATGCATCCCAGGCACCAGATTTCATATCTGTTCCTTCCACAGGGAAACTGGCCCTTGGCTTCCGGGGGGGGGGGGGGGGACACGCTTCCCTATAAATTCCAGAAAGAGAAGTGTGAAGTGATAGAAAGCACTCTAGGAAAATGTCTAAATGCTGGTGGCCAAATCAAAAACATAGGTTCATCAATAAATTATTGCACTAAGTACAGGGGCCCAAGGGGAAGATGTGTGGTGGGTTTCCTTACCCTGGTGGCATGCTGGTGAATATTTCACAACTGACTTTCCAGGGGGGGAAATGCACGTGCCAGCACAGATGGGTATATTATAAATCTTACTGATAGAAAGAATCAGGGGCACACAGTCTGTGGATAATAATAAAATACACAATACTGTTAATTTAAGTTCTATATAGTCAATTGATTCCCATAGAATACTTTTTTTTCCCCAGGTTTATTGAGGTATCATTAACAAACAGACATTTTATATTTTTAAAGTGTAAAACTTTCATGTACTGTTGCTAAACTCTGTGTCTGTAGGCAACCTATGCTTGAAACTCAAGCACAATTTGACAAATGAAATTGAATCTCAATCTGCCGGTTCTTCTCAATATATTTGTTGTCATTAAATATCATAGATGATCTACTGTTGAATTATTGCTCTCTCATACAAATTATATGCATCAAACTGGAATCATCCCCAGCTTCAGCACTCTGAATTACAGTAGTCCAAATTTTTTTATTGTTGTTTAGCTTTTTTAAAATATAAATTCAGTTAGCAAACATATAGTACATTGTTAGTTTCAGATGTAGTGTTCAGTGATGCATCAGTCACATAAAACACCCAGTACTCATCACAGCACATGCCTCCTTAATGCCCATCACCCAGTTACTCCATCCCCCTACCCACCTCCCCTCCAGCAACCCTCAGTTTGTTTCCTAGAGTTAAAAGTCTCTCATGGTTTTTCTCCCTCTCTGATGACTTCCCATTCAGTTTTCCCCTCTCTTCCCCTGTGATCCTCTGCCCTGTTTCTTATAGTCCACATATGAGTGAAACCGTATGATAATTGTCTTTCTCCGATTGACCTATTTCACTTAGCATAACCCCCTCCAGTTTCATCCATGTCGATGTAAATGGTAAGATTTCATCCTTTCTGATGGCTGAGTAATATTCCATTCTATATATGTACCACATCTTCTTCTTTTTTTTTTTTTATTAAAGATTTTATTTATTTATTTATTTATTTATTTATTTGACAGAGAGAGAGAAAGCCAGCGAGAGAGGGAACACAAGCAGGGGGAGTGGGAGAGGAAGAAGCAGGCTCCCAGCACAGGAGCCTGATGTGGGGCTCGATCCCAGGACTCTGGGATCACGCCCTGAGCCAAAGGCAGACGCTTAATGACTAAGCCACCCAGGCGCCCCTGTACCACATCTTCTTTACCCATTCATCTGTCAAAGGATATCCTGGCTCCTTCCACAGTTTGGCTGTTGTGGACACTGCTGCTATGAACACTGGGATGCAGGTGCCCCTTTGGATCATTTCATTTGTATCTTTGGGGCAAATACCTAGTAGTGCAATTGCTGGGCCATAGGGTAGCTCTATTTTTAATGTCTTGAGGAAACTCCACACTGTTTTCCAGAGTGGCTGCACCAGCTTGCATTCCCACCAACAGTGTAAGAGGGTTCCCCTTTTCCATTGTTTAGCTTTTTATATAGTTACAGGGATTGATTCTATGTTACTATCCACAAAATGCATAAATTGTCCAATTTAACTTCATGTTAATAAAATTCATAATACCACTTGAGGGTTAACATAAAATTTATAACACTAATATCTTTATATCATTTTAAAAATAACATGTTTCAAGTTAAAATGCTTACCTGTTCTCCAGTTCCATCTATAACTTCAGTGTGATTTTCTATTTCTTGCAGAATTCACTCTGAATTTTCATCAACCATAGTGCCACAAAATTAGACTACAAGTAAATTTTTGATTAATAATTAATTAAGCAAAAACATCACTCACTTCATCAATAATGAGTCTAGCTCTAACATAATATTATTTAATAAATTTCTTAAGTCCAGGAAATCAACAAATCAAGCCCAAATCTGTAGCATTTGCCTTTGTGTGTGTGTGTGTGTGTGTGTGTGTGTGAATCTTCAATTGTGGCCAATATCAAGCTACTAACATGACATCACCAAATTCAGCGTCAGGAAGAAATACGCAGCAGCATGCCTTTATATCATATTCCCACCATATAGGTGCAGGAGATGGGAATGATCCCAAGAGTGTACCTGAGAGTAAAATGCAGTGAAATAATTACAAAGTCATGAGCTGTAAACATTTCTTACCTTTTAAGAGTATAATTTATTTAATTCTGAATTTATATAATTTAATTGCCAGTAATTGCTGTTTTCAACAACCAGCTTGCAAAATTCCTAAAACTGTAACAGTCTGCTTTTGTGGGCCCACGTGAGCTGACTCTAGTACCCACTGCCTTCCACTGTACTTGCCTCTTGGGTTCTCTTATTTTCCTATCTTAATTCAGGTTCTGCCATGCCTTTGTCTATTTATATATTTTTTCCCTATATAAATTAACATTCCTGAGGATGCCTCTTTGGTTGTCTTATTTTTCTTTTTAGGACCTCCGTGTAAGGTGCATCTACAAAAAAATGACCGCCCCCCCATCCAGAAATTATTGAACTTCTTGGTGAGACAATGGTCAGATGTCATGTAGCCCTCATCAAAGAGTCTAAGGAAGGGAAAACTAAGAACAGGATCGAACGTTAAAAGCTGAGAGGACTCAGAGTCTTAAGCCTCCATTCGTGGCGGCTAAAATGGGGTGTATTCAAACATGTGGGAGTTATTTTTGATCTCAGACCCAATTGCTAAGGAATGACATTTTGATCATCCAGTTTTATGTCCATTCTTCCCTGCTGGATTATATACATGGTTTCACTTTTTCATGCTATGGGTCAGTTAAAACCAACTTCACAATCCCAACTACCTATTAATTAAACAAGCGGATATTTATAACTTTAAACCAAATAGATCTTGTTTATGACAGAAACATTGTTCATTTCAGGCAGTCATGGGTCCAAATTGTAGGGACCCCAAACAACTACTAGTATCAAGATCTCCATGTTAGTTATTTCCAGAACTTTGTAGACACTTCAACATCTGTGGCCAGAAATAATATGGGATTAAAATGGTATCATCACATCATGCAAATATGGTCCCCAAGTATTAGTGGCATACGTACAGCCACACTCTCAGTGGGTCAAATGGGGAAGCCATATGGGAATCATCAGGGGCACTAGAAGCCAGGTTCTCGGGTACGGTAGAGGATTCCAGAAGAGCACAGCTCTGGGGTGACCCACATGTGTGGTGGCCCCAACAAGGATGACAATAAACCACGCAAAAACCACTTGTTGAGTGCCAGTCATGCACAGTCTACTGAACCCTTGTCATCCTTGATGAAGGTGCTGCTGCGATTGTGCTGCTGATTATTATTAATAACAGATAAGAAACTGAAACATACACATTTGCTTCTGGTGGCATTTGGCACATCAGGTAAATCATGGGCTTGGATTTGAACTTGGCAATGCCTAGCTCCAAAGCCAGTACCCTTAAACTGGCACACAATGAACACTCTAGATCCTAGTACTAGACAGTTCCGCACCTGAAGGGTGGTGCACCTGTTGTCGTAAGCCAAGAGGGAATAATGACCCTTCCTATACCCAACCCAGATGGAATGGCCTGGCTTTGGTTTGCTTGTTCCCCACCATTTACATGTTTCAATGGAGTCTCTTTCTCTTGGCTGACACCTGTGGGTTGCATATTGTCCTGATAGGTGAAAAACCACAGGCGGAAAGAACACGATGGCAGAGTTGAGTGCCACAGCTGGGAAGAGGAAATGCTCCCAAGACATGCAAGTGGATGAGAAGCTCGTTCCCAAGAAAGGTAAACTCAACCACGACTACTTCGTTTTAGGATTTTATGGTGGATTCTTTATGTACAGTGTCATAATACAAAGAAATGAATTTATACCTTGTAAGTTGTTTGATTCTTTTTTAAAATCAGTTAATATTAGTGGGCATTTTTCAAATATATGAAGGAAATAAATACCACTGTACTAAAAAAACAAGTCTTTTGGGCAACCCTCTCGGGTCCCACCCTCCTCAGGACCTTTGTACTATCACTCTGCTATCGCGCAATATACCTTGCTTTGCTGCCCACCAAATTAAAGAAAAAGTAAAATAAAATAAAATAGATAAATAAAAAACAAGTCTTTTATGTTTGATGATTATCTTCTAATCTTGATCCATATGCAATTACATGTTTTTGATAATTGCTACCAAATTTGTATACAACTAGTATTGTATATTCTGCTTGTCATTGCATGTAATATTGTAAATATAACCGTATTGTTTAATTAGGTAAAGTAAGACGATTTTAATTTGACCACACATACTTTTCCATATTGCTTTATAATAATCATTCTTCTTAAAGGATGCAAATTATTTATTTTTTTTAAAGATTTTATTTATTTGTCAGAGGGAGAGAGAGCATGCGCATAAGTAAGGGGAGAGGCAGGCGGAAGGAGAAGCAGCCTCCCCCGTGAGCAAGGAGCCCAGTGTGGGACTTGATCCCAGGACCCCGGGATCATGACCTGAGCCGAAGGCAGGTGCTTAACCCACTGAGCCACCCAGGTATCCCAAGGAAACATATTATTATTCCAATATGTCCAATAGGTAAAGCATTATTTACCTGAAAAATCTTCTTGTGGTTGAATATTTAAGTTATAGAGTTTGTTTTGCTACTTAGCTATTTTACATATATGTTTTATACATATATAACATATATGTATTATATATAAACATCCTTTAACATAACGCTTGTCTACAGTTAGAATTATTATTTCTTCAATGTTTATTCATAAGAAATTAAAATTTTGATGCAAAGGGCATAAGTATTTCATTTCCAGTGGTCACTACAGAGACCTTAGTTTTTCATCTGAATAAAAGTGAAGCCACATAGAAGATTTTGAGTGGAAGAGGGGGCGATCTAATTTATGGTATGACTAGAACACTCCAATTGCTGTATTGAAGATAGACTGGAAGCAGGAAGTCAAGTTAAAGGCTATTGCAAAAATCCAAGCAAGGATTTGGTAGCTAGAACCTCCTGGAAACAGCTTTAAACCAAAAGATAACAATGGCTCTGGTGAGAAGGGATTTGATACTATACACATTTTCAGTGTAAAGATTGGATCTGCGGTGTGAAACAAAGAAATCAAGGATAATCGCAAAGTATCTGGAAGGTTGGAATTTCCATCCAACAATTTCCATTGTTGAGAAGCAATCTGGGTGGAACAAGCTGGGGAGGGGAGCTCAGGCATTCAGTTTTGAATCTGTTAAGTTTGATTTTTTTGATTTGTTGATCAATTGAGTTTTAGTAGAACAAAAAATGACAAATCTTAAAATTAATGGCATCTTTAATTTGACAAAATGCACTGCTACTGTATTATATCTAGACTTTATTTGGATTTAAGAGATATTGTTCCAACTCTATTTTTCCACATATTTAACCAGTTATCTCAGAATTATAGAATTTAGCTTTCCTCCATCAATTGCCACAATGTCCTTTACTCACTGTATGATTTCTTTGCATGTTTTTTTATTGTTCCTTAGATTTTTCTGCTTTTTGATGGCTTATTTTACTCTTGTGACAAATTTCATTGCTGCATCATCCAAATATCTTTCAATGCTTGCCCTCCCTTCCAAAAAAACCTCTCGTGTAGTCTATTAATATATATAACTCATCTTTATTATTTTTTGCCAGCCGTATTCCTTTTCTATTCCTGAAACATATTACCATAAACTTAATGGCCTAAAATGATGCATATTTATTATGTTATAGATTCTGTGGGTCAGAGTTTAAGACATGCCTTGGTTTAGTCGGTTCTTCTCCACATCTCATAAGGCTGCAATCAAGCAGTTGGCCAGGTTGCATTCTCAACTGGTGACTAGACTGGGGAAGATCCGACTTCCAAGCTCATTCAGGTTGTTAGGGGAACTCATCTCCTTATAGCTATACAGCTGAAGGTCCTGGTTTGGGCAGGATTTGGGCTAGAGGCCACTCTCTTGTCCTAGCGGTGGCCCATAGTTCCTTACCATGTGGGCTTCTCCAAATTTCTGCTTACTTTATCAAGCCCATGAGAAAAGGCTCTAGCTTCAGTTTGCTAAGATGGAGTATTATATAATGTAATGTAATCATGAGAGTGTATCCCACCACTTGTGCTGGCTGGAAGCAATTCATTCAAGTGGTGGGGATTACACAAATTTGTGAACACCACGAGGTGAGCACCACTGGAGTCACCTTAGGATCTGTTTGTCATATCAAGTTAAAAAACAAGTCTCCTCAACTCCAATTAGAGTAGTATTGAGTTCTTCGATATAACCTTCCAGTTTCAAAAGTGCATGATTTCATGGTATCAGTGCTCTCTACCAGTGGTAAATATGATAACTCCAAGATATTTATTAATTTGCACACACTCTGTCACACACACACACAAACTCATACATTCTCATGTAGCTAAGCGTAATCCTTGAAAATATTTCATAGCCAGCATGACACTGGCACCAACCTATTAGGTGGACATGGCTGGAACTATTCATTCAGAATGGACACAGGACAGAAATCTTTAAGGACACATGGAGTAGCAAGGAATACTTAATACCTAGCAAGCATCAGGCTAAGCCTTTTAAATATATCCTCTAGTTAATCTTTCAGCAATTTAATAAGTTAAATGTTCAACCCACTCATTCGTGAGCCATTAGCCTCGTGGTTTGCTGATACTACTTTACGGTAGCCTTTGGTCTCTAGGACCCCAAGGCAACTTGGAGAAATCAGAGACCACAAGAACTCGTAAATTATTAGTTGATTTGATTGACATAGAAGTCACCACTCGTCCCTGAATCAGGAGGGAAACCTTTATAAAAATATTATATTTGAGCTTCTCACTCGTCCAAATTCTGCCTCCCCCTCCCCTGCCATTCACTACAAAGTCTTGTGCTGCACTTAAAGAGAAAACAGTATGGCTTTGCAAGTAATGCTCTTTTGTTATCTCAAGGCACCTCCTTCCTTGAAGTTTTGAGGACTTCTTGAAGACACAGAGTGTTGACCTCCTTTTCCACACCATATAACCATATAAACCCCACAGATGGGTGCACTTGGTTTACAGCAAAGCTATTCTCATGGAGTTATCTAGGACAAAATAAAAGCCATCATATACTTGCGGTACAATGGTTAAGAGCATAGACACCTGAACTACACTTCTAGCTGGTCTCTCTGTACTTATGTCAAGCATAGGTACATCCCATAAAATGGGGATAGTAGTAGTAGCTTCCTCAAAAGATTGGTGTGAGGATTAAATGAATTATTCCTTAGTCATTATGCTACATGAGCTATCAGGATCATCTGACCCACCTGCTGATCCCCTCCTCCCTGCAGCCCTTTTCCCCTTGGCTTCCAGGTCACCACACCCTCCTGGTTTTCTTCCAAACCCACTGACCATTCCCTTTCAGTTTCCTTTGCTGGTTGTACCCACTTATTTGGCCTCTCTAAACATTAGAAAGCCCCAGAGTCAGTCATTGGTTCTCTTCCCTCTGTGTTCTCTTTTCCCAAACATCATGGCTTCAAGTATCATGTGTAGGTTACTAATGCCCAGTCGTAGACCTCAACGCTCTATATCTCTTCTAAACTCTAGAGCTGTGTATCCAACAACATTCTCAACGCCTTCCCTTGGGTGCCTAAAAGGGATCTCTGTCAGTCCAATAATAAGCTCTTGATCATTCCCACTCCCCCCAAGCCTTCTCTTGCCACAGAACTCCTTTCCTCAGTGAACCAGTCTTCTAGTTCTTAGAACAAGGACCTCTCCAGTGTCCTTCCTTCAGTGGTTTGTAAACTGAAATCATGATTTAGTGTGACTCCCCCCGGGGATTCACCTGGGATCTGATTACATTTTTGCTCTTCTACTGCTACCACCCCTGTCCAACATTCTTCACTTGTCTTCTGCATTATTGCAATAGCTTCTTCCCAGCAATAGCCATCTTTCCTAGAAATACAAAAACAGATTTGAATGCTGTGCTCATTTCTTTTTCCACTCTTTCTTTTTTTTTTTTTTTTTTTGCTATATTTTTTCATAGTTGTGGTTGTCAATTTCCCTGAGAAAATATTTCTAGGGGTTTAATTTCAAACTTTATTTGTTTTATTTTATTTTATTTCATTTTTTTTTAAAGACAGTGAGAGCACAGGAGTGGGGGGGCAGAGGAGAGAGAGAATCTTTTTTTTAAAGATCTTTTTATTTATTTGAGAGAAAGAGAGAGAGTGTACACAGGGGGATGGGAGGCACAGAGGGAGAGGGAGAGAGAGAGAATCTCAAGCAGACTTCCCACTGAGCATGGAGCCTGACCCCACAACTCCAAGATCATGACCTGAGCCAAAATCAAGAGTGGGGCACTTAACCAACTGAGCCACCCAGGCACCTCTTAATTTTAAACTTTAAATGAAAGCTTGTCCTCAATGCCTGAAGAATAATCATCTACACCAAGGAACAACTCCTTCAGAGTTAAAAAAATTATGTTTTATATACACAATTTATTATATAGTACATATAATATATAGCATATAATTTATTTAAATTACAAAATGTAAATATGTACATATACATATTTTATTTATATGTATATAAAATGTATATTTTACTATATATGTACTTACTTCTGAGTAATTTCATCAACTATAGAATACAATAACCCAGGGAGAGACAGAATCATAGGAAACACAGATGCCTCAGAGCAAGTCACTGTCTCTATAGCTGTGGTACAAAAACACCTTTGGGGGCGCCTGGGTCGTTCAGTTGGTGAAGCGTTTGCTTTCGGCTCAGGTCACCATCCCAGAGTCCTAGGATTGAGTCCCACGTCCGTCTCCCTGCTCAGCAGGGAATCTGCTTCTCTGTCCCTCGCCTGGCTCGTGCTCTTTCTCTCTCTCTCTCTCAAATTAAAAAAAAATTTTTTAATAAAAATAAATTAAACACCTTTGGTTCAACTCAGTGATTTCCTCCTTTTGTATTCTCCTTTCCTAAAGCCAGTAGAGTGCCATTGAAACCATCAGGTGATGGCCTGTGGTATTACAACTTGCAAGAAACAAATGATGGCTTATAAGGAAAGCACTAATGTCATGTATAATATTTCCAGGTCTGAACTTATGTTCCACTCGCTATGGGGTAGCCTTTATCATACATATCTGCAACTTCATAGCGACAGCACAGCAAAATGTCATGAGCATCACCATGGTAGCCATGGTCAACAGCACGGACCATAGGTTCCTGTTCAATGGCTCCACCGAGGGGCTGCCTGGTGATTCATTTAGAGGCCTGAATGATACCCCAGACAGTCTACCTGCAGGGGTAAGCAATGCACGATTTAAGCTGTGCTCTTGTTTTTTCTGTTGTTTGTTTGTATGTTTATTTTTTTTTAGAGCTTCTGTGTTAAAAAGTTTCATTGGGGAAAATAGTGATTTGAAAGCAAGTGAAAGATCTAAAGAGGTGTTTTCTGTTGTGTTAACACCTTCCTGCAAATGGCTCACTCCAGCATTCTCTGTTTCCATAAGGCCCCTGTGTACAACTGGAGCCCTCAAATTCAGGGCATCATCTTTGGTTCTGCCAGCTACGGCATGTTGCTGACACTGACTCTCAGTGGCTACCTGGCTGGAAGAGTAGGAACAAAGCGAGTGGTTGGTGTTTCTTTGTTTGCATCCTCAATCCTCAATATCTTCACCCCTCTGGCGGCTGAGTTTGGACTAGTTCCCCTCATTGCAACTCGAACACTCCAGAGCCTAGCCCAGGTATCCAGATATTTTATAACTATGAGCTGGATAGGAACTTCTATATGGCACCACACGTCAAGATCTCTAACTATTTTGATTTCAGGGATCAGTATTTGGGGGTCAGTTTGCACTTTGGGAGAAATGGGGTCCTCCCCATGAACGAAGTCGACTCTGCTCCATTGGCATATCAGGTAAAAACACATAACTGAAATGAGTACATTACAATGCAACACTCTCACACTGGGTTATTTGATAATTTTTCTATTGAATGTTTCTTTGTCTTCTCCTCAGTGTTGACCAAGTATTTATAAATTAAGGAGATGGATCCTCTGTGACATGACTTTCGTTGTTTTTCCCCAAGTTGTCATTTGTAACATGACTTTGTTTATAACGATTTTTCCTATTCTGAAAAAAAAATATTTTTGTGTAGTTAAATTGATCATTCTTTTCTTCAATGGCTTCTAGATTTTGAATCATAGATGGAAATGTTATAAAAGCACCCACTTGTGTTTTTTCTTGAACTTGCATGATTTCATTTTTTATAGTTAAATTTCTGATTTGTCGGAGTCTATTTTAGTATTTTATGTATAAGGTATGCATCCAACTTAATCTTCTTTGGAATTGCTCTTTGTTGTTCTGAGAACTGCTTTCTCATCATGATTTGCTTAGACAGTGTATCTGGAATGAATATTCTGAAGAAAGAAGTCTACATTACATCAGAGAAGAATGAAAAACGGAAAGAATAGGGCTAACAAACATGAAATTGATTAAGTAGGTGCTAGGTAAGAAAAGAAGGGTAACTCTCCAGCTAACTTACAGATACTTATGAGCACTCTTCAGCCCAGAAAACAGGCCGCACACGCACACACACACACAACCTGACTGACCTCATACCTCCCATTGAGCCCTTTACAACTCTGGAGGATTATTTTCTCTCACCAGAGCTTGTATTCACTAATAGGGGAATAGTTCACCAATTCGGATGAAGGAAATTCACATCAGTTATCAAAGCTGACTAATGGCGCTTCTAAGTATAAATAAGGATTGGACCCTCCACCTCCAAATCCGTGAACATTTGGAAGAAACCAAGAGTGCAAAAGAGAGAGAACAAACTCAAAAACTGTAAGAATGAACCCAATGAAAAAGAAATTAAAAGAAAATTTTACATTATTAATAACATGGGAGAGATCACAGAAAATATGTATAATAACATTTATTTAAAAAGAAAAAACTTGTCAGAATGGCTAGTATCAACAAGGCAAGAAATAATAAGTGCTGGTGAGGATGTGGAGAAAAGAGAATCCTTGTGCCCTATTACTGAGAATGTAAATTGGTGCAGCAACCATGGAAAACAGTATGGAGATTCCTCAAAAAACTAAAAATAAAAGTCCCATACAATCCAGTCATTCCCCTTCAGGTATTTACCTGAGGAAAATGGAAACATTCGTACAAAAGATACTTGCACACTCATATCTTTGCTGCTGCAATCTTTACAATAGCAAAAGATTTTGAAGCAAACCAAGTGTCCACTGATAGATGGGTGGCTGAGGAAGATGTGGTATAGACATCAGGGAACATTATTTGGTCATAAAAAAGAATGAAATCTTGCCATTTGCAGAAACATGGATGGACCTAGAGCTTTATTATGCTAAGTGATGCAAGTCAGACAGAGAAAGACAATTACCATATTATTTCACTTATATGTGAAATCTAAAAAATCAACCAACCAAACAAATAACAATAACAACAGGAAAGAGAGACAGGCACATAAATATAGAGAACAAACTAGTGGTTGCCAGAGGTGCAGGTGGGGGTGGGAGGGCCGGTCAAATAGGTGAAGGGGATTAACAGATACAAACTTCCAGTTATAAAATAAATAATCATGGGAATGAAAAGTACAGTATAGGGAATAGAGTCAATAATATTATTGTATGGTGATAGATGGTTACACTTACTGTGGTATTTTGCAATGTGTATCATTGTCAAATCACTATATTGTACAGTGAAACTAACATATGTCAACTATACTTCAATTAAAAATGTGAAAAAATAACTTAGAAAATAGATTGCTATAAAATAATTATTGATAAAATAATATAATTGCTAATATTTTTAACTGCAATGAATGGTCTGAGTACCTAAATGAAGGGAGACGACCATCAAATTAGCAAGTTGGACAAATAAGTTGATAGATTATCCCAGAATACAATACAAGAATCAGGAGATGGAAAGCATGGAGGAAAAGTTTTAAATCTTGGAAGGAAGACAGTGATCTTTTAAAAGTGGCAGCTCCCTTCTCTCTCATTTTCAGTTATATAGGCGTGGAGTTACTGGAATAGGTCAACTGACTGTCTAGGAGAGTCTTAAGAATCCACAAGTCTGCAAGTGCCAGAGACTTCCTTGTTTTTGGCGTTAGGGGAATATCTTAGTGTCCCCAAACAGGTAGTCTTTACTGGCCTCTAGAAACCTTTTCTGGTTCAGAAAACACAAAGCCAATGGCTGTCTGAGGCGCCCACAGGAAGCCATTGGAGGAACCCGTCTGCAGGTGAAGTGGGCTAAGCCTACCCACCTGCCTCACTAGTTCTTACAGAAATGGCCATTTCTGGTCATTCTGGGGATTCTCAGCAGCCTGTACTGGTGAATAAGATGACCCAGCCCGTGAGGCTGAAGGAAGACTTCCCAGAAAGACACCCAACAATGGAAGGGCCCAGGTACTGTCAGCCTCTGGGATAAAACATACTCTATCTTCCTCTCCAGGGAACCACAAAGACACATTTATACGCAGGAAACTTTGTAGCCACTTAAGGGAAGAAGACTAAACAGATAAAACAGAACTGGCAGCTCATATTTGAGGTGATAGGAACACGCACACACAAATAGTCTGAAGACGATGCAGCATTATACAGACGTGAAAGTGAAACAACAACAACAACAAACACACCCTGCAGTTGCATAAAGCAACACAGCTAAGTGTTAGAAACACAAATGTTGAATGAACAAAGCATGGCTATCATGGTGGAAAATCACCTTGACGCAATGTTGGTCCCAAGTACACTACCTGGCAAGCTATCCCAGCGGTCATAGTACAGATGGGTTCACAGGCCAAATGAGGTGCTATACTTGTCCAGTCGAGCTACTCTAAAACATAGAGTGAGATGTAAGATGCAAATGGGGTAAATTAACACATTTAAGGTACACATTGCAGTGTCCTAAAGAGAACAGCCAGGATGATATCACTTTCATAAAGGTCAGAAAAGGAAAGCATATACTTAAGGTACACATACACATGCATACGTGGAACAAATTGCATAGACAGGTGATAGATTTGAGCATTAATCTACAATATATGTAAATCAAGGGTTGGCTATGAACTATGAATGGAGATCAAATTATAGTCTGGAATTCAGCAGAAATATGACAGATAACAAGACATACCAAAATTTCTCGGGATACAGATGGTATTCGAAGTCCTCGGTTGAATGTGATCACCCAGAGAAGAAACCCAACGAAATAGCCCCCATGACCCTCTAAGATCTGGGCTTCAGACAGAGGAGAAGGAGAGGGGACTGGGGAGCCTCCCAGGGGCCCTTAGACAGCATTCAGTCCGAGGTGACGGGTCAATGGAGCCACCTAATGCTGGCCTGGAGAGAATGATTGTGGATTTGGTGAGCCTGAGGTCTTTAAAGGCTTTGACAAGGGTGGAAGGGCAGGGAGCGGAGGGAGGAAGCACAACATTTGGAGAAGTTTTGCCCTGAAAAGAAGCAGAAAACTGTCAAAGTACATGGAGGGCATTCTGAAGAGGTGGAAAGTTTGGTTTGGTTTGGAGCCCAGGCTGTATGAAGGAAGATAAGTGTGTGTATGTGGATGGGTGAGAACTGAGAGCCGAGGAATTAAGTGAGGGTACACACGCGAGGGTGTATCCTCGCAGTGGCCTGGGCCTGGGCTAGACTGGAGGAGACGTGGTCCAGGGGACTAGAGGGATCTGGTCTTGGATGGATCAGAAACTTGTCCCCTACTGTAACTGGCATGAAGGCAGAGCGTTCAAGGGGAACGTGAGGATTTGGTGGACTTTGTGGTGGAGAAGGTACTGATTTCTATCTTCATCTATTGTGCCCTGAAGACAGGCAGCCTCCTTTCAAATGCTGCCTTTCCCTGTCCACAGAAGAAATAACAATTATAAACAGAGGAAAAGATACTCAACTTTACCCAAAATAGGAAATAATGAGATACTGTTTTCATTCATATTTGGAAGACTTTTTGGAAACTTGGAGATGTCCAATGTTCTCAAGGAGATGAGGGAAAAAACCAGTATTTTTGACTATTTAGTTTCGTACAGGCTTTTTGTAAGATACTTTAACAGTGTCTATCAAAATGAAAAATGCACAAAGTGTTTGAGCAAGTCCATTGATGTTATTCTATTGTACCAAAAAAAATATATGCTTATGTTCAGAAATGATGATTCAATCTACGTTCAGAAATAATAGCCTAGTTTTGAAAAAGTTGTAAAAAGGAAGTGTGCCCTACTGTGTATGAGAATACTCTGTGAGGCCAGGGAAATTAACACAGTGTTATTGGCACCTTCACAGACAAATCTAGCTTTCTGTCTACATGGTGCATAAATGCCTTTACAAAGAGCTAAGTGTGTGTGTCAATATATATTATACACGTTTGCAGAGAGGAAAGGCATGCAACTCCATACCACATAATGGGCACTGGTTAACATTAGAGACCAGAGTGGGAATGGGTTGGGGGGCACATGAGGGGAACTTTGGTTCTTTGTGGTAATTTACTCTTATAATAAGCATATGTCACATGACTTGTATAGTTAAAAATTAAAATAGCTCGAAAGGAAGCAGCATAGCTGTCATCTGCAATGTTATTGGGAGAACTGCCAGAAAAATGGGTCCTCAGGAGAACATGTGGAGTGACACATCTGGAGTTAATGTATTTCAATATGCCTGTCTCATTATGGTTGGTGATGTTGCTAACATCTGTCATTCTGTCGCTGTTTCTTCAATGGCGGTCCAGAGCCCTGCAGTTTACTCTCTGTCTCTTTGCAGGAATGATACTGGGAATCTTCACCATCATCCTCCTGGGTGGCATCATCTGCCAAACCCTAGGGTGGCCTTTTGCCTTCTATATCTTGGGTAAGCTACTGTCTCCCCATCCCCAGGGCTTCTTCCAAGTATCGGTCTGTGATGCTCTTAACCCGCCATAACACGTTAGCACGACATGGTTGGGCGTGCTCTTCCCTTGCAGGCTGCAGGGGACAGGCTTGCAGAACAGTGGTTCACGAGAGAGGAAAGAAAGACATGCGGCCACTGCTGTGGGTTGTGTCTCAGATTAAGTGCATCCGTGTGGGGGCCCGGGTTAGGTGCAAGCTTCCTAAGCAGAGTAAACACTGAACACCAACAGGGTGAAGACAGTGAGTAACAATGACCTGTGAGAGGTGAGGTCTGAGGCAGGGCACAGGAAAAGGGAACTCCACAGAAACAGAATCGAGGAGACAAAGCTAAAAGCTCGGAGAGTGTGAGGCAGAAAAGAGGGAACAGGAAACCCAGTTATCTGCAGGCCCCCCCACCACCACCTTGATCCTAAGTGGAGCACTCATTAGGGCACGGGTGTGAAGACATCATCTGAGCCCAGAGGGAAACAAAATCCCTGGGAAAGATTAAAGAACAGTATCCAGTACTTACAGAGAATCAAAGATGGCGCCTCTCGCCACAAGACAGACTGGAAACACTTACAGTTCAGAGGCCATTGGGCAGAATACTCACCATCGACTTTCCTCGGTAGTGAGAAATAATTAGCTCCAGAGGAAACACTGTGGTGGGTCCTTCTGACAAATGATGACACAAGACCTAAAAGATCAAACTGTTTCTGTGTCATTTAACCATATACCAGACAAAAGCTCGAAAATATGTATAGGAAGACAAAAATATTCAGCACCCAACTAGGTATAATTCACAAGGTCTGGTTCCAATCATAGATTACCAGGCATAGAAAAAAAAACACAGGAAAACACAATTCAGAAGAAGAAGAATTAAAAAAATCAATGAAAACCAACCCAGAGTGGACACAAATGTTAAAATTAGCAGACAAGGGCATTAAAATAAACAGTTATTCTAACTGTGCTATAGCCTGAGTCTATTTGTTTGGAAGTTAAGTGGCGACATGGAAAAATCTTTTTTAAAAGACCGAAATCTAACTTCTAGAGATGAAAACTATAATATATGGATGGAGTTAAGGATAGATTAGGGAACCTAAAAATAGCAGCATAAATCATCCAGAAGGGAGCACCCTGAAAAAAACAGTAATAGTGAACGAGAACATCAGGACAGAGTAGCGTGCTCAGAGAAGAGGAGTGGTATGGGAGAATAGAAGAAGTCTTTGAGGAAATCATGAGTGAAGAGTCACCAAAGTCAATGAAAACTACAAACTCACAGACCCAGGAAGATCCATTTGCCTCAATCACAGGAAACACGGAGAAAATGACACCAAGTTACACGGTAGTCAGATGGCTCAAAGCCAGTGATAAAGATAGAATCTTAAAAGCAGCCAGAGCTAAAAACCACGTTACATACAGAGAAACAGGGTCATTGAAGGGGTGCAGCTTTCCTGTTGGAAGCAATGCAAGGAAGAAGGCAGCGAAACATCTTTCAAGTCCTGCAAGGAAAAAAAATCTGTCAACATAGAACTCTGGAGCCAGAGGAAAAAAAATTCAGAGGCAAAATAAGGACATTTTTAGACATGCCAAAGTGGAAAGAATCGGACGTTTAAATTAAAGATAGCAGTACCATTTTTCACTAGCATCAACAAATATGTAACATAAGGATAAATAGGACAAAAGATGTGAAATTTGCACTGAAACCTAATTCTCATGAAAATAAAGATTCTAGAATAGCCAAACTATTTTGCAAATGACTTCCAAAGTTGGAGGACTAACATTGCCTGATGTCAAGACATAAGATTATGTCATCAAGACATTGTTGTATTAGCATATAGGTAGAAAATAGATCGGTGGAGCAGAATGCAATCCTAAACAGACTCACACACAACAGGTGAACTGATTTCCGACAAAGATGCAATGGGAATTCTATGGAGAAAGGATAGGCTTTTTAACAGATGGTGCTCAAAAATTGGATATTCATGTGCAAACACACCAAAACCAAAAAACAAAAAAACCCCAATGGTGTCTGGTCCATTGTACCCTATACAAAAACGAACTCAGGGGCCCCTGGGTGGCGCAGTCAGATAAGTGTCCGACTCTTGGTTTTGGCTTGGGTCGAGATCTGAGGGTTGTCAGATCACCAGAGTCAGGCTCTGCACTCGGCAGGAAGTCTGCTTGGGATTCTCTCCCTCCCTCTCCCTCTGCCCATCCCCCCACTCATGCTCGCTCACTCTCTCTCTCAAATAAATAAATTAAAAAAGAAAGAACTCAAAATAAATTCTGGACCTAATTTTAAAATCTAAAGTTAGTATCCTTCTAGAAGAAAACATTTGAGAAAATCTTTGTTCTTTAGTTAGGCAAAGATTCCTTGGGTAGGCCACCAAAGGCTTGATCCATAGAATTACAAACTGATAGACTGAATGTCATCAAAGTGAAAAACTTGCCTTTATGAGCCATTATTAGGATAATAAAGACAGGGAGAAAATACTTGCAAAGCACATATATAATAAGGACTTTTATTCGGAATGTGTAAATAATTCTCAAAACTCAACCATAAGAAAACAACAAAAAATGTTTTAAAAGTGGACAATGACACTTCACACCAAAGAAGATAGAGAGAGGAAAAATAAACCCAGGGAAAGGTGCTCAACACCCTTTATCGTTAGGGAAACGCAAGTAAGAATACCTCTTTCGCCTTTACAATGGCTCATGGGACGCCGGCAGAAATGTATGTGGTCTCTGCCCCACTTTCTGGCACAGAGCTCCTAAAACCCTTGCAATTTCCTGAGGGATCTTCTTTTCTAATGAGGCAACTCCTGGTGGCGCTCTGGATGGCTTCAGGATGGGGGCTGGTTATCAGAAAGAACAAACCCGGGGCACCTGGGTGGCACAGCGGTTGAGCGTCTGCCTTCGGCTCAGGGCGTGATCCCGTGTTATGGGATCGAGCCCCACATCAGGCTCCTCCGCTATGAGCCTGCTTCTTCCTCTCCCACTCCCCCTGCTTGTGTTCCCTCTCTCGCTGGCTGTCTCTCTCTCTGTCGAATAAATAAATCTTTAAAAAAAAAAAAAAAAAAAAAAAAAAAAAGAAAGAACAAACCCTGATTAGAAGCGTGGAACCTCCAGCCCCACCCCCCACCCCCCGGGAGGGAAGGAGGCTGCACAATGAGTTAACACTTGGTTATGCCTATGTTTTGTAGCCTCCATAAAAGTCCCTAAACTGTGGGGTTCTGAGACCTTTCAGATTGGTGAATACATTCACGTGCTGGGAGGGTGACTCATCCCAACTCCACAGGGACAGACCCTCCTGTGCTCAGAACCCTTCCTGACCGTGCCCTGTGTATCTCTTCATCCGGCTGTTCATCTCTGTCCGGTATAATAGCCTTTATAACAAACTGGTAAGCATAAGCAAATGTTTCCCTGCCCTTTGTGAGCTGACTTTGTTCCAATTAATTATCAAAACTGAGAGGGGGGTTGCAGGAACCCCGAACTGTGTGGTCAAGTCAGAGTGTGGGTAATCCAGGGCCCCACTGCTTGTGACTGGCATCTGAAGTGGGGGGAGGAGCAGTCCTGTGAGACCACGCCCTCACCCTGTGGGGTCTGTGCTAATGACCAATACTTAATGCCAAAATTGAGCCACACTGGTGTCTACAGAGAATTGGAGAATTTCTTCGTGGGGAAAACCCACACATTTGGTGTCAAAAGTGTTAAAAGAAATAGTTTTCCTTTGGTAATATTAAAAAGGTTGAATTACCAAGTTTCCTGCCATCCTTAGGGTCTGTGATTTTCATTTGCACAAAAAATCAAGAAATGAAAGAGAAAGAAAAAAAGAAAGAAAGAAGAAAGAAAGAAAGAAAGAAAGAAAGAAAGAAAGAAAGAAAGAAAAAAGCGTTCTAGAAAGCTGTGATATTCATGTGAATTTTTTTGAGAAATGGAAAGGGGATATTATGAGCAAGGGCTTTTCCCAGGACCTGTCCTTGAAAATGTCCTGACAGAAAAGAAATTCCCCAGAAAGCAGAACCAAGCTCAGTTACCAATGTTACGCTCTGCTTGCAGGAGCCATGGGCTGTGTCTACTCCCTTCTCTGGTTTGTTCTGCTTTACGATGACCCTGTGTCTCACCCATGGATAAACGTCACAGAGAAAGAATATATCCTGTCCTCCTTGGCCCACCAGATACAGGTAAGGACTCCAACCATCTCCAGAGATCTTGTGTCAGCCTCTGGATTTCTCGGGGTGCCTGAGGCGCATGCGTGAGCCCGTCTCAGCTCTCACTGTTCTAATCAGTACATTTGTGTTCAGGTCAGCCCTTGTAAGCAGCCTCTCCCCATCAAGGCCATGCTCAGGTCGCTCCCGCTTTGGTCCATGTTTGTCTGCAGCTTCAGCCATCAGTGGCTGATAGTCACAGTGATTGTGTATACACCGACTTACATCAGCTTTCTGTTCAACATTAACGTAAGAGATGTGAGTGCATTTCCTTCCGTGCCTTTCTCCAGTACGCACGACCCACCAATCACTTTGTCTTCACAAATCATTCCTTCCAGAAAAATTTATCCTTTACCACCTACAACTAAATAATCTAATATTTAACAGTAATGCCAGTAGCTTTTCTAAGGGTATGACTGAAGAGGTGATGACTTTCTTAAGAGTGAGATTTCAGATTGTCAGTATGATGACCAGTGGTTTATCAACAAAAGGTGTGGGCTCACTGCCCCAGTTATGATGGTTTAATTTTTTTCCCCCTCAGAATGGGTTCCTGTCTGCCCTTCCCTTTATCATTGCCTGGGTCACTGGGATCCTGGGAGGCCATCTGGCAGATTTCCTCCTGACCAAGAACTTTAGGCTCATTACTGTGAGGAAAGCTGCCACATTTCTAGGTAAGAACAGAGCCTGAGGGTCGGATGATTCACAAAGCATACAAGAGCCAAAGATGTATCTCATTGTTCAATTTGTTCCACATTCCTCAGGAAATTTCCCACCTTCAGTGCTCCTTGCGGTTCTGCCCTTCCTCACCCCCAGCTACATCACGACAATGACCCTCCTAACACTCTCTTGCGGACTAGGCCCCATCTGTCAGTCAGGGGTCTCTATCAATGCGTTAGATGTTGCTCCAAGGTAGGACGGTGATCTCCACTCTTATCTTCACGTACTCTGAAAAAGATTTAGCCCGAAGCTTTCTGGGAGCCCCAAACTTTGGGAAGAAATAAATCACAGGCAAGGATCGCAGTTGATCCTGTGGCCATTTTTTCAGGTGCGTGGGGGGAGGGGTATTATCGATTTGTCTCAGTGCCTCTCATTGAACAACCACAACGCAAGTCCTTTTTGATGTAATTAGAAGAGCAAGGCTGAAGAACACTGTGAAGCATCTCTGGATCTAGCCTGGAACATTCCTGTCACCCACAGACATTCCAGTTTTCTCATGGGAACCACGAGAGCATTTGCATACACGGCAGGAATCCTGGCACCCTCTGTCAACGGGTTTCTTCTCACTCAGGTAGTTTTCTTGTCACAGATTCTTAAAATGCTCTGCCAAATCTATTTATAAAGGTAGTAGCATAAAGATGGTATCCGCATTTTAGAAAATACAATTATATCGTGGGTCACCTTTGTCATGAAGATAAACCTGGGAAAGAAAACTGTAGAACAATTTCTTTCAGTCTTTAAAACTGAAATGACACAGCCACACGGATGTCATGAGATGTTGATTCCATGCATAGGTGCAACTTGCCGTGTCTTCCGCAACACTCTGGAATTTTCATTTGCACAACCATCCCCAAGCAAAAGGATAATTAAAGCAGACGTGCTGGCATGTGTGACACATGCAGGCATGATTATAGGTGTCCTGTGTACAGGAATCTCATTTGGTTATTGATTCTCATACCAATCGTGAGGATGGTGTATTGTTACCCTCACTTCCTGATGATTAAGCCAAAAATCTGATAGGATAAGTATTTCCACTAAGAGGATATAGAATCAGAATTCTTCCTTTTTAGACCTGTCTAACTCCAAAGCCTGCAACGTGGCCACCATGTCATTGCAATGCAAGAAGAAAACACTCAGCATATTTGATGTTGTCAGGATTTGCCCCACAGAGAAAACGTAGGGCACTCTGGTAAACAGTGACAAATGCAGTTCTGCAAGCTAATTGTAAAGGTCCCCAAATCCCATTTATTAAGACTATTCCAAATGCACATATTATTTGAACGTATTATTTCTATCCAACTACCACGCTGCTCTCAGGGAATGAATTTCTGCGGAAACCCACTAGCAAACATGGTCTTCTAAACTACTAATATGGTCTCATAGAGAAAAGGATGAAGGGGTAATGTTGACTTGAGGTTTGTGTCCTCAGGACCCTGAATTTGGGTGGAGAAATGTCTTCCTGTTGTTGCTTGCCATTAACCTATCAGGCCTGATCTTCTACCTTGTATTTGGAGATGCAGATGTCCAAGATTGGGCTAAAGAGAGGAAACTCACTCGTTTATGAAGGTAAAGGACGGTGATTTCGTCTATGGGTTTAACCAGAGAAGCACTATGTAAATTTTTAATTCTATGTTACGTTTCTTCCTTAGTTTCCCACCCTGATAGGACGGAAATCACCAGGCACATTCCTTCACAGATGAGAAGCCTTTGGTGATGAAAAGACCAACAGAAAGAATTTCATTTGCCGCAGTTCTTTTCAAATCTGAGATCAACTCTTTATGTTACTAAGATTTTTTTTTTTTTTGAGGAAAATGTAAGAAGAACGAAAATGCCAATAAAGTGCTAGCCAAGAACAAAGTTGTCGTCTTCATAGAATTACCAGTGGATTCGGAGGAACTGCTGGACCAGAGCCAATAGGCCAGACTCACAGTTTCTGGATCTCAAAACGGAAGCAATGTTTGGAAGCTCTTTATCCAGGGCAGTAACCTCAGTAGGACAATGGTTTTCCTATTTGTAAACGTGAATGTTAATTGATATTTGTTGGACTGGACGTGGTCCACTTCTCCCTCCCCTTGGAAGTTCCCCTCTTCATCCTGTGAGGCCCCCCAGAGGCTGACCTGCACGGTTTGCACACACACTGCCTTGTCCGCTGGCTCCTGCTGGATTTTCAGTGGAGGCTGAAGAGTGAGGACAGGGAGTATCTACCCCTAAAGTCCCTCCCTGCAGGATCTGCAGGTGGCTGTTTGTTCCCTCACAGTTCACAGCTACTGATCCCTCCACACATTCCGGTGGCTTCTCTCTTCCCCTTCAGGTCTCTTTTGGCCTGCGCCACAGTGCCAGTCCTGTGTAAGTTGTCTCTTTCAACACTGTCTTCAAATTACCTATTGTGAATCTGCCACATTTACATTCTGGGATCCAACTACTTCAGTGGTTGAATCAAATATAAAGCTCAAAACGGGAAACGGAGCAGTATTTTTGTAAAATGGTAAGGTGTACGTATCAGTGGGCCAGAGCATGTGCAGGGGGCCAGGGCTCTTTCCTCGGTTGCTTCCCGTGGTAATCCTTACCACGTAGATGGTAGAGCCATGAGGTCACTTCATGTCGAGGTGATGTGATGGGTTGGTTCTGAGTGAAAAACCAGGGCAAGGAGACAGAGGCCAATCTGAATACAGTCAAAGACAATGACTGAGGTCTTGCTCTTCTAGAATCTAGACCCTTGGGACATGAGAGCAAACTAGACACAGTCACTATTCTCTAGTCTAACATGGAGGATAGACATAATGGCTGCCAGGGCACTGCCTCAGTCACAACACCAGAGGGACAAATAGGCCATTAGGGGAGACCACACAAGTGGTTCTGATCCCAAGCAGAAGAGCACAGGGAAGGATCTCCTTCCACAAGGAATTCCTGAGCTAAATGGGTTGTTTTTACGGTAAGATTTCTCACACTGGAGCCCAATGCATACAAAAGCATGGAAATAAGAAACAAATTGGGTGGCTATAAAAGCAGTGATTTATTGTCTCACGGTTGTAGAAGTCTGAATTTGGCAGTGGAGTTCGTTCCTTCCGAGTGTTGAGGGAGAATCGGTTCCGTGCCTCTCTTCTGGGAGCCTCAGGAATTCCTTAGGTTGTAGATGTCTTTCCCCAGTGTCTTCAGATCATCTTCCCTCTGCACATGTCTCTTTGTCAAAATTTCCCCTTCCTATAAGGATGTCCCACATATGACACGTTTTTTGGTTTGGGGTTTTTTTTTGAGAAAGAGAGCACACGTGCATGCGTGTGTGAGCAGTGGGGGGCAAAGGGAGAGGGAGAGAATCTTAAGCAGGCTCCACGCTCAGCACAGAGTTTGACCCGGGACTCCATCTCAGGACCCTGAGATCATGACCTGAAATCAACAGTCAGATGCTCAACCCACTGGGCCACTCAGACACCTTGTTAATGACAGGTTCTTGATGTTGTTGCTGAGACTAAATGGATATGACCAACGTGCTGAGGCCCCTGCAGTTCCGAAGCTGTGCCATGAGTTTCTGAGTCACTGGTGGAGACACTTAATAGAAGTCTGGTGAACATTAATATAGGTACATTATCACAAAGCAAAAAAGTAGTTCTATGTATTAGGAATCAAGATATTTAATGTATAACAAAAATTCAGGAGCATAAAGTCAAAGAAGTTTTAAAAATCACCATAACATTCAATTTGAATTGGAAATATCAGGTAGAATTTGTAATTTTTTTTTCATAAAAAAATACTTCTTTTAAGTTCTTCCACTAAAAGGGCCTAGAAACAATGAGACCTAGGAGCAAGGAGTACCTCGATGTTTGGGGTGTGGTCTCCGATGTTATCTGCTACTGAAAGGAACCGGCACTCTGTAAGAAAGTCCAGGTTCAAGGACAGGAAATACACTAGAGGAGCCTGGAATGTGTGTGTGTGCACATGTGCATGTGTTAGAAAACATGGAAGCTATCCCAGACAGCTGGGGTCAGGTCTTCATAGATAGAAACTGGCTTGAGGAGCTTCCTACTGGCCAAAGGAGGGACAATTTAAGCATCAAAAACCAGGGACTCAACAGATTGAAACACATCAAGTAAAACACATGAAATCATAACTTTCCTTGGTCAACTTTTCTAAGGCAGTAAATTACTATCCTACAACTTCATAAAGTATCCTGGCTTTCTTATTTTTCTAAGATAGATAGATTTATTTATTATTTATTTTTTTATGTATGAGAGAGGGTGCACACAAGAAGTGGGGAGGGACAGAGGGAGAAGCAGACTCCCTGTGGAGCAAGGAGCCCCATGCGGGGCTTGAGCTCAAGACTCTGGGATCTTGACCTGAACCAAAGGCAGACGCTTCACTGACTAAGCCTCCCAGGCGCCCCTGGCTTTCCTATTAAATCTGTATTTCAGGGTAACCAAATATTCAATTAAGTAAATTTCTTATTTTGTAGAAGACTCCAGTTCCTACATGAAGAAGGCAAAACAGAATTAGAAAAACACCATTTGCAGCTTCTTTTTTATTTTTAATTTTTTAAAGATTATATTTATTTATTTGACAGAGATAGAGACAGCCAGCAAGAGAGGGAACACAAGCAGGGGGAGTGGGAGAGGCAGAAGCAGGCTCATAGCGGAGGAGCCTGATGTGGGGCTCGATCCCATAACACCAGGATCATGCCCTGAGCCGAAGGCAGACACTTAACCACTGTGCCACCCAGGCGCCCCACCATTTGCAACTTCTAATAAAATAATGGATCAAGGCAGCATTTACTAACAACCGTCAAAGTCCACAGGTGAAGGTTGATGAGAACTTCATTAGTGGATAAATCAAGCTGAGAAGATCTGAACCCACTGAGCAATCTTATCTCACTACAAATGAGCCAAGCTGCCCCTGTGGCCGTATCCAGCACCCCATGAAGTATTCTTGTCCTGGATCCAAGCAAGCCTCTCCAGGTACCAGCAGTTTCCGGGACATAAGGGATAAAGAATTTATCAAATGATACTAAAAGGAAGCAATTAGCCAAATCAGTCATGAGAGTCATTCTGCAATGACCCTGTTTTGTTACTATTGTTGTTTTTACGTAACAGCAAATATGAAGTGAAGGAAGGAATGGTGACAGAGTTAAAGAGAGGTGAGAGCCGTTAACAGTTATGGGATCTTGTTTGGATCTTCATTTAAATAAATCAAATATTAAATAAATAAAGTATAAAAGGATAACTCTGAAGCAATTGGAAACATATCCATAATGACTAGCTATTAGATGATATTAAGAGATTATTACTTATTAGATGAGCTAATGGGTGGCTCAGTCAGCTCGGGTCATGATCCCAGCATCCTGGGATCGAGCCCCACGTTGGCTTCCTGCTCAGCGGGTAGTCTACTGATCCTTCTCCCTCTGCTCCTCTGCTCCTGCTCTCTCGCTCACTCTCTATCTATCTCAAATAAATAAATAAAATCTTAAAATAAAAAAGATGCGCTGATGGCATGCTAGTTATGTTTTTTAAAGCAGTAATGAGTTATATACCAATGCTGTACTTTTTATGGGAGAAATCACATAATATCTGAGATTCACTTTAAAATACTACAGAAAACCACCATTGGAGATATATATATATATTATATATATATATCCAATATTGATAATTGTTGAAGCTGGTTAATGGGCATAGTTACATTAAACTGTTCTATGTTTCTTGTATGTTCAGAAATTTCGTACACAATGTAACATTTAAAAACTTAGTAAGGGGGCGCCTGGGTGGCACAGCGGTTGAGCGTCTGCCTTCGGCTCAGGGCGTGATCCCGGCGTTCTGGGATCGAGCCCCACATCAGGCTCCTCCGCTATGAGCCTGCTTCTTCCTCTCCCACTCCCCCTGCTTGTGTTCCCTCTCTCGCTGGCTGTCTCTATCTCTGTCAAATAAATAAATTTAAAAAAATCTTTAAAAAAAAAAAAACTTAGTGAGAAACACAGAATCCAGAGGTAGAATCCAGAATGATTTCCGAGCATATCACAGATCAACATGAAGCTTTGGGGCCAGCACACAAGATCGTTCCCCCTGGGTAATCAGTAACGAGAACCTGAGACATTGACACCGGATGGGAATGCTGTTTATTTAAAATATGGACATTGAGCAGCTGATCTGGGCCTCTCAATCACTAGAAGGCCAGAGAAAGCGAGAAACTGCCAGCCTTGTCATCAAGCTGCACAAACATGCAGGAATAGCTGGAACCTGGATTTCTCACAAAGAAAAAATCCAACTGATATATAAGACATCAGAGTATTTTGGGCAAATAGGTTAAAGTTTTTCAGTGTTTCTTTAGAGAGAAAATGACTGGGTCAATTAATAGAGTATCTGCTATGTGGCAAACATGTATTAGACACCTCATAAGTATAATAACACATCTTTTAAAAAATGCTTAAGAATGTAAGAAACTACATATCATGCAAAATCCCTGATTTAAGGGTTTAGATGTTCCTATTGATCAGTAGGTTGCCTTTAAAGACTTCCAAGGTAAAAACGTTCCTGGGTATCACTATGGTTGGGTGGCAGAACCAGGAGAGCCTAGTCATTGCAGAAGCTATGGGGGGATGTCCCTTCCTTTGGAGAATATACGTTCATAAGATGTACCTCTCTCTGAGTAGCTTGAATGTTGGGCAGGTGTGGCCTTTGGAAAAGAGAGAGAGGGGAAGGGGAGAGGAGGGAAGGGACTGAAAGGGAAGGGCGGGGGAGGAGAAGGACAGGGCAGAGAGAAGGAAAAGGAGGGAAAAAAGGAAGACAGGAAGGCAAAAAGCTAATAGGACATTTATGGGGCATTTAAAAGGCCATAGCCTTCCTGTCAGAAGAGTACTGCATACCCAGAGCCATGCTCAAGAGACAACATCTACCCTGGGAGCACTTATGCAACAGTCTGGTTCGCCCTCCTGGCAGGAGGAGACCAGCGATGTCTGGCTATATGGTCATGAACTTGATGGCAGATTTCCAAGAGATTTCCAGTCCACTGGAAGATTGTAAGACTCACCCTTCTTACCTGAAGATTCAAGGAAAGGTAAAAGTGAAGTTAAAAATTAAGCCTTTTAACTTTGACATAATAAAGTCAAAGGATTGGGTGAAGGATTAATGGGGCTAAAATTGGCAAATCCAGAAATGCAGTACTTATTAAAGTTCAAAGGCTTCACAGGGGAGAAGGAATCGCTTGTCTGTCCTGAGTCAGGTCAGTCTTACGCTTACATTGCTACTAAACGAAATGAACAATTCTCCAGAATGATAAGGGGGCTTCTCTGTTAAAGATCTTATCAAGGGCATTTAGCAAGCTCGGGGAGTTTGGAGGAAGAACCGATTTCCACAGATTCTTCCCGAGGAAAAGTAAACAGAACATATTTCTAGGGATTGTGTGAGGTGGACAGTTGTGCGGAGAGTCGAGGAAGGAGAAGCGTGTGGTGTGTGTTGGATGGTGTTGTGTATCTGCGAGTGGTGTGGGGTGTCTGTGATGTGCATAAGTATGTTTGTGATGTGTGTGGTATGGTGTGTGTAGTTTACATACGTGTGCACAGAGCACATGTGTGTGGTATGTGGGTGTGTGTGTTTGTGTATGTGTGTGTTTTGAAATAAACAGAAGAAGTTTCAGCATGGGATACTGGTGGTGGACCAGCTGCTCATTCAAAATATTTTGCAAATCCAACCTTAGGAACTTGTCCTTTGAGCATCTGGTCATACGAACTGATGTGGCTGAGGCTCCAGGTGTAGCGAGCACACGACGAGCGCCTGTTAGCGCAGTGGCTGCTGTGTCCAGGGAGGAGGGTGTGCGAGGCTGACCTGGCTCTCCTCGAGGCGGCCAAATTCATACGCAGAGAGTTATTCTTCAGCCCTATTGAGATATAAGAACAATAATTTATTTTGCTTTTACTTATTCCTTTTCCAACGTTCTTTTGGTGCATTCAAGTTTGACCTTGAGCAATCTCTTCCTGCCTGAAAAACATGTTTTAACATTCCTGGCAGGGCACGTCCACTGTCAGTGAATTCCCTCGGTGCATGTTTGTTTCACTTTTGAGGGATATTTTCACTGGACATAGAATGATGGGCTGGGCAGGGGTTTTGTTCTTTTTTAATAGTTTTCGGGGGAGCCTGTATATTTTTAGTCAACTAGAAAAGCATAAAAGCGCCATGTCAAAGGAAGCACATGGTCCAGTTAGATCGGTACTGTGTGCAGAGCAAGCCTCCCTCTGAAGCAGGTTTTACATCAGGAAGGAGGACTGGGTGGTTTTCGGTCAGTTCTTCCCTGCATCATGCTGACACCAATGTGTTTTACACTTGCAGGGGAGACCAAACCCTTCAGCAAGAAGAGAAGAAACCGGAACCCCTTATGCAAATGGATAGCCAGTTCCCTGCCAGGAAAGGTAGAAATCATTTTCTATCCCACTGCATACGCTTTCTCCTTCTTAAATATGACATCATAGGGGCACCTGGATGGCTTGGTCAGTTAAGCCTCCGCCTCTTGATTTTGGCTCAGATCATGATCTCAGGGTCGTGGGACTGAGCCCCGCCTAGGGTTCAGTGCTGGGCGTGGTGTCTGCTTAGGATTCTCTCTCTCTGCCCCACGTGCATGAGAGCTCTCTCTCTCTTAAAAAAAAAAAAAAAGACATAGATTCTAGGTGAGAGGATTTTCCTATAAAAACATATAAAGGATTAGGAGTGCCTGGGTGGCTCAATCAGTTGAGCATCCGACTCTTGATTTTGGCTCAGGTCATGATCTCAGAGTTGTGGGATTGAGCCCCAAGTCCTTGAGATTCTCTTTCTCCCCCTGCCTCTGCCCTTCCCTGGCTTTTGCTCTCCCTCTAAAATAAATAAATAAACAAACAGACAAATAAATAAATAAATAAATAAATGCAAGCTTAGAAAAAAACATATAAAGGGTCTTAGAAATGTTCAGGAAAGGAGGTGAAAAAAATTAGTCCTGCTATAGTTTTCCATTAGAAAAACCCCAAATAAAAAGAATTCATATACTGTAAGTAGTTTTGATTCTTGTGTACTTGTCAGTTTAATCACTTGGTGGAGAGGATCAGAAAGAGGTGCACTATTTTGTTCCATCTCGAGGAGAAAGAGACAGATCCCTGGACGGAAGCTAGGCAGGATGAAAGTTCTTGAGTCACTGCATCCTTGGACATCAGCACTTTGTGTATCCTGAAAACTTTTTTAGGCAAACTTTATTCTGAGCACGGCAGAGGAAGGACAATAAGAAATTACCGCTATTGTCTTAGAGTTACGTGCGTGTCATGGGGAACACAATCCCAGGAGAGGGAGTGGGCAATAAGTTATACTCTTTTTAAATTCACGTAAAGACGAGTGGTCTATTAACTTCTAAATTTCTTCTTGTATTATTTTTGATATTTAGTGATTTTGATAGTTTTCTATTGCCCATTTAATTTATATTCAAATTTATATACAAATATACAAAACATATAAACATATGAAGCATATAAACTGATATAGACATATATAGAGAGGTATATATATCACTGATTTCTGCCCTTTTTCTTAACATTTCCTTCCTTTTCAGTTCTTTGGATTTGTTCCTTCGTTAATTTTCTGTCTTTGAAGTCTTTCTTCTCTTTTGATAAATACCCTAGGGGTGTAACTTTAGCTCTAACCGTCCATGAGCTGGACACACACGATCTTGGTGTTGCTCATCCCAAGCACTTCGGATCCTCTTTCTCTTGGTTTACTTTTTAACTCAAGGCTTCTTTAGAATTAATTCATGTTCTTCCTGGAGCAATGTGGAGGAGACAGTGAATAAACTCGAAAGGGCATCCCTAACTGACAATGACATCAAGTCCTTCTCTGGTGAGGACTGCCTCCCCTTTGCTCCCTGGAAGGATTTTTTCCCCCTCTCCTCCAGGGACCTCTTCCCACAGCGTTTCTGTTAGTTTTCCAGGTCCATTCACTTTCCTTTTGATTTTAAAGATTAGGTTAGAAAGCTCTGGAGCAGGCCATCCTCAGTGTGCGCGCATAGCTGTGTGGCTGGAGAGGTTTTTTTCTGATGCCCGAGGACAGTGAGGTTTAGACCGTAAGCCAAAGGAAGCACTGCCTGATGACGGAATTGTTTTCTTCCCTCTGCTGAGCTCCAGGGCTCATTCACCTGGGCAAGTCTCTGCGGTCTCCCTGGCAAGGTGGGGGTCGGTGTGTTCAGCCCTCACTGAGCCAGTAGGTCTTTGGCAACTAAGTGTCTGAGAAGAGGGTCTCTTACTAGACCCTCCCATTGCCAGGGCATTGGCATTTGACTCCTGTTGTCCCTGTGCTCTGGGAAGCAAAAAACAAAAACAAAAACAAATTTTAAAAAGCTGGTATTAAATGTCTCCGGGAAAAATCGGCCTTCAATGATCAGTTCATGCTTTGAGGAGCCTGTTTCCACTAAACTGCTGGCCTGAATATTTCATTTTTTCTGGCACATCATCCATACTTTTAATGAAATATTTTATCTGATTGATTGATTGATTTTTAGAGGGGGGAGGGGCAGAGGGAAAGGGAGAGAGAATCTCAAGAAGGCTCCATGTCCAGCATGGAGCCAATGCAGGGCTCCATCTCATGACCCTGAGCTCATGACCTCAGCTGAAATCAAGAGTCAGATGCTTAACCAACCAAGCCACCCATGTGCCCTGAAATATTTTATTTTAAATATATTTCATCTAATATTTTTATCTGTTTACAAAGGGAGATCAGTCCAGAACACGAATTTTCCAGGCATCAGTGTAAATCCACTTAGCAGTACACCCAACAATTGTCTAGCTGACCTGCAAAACCCTTACGAGTCAGCAATACCCTTTTACCCTCCCTCCCCCCTTCTGGAACTGGAACTTCTGCAGCAATTATGCAATGTCTGCCCCCCACTGTATGGCAGGAGTACTGGGGGCAGAGGGCTTGCCTCTCCTTTCACAAGTCCACAGATACAGAAATATCACACTCCAGCGTGAACCTCCTTCACATCTGTTGTAGATGATTTGGATGGTAAGATCTGTGACTTTGGGCTGGTGAGATTTTGAGGAGGAGACAGAGTTGAGCTGAGACTGTATTAGGAGATGAGACTTTTAAGGAGCCCTGGAAGGGGGTGAGTATGTTTTGCATGTGGGATGAATATGAATCTTTAAGGACCAGAAGGTGGGTGGTGGTAGCCAGAATCCTAAGGTTACCCCGGTGTATAAGCACCTTCCGCTAGTTACTTAAGCAAACACTAAGCTAGGTGCTGCCTGAAGGGATTTAGCAGATTGATTTATTTTAAAGATTTTATTTATTTAACAGAGAGAGAGACAGCCAGCGAGAGGGAGCACAAGCAGGGGAAGTGAGAGAGGAAGAAGCAGGCTCCCAGCAGAGGAGCCCGATGTGGGGCTCTATCCCAGAACCCTGGGATCATGCCCTGAGCCGAAGGCAGACGCTTAACGACTGAGCCACCCAGGCGCCCCAGGATTTAGCAGATTTAAATAGGGTCCCAAATCAGCTGGCCTTAAAATAGGGAAATTATCCAGGAAATTACCCAGCCCTTAAATCTGGGTCTAGAGGTTGGAGACCAAGCAGTTAGATTCAAAGTGTGAGAGAGTTCAACGTAAGAGAGACTCTTGCTGATTTGGAGCTGGAGGGGGCCATGTGACAAGTCACAGGAACAGCCTCTTGGGGCTGTAAGCAGCTCCCAGCCGGCAGGGCGCCAGCAACCTCAGTACTGCCTCCACAGAACATGGAGTTCTTCCAATACCCTGAATGAGAATGGAAATGGATCCTCGCTTAGAACCCTCAGCTGAGAACTCATTCGGGCTGAACCCTTGATTTTTAGCCTCTGAGACCGTGAGCAGAAAACCCAACCACTATGGACTCTGGGAAACAAACTGAGGGCTTCAGAGGGGAGGGGGGTGGGGGACTGGGATAGGCTGGTGATGGGTATTAAGGAGGGCACGTACTGCATGGTGCACTGGGTGTTATACGCAAGTAATGAATCATGGAACTTTACATCAAAAACTAGGGATATACTGTATGGTGACTAACATAACATAATAAAAAATTATTATTAAAAAAAAAAAAAGAAAAGAAAACCCAACCAAACCACGCTAAACACTATGACCTACAAAACTGTGAGTTAATAAATGGGTGTTGTTTTAAGCCATTACGTTTGTGGAAATTTTTACGCAACCATAGAAAACGAACACACTTTGTAAAGCCTATCTACAACAGAACCTTCAACAAAGACTTATCTAAAATGTGGAAACATTAGAACCACTCCGTGTAAATGAGGAACAATGGTATAAAGCCCAGGGATGCCCGGTCAGTTAACAATACACTGGTGGTTCTGATCCAAGGAGAACATGAAATTAAAGATCCGAGGATAACAAAAGAAGAAATAAAATCATCATTACTTCCATATTCCCAACATAGAAAACCTCCCCAAATTTGCAGATGTATTTTAGAAAGAACAGCAACTTTTGGCTGGCTGGCTGGCTAGAATATCTATCTTTAAAAGTCTAATTCATTTCTTTACACCAACCACAGGCAATTAAAAAATATAACTAAAGAGACACCAAATTATCCCCCATAATTGGGTTGTAGCAATGGAGGTTCTCTCTTCTCTTTTTGGGGACTGGCCAACAAATGTGCTTTTGGATCTATGCCGATCTGATATGTGATCATAGTTTCTCAATATGTTTTCAAGATTTATCGAAGTATAATTACATACAATAAAATCACAGATCTTAGATGTACCTTTAGATGAGTTCTGACAAATGCACAGACTTGTGAGCAAGACTCTTAGAATGTTATATTAAAATCCCATTAGGTTTTTACTGGTTCTCTTGCCTTGAAGGAATTGTTGTTATACTATCTAAACATACAAATTAATTTTGGCTGTTTTTAGGTTCATAAAAATAGATCTCTCTAGTATGTACTTTTTTGGTGTCTAGCTTCTTAGGCTGAGCATATCTTTGTTGACGTTTATCCCGATTGCCGAGTGTCTACTTCCTTCCTTTTTATTTTTGAGTAATGTCTATTGTATTAACATAACATGGTATGTTCATCTGCTCTAAACATTCAGCTATTTTGAATAAAGCTGCTATAAACATTTTGGTACAAGTCTTTTTGTAGACCTATGTTGCTATTTCTCTTGGGAAAATGCTGTTTGTTGAAAAAGACTTTACTTTCCTCCTTCAAAAGCGTTTGACGATGTCTATGTATCTGTTTTTAGACCCCTACTCTCTTTCATTGATGAATTTGTTTGGCCTTACACCAACACTACACTGATTATTCTAGCTTGAAACTACCTCAATAAGTACATTACATTTTTAAATGCAATTTTCCTCTGCAGTGTGCTTATATGACCATTCATACGCTATTGATTCAAATTTAGAGAATGAAACAGTTTCCTTGAAAGAAAGTCTTTGCTGTTATTAAGGGGAATTACTTCTAAGACTAACCCAGAGTATTTGTAAGTTGTCCCTTTAAAACAAGCATGAGACAAAGTATCTAGAGGACTGATTTAATTTTCTAAGAGATTCTTGTTGGAATTGTATCGTAGGGAGGTATGGGACTATTATATCAATCACACAGCTCATTATTGTATCGTAATTTCTTAAAGGCCATTAAGTACAATAAAATTTTAAATTTAATTTAATAATAACAAATTTAAACTAGTATCTAGGGTTCCATGACATAATACTGTATGTCAGCTATACTTGAATATATATATATATATATATATATGGTATATATAATTGATTCAATATATATATGGTTTCAAATCTCTGAGTACCCTTCCTAAAGCTGCTGTATGGTTTTATCTCAGCCGTGTTAACAATGGACATTTTCTGTTTTACTTCTTAGTTCCAAGTTTTTGTTCCTTCCGCTATGGCTTATCTCTCCTCTTGCATTTCTGTAACGTTGTAATCATGGCACAGCGCATGTGTCTGAGCCTCACAATGGTGGCCATGGTCAACAGCACAGAGCCTCACGGTTTGCCCAACACCTCCACAGCGGAGCACCTGGACCACATAAAGGTATGTGAAAAATATTATCCATAGTCACAAGTTTAAAACCCTATCTTGCTAATTTAATTTGTGTAGAGACTGAATGTTATCATAATTGGTGTAACAGTGATCATTAGAAAAAGAAGTTCAAGTCTTCCACTACCGTGCTAGTAGTAACCTAACTAAACACGGCCCATGATTACAGCACGCCTTAGTATTTGTGAAGGGCTTTGTTATGTGAACCCTTCTATGTGAAGAAGAATAAAAACCGAACATTAGGGTCCCTAATTGAGAAGTTTGGACAAGAGAGAAAAAAGCAGGCATTTCAAACCAGAGTGGAAGTGAAGACACACTGTTTCTTTAAAAGTTTTTGAATATGC
This sequence comes from Ursus arctos, assembly GCF_023065955.2. Taxonomy (NCBI): domain Eukaryota; kingdom Metazoa; phylum Chordata; class Mammalia; order Carnivora; family Ursidae; genus Ursus; species Ursus arctos. The sequence goes on from NW_026622997.1 coordinate 3,139,867, forward strand.
AGTATATTTACATGTTTCACTAATTTCATCTCCAGAAGGTAATGAGTTTCTACCTGTCAGAAGATGTAGTACAGAAAAAAAAAAAAGGAAATGAATGGGAAGAATAGTTTTTCATTCTACTCTTCCTATGTTCTGTTACGAATGCATAGGCAAACCTGAACATACTTTCTTATTTTCACCCTTTTTACATTAAAAATAACACTTTATATGCAATGTACTGCATCTTATTTTTTTTTTTTACATAATCATCAGAACCAGCCTCAGATATGACACAAATGTAGGAATTCCCACAGAGGGAATTTAAAATAACTATAATTAATATGTTAAGGCTCTAATGGAAAAGGTTGGCAACACATAACACCAGATGGGTAATGTCCGAGATGGAAACTATGAGAATGAATAAAAAAGAAACAGAAATCAAGGCAACTGTAACATTAATAAAGAGTGCCTTGACAAGCTCATAAGTAGTCTCAACACAGCTGAGGGAAGAATCTATATGGGTCAATAGAAACTTCTCAAGCTGAAATGAAAGAGAATGGAGGGGTTGGGAGGGAAGCTTAACAGAATATCCCAGAATCGTGGATAATATCAAAAGGTATAGGGGTGCCTGGGGGGGCTCAGTTGGTTAGCATCAGACTCCTGCTTTCAGCTCAGGTCATGATCTCCCAGTTTGAGATCTGGCCCCATGTCAGGCTCCACACTTAGCGGGGAGTCTGCTCAAGATTTCCTCCCTTTCCCTTCGCCCCTCCCCTGCTCTCTTTCTCAAATAAATCTTAAAAAGAAAAAAAAAAAAGCATAACATATAAATGGCTAGAATGCCAGAAGTAAGAAAGACAGAGTGGCAAGAAGTAATATCTGAAAAATTAATGGCTGAGAACTTTCCAAAATTACTGGCAGACACCAAACCACAAGTCCAAGAAGCTCAGAGAACACCAAACAGGATACTAAGAAGATAAATAATTAACAACCAGAAAAACCAACTAGACATACATATTTAAATTGCAGAAAACCAAGACACAGAGAACATCCTGAATGAAGCCAGAGGGGAAAATATCTTACTTACAGAGGAACAAGGATAAGAATTACAGAAGAGTTCTTACCAGAAACCATTCAAATAAGAAGAGAGGGAAAACAATCTTTCAAGTGTTGAAAGAAAAAGAATCGGCCAAGTTAGACTTCTATATCCAATGAAATTACCTCAAAAGTGAAAGAGGTTAAAGACTACTTCAGGCAAATAAAAACTGAGGCAATTTATTGCCAGCAGGCCGGTCATAAAAGAAATGTTAAAAGATGGCAGATTTTAATCAATGATCACTTTACTTATTTATTTATTTTAGAGAGCCTATGAACAGGTGGGAGAAGAGCAAAGGGAGTTGAAGGGAGAGAATCTTAAGCAGACTCCACATCCAGAGTAGAACCCAATGCAGGGCTTGATCTCAGGACCCTGAGATCATGACCTCGGCCTAAATCAAGAGCCGGACACTTAACTGACTGAGCCATCTGGACACCCCTCAATAATCACTGTATTTTTATTTATTTATTTTTAAGATTTTTCTTTATTTCAGAGAGAGAGAGCACGGTGGGGAGGGGCAGAAGAAGAGGGGAGAGAGAAACTCAAGTAGACTCCATGCTGAGTGTGGAGCCTGATGAGGGTCTTGATCCCACAGCCCTGAGATTAGACCTGAGCTGAAACCAAGAGTCAGACACTCAACCAGCTGTGCCACCCAGCCACCCCCAATAATCACTTTAAATGTGAATGGTCTATATATACCAGTTAAAAGACAGAAATTTTCAGATTTGATAAGAAAGATCCTAAGAAAATTTAAGTAGGCATATTAATTTCAGACAAAACAGAATTTATAGCAAGGGAGATTATTAGAAATAAAAGGGTATTACCTAGTGATAAAGGAGTCAGTTCTCCAAAAAGGCATAATAATCCTAAACATGCATGTCCCTAACAACAGAGCAGTAAAATACAGAAGGCAAAAACTGTTAGAAGTGAAAGAAGAAAGAGACAAATACAAAATTGGTTAACTGTTCTCTATATGTTACATCTGTTCCTTGTTTCCTTTTATTCTCTTTTTTGCCTTCTGCCGGTTTGAGTATTTTATGTGATTCAATTTGCAGTGCAGACACCTTATAACACAGCATTCCCAGTTTTGCTTTCCCATCTCTTGTGAAAATGCTGTTATTCATTTCACTATCTACATGCTATAAATACATATATAAATAAATATAAATTACATTATATATTACATAAATAATGTAATACACAACTACATTATTTCTTTAAACAAATAATTATCTTTTAGATCGATTCAAAAGAAAATATTTTATATCTTCATTTATTCTTTTCTGATGCTCTTCATTTTTTAATATAGATCCATGTTTCTGAGCTATTTCATTTTCCTTCTGCAGAAAGAAGTTCTATTAAGTTTCTTTTGTGGGTAACGCTTTTGTTTTTACATCTAAGAAAACTTTGCATAGCCCAAGGCAAAAAAATTTGTTTTGTTCTAGAACTTTTATAATTTCAGGTTTTACATTTAAATATAGGATTCATTTAGAACTTAATTTTAAATACATTGTGTTAAAGATTATTTTTTACATATGGATATACATTGTTCTAGCATCATTTGTTGAAAAAACTCTTCTTTTCCAGTGAATTGTCTTTGAATGTTTGTTGAAAAAATCACATACTTGATTTTAAGACTTGTCATAAAGCTATAATAATCAAAACAGTGTGGTATAGCTTATAAAAAAATAGTCACTCAAACAGCATAGGGAGTTCAGAAATAGACTCACGCACATATGAACTCCTGGTTTTTTTCATGATCCACAAAAGAACAAACATAAAATTGAACTCCATCAAATTGTAAAAGAACTGTTGAGAGAATAAAAAGACAAACCAGAGACAGGGGTAAATGTTTGCAAATCATATCTAAAAGGAATTCTATCAAAACTCAATAACAATGAAACAAAAAGCACAGGCCCAATTACAAAAAAAAAAAAACCCAAAAACGGAAAAACATGAACAGATATTTCACCAAAGAAGATACATAGATGGATGGCAAATACTCATGAAAAGACATTCCACATCATGAGTCATTAGGGACAAGTGAATTAAAGCACGACGGCTTATCACTACACACCAATTCAAACGACCAGCACTACGCAGGTTGGACATATCAAGTGTTGGCAAGAACGCAGAGGAACTGGAAATCTCTCACATTGCTCGTGAGGATGCAAAAGGGTACAATCACTTCAGCTAAGCACACACCTGCCGTATGATCGAGCCATTCCGTGCCAGGTATTTACTGGAGAGAAATGAAAACATATGTCCATACAGAGACTTGTACATAAATGCTCACAGTAGCTTTATTTGTAATAGCCCAACACTAGAAACAATAAATATGTTCATCAATAGATGGATGAATTCACCAACTGTCTTACATCCATAAAACAGAGTATACTTAGCACTAAAAAGAAATGAGCTAGTGATACACAGAATATGGATGAAATTCAAAATAAGTATGCTAAGTGGAATAAACTGTATATATACAGTGTTTGACTCCATTTATATAAAACTTCCAGAAAATGAAAACTATGTCATAGTGACAGGCAGATTAGTGGTGAGAGAAAAGCAGGAGGGAGGAATTACAAAAGAAGTAAGGAAACTTCTGGAGGGGGAGAATATATTAATTGCCTTGATTGTGGTGATGGTTTCACGAGAATACACATAATTAAAAATGTATCGAGTTGTACACTTCATGCCAAAGGTTGAACATGAGGTTTATCGTGTCATTTGCACCTCAAAAATCTGTTAAACTTTTTATCTAAATTTTCTCTTGAATTATATTCTGTAAATATTTGTAGTATTCCACTGCTTTGGTTTAAATATTGAGAACCCCATGTTTTAGAGAAATGGCTACTCACAGGAGCCATGGACTGAATCGTACTGAATCCTTCACTATAGCAAAACAGGAGGGAGCTCGCGCTGTGGAGGCGCTGTAGAACCGCCCGCCGTAATCCAGGGGATCTGATCGTCTTCAAATGTGAGCCACAGGAAGGGATTCTCTTTGCTGAGAAAAATGAGAGAAGATAGCATGGAATTATTCCAAAATATGAAGACTCACCAGAAAGCCGTTTCCCTAGAGCAGGTCAGATTGTAACCTGAAATTACAAAAGGAACCTAAAAGCAGGTGAAGCAGTTCTAGTTATGGAAGGAGCACCGCAGGGAAGAGCATACGAGAGCTGGCGGCCCGGACGGCCAGGCAGCAGGAGGCTATGCTCTGCCAGTAAGCAAATGAAGACGGGTAAGCCGACATAACTCAGGGAAGGATTACGGAAACACAAGACATTTAGAACATCTTAGAAAAGAAGAGAAACCAAGCCAAAAAAAGAGAGAAATGGCCTTCCTCCTTCACTGTCTCATCCAATTATTTCCAGCTCAGCCTGAGACCTTCTCTTTGTGATTTGATCTACCACTGTTTTTTCTCTCTGGGGGTAGTCTGGATGCGGGGAAATGCTGTTTTGCGAATGAGGTGAACTTGAGGAGTCAGAGGAGGAATAAAGGCAGGAGGACATTCATGACTGCGGTGGGCCTAGCACTCTATGGAAGGGTTGACACGCAGGGTAGCGATGTTCAAGAAACAAGTCTTGAGTGTCCCTGCTGTCCTGGGGCGACAGAGGGTGCCCTTGACTGCATGGACTTTACGTTATAGTCGAAGATACTACTGTTACATGTCAGTACACACAGGAAAAGATGTTAGAAAGGAACAGCAAAGCTCCCATGATCGAGAATGAGGCAGAGGGGAGCTCCTGTACGCTGAGTGGGCTGGCAGACCAGGTCTCCTGCATCCCTGAATATCACAGTAACTCCCAGGATGCAGAGTGGCTCCATGTGTCTCCTTGTGTCTTTCAGAACCCCGTGTATAACTGGAATCCTAAAATCCAGGGCATCATCTTCAGTTCCATCTTCTATGGTGTACTCATCACACAAATTCCTGTCGGATACTTGTCTGAAAGATATTCCATCAAGAAAATGATCGGCGTTGCATTATTCCTCAGCTCTCTCCTTAGCCTGTTAATGCCAATGGCAGCTGGAGGTGGAGAAGCTTTCCTCCTGGCATGCCGAGTAGCCCAGGGAGCAGCCCAGGTACTAAGATAATGCAAAAACTGAACAGGGTTTAAATTCACAGAAAGTATCAGAGATCACATGACCCAATCCTTCTAATTTCAGGGGTCGGTATCCATAGCTCAGCACGTCATGTGGGTCAAGTGGGCTCCTCCCTTGGAACGAGGCCGACTCACCTCCCTGAGTCTATCAGGTAATGACGTAGGGCTTAAAACGGTTGAATCCTGCTGTCATGTCATTCTAGCATGTTTTTCCTAGATCTGTAAAAGATGTGTGTTTTGAAGTGTCCAGGGCTTTGGAAACCATCTGCTTCAGCCTCCTTGCTTTAAAGAAATGGAAACTGTCTAGAATGAAGAAAGGTCTTCTTTATCTCAAACAACAGGAAAAAAAAAAAGAGAAAAGTGAATATTTTATTCTTTTCTTCTCAGTGTTATGCTTTACATGTGTATTTCACTGCACATTTTTTATTGCTACCATGAGGCTACATTCTCTCTATTCTCAGATGCCTGTATTCCTTAAGGGTGTTTTTTGTACTCTCTGATTAGGAATTCTGCTGGGGTCCTTCATTGTTCTGCTTGTGACTGGATTCATCTGCCAATCCCTGGGCTGGCCCATGGTCTTCTATATTTTTGGTAAGTCTCTTTCTATAATATCCCAGTCATTATTCAGAGTTGAAAAAAAATTAAAAATAAAAACTGACTATAATGTAATAATTTATATAAAGCTAATGACATTTAAAATCATGAACCTTATTGAAGGAAAGAGAGAAGTCAATATTCCTTAATTTCACATTACTTGTTATTGTACGTAACGTCCGCAATTCTATAATGTAGGTACTAGAGATCCATACCCCTTATCTGAACCCCCTGGGGGAAAGGGATGACCCACTATTGTTCATGAAAAGGACCATACAGACTGAAGCAATGCTGGGAAGGACATACATAAGGGAAGACACCTCAATCCCACTCAACTCTCTCTTCCTTACCTTCTTCTCGGGCTGTTTGCCAAATCAGTCTAGAACGCAGTCGACCCAGAGGCCTGTTAATGTTCATTCAAGCCAGCCATCTGTGACCAGTGCAGGATACCGAAGGGCGAGGAGTGGGTCTAGAGGGACGAACGGAAGATATCCAATGAGCACTGAGCAAATGGCGAAGCCCTAATATGAAAACATGCCTTCCGGCCTCCAGATGCCATTGCTTTTCATCCCTAAATTAGTCTCCGGTAGTGAGTAACGATCAGTGTAGTGAGAGGACCCAAACGCTGCACCAGGAAAGGGCCTAAAAAACTGGGACTGTCTAGCCTGGTAAAAAGAAAACTTGAGAGAGCATGCATAGAAGAGAAATGCACACGTGCTCTGTATTACAAAAGTAAAACCAACCAGCAGAAATTACAGGGAGGTGAGGTTTGCCTCCATGAACGACAAGCTCGGTAATTAATGCTGCCCAACAGTGCTGATCAAAGGTTGGATGACCTCCAACGCTCATGGTGTATTCCTATTCTAACGTCACAAACATGCGTACGGCAACCTATGGCATTTGCAGCTCTCATGGGGGCCTCCGTGAAGCTCAGGACAGCAGCCTTCCCATGAACCACCTCCTATGGAGGCACCTGGAACCGGGGGAAGGGCTCAGAGGGTAGCGGGGTAGGGATCCAGGCGTCTGCCTCCACCAGTCTTTACCACGAGGCGTCTCGCCATGCCCACAGAGCCAAAATGGCTGGCCCCAGTTCGTGGCAGAGGCAAGACTAAAACCAAGAAGTTTCGTTCCATTTGAAGGTTATTCTCAATAAAATGAAAGAAATCCAAATCCACACCGCTTTAAAGAACAAAACAACGTCTGCCTTTGAGCAGCTCCTAATTGCTGGAGAAAAGTTCCCAAAGGAGCAAATAGGTTCACAAGCTCACATTTGTGCTTAAAACGACATCCATTCTGCTGTGTTTCCCTCCACAATTATCTCAAACTTCTCTAGTCTCCTCAAATCTCTAAAATGGCTCCCTTTCCCCCCTGCCTTCTCTCTCATGTCACCTCCCTTTCAACGGTGGAAATTATTGCTCAAACTGTCTGTACCCACTGCCCCAACCTCCCAGACTTCTCAACGTCTGACTCATGTCTGACCCATTCTGCCATTGAAACACCTTTTTTTTTTTTTAAGATTTTATTTATTTATTTGTCAGAGAGAGAGTGAGCACAAGCAGGGGGAGCAGCAGGCAGAGGGAGAAGCAGGCTCCCCACTGAGCAGGGAGCCCAATGTGGGACTCAATCCCAGGACCCTGAGATCATGACCTGAGCCGAAGGCAGTCGCTTAACCAACTGAGCCACCCAGGTGTCCTGTCATCATCGATGAGATCACTTACGGCTTCTATCAGAGCTGCCCTGATTCTGCACTGAACCCATTCTGGGCCCCCTCCAGCCAGGCCCTCTGCATAGAGTTTGTGAGGTCGAGATTATACACTCTTCAGAGCCCATGGCCATCACTCCTAGTCATGACTCCCAGAACTGTTTGCTCAAAAACCACCAAGGCTTTTCAGACCTGGCAGGACTCTTCTGCACATCCACTGAATTTAGATTTGGCCAACGAGGGGCAGGCAAAACTGCTTGCAGAAGATGTAAGTGGAGCATGATGGGGAAGGCAAGAATTTCTACACATAACCGATCAAAATTTCTTGTGGGTGGGATAGGATCTGGGTAGGAACAGGAGGTCAAGCCTCAGACCACAGCGACCAGGGATTTGTGACCAGTGGCATCTAAGAATTCTAAGTTGAAATCTCATTCTTTTTTGGGTTTCTTTCAAAAATTTTCTTTGTCTTAGATTTTCTGTAGTTTGAATATGATATGCCTCAGTGTAAATTTTTTTGTATTTATCCTGTTGGTGTTCTCTTGAGCTTCCTGTGTCTGTGATTTGGTGTCTATCATTAATTTTGGAAGACGCTAATTATTCCTTCAGACAATTCTCCTGTTGTGTTCTCGTTCTTCTCCTTCTGATAGTGCCGTAATGAATATATTACACCTTTTGTAATTGTCCCACAATTCTTGGATACCTGTCGTTTTAATTCTTTTTCTCTCTTTGCAATTCAGTTTTGGAAATTTCTACAGACATTTCTTCAAGCTCAATGATTCCTTCCTTGGCCATGCCTAGTGTATTAATGACCCCATTAAAGGCATTCTTCATTTCTAGGTTAGTGTTTTTGATTTCTAGCATTTCCTCATGATTTTCTTATTAGAGTTTCTATCTGTGTACTTACATGAATCATACATTCTTGTATGTTGTCCACTTTTTCCATAAGAGCTCTCAGCATTATTAATCACAGTTGTTTTAAATTCTTGATTTGATAATTCCAGTGTCTCCAGCATTTCTGAATCAGTTCCAATGCTTGCTGTCTTCAAACTACATTTTTTTTTTTTGTCTTTTAGTATGCCTTGTGATTTGTTGTTGTTGTTGGAAGCTCAACGAGATGTGCTAGATTAGAGGAAGGGAAGCAGTCTTTCCGTGTGAGGTTTTGTGTTTATCTGGCTTGGCTAGGGGTTGGGCATTGCTCAGTTTGCTATAGCTCTACGTTTCAGAGGCTGTAATTTCCTCTCTGTTTTTATGTATTCATAGACTTCTTAAGGTTTGGAACATACAGTTTCCTCATCTGCATTTACATACAGGGAAACTACTGACGTGGTGGTAAGGTGTGGGGGGGAAGACAGTGTTCTACAGTCAGACGATTAGTTTCGGTCTTTTGGTGAGCCTGAGCCTCTGGGCTTCACCTTCAGAAGTCCTTCCCAGTGTTCCCCCCATTATGTAAGACAGGGAGGCCAGAGGGGGTTGCAGTTGGGTATTTCCCTTCCCTTAAGCTGATTAGATTCCGGTAGAAGTTTCCCTTGACAGTAGGCTTTGTTAAGAATAGGATGCTCTAGAGATCATTCAAAACAGCTACTTTTCCTTTCCCCTGCTGAAAGGATGTAGGGATTTTTCTCTGATCTTCACTGTGAGAACCTGGTTAGGTCTCCTGGAGGTAAAACTCACTCACAAAAGTATGAGGGTCCATTCAGGACTCCCCCAACCCAGACTTTTTACCTCTCAAACCTGTCCACACAGCCTACTGCAATTAATCAATTGCCAGGTTTTCCCACCCTGGTACTGGTTCCCATGCCCTTTTCTGTTTCTGGATTCTGTTCCAGGAAGTTGTAATTCTCTGTATCCACCTGTCTCTCCGATTTTGGGTACAGGAATTTGCTCTATGACCTCAATTCTCTAATGGATCAAAGAAGAGTTGTTGATTTTTACTTTGTTCAACATGTTTCTTGTCATGAGGATGGGAGGGAGGACTCTCAAGTTCCTTACATGCTGGGTCAGAAACCAGAAGTCATTTTGAAGTTACATTTTTGTCAATATAGGATGAGAAGACATATTTTATTTAAGTTTCTTAACAAACCCATAACTTCATTTACAACTTTTAAACATTCGTGTGAGTTTCCATGTATAGTCTTGCCGCAGGCCTCACCAATAGCCAAACCTCCCTTAAAGCAAGTGGAAGCTCTTCAGTCCACCTGTGCTTGACCTGTGCTCTCAATCAATCCATCACAAGTGGGGCCTTTGCCTGGCTCCCTGCTCTGGGCTTTGTGCTTCTGGCCATTCCGTCTCAGTCTTTTGCAGACTCAGCCTCTTCCACTTGCCATTAACTCTTGTCTTTCTTCAAAGCTCTGCCCCAGGCTGTTTCCTCAGTTCCTCGAGGACTGTACTCCTGCCCTGAAAATACAATTCATGCTAAGTGTCAGCTACCACTGATTAGCCATGTGTCCCTGGGCAAGGATGCAGACCTTTCTGAACATCATTTTGAAAAAGAGCTAATAGCCCCATATGAGTTTCTGAGTTGACTAAAATAATATATTGAAATGTACATGTATTTATTAGATATTCACTCCTCTCCACTTACATTTCACCTTGGGATTGGGTTCTCAGATCACAGAATGACACGGAAATAGTATATGGTCGAAACATCCTTTTAACGTTGTTTAAAGAGCGCTGTAGAACTCTAAGATCTTACAGTGGCTCCAGGTTTCCACATGGTCTCATCCCATCACCTCTCGTCCTCGAGCTTTCCCACCCTCCCCTTGCTTCCTCTCCAGTCGCAATGGCCTCATGGCCTAGGCCTTCGGCATTCCCTGCTCCCTCTGCCTGGAGTGTCCTTGCGCCACATCCACGTCCCAGCCTTCACTGAGTATGGCACTCCTCACCTCCTCCCCCTGTAACTGCCCTCCATAGCTCTCGTCACTGACATTTGATAGCTTTTACTTATTTACTTTTCATCGTTTCTTTCTCATCCGCTAGAAAGTGAACTCTATGAAGACAGAAATTTTTGTGTTTTATTTATTGCTGCATTCCCCGTACCTAGAATAGTGAATGGGATACAACTAGCATTTAATCAATATTTGTCTGATGAATGCATGCATTTCTGGAAGACTGACTGATGAGTACTACATACTCCCTGTCCTAACGGACGATTCCTCACAGAGGACGTGTGTAATCCCTCAGGCCTGGGCTGAATCTTAGGAGCATGGCCAAGACCTAGCTCTCAAAGCTTGGTGATTGTCAAGCCCTGTGAGGGCTCACGGTGGGACACACTGGGAATTTGTAGAGATGAGGGCCTAAGAGCAGGGAGTCCCGCTATGATAACTGGAGGGATAGAGAGGCCCAATCAGGAGAGGCCAGAGGGCTTACTGCCCTTTCTGCAAAATTCATTCTGTAGGCAGACACAGCTGCGGATACAGAGGACTATCAAACATGTAAACCTTGTTGCAAAGTTTTAAAGAAGAAAGAGGAGGTCCAGGTTCTCTGACCGATAATGACAAATGCGAATTTGGGAAAGAGACTTACTACAGACAGAAGAAATTTCGATTCTAACGTGTCCTGCTTTGATAGGTGCTTGTGGCTGTGCCCTAAGTCTTCTCTGGTTCGTTCTGTTCTATGATGACCCCAAGGACCACCCCTGTATAAGCATCAGTGAGAAGGAATACATCTTGTCCTCCCTCAACCAGCAGGTAGAACACAGATGCTGCACTGTGGTATCTCCCAGATTCTGTGCCAAATGAAACTGTTCCCGCTCGTCCTCCTGTGCTAACAGTTGATGGTTTTTCCCCAGGTCAGCTCAAGGACACAGCCTCTGCCAATCAAAGCTATGATTAAGTCTCTTCCAGTGTGGGCCATTGCTTTCGGTTCTTTTGCTTTTCACTGGACAAATAACATCATGCTTTTGTACACTCCGACGTTTATCAACTCCAAGCTTCATGTGAATATAAAAGAGGTAAGTCTACCTGTGTTCTCCTTTTAACTTTATGAAGGACTGTGCTCATTTCTTTGTTTCTTATGACTCCAATCCTAGCTCTTGCTCACCCCTACACTATTTAGCTGACATTCTGTACCTGGAGACTCAATGTTTCCAATTCTTATGCTAACGTTTCCCAGAACAAAAGGTGTAGGCACAGTATCTGGCACTCTCACAACAGAACACACTCACTCACGTTCCCACGGGTCCCCTACCTCCCATTCACTGCATGATCACCCTAATTAGTATAACTTAAGGCTCAACACCATCGTTCCCTACAGAGACCGGGATCCTACCCTGCCACACTGCCCAGCTCACACCCAACCTATCTCTTGGGATAGGGCAATGAGTCCTGGGTTGAGAACCCATGACTTGGGTCTTGCTTTGAAAGGATGGGCACTCGCATTGCTTGTCTGACTTGGGAGAATCACTGTTCCCTGAACCTTATGTTCAAGGCCATAATACCAGGAAAGACTCCTATAGAAACCGAATGCCGAAAGTGCCATTCATCAACCAACTTCCAGTATCCCAGCCTAGGGGCCAAGTGCTCTCTGATTCAGTGTTATCCTCCATGAGACCATGGACGGGTTGAAAGGATTACGAGCAGCGGTTCAGAATAAGCACCATACGATTGTCTGTAATTGCTGTCATTACTAGGTCTACTGTCTTGCCCAGGGCCCGCATTCCCCATTCCCGACACTGGTCTTCTGATCTCGATTCTCTAGTACTTTCAGGTCCCGTGACACTAAGAAGAGAAAACTAGACTGACTCTGACAACTCTTCCTGACCCCAAAACTTTTCTCCCCTTTCTTTTGGGAGGTGTGGCCCCAAGCGGGAACTCTGGGGTTGCACGTTGGTGGTTGCTGGCATGGCAGCACAAATTTTAGGTACTGAGTTTTAGCACAGGCATGACTCTACCGATCACACTCACCCTCACGCTAACATTTACTTCCCAGAACGGGCTGCTGTCGGCCCTCCCCTACCTGCTTGCCTGGAGCTTTGGTATCCTATCAGGTCACCTGACAGACTTCTTCCTGTCCAGGAATCTTCTCCGCTTAGTTACCATCCGGCACCTCTTCAACACGCTAGGTAAGGAACAGCCGGGTCGCTCAAGCACCTGCGGCCCTCCGCCCCCGTGTCCGGGACGCCCCTAACGGTGTCGTGTGCGTCACTCCCCAGGGCTGCTCCTGCCCGCCTTCTTCAGCGTGTGTCTCCTCTACCTGAGCTTCAGCTTTCCCAGCACAGCCGTCTTCCTGATCCTTGCCAGCTCAACGGGAACCTTCTGCATGGCCGGAGTTCTCATAAATGGCTTGGATATTGCTCCCAGGTAGGGTTTAGAAATCTCTTTCTTGTAGCCAAGCCCTCCAGGGTGTTTTAAGATTCCGACTCTTTTGTTGGAGTTCGTGGCCAGCAGGCCAAAATGCTTCCAGAAGCAACATCAACACAGTTCATTCATGTGATGTAAGTAATCATTATGTACCTAAGGATACATTAATGTTTGAACTCACCGGGCTACACTATATGAAACATATGTCATAGATTCAGAGCACAGATTCTGAGGTCAGAAGGTTCCGTTTTAATAACAGCACGACCCCTCTCCTCAAACAAACGACTTACCTGCTCTGGGCCTGTTTCACACCTATAGAATGGGAGTGATGAGAGAATGCTTACCTCATAGAAATAAGTTAATTTAGGCCAAGTACACAGAATAGTGCCTGGCCCACAGCAAACACTGTATACAGGTTTCCTGCTCCCCATTGCCATTATAATTGAATGCAGGTTTATATGTTATGAATCCTCATGACAACCCACCAGTTAGCAATACTTCTTTTATAACGAAGGAAACTGAGCGTCAGATACTTGTCAGCCTAAGATCTCACCACTGGTTTGGGATCTTACCTGGGATTTTAATCCAGATCTGTCTGGCAAGCTCTTTAGCTTTCTGTGATGCCTTTCTTCAAGCTACACTAAGTGTGACTGATGGAAGCCGCCCTGTCATTTGCACAGCTCTGGGGGACACTGTTTACACTGTGCTGTATAGGGCTAGTAGTCCCTGGAGAACATGGATCTAGCAGGAACAGAAGTCTCTGAAGTTTAGCAAAGCAGCGGCCATGGGTAGAGAGGCAAAATCAGTGAAGCATAATCCGCTTGTCTTGATTCTTACAAAGAATCTTGTCCGTTATATCTACACGAGGTGAGTGCCAGAGTAATGAGGACGTGTGTCCACGTGTTTTATTCAGTTCCAAGACCCTCCTTAGAAATGCCCACAGGTGTTCTGATTACTTGGAATCATATAAAAACAGATAAGGATTATTTGATATAGAAAAGCACAATGTCAACTGAGGCATATGCATTCTGAAATCAAGAATGTATGGAGGACATTAGGAGAAGGAAGGGAAAAATGAAGGGGGGAAAATCAGAGGGGGAGATGAACCATGAGAGACTATGGACTCAGGGAAACAAACTGAGGGTGTCAGAGGGGAGGAGGGTGATGGGATGGGTTAGCCCTGTGAAGGGTATGAAGGAAGGCACGTGTTGCAAGGAGCACTGGGTGTTATACGCAAACAGTGAATCATGGAACACTACATCAAAAACTACTGATGTATGGTGACTAACATGACGTAGTAAAAAAATAAAATAAAATATAAAAAAAATAAAACATAGGTTTTCAAAAAAAAATAATTACTTTAATTCACTAGAATATATAATATTCTAAATTTCTATGCACCTAACATTTTACAACTGTAAAGCAAAATTTGAGAAAACTGTTCAATTTCCACATAGGATTCGGCAGCTGTGGATGACTGACATTCCCACTGGGAAAAATCTGAAAAGGTCAAATAAAATGCCAAAAGTAGGGGTGCCTGGCTGGCTCAGTCAGTGGAGCATGTGACTCTTGATCTCGGGATTGTTCGAGACCAAGGTTTGAACCCCACGTTGGGTCTAGAGATTATTTAAAAATTAAAAAGATAAAATAAAATAAAATACCCAAAGTATTCACTAAAAGGCATCAGAGAGCAGCCGAGGCCTATAAAACCAAAGACACAAGAGGATAGCACCTCTTAGCTGAGCTGACAATTCCGCCACTTTTTCCTTGGGGTCATTTGGCAAAAGGCTGGTAATCCAGGTTTGGCCCTGGGACAAGCCTGCTGTTCTGCATAGAGAAATTAGTCAAGCATTTGAGTTGCACAGGGCTGGAGTGACAACACTGAAAATTAAGGGAACTTAAACATAAAGTCAGTTTCTTTCTTTGAGATATTTGTTGATTCTGAAGTTCAATGGGGCAAATGGCAAAAAAACAAAACAAAAAAAAACACAACAAAAAACAAAAACAAAACAAAACAAAAAAAAACCCAAACCCAAATCTAAGCAAAACCATGAGGAGCAGGGCAGAATTTCCCGTGCTATCTATACTAAGGAGACAAGTATCTACCAAGGCCTGGAGGGACCTGGCTGGGTATACTGAGCTCTCCATTGACCAACATGGAGGGCAATACCTAAGTAACCTATACTACAGGTTTGGGTCTTAGCAAAATTGAAACCCAGCCTCATCTCAGTTCATTTGTTAATTAGATTAAAGTGATCCATTCCTTCCTCACCAAATCTATTTACGAGAGAAAAGGCTGAATCTTTTCTTGCAAAACATAACATATGCTTCGAGTCCCTGTACCTCTTATTCAAAATGTCCTGCATTTAATAAAAATTACTAGGCATAACAAAGGATAGGGCCATAAGATCAATAACCACAAAATGCATGAGAAATAGTCTTACAACTTATACAGATATTAAAGTTAGTAGGCAAGAAGAACTGTGAAATATCTATGATTACTATATCCAAGAAACCAGGGGAAAAACTGAAGAAATTAGAAGAAAAGATAAAGAATTTGACCAGTATTGGAATCTATAAAAACAATCAAATGGAAGTTCTAGAACTGAAAAAATAAAATGTCTGAAATCAAGATCTTAATAAATAGGTTTAATGACAAATTAGCCAAAAGAGAAGACAGTATTGGTAAAATAGGAAGACATATCACAAGAAACATCTGAATTGAAATATAGAGGGAAAAAAAGATAAAAGAGCATAACAGAAATGTGGAATGAAGTAAAAAGGCTAACAAATTCATACTTGAGAGGAAAAAGAGAGATAAAATGTGACATAAGCAATATTTTAAGAGAAAACAGCCCCAAATAATCCAAAAGTAACTAGACGGTAAACCACACATGCACAAAGCTCTGTGAATTTCAAACAGGATGAAATGCAAATTATAATATATATATATGTGTATGTGTGTATATATATGTGTAAATATATATATAGAGAGAGAGAGAGAGAGAATGCCTAACACCAGAAACGAAGAAATCTTAAAAGGGACTAGAGCAAAAAGGCATGTCACTCACAAGCAGCAATACTCCTGACAGAAGACTTTTCAATAGAAACCATGAACACCAGAAGTTAATGATATGAGCTCTATAATGTGCTAATAAATAAATAAATATCAACCTAGAATTTTATGCCTAGTGAAAATATTTTCGAAAATCAAAGCAAAATAAAAATGTTTTCAGACAAAGAGAGAAACTGTCCCCAGTGGATCTTCACTAAAAGAGATACTAAAAGAAATCCCTACTGAAATCTGTTAAAAGGACTGAGGAGCAATTAGGGAGAGTAAGTATATGTATAATTACAGAGACTACTGATATGTAAAAACAACAGAGAGTAACTTGTGAGTTTGAAATGCATATTGAAACAAACTGCATTAAGGAATTAAAATACAGGATGAAATAATGCAAAGAGCAGGAGGGAGATAAACAGAAATGTTAAAAAATTAAAATCTTAAAAATGTTCTAAGCTCTGGCACAGAGAAAATAGTAAAAGTATAATTCACAAAAAACTTAAGTAAAAAGTACATTATAGTATCTTCAATGCTTGAAAAGAACAGTAAAATAATGTCATAGAAGGAAAAATAAAATGGATGAATCTAGAAGAAAAAGTGGAATATAAAAGAGGAGGTCAAAAAGAAAACAGAGAACAGATAAAGATAATCACAAGTATATCCGTAATTATATTAACTTAATATAGATGAAATACTCCAAGTAAGTATCAAGATTGTCAAAGTCAAAAATAAAGGAAATGCAGTCCTATGTTGCAAATAAAAGATACACGTTAAACATGAAACTACAGCAAGGATGAAATTAAAGAATCCAAAGAAGTATTCCAAGCAAATATTAACCAAGAGAAACCTGAAATAACTATGTGAGTATCAGAAAAAAATGGAACGCTACTAGAAATAAAGGGTGTTCGTTCATAGTGGTGAAGAGAAACATGTCAGAATTACATCTCTGTTTGAACCAACAATACAGCTTTAATTTATATTCATTATGAGTTGAGAGAACTCAAAGAACTAGACAAATTTACAATGAAGGAAGACGTTTTCATAACCTCTTTCAATAGCTTGTACAAACACAGAGGTAGACAAAATCAGTAAGGATATGGATGACTAGAACGACAACAAAAATTAACAGAGCTGACCTGGCTGACATACGTAGAGCACCACACTGTACCCAACAAGGAGAGGATTTAAGTTATTTTCAGTTGCCTATGGGACAGTTATTGAAATTGGTGATATTCTGGGTCATAAAACAGGCTGCAATTGATCTAAAATGCTTGAAATCATTCAGAATATATTCTTTGATTACAGTGAATTAAGGTTGCCATCAAAAGCAAAAGATATATAACCCCCTTTGCTTTGAGAGTAATGTTTAAGTTGAAGAAATCACCATTGGAATTAGAAAATGCTTTAACTAAATCATAATGAAGTAGAACATTTCAAAACATGTAGGATGATTTTAAAATCATGCCCAGAGAGAAATGTATAGCTTTAAACATATATATTGAAGAACAGTTAAGTCTTAAAATCAATAATCATGTTTCTTATCTCAAGTAGCTAGATAAACAGCAAATTAACCCCTCCCCCAAATTATGAAGATTAGGACAAAAAATTATATGTAAAATCAATAGTATCAGAAGTTGGGTCTTTGGAAATTAATAAAAGTAATAAAATAATGAAGACTGAGTACGAAAAATTATTAATATCAGTAATGACAAAGCATGCATTATGGTCAGTTTAGAACATAGAGAAGAAATAACAGAGTAACTGCCAGAACAACTTCCTGCCAGTAAATCTGACAATTTAGATGAAACCAAAAAGTCCCTAAACACATACACACACACACAGTCATAAAATATAATTTTTAATATTTTTATGGGGAGAGGGGTTCATGAAGGCAAATGTGACAAAGCCTCACAAAAGGCATATGTAGCCCTATTCCCACAAAAACCCTAGGGGACCTACTGCTAAAATGAACAGGGGAACTATAACTTCTGGGGACAATCGGTGGTTTCTGTCCCAATCTGCACCTATCGTTGCTAATAACCATAAACGTTCTTCTTTACGCATTAGAACTACTCTCCAGCTCCCCCTAAAAAAACAAATCAAATTTCCACCCTGTGACCTCATACAGCTCAACATGCAGGGACTGTTGGTCCGTATGTGATGCCTCTCTGATGTAGGGACATCGAAACTAATAGACAAACTATACACAACCTCCCATATTCAACAGGTGAGGGCAGAATAGGAATGAAATAGACCTTGGGAAATAAAATGAACAGAACAAAACAGAAAACCCTCATTCTCATAAAAGGAAAGAAAAGCTAACACAGAACCTTTAGTGGTGAAATCTTTTGAACAGGAAAGGCAAAGACTCTCCCCCTGAAGAGAACTAATTTCTGCTCTCCAAAAGGCACGTTGTTCCCTGTGGCTGGTGGATTTGACCCCTCCTCTAGCCATCATTCTCCGGGGCTTGCCTGCTTTTGTAGTTCACTTTCTGCTGAGCTGGGTTTGGGCACCTGGGACTGGCCAAGCATAGCTGCTTGGAAACTAAGCTTCTGGCTTCCTCATCCATGTACTGGGAGCAATCACCGGGGCCAGTCGCTCTGGGACCGTGGGAAGAGACCAGGTGAACAGAGCCCTTCGCTTTTGTATTAACCCTAAACCAGTCCTTATCGCCAATAAACATCACCTTCTGAATTTCTCAACTGTGTTCATAGATTTCCTAATCCTGCTGGCTTTCCCTCCACTACGTTCTCACTTTCACAGTCTCTAAATCGTTTTTACTGTTAAAGCCAACCTTTCTGACTTTGTACTGCAACCAGAAAGTTACTCTTATTCACATAAGTTTTTTGACATTTTAATGGAATTTGAGAAGGAGGGATGAAAAATTCAGGAAATCAACAGTTATTGCTCTTAAACCCCATTTTGTTAGGTTGTCTTTTCCTGCAGCATTTGTAGGACTTGACTTGTGTTCTGTTGTTCTTTTTTGTATAGTTATTACGGATTTCTTAAAGGCGTTACAGCTGTAATTGGGATGATAGGAGGACTAATTTCTTCTACTCTGTGTGGAGTAATCCTTAATCAGGTAAGAAGCCTCCAGACACGGGTGATTAGTTTTATAATATTCCTTATACAGAGTAGAAGGAAATATATATACAAACAATTGTAGATGTGACATCAGCAGGAGGTGAGTAATGAGATATTCGCTCACATTAAACTTAGATCAGACATCCCTCCAAATCTACAGATAATGTAATTTCTTTCTCATTGGATGTCAAGTAGTTGTGCTGGGCACATTTTAGTCATTGGTTTTGGAAACACAAATGGACCTCTATGATTTTTAACGCGTGCGTGGCTTGATCCAAATAGGAATTTGGCTGGGTGAATGGTAATATAAGTAACAAGATACAGTTTTGTTAGAAAAGGAATGAAAAATCAAGAGCAAATAGAATTAGAGATCAAAAGAAACCCTTCTCTAAAGAGCAACTTGTGTTTTGACAAGTGTTGTGGACAAGGTTACTTGAAATCCTTCTCTTAAGAACATTAAAATGCCCTATCAAATTTAAACAATCATTTTCGATGCATACCTGATCTTGAAAAAGATGTAAGAGAAAATTTCGGAGATGAAAAACAAAGGAAGAATTCGATCCCAGAGAGGTCAATGCCCGCTGAAGCCGTGGGCTGCTTTGGTGCAGTGACCCTTGCTGGGTGATCTGTAGCTTTGGCTGTGATGAACAAACCAAGAATAAGAGATAGTATCCCCAAAACCACCCACAGAAAAAACAAAAAAAAAAAGTCAGATTGGAAACACTGGCATAGATCTGTAATCACAAAGGACTACACCCTCACACCATAGTACCATGTAGCTTACATGCAAACTTGCTTTATTTGAAGGAAAAGCTACGAGCTGAGAAGTAGCCGTGTATAGACAATTCCTACACATGCTCTTTATCCCATGACTTGGGCCAAGGAGAGATGGTTTGCAATCCCATGGCCAAATTTCCCAAAGAGAGCCCACCATCATCATGTTCTATGTACTTACGGTGTCAGAAAGGCAGGAAAAATCACCATAGCCATGGAATCTCCCTGGACAGACAAGTGGCTAGGAAAGCAGGATTCCAGGAGACCAGGCTGATTTCTCCGCCTGAACAGAGAGCCCACTCAGCCTGTCCCTCCATTTAACTCACTGGGATGTGCCAAGCACACTTCCAAAAGTTGTTAGGTGAGCTAACTTCTCTGCCAACTTCCACAAGGTGGGAGGAAACGTGCTCCAGAATAGTTCAAAGTTGTCTCTGCCCAGTAAGAAAATTAGTCTGTCTCAGCCTCAAAGGGAGAGGAACAACTGAATAAAGACCCTTCTGGACATCTGGAACAATGAGCCAATTTTCACAAAGGTTTGAGGCCCAAATTCAAACTCTATTTGTTTCAAATGCCGTAAGCCAAGCATTGAATTTCGGGAGGTCCACAGATGCCTAGTAGAAGGAAGTAAAATTTTTCTGGAGAAACTCACCCTAAATTCATACTCTAGGATTTTCTTTTAGATTAAGGTTTAGTGAGAACAATTTTACAATCAATCAAAAATCACCAAAAGTGTGAGGAAATAAGGTGTCATGTGAGAGAAGAATGAAAAAACCTTGGAACTGGACCCTCAGAGACACTGGAAATCTATGCAATGTTTAAAGAAGCAGATTACAGAGCGGATTGAAAATATAAATAAGAAGCATGAGATCTGACAAACAGCTAAAGCTAGCCTCTGGTAATTAAAAATATAAAAATGAAATAAAAAATTTCAGGTGAAATACAGCTAACAAGAGAATTAGTGAAGTTTCTGATTCCATTAATGAGAAAGTAAGTAATTTGGGCCAATTCTCTTAGTAAAGGCAATTTAAAAGCTTGGAAAAATGTAGAGTCTCCTGTGAAGCTTCAGAGAACCAGAGAGATGGAAAACTTGAACAGGCAAGATGTGGGAGAAGCCAGGAACTGAAAGAATGAGGCAGAGAACTACGGGGCCTTTTCCACTGGGCCGAGGAAAGCAAATTTTCTGGTTGCTTTTGAGGGCCTGCCAAGGATGAGGACCCTGACAAATTAACTCTTGTTTTAGTCTGAGACCTTCCAAGAGCTGCATGGAAGGAGTAAAGGTGACTAGAACTAAAGCAGTCCTCACACAGCCTGCTTGAGGCATTAGGGAAGAACAGAAAATACCCAACCGTACTTTAAAGGGGTTCCCATTTACCAGTGCCCCAGACCGGTCTGCAGGACGCAAACAGACTCGTGCGTGCGGGCAGAGGCATCACCAACCCGACTGTCACCAGAAGTAGTTTTTTAAAAGTGCAGTCTCCTACACACAACCAAAGATAACCAGGCACACGAAGGAGACACGGCAAAATGGGGGAAACCAGCAGGACAGACAGCACACGAGAGCGGCAAGAGAAAGGGACCCCAAGACAGGTCAGACTGGTACCACCAGCTCGCGTAACCGCCCTGGGAAGGAGAAACGAAGCTCAGCTCGAAAGTTGCTGTAGGATGCCCAAACCATAGGAAGTTACAGAGGATATGTGAGGAAAAAAAAAGACTAAACTAAAGTTTTAAAACGGAAAACTGTACAAACAAAATTAGAAACTCAGTGGGTGAATTTGACAGACACGGCAGCGCTGCTAAGAACTCCAAATCCCAGCGGCAAAACTACAGAGGTCTTTGCTTCTCAGCTGACAGACCCATCTCAAGCCAGGCGACGGGTCAGCTGGGAGAGCCGGTCCTCGAAGCACTCCCAGCGGCCGGGGCAGAGCAGAGGGGAGCAGTGAAGAGGCAGGGGCTCTCCACCCTTCTGCTCCGAGTCATGGTCCAGAGCAATCGCGGCTAACCTTGACTTCGAGGGGGCTGTGCAGTGCGGTCCTACGGTGTGCTAGGAAGGAGGACCAAAAATGTCACATCGGTTCACTCCTCCGGTCACCAATCAGTTCCCTCTCCCTGGTGTGGGTGGAACAATTTCACTTCCTACGTAAGGGAGGCGACACAAACCCCAAGTCCCATCCAGTTATGGCATCGAGTTCAAAGTGCAGACTGTGTCCTGTCGTCCCTGCGGGTACGCACAGGAGCATATCCGGGTACCGCACTCCGTCATGCTGCATACTGCGGGAGCGCCGTCCTCCATTAACCATCGTAAATACTTCCTTCCAGAAAAGGAGGAGTGGGAGACAAACAGTAGCTACTGGTTTCCAGTAATGTCGGCACTGTGCTAGGCGGACATTGTGAGAGCTACCCCTCCAGGTGCGCCTGAGTGTTCTCTGATCAGGTCCCGAAGTGACTGAATGTAGGGACTGGTGGGGGGTGCGGTGGGGGATGATTTGGGAGGGGTCTGCCTTGATTAGCGTGCTCTGTGTGGAGTAAGGTGAGTGAATCAAATATCTGGTGACAAGAAGAGTGGACTAGGAGCTCTAACTAGTGCAGCTAATTATTAGTTGATTATTGCAACATAATTTTCTCTGGTTCTTCTCTTGGCTTTTCCCACTTGCATGAAGTTAAATGTATTCATGCAACTTATTCTGGCCAATGACATATGAGAGGAAGTTGTGTGTGTTCATTCTGAAGAGAAGCGTTAAGAAGCAGGAGGCCATTCCCTCCCTGACACAGCAACTGGCAACAGTCAAAATGGCGGCTGCATCTCTACCACCCAGGATCTGGGGTTGAGGAGATGGAGTGCCTCACTCCTACCTAACCTGCTGTGTACCCTAGTATAACCACAAACCCAAATCCCTGCCATTAAGAGATACAAAGATAGATGTACTGAAAGATTTTAATACACGGCTTGTAGTAATTGTTGCAGGAGAAAAACATCTGTAAAATATGAAAGAGTTGAGCAACACAACTAACATCCTTGGCCGAACTGACATATATGGAATCCTCATTCCTTTCAAGGTGTCGTGGAACATTGCAAACACTGACTACATACTGGGCCATTAAGTAAATTCTAGCAATTGTAATAGGGCTGTAATTACACAAAATGTGCCCTCCAATCACAATTAAATTATGATAGAAATCAAAGACAGAACAGATAAGCAGAAAAATCCACACATATTTTGAAAATAAGAAATAACATTTTAGATCATCGGTTGCCTATATTGGCAAGCTCAGTGATGTGGCTCATTTCTTCCACTGAGGATAGATGGTAAATTAGATTTCAAAGGATCAATATTCTATAGAAAACCAAAGTGCAGTAACATCACTACTAATACCAATAGGATTTCTAAAAAGATCACATATATTTACAAACTGAACAACATAATAGTAAATAATTATTAGGTTTAAAAGAACATAAAAAAGTGAATTCAGTAACACTTAAAACTGATTAACAGGGAAATTGTTACATGTGGAAATACACTGGACATTTAGGGTAATTTATAACTTGACCTAATTTATAAAAGAAAACACAAGAAAGCCAACCAAAAATAAATATGCTAATAAGCA
Source organism: Ursus arctos (assembly GCF_023065955.2). Taxonomy (NCBI): domain Eukaryota; kingdom Metazoa; phylum Chordata; class Mammalia; order Carnivora; family Ursidae; genus Ursus; species Ursus arctos. Next base: position 3,163,160 of record NW_026622997.1, read on the forward strand.
TTCAACTCCCATTCCCAGAGTTTGGGAAAAACAACAGAGCAACCCCAAAGAAAAAGAGGGATTAAAACAATAAGGGTAAAATAAATAAGTTCTGCAGTTAATAGAACAGTAGAGAAGACACACAAAACTTAAAATTGGTAATCTGAAAAGATTACTCAGGTAGACAATCTCTCTGGAGCAGGATATAAGAGACAAGATTCAAATGTTGGAAATACGAAGGGAGAAAGGAGAAATTTTTTTTTGGAGACGCTGTAGATTAAAAGCTAAAAACATTAAGAACAACTCTGTGCTAAAAATCTGGGAAAACCGGATGAACAAATATATTCATATTCCTAAAAATATATACAATGTGTATTCAAACCTCAACTCTGCTACTTATAAGCAGTGCGACCTGGAAACATTTCTTATACTCTAAGTCCTGGTGTCTCCAGCTATAAATGGCCAAAATGACAGAGAAACCTCATGGGGTTTAGGGGCTTACCAAATCAGATCATGCAAGCAAGTATCAGACTCTCATGTATTCAACCCATAAAAGTTATTAGTATCATTGTTTGCATACCCTTTTAAATGCTCCCTATCCTATTGTGCAGCATTCTGAAAATGTTAGCAAACACAATTAGTCAAGAAAAGTAAGTTACAGGTATATACAATATAAATGCACAAGAACAAAGTAACATTATGCACAGAGAACAGACTGTCCTGGGGGGGATCAAAGTTAGATATTATATTGTATGAATATCTAAAGCACAGTACCAACCAATATTACAAAGTACCTATGGGGGAAAAACACTGAAAACTGTGCAAACTCCATAAGAAGAAAACTACACACCTTTTAAAGCAGCATCAGTGAAACTATATGAAGAGGGAGGCACCCCAAGTTTTTATGTTGGACTTCAGGTCCAAATCACAATGAAATCTATTAACTTAAAATTATTGAAAACTTTATTATTTATCATTAAATTTCTGGGCACATCTTGGTCCTTTTCTTGACTTTCTGTCAAGCTTGGCATGTTTTAATTAGAGAAATTGCTAACATTAAATATATTAAATGTCTTGTCTGAAGGAAACATTGTTTTATTTTTTCAATGTCTACTCTTAATTATATTTTATTATTCTAATTTTAATTTTCTTTTTGAGAGAAAGGGAGAGCAAGTAGGAGTGGAGAGGGGCAGAGGGAGAGGGAGAGAGAGAATCTTAAGCAGGCTCCACACCCAGCATGGAGCCATTCGTGGGGCTTGATTTCACAACCCTGAGATGGAGACCTGAGCAGAAATCAAGAGTTAGATGCTTAACTGACTGAGCCACCCAGGCGCCTCTACTCTTAATTATATTTTAAATAAAACAGATGAGGATTTGGTCAAGTTCCAAAAAAATACATTCTGTATGATAAAGTTTCATTTCAAACCAGAGGAGATGGATTTAAAAAAAAAAAAAAACAGTGGGCAGCCCACTTATAGAAAAATACAATTATACTGTTCTCACATCTGACCCCAAAATTAATTCTAGATGATTAAAAATGTAAGTGAAGAAAGGAAACAATAAGGATGCTAAAGTAAAATAGGACTTAATAATTATATAAACTTTGGGTTGGATATCCTTCAAAAGCATGGCATCAGACACCTAAACCCAATCTCGATGCATTATACATTTAACTACATAAAATGTAATTTCGGTTGATAAAAAAGGTAAAAAGCAAAATGGTAAAACAAATCTCAAACATAATTAAAATTCAATGTCATCTTTGAATATAGATGCAAAAATGAAATAAATCACCAGTGCATAGAATCCACCAGCATTATTAAAATATATGCCTAAGGCATTTTCTATGAAAGTAAAAGTGGCTCAATATTACAAAATCTATTAATGAAACTGATCATATTGTTAGGCTTAAAAAGAAAATGTGTTATAAATAAAAAAGGTATTTCATAAATTTTATTCAAAAACATTGGCGGGTATGTAATGAACTACCAATATACTCAGATTTATAGCAGCAAAAAGTGAAAAACAACTTAAATATGAAGAAATAGGGATGTTTTATAAATTTTATAAATCTAAACTCTGGATTACTAATCAGTCAGTAAAGGTTATGATACAGTCAAATATTTCTTCATATGCTAACATGTTTCTATTTCTAAATAAAAAACCACATGCATTCTTGGCTTAAGCAGTATGTACATCATAATGTTATTTTTATATGAAAATTTATATGTACATAGACATAAATCAAAAAGTAGAAACATAAGGGGCGCCTGGGTGGCTCAGTCGGTTAAGCGTCTGACTCTTGATTTCAGCTCAGCTCATGACGTCAGGGTCCTGGAATCGAGCCCCACGTCGGGCTCTGAGCTCAGTGAGGAGTCGGCTTGTCCCTCTCCCTCTGCTCCTCCCCCCACTCGATTGTCTCTCTGAAATAAATAAATCTTTTTTAAAAAATAGATAAATAGTAATTATCTTTGTAGAGTGAAATTAAAAGTTTTTTGCTCCTTATGAGTGTGTTTTCTACGTCTATTAAGTGACTTGTGTTGAACCTATACTAATTTTAATATTATATTGGAAGTGTTGCAAAGTACCTCAAGCCCACTAATTTATAATCACTTTGCACTGTAATCCCTCAGGATCCAGAATCCGCCTGGTTTAAAATTTTCTTTCTGATGGGACTCATTAATGTGATATGCCTACTTTTCTGCCTCATATTTGGAAAAGCAGAAATTCAGGACTGGGCCACAGACAGACAAGAACACACGCGCCTCTGAAGGTAAGCAGTGATCAGCTTGAGGTCAGATTTTGAAACTGGGGGTGCAGGGAGGGTGGGGTTGAGGGTGACCCCTGAGCAGACTGTTGCTGCTAAGATAAGGAGGAGTTTGGGTTTGGGGGAAGAAGGGGAGCACATCACGTCTAAAACTCTCTGGTGTCTTGATGGACAGTCAGCCCAGGGGAGGTGCTGCTCCGGGATTCTGGGGAGAGAGTGGGGCCAGGGACATAGAAATTTGGGAGCCTGGGCCTCTCTGACAGTAAGGGCGAAGAAGACAAGGGGATGCTTTCGAGGGGATGGGCAGGGCCCTCGACGGAGCAGAAAGTACAGCTGAAGCGTGAGCTATCTCAGAAGAGAGTGAGAAAGGTGGGCCCCAGCACCCACCTCAGATGCTACCAGGGGTCAAACCGCATAAGGTCTGCGAATTTACCCATGCATTTGACCCTGATTAGAGTGAATGATGGAGACAAAAGCGTCCTTTGAAGGTCAAAAGAGAATACGGTATTGTGCCTTTCTTCTTGAAACTCTGTCAGTGGTAAATAAAGAGTAGACCTGTCTCTTTATAGGATTATTTCAGCTAATACATAAATAAGAATCGGTATTTGTAGAATATTCTCAGTTTGCAAACTCCAGTGAATGAAAGGATCTAGGTTTTATGCGTCAGCAGCTGCTAACATCACAGAGAGATTCAGACACATTGTGTACATCCTGAGGAGAGAACACACGACCACCAAGGTCTTGCCACAACCAACTGGGTACAGTCAAGCCTGTAGAGACAGCTACTGTTTTGTAAAAAATACAGAAACTACAGAACTCACAATGCGGTGAATCCTAAGGACAAGGGGGCACCTGGGTGGCCCAGTTGGTTAAGCATCTGCGTTCGGCTCGAGAAGTGATCTCAAATGCTTTGTGTGTGTGCTTGTTCCAGATTCTCTAGAATAGAGTTTCACCTTTAAATTCTACCTTTCTGAGTCATTTCACTTAATATGTGTTTCTTACAAATATTTCACCCACTCAGAGCTGCCTCCTTTGCAGAGAGGAGCTTAAACCAGCAGCATTTGTTTTATCTATTTATCTACAAATAGACTGCATTTTCTGAGATTTGATTTCCTATCCCCTTAAAGCAATGACCCCCTGTCTTCGTGGTCCTCCCACGCCTGCCCCCTGGCCTGCCGCTAGTAGCTCAGGTTTGCGGTATATTTTAAATGCTGGTTGTGCTTCCACGCTCTGATTAAATCTTCTTTGAAAACGCGTCCATTTTTCACTAGCATGCAATATTTTGCTGCTTTCTTTTCCCTTCCAAAATATCTTACGCACTGGACTTTTCTAGTCACTTTTCTCCTGCTGGGACCGAGTCGGCCTGAGCTGGTAATTCCCCACACACCCCACGGGTGGAACTTCCCGTCTCCTGTGTACTCACCCTCTGCGTGTTCCATCAGGCTGGAGCCAGAGGGCTGGGAGCTTGAAGCCCGCATTGCGCACCCCAGCCTGGGTGACAGCCGGAGCGGGGACCCCAGCACAGGGAGCGGGGTCTCTGCGGAGGCGTCTCCCTTGGCCCCGCTCTGCTTGCCTGTGCTGAGAAGAGAATGGAAGGTTTCTTGGACAACCTGCATCTTCAGGGCTGTGGGAGGAAGGGCAGCGCGCAGGCATCCTGCAGCGTCCACAGTGTTTCCCGCGCACAGAGCGACACTTTGTTGCAAACTTGGTCAATTTCAACCTTGCATCTTGAGTGAAGAAGCGGGGCGGGGGGGGGGGGGGGTGCGGGGGGGGGGGGGGATGGAAAAGGGCTGAGTCATCGTCACGTGTCTCCCCTCGAGCAAAGAGCCAGTGTGGGCCTAAGGGCCTGGGCCGCCCTCCGCTGGCGGCTGGAAGCGCCCCGCACTCCCGGCCCACGCGGGTCCTTTTCCCGCTCCCCTGCCAGGAAGGAGCAGAGCAAGGAGTCCGGCAGGCGGCTGTGAGTTCACTCCAGTGTCCCCTTTACTCTGGGTCCTCTGTTTCGAATTTAGCAAATAGCCCTTGTAGGTTCTGGCGTGAGGTAGTTCCCTTGTTTTCCTCATTTTCTGTATCTGCTTAGTTGCCTTTTTCGGGGGTGGGGGGCAGTTGTACCTGGAAGACCGCACAGCACTTTAGATACTGCTCTCAGTGCTGTGGGCGAGGCTCTCCAGGAGTCTGCGTAACAGTACAAACCTTGCTGGAGGGTCTGTTTGTCCAGGAAAAGGTGCAGTTCTGTGGGCCTGGAATCTTTTAAATTGTTGCATGTTGTGTTTTGTGATATACACGGATTTTATTGAACCAAGAGATTGAGGTGAGCGTGTTGAGGTCTGTAAAGAGAAACGGAATGTACTGCAGCTCTCTGAAGCTGGGGACAGAATGAAGCCACAGGAGGGACAGAAAAGGTTCCCCTCGCAGGGGCACTGGTGGGTGACTCCGTCCTGTGGCTTCTCCCTCTGACACCATCGGCCAGTCGGCCAGCGGGATGCCAAGGACTATTGAAAGACTTTAATTTCCTGAAAGCTTTTTATTTTTAATTTTAATTTATTTTAAATTTTAGTTCCAGTAGCGTGAGCGTCTGATTATATTAGCTTATGGTGATTGCAGACTTCCCTGTATTTCTCAGTGCTCCCGCAAGCTTTGTAAGTGGGCTGTGTCAGCCAATTTGGGGAGTCCCCGGCCTTGCCACCGTCAAGGGGTCCTGAGCTCACATGGAGGGCAAAGGAGGGAAAGAAGAGTTCCTAGAAATTCATGTTTCTTTATTGTCTTTACTTCATCTACAGACGTTTAGTGAGCGGCTGAAGTAGGGATTTGGATTTGTTTCCCAAGCCAGTGAGTTTTAACTGCATCATTTTTTTTTTTTTTGAATACTTCATATTTGTTCCTCTGATTTAAAATACCAACCTTTGGGGGGCACCTGGGTGGCTCAGTCAGTGAAGTGTCTGCTTTCGGCTCAGGTCATGATCCCAGAGTCTCAGGATTGAGCCCCACTTCAGGCTCCCCGTGGAGTGGGGCGTCTGCTTCTCCCTCTGACCCAACCCCCCCATGCTCTCTCTCTCTCATTCTTTCTCAAATAAATAAATAAAATCTTTTAAAAATATAAAATAAAATACCAACTCTTGGAAAATAAACTTCTATATTTTTATAGGTGTTTCTGGGCTTAATATATAGTTTAATATCTGTTGTTACTGGGACCTGTTATGTAATACATTGATGGGTCTAAATTTTTAGACCCGATATTTGGGTCTAAATGTTTGGCCCGATATTAAATATCGGGCCAAACATTTTTCATTTGTTTTTGAAGATGATATTGTATAATATCGGCTGTTTATTCTCCCAGGAAAGTTTATAATCATTGGGCCATTTTAATAAACACTTAATGGCAATATTTAAATTGTGCCAAATTGCATTAGGTTGCACTAAATCTATCTGGGAGAAACTAAGATCCCTGAACTAGCACAATGTCCATTAAGAGAACCTCATTCAATGTGGGTTCAGTGTTTCTTCAGTCCAGTGCTGCAATTTGCTTCCTATATTTAGTATACATTTCTTTAAAAAATTGATTTATATTTCCCAAATGTGTTTTTTATTTATTTTAATTTCTTACACATTTGGGCTGGGATACAGGGAAGGTATTGTTTGAATATATTTATTTTTTAACTTAAAAACTTAACTGTGGCTAAGCTATCTTGTTAGGATGGTTTGGGAGTTGATCCTCTGGTTTCTACGTAGATAATCACGTCATTTGCAAATAATAGTAAATTTCTTTCCTCCCTTTTGATATTTTATCTCTTTTTCCCCCCTTCTAGACTCGTGGGCCTTAGAATTTCCAGAACAAACTTAAATAATGGGTTAATGTTAGTATTCCAAATTTTATTTATTTGAGAGAGAGCAGGAGCAGGAGGAGGGGCAGAGGGAGAAGCAAACTCCCTGCTGAGCAGAGAGGCAACCTTGTGTCCTGACCTAAGCCAAAGGCAGACACTGTAACTGACAGAGCCACCCAGATGCCCACTCTAGTTCTACTCTAATAAGTTGGTTAGTTTATTTTTATTTACGATATTTTTTTATTGAAGGATAATTGACATACAATGTTGTATTAGTTTTAATTATAAAACAGTGATTTAAAAAAAGCGTAGTGACTTAGTATTTATTTACAGCATAAAATGGACACGGCAATAAGTCTAGTTACCATCTGTCGCCATACAAAGTTGTTACAATATTATTGACCACATTCCTTATGCGGTACATTTCATCCCTGTGTTTTATTTATTTTATAACTGGAAGATTGTACCATTTACTTGTTTCGTCCCTCCCTCCACCCTAGTCCCCTGTGGCAATCATCACTTGTTTTCTGAATCTCTGAATTGGCTTGTGTTGTTGGTTGCCTTTTGTTTTGTTTTTCAGATTCCACAAATACGTGAAATCATTTGCTGTTTGTCTTTCTCAGCCTTATTTCATTTAGCATCTAGCTCCATCCCTGTTGTTGCAAATGACAAGATTTCACTCTTTTTTACAGCTGAGTAATATTCTGTTGTATAAATATGCCACATCTCATTTATCCATGTGTTTATCGATGGACATTTGGGCTGCTTCCATATCTTGGCTGTTGTAAATAATGCTGCAAAAACATAAGGGTGCATGTGTCTTTTTGAATTGGTGTTTTCATTTTCTTCAGATAAATATGTCAAAATAGATTGCTAAATTTGTTAATTTTTAAATTATTTTTTTGTTTTTTTAAGTAGGGTCCATGCCCAGCATGGAGCCCAACACGGGGCCTGAACTCATGACCTGGAGATTAAGACCTGAGCTGCGATCAAGTGTCAGACGCCCAACCGACTGAGCCACCCAGGCAGCCCTGTGATTGTCCTGTTTTTAATTTTTTGAGGGACCGCTGTACTGTTTTCCATAGAGACTGCACCAGTTTGCATTCTCACCAACAATACATGAGACTCTTTTCATCCACATTCTTTTCAATACCTGTTGTTTCTTACCTTTTTGATCGTAGCCATCCTGACAGTTATGAGGTAATACGTCATTGCAGTTTTGTTTTGCATTTCCCTAACGATGAATGATGTTGAACGTCTTTTCATGTGTCTGTTGGCCATCTGGATGTCTCCATTGGAGAAATGTCTGTTCAGGTCCTCTGCCTGTTTTTTAATTGGGTTGTTAGTTTTTTCAAAACATACTGAGTTGTAGGAGTTCTTCATGTATTTTAGGTGTTAACTTCTTATCAGGCATGTTATTTGTGAATATCTTCTATTCAGTAGGTTGCCTTTTTTGTTTTGTTGGTGGTTTTCTCCATGGTGCAAAAGCTTTTTAGTGTGATGTCGTTCCATTTGTTTATTTTTGCTTTTGTTTCCCTTGCCTGAGGAGACGGATAAAAAAAAATATTGCTAAGACCAATGTCAAGAGCTTATCGCCTATGTTTTTTTTCTTGGAATTTTATGGTTTCAGATCTTACATTTAAGTCTTTAATCTATTTTGAATGTATTTTGTGTATGGGATAAGAAAGTGGTCCGGTTTCATTGTTTTGCACGTAGCTGTCCAGTTTCCCCATCGTGTATTCTTCCCTGCTTTCTTGCTCATGCTCTGATACCCTACACTGGGGCGCCCCTCCTGGACCATGGAAACCCTCATCTCTCTTGGGTGCTGACATTCTAGACTAATATCCAAGATAAACAAAGGTAAATGCTATTTAAAGTGGTAAGGACAGATTGTAATCAGTAATATACTATTGCAAAAGGGAAACGAGCCTAGAGAGATCCAAACTCAAATTTTTATTCATACAGAGGTGAGGGGCATTTTAAAGGGAGGACAAGGGAATGGGGAGGGGGAGGAGTGGGGGCTCAGGAGAGTCAGAAAGGTGAAGAATTACAGAAAGCAGGAAGGGGATTGGCCCGTGTGAGGCTCACCTGGGTTGGCTAACTGGTGCTGATGGACGGTGGCCTTCGTCACCTGTGTCAGCTCCAGACCCCGTGCCAGGCTGTCAGCCAGCACAGGCACGGTCCGCACCCCGGTCAGGCTTCAGGACGTTACACCAGGCTGTCCTGTACCTGACCTCCGTGGCCTTCGCTCGGCAGCCCTGGACGAATCTGTTAGGCAGAGGAAGGATGTGTCTAGGGCACTAGCCCTTTCTGGACTTTGTAACCAGATGAGGCTGGGTTTCAGTCCGGTCTGCCAGTCGGCACAGGCTCTAGCAATTTGTTCTTTGGAAGGACCGGGGATGCTTCTGAGCAGGACTGGAGTGTGTGGGGGCACAAAGGGAAGTCTTCGTTTCAAAAAATAAGCATTTGCTGAAGTACAAAAAGCCTGCCTTGTCACTGCTGTTGATAAAACGTATTCTTCTTGGGGGGCCCCAACATCAAACCGCTTGAGCTGTGAGCCCCGAGATGCGCAGTGTTTCAGGACACCCCCCAGACACAGCAAGTGACGCACGGTCTCCTCCTGTGTGCCTGCACCTAGCTCGAGGCTGGAATTGTTCACCAGTCGTATTTATTTTTATGTTAGGAGGAGAGCAGGGAGGCAGATGCCTAGGATAAGCTGTCATTGGGACAAGGAAGACAGCCCGAGAAAAACAGACTTGGCCAGACTAGTCCTTTGAACTGTGTTTAAAGCTTTCCTCACCGGTGACATTTGTGTCCCCTTTTTTCTTTCTCTACAAAACTTAGTGTAAAGCAGACCCTGGGAGAGCCTGGGACTCACCTCCTCGTGGAAGGGAAGAGGGACCAGCCCGGGAGCTGGGACTGAAGGGTAGTCGGCGGCCCAAGGAAGACAATGGTGTGCGCCCTCCTAGGAGGCCAGCCCTGCCCCACACCCTGCGTGCGTCTCTTTTGTACCATATGTTGTTGGTACCAGGTAGCAGGTCTGAATTTTAAATGTAGGTTTATTCGTCTTCCACTCCACATTCTTTGCTTTATAAATGATTGCTTAGTCAACCAATAAACAAGCACAAGAAAATAAATTTTATAAATTTTATTTTCTGAAAGACCTTTTCCCCAGTTTTCACCCTTCACTCCTCTGGGTTATAGATGTGTGGGTCAGTGGAAAATGTGAGAAGGTTTCTATACTTTAAGGGAGCCCATTTGGGGGGAAACTGTACTTGTTAGGTCCCAGGGAGAAAGCAAACTTGTTTCTAGAAGCAACTAAAAGCGAAATGTGAGGAAAAAACAGAGGAGTCCACCGAAGGAAAGGAGAGGAATATGTGCCCACACGGGAGGCCCAGAAAGAAGTAGGAGACTCTGGCCTGATGGGCAAACCCCGTGATCCTGGCTTCTGAGAGCCTGGGGTTGGCCGTGTCGGTGCCGGAGACGTGGATTGGAGAGAACTAGTCTCTCAGTCTCAACACCAGATGGGATAAGGAAGGGAATTCGTAGGTTTAGATAATTCTATGTTCTGAAAAACAAAGGAAATTAAAGAAGAATTGGGTCCTTTACCATCTCACCCATGTCTTCCCTAACTGGTCTCCCACACCACCACAGGCCATTCCAGGCATTGAGGCACTCGGTGATTGAAGACACACCCACACCCACACACCCACACCCACCCACCCACCCACACACACACACACACACACACACGTACTGACACCGTATACCAGACACGGTGGTTGTGTGTTGAAGACATTACAAAGGGATGTGTCATGGTTCCTGCACTTCCCGAGTCTACAGTGGGGGGGGGGGTGGAGGGAACTGTTGCAAATGAACCAGGGGTGGGGGGTGTGGAGGGAGGAACTAGGGGAGGTGTTGGAGGTGCCCTGAGGGCAGGACACAGTCTTGAGGCAGCTGTGAAAGGGCAGGAGCGGCCCTCGGGCATCTCCTGTCCTCCACCCTTGGGGCTTCGCACGTTCCTCCCTTACTCAGCCTTCTCGGGAACCTGCCCTCCTGTGCTCTTTAGCAGAGTCCATTTTTTCCCTTCCAACTAGATTCTTCCCCCGGGTTGGAATCATGCTCACTTTAAGCTCCTTTCTTGACGCCCCGTCCTCCTGCAGCTGGCCGCTGGTCTCGTCCCTGCGCTTGGTGGCCAGCCCGGTGAGCCGCCGGCTGCTCTCGCCCCTGCCTGCCCCCTCCTCTCGCCGGATCCCTGCAGAGGGCACGGGTGCCTCCACTCCTTTTTGAAACCATGCCTCTCTTCCCTCTCTGAGCACCCAATTCTCTTGGTTTTCCTTCTCTCTTTTTTAGGCTCTTCTTTTTTCCTTTTCTTAAAAAGGCGAATTATGCCCCAGGCTGGCCGTTCAGTGTTGGGCGTTCTGTAAGGCTCCTTTGCAGGCTTTCCCTCCTTACGCCATCCTGTCGCCTGGGGCAGCCTCCGCCATGCTAAGCATTTCAATCACCAGCTGCATCTAGAAGCTTCCTGGATTTACAGGTGAAGCCCAGATCTCCCGGGTGTCTACTTCCCTTCCTGTCATCTTCACTTGGGTGTGAGCTCTGTCTCACAGGCATCTCCATCCGGCCAGTAGCAAACCCAAACCGAGGAGTCGCCCCATACCTTGCCACCTGTTCAGTATCCGGGTCTGTCAAGTGTATCTCCTACAGCGAATAATCTGTTTACTCCTCCCCACACCCGCCGCTCCTCCGGGGGCCAGCACCTGCTCCCGGACGGCACAGTGAACTCCTACTTCAACCTGTTCTCTTGTGCAAAAACCTTGGAACACTAGAACCCGGATCACAACCCGTCCGCTCACACGTTTCCTATTGATTTCAGGAGAAAGACCAAGGCGGCTCCTGGCCCACAGTGTGTTCTCGCTCCCCCCACTTCTGGGGCCTCCTCACCAACCACCCAGCGCTCGGTACTCTGGCCGCACTGGATTGCTCCCCGGTCAGCAAACCTTGGCTGGTGCTGCGGCCTCTTTCCCAAGTGCTCTTCTCTTTAGGCCTCCTGCATCTGTTAACTATGGTCCTTCAAGTCCCTGCTTCATTGAAACTGAGAGGCGGTGGTCCCGTCTCACCCTCACACTGGGGCATGTGCCCTTCTCATCCCTGCTGATAACCCGGGTTCCCGTTCTGTTTCCTTTGCCACTGTCCTCATCCCCATACGTGTGTGTCTCCACTCCCCTGAGACATTGTCCTCCCTGAAGTGGGTCTGACTTTGGTCTCTGCCGGGAACCCATGTCATACGTTCGTTAATGCTCATTTAGGGCTTGATGCTGTCGCTTTTTCTCATGGTCCCGATCCTGCCCATGTGGGGGAATAATGAAAGCGGACACACTGCACGCACTCAGCAGACTGGAGTGGGGCCGAGCCAGTGGGGGGGGGGGGGGAGTAATGAACGCGGACACTCCGCACGCACTGTGCGGACTGGAGTGGGGCCGAGCCAGCGTGGGTCTTGCACACACACTTTAGGAAGAAATGGTAAGTGAGTGAGGTGACCGTGGAGTGAGGCCCCCCGAAGGCAGGCGGGATTCCAGCAGTCAGAGGAGCAGAGGACGGGCGTCCGGGACAGCTGTGGCAGCAGGATCAAGTGTTCGAGGGCAGAGGAGGAACCCTGGACAGTGTCTGTTACTTAAGGATCGAGGGATCTACATGGATCCACAAACCAGAGGAAGGGCAGAGGTCGCGATGGTCCGAAAGAAGGTAGCTGGGAAAAGTGGCGTCTGGGGGACGCCCGAGCCCTACATGCCTTACAGAGGCAGCTCTGATCCCAGCTCGAGCATCCACAGGAAGCAAGTTATCTGGAAGAGTCCAGGTTTCCTACCCTATGCCACTAGTCACAAGTATGAGCATTTCTCTGCATCTAGTGGATTCAGTCTTCATCATCTTTCCTCCTTGCTGTTTTTCTCCCGGGCATCTTGCTCAGGCCGAGCCTCAAACGGCCCCGTGTCCGTCCTCCCTTGACGTGAGGGCAGCGTGCCTTGCTCCGACCTCCTGGCCTAGGACGCTGGACTGTGCACACTATGGCTTCCGTTGTTTGGGGCTCTCTTTGGAAGATGGCTCTCGGGTTCATCGTCTGGATGCTTGGACACAGTTCCCCTTGTGATCCTCTGTTCTCACTCCCATGGTTCCAGCTTTTTTTTTTTTTTTGCTTTGGTGAGAAATTGTCCTCTGTCCCAGATGCTTTTACCAGGACAACTAAAGGAAAAGGGTTTCTGTCCTCAGTGCTTCTGACAACAGATGTGTGGGTTTTCCACCCCAGGCAGTTCTCTCATTCTCTGGGGGTCACCAGCTGGGTGCCGTATAAGTCAATTCGGACACTAATACCTGGCATTAGTGCAGACCCCATAGGTTGAGGGCTCCGTCCCACAAGGCCGCCCCACCTCAGACACCAATCAAATTAATGGGTATCCAATGTACCCATGCTTCTGTTGGACTGAGCTACAAAGTTGTGGGTTCCCATGACCCCCTCCCCATTTGATAATTTGCTAGAATGATTCACAGAACTCAGGAAAACAGTTTGCTTACTATTACTACTGCTTTATTATAAAGGATACAACTTAGGAACAGCCAAAAGGGAAAGATGCCCAGGGCAAGGAATGTGGGAAGGGACACAGAGCTTTCCTGCCCTCTCTGGGTCACCACTGTCCCAGCACCTCCCTGTGCTCACCAAGCTAGAACCTCTTGGAACCCCATCGTTTCAATTTTTTATTAGAGGCTTTATTGGATAGGTGTGATTGAGTAAATGACAATTGATGAATAACTCAATCTCCAGCCCCTCTCCCCTCCCTGGAGGTGGGATGGTGGAGCTGGAAGTTCCAAACATCTAATCATGCCTCGGTCTTCCTGGAAACCGGCCCCCATCCTGAAGCTGTGGGCAGCTTCAGTGGCCTCCAGAAGCTATGGGTGGCCCCCAGCCACCAGTCATCTCAATAGAATACCCAAGACACTCTCATCACTCCAGAAAATCTGAGGGTCTTAGAAGCTTCTGTGTCGGGAACCAGGGACCGAGTCCAAATATTATGACAAAAGGTGCTCCTGTCATCTCTACCACTCAAGAAATCTGAGATTTCACTAATCTGAAATTCTGGAGCTCTCTTCCCGAAAGTGGGGGAGCAGAGACCAAATATGTATTTCTTATGAAGTCACAATAATAGTGGGCAGAGTGGAGAACACTTTGAAGTTCAGACACACATATGCTTTCCAGAGCTCACAGTTAAATAGCTGGCCTTCCCCAACCCCCACCCACCACTGCAACCTCTGCAGGCAGAACCTTCAGTATTACACAGCCAAGCTCTCTGAGAAGATACTGGAGACAAAGTCAATGCAAATTGAATGGGTAACTGGTCAAGCAGGTGCCAAGGGGGAACATCCGTAAGGGCAAATGATGAAAGGCTAAGCATTCGGCTCTGAGGCATCCGGTTTGCTCAGAACTGAGTGAACATCTGCTCTGTAGCCCAGTCCTGGACGTTTGCTTGGCCGAAGATGAGGTAGAAGACCAGGCCTGACACGTTAATGGAAACAGAAATCAAGAAGACATTTCTCCAGCCAAACTCTGAATCCTGGAAGCAGGAAATTACAAAGTGTTAATGGTCTCTTGGCTCTTGCCCCTCCTATTCAGAAAGGTCCTGGCGCTTGTCCAGCTCACCAGCCCACTCTGCTCCGGTCTCTGTGGCCTTCCTGGTTGTTCCTGGAATATGCAGGTCATTTCCTGGGCCCTGGCCTTTCCCTCTGCCGGAACAGTCCTCTTCCCAATAGCCATTTGTCTCACTCCCTTGTTTGCGTCCAGTCCTTACTTAAATGTTACATTTCCAGTGAGTCCTTCCAAGGCCACCCTATTTAAAATTGAAATCCCACCCCCTCCTACATGCCTGCTTCTCCTCTCCTCTTCACACTGTGCCGCCGTTCAGTATTCCGTATATGATATGATGGATATGTACATATGAAATCATTAGATTTCCATCAGTTCCCTTCCTACAATATAAGCTTCACCAGGCAGGGACTTTTGTTTGTTTTATTCACTTAAACATTGCATGACACATGCTAAGGGTGAATTAACGAGTGGATGTATGAAGGGATGACAAGGGAAACAAATTCAGTTTAAGGATTTCCTTATTAAAAGCCTTTTCCTGACAGTATTAGTCAGCGACTAGAAGGGAAACCCCTCAATCATATGCAAACCAGAATGGTTGGCCCCTCTATACTTTGCAAGAAATGCCATGAATACTGCTAGAAATTTGATGATTAGCATGAAAAACTTACCTTCTAAAAACTCTTAAAGCAAAATAAACAAACAAATAAATAAAAACTCTTAAAGCATAAACTCATAAAACTGAGCTCTCCTCATCGCTCCACACCCTAAACCTGTGGTAATTGTCCTGCGGGAGCTGAGCCTGGGGGGGTGGGGGTCCGAGGGGCTCAGGACTCTTGAGCTTTGAGCCCCGTTGGGGAAGGAACAAAAGTATCTCCAGTCTGACTTCTCCTGAGTGACTGTATAGGTTCCTTTCATGAGTATTTTCATCAGTGTTTGACCTCACCTGACTGATTAAATATCCAGCGACAGTGGAAGAAATGGCTCCCGATACGTAAGCAAAGACTTGCGATAGTCCCCTGAGAAAGCCGGTGTACCTGAGGCAGGAGAGAATATTCCAGTGTAAGCAAACCGTTCACCTCAGCTTCCTTGTAACTCTGTGCTTGTCTCTGGGGTGCCCAGTGCCGACCCTTGGCCCAGCCTGAATGAAATGCTGACTAGTGATTAGCGTCATCCCGGGTGAGGGTCTGAGACTCCCAAGCGTCACCTGTACTAACTTGTCAACCTCGTTTATACAAAATGTACAGATGGGTGGTTTGCATCTCGTTGGTACGTTCTCTTAGTTTCTGCTATGGAGCCCGATCTTGCAGCCTTGTCTTTGGGTAAAAAAGACCCCTCACTGGATGAGACGTTGGTTCCCCTGAGGCCAGGGCGTCTTCCAGGTGTCATGGCAGTTGGTTATCTGAAGCTCAAGTATGTTCTGCTGACCGGGAAAGGATCCTGGGAGCTACATGGGAAGTCCCAGGCCTCCTTGACACTACGTCTGTAAGCGGTGAGTGTTTCTCTTGCTCTCCGTTAGTCAAGCTTTACCTTTAGTAAAGCTTCATGTGAGCCGGCCCTGTAGGGTTTTACGGGTCCTTCAGTGCAACCCCGTGTGACTGCTGCCTTCCCCGACAGAGATATGGCTGTGAGTCCCCGCCTGTCCCCAGTGGAGCTGTGAGTGTGGCCATTGGCCTCGCCGTTTTCACCTGGAAAACAGTGCAGGTGGTGGCCTGGCTTTGGGTCCCTTCCAGTAGTTATGTGGCTGTAGGGCTGGTGCCGGCATTTCCTGTGACCAGCAGCAGGCACAGATCAGCCACGTGGAACTGGGCCATCAGAGCGAGTTTAGGGCTGCGGGACCTGAGCTGAGTTTCTGTGTGGATGTGGCCAAGGGGTCCCTACCGAGGAGCAATATCCAAGAAGTTCACCAGCGCTCCTATCTGGCAGAAGGTGGTGGCGCTGGAAGACAGTGCCCACAAGCCCATACTGGTGCTGACGCTGGACCGGACCCAGTGCAGGGACACGAGGACCACAGATGGGATAAGAACCCCTGCCGCAGGAGGACAGACGCAGAGTGAATAAAAACCACCCTGAGCTTCCCGCACCGCCCCAGCATCCACCTGTGTCCTTACCGATGGCGGTGGAGAGTTTCCTGATGGTAACGAGTCTGAAGATTTTCCTGGAGTGAAGAAAATCCGCCAGTAGACCTCCAAGGATACTGCTGATAAAGGCAACAGCTAACAGCAGGGCCGACAGGATTCCACTCTGAGGACCAGAGATAACACACATGACACACATTGACCCTTGGGGGGCTTGTCTACGTGTATAGCTTCTCTCTATATACACGTCTCCTTGGATACAAATTTCAAGGTACTGGGATCAGCCAACACAGTTTTGGTGCCTGAGAGAAAATATGCATATAGTTCAATTGGAAAAAAAAGACTAATGTTCTCTTTATATGTAAAGGTCACTTGGAAATAGATTTTTAAAAATAACAAAACCCAGTAGAAAGATAAGCAAAGGATAGGAAAAATTTACAGAAAAAGGAAAATAGGGGCTCCTAAAAATATTAAAAGGTGTCCAACCTCATAGTGAAAAGAACTATCTCTTCATGGATCAAACTGGCAAAAATCTGCAGAAATCCAACAGTTTTTTGACCAGATCTAAGGCAGGCTGTGGGAAACTGGGTACTTGCAAATATTATCAGTGCCCTATGGAGAGCAATTTGGCAATAGATAGAAAGTCTATATTGCATTTACCCTGAACTCAGACATGCAGAAATAGTTGCACAGGTGTGTGGCAGACGAGCAAGGTTTGTTGCTCAGAGGTTGGAAACAACCCAGATGTCTCACCAAGGTTCCTGTGGACTATATGAAAAGATCACCGTGGTGTAATGCACAAAGAATAACAGCATACACAACACATAATGTTTTGTGTAAAAAAAATTGACAAAATAAGAAGATACACTCATGTATGCCTGCGTCCTCATAAGGAAGCAGAAGAAGAATATAAAAGAAATGAATAAAACAGAGTGATCTGTGGCTGGGCTGGGAGAACAGGGCAGATGGGATGGGAGCGGGAGGAAGATTTTTCACTCCTATCTTTGGATATAGTTTTTAAAATGTTGTACCCTGTTTTGATTAGCTCAGCCTCTGTATTACGGTGCTATTAAAAAAAATGCAAGGAAAGAAATGTCGTGTATAACCTCCCAAATGGAAAGGCTTTAACTGTCACCGTGTCCCAGCTGTTCATATTATGGATGAGTAAACTGAAGCCACCAAGGTTTTGTGACTTAGGGAGAAACCACCCTGAGACCAACAGGAGTTGAGGCCTCTTGACTTTCCAAGCTGAGAAAGCCTGGTCTCAACTGACTGGTCTCCACTGGCCTCTCCAGTCCTTCCCCCATCCTCCTTCTCCTCGGCCTTGGTCTCTGAGATGGGGATCCCACTTGGCCTCTCACCAGAGACAAACCATTCCCAACAGCTGGCCTCAGGGATGTCTGTCTGGACCTCCTGCCCCTGATGGCCTCATCTGAGGTTCCGGTTTTGTTGCCTGCTTCCGGCCCTCCTCTTTTGTGAAGACCCATGGTCATTCCACCCTGGGGCTTTCTGACCTCAATACCTCCAGCCTGCTTGCACGTGTGCACCCTGGACTCTGCCCTCTGCTCCGAAAGTCAGTTCTCTGTTGGCCAGTTAGCACCGTTTTCACCAGAGGAGCCCAGTTAACATGAGAGCACTGCTTTTTGAGTCCAAAACACCAGAATGTAGCAGTGACTCAATAACCTTGTGAACTGCCGCTAATAGGCTCTGAAATCTGATGTACTCCTTGCCACTTTGAAGACGTCCATCTTGTAGGAATTTAAAGGCTCCTGTCCACCTGTTAGGACACCTGTCCATTTGGTAAAAAGAGAGCTGTACACATACGTGCACTTTTCTCTGTATGCGTCACACTTGAATAACAAATGTCTTAGGAGACCGTTATCTGCAAGTTTTTGGTAGGAGTCCTATTTGGGACTTTATGTCCTAGTGATAAGCTTTTGTTTTCAGCAGGTGTTGTTAATGCTCCCGTCAAGTCCTCTCTAAGGCAGAGTTTGTTTTGTTAACACTGTATTTTTTATGTTGCCAGCACACTATCTTGTTTGCAACAGCTGATTGGACTGAACACAACTTGCATCAGTCCCTTAAGAAATATGACATTGTGTGAACATCAAGCTTACCTAAAACCATCCCAGTTTTCCCCAATAAGCAGTAGGTCACAGTGAGATGATTGAGAATTCACGCAACCAGGTTGCATTTCCTACACGAAGTTCCTGGGCCTATACGCCCGAGTTTGTGGCCGTGAGACAGAAGATTATGTAATGAGGTGTTTCAGCAGAAGAACAGAATGGGCTTTCTCTATACTTACATCTCTGAGGTTAGCTTTAAGTACAGAGTTGATGTATGTCGGCATGTATGCCATCAAAATACTAATAATCCAGAATTCAGTGAAATAAAAGACTAAAATGCCCCAAAGTGGTAGGGATTTCATCATAGCCTTGATGGGAAGGGACCAGCCTGGCGAAGAGTCCTAGAAGAAAGCAAATATCAATACCCCTCCATCAGAAGACAAGAGCTTTGCTCTAAGGCCCTCTTCACCCCTGAGACACCGGGACAAACATAGGGAAATGGTAGGGAAGTTCATCAAACGCACCTGCTGAGCCAGTGAGCACACGATATATTCCTTCTCACCAGTGCTGATAAACGGATGATTTGTGGGGTCATCATAAACAAGAGGAAACCAGAGAAAAGAACAGGCACAGCCAATTCCACCTAGGAAGAGGATCCCATTAGCCCTTGATGGGTGTTCTCTCTGCTTGACTCTGCACTGAGATGATGCCTGTGGTTGACAGAGTGACTGACCCCAGTATTCCACTCCTACCTGTATCTGTGCTGTGGCGCCATCATTGGCGGACGGTGCTTCTCCACCCCTTGTGTGCACATGTGACACCGTCGGACAGCCCAGTGTTACCAGTATTGAGCGGAAATAAAATTCATCTTAAAATTTTCTTTTTTAGGATCTTAAGAAATCTTTTTTTTTTCTTAAGCAGAGTGTAGATTTTATTTATTTATTTATTTATTTATTTATTTATTTTAAAGATTTTATTTGTCAGAGGGACAGCACAAGCAGGGGGAGGAGCAGATGTGGGACTCCATCCCAGGACCCTGGGATCGCGACCTGAGCCGAAGGCAGTTGCTTAACCGACTGAGCCACCCAGGCGTCCCAATTTTATTTATTTTTTTAATGAAAATATTATTTAATCTATAGATTTTATATAAGCATCACCAATTTCCCCAATACTTTTTTGTTAGGTTCAGTTAGCCAACATATAATACCTCGTTAGTTTTTGATGTAGCAGTATTCAATGACTCATCAGTTGCGTATAACACCCAGCGCTCATCACCACACGTGCCCTAATCTTAATAGCTCTTTTTACTAGGTAGCTTGTCCTTTACACACTCCTTCACAAATAGAGTGTGAAGAGCTATCATAGAGTATAGAACTACCCTACACCAGGCATTTGTGAGATTTTGAGAGTATAAGAATACAAAGATGGAATTTTGCCATCAAGGAACTTAAAATCAAGTAGGGAGGAATAGACACGAAAATTACCGCTGTTGGAGATGGCGGCTGGAGGATGTCCACAAATGTTGTACTGAGTTCCTTCCTTGTACATACACATTTGTAGCTTACCTTTCTGGAAACCATGAGCAGAGTAAGCCTCTCGCATTGCTTGAGTAATTTCCGTAACCTGCCTTTTGACAAAGCCTTTGCAGGTCACCATGCTAAAGTAACCCATCTTCACACAATTTTTTCTAGTGAATATATTGACTTGATGTTACAGGAACTCTTGGTATAAGAGCATTACCCTCTAACGGAAGCACGAGTGGTGCTCACTGGTCTTACTGGATCACACAAGTTGCAGATGGGACTTCAGAGAATGTTTTAAAACTCAAACACAGGGGTGCCTGGGTGGCTCAGTCATTAATCGTCTGCCTTCGGCCCAGGACGTGATCCCAGAGTCCTGGGATCGAGCACTGCATTGGGCTCCCTCCCCCGCTGGGAGCCTGCTTCTTCCTCTTCCACTCCCCCTGTTTGTGTTCCCTCTCTCACTGGCTGTCTCTCTCTGTCAAATAAATAAAATCTTTATTTTGGGTAAAGGCAGAATTGTGAAGTAGGAGAACGTTGCCTCTGGAACACTCCGTGTGTCTTTGGGACCTTCTGCAGCATTTCTTAATGCGTTACGTCCACTCTTGAGCCTCACACCATCTGCCCTGTCTTGCAGGTTTCTGCGCCAATCAGCATTTTACAATTAGGTCACAGTCTTACAATTATCTGATTGTAATAATAGAATTTTTAAAAATGAATTAAATAAGCATAACAAAAAGTATCATCCCCCCTAGGTACCATTTTCAACATCTTAGGAAAGAAATCCCTCTGGGGCTAGTTGCGTGTTCAGTTTAGAAGCAGGACGGAATGTTATGATGCCTTTGAAGTCATTAGGTCATTCTAGCTATGCATCCAGGCTCCTGAGATTTAAATGTCATTTTGCAAGATTCACCACATGCTTAGCTCTGAACGTTATCAATTTTAGTTATATAGTTATAGAAATACTCACATGTATTAGAGTTTGGTTAACCATAGATGACTTGGATCACGAAAATCATGCCCAGCATCCTCTGTCACAACACAAAATCCTGAGATTTGAGAAGCCCAAACTCACCAAAGATATAGAAGATAGAAGGCCACCCTTTGGTCTGGCAGAGGAAACCACCGATGAGCAAAGTAACGAAGGATCCCGTCAATTCCCCTAAACAGGAGACATGAGGGTGTTTTGGGTGAGAGAGTCAGGGTCGTGCTTTCGAGCAGGGAGACAGGGTAGTTGGAGGATAAGGTCTTGCTTGTGTTGCGAGGCCATTGCAGAGTACTCTGGGACAGCGCACCCAAGCTGACAATTTAGGGTATCGATTACCTGATAAAGCAGTGTTGATGAGTTGATTCTTTTCTAGTGGGGGAGCCCATTTGACCCAAATTGAATACTCGCTTGTTAATACCATAACCTGGAAAAAAAAAAAGTTCCATTCTTGGCTATCTGAGGTCATTTTTGGAACCAATATTCCACTTACACTTAGAAAGCTTCTTGGTACCTGGGCGATGCCTTGAGCAATCCGAAGGACGATGAGCGAGACCGCTCCTGCATCAGCTGCCAGTGGAACCAAGAGGGCCAGGATTGAGGAAAGAAGCAGGCTGACACCCACCAAGTACTTGGCTCCAAATATTCCAACTATGTAGCCGGTAGGGATTGGAGCCAAGAATGAGCCATAGTTGATAGAGCTGAGAATGATCCCCTGGATTTCAGGACTCCAGTCATACATAGGAGCCTAGGGGTCAAAGAGAATCTCACTGTTTATCTTTGGCCAGAGAGTTGACAGTTTTTATCATGTGAACTTGGGAGGCGAAAAATAAAATAACTGGCGGTTCTCTCTCCTTCTACTTCTCTCCAGTTCCTCCAGTCTACCAATTTCATTAAAAAAAAAAAAAACCCAAAACCCAAACATATGCCCAACATACTCTTTCCTTTTACACAGTTTCCCTGGTTACACAATTCACTGACCCATTAAAATATAAGAGATCCCGTAAAGAAAGAAAGGCTATAAAGAAGAAAGCGTTATCGGTAAGGTGACTTTAAAAATACGTGAAGGAAGAAAGTAAAAGTAAACATCTGTGAAACTTATTTTGTGATTTTCATCCTCGTAGGGTAGGAATGTATGTCCACTGAAGATGAAAGTGGTTTCCTACATCCTACTTCTAGGAGTGCTTCCACTCCTCGAACTAAGCAGAGTAGAGATGGACTCTCCTTAGCTACGTATTATGTGCCCGTGTAGTATAGTCCACTGGACATAGTAGACGCTTCATAAATAGCCCTTCAGGTCAAACCATCTGAGTCAGAGAAAGACTCTGGAGTCTCATGAAACTTACCACTGCCTCCAGTTGCTGTAGGGTTTCGTTCCAGCCGTCCTGGGAACCGGCGGAGGGCCTTCCCGCGGTGGCATTGAGCGGGCTGGGCCAGGCTGTGTCATTGACCATCGCGGGCATGGCGATGCTCAGGCTCATCTTGTGGGAGTTAATTGAGAAATTGCAGAGATGCAGAATGACGGCTAGCCCGTGTCGGACCGAACAAAAGCCTGAGATGAAGGGACACAGAGAGTCATCATCATGGTGCTTTTCTTCCCCCTTTCCTAAGTCTGGAAGAGGGAGAAGACTGCAGTGTGTGTGGGGAGGAGAAATAGAGACAGGGCAGGTGTTGCTCTGCAGGTGGCTGGTGGACACCTGTCCCCCAGGGGGTGAGGGGCTCCGTAACCTCCTCGGAATCATTACTTGAGCAGAGACTTGAAGAAAGTGTGGAACTGGCCAGAAAGAGTGTTAGGAAGGTTTTCGAGGCAGGGCTCTGGGGTGAGCTCATAAGAATGGACTGGAAAGAGGTGAAATTGGCCAGAGAACTGGCTGGAGGCAGTGGTGTGTGGGATATGGGTAGTAAGAGAGAGGGATCGTTGGGAATGACTCCTAAGGGCCCCACCCTGTTAACAGAACGCACAGATGAACAGGTTAGGGGCTGGGAGGAGACGAGACTCAAAAGGTCGGCTAGGTTAGACTCCAGAAGCCATTTCAACTTCATCTGGATACTGTAATCTGGGCTCGCATGAAACTTGCCAGTGATCTGTGAGGGGCCTGGGGTTATCCCTGGACTCGAGTCCAGGTGCATTAGTTTGGTAACAGCTAGAAGGATCGATTGATTGTCCCTCCGGAGAAATTCCAGAGGTGTAATTTATGATCTTGTCCTCAAGGCCTGTGGGTGCCCTGTTTCCTGGCCAGCGCTGTCTCCTGTCGTGTGGTGACATGCCAGCACAGACCCCCACCTTCAGTTTAACTCTGGGGGCATTCAGTTGAGACTGTCCCCTCCCCCATCCACACGAATTTACATCGGAGTTTTGATCAGCATCATTTAGCTATGGCAGATGACACGGCGAGGGATTGCCCCGCGGAGAGCGGCCTTCTAGCTGAGAACAGGGGTGGCTCCCTGTGGATTCGCATCTTTTCCTCTGGTCCGAGCTGGAATCTTAGAGTCAGTTCTCATCAGTTAAGTCCCACACAAGTTTCTTAAGAGATTTTTTATTGTTTCTATAACTGGTCCTCTCCCTATTATTTTCATGTTTCCTTCCTCTGGGTTTAGAACAGAAAGCCAAACCCACACATGTGTTAAGTACTAACAGTGGGAAACAATACATGATTATTTTTGTCATTTGTAACATTTCATCTTCTTGGGTAAATTATTCACTGGCAGTTCATAAACAGTGTTAGATAGGAGTGGTGAGAGCGGGCACCCCTGCCATATCTGAATTTACTGGGCATGTTCCCCACAATGGTGGGACTTGCGCTTTTACTGTACGAAGCTATCCTATTCCTGTTTCTTATTTTGATGTGAATGCATGAGTTTAATGAAATGTATTTGAATCATAGAGTCAGACACCTGGATCTGCTCTATTTACAGCTGTGTATTCTTGGGCAAATTACTGAGCTATCTGCAGCCTCAGTATTCCACCTGTAAAATGGGGTCAATAATAGAGCCTACCTCAGGGCGCCTGGGTGGCTCAGTCGGTTAAGCATCTGCCTTCCACTCAGGTCATGATCTCAGGGTCCTGAGATCAAGCCCCGCATCAGGCTCTCTGCTCAGTGGGAGTCTGCTTCTCCCTCTCTGCTCTTGCTCGCTCTCTCTCGCTCTCAAATAAATAAAATCTTGAAAAAAAATAATAGAGCCTACCTCAAGATGCTGTGGTGAGAATTGACTACGTTTATGTAAGTTCATTATAATTATCGTTAATATCTGTGCTCTTCTTAATAGGCTTTTGTAATGAAAACACATGATTTATTTTGCTAATATTTTGGCCAGAATTTTACATTAGCATATATAATTGAATTTGGGTGAATATTATTCTGAGTATGTGTGTGCATGTAATTTTTGACATGCTAGCTTTGTAAAGAAAGATTTTAGGCTTTCCATCTCAATCTACAACCTGAAGTATTTTAGGTATGTAGTCACTTTCTTTTTTTCTTTTTTAAGATTTATTTATTTATTTCAGAGAGAGGGCAGGAGGGGAAGAGGGAGACCAAGAATCTCAAGCAGACTGTCTCCTGAGCTCAGAGCCAGATGAGGGGCTCGATCTCATGACCCTGAAATAATGACCTGAGCTGAAACCAAGAATCAGAGGCTTAACCCACTGAGACACCCAGGTGCCTCTCATTTTCTTTTTTCTTAATATACTTTTTTATGTTAGAACAGTTTTGGACTTCCAGAATTATGGGGTTCCTTTTTTTATGATTTTAATAATTTATTTGAGAGAGACAGAGATAGCAAGAGAGAGCACAAGTGGGGAAGAGGGAGAAGCAGGCTGTCCGCTGAGCAGGGAGCCTGAGGCAGGACTCGATCCCAGGACCCTAGGATCATGACCTGAGCCGAAGGCAGTCACTCAACCAACTGAGCCACCCAGGCGCCCCTGAATTACTGAGTTCCTGTCCACTTCACACCCACTTTCCCCTGTTAGGAGCATCTTCTGTTACTATGTACGTTCGTCACAATTGATGAACTTACTGGGATGTAGGATTATTAGCTAAGCCCACACTGTATTCAGACTTCTTAGTTTTTACCTGATGTCTCTTTTCTGTTCCAGAACCCGACTCAGGATAGCACAGTACATTTAATTGTCGTGTCTCCTTGGGATACTTAAGGCTAAGACAGTTTCTCAGACTTTCTCTGTTGCTAATGACCTTGACAATTTTGAAGAGTACCAGTCGGGTATTTTGTAGAATGTCCCTCAACAACAGCTTGAGGCAGTATTTGTCAGGTTTCTCCACTGTGAGGTTACTCTTGTTTGACCCCTTTCCGTGCTGTGCTCTGGAAGAAGTCCCACGCACGGTCTGCACATGAGTGAGGAACGACCTTCCATCTCCTTAAGGTGGGTAGGCATAGAAAGGCATGGATACAGAGACATTTTCTGCCCAGTAGAATCTCACCGAATTTTTCTAGTGAAACCACCAAGACATAATTGGTTTGTTTTAAAAAGGGTTAACTTTTTGATAACTTTCTTCACTTACGTGTGTTTTTGACGTGCACAATTTTTCTTAATTCAAATTTATGAATGTTATTTCCATAGAAATCATGGACATTATCTGCTTCCCGGTGATTAATACCTTACACATTTGAAATGCTTCTGTCTCCTTTGTCCCCACGATCACTTGTGCTTAATCTCTCCGCCTGATCCACCCGCGTCAGGAATTATTTTATTGCTGTGAAGGGCACCCGCTGTCAAAGAATCAGCCTTCGTATATATCTTTCATTGCAATTTTCTTCATGATTGAGTTTACTTCCGAAGTCTGTGGGATCTTCCAGTCCCTTATATTAAGCCTCTTTTTCTTGAAATATCTAGAGTACCTTCTGTTTTTCTGATTGAACCCGGGCAGAAGCTCACAGGCCTCTGGGAGATAAGGGGATAGGAAGGTCAATGTGGTGTCTGTCCCCACTCTGCCCCATGGACCCTTAACTGAGCCTGATAGACAGAAACCACTGACTTCTGGCAGAACCTCAAGGTCCACCTTTCCCCCCAGGTCTCTAGGGGTACAGGAGCATCAGCAACTCTATTACGTGGCCAGGTGACGGGATATGCCATGTAATGGGGGAGGGGCATTTCATGTGTCCCACAAAATACCTGGATTTGGTTCTGTGAGTCTCTTAGAAGCGCAGTCATACTGAGCAAAGACGTCAGTACCTTTTTGCTACACGGGGACCGAGGAAAAGCCCCAGCAGTGTCCCGAGGGTGTGAGACAGAGGACCCAGGAACACCCAGCAAGTGTGGGGCAGAGAGAGAAGATGAGTGAAAATTGATGTTGGCCACGAATGGATGAAGCCAGCAGGGTTTATGCATAAGCACTGTGGCAAGTACTTGGAGACTCAACAAAATAACCAGGTGGGCCTGTGAGTAGTTGGGGTTCTGTCTTATCAGGTGGGACGAGATTTGGCTAAATCTCGTCCCAGGATTATTATTAGCATGATGCCATTTGTAATGACAGGTCAGATGGGTTACATGGGGACTGCCGTAGCTCCTGGGGTGTCATTAGGGGACTAAGCAGCATGGGCAGTGGGTGCCCTAGAAGATGGTAGAAGAAACCAGAAAGACCACATATGAGTCCCACCACTGCCAGAAAGGGGGCTGAGGAGGGGAGACTGTGTGAGAGGTGGTAATCCTAGCTGAAGTTTATGTAGTGTTTACTGTGTGCCAGGCATTGTTCTAAGTGATTTACATATTGTAACTAATTCAGTTCTCATGGACATGCTGTGAGTGGGCACTATTATTATCTCATTTTTATGAATAAGGAAACCGAGACACACAAAGTGTAAGTAACTTCCCTAAGGTCACACAGCTCATAAATGGCAAAATCAGGATTGCAAACGTGGAAAATTTTTATATATGAGCTCTTTATATTACTGATTTTGAGAGAGAGAGGATAGGAGAATTTGGCTAATAGATTCTTAACTACTTGGACACGGGTCAGGTCTTAGAGATACAAGAGTCAGGCTCTCCTACTTTCCAGATGAGAAAGCTGAGGCACTGGGATAGTATTCATTCCAGGTCAAACGGTTTCTAGTTAACTGTAGACGGAGTATTCGAATGCACATCTCCTTATTTCTCCTTTGATGAGTAAGAGTAGGAGAATCCTCTCGTCCTTGAGACACGCTCACTTCCCAGCAGACACACTGGCTGATATGTTGAGGATTGGAAAGCACCCACCTTGGTCAGTGCTTTATTGTTCAAAGGTGTTATCTTATGAAAAGCCTATTTCCATAAGCAAATTAATGAATCACGTACTTATGAACCATTAAGAGTTTAGAGGAAAATAAGGTGTTCAATAGGTTTTCTTAGGACATGTTACAGAAAAGCACCAAGTTGCGATATAGACAACGTGGAGGAGGAGAAGTGACTTTTATGACACGGTGGAGAGGAAAAGCCTGCTCTGTCTGAGGCAGGGCTGGATCTGTGTGAACAGAGAAATCTAATCGGATGCTCCTGGACTTAGAATCAGAAAACCCAAGACCGGTTTCCCTATTTTCTACTTAGCATCTGCTCTGAATTTTTTCATTCATCTATAAATAATGTCTTGATACCTACCTGTCCTATATCCCTTCAAGGTTTCTCGCAAGAAGTGAAATAATTCTCCATAAAAAAGGCTTTATAGCTATATAGAGCCCTTGGCAGTTGGTGGGAGCACCGTGCTGTATACCGCCGAAAGGGAAGTCGAGGTGACATAGATACCACTTTTATCCATAGCCAGTACATGATTTTACCTTTCCTGGAGGTTTGCGCGTGAGCCGTGTTTAAATTACCATCACTGGAAATAGCAGCCACTCTCTTGGCTTCTGCTCTAGTAGACATTTTGGTTCTTTTCTCCCAGGGACTGGCGTTCACCTACTGAAATAAAAGAATGCAAAAGGAAATACAGGGCGACAAGTGTCCTATATCACACGTGACACTGCCCACTTCTATGAATTAGGAGGAGACATTTGGTGGGAAAAGTGCTAGTTTGGTGTTCAGGAGACCTGATTTGTTGCCCAGACTCTCTCACTAGCCAATTGTGTGGCCCTGGGAGGGTCACAGTTACCCTGGGTCTTAGTTTCTGCTTCTCTGAAATGAAGGATCTGTCCTGGATCGCCTTAATGGATTGTAATATTCTTTCCAGTTCTGTATTCCTTTGTCTCTCAACTGATATATGTATCAACTGCATGTTAAAACTTGACAGTCTTCTTTGAAATTTCATCCGGAAGATTCCAGTTTCTTAAATTACGTGGAAAACTGCCTGTTATAAACATCTAGATACACCAGATAAAATATGGCAAACATCTTTTTAAACACATAGCTCCAAAGATAGTAAGAGATACCCCTGTGGATGTAATGAAAAGTTTGCGGCATGAGCTAATTCTTCAGTGACCCTGGGACTGTGGTGGGGAGCAGACGTCAATTTCAGTGATGCAGGGTCTTGAGATCTAGGTCCCTGGGATGAGGGAGGAAGCCTTAGACCTCTGCCAGCAAGGCGATTATAATGGAGATCCTGAGACAGAGCCGGAACCCTCAAAGGGGTTCGAAACTGAATTAGAGAGGCTTTGTCCATTGCAACAGTGAGACAGCGATAGCTTACATCGTCCTGAGCTGTGGTTTGAAAAGAAAGAGCCTCTTAAAATTCCGAAAATCCGTAGCTATGTCATGAGGAGTTGGGGTCGCAATTCATACTGTTTTCATTGTCTGAGAACTCTGTCGGCTGAAAAACTGAACTAAGAACTGGGCCCAGGCCAATTTCCTTAATGCGGATCACATAGAATTACTGATGAAGCCCCGCTGACTGTGACTTCCAGATCCAAAATTAGAAGCACTCACAGAAGCAACCTTCCAAGGAAGTCCTCAGACGAAACACATCGCAGGGTCAAATTGCTGCGAACTTCCAAGGGTCGGATAAACTGATAAATGCCTTATATAAGCATGCTTAAAATAATTGAAGAAATAAAGGACAGACTAAAACGTAAGAAGATACCCAAAAGAACGGGCATATTTAAGAAAGACACTACTTGAAATACAAAAAACAAATTTAGGCATTGAAATTAGAAACGAAGTCATTAGTCATTAGACAATAAGCTAATGACTGAATTAGTGAAATAGAAGGTAGAACAGAATTATACAGAATAAAGTCATTTCTACAGGATAAGATATACAGAATAATTATACAGAATACTGAACAGAATAAGTATATTATACAGATTTAAAGCTAAGGGAGATAATGATGTATGGTAGCAAAGTTACGGGACTTGGAAAATAGAGTTAAAATGTCTGGTATATG
This sequence comes from Ursus arctos, assembly GCF_023065955.2. NCBI lineage: Eukaryota > Metazoa > Chordata > Mammalia > Carnivora > Ursidae > Ursus > Ursus arctos. Next base: position 3,192,309 of record NW_026622997.1, read on the forward strand.
TTGAATAAGACTTCTGGGGAAAGAAAATGAACAGGATTGCGGAGAGGCAATGCTTTAAGAAATAACGGTTAGGGCTTTTCCGGAATAGATGAAACAAGATTTCTCGGATTCAGGAATCACAATGAGTCTGAAGCCAGAGAAATGAAGTTAAAGTGATACCTAGACATATCATAAGAACCCAGCAGGATACAAAAAGCATGAACCTTATCTGTAATGATACATGCCGTAAGAGGTCATTGGTGGAGGGGGGTAGAAAGTAATTACAGTATGATACCAGATAAGGGAGCAATGTCTTTTTAAACTTCAAGATAATTTAAAAAAAGACAAAGTATAAGAAAGTGGGTGAAAGTATGTAACCACCAGTAGAATGACAGATGAAGAACAGACATGGCATAACGCACCCTGCCTTACTCTCAAAGACATGAACATTAGAGGAAGAAGATCTTATTTCTTACCTGTCCCCTTCCATAAATATTTGAAAGACTTATCCCTAGTTTAGGCAAAAGTGTGGGGAACCAAGCTGTTGTTTGTGGGAGTCAGGGCATCTTTCCACTTGGTATTGCTGCCTCAGGTGTCCACCAGGGAATAATCTAACAGCCACACAAGAGCATGTCCCAGGACAGTCCTTGTAGTGCTATTGGTAAAAGTGAAAAATTAACAGCTAACTAATGGTCATTAATGTTTGAATAGTTAAAGTACATATATTTTTGGAATACTATACATCAGAAAGAACTAATAAAATCTATATAAGTATTAAAGATTTAAAGAACATATTAAGTGAAAAAAGCAAGTTGTAAATTCAAAGGGATACATGCAGCCCGATGTTTAGAGCAACATTTACAACAGCCAAGATATGGAAGCAGCCCAGTGTCCATCAATTGATGAATGGGTAAAGTAGAGGTGATATATATATATTATATATAATATATATATAATGGAATATTACTCAGCCATAAAAAAGAAGGAAATCTTGCATTTGCAACATGGATGGAGCTAGAGAATATAATGCTGAGTGAAATAAGTTAGAGAAAGACAAAGACCATATGATTTCATTCGTATGTGGAACTTAAGAAACAAAACAGACAAGCAAAGGAAAAGAGAGAGAAAGAAACAGATTCTTTACTACAGAGAACACACTGATGGTTACCAGAGGGGAGGACGGTGGAGGGTGGGGGAAACCAGGTGACAGGGATGCAGGAGGACACTTGCTCAGATGAGCACCGGGTGATGTGTGGAAGTGCTGAATCACCATATTGTACCCTTGAAACTCGTATTACACTGTATGGTAACTAACTGGAATTAAAACAAAAACTTACAAAAAAAGAAAATAGGAAGTTATAGAACAGTGAGTGCCAAGGTAATAAAATAAGTGAAACATTATATACACACAACATTATGTAATTTACATGTTTATAAGTGAGTAGAAAATTATGAAAAGAAAAATCACAACATTGAGACAATGACAGCTCTCCTGTACATTGTCCTTAGCACTGGTTTTAAAATTAAGATACACGGGGCGCCTGGGTGGCTCACTTGGTGAAGCGTCTGCCTTCAGCTCAGGTCGTGATCTCAGGGTCTTGGGATCAAGCCCCACATCGGGCTCCCTGCTTAGCGGGGAGCCTGCTTCTCCCTCTCCCTCTACTCTTCCCCCTGCTTGTGTGCTCGCTCTCTCTCTCTCTCTCTCTATTAACTAAATAAACAAAATCTTTCAAAAAATGCATTTAAAACAACAACAGAAAAAAATACCTGTGGTCACAATGTCTGGGGCCTTATGTGCATCTGTGTACATGTGTGTGTGTACATGTGTGTGTAACTGGATGTTAAAATGGCACTTCCTCCTTAGCGTGGCAGCCCCCAGACTATTTCGAGAGGAAAACAGTAAGTGTTGCCTCCGGCCCAAAGAGGTAGGAGACCACCCTCCAGGACTTGAGAAGAGGGCTGTTGAACCCACTGCCAGGGCACGACCCGACTGAGATGAAGACCCTGAGAGAATTGTTTTAGAGAGAGCTGCCGGTCTGGCCTGGCACTTCTTCACCCTGCCTTCGGGAAGAGGGGGAGGGCGCTGCTCTGCACTCTAAGTCACACACCAGGGGCCGCTTGCAAGGAGGGGCTCACCCAGACAGCTTGACGTCTGTCCCCTGGAGGCTTGTGTGCGCGCCTGTGTGTGAGAGAGAGAAGGGGCTGGCGCGTGACACCGGCCTGAGAATCCGCGGGCACGAGGCTGTGCAGAGTGGAGAGAGGGCCCATGCCACACCGAGACCCCGTGACGCCCCTGCCCCCCCCCCCCCCGTGGCGGGTGCGGAGACGCCGGACAGAGCGGCGGGTTCCTTCTGAGCCAGATGCGGGTGACGCAGGAGGGACCCAGCTTCCAGCCATACCCAACGGAACGGTCTAGAGGGGACATGACCCCAGAAGAGACGGCGGGACGGTAGGAAGCCCGACGGCTGACAGGGGCACAGTAAGGGAGAGACCGTGGGGTGTCCCCCGTGGGGAGCTGTCTCTAAAGGATGGAGCCGTGAACGTCCACCCGAGCCCAGAGCGCCAGGGCCAGGTCACAAGAGTCCCAGTCAGGAGCCACTTCCCCCTCTTCCCAGCCACCCCTCCACCTCCCTAACCCCGGCCTAGAAGGATCAGAAGCCTCAGCCAGCGAGAGGGGTGAGGGCAGGAGCTGACAGAGAAAGGGAGCAAGAAGCCAAACCAAGTGACCACCAACCCCACCGAGGTCCAAGCTGGAGACAGAGAGCAGCTCTATTTTTTAAAAATATAATTAACATACAGTGTTATTGGAGTTTCAGGTGTATAATGTAGTGATTCAACAGTTCAATCCGTTACTCAGTGCTCATCTCAATAAGTGTGCTCTCATTCTCCTTTATCTATCTAGGCAGGAGCTCTACTTTATTTATTTATTTATTTATTTAAGGTTTTATTTATTTATTTGAGAGAGAGAGAGAGAGAGAGAGAGAGAGAGACAAAGATAGTGAGCACATGCGGGAGGTAGGGGAGGGGCCGCCGAGGGAGAGGGAGAAGCAGGCTCCCCACTGAGCAAGGAGCCCGATGCAGGACTCGATCCCAGGACTCTGGGATCATGACCTGAGCTGAAGGCAGAAGCTTAACTGACTGAGCCACCCAGGCGCCCTGCTCTTCCTCTTTAAAAAAAAAAAAATTATTTATTTATTTGACAGAGAGAGCAGGAATGGAGGGGAGGGGCAGCAGGAGAGGGAAAAGCAGACTCCCCGATGAGCCCAGAGCCCCCCGCAGGGCTCCATCCCGGGACACTGGGATCATGACCTGAGCCGAAGGCAGACGTCTTTGCTCTTTCTCTTGCATTTATGGCTCAAGTGCTTAGTTCTCTTTAAATTGCCCCCTGTCTATACTTACTATGACAGAAGCATATGCCGGCTTGTCTGGTAACCAGCAGTGATGTCTCACATACTGTCCACGGCTGGATCCCATGCCCTATGTCGGATTTGTCCTACCTTCATCCTCCACTGCCAACTCCCACTGCCTCGTCAACTCCAGCGAGGCCTCTGGGAGAGGTACAATATGAAAAGGAAAACACGAGAATGACATTTGCTGTGGAGAAAATGAGAGTCACAGTGATGGCCACTAGGTAACTAGCAAGAAGAGGGCAGTTGCTTTACCTGGTTCTTTGGGAAAGATCTATTTGAGCTAAATTGGGAATGATGAGAAGAAAGGAGCTCTGAGCAAAAGCCTTCCTGGCAAAGGAGCCAGCAGGTTTGTCCAGTGCCAGTACAGAGTGAGTGAGAAGGTTGATATGGGAAAGGAGACCAAAGTGGTGGTCAGCAGCCATACCATGTGGGGTCCCACAGGCCGGGTAAGGGGACTGGATTCACCTGGCTGCTGGGTGGTGATGCATGGTCTCTATGGGGCAAGGCTGGGAACCAAGAGAGTCAGGAAGAGGCTGTTGTGGTCACCTAGGCAAGAGCTGATGTATGGGGGAGGCTGGTCATGGTGCAAAAGACTGGACTGGGGATCTGTTTTAGAGTGAAAGTCAAGAAGAATCGCTAATGAGGTGGCTAGGGGAGGAGAGAACGGGGAAGATCACTGGAGACTTCTAGATTTATGGCTTGTACCAATGAGTAAATGGTGTTATGCGCCATAGAGATGGGAAAGTGAGTGGGAGGGAAGCATGTTTCCAGAAGAAAAAGAAGAGTTTCACTCTGCGCTGTTGGGTTTGAGATGCCTGTTAGACCCAGAAGGGAAGACAGCCCAGGACACATTGTGCCTGTGAATCTGTAGCTTGAGACAGGGCGCCCAGGGAGAAATATAAATTGGAAAGTCATCCTTTTTATCTATTTACGTACAGACTAAGAAAATGAGGACCAACCTGCCGAGGTACTGAATGAGTCATTCTATCAGCTTACTGTCCGAGTCCATGGCCAAGACTGATTCTGTGTTTATTCTTTGCATGAACCCTTGTCTTGCTCATCTGCTCTTCACTAGTTCACTGTGGAGTGAGGCTTTTAAGGCCCCGTGATGGGCTATTAGGAGCTCACGTGTTTTTATATCTGGTCTCAGCACGGAACATTTCCTCCATACAAGAAGCGGCTTGTGGCTCGTATTCTTAGCGCCAAAATCAGAGTCCTCTGCCCCAGACTCTTCACCTAATAACTACTGCCCAAAGCCGTGGAATTCCATTTGCATAAATTCACTGGAGAGGTCTCATCTGTTTTGATTAACTTATTAATCTTTTAGCCCTGATAAAAATCTTCCTTTGCCAAAAGTCAGTTTTTACGTTTACTGTCTCACCACAGATGTAGTCAGTGTTTTTTTTAAATTATTATTATTGCTATTGTTATTATTAACGCATCCCACAAAAATAAGCCCAATATATCAATCTTAAGCTGAAGGTATCTAGTCTGGTCCCAATATTTGGGTGATATTAACCCTTAAAAGCATAGTTTAAAATTGCTGGTTCACTTCCACATGCTTCAGATAATTCAGACTCTCTGTCTCGGCAACTATTTTGGATGAATTGATTCCCTGAAGTTTTATTCTCTGGAGTTCTGGAACTCTTGTTTCTTTTAGGATAAGATGTTATCCTCTCTTACTTTTCAGAATTATCATGGGAAAGAGGAGTTCTCTTCCCCACCCCACAACATCCACCCCAGAGCAACAAATGGGGGAAAGGCCCACTCCCATCATCTCAAAAGCAGAATTAGGGGGAAAGAGAGAAGGCTAACCTGTGGGAGTTAGAGTGCGGGGTCCTCGCTCCTTTCCAATAAATACCTTTAAGCTTTTCAAGATTTTCTACATTGCCCTACATCCTGAGGAGGTAAATGATTACCTCAAAACCTTTAGCCTTTATGTTACCCAATGGGAAGATTGTTTGGGGTGAATGGTTTAATTTTTAACTTTTATTAATTGACAAGTAGACCAAGCTCATTAGGTCTTCCTCAGGCTTCAAGGCCAGCTGAGGTCACTTCCATCTTCCCTAATCTTCCAGCCAGGATCAGTATTCCTGCTTATAGGGTCCTGGCACCCCATAGCCTCTGTTTGCAGTGCTGTTCATTATGTTCCTCATTAGCATGGGGTATGTCCTGTCCCTTTTGAGTCCTGTCTCCATCAGGACTGTTTAGTAGAACTAGGCTCTCCACAGAGTGGAGACGTAACACCCGTTTTGGTTGACTCAAGTGACTTGTGGTTTACTGATTATAGCTGTTGGCGCAAAGACCACTGAGCTTTCTGGGAACAGTCACAGCCTGTGATTCTGCTCCCTTTTATGGCAGAACATTTCAGAAGACTCACACATACTGTACTCTGTCCCCCTGCCCCACTCAAGACAAGAAAGCTCTTGGCAAAGCCATCACTGACCTCCATTCTGGTAAATCCAGCGGCCAGTCCCAAGACTTTATGTGTTAAGCCTACTAGCTTTCATCACTCATTCCTTCCCTGGACTGTTTCACTGGATTGTCACCCATGATTCAGGCTCAATTTTCCTCATGCCTTACTGGGTCCTCCTGAATCCTTTTAGCGGGTCCTTATGTTTTCTTTAACTTCTCATGTTGGTGTGTCCAGGACTGTGGCCTTGAATTTCCTCCCAGTTCAAACTCACTCCCAAGGTGAACCCACATGGTCTCCTTTCTTTACCTGCCCTTGCTCGGACCCCTTCATGAGCCAGAACTTCAGCTCTTCAGCCGCACTCATTTCTCCTTGGGTATCCAGTGGGTATCTCAGTCTTCACATGACCGCAAGAAGGCCTGAACCCCCTCCACCTCCACCCCTGCCCCAGACTCCCAATCTTGGCTGATGGCATCACTATTTCACCAGTTCATCTTGCCCTAAACCTTGGAGTCTTCCCTCAATAAGTCTGCTCTTTCCCTCGGCGAGTGTCCCATCAGCATGTCCTATCAGCTCTGCCTTCAGACCTTTTCCCAAATCCCATTGCTTTTCATTTCCTCCATTCCTAATGCAATCACCTGTCGCTGGGGTAAATAAAACAGACTCTCACCTGGCCCCACCATTTCACCCCTCTCTTTCAGTTCATCTCCACACGGCAGGCAGAATATTGAAAATGTAAATACGTATATTGTAACTTACATAAATCTGTAAGTATGTAAATGCATCGCTTACTGGTTTAAAGTCTTCCAAAGCCTTCTCAGTAAAATTAGGACAAAATGGACCAAATTCCATCTCTTTAATGTGCTTCCAGACTTCAAGACTTGGCCATGCTGCTTGCTGACTTCTGTTCCATCCACTTTCCCTTTGCCTTCCCCATGAAGCTCTTTCCTGCCTCAGGGCCTTTACATTTACTGTTCTTCCTTCCAAGATGCCCAAATCCCCAAGCTGGTTTCAAATGTTTTATGATGTTATTTAAAAAGTAAAACACTTGAAAATATTTTTTCTAGGAAACCTCTAATAGGATGTTTGGATAGGAATCCCAAAAGATTATTAAAAGGAAAAAAAAAAAGGTTGAAGAACACAACTCTAAACACAGATCTAAAGAAGTATGTTCAAAACACACGAATGCACCTTTGTACCCTGGGCAGGACGTGTGGAACAGTTACTGGAGAACTCTGAAAGGCGAATAGTAGCAGAAGGGTTGGAGAGGAAGACCAGATTTGAGCAAAGAATTTTGCTTAAATTACTTCTAATAAATTATAAAAAATATGACTTATAGGCAGCGTTTCTAAATTTCTATGTCCTAGATTTCGTCTCTACCATTGATGGCTATAAAAACAAAAACCTCATTTTTGTGCCTTCCTTGGAACCACACATTTCTGGCCATGAACACATTAAAAAAGTAGGCCTGTGCCTCATCTTTTTTGTCCCTTTTTTTCTGTCTTGACTGTAGACGTGAGGTCTGAACGCGAAGCACTGTGGGAAGACCACGAGATAACAGGAGTGCAGATGAAAGCCAGTAAGCGGGAGGCTGTTATCAGTTGGGAGAAGCTGGATTGGAATGCGAGAAGAAATGGCCCCCAATCTCAGTTGCTTTTAACAACAAAGGTTTATGTGATGTTGGAGATTCATGTCCATCGTTTTCTGACTGTAGCTCTGTACCGTGTTTTCCTGACTCTGGGACTCAGTTTGCTGAATGAGCTTTATCTGGAACATGGATGGTCTCATGGTCGAACTAAAAGATAAATTATGGTGAACTGGGTCTTGGCTTAAAAAAGTTGTAAAAGTTTTGCCTGGATGTCAGTTCCACGCACCTTTCGTGGGGCAAAGCAAGTCATGTGGCCAAGCCAAGCAGAACCGAGGTAGAGAAATAACAATCCTTTTCAAAGGAAGGCCAGGGAATATTTTCGACCACTAATATCACAGTCCAGGTTTCTTTTAAACTGTGTACAATGAACTCTCCTTTCTGCACATTAAATGTACTTCCTTCCTTCCCAGGACAGCCAACTCAAAAGTCCCATTTAACCGTAGCACCGGGCCTGGTGTTCACGATTTTTATGATACTCTCTCATCCGTCCGAATGTAGCTTCTCTTGTTCCAGAAACCCATGAATTAACAAGATGTCTTCTGTTCAACACACACTCAGTGTGTGAGGCTAGAACACAAACAAGGCAACTGCCAACAGGGGGAACACACAGTCTAGTTCAAAGAAGTCTGAAATTGTGAGGCTATTTCAAGAGCTGGTACATAGGGGCGCCTGGGTGGCTCAGTCGTTAAGCGTCTGCCTTTGGTTCAGGGCCTGATCCCAGGGTCCTGGGATCAAGCCCCGCATCGGTCTCCCTGCTCTTCTGGGAGCCTGGTTCTTCCTCTCCCACTCCCCCTGCTTATGTTCCCTCTCTCGCTGGCTGTCTCTCTCTCTCTCTCTCTGTCAAATAAATAAATAAAATCTTTAAAAAAAAAAAAAAAAGAGGTGGTGCATGGTCCCCAAATGGTGCTTCTGCATCCGATGGGGAGGACAGAAGTGCCCCCAGAATGTCTTTCTTCGTGGCTCTTGGCTCGACCCTCTGGGTGGCTCTTCCTTTTCTGTTATCCTCTTTGGCCATATTGGAAGAGTCCTTGCAGACTGAGATGTCTTGGCCCACCTCTGATAATAAAAAAAGGGGGAGGACTCCAAGTGACACTTTAACACATGATCAGTCATAGCCTCCTTTAGCCTCTGTTATCCAAGTTGGTAGCCCTTTGGTATTCTGTCACTCAGAATGTTAATCAGTTTCTTGTATATTTGGTTACACATGCCAACAGTCACACCTACAACTCCTCTTGACATTGGATTCTCAAAGTACTCTCCTCCTCTCTCCCTCCCCTTCCCCTTTCTCCCCTCCCCCCTCTTGATTTTGGATACTTTGAGCCTATTACATTTCAATAGGAAAACCTTCACCTTAATTTCATTTGGGGGGGCCATTTTGCCAACTTAAGTTATTTACAGGATATGATCCTAGTCCACTGAGAGATTTTTTTTTTTTAACAATTGATGAGAAGGTCACACTTTAATTTGCTATTTGCACAAGGCCAAGCTTAAAAAGGACTTTCTTATTCAAATCATTTCTCTATTTTACCTATTCACCTTTGGAGTTGAGAAGAAGTAGCTTCTTTCAACTCAGCAAGTCTAGAATTTTTAGTTTCTCTCAATTTCTTTCATTCCCATTTGCAAACCAGCTGATAGCTTTACAGATTGTCCTCTTTTATAGTACTCTGTCAAATGTCGTCAGCAGCAAATCACACAATTTGCATGTATTTTGCCAAAAACTTCACCAAAAATAATAAGCTCAATAGGGAAACTACCTGTAAATTATCATAAGTAAACATTTCTAAATGTTTCACTTGTATAAAGTACAACTGTCCTTTTAAACCTTAATAACAGTTTCTTTCTGTCCCCATCCCATCCCTGAAGCCAATGCCAAAAACTGTTTATGCTTGGTTTGGCTTTGTTTTCAGTCTGTGGCAACATGCTGTCTTATGTCCTGCATATTAATTTCTGTATTGACTAGAAAAGGTGTGGTTATGCTGTGCCCACAGGTCAAGCCTCCATCCGTGGTGTCTTATTTCCTTCTTCATGTCACGTGTGTGGCATGGACTGGCCACAGCTCCGTTCCACGTGATCTCCCTGCTGAGGCCAGGCTGATGGACAGCCGCTGTCTGAAATACTGCCAATGTCGTGGCAGAGAACAGAGTATGTGGAAAAACTTACGGCTGGAAATGAAACGTGTCATTTCTGCTCAGAGTCCATTGATCCAGGCAAGTCACGTGATCCAGACGGACAGCACACGTCAGAGAACTACAATCCTTCCCCCAAGGGAGGCTGCAAATATCTGTGAGCAATTATGTCTTCTTCCACGTGAGCAGAAGAGAAGAAGAGGAAAAGCCCATTTCGCTTTGGATTCGTTGAACTAGTACCAGTTCTGGACTTGCCTGTACATTGGGGAAAAAATAAAATTCCGCTTGACTCGTTCTTTATAGCTCGAGAATCGAGCAGGGCCTAATCTGGCACGAAACTTGCCTTTACTGGGTTTTATTTTCAATGACTCCCATTGTTTTAGGTTTTATTTGCTCCTCCTGCCTTTCCCCCATATCGGCCAGGTCTTTACTGTGCTTTCTTATGTTCTGTTTTCTTAATGTGTAAAATTTCTCATGCTGTTCTCTTATCTGAAGTTCTGGGGAAGGGTGTTCTATCCTGTTTCTGTTCGCCTGACTCTTGCTCACCCTGGATTGTCTCTGGCTGTGTTGTGTAATTTCAGATTGTGACCTCGTGGTTAATAAACTTTATTCCAGGGAATCTTGTCAGGGCTTGAGGGATTATTCCTCCAGAGAGATTTTGTGTTTGCTTCTACTAAGTAATACGGACCTGAGGCTCCTTTTATGTACATTTTATGACATTAGTCTTCTTGGACTATGTAAATAGCATATATGTGAATCTAAAACTAACATATGCAGAACCTGGAGTTATTAATTTTATTGGAGGAGTTTTTTTGTTTTGTTTCTTTTATTTGGTTTGTTTGTTTTGTTTTTACCATCTAGAATATGGGTCAAGAGAGAAAATCTTTTTGTCTCTCTGAGCAGGTGAACAGATGTATTTTTTCTAGTTTGCCCGTTCAGAGCAGCCGTGGCTTGTACAGGTCTTGGCTTTGTGTGACAAGCAATAAGGAGAGGACCTTCCGTTGTAGGGACCTTAATTTTTACGTCCGTAAACAACAATTGAGAGTCATGGGCATTCTCAGTTGAGTTGGAAAATATAATCGGAAAGGAACAACTCTGTAGCTCTCTTTACGTTTGGCTGGCCGACCTGACGGAGTAGTGCTGGTGATTTGGGGTGGCCAGGGTAAAGGAGTAGCGTTTCCCATGGGGTATGTGTTAGAGCGTTGCTTCTATTTCTTCATTGTAGAGTGGCCTTGGAAGTAAACCTAGTCGAACTAATGTTCAGTTCTGAGCAGCTTTATAAAGGTAACAGGACGATAACAAAGAAGCCGTGGGTCTCACCTCCTTGGGTCATTCTGAGCTGCAGTGGCAAGAATTGGAGAGAGGGACCCCTGGAGATGAGGTCAGGGATGCTCTGAGGCTTCCCCACACTTGTCCTCAGACGGGCCCGCCTGCCCCGTGTTTGACCATTGTGTCAGTAATTGAGTTTTTGGCTTTCAGCTTCAGTTACCACTGGGCTGCTCTGGGCAGTGGACTCGGCCCTCATTAACTGTTAGGCCTTTGTCAGCTGACGCTGAAGCCTCATCAGACAGGGGCGCTGGAGAGACACCGTGGAGGAGAAGCATTTGCTCTCCTGAACTTGGCTCCCTCAGGGCACAGCTGCCTGCAGCCCCCAGCCCGCCCTCTCTCAGGCCACCGCAGACCCTTCCCAGTGGGGAGCTTTCCCTCACACCCGCGGGCTTGCATTTCCAGCCAGTCCTGCAGGTGCAGAGCTCCGAAAGCTTCTCTGCAACCCAGTGAGCTCCACAGGCACCCTCCCTAGTAAGGTCTGGATCCCCGTGCTTGGTCCTCCCTTCAGCCCGAGGGGGGGCAGCTCGTCTTCTGTCACTTAGAGCTCTTACTTCTCACGTGCCACCCCCTCCTTTCTCCAGTGCTCTGAGTTAGTAATTCTTCATATTAAAATTTCCTCATTCGGTTCACTGTGTGGTTGCTCTCTCCTGACTGGATGGACTGATACAACCATAGACTTGTCTTTTTGCCTATTATTGAATATCGAACCGTTTGGATCATAGTTTGGCCTTACTTGGTCATTTTTAATGGTCTCCCAGAGTTGACATCTAATCTTTAATGTAGGAAATACATTGATCGATATTGATCAGTTTGGGTATGTTTTTCATTTAGGGTTGACCATACTATTATGTTTTCTGCATAAATAAAAATGAAATATATTTTTGTGTAATTTAGCTGTGATTCCATTTTCTCTTCATATTTTCCAGAATTTTTCTGCCTTTTTGGGGGAAGGGGGAAAAAACCCACAGCCAATCACACACACACACACACACACATGCACACAGAAAGGGAGAGAGCACACGTGCTTAATGTAAGGAACAAGTTACTTTTGTAAACGTGATTGTTCTTAGCTATCACATTATGTCGTTTCTTCTCATCTTAGGTTAATCCTCATTTTTTTTTAAGATTTTATTATTTATTTGAGTGAGAACGAAAGTGAGAGAGATCACTGAGGGAGAGGGAGAAGCAGGCTCCCTGCTGAGCAGGGAGCCCAGTGTGGGGCTCCTGGGGCTCGATCCCAAGACCTGAGCCAAAGTCAGAAACTTCACCACCTGAGCCCCCCAGGCCCCTCTTAGGTTAATCCTCTTAAAGAGCTGTAGACTTTTCTTCCCATTACTATACAGTTTTGTTATGTGTGCCCCTAATCTGTAACTTCGGAAGTGTGTGGTAATTTACTGGGTGTATGCATTACATTGTCTTACCTCATAGCCTCATAGTTAAAAAGCTTTTTGTTTGTTTGTTTGTTTGTTTGTTTGTTTTGTTTTCTGTCAGAAATGTCTTTGGAGGCTTTGCTAAAATGGTCATTTCTGTTTTCACTTCTTTTTTTTTTTTTTTTTTTAGGTGTTTGTATACTGTGCAATAAATAACCTACCTGGAAAATTCCTTGACTAATATTTCTAAGTAAATCACAAAATGTCATCAAATAATGATGGTGATATAAAGATTTCATGTTACATCTCGTCTCTCCTGGAAACGGTGTAATATTTTGTCATCAAACATGACACTGGGCTTAAGGTTGAGATATATTTGGCCCGTATGTTACGAATACCCTTAGTCTTGTTTTACTAAGCACTTTTTTCAGTAAAATAAGTAATAAGTAGGCACATATGCCCTTTGAGCAAATTTTGAATTTAACACTTCTTTGGGTCTTTGTTGTGTTTGTTTTAGCACAAATGTTACATTTGATTTGAAAGCAAAATCTATGTTAAACTTTGTTTTTTTTTAATTTTTTTTAATTTAACAATAAATAGCTAATAAAATAACATAAAAAATGAACACGAGTGTTGGGAAGGAGATATTTGATCATGACATTTTTAGGTTAGATATAATTTTTGTGGTGTACTGTTTGAAATTTCTGTGTAAATTTCATACATTATACATATATATCCAATTTGTTTTCTGGAAAAAATAGACTATTAAGTCAATATTAAAGTGCTTCATAGTCAAAAAGATAACCCCTCTTCATTGAACAGTGGGCTTCAGGACATTGTATTGGAAGGCAATGAAATAAATGATTTATTTGTGTGCAACTTAAGATATAAAATGACTTGTGAAGATGAGAAGGGTATTCTGAGGAACAGTAGCATTCATGTGGGAAAAAATGAGCAAACCCTTCCAGAAACAATTTGTTAAAGTAAAACGACCCCAAAATTTATGAAAATCCTCCTACCAAATGTTATTCTTTTTTTTTTTTCAAATTTTTATTGAAATTCTAGTCAGTTAACCTACATGTGATAGTGATTCAGCACTTCCGTACAACACCTGGTGCTCATCACAAGTGCCTTCCTTCATCCCCGTCACCTACTTCACCCATCCCCCACCCACCTCCCCTCTGGTGACCATCAGTGTGTTCTCTAGAGTTAAGAGTCTGTTTCTTGGTTTGCCTCTCTCTTTTTTTCCCTTTGCTCATTTGTTTTGTTTCTAAAATTCCACATATGAGCAAAATCACATGGTGTTTGTCTTTCTTGGACTGAACTATTTTGCTTAGCATTATCCTCTCTAGCTCCCTCTACATCATTGCAAATGGCAAGGTTTCAGTCTTTTAGATGGCCGAGGAATATTCCATTGTATATATATATACCACATCTTCTTTATCCATTCATCAGACAATGGACACTTGGGCTGTTTCCATAACTTGGCTATTGTAGGTAATGCTGCTATAAGCATCGGAGCGCATGTACCCCTTCAAATTAGTATTTTGTATTCTCTGGGTAAAATACCTGGTAGTGCAATTGCTGCATGGTCGGGTAGGTCTATTTTTAACTCTTGCACTGTTGGTGGGAATGCAAAGTGGTGCAGCCACTCTGGAAAACAGTATGGAGGTTTCCCAAATGTTAGCTCTAAAGAAGAATTGAGAAGTCTTTGCACTTGTTGATCTTCCATATCAGTTCTGCCCCTACTGCTCTGCTCCCCAGTCACTTCCCTCTCAAATGAGATTATGTCAGAGAAATTACTGTCATGTAACTTTAAGTAAAAACAGTTTCAAATTTTTAATAAAATGGCTTCTTTTTGAAAGAGCAAAAAATAAAATCTCATTAAGGAAAAAGCTCGGTAATGTGGCTTATACTGTGTGATTTTATATTTACTGCATCCTTTGGACCAAGTGCGATAAACTATAATCACACTACAGTCACCTGTGATTTCATTATACCTCTTAACTGCTTGTAGGGTTTTGCTTTTTGCATGCTATGGCTTCTCTTCAAATCACTAATCTTTCACTTTTTTTTCAGTAGGAAGGAAGTACATTTTATTTACATAAATTTGAGACCTCTTAAATATAAGATTCTCTCTCAAACTTGAAAGTTGATGACCAGTATATCAAAATTATAAGACAGAGTTGTTACATTCTAATATTTACCCAGAGCAAAACAGTCATATAATTCATTTGACTACTGTTTCAAGAGCCATAGGCCAGAGCAAAATTAATTTTTATGAAGAAGAATAATGAATAAAAAGGGGAATAAGGACCAACTCTAGGTTCTCAGTATGATTGGTGATGAATTGAAAGGAAATATTTTGGTTACATGTTATAAGTCCCCTATTATACATCATAAGTCCCCTATTATACTAGGTTGCTTGGAAGGTTACTCCTGACTAGAAGATACTTGGAGGAATTATATAGCCTTGGAGGTAAGGTGGTACATGACAAGTACCACCTCACCTACTGTGCTAGCCAGCTTCTAAGATGGCGGAGCTCCTTTGGCGATCAGGTTGCAATAGATAATGCAGCTTCTTTTAGTCAGAAAGTGTCAGAACATAGCAACTGACTGATTCCCAGCAACAGACTGCCATGTACCACCTGTGGGGTACTCTGCCATGAGACAGTTGAGTTGAAGGCTGAAAGTTTACCCACCTCCTTCTATTGCTGCTAATCCCACTACCTTGTAAACTCAGCTCCTTACATCATTGAAAGACAAGCGCTAAAATAAGGTTCCCCACACAGCCACTATTAGCCACATATTTATTTTTCTTTCTCAAGCACTGTGTTGTTGTCATGATGCCTAAACAGCTGTACTTTGCTCTGTTACCCTAGGATAGCCCCACAAATGCCCTAACTGAAAGGGGTGGCAGTGCTGCTCAAGACTGTTGGGTGGGCTCACTTCCTACCCGCATCCTCTGCAGCCATGGGCATCATGTTGGTGATATTCCCAGTGAACTGAGAGGAGACCCTTGTCATGCAAATCAGAGATTGTTTTTATAGAGTACTGTGAATTTATAAAATAAGAGTTGTGATAAATGAAAGTATCTCTTCATATTGGCAGTGTGTTGCCGGGAATCAGACAGTTGCTATGTTCTGACCCTTTCTGACTAAAAGAAGCTGCTTTATCTATTACAACCTGATTGCTAAAGAAGCGCCACCATCTTGGAAGCTGGCTACCACACTAGGTATACAGTTAAGTCATGGGAAGGTATGATATTGCCTTAGAGTTGACCATGGTTAAATGCTATACTTAATAATTGTGTGTAATATACACAACAAGACATATGGTGGGAACAAGGACTGTTTTTTGTAGGTTCTTGACATTGATGACAATGAAATTATTATTTCACTATTGAACATAGGATGCTGGGCTTTTTTTTTTTTTTAAAGATTTTATTTATTTATTTGACAGAGATAGAGCCAGCCAGCGAGAGAGGGAACACAAGCAGGAGGAGTGGGAGAGGAAGAAGCAGGCTCATAGCTGAAGAGCCTGATGTGGGGCTCGATCCCATAACGCCGGGATCACGCCCTGAGCCGAAGGCAGATGCTTAACCGCTGTGCCACCCACGCGCCCCTGGGCTTTTTTTTTTTTTTTATCCATTCAATAATTTTTAGAATTTATCCTAGTATCCTCAGTTTATTAAGGGTTTTTAACTTTAAAGTACCCATAATGATCATTTTCAAATGTATTCTTAGTAACCATTGTTAGGACTAGAGTGCTGTAGCGTATTGACTTCAGAAGTCTGTGAATCATCTTTATGGATGTACCAGTATTGAAGCATCCATGTGTTCTGGGGAGGAACCCCATGAGGCAGTTCTCAAGGCCTCCAGCTGCAGATAAGCTACTTAAAGATCATCGGAAACCAAAGTGTTCTCAAAACAACTGAGTTTCCAAAATACATGCTGTGATTAACTATGTCTTCCTTGTTTATAATGGCTCTGAATCATACAGTTCCTTTGATAAGGCCTGATGCATCTTTGTGTTGAATTTATTATTTGTAGATGTGATAAACACTTGACTTCACCAGGTTGATTACAATTAATTCTACTTAGTTTTAGGGTTGCGAAATATGCTCGTGAGTGCTCCCCTCTGTCTTTAAGTCAAACATGTGAATTTATTTCCAGGCATGTCTTTTAGCTCTGCCAAAGCAGTCTTGTGCAAAGACACTGTTTCTAGAAAGCCTCTGAGGATTTGTTAACTGGTATGAGAGAGGCAGTTTCTCAAATAAAGGAGGAGCTCTAAGGAGAAAAACCCGATAAATGCCCTCATGGTGCCCATGCACTTTACTCTTTAGGATTTTTCAGCTGCAAGACCGGAGTATTGTGAGCCCTGAATCAGTCCTTTCTGGAAAGGGGCCATATCATCTGTTTTTTCTACTTAAATGATTGTTATTCCATAGGTCTGAGATACAAGGATTTGGAGCCTGGGGAAAAGCCTTCAACTTAGGATAGGCTATAACAGGAATAATGAGCAGATTTTTAATTCCTCTCTGTTTTCTCTAGTACAGGGAAAAGGAGTTCTTCCCATGATCTGGCCTCCCTCCTCTCAGGAAACATGTTGGGATTTGAAGCCAAAGAACAGTGAGTGTTAAAAGTATTCTTTTGCCTCTCCTTGTTCTCTCATTGTGTGTTTCACTTGGGGGCTGCTCTCAAACGTATGGTTTTGTCAGCCTTAAAAGTAAAACAGCCTGTTATTTTACCAGAAAAATCGGTTTATTTGGACATAGCAGAAGAACTGTAATTTGGGACACACAGCTGTGGCAAACTATAGGCAAATCCAGAGATCAAAGGAGAGGAATATTACTGGGTAGAGAAAAGGAGGAGGTTGGAAGGGCCTGCTTTAAAGGAAAGCCCATTGGAGGAAAGTGAGAGTTCAAGGTGGTGACAGTTGGCTGAGTTGTGGTATTTTCTTACTGGCTGAGCTTGTTGCTGGGCAAGGAGAAATTCTTCCTTCCTCCTGCAGGAGTAGTAAAGTATGCTTCTTCCTGTCGGGAATGCAATGGAACAGAAGAGATAAAGCATCAGAGTTCCCCCTTCTGGCCTCCTGACTCCATTTTTAAATGAGTTTTTTTTACTCAGTTTCATAGTTTAGACAGGGTTGTGCTGGTAAATGTTTAATGACTGGCTCTATGAGAAAAGTAAGCACACACACACACACAAGTTAATGAAATTCATGATACTGCTTGAAGGTTGATGCAAAAATTTCTATTAAATATTTCTTTATATAGTTTAGAAATAAATTTTAAGCTAAAGTGCTTTCTTGATTTTCAGATTAGACATATAACTTCAAATGAATTGCTATTTCTTGCAAAAGCTATTATCCATTTTTACAATTTTATTGCCAAAAAGAGTGTCACAAAATCAAACTACTGACAACTGCTTCTGACTACCATCCATTTCATCACAGAAATCATTTCACACCACTGACCAGTGAGTTTAGTGCTGGCATGAATGTTGGTTATTTTCTGTTATTTCTTTTTAAAAATTTCACCAAATCAGAAAAATTTATGTCAGAATATTACTCAGATGTCAATAACATGAGCAACTACCTTGCTGAATTGGATAGTTTTTGAATACTGGAGGAATATTTTTAAAATATTTTGGGTTCTTTACAGTGTAATAGCTACAGATACATCCTACTTTTTTTTTTTTTAAGTTTTAATTCATTTACTCGAGAGAAAAAGTGAGTGAGAGAGAGCACAAGTGACTATACCACTTTATTTTCTCACCAGCAATGTATAAGACATGGAATTTCTCCACATTTATGCAGGCATTCGGTGTTGTCATTATTTTTATTTTGGTTGCCTGGTAGGTATATATTGATATCTCATCATAGTCTTAATTTGCATTTCCCTAATGGTTGTTAGTGTTAATGTTTATTAATTTCCGTGAAGTGTCTCTTTGTGACTTTTGCCCATTTTTAATGGAATAGTTTTTTTGTTTTTTTGTTTTTTTACTATTGAGCTTGGAAAATATATATATTCTAAATTTAAATTTGTCATATTTATAGTTTGCAAATGTATTCTTTACATCTGTAGCTTCTCGTTTTAATCTTCTTTACAGGACTTTCATAAAACAAACATTTTTACTTTTGATGACATTTGACAATTTTTTTCCTCTCCTGGATGGTTTTGGTTTCATGTTTAAGAACTTTTTGCGTAGCTCTGGATCCCAAAGATTTTTCTGTCTTTCTTTCTAAAAGTTTTACTATTTACATTTTACATTTAAATCTACCATCAGTTTTGAGTGAATTTTTGTGAAAGGTGTGAGGCTTAGGTTGTTTCCTATTTTTGCTCATTGGTCAACTAGCATTGTTTGTTGAAAAGATTATTCTCCTCCCTTAAATTTCTTTTTCATCAGTGTCAAAAACTATTTATCCCTTTCTTATTTATTTTAGGGGGGTTATTTATCCCTTTCTTACTACACAGTCTTGATCAGCATAGTATACAATAAGTCTTGAAACTGGGGAGAGGCATTCCTCCCACTTAATTCTTTCTTTTCAAAGTTGTTTGATATTATAGTTCCTTTACATTTCAGTATTAAGTTTTAGGAGTTTTGGTTTTGGATTTTTGTTTTGTTTTTTGTGGAGTCCTTGTGATTTTCCACATGGACAATCCCATCATCTTCAAGTAGAGGGAGTTTTATTTACTCCTTTCAAATCCATATGCCTTTAATTTATTTTGTGCTATGAAGGAATTCAGAAGTTGAGTGTAATGGTGATAATGAATGTTTTTGCCTTATTCCTGATCTTAGGGGGGAAGCATTGACTTTCTCTTTATTAATATGATTTATCTGTAGGATACTTGAAGATGTCCTTTATCAGACTCAGGAAGTTCTCTTCTATTCCTACTCTGTTGAGAGTTTTTAATCAGGAAAGGATAGTGAATTTTGTCAAACATTTTCTCTGCTTTCAGTACTATGATCATAGTTTTCTTCTTTATACTATTAATACGGTAGATTACATTGACTGATTTTGAACATTGAACCTGTCTTGCATTCCTTGATCTTTATACACTGTTGGATTTAATTTGCTGTTATTGTTTCTTTTCTATGTTCATAAGGGATATTGGTTTATAGTTTTATTTTGTACTGTTTTTATATGATTTTAGTATTGGGCTAATTTTGGAATCATAAATTGAGTTAGAAAGTGTTTTTTCTTTCATTTTCTGGAAGAGATTGTGTAAAATCAGTGCTATTTCTTCTTTAAACATTTGGTAAAATTCTTTAGTGAAACCATCTGGGTCTACAGATTTTATTTGAGTGAAAGTTTTTAGTTACTATTTCCATTTCTTTAAAAGTTACAAGAATATTCCATTTTTCTAATTTGTCTCAGATGAATTCTTCTAGTGTGTGGTTGCTTACAGTATTCCCTTATTATCATTTTAATGATCTGTTATATCCCCCTGTTTTATTTCTGAGATTGGTAATTTCTCTATTCTATTATCAGTCTAGCTAGAGCTTCTCAATTGTCTTGATTTTTTTTTAAAGTGTCCTGTTGCTATGGTTTTTCTATTGTTTTTCTGTTTTTAATCTCATTGAGTTCTCTCTTTTTTTTTTTTATTAATTGATTGATTTTAAAGAGAGAGAGCAAGAGCGGGAGGGGCAGAGGGGAGGAAGAGAAAAAAAAACTCAAGCAGACTCTGTGCTGAGCATGGAGGCCAACTCCGGGCTGGATCTCATGATGCTGAGATCACGACCTGAGCCAAAACATAGTCAGATGTTTAACTGACTGCGCCACCCAGGTGCCCTGAGTTCTTTTCTTATCTTTCTTTCTTCTTGCACTGAACTTATTTTGCTCTTTTTTTTCTATATCTTCATGTGGAAATTTGTGGTAATGATTTGAGAACTTTCTCCTTTTCTTTTTTTTTTTTTTTTTTTTTTTTTTTTAAAGATTTTATTTATTTATTCGACAGAGAAAGACAGCCAGCGAGAGAGGGAACACAAGCAGGGGGAGTGGGAGAGGAAGAAGCAGGCTCATAGCGGAAGAGCCTGATGTGGGACTCGATCCCGTAATGCCGGGATCACGCCCTGAGCCGAAGGCAGACGATCAACCGCTGTGCCACCCAGGCGCCCCTAGAACTTTCTCCTTTTCTAATGTGAACGTTCAGTGCTAGATTTCCCTCTTAGCATGACCTCAACTGCATCCTACAAAAATTTTTAAGTGAACTTTATTTTGAGATAACTGTAGATTCACATGCAATTGTAAAAAATTTTATAGATACCAGGTAGCATTTACTCAGTTTCCCCAAAAGGTACCTCTTGCAAAGCTTAGTACGATGTCACCACCAGGATGTTGACATTGATATAATCAATATAGAACACTTCCACCCCGGCAAGGATCCCTCGTGTTTCCTTTTTATAGCACAGACAGTTCTCTGCTACCCACACTCCCTCTTGACTCTTGGGCCACTGATACAGTTTCTGTTTCTTTATGTCATTTCAAGAATGTTATGTAAATTGAATTATATAGTAGGTAATCTTTTGGGATTGTTTTTTTAAAAATAGAATTTATGGGCACCTGGGTGGCTCCATCAGTTAAGCATCTGCCTTCAGCTCAGGTCATGACCCCAGGGTCCTGGGAACAAGTCCCACATCGGGCTCCCTGTTCAGTGGGGAGTCTGCTTGTCCCTCTACCTCTCCCCCCTGCTCATGATCTCTCTCGCACTCCAATAAATAAAACCTTTAAAAATTTTAAAAAATAGACTTTATTTTTAAAAGCAGTTTCAAGTTGACAAACATTGAGCAGAAAGTGCATGTATGTCAAACGCCACCTCTGCCTCTGTGTTGGTGCGGTACGTTTGTTACAGTTAATGATCTCTATCGGTATATAATTATTAATGAAAATCCGTAATTTACAGTACGGTTCACTCTGTGTTGTGCAGTTAGTTTTGTGGGTTTTGACAAATGCATAATGTCACGTACCCACCGTATAGTATTATAGAGAATGGTTTCCTCGTCCTAAAAATCCTCCGTGCTTCATCTCTTCATCTCTGCCCCCTTCTACCACCAAAGCCTGAAAACTACTGATCTTTCTTACTGTTCTTATCTATTTTTCCTTTCCCAGGATGTTCGTAGACTCGTGCTGTATGTCGT
The DNA here is from genome assembly GCF_023065955.2 of Ursus arctos. Taxonomy (NCBI): domain Eukaryota; kingdom Metazoa; phylum Chordata; class Mammalia; order Carnivora; family Ursidae; genus Ursus; species Ursus arctos. The sequence continues at coordinate 3,213,727 of NW_026622997.1, forward strand.
CTTTTCAGACTGGATTCTTTCACTTAGCAGTATGATTTAAGATTCCTACTGCCTTTTCTTGGCTTGATAGCTCATTTCTTTTTATCACTGAATAATGCTTCCTTATATGGATGTGCTATAGTTTATTTATCCAGTCATCTATTGAACTGAATTGTGAATAAAACTGCTATGTTTGGGAGGTGTGTATACATATATATACGTATATATATATAAAATCTTAGCTAGATCTAGATGGCTCATATATATATGATCTTAGATAGATCTAGATGGCTGACATTTACTTTTATAAGCAACTGTGTCTTTCAAAGTGGCTGTACCATTTTTCACTATAAGCAGCAATGAACAATAGTTTTCTGTTAGTTCAGCTCCTAGCCAGCATTTGGTGGTGTCAGTGTTTTGGATTTTGGTCATTCAAGTAGGTGTGTAGTGGCACCTCATTGTGGTTTCACTTTGAAATGACTAATGACGTAGGATATTGAACACCTTTTCATGTGTTTATTTGCCATCTGTATATCCTTTTTGGTGAAGTGTCCCTTTACGTTTTTCATCCATTTGCTAAATGGATTGTTGAGTAGTTTTATACCGTTGAGTTTTGGGAGTTCTTTATATATCCTAGATACTAGTCCTTTGTAAGATATGTGCTTTGCAGCTCTTCTCTTTGAGTCTATAGCTTGTCTTTGCATCCTCTTAAAAGAGAGGGTGTTAGTTTCTTAGGCCTGCTATAACAAATTATCACAAACTGGGGGGTTTAAAACAGAAATGTATTCTTGTATAGTCCTGGCAGGAAGAAGTCAAAATTAAATGTTAACAGAACTGGTTCCTTCTGGATGCTCAGAGAGAGAATTTGTCCCATGCTTCCCTCCTGGTTTCTGGTGGCTTCCAGGAATCTTTAGTGTTTCTTGGCTTGTAGCCATATCACTTCCAATCTCTGCCTTTGACTTTCACATGATCTTCCCTTCTCTGTGTCTTCTCTTTGGTCTCTTTCAAGGACAGTTATTATTGGATTTAGGCCCTACCTGGGCCCTTAAGATGATACAAGATTCTGAATTTCCCAGAAAGAACACAGATAGCAGCCCAGAATCTAAGCAGAACCTGAATGGCTGGGATTAAGGAGAACCAGAAGAAAGGTGTTAGGAATGAAATGACATATCATGTAGAATTTAATTTCTCTGTGATAACAAAGGAAGAGGAGATTCATCTGGGGAATCCCAAATTTTGTCACCAGATTTTAAAGAGAAAACTGTCAGTGATCCAATAATATTGTTATATTCCAGTGACTGCAACAATTTTAGTTATTAGTGCCAGCATTGTGTTATTTGGGTGCCATTCTTATAGGATGGTCTTTTATTATTGGTTGATTAACATACTGGTGAGTTCAGCTGGACTGTGTAAGAATGTATAGTTTAAGATGGGAAGATAGAGGTCAGTTTTATTTATAGTTAAGTAGAAAGTTGAATGTAGTCCAGTTCTGACAAATTTCGGGATTTTAGAAGACTCATGGGGAAAGAGAAGAAACCTTAAGTGACAGACCAGTCTGTCTCACTGTCCTCTTATGGATTCTAGCAGCAGAGGGTGGGATTGGGTTGATGACCCAATGAAATAAAGTCACAATGTTCTGATGATCCACAAACTCTCAAAAAGCCAGCCATACCCCTTGTTTGGTGCTAAGTTTGTTGTGGTCACAACAGCTGTAGTCTGTTTGCTCTTTTCCCCACGAGAATGGTACTTCTACCCCCAAGTGCCTGCAAGATGGCTGCTCTATCTAGAGTGCTGAAAAAGTTCCGTTGTAAAAATTACTGCGCATTAAGGTGACCTGCTTCAGAGGCCTCTGCCACCATTAACTAGATAATTTTCAGCATCCTGTTAAAAGAGTTGTGGCCAATTAAATCCTTATTTGTTGTGGGTGAATCCGTTACCGTTCTTTTAAACTTTTTGTAAATCTAAGCTTTCTCAGAAAACGTGAGTGGCTCTGAAAAGAGCCTTTGGTTCAGTTTGGGTTTGTTTTCACTTGCTAAGCTTTACTGCTTGTGAGGTATTACTTGCACTGGACTTTATGATGGTGGCTCTCGGTCTTCTTGGGCAGCAGCACGGCCTGGATGTTGGGCAGGACGCCGCCCTGCGCGATGGTCACGCGGCCCAGCAGCTTGTTGAGCTCCTCGTCGTTGCGGATGGCCAGCTGCAGGTGGCGCGGGATGATGCGCGTCTTCTTGTTGTCGCGGGCCGCGTTGCCCGCCAGCTCCAGGATCTCGGCCGTCAGATACTCCAGCACGGCCGCCAGGTACAGTGGCGCGCCGGCCCCGACCCGCTCGGCGTAGTTGCCCTTGCGGAGCAGGCGGTGCACACGGCCCACCGGGAACTGGAGGCCGGCCCGCGAGGAGCGCGTCTTGGCCTTGGCGCGAGCCTTGCCGCCCTGCTTGCCGCGTCCCGACATAGCTTAAAAACTGGCGTGTAATAACGGGAGAAAATTTCCGTTAGGTCAGGTACCCGGCCTATTTATAGTCTGATGATAGGTTGTGAGGTGCTGTTTGGTTGGCTGATAGTCTACCAATGAGAGAACGTTTCTGGGATCACCTCATTTACAAACACACCACTACCCATTGCCCAATCAGATGCTGGCTGCCTAACACGTCATTGAGCACTGTGCCTATAAATACCGCAGTTGGCCTCTTGAAGTGCCACTTGTTGGCACACTGGAGCTGTTCACCGGCCATGCCAGAGCTGACTTCGAAGGGCACTACCATTTCCAAGAAAGGTTTCAAGAAAGCTGTAACCAAAACTCAGAAGAAAGAAGGAAAGAAGCGTAAGAGATGCCGCAAAGAGAGCTACTCCATTTACATCTACAAGGTGCTGAAGCAGGTGCACCCCGACACCGGCATCTCGTCCAAGGCCATGAGCATCATGAATTCTTTCGTCAGTGACATCTTCGAGCGCATCGCGGGCGAGGCGTCGCGCCTGGCGCATTACAACAAGCGCTCGACCATCACGTCCAGGGAGATCCAGACGGCCGTGCGCCTGCTGCTGCCTGGGGAGCTGGCCAAGCACGCCGTGTCCGAGGGCACCAAGGCCGTCACCAAGTACACCAGCTCCAAGTAAAACGATTCCAGTCACCAGACAATCTTTATAACCCAAAGGCTCTTTTAAGAGCCACCCACACTTTCCAAAAGACTGTAGGCTCTTAGTCGTAAACTGTACGTGGGTAGGTCTTCTGACCTGGAAACTGCGGGTATAACAAGCAAATTTCTTGGTCTGTTTGCCAAGTTTACTTTGCTCACACCATATAATGTTTGAGAAATAAGTAGATAAGGTCTCACTTGGGTGGTTGCAGGACTATCTTTCAGTTTCAAATACCTAACTGAATTGTTTATGCATTTCAGTTAGACTTGAGATCTAGGTGAAGCAATTTGGAGAAGGGAGTCCTTTGAACAGAAAGTGGCTCCACTAATCCTATGTTCTCAGGGAGGTCCTTACATGGGCCCGAGGGCCACAAGGAATATGGCTTGCCTTTCTGTAAAAAAGTTTTGAAGTATTTTGTATCAGATGACAGTGAAAGTCTGGAGCAGTGGACAGACTTTATAGACCTTGAGACTTACAGACCTTAAGACGGTCTAGTATGGGAGCATTAGTCACAGCTGTTTTACTTCCTCTTTACATTGGCTGTGGTGTGTGAAAAAACTCATGGATCCGGCTAGCTGCCCATAAGCTGCTGCTATTGGAGGCCCAAAGCCTGGAGTTTCTTGGTCTGATCTCATCTGAACATTTATTGTGGTTTCTAAACTGGGCTGTTTATTGAGAACAGGTTGATGGGAGTGTGGAGATCTTGCCGTGCCAGCTGATTCACACTGAAACCCGATAAGTGGCTAACTGGCAAACAAGTAACATTAACTGAATTAACTCTTTTGCATTTAACTTACAAATTCTAATAGGGTCATTTGTTTTTTATATTGTGATTAGACCATTAAATTGCATTTGTGCCTTATATCACTGGACTCGAATACCGTGATGTTCTAAATCGGGTCATATGGTTTTTATCAAAATAGGATGCCCAGTATTCACGGCAGAAGACATTGGGTACAAGATCTAATCTGTCATAATCGTCTGGACTCTTCTGAGTGAGCCCACAAGCATTTAAAAAAAATCACTGAAAAAGGCCATGGAAATTGACAAAAAAGAAGGGATCAAATTATTATGACTACTTCCCAGAAACCTGTGGTTCAGCTAGAATTCTTAGTTGGACTGTTGATTTCTATTTTCTTCTCTTTTAAAAAAGATTTAATGTATATACATCTTTACAAAAAAATAAAAATAAAAACAAACTGTAATACCATTTGATTGAATATGTATAGTAAAAATTCATAGGAAAGAAGTGTCACATGCCCCTGCAGAATCCCAGAATGCTTTAGCTGGGAGTCCTCAAAGGAGCTAATAGATGGGACATCAGTGCCACATTGTATGGGAAGGGGGCATCATCTCTAGTCAGGGGTCCCAGCTGCCCTGATAAGGCCTTATGAAACAGTATGTCTCTGCATAGCTCTAAATACTTATCAACTCTAGAGTGGAAGAGTATTGTTTTTCTGGCTGGTTCTTTCCCTTAGTAGCATGTATTTAGGATTCATTCATTTTTGTTATGTGGACTAATATCTTTCTTTTTATCACCAAATAACTCTGTTGTATGGCTAGACCACAATTGGTCTATCCATTTACATATTTCAGGGGCTCTTCTTTGCTTCCACTTTTTAGCCGTTGTAAGTAAAGTTGTTATAAGCATTTTTGTGCAGGTTTTATGTTGAAACAACTTTTCAAATAATTGGGTAAATATCACGAGGAGTACAATTGCTGGGTTGTATGTTTCACTTTATAAGGAACTGCTAAACTGTCTTCCACAGTGGCTGTGCCATTCAGCATTCTCACAAACAGTGAATGAATGAGAAGTCTTGTTGTTCCATACCCTTGTCAGCATTTGGTAATGTCATGTTTTAGATTTTAGCCGTTCTAATAGTAGGTGTGTAAATAGCTCATTGTTTTAATTTGCGTTTCCCTAATAACAGTTACATTTGAGAATCTTTTGATACGCTTATTCGCCATCTGTAGATCTTTTTGGTGAGATATCTGTGTAGATCTTTTGCCTATTCTTTAATTGGGTTTATTTTCTTACTGATGAGTTTCAAGCATTTTTTAAAATGTATTGTGACTACAAGTCCTTTATCATATACATGATTTGCAAATATTTTCTCCATCTGCGGTCTGTCTTTTCATTCTCTTACCAGTGTCTTTAGCAGAGCATGGGTCTTTAATTTCAAAAATGTCCAATTTCTATATAATGCAAGCCACAGACATTGGCCACACATGTCACTTTAAACTTTCCAGTAGCCACATTTAAAGTAGAAAAAAGAAATCGGTGAAATTAATTTTAATCAATATTTTGTTTAATGCAATATATCAAACTTTATAATTTCAACATGTAATAAAGATAAAATTATAATAATTTAATTTTTAAAAGTTAGGTCTTTGAAATCCAATGTGTATTTTACACTTACAGTGTGTCTTTGTTCAGACTTGCCACATTTCAAGTGCTCAATAACCACATATGGCTAGTGGCTCCCATACTGGACACTATAGCGCTAAATCTATGCTAGGTAGCCTCAGCCACACCCCTTGCTCTAAATACCTATGGCAGACTCACAAGTTTATATCTGCAGTGTAGGGGTCCCCATGGATTCCAAACCAGTGAATTCAGCTGCTTTCTCATCACCATTCTGACATTGTGCAGCCACGTCAAAATTCGCTCCACAAGTGTTCGCAGTCCCTCTTGACGGTTCGCAGGCTCTCTATCTCCATGTTCCGTTGTATCCATGGCACCATCCCATTCACATGGAAGATCAATGCCTGCCTGCTGGAGCAGTACGGTGAGGACTTAAGTTGGTCTGGCTCTTTCTGGCCCCGTTCCCCGGAAGGGTTTCCCTTGCCCCGCAAACCTCATGGTCCCATCTGAGATGAGACTGGGAAGCTTCTCCTTTGACAGTTGCACCAGCAGAGGTCTTTCTCCTGTTTTGGGTTTAGAGGCTTGAGGGCAATGACAGCATCTGGGTTTCTCAACAGGCGTAGGTGCTCTGTCCTTTTTCCAGCCCTCGTCTTCCTGCCACTTGTTATGTTTTCTGTTCTGTGGCATAACAACATCACAACCTAGAATTAGAGATAGCGAATACCCCTGCTTCCAGGGCAAATGCCAACGGGTAATCATTGCAGTGATGTCGGGTGGAGTAAACATCTAGAAGTGCTTAGGGAGGGGAGCACCTGCAGGATCTGCTCTCCCCAGTTCCCAAACCCATCCTCACTGTATTTAAAGCAGAGCCCTAGCGGCGCTGTGGCCCTTTCCCCAGAAAATTCCATCATGCCAATCCTCTATTACTCAGTGGTTGAGGTGCTGGCCACAGGCAGATAGCACCTTTCTTAAAACACACATTTTAAAAACCTGAAACAACAACAAGAAACCTGGTGTTTTAGCTGCTTTTCCATGCATTGTCTTGGACTAAAGCTTTCCTCTTATTTGTCTGACATTACGGAAGTCTTCAGAAGTCGCAAACCCATTCTGATGTCCTTTGTGCCACCAAGCTCCCTAAAGCTGGGTTCTGGGTCCACATTTGGTCTGCAAGTCTGATCTAAGGAAAGACCGTTTGGGCAGCAGCTTTGCTTTTCTAATAACAAACGTTTCCAAGTTCCTAGTGGAGAATGAAGAAATTCGTATCTCTCGGCAAGTCTTACATATTAATGAGAGTTCAGAGTATTTACAGAACCTGTGGGAATAAGGGGAAGCATGGCTTAGAGGAAAAAAGATCGTTTAAATGCTTACTTTACTAAGAAAGCATAAATACAGGCAGTTCTTGAGGTAGTGTAAAACCTAAAAAATGATGACGCAAAGCAATGTTAATAATCAATGGGAAAAATCATCATTACTGCATAATTTTTAAACATTTTTATCCAGACATTTAAAAACTCCCTTAACCATCTATTATAATTATAGAGGGAAGTGGAAAAGAAATACTTAGGACATTGTAATTTAAAATATTAACACCATTAAAGAATTAAATTCTCATTTCTTTTTTATAAACTTACTGCAAGTAGTGGAACACGCCCACCTTCCGATACAGGGAGCATCTTTTCTATACCTTGGCGAACTGTGCTGGCTCTTTCTGAATTCGGATCAGCTTCCATCATTTTATTCTTTGTATTTTCAATGTTGTGAAATATCTTTGAGAATTCCTGTAGCACGAAGCGTTTTGCCAGTGTCACTTTCCCTGGAACATCTTCATCCTTTTTGACACAAACACTTTCTGATTTATGTCAGCGAGTTCACTGTCACCGAGTTCCTCTGGTCGTGCAGCTAGTCTCTCAATAGTGACAGCACCAGCAGTCTCACTGCCAGCTGTTTCTTCTGGAACTCCTTTTATATTCAACTTGAATTCCACTTTCAGGATTATTATTTTTTATTTTTTTATTAGCCTTTCATCTGATGGCCACCTCCCACTTTTGATGATCAGTTCTTGTCATGTACATTTATCACTGGGAGACAAAGCGGCAACTAAAAGTACATGCTTCCTGTTTGTGCGTAAACTGAGTAACACATGCAGTGTCCAGAAACCAGCACATTTTAAAATAAGTGACGTGGGACGCCTGGGTGGCTCCATCGGTGAAGCGTCTGCCTTCAGCGCCGGTTGTGATCCCAGGGTCCTGGGATCAAGCCCCATATCAGGCTCCTTACTCAGCGGGGAGTCTGCTTCTCCCTCTGCCTGCCACTCCCCCTGCTTGTGCTGTCTCTCTGACAAATAAATAAAATCTTTTAAAAAATAAGTAAATACAATAAGTGAGGTGATAGGTCATGATAGAACACCATGTGCATTTGTTATTTGTGCAGTGACTTGTGAACTGAAGACCCAGCGCTGAAGTTTGTAATTTATGCAACTACTCACTACTGAACTTTGTAGTGTGTTGTTGGACAATTGATGTAATTTAACTGAACTGTTGCAACTGAAATTCATTTATATCAAAACCATGCAGTGTGAGAATTGTCTCTATGAAGTAAGCACCCCACTAAAGAAGCTAGGAAAAATAAAAATAAAGTGAGTCAGTAGAAGGCCTAAGGTTAAAAAATGAAAAACCTGGAAAAAAATACTTAGGAAAAAGAAATGGCAAAACTGTTTTTAAATTTTTCAGTACAGTAAAACTGTAAGAAATGCAGAAGTAAAGAAATAGCAAATAAATACATTTTAAAAAATTAAAAGATTAGCCTGTAACTGATAGGGTTTGTTAAAAAGTGAGAAAGTACAAACACAAAATTAGGGATAATAAAGGACTTGTAGTTACAAACACAGTGGAGATAAAATCATTAGAGACCAGTTTGCTTATCTCTAAGATGATATCTTTAAATAATTTTCTTGTAAAATATAATTTACCAAAATGTATTACAAATTATTAGCAAATCTAAACAGAACAGTTTCATAATAGAATAGGGAAAATGGTCAAAGAACTGTGAACTGAAAAAGAGACACCAAGTACCAATTGTTTTAAAAGAGGAATTTCACCGAAGTTTTCAAGAAAAGAGAATTCCAATGTGTTCAGTTTCAGAATATTAAAAAGAGTTATTTTCTAGGGGTGCCTGGGTGGCTCAGTCCATTGACATCTGACTCTTGGTTTCGGTTCAGGTCATGATCTCAGGGTTATGGGATCGAGCTCTGCGCTCAGCAGGGAGTCAGTTTGGTATGCTCTCTCTCCCTCTGCCACTTCCCCCCGCCAACTCGTATGTGCCTGCGCACATGGGCATGCACTCTCTCTCTAAAATAACTCTTTAAAAGAATAAAAAGATCATTATCTTCCATATTATTTTCATGAATTGAATAAACATTTATATCAAAAGCAGAACATGATTACACACAAAAAAGGAAAATAGAGATTATCTAACTTATAATATTGAAGCATAAATTGTAAATGATATATTGGTAACTGGAATTCAGCACATTAAGTGAACGACAAGATGCCCAAGGAGGGTTTTATGCAGAAATGTAAGGATAATGCAGTTTTAGGAAGTTTATTAAAATAACTCAATACATCTAAAGAGGAAAGGTTTATGATCAATCCCCAGTGATGCTGAAAAGGCATATTCTAAAACTCAATATCCATTCTTAACTTACGGCTCTCAGTAAAGCAGACATAGAAGAATTCTTTCTCATTATTATGAAATGTATCTAATGAGAAATAGTCCAGAAGATTCTTCAGCAAAGTTACGAAAAAACAAGAATGCCTACTCTCTTCATTTCTATTTAACATTATGAAGGCTATGAGCCATTTAAATCAGACAAAAAAACAACCCCGCAACCCGCCTCCCCCCGCCACCCCCCGCCACCCCATCCACATGTAGATTACAAATGCTGAGAAAAATACTAGTAGCCCTAGAATAGAATGTGAATCTTGGCACCACTGAAAACAATACTTACAACCAGCTTCAGTATAGCAAGTATTTTTACATAAGTACTTGGTCCTAAGCTGACTAAACAACTTTCACTGTTTCAGTAGACCCAGCGCCTATTTTTACCAGTTTTAGAGACAGATTTTTGCATTTTCAGCTTGCCACAATGTAGGAACCAAGCCCTATCAGCAGAGCCACAGCCCTTCTCCAGGAAATGTAAGTGGCTCTGAAAAGAGCCTTTGGGTTATTTTTAGGTGAAGACGCTTACTTGGGCAAGTTTACTTGGAGCTGGTGTACTTGGTGACGGCCTTGGTGCCCTCGGACACAGCGTGTTTGGCCAGCTCTCCGGGCAGCAGCAGGCGCACGGCCGTCTGGATCTCCCTGGACGTGATGGTCGAGCGCTTGTTGTAATGCGCCAGGCGCGACGCCTCGCCGGCGATGCGCTCGAAGATGTCAGTAACAAAGGAATTCATGATGCTCATGGCCTTGGACGAGATGCCGGTGTCGGGGTGCACCTGCTTCAGCACCTTGTAGATGTAAATGGAGTAGCTCTCTTTGCGGCTTCTCTTACGCTTCTTCCCTTCTTTCTTCTGAGTTTTGGTTACAGCTTTTTTGAAGCCTTTCTTGGAAATGGTAGTGCCCTTCGAAGTCAGCTCCGGCATGATGAGTGTACAGCTCAATAGCGTTACAGCTCTCCAGTGACAGCTCTAGCCGCTCCAAACCGCACCAAGTAAGCGAAGAGCATTGAACCCTAGCGAGAGCAGTATTTATAGGCACAGTTATGAAGTGACGCGTTGAGCAGACACGGTCTGATTGGTTCGTGGGTAGTGGCGTGAATGTAAATGAGGTGATTCTGGCGAGGCTTTCTGATTGGCTAGACGGCCATCAGCCAATCAGATAACAAATCACAGCCTACTGTCAGGCTATAAATAGGCCCCGTAGTTTTTTTTTTTTTTAGGTGCTGTAATTTCCTGCGGTGCGTCCTGCTGTGTCTGGGCGCTGGAAACAGGGTGGCGAAGCACTTGCTAAGGCTAAGTCCAGTTCATCTAGAGCCAGCTTGCAGTTCCCAGTGGGTCGAATCCACCGTCTGCTCCGCAAGGGCAAGTATGCGGAGCGCGTGGGGGCTGGTGCACCGGTGTACCTGGCGGCAGTGCTGGAGTACCTCACAGTCCAGATTCTAGAGCTGGCGGGCAACACCTCTCGTGACAACAAGAAGACGCGTGTCATCCCCCACCATTTACAGTTGGCCATCTGCAAAGACGAGGAACTGAACAAGCTTCTGGGCGGAGTGACCATCGCCCAGGGCGGCGGCGTCCTGCCCAACATCCAGGCCGTGCTACTACCCAAAAAGATCAAGAGTCACCACCACAAGGTCCAGGGCAAGCAATTTCCAAGTCATGAATCCCAATGAGTGACAATGTTTGGAGAAGAAAAACCAAAGGCTCTTTTCAGAGCCACTCAAATGATCAGGGAAGACTGCATAAGCTGCCATGTATGTGGGATGCCTATGTGTATATGCAGGTACACATGCCCTGAATCTTGGTAAAAATCCCAGCGCTCCAAAATTACCTTTGGTTCTACTAACGGGTTCTTTTGAGTTTTAAAGCTGTTGAGGCTCAACCAGCTTTCCTGGTAAGTGGTCAGCAAGGAATTGAAGGTTTTTTTGAGAGAGTACAGTGGGAGGGGCAGAGAGCAGGAGGGAGAATCTGAAGCCGTCTCTACGTTCAGCGGCGATCCTGCTGTAGACTTTGAGCTCCGCAGCCGAATCATGACCTGAGTGGAAATCAAGCCCTTCACCTAACCCACTGCCATCCCAGCACCCCAGCCAGCAAAGAGTTTAGTCACATACTGAAGCTATCGGGAGGAAGAGCTATAATTACTCTGTCATTAACAACCACCACTCAGTTTGTGAGCTAATGTAAACAGGTGACTTTTTTATTTTAGAGAGAGCATGCATATGAGAGTGTGGGGGAGGGGCAGAGAGGGAGAGAATCCCAAGCAAGCTTCACACTCAGTTTGAGCCCCACCTGGGCTTGATCTCCAGACCCTGAGATCATGACCTGAGCAGAAATCAAATCTCTCACTTAACCCATTGAGCCATCTGGGTGCCCCTAAACCGGCGACTTTAACGCTCATATTTTAGTGAGTTAAGGACTATACTTAAGTGGTAATTGGATAAGAACAAACAGGAGGGGGCGCCTGGCTGGCTCAGTGGGCAGAGCATGTGAGTCAATCTGGAGGTTGAGTTCCAGCCCCATGTTGGGTGTAGAGTTTACTTAAAATCAAAAAAAATGAAGAACAACAAACAGGAGAGGTATAATATAGCTTCCAGTTTAACTGGTGGCAGTCCCACAGCACGTCAATCCAGCAAGGATGTGTGGTTTTCTTAAAGTATCTTCTGAAAAGGAATTTCCTTTCAAACATGCTAGCATCATTCGGTATCCTGAAATCTTTAGACACTATATTAGTAAACCAAAAGTTAGCAAGTTAATCTTAAAATTTAGGGCATATGTGAATATTTGATATGTGTGGTTTTATACACATGCTTAATAGAAAGGACTAGATGGGGCGCCTGGGTGGCTTAGCCGTTAAGTGTTTGCCTTTGGCTCAGGTCATGATCCCAGAGTCCTGGGATCGAGCCCCGCATCGGGCTCCCTGCTTAGCGGGAAGCCTGCTTCTCCCTCTCACACTCCCCCTGCTTGTGTTCCCTCTATCGATGTCTCTCTCTGTCAGATAAATAAATAAAATCTTAAAAAAAAAAAAAATAGAAAGGACTAGAATCGTTTCTTAAAATAGAGAACAACTATCTCAAAACCAAGCTTGGTGTATCATGTGTGATGGAGAGATACTAGTGTCAGTTTCATAAGAGGAATGTGACAAGAATGTCTATTGTAATTATTAGAAATTTTTAAATTTTGGCCAAGCTTTTCAAAAATTTTAGCTACAAAAAACACAAAACAGTTTCAGTTGATTTGTTCGTACTGTGAACACCAAGAAAAATTGGAAAACGAACATTTAGTTAGTTAGACTTTTAAATGCAAAATTACAAAATATTCAGTAGTCCACCTTATCTAAAAGAAAAAAAGAATCTCTTTGGTTTAAAAAAAAAAAAAGCCATTCCAGACATTTGAGGTCTACACATAGGAAATGTGCAGAAGCAGATATGAAGAAAAGTATAAAGTTCTGTAAGAGTTAAAAGATGAGAATAAAGTACATAATATGTCGATTAGGGAAAATTGGGTTATGAAAGAGTTAACCATCTCTTGAATTAATGTACATAAATATTAATGAAGGCATGCAATTTGGGGAGGCACAAAAGGAAGGAAAAATTTTGAAGACTGAAAAATTGCACAGATATACTGAACAAAATTAAATAATGCTTAAAATGTAGCAATTAAATTTTTTGATATGAAATTTTAAAATCAAGGAAGAATAATGGTATAAATGAGGGCTATATGAAAAATGTAAACAGAAAAATTCTAAATAATTTATATAGATATACCTCCATCAAGCAGGTAGTTTAAGTCCCCAGCCTTGCCAAGGCAGGGGAGAAAGGAAGTGACTTCGTAGTAGAGAAATCTAGCAAACACTTTCTCAGCCAGGTGATCAGTGTTCACAGCATCGGTGATAAGCCCTGTCGATAGCACGTGACTTTAATATGATATGTTGAGAAAGGCATTCCACTTCTTTGGTCTTCCTCCCAACAATCCCATAATTCCAATTGAACTGTGAGGAAAATATCAGACAAATCCAAGTTGAGGAACATTTTAGAAAATACTTGACTATAAATCCTCAAAATTGTGAAAGTCATCAGAAACAAGGAAATTCTGACAAACTGTCAGCCCAGAGGTGGCTAAGCAGACAGGACCACTAAATGTCATATATTTTGGGTTGGATCCTAGAACAGGAAAAAAACAAAACATTAGGTAAAACCTATTGAAATCCAAACAAAGTTTAGAGTTCAATTCACTGCGATGTGCCAATGTTAGCTCCTTTTTTGTGAGAAATGCACAAATATTGACAATAGGAGAAACTGGGTGAGGAGTATGCGGGAACTCTTATCTTAACAACTTTAACAACTTTGCTGTAAATCTAAAATTATTCCGAGTTAGAAAACTTACTGAAAAGAGCAGAACAATAAACTCAAAGTTACTAAAACAAAAACAAAACGAGAGAAGAGTTCTAAATCTAAAAACAAACAGGTGAAATATAACTCTTAACACGACAATATAACTGGCTCTGAAAAGAGTCCCCAGTTTTGGAGGCTCATGTCCTCCTAAAAAACTCATTTGAGGGGCACCTGGGTGGCTCAGTTGGTTTAGTGCCTGACTCTTGATTTTGGCTCAGGTCATCATCTCAAGGTGGTGAGATCGAGCCCCTTGTCGGGCTCTGTGCTGGGCGTGGAGCCCGCTTAAGATTCTCTCTCTCCCTCTGCCTCTGCCTCTACCCCCACCTACCCTCCCCCTGCCCCAACTGAGCTTTCTCTCTCTAAAAAAAACCTCATTTGTAGCTGGTGTACTTGGTGACAGGAAATAGTGTTCTTGGCATCAGCACGCAGTAGCCGTCTGGAATTCCCTGTACACGACAGTCAAGAGCCCATTGTAATGCGCCAGGCGAGTAGACTTACTGGTGAGGTGCTCTAAAGTCACTAACAAGTTCTTCAGTCATAGGGTTTCTGTAGAGATGCCAGTTTTGGGGTGAACCTTCTTTAAGACCTACTTTATGATACATGTAATAGGGCTGTCTGTAACATCTCTGGCATTTCCTGCCATTCTTCTGGTATCAATGATGGTTTCCTGGAGCCTTTCTTGGACCTGATAGGCAACTTAGAGAAAGACTTGGAAATAAGAGACACAGCCTCCCACTGCTTGAGGAAAAGAGAGTATCAGGTCGTGAAGCCACGGGCTTATTAATACACCATGTATTCAGATGAGGTATTGGGTAAACTCAATTTCTGATGGGAAAAAGAATCAAGATGCAAATGAATGTAAATGAGATACGTCAGGTCTGCTCTGATTGGATTGTACTCTTAGTTGCATCAACCACTCAGAAAGCAGAAGATTGTCACCTGGGGCCAGGGTCAAGAGCAGTTTGAAGAGGGGCCCCACACGGCTGTTTAATTTTGCAGATTTCAGCCTCAGCCTCTTGGAGAGAGACCAACTTCCTTTTCCAAGGTCCAGATTCCCAGAGGAATGGAGCTGGCCCAGGTTGAGTCCTATGTCCACTCATTGTCCATCAAGATTAGACAGAGGGAGGGCAGTGATCTTGGCAAACAGTGCGTCTGGTGGACACATCGGTGTGTTAGGAGGACTGCCTACTTTCCAGTTTTTCCTGAAGTGGTACAGTAACTGCTTATCTTTGCCTGTGTGAAATAACCCTGTCCTGGGTCAGAAGTGGTTCCAGTCTAGCACCGGAGTGAGTGAAGGTGATACTTTGCTGTCAGCATTCTTAGCCTGAGCGAATTTCTGTTTTTTAAATAGTGAGATGAGGTATCGTTTCGTGTTTGGTGGCTTTTTTTCTACGACCCTCCAGAGTTGGGAACAAAATCCTAAGCGTTCTCTCTCCTGTTGTCTCTGCCACAGGGACTGGCCCGTACCTTCTGGAGTCACAGAGACAGCTAATGCAAATGGTAACCCTGCTTGGGAGATGTCCAGAGCTCTACCCAGCTTCACTGGTAGCTTTGCCTTCTCAAGGGCAGCTTGCTGCTCTCACCCCCACTCCTATCTGTGCCCCCCCACCTTTTTTTTAACCAAGTGGTATAAGGGACACAGGCAATGTGCCAAGTGGCGAATAAAAGTCCTCCCAAACCCCCAAATCCCTATAAAGGCTTGCGCCCCTTTTACGTTCTCAGGCGTTGGATAGGTTTGTATCTTATCAGTCCCAGCTCCTGGGACAATGTGCATCTTACCTTACTGTTTGACTCCCAGATATTCACGGTGGTGCCTGCGACTTGAGTTTTCTGCCCACCCTCTACCTTGCAGATGCTCCGGTAAAGCCTGCAGGGTGTCCCGCAGTAGAGAAAGTCTTCACATTTGTCACCAGTGCAATGGGCCCATCGTACTGATGTGGGGAGGGAGAATAGGGACAGGTCTCTGGCTGCTATCCCATTGATGTGGAGAGCAGAGGCAAAAAGGAAATGTAGGTCAAATTCAATGTCCTTACCTCCCGCAGCCCACTGACAAATACTTGAGGCAGGCAGAGTGTGACCTTCCTCCAGGAAACTCCTTTGCTAGAGGGGAAAACAACCTTAGCTTGACAACAGCTAGGCCTCCAGGATCTTGTGAGTCTTCTTTAGCAGATGAAAGTCCTTTTGGAAACTTCCCTTTGTCTTTACCTCCTTCCACTCCCAAGTATATCATCAATCGCTCCTCACAACCCCAGGGCTACTCTTTCTGCCCAGGGGTCGTGTCCCAGTGCTGTAATGAAAAAACACCTTTTTCCATCGAAAACATCTCAAGAATTCTTTCTTGGCCGCCAGCTCTGAACCCCAACATTTCCACATCACCGTGACATGTGCTGTGACTGTTCAGGTAGCCTTGGGGAAGCACCTGAAAGGCCCATGTTGCCCCTCCCACACAAAGGGGACTTTGGCTAACGACTCATGCCCAGGGACGTACTGAAAAAGGTATTTGCTAAGTTCAGCACAGCATAGTACACGACTAGGACCGTGGCCAAGGTACCTGAGATGGTGGCCATGTTGGGCACAGCCGCGTGGATGGGGGGGCGCCACCTTGTTCAGTTCTCGGTAGTTCCCGTTTGGTTTTTTTCATTAGCTATCTGGGGCTGTTGACGGTGCCGTGGGCAGGGAGTACAATCGAGCTACTTAGCACCGTTCTCAGGTAGTGTCTCCTGGTCCCTCAGGCCCCCCACCCCAAGCAATTTTATTGTTGAACAATTAATACTCTTCACGAGGGAGCCAGGCTTATGGGTTCCTAGTCAGTATTTTCCTTCCGTACTGGTTCCTAACCCAGAAGGAGAATTCAAAGATAGAGATTTTCTGTTTGACCTTGCAGGTTGTGAATCCCCTCTATGCTCTCTGGTGTCAGATGGATAAAAACCTGGTATTCTCCTGTGGGGTGGGGCAATTTTCTGTGTCCAAAGGACCTTCCAGAGCATAACTGTCTGCCCTCCCTAACCATCAGTGGCACTGAGAGGCCAGGAAACTTCTGAGGGTTTCAGAGGATTGTAGTACTTTCAGCTCCAGTATCCACCAGAGCCGTCCCCGTTTATTTATTTCTGGGGATCAGTGAATAATGAGCTCAACATGGGAACTCTGATCACCTCCAGCACCACAACCCCCCCTAAGATGATTTTGACCTGCATCCTAAAGCCAGGGCATGGGAATCACTCACCTGGAATAGAACTGTATCCCTAAGGCCTCTGTTGGACCAGGCAGCGCACTAGGGGTGATGAGGGCTCACGCGGCAGGTCTGAACTATTGTTCAGGTTTTAAGGCTTCCGGAAGGCTGACGAGCACAGCATTGCGTTGCCAGATTGTCTTTTCAGGTGAGGTCTGGCAGTAATGAAGTCAAACATTTACTTCCTGATTATTATTTTTTTAACCAGATCCTTTAGAGCTAATTGGAATAGCCTTTGGCTTCTCAAGTTCCCCCTTTGTCTCTGGTCTTTCCCACAGCCCATACTAACGTGGGAAACAAAGGCAGAAGAAGAATTACTAAATTTCCTCACTACCTACAGCCCACTGACAAGTCCTGGAGACAGGCAGAGTGACATTCCTCTAGGGACTCAACTGCCTCAATGTGGACACTTTGCTAAGGGCAAAAGGCAATCCTAGCCCAACCCCCTGACCCCCAACCCCCACCCCAGGATCCTGTAAGTCTACTTTAACATATAAAAGTTCCTTTAGAAATTTCCTTTATCTCTTTCCCCCAAGATACATGTTGGCAATCATCCTCCAAGCATATGACCCACCGGTATACATCTGAAGGGTCTCGTGACTAAGGTTTTATTAGATGGTAATAAATGACCTTCTCCCAACAACAGCCCACTCAAGGGCCTGGAAACCTTTCTTCCAAAATTCTGTAGAGACTTAAACTCTCCCCAGCCCCCTCCCAACTTGAAAGCATATAATGGGCCGCTTCTCATGGCCCCAGTGGAGCTCTTTGTGCCCACGGGTCCTGTCCTTGTGCTTTAATAAAATGACCTTTTTGCACCAAAGACGCCTCAAGAATTCTTTCTTGGCTGTCAGCTTCAAATCCTAATGTCTTTCCTCCATCACATACCTGTTACCAGGTTAAGAGTGGATTGTCCAACATCATAAATGTCCTGTCCCACAGATATCAGTGTCCTGTACCAGGTGCTGGGGGCAGAATGGAGAATCTTGGCTTTCATTCTTTGCAGTGAATGTGGCCAGACCCTTCGAAGACTGGGGCCTAGATGGCCTGTCTCATTCCCAGCTCCCTGAGAATTTGCTGCACTTTCTCTCTAGAGTTTCAAGGTCCCGCATGCCCCTCACTGAGCCAAACCTCCCTGTAGGCTGGAATAATTCAGTCTAGTTGGGAGTGAGTGCTGTGACCCCACCACAGGGCAGGGTTGTGTGGTGCTGTTGCTCAGGCCTCCGCCTCCAGCCTCGTCAGAGAAATGCTCTGGCCCCCAGATCCTGCAGCCACACCAGCCATGCTGGGACCCTTGCCCTGGCCTTCTGCTGGAACTTGGCAGCTACGTTAAAAAGCTTAGGGGGGGGGGAGGGGAAGGGGGGACACCTGGCTGGCTCAGTCGGTAGAGCACGCGACTCTTGATCTCAGTTGTGGGTTCAAGCCCCATGTTGGGTGTGGAGCCTACTTTAAAAAAAAAAGCTCGGTGCCAGTATATTCTCTCATCATGACTGATGTGGAAATATTGGGGTTCAGAGCCAACGGCCAAGAAAGAATTCTTGTGATTTTCGGTGCAAAAAGGTGTTTTTTTAGTTGTAGCACAGAGACAGGATCCCTGGGCAGAAAGAGCAGCACTGGGGGCCTGACTGGTGACTGATGATATACTTGGAGTTGGGGTAGGTAAAGACAAAGGGAAGTTTTCAAAAGGACTTTCATCTGCTGAAGAAGACTCCCGGGATCCTGGAGGCCTTGCAATTGTCAAGCTAAGGTTGTTTTTCCCTCTAGCAAAGGAGTTTCCTGGAGGAAGGTCATTCTCTGCCTGCCTCAAGTATTTGTCGATGGGCTGCAGGTTACGAGGACATTGAATTTTATCTACATTTCCTTCTTGCCTTTGTTCTCCACGTCAGTGACCGTTTCCTGAACTAGAGGCTGTCCTGGGGCTGAGGTTGCTGTTGCCGTGCTTCCGTTTCCCTTTGTGTTAGGGCCCAAGGGCACAGGGCGTCCTGTCCCGCATTCACCATACACCACCACACCTCCCCTCTTCGCTCTGCTCACCTTCCAGGGACCCCACCTCTTAGCATCCCAGCCAGGCTTTGTCACTAGCGCTCTGACCTTAAGCTGCAGCAGCTTGTGTCCTCTTCGTTTTGCACAAGGTGGTGCTAAGGCCTCCAACACTATTCTGCTCTCCCACCATGCCTTTCAGCCCCGAAGCCGGCAGAGTAGAGACAACCGCATGTCCTTCTCTAACCTCAGCTCTTCCAACTTTCTAAGTCGAGCTACAGCGTATAGGTGGGTATCAGTGGCCATCAGACTGCCCAGAGAGGAGGTCAGCCCACTGTGGCAGCCACTGGTTTCCCTTCTTTGCCCCCACAGGCAGTGCACACTTCCTCTAACAAATGCATTGGACCAGCTGGCGTTTTCAGGGCCTCCCTGTACTCATGCAGCCCAAGCATCTGTCCTTTGAGCCACTCCTCCCTGCAGGGCCAACCTGGGATTTCCCCCTCTGATGCCTCTTTCCCAACACTCATTTCTTTTGTCTCCTGGTTGGCTCACCAGTTGTTGGCTCACAACTTTGGGAGTTCCCTGAGAATCAAAACTAGCCCCTGTACTCTGAGGGCAAGGAGAGACCAAAGGCAGAGGCAGGGCCACTCCAGGCTGGTAGGTGACAGCTTCAGTAAGCAAAGGGACTTGGATTACAAGGCTTGTCTTGGGCGGCCGCAAGACCAGTAGATCTCCACACCCACCCACTGGAACCTTACGCGTTTCTGTAGAAGCCATGCCTGGGTTCAGTCTCGTGTATCGTTCTGACAGTCTTGACACGGTGCTCTGTCAAGGCTATCGATGCCCTCAAAGGGACTCCTAGTACAGGAACAGTGGGTGGGACATCTATCCAAGGACAGGGGTGTGGGTAAGGAGCTGGCAATTGCCCCGGCTCCAGCTGGACGGTCAACCTACAACATCCTCTCAAACCTCCTCCAATAGTGTCTGTCAACGGCTCCCCCTGGCTTTCAGGGCAAAGCTCAGACTGTGCAGCCCAGCTGAGAGACGTAGCCCCCCTTTCTTACAACTGTCCCATGCCGTGGCTTTACCCATATACTTCAGTTCCTTGGACCCCTTTTGCTTTAATTCACTTTTGTCTTTCTGGTTACATTTCCTCCCTGGATTGTCCTTCCTTCCTCTCTTCATTTAATTAGCTTTTATAAATCTTTCAAGATTATTCTCAGGCATTACATCATTTGTGAAGCTTTCCTTGACCATCCTTCATCGTAAGGCCATTTAAGTGTTCCTCTTTGGGAACCTTGTTGAACCCTGAATGAGTCTCAATTATAGCATTTAATATGTTCCAGTAGAAGTTGCTAATTTTTTACTGTCTCTTTTACTTAACTGTAGATTTTTTTTATGATGTCTTAATTGTTTACCATGTCACGGTGCCTGAAACATGAGAGACACCAATTAATGGCTGGTTGAATGCATTTATAAATAGATTTTTGTTCTGGGTTCCAGCTGCTTACTGTTTAGTATTTTTTTTTAAGTTTTTTATTTTTTAAAGATGTATCCATCCATTTTAGAGAGAGTGAGCGAGTGAGTGGGGGGAGCGGCAGAGGGAGAGGGAGAGAATCCTCAAGCAGACTCCCTGCTAGCTCAGAGCCCGACTTGGGGCCGGATCCCAGGACCCTGAGATCATGACCTGAGCCAAAATCAAGAGTCAGATGCTCAACCGAATGAGCCACCCAGGCGCCCACTACTTAGTATTTTAATGACAAAAATAATAGCAACATAGAAAATTGAGGGGGAAGAGGGAGCCATGACTTCAGCCTTTTGAGAAATTTATTTTTATCTTTGTATGTTTTCTACTAGCCTTTATGAATACAGAATATTTTCTATTTCAATATTATAATTTTTTAAAAAACATCATATTACTTGATTTTTTCCCTAATTCTTATTTTCACTAAGTACATAATAGCCCATCAAAAGACATTTATTGAGGGGTGCCTGGGTGGCTCGGTCGTTTAAGCGTCTGCCTTTGGCTCAGGTCATGATCCTGGGTTCCTGGGGTGAAGCCCCACCTGGGGTTCCGCCTGCTTCTCCCTCTCCCTCTGCCTCTCCCCTGGCTGTGCGCATTCTCTCTCACTCTCAGATAAATAAATAAAATCTTTAAAAAAAAGACATTGACTGAGCACTTACTACCCACCACACACTCAGCGCTTTATGTTTGATATTGTTTAAGTTTCAAAATAATCCCGTAGGTGGGAACTATTATTATACCCATTGCACAGATGAAGAGATTCAATGTGTTTAAGATCACAGAGCTCACATGGGAGCCAACATTTCAACCAGACGTTCTGAGTCTAAAGCCCACCTTAACCACTGCTGTGCTGGAATGGATCATTTACCACACTTTGCTTAAATATACCGTCTTCCACTGTTGGCTGCTTAGGCCACTCTCCACGTTTTCTTATGACAATCAGCACTATAATGAACAACCACATGCTTTTTCTTCCTTCTGGAGTATTTGCTCATACCGTTCCTAGGTATAGGATGAGTGGGTGAAAAAGTATGCAAGGTTTTGATGGCTTTTTCTGCGCATTGTTCAATTATTCTATCAGATGGCTACGTGAGAAAGCCACCAGCAAAGCACGACAGTCTATCTGCTTTGTTTTGCGCTCGCAGAATTTGCTGTTGTTTAAAGAAAGATTTGCTTCGTTGGTAAGGTAAAGCCCTTCCACATTATTATTTTGATTTGCATTTCTTTTTAGCAGAGTGAGACTGGACATTTTCATTCACGCCTGTATACAGATGGATGCAGACGGAAGCATTGACAGGTATATGTTTGTCTTGTCAGTTTGTCCCATCTTGTGAAATGTCACTTTGGGTCCTTTCAAAAATTAAGAAATTTAGGTTTGTTGTTTTCTAACCTTACAAAACTTGATGATGTGGTTTTGGAATATCGGTGAGGTTCAGTGAAGGGTGGAGTCCGGAGCCGACGACCAAGAAAGAATTCTTGAGACGTCTTTGGTGCAAAATGGTGGCTTATTAAAGCACGGGGACAGGACCCATGGGCAGAAAGAGCTGCTGCCCCGGGTTGTGAGAGGTGGCTGTTATATACCATGGGGCTGGGGGAGGTGAGGAAACAGGGAGGTTGAGAAAGTACTTTCATATGTTAAAGAAGACTCACAGGACACCGGAGGCCTTGCCATTGTCAAGTTAAGGTTGTTTACCCCTCTAGTAAGACATTAGCATGAAGATGGTTGGGGGCTTCTGGGAAGAATGTCACCCACGTCCCACCCAAGAGTGAGAGTGGGGTGGGGTAAGGTTGCAGGATGTCAGCTTATGCTGTGTCTTCAGCCAGCCTTCTGTTCCCTCATCATTAACTTACGGTAGACCCTTCCCAGTGTATTTGCAAAATTTGAATAAAACAATTTTACAGTGTCGTCAGTAAAAGCCAGTTGGATTTCGGAAACGGCCCCTTGAGGAAGAACGTATTCCTCATTAGTGTGAAATGTGGTCACACATGAGCTCCTTTAAAGTCAAATGTAATCTTAGCTGACACCAGAGGGAGCCCAGCAGGCATTCCAGGGGAAAATAGATCCAATTTTTAATACATCTCTGAAATGGCACTTTTGAAAACGTACAGTGAAATTTGAATATTGTAGTTAATAGTCCTGGGGAGAAAAATAGAAGTCAGTGCTGAAAATATTCATCCAGACTCCAACCTTTCCGTGAACTAGGGAAGATATAAAATAAGGATGGTGATTACAGGAACAATTGCAGAACTCCCACAGACGGCTGTAGGTCTTTTTTCAACGGCTATTTCTGGCTCCGGGGAGCTGGGAAACAGACCGATCGCCTCTACTGTATCTAGCTTGAACCAGGTCCCTGACCTCTCTGTTCCTCCGTCTCCTCCCTCGCACACTGATACCTACCCCCCAGGGCCCAAATCCTAGTTCACTTCAACAAAGTGTCTGATCATTTAGTAATTTTCTTTATCTGGTGCGGTGGTTCTCAACCAGGGGTGACTCTGCCCCCCACGGAACAGTTAGTACTGTCTGGGGATGTTCGTGGCCCATGGAAATGAGAAAAAGCCCTCGAGTCAGGCCTGGGTTTGAGTCCTGGCTCTGCCTCTTTCTGCCTGGGCGATGGGGAAGGTCCCGACATCTCAGCCCTGTGTTTGCTCACCTAGAGCGTGGAAGGAAGAACCCCTCATGAGTGTGCGTGGCTTTTACAAGGTGTCGATTGTAATTCCCTCTCCTTCGCTGGTCAGGCTATGTCTGTGTCCTGCGGCCAAGCTCAGACTTTACCGCAGAGTTACTCTCATTTGGCTTCAAGGGACCGGCTGGAGGCAGGTGGATTCACGCTACAGGTCACCCAGTGTGTGAGGGTTCTGTGGTCAACACTTCGTGTCCACTGTTTAAGGTGCAGATGTGGAGAAGCATCTGAAAGGAGCTTTCGTGCCCAGGAGCCCACGTCCTGCCTCCTCTCCTGCCCGTGCTCTGTCTTCAGCCCACTAAGGAGCTTGGCTCTCAACACACTTCTCTTCGCAGCTTCACGATAGGCCACTTTGGGCCCACATTTATCTAAACAGAGAACAGACGCCCCCACCGTGTATCTGAAATGTATGCATAAAACGTGTAGTTATGCGTCTCCCATCAGATCAGAAAGTTACTGGGAACTTTGAGTGACACAGTGAGGAAGCCCAGAGTGGCTAACTTTATGGCCGTCCTTCTGGGCAGTTTCTGAAAGAAATCGTGCCCAGTGAAAATCCTGTGTCACAGTGGGGGCCACGGCAAGGAGGCCGGTGGGTGGCCGTCAGGAAGGGGCAGCAGCAGCACGCCGGGGCTCCTGTGTGCAGGTGGGGAGGACAGACGGAGTCCGTGCCCTCCCACACCTTCGAGGGACATGCGCCCTTGGATCTGGCCTGTTACTCCTACAGCAGGTCAGTCAGCGAAGGTTGATTCTCAGGAAATACAGAAGCTTCTCGGGTAAACGTGTCTTTTAATGAGATTGGTGTAAAATCAGCGTGGGCCTCTTGCTCGTTCTCCTAACTGACCTGCCGCAGGTAAGACCCATGTCCGGCAGCTGCCGAAGGACAGAGGGAAAAGCCGCTCTGGCTTGCAGACGTTCGCTCCTGCGGTGTGTGGGGCCGGCCTCAGCTGAGTGAGACGACAAAACAGGACAAAGCCCACTTCGCATTTGGCCCAGAAGCATCTGGAGGTGGAGGCCCACAGAGGCCCCGGTACCTGTGTGTTCTCTGGGGTGGGCTTCTCTGCACCAGCGTGGCAACCCCCGCATCAGAGAGAGGCAGAGTCCTCCTAGCCTCATGCCTACCTGCGAACGTGCGTCGCTTCAAACCCCGAGAGTTTCCGGGTGTAGACGCTGCTACCAAAGGCCCTTGTTCAAGCGGGAAACCCAGCCTCTCCCACCACCAGGGGGATATCTGTCCTCGTTCTGACCAGGAAAGACAGTACTGTTTCTGCCTAGCTCACCGAGCACTGCCTGTGGGGTTCACGGGACGGGGGCGTGCTCACCGTGGTGTCAGTGGTCTGGCGATGGCCCCGCTGCTGTCCTGGCCATCCACTCCGCACAGTTCTGGGGTTCGCAGGGGTGAGGTGGTGGCAGAAAGGGGGAGGCAGACTTGGGGGATTCTGGTTTAGTGAGGACCCCTTTTAAGTGGATCAGAATCCCCAGGGAGATGGGGAAGGTTTGAAGGACAGACATCGCCCCCTCCCCTACTCCTGGCCGCCAAGCCCACAGCTGGTTAACTGATGTCTAGTTGTGCCCTAAACCGGCGCTCCCCAGCCTGGCAGGGGCTGGGTGCTGTGTAGAGGTGGAGCGAATTAAAGGAGGGTGCTCAAACTCACTTTTGGGGCCTGCTGCAGGGAACAAGTGGGTGCGGGGGGCCCAGAGCTTGCCGAGAGATTCGGGGACGGAAATCACACACGAGGCCTTGGTATCTGGTCATCCGGCTGCATGCCTGAGTCTCCTGTCTGCTAAAAGCACATTCATCCAACAAACCTTCCCACGAAAGGAAAAGCCTTAATTGGCAGCCGAGGTAAAATTTCAATAAAATGGAAGCTGTGAGGGCACCTGGGTGGCTCAGTCGGTGAAGCGTCCGCCTTCGGCTCATGATCCCAGGGTCCTAGGATCGAGTCCCGCATCGGGCTCCCTGCTCAGCGGGGAGCTTGCTTCTCCCTCTCCTTCTGTGCTTTCTCTCGCAAATAAATAAAATCTTTAAAAAAAAATGGAAGCTGTGAGGGAAAGGAAGTTGTATTCATTTACCATTTCTTCCCTAATAAATTACCATACACCGAGTGGTTTAGACAACATGGATTTACCATCTCACAGCTGTGTAGATTCAGAAGTCTGACCTGGGTCTCACAGGGCTACAAGCAACGTCTGGGGGAGGTTTGCCCTGTTATAAATCATCTGATAGTAAACATCTTTTCTCATAGACATCTGTTGTGTTTTCTCCCTTTAGAAAAGATCCCTAGAAGTGAGACCCCCCCCCCAAGAAGTTAGTTTTCTTTCTTTTCATAAAATACCTCTTCTTATGGAACTAAGGTTGGGACAGTTTGATCCTTGTCAAGGGGCTGACTTGCTACAATTGATGTAGGCCAATAATCTAAAACGGAATGGAGGCAGGAGACCAACCACGTGTCCATGACAGTGGATGAGATCACCAGGAAAGCCGGTGGGCAAAGAATGGACCCTACAAACACCAAGATTTAAGGGGCAAGCGAAGAATATTGAGATATAGGAGCTCCTGGGTGTCTCAGTTGGTTAAGTGGCTGCCTTTGGCTCAGGTTATAATCTCAGGGTTCTGGGATCGAGCCCCACGTTGGGCTCCCTGCTCAGCGGGGAGTCTGCTCCTCCCTCTCCCTCTGACCTTCCCTGCTGCTTGTGCTCTCTCTTTCTCAAATGAATAAATAAAAAAATTAAAAAAAAAAGAATATTGAGACATAAGAGGAGAACCAAGAGAGCTTGGTATTTTGAAAGTAAAAAAAATAGAGTTTCAGGAACAGGTAGTGATGAGCAGAGTTGTAGACAACAGAGGGCCCAGTGCGGCCAAGGCTAAAATGTACCTGTTGGTTCTATCAGATACGTAGTTATTGTTGACCTTAGGCTGTCTCTTCACAGGAGTAGTGGGCATAGAAGACTGCTTACAATGGGTTGAGGGATCCATGGGAGGTGAGCAGTTCCAGAATATTCTTCTAAGAGGTAAGAATGGGATGGGGGGAAGAGATGAAGCACAGTGACAAAGAGAAAGCCCAGGTTGGGAACCACCAGTAGGAACATCTGGGGGTTCATTTTTCTCTTAATGGTAGTTATCCTGATTTTGGATCTGGAAACTGTTTTCCTTGGCTAGAAGGATAAAGGTATGCTCGGAGATGGGAAGTTTCCACCCCCTGTCCATTGCTGGCAACTTCATCTGCTCATTGCCCCTTAGCTCCCTCTTCTTTGATCTGAACTCCACCTCTTCCCTTCATAAGAACTCAGAAAAACACCTAGAATGGGATTTTCCAGCCTCATCTGATTGTGGGCTTTAGTTTGTTTTTACACATTTTTGTGTCTTCATAATACTGATTTCCTACTGACTTGTATAAGATCCTTTTTAGGCTTCAATTTGTCAGAGCTCCCTGTGCCTCCACATTTATTATTATTATTATTATTATTATTATTATTATAGAAACCACTCTTCCCTTTCTTCTTCAGGATCATTTGTTCTTTTTATGTAACTACATACTTTTGTGCCAAACTCTCCAAGAGCTCTTGTAAGGTCTTTGGAGGCATTAAGCACTGAAAAGGTTATGAGAGAGCTTTCATTCCCTAAACCATATGTAATTCAGAACAAAAATAAGTGTTTTAGTAATAAAATTATGTATGTGTGCTGAGATTAAAATAGCTTCTTTCAGTTTTTTTTTAATTGCAAAATTCTGGGCAAGAATTTACCAAAGCTGATCTCTCCTCATCTGGGGGGATGTCTGCTCTTCTTACTTGCCAAACAAGGGCTTTATCCTTCTGCTGGGTCCTTGGGCACTGGGCTTCTCTGCTAGACCGTAAATTCTTTGCCTACAGCTTGTGTCCTTGCCTCGAGAGGTGCCCAATTGAAGGAAGCCATCTTGGCATCCCCATTTCCCCAGGGAGGAGCCATCGGTTATGTTTGTGTCTTGTCTGCCCTCCTCTTTCCCCTCCTCTCTGCTTCCACTCAAATACAGTTGTAAGAAGCATAATAAGACAGCAGAAAATAGAAATGATAACAGAGGAAATCCAACATATGCATCCACAGTGCTGGGTAGTCAAATGTACTGATCCTTCCAGAAACTCTGTGAGCAGTTATTTCTGTCCTATCTCTGTTTTACAGGTGAGGGTACTGAGAAGGATTTGGCCAAGGCCCCTGTTATGGGTTGAATTGTGTCTTGCCAAAATTTCTATGTTGAAGTCCTAATCCCCAGTATCTCAGAATGTGACCTTATTTGGGAACAGGGTCATTGTAGGTGGAATTAGTTAAGGTGAGGTCACACTGGAGTAGGATGGGCCCCTAATCCAACATGGCGAGTGTGCTTATAAAAAGGAAAAATTTGGACACGAAGACAGACGTGCACACCAGGAAAACTCCATGTGGTGATGAAGGCAGGAATTGGGGTGATGCTTCTCCTAGCCAAGAGACACCAGATATTGCTAGCAAACGCCCAGAAGCTTGGGGAGAGCCCTGGAACAGATTCTCCTCACAGCCCTCAGAAGGAACCAACCCTGCTGACGTCTCAGTTTCACACGTCTAGCCTCCAGGACTGTCAGACAACACATTTCTGCTATTTACACACCCCTAGTTTATGGTACTTTGTTACAGCAATTCTGGAAAACTGAGTGAGTTCCTAGCAAAGCTGGAATTTGGGTCCAGCCTTTCAGTCTAATGCTCTTTTTCTGATAAGGCAGTTGTCTCACTTCCTGAGGGGAAACGACCACTGCCACGGGGATAGTGGGGACCGCCCCCTGGAAGAGGTGGGTTCTGTGCTGTGCTTGAAGATTGAGAGAGTTCTGATGCGGGGGGGGGGGGGGGGGGGGGGCGATGAGGGCAGTAGAGACAAGAGCCAGGAATGCTTCAGGCCAGTGTGGCCCAGAGCAGAGGACCTGTGTTAGGAAGCACCTGGTTATAGCTTTTACATATTCTGAGTATTACAAATATGATCTTGTAAGGGGTTGTAAAAATCCTGGAGATAAAAGTCATGGCCAATAGGGAGCCACTTAACATTTCCGTGACCTTGAGCATGCCATTAATCAAAAGTCAGGCTTCCACAGAAGCAAGCTCTTTGGCTTGCTGGCAGGCAGGGTGGGGAATCAGGAGGGAGAGGGTCTTTGGAATATAACACCCTGTCATGTAAGCAGACACTTGGCTCCCGGATCTTCAGAGATTAGGAGCGATCTTCTGTGTCTGGAAGACCACTCCGTGTGCCCTGTTAAGGCAAAACATTTGGTGGAGATGCCATTTCTTTGTCAGGAGCAGTTGAGGGATATAATCTCATTTTGGTGGTGGCGGTGATGGGGAGGTGTTGGGACTTTTGTTTTCTTCTCTCCCCAAAAACAGTGAAAAGGGAACTATCAAGACAACGGTCAAGGGGCTGGCAAAAGGGAGTGGTTTGGGTTGAGTTGACCCCAGGGATCCCCAAGCACAAGATCACAGATGGGATTGGCTGGGCTGGTCCTTGAGAGCTCTTCGCAGTGACCTTTGTAAGCCCAGGAGAGGTTGATCCAAGCAGCGACGGAAAGATGAAGGGACCAGCTGCAGAACTTCGTGCGTTTATCTGCTCTGCACTCAAGGGTTGTTACAATGAGAATCTACATCTGTTAAAGGTCATCACCAACCCCAGAGCATGTGAGCGGGGGCCGCCAGCCCCCTGGTGACAGCACGTCGGATCTAATTGCAGGCTGCCCTCTCTGACAGCCCTTCCTGACCGAACACGTGCCGCCTGCCCCCCCCCCCCCCCCCCGGCTTCATGCGGGTTACACAAGGCTGTGATCCTGGTGCAGCCGCTGAGGACGGGTCTCAGATGATCACTCCGCAAAGCGGTGTCGTTAGCAGTATTAACGCTCGCCTGCAGAGTGCTGTAATTGTGCCTGTGGTAATCAGCGCCGACTCAGAGTGGCCCACATTTACAAAGAAGACACAAAGGGTGTGTGCCCAGGCAGGATTTCCACGCAGACCATCCTCCTCCTCCCTCAGCACATGCACAACGTTCTCACTCGGTTCTTCTACCGTCTGCGCTCGGACGCCTGGGCAGTAAAATTTTGTCTCCATGTCTGGGAGAAAATAGTTGCTAAGTTTTGGTAGATGAAGGAGGGCTGTCTTGTCATGTAAGCGGAAAGGGTGGGTCTCAAGACAGCACAACAGAGTAGGACCATGCAAGGATTTGAGGGTCTCAAGTCTCCCAGACAAGATTGGCCATGTCGTGAGGGGGAGGAGACCACTCTCCACTTCGGAGGGCTTGGGCAGGCCAGAATTCTCCAAAATGATTCTTTCAACTGATTCTAGAAGTCTGAAATACCTCTTACCAGAGACAAACCCTCTTGTATCAGTGATAAGAAACGCAACGAGGTGATCTGTAGATCCTTGATCCCACTGGAACTTCCCAAGCACCTGTGAACTCGTTTTCAGTGTTTCCACGCTGCAGGAAGTTGAGAAGAGTTAAAGCACACAGCTAATGAGGCGGTCGTAACCAGGAGAAAGGCCGTACCTTCTGACAGCATCTGATTGTTCTGCACCCCCTTTTACACTAGCATCCTCAGTGAGGGGCACCAGAGCCTTCCAAGAGATCTGGGAACAAGGAGTGGAGAATGTGAGGGAACAATGGGCTTCCGAAGCCCATGGCACCTCAAAGGGACTTAAATAGAAAAGGAAAGAGAAGGTAGATTGGGGTCCTGAAGACAAGCTGACTCACTTCCCACCTGTGCTGAAGACTGACCCTGGACCATGTTTCTGTCCTCCACTTTGAGAACCATGGGAGCCATAGAGACTCCAGTCCGGGAACAAAAATCATGGAGGGGTCATGTGTCAGCCAGCATTTGAGGGCGAGGACTCTAACTCTGCTGTGGACAAATAGGCCCAGCTAGAATCTCAGAGCCCCCAGGCTCAGGAAACGGGAAGCCTAGGGATTTCTGTTTTGTGGTTATTCCCTTTACATTTTTCCCCTTCCAGTTTTCCTCAGATACCTGTCTTTAGTCTTTAATTGAAAATAGTTGCCAATAAGGAAGTGAGGGTATTTTGTGAACTATTTATCAGGATTCCATATTTGTGAAAAAAATTGCTTTCTTGCTTTTCATTTTTTGCGGATAATTTTTAGCTCCCATTTATAATGCCTGCCGGGTCCTCCCTAGCAACATTTATGTGGTAAAAGAGTAAGTGTATGTGAGACGGGTGTGAGGAAAAAACGACCTGAATCAAGTGTTACGTTCTAGAAATTTCACCATGTGTGACTTTACCCATCACAAAACTCATTTGCAGGGGACACCTGCTGTCTCTCACCACCAGGTATTCCTCTTTGTTTTTCTGATAATCAAACTCTGTCATGAAACGTTCGGGGTCATTTAGGAAGGCCAAACTTTGCAACAAGGGTGGTCGGACCATCTAGACCAGGGCTTGGCAAACTTGTTCTGTAAAGAACTAGATAGAACACATTCTTGGCTTTGTAAGACATGCCTCATCTGTCATGCCTACTCAGTGCTACTGTGGTAGCATGGAAGCAGCCACAAGTCATAGAAATAAATGAACGTGACTGGAAGGGACCCACATTGGGCTGGATTGGGCCCAGGGTTGTTGTTTGCCCCTAATCTGGACCTTGCCAGTTGAAATGCCCTGTGCTTCGTTCAGAGACAAGTACGTAATCCAATTCTGGGCCCATCAGAATATTCCTTGGAACTTTCCTGTTGGAGCACCAGGAAAAGTTGGCCTTGCAGTTGATAAGTTGTGAGGATGTGAATCTGGGACGGCCAAGAGCCGTCGTCTTTGCGTGGTAGAATGTTTCTGACGGAGAAATGGAAGAGAGACAGAGAGGCTGGCGTTTCTCGAGCCCCTCCCCCCAGCCCAGCACCCAGATCTGCCTTTATGACTTACAGTCCTCCGTGCCAGGTAGATTTTGTGGAAGCTAGTTGTCTGGTTTTGGTCTTACAACCAAAGTACTCTGGCTGATATACTTTCAGAGGTCGAGCTTATCCCTGTTTCACAGATCAGTTTGTCTTCTGCTCGGTCACCCACCAGCTGGGAGACCTTGGACACTTTAATTACTTCTCTGAGCCCCAATTTTCAAAATAGAAATAATAACTGTACCTTCATCACGGCCACCTCCATTGTTTGGAAATCAGTTTCTACTTTGGCACGGTGGTTAGCTGTTTTCTGCCACTTCCAGCCAAGGGTAAGGCCAAGCCACCCGTAGACTCCTTGGACTAAATGCACGCAGGCCTCGTGGGGAAGCTGGCAAGATGTACTACCCTTTCAGGTCTAGAAATAGGAACAGGGCTTGAAAGAGAAGTGAGTTAAATGCAGGCAGAGTGAGTCTTAGGTGTCCTGCAAGGGTGCAAAGCCAAGACTCATGGTCAACATGCATGTGGGACACACGGATCCAGAGGGGCTGCTGGATACCACGCGGGAGCACATCCAAGGGGTTTGGGGAACAGGGATGGGACAAGAGAACGGCAGACTGTTTCAAGCTGTCTTACTTAAGAGGGTGATGAACCAGTACCACCCTGCTCCGCCCACACGGCCGTCTTGCCTACCTGACGTTTCTGCGAGTGCTAGGGTTCACAGCACGTCTTCAGGTGTGTCCGCTCTGCCCATCACACTCTCTTCACCCACCATGTGAAGTGTTGTTATTGCTACTGTTTTAATTTCCATTCGATCAGTGAGGACACGGGCTCAAACAGGATGTGCGTGAGTCCACAGAGCCCATGAGGGGTGGGCTCAGGGTTTAAACATGTTTCCTGATTCCAAGTTCAGATACATTTCATTTGTATAAGTTTTTTGTTTGTTTTTTGTTTTTCCCATTACATGTTCTTTCTGCCCTGGAATGCCCCAGCACATTTTAAACACTGGAGGCCTTTGTCGGGTCCAGATGTCCTGTGTGTGCCTTCCCGCCTTAGATGACACACGACAGGCCCCACAAAGCACTGTAGTTCATAAAACCAACTTCCAGCTTTGAACCTTCTTTGGGGCAACAGTTGCTAGCAAGGAATCGTGAACAATAATATCTGTAATTAAAGTACAAAGTGAAAATATTTGCTTATTCTTCCATCACAAGAGACATTTCTACGATGTTGATGCTGGCAAGTCTTCTAACTTGCAAACTTGTTTTTATTACTAATGGTATCTTATCATTCTACAAGCAAACATGAGAGAAAGAGAGAGATCTAAACAATCTGTTTTCATATTCTCAAGTACATTTTTTCTCCCTTAAAAAAAATTTTTTTTGGCAAGTGAAGGAAACTAGAAAATTGTTTTCTAATTCTGTCTTAGCAGGAGTTAAAACTAGTAAGGATTTCTCCAGACATAGTCTAATTTCTCCGTGTACTTCAGGACTAAATGACTAGATTAAATGAGAATATTTACCAAGCTCTTTTTCTTTAGAATATTGGAACATGAGAAGCATGTCACAAAATTGTCTCCCTTAAAAATATACCCACCTGCTTAGTTCTGAGCGGTAGTTCAGCTCACATATCCTCTTGCCCAGGTATGAGCTGGGTCAAGCCATGTAATACAGTAAAAGGGAAGCTAGACCAGAGGGGAATGGGGAAGGAGGAGAGAGCAGGGCCCTGGGGTCTGGTCTAGATTCTCTACACATCCACCAGCCCTGTTCCCAACCAATAACTTGCTGTGGGCTCCTGACCAAGACACCATCTCTGTTGACTTTAGGACTGTGTTAGTACAATAAGTAGAAAACAACCTAACCTACATATTCACAAGTATATTGGAAGGAAAATGAGAAACCAATCCCTCCTTTTCATTCATAGGGGAAGCTTAATATGTGTTCTTAATAAAGGCAAATGGGGGAATTAATAGTGTTAATTATATTAGATTTTTCAGTGTACTTGACTTTTTTTCTTTACGGTTCAAAATAGATTAAATTTTTTCGTTCTGTTTATCTCAAGCTATGGTAAAAATTCATCAGAACCCTTAGTGTCTGCTGTGGTTGGCAGTGGGCCAGGCTACAGGGGGGTGACAGGAACACCCTGCAGATTAATGGGGCCCTGTCATGTGAAAAGGGAGCCCCTGGGCCACATCCCAGGGAAAGAGTTTGAACCAGATCTTACCCCTGGGGGTTATGGTAGGTAGATCGAAAAAAAGCTGTCAGTTCTCCCCGTCTGTCCATGCCCTTGCTGTGTAGGTTTGCAGTGGCCTCCTCCTCTTGGTCCTACTCTTGGACTCCGAGATTTGCTTTGGAAAATGGGATGTTAGCAAACAGGACCCACTCATATTTCTGCAGATGCCGAGAACATGCCCAGACTGGCCTCTTCGGGAGGGGTCCCAGAGCAGAGCCGAGTTGTCCCTGTTGCTGGTGCTCAGGCCGGCCACTCTCCGCCAGCAGCAGGCTCATCTCCAGACACCTGAGCTGGCCCAGCCAAGATCAGCAGTGACCTAGCTGACCCCGGGCTGATCTCAGACTTGTGAGTGTAAGTGATAGAGTTGGCAGTTAGTTAGTTAGACCTGAGCTGGAGGCAAAGGTGGTGGTGAGTAGGTGCCGTATTAGAAGCCTGAGGGCACAACATCCTGACTTTGTGGCTTTTAACATCCTGGCCTTAGGCTTCCCGCTTGCTGGGCTGACTCCCCTAGAGCCACAGGTGCAGATCAGAGGCTCTTCCTTCAACCTCAGCCCCAGGGTAACGATAGCTTCATTATATTTACCTGTGGTTTCACCCCACCCTACCCCTGCCCCTGGGGGAAAGTGGCCATGACAGTTCCGGCAAGAACCTCCTGGGGCCCAGAACTCCTCCTCCCAACTGGTGGGAAGAGTCCCTGAGATGACTGGGAACAACCTCAGTTGGAAACTGCGCTAGCCCTGACCCATAACCTCTGCAAACACCCCGGCCCCGTGGGTTTGCCAGCTCCGGGCCTGCGCGCTCTCCCACCGTAGGAGTGTCCCGTCCTTAATAAACTGCTGTTTGCCTGCTACCTTCCTTCTGGCTGGCTTTATTTGAGCGTGGGTCCTCACGTAGATCTTGTGTGGGGAGTCCAAAGACCGAGACCCCCTTCCAGACCACACAGACTCTCCCACTGCTAACACACACTTACTGTTATGATTTTGTGACAGTTTGTTACACAGGAAATGCTCATGGACACAAGCCTCTACCCCCATCTCCCTCCCCCCCCCCCCCAGTTTTTCTCCCTGTTCCCAAACTTAGTGGCCCTGGTGGTTGGGGCAACTAATTTGGAGCTTATCCAGAATACTCCTTTGTGGTCCTGGGATTTATAATTTAGCCAGGATGGTTTACAATGGGACTCTTTCCCGTGTGACCGATTAAGACTATTTTCAATTTCCGTGAGGTGACTGAGAGAGATTCTTTCTTTCATAGTTCCCGTCTCACCCCCAGGACCCGTGGTGTTTTTCTAATGAGCTGAAGCAAAGACACACAGGCAGGAGGCCAGAGGAGGCCGGCATTGATGTTGCTGGATGGGGGGACAGCAAGAGCACCTGTGTCCTCCAAATCAGTTCCACAGGCTTGTGTTTCACAAAGCCTGTCACCTCCTTTAAGGGAAAGTGCTCTTCTCAAAAACAGAACCAGAACAGGAAAGGACGGCAGAGCTAGCGTGCTCACCAGATTGTCATCGAGTCTGTGGTTAGGAATGGAACCCCGGGGAAGGCAGGTGAGTTTGTCTACTGGAAAATAGCCTAAACTGGAATGCACGTGCAGGATTTCCGACCCAGGCTCAACGCCTCTTCCGCCATCCCGCTGGGTTTTTCAGGCGGCAACTTCTAGCCCCTCAGAAAAGAACCCATAACGTCCAGATGGCCTCACTCGGTTCTGCCACATAACACAGAGCAGCCGTGCGGCCCACTCACGCTCAGGGAGCTAGTTAAGGAAACCTCCATCTGACAAAAACAAAACAAAAAAACCCCACAAAACTTGAAAACTTGAATCATTATTGAACTATTTCAATAAGCAGCAAAGGAGGATTCCATTAATAAAACCCAGTGAACGTTCTCAAAATCCCATTTCCCTGTCTTTCCCCCCTTATGCCTCTCATATATGGCTGCCCCATTCTCTCCTCTCTCTTTTCAGACTCTCCCCTCCTCCCTGTCCATGTCCTTACTTCATTCCTTCTCCCTTCTCCTTCCTCCTTTGGATATGTTTCTCTCCCAAGGACTGCAGTCCTTTCCAAGATAAACCAAAGGATATTGGTGGCTTCTGCAGTTCTGTCTCTACCTAATACCCTCCTAGTGCGTGACGGAGTCTCGGGAATCTAGTGCGAGAAGTGAGTGGGTCGGGGGAGAGAGGAGCTGCAGAGGTGGGCAGGACGTTGTGTCTTTGATGCTGCTCGCCTGCTAGGCACCCAGAGAGGGCTGGTGTGTGGGATTTGTCCAACAGAGAAGTGTCACACATGTAATGAAGCCTCCAGGAGGTACAAAAGAACAAAGGCTATCAATCTGTACTTCTAGTCCCATGGACACCATCTTGTTGTTCCTCACACAGCAAAGGGGCTGATGTCAAGGAGGGAATCTCATCATCTAGCAAAATATGTCGTGTCAAAGAGCAGACATCAATCCTGGTGATTCCGAGTAATGAGGTAACGTTAGGAGTGAAGGAGCATATTTTCACCACCATGAGGTTTCCTGGACACAGATGAGCACAAGATGGCAGGCAAGCCGTTGGTTATAGTGCCTCTTTTTATGGTGGGTGTGAGAAGAACGAGATGTTCCCTTGACTGTAATCTAGGGTGTGAAAACGGAGCTGGGTATTCCATGCTCTAACAAATTAATGAATGCAGTTATTAAAGGAACCATGCCAGGTACAGGCTAGACATTTCTGGAAATGACGTCCCGTGAAAATGATTACCTCCGTTCTGTTGACAACATCACCTTCACTGTCATGTACAGGAAAAAAGTTGAGAAAGTGTTTAAAAATAATTAGATTCCAGGAAAACCTGTTAGGCGAGCTCTAATTCTATTGTAAGAGGAAGATAATGGACAGATTTTTATGACCAAAGTGGAGGATGGGGAAAATCACATGAGAGGAAATGCTATAAATGTATTCGCCCTTTTTTTTTTTTTAAGATTTATTTATTTATTTATTTGAGAGAGAGCGCGCACACAGGAGCTGGTGGGGAGGGGCAGAGGGAGAGGAAGAGAAGAATCTTGTGGGGACTCCCTGCTGAGTGTAGAGCCTGCCACAGGGCTCCCTCTCAGGACCCTGAGATCATGACCTGAGCCAAAATCAAGAGTCGGACGAACCACCCACATCCCCCACCCATGCATTAGCTTTCTTGAAGGCCAGCCCCCACGCCCTGCTGCCCCCGACCCTCTCATGTTTCCACGGAGAGGTGGGGGTTTTCTTTGTAAAGTCAACATAATGGAATAGAGTCACAACAGATTCATCTCTTTTGTTAAAAATGTCTCTAAATTACTGAAATGCTGTCTCTCAAAGGTTGAGTAATCTGATCTCTGCTTTGGGTACTTCTCCTGATTTATTTCAGTCTTCTTCCAGCAATTCCCTGTTTATGCTCTCACTGATCTTAAAAGTCTTGCACATTTTTTAAAGTTGCATAATACTAATTTTCGTTTTCTGCAGAAAAACCTCGTTCTCTCTCTTCTTTCTTCTACTGACAGGAAAATATAGAGAATAAACATTGAACAAACTTTTCACCATAAAGGCATTTTTGGAGATGGTCATGTGATGCATGAAGACTGAGCCATGTCTTTGAAGGGTCCAGGTTTTTAATAAAAATGAAGTGCTACAAAGCTTAGAACAGATGTTAGAGGTTTAGAAAACATATTATTAATGATCAAATCTTATGTTTCCAATCAATCAATTAAAGTAGTAGGTTGATAGCATTAGAACTAGAATGGACTTAGAAATCATCAAATAAAGCATCTCATCTTTTCTTAGAACATTTTCGTCACTGTGTAATAGGAAAATATGCCACATTGCAGATGCAAATTAACCACATCCTTATCATTGGCATTTCTAGATCTTATCTCTTATAATTAATACTGCAGTGAATATCCTTTAATATTAATTTTTGACCAGATCTCTCAGCATTTCTACGGTTTAGATTTTTAGAAATCAGTTTCCATATTATTATTATTTGTGCATTCCACAGCTTTCTTTGGGATTTACTTTTCTTCGGCTCAGATACATCCTCTTTTGGTTCCTTCAGTAAGAAGCTATGGGGGACAGTGGTAAAGCCCTCTTCATATTTGCATATCAGAAATGTTATTTCACCCCAGTTTTGAGTGATAGCTTAGCTAGGTAATATATTTTAACGTATTTTGGTGATAGCCCTTCATGCCTTGGAAATGCTCCGTTGTCTTTTGGCGTATAGCACTGCTGATAAAAATCCACTGACAATCTAATTATCATCATTTCGTGGATATTTCTCTCAATTTGCTTGGATGGCTTTTGAGATTTTTTTCCTTTTAACCTTTATTTTTGACAGTTTCAACGTAAGTTGTCTGGTATGAGGTTATTTTTATTATGTTTAGCATTCAGTGTGTGTTCACATTCTGAGGACTCCCATCTTTATTTCTGGAAGCTCTCGACCATTATCTCTTCCAAGTTTTGTTTATCCACCATTCCTTCTATTCCTTTTTTTTTTTGAGGGGAGGTGGGGATTGCTATAGACATATGCTATGGACTTTTATTACAGCACCATCTTTCCAAACTTCTTTTTTTTTTTTTTAAGATTTTATTTATTTATTTGACAGAGAGAACACAAGCAGACTCCCCACTGAGCAGGGAGCCCGATGTGGGACTTGATCCCAGGACCCTGGGATCATGACCTGAGCCGAAGGCAGACGTTTAACCTTAACCGACTGAGCCCCCCAGGCGTCCCTCTGAACTTCTTTCTCACATTTGTTATTTCTCAGTATGTCTCCATGCGGCTGTGTGAGTTCTCTGCCTTGTTTCTAGTCACTAATTACCTTCAGCTGTGACCAGCGAAAAGTGATTTCTCGCCCTGATATTGTTCCAATGATCACACGTTTTATTTTCAGGTTTCTAATGGGTTATTTACATCTACCAGTTTCTGTTTCATTTCTGTTTTTTAAATAACGGGTAGTTCGTTTTAAAAGACATTCTTATGTCTTTACCATATAAATTTGTTTGACTAGATAATACATTTATATGGCTCAAAATTCAAAAGATACAAAGTGCATTCAGTAAAGTCTCCTTCCCACCCCATCCGTAGCTGCCTAGTTTCTTTTCCTGGAGACAAATGAATTACAAATTTCCTTCCAGAAATAAGCTACACATGTTTAAGCAAAAACAAACATACTTATTTTAGGACTATTCTCAGATGGCCCTATTATTTTTATTTTATATGTCTTAGTCCATTTGGGCTGCTATAACAAAAATACCATAGACCACGTGGCTTACGAAAACAGAAATTCATTTCTCACAGTTCTGGCGTTTGGAAGTTCAAGATCAGGGTTCCAGAATGATCACATTCTGGTGAAGGCCCTCTTCCAGGTTGCAAACTGCCAGCTTGTCTGTGTAGTGGAGGGAGAGCGAGAGCCAGGGAGAGTTGGAGGGAGGAGAGACAGGATGAGGAGGGGAAGGAGGAGGAGAGTAAGTAGAAGAGGAGGAGGAGGAAGAAGGGGCAGGGGAGAAGGAGGCAGCAAATTCTCTCAAGACTTTTATTTGGGCACTAATCCTATTTTAATCCTAAATACCTCACTTAATCCTAATGCCCTCCCAGAGATCACACTGGGGGGCAGCAGGGTTTTCATGTATGAATTTACGGGGGACACAAACATTCAGTCCATAATAATCTTATAACAGCTTTTCTGGCATTCGTTTTCCTCGTGAATTTTGGAATTAGAGTTTCCAGGCTTATGTGAATAGGATCACCCCCACCCCACCCCCACCTCTGTGTCTGTCTGTCTCAATTCAGATTTCCCCCTCTCCATTGGTTTGTGTTCGCATCAGACCGGCCATAGCTCAGAACCGATACCTTCCTTACATGGGTGGCCTGTGACTCCTGTCCTCTGGAAATGTTGGGATTAGAAGCTGTAGGAGGGGACGGTGGGTGACCCGGCACAGGTCCAGGCTATAAAGTTGGGTCTCCCCCCTCCATCTCCCTAGACAAGAGCCACTCATAAGCCCTGGGTCCTGATGCACCTTGCAGCCTTTTGGCCTCTTTCCATGGGCTGTGAAGTCCATCCCCAGGCCCCTGGCATGAGCAGCGAGACCACCTCCAGCCCCCCCAACCCCTTTTAGTGCCTGCTGCCAACCCTGTTGCCTCACGGCTGGGAGCCTGGCCAGACCTCCAGCCCCCACAGAAGGATCGTCTTGCTTGTGAGCATAATTTTTAGAATTCTTTTTTCTCACTTGATGTGACCCCCCTGTGCACTTGGAGTGGTGGCCTGGGGGGAGGTGCGCTCAGAGCCTGAACATGCAGCAGCATTTTCACGGGAAGTCCACGTTCTCCTATCAGATGAGGAAGCGGGTGTGTGGAGAGACCAGTGCTCTTTCCCTGCGGAGTCACAGTTCGAACTGAATCCCTGTGGCTGGCCCCACAGCCGGGCTCCCTGCCTCACAGGCGACATCGCTGCAGACACCGAGCTGGGAGGCAGGCCAGCTACTGGACAAAGCCTAAAACAGGGTCTCCTGGTCTTCCGGAAGCTTGCCTCCTAGCTGGAGGTGACAAAACCAGATGTATGAAACAGCTACAGAAGAATTAGCATCTAATTACAGAGTTATTAATTCAGTAGTGACAGGGCCTCAGGGAAGGTACAGAGGGAGACGGTGTTAGGCTTGATGGAAAAGTTGGAGCTTAAGCAGACCCCTGAAGAAAAAGTAGATTGTAATCAGTCGGGGGTCGGGGGGAAGAGAGTTGAGAGGGAGGTGGGAGGAAGAGACTAGGGCCTAGACAGGTAAGGACGGGGGAACAGCAGCGTGACCGTGGGACCGCCTTGCGGGGACAGGAAGGTGGTGGTGGCAGAGGAGAGCCGTCCTCAGGGACGCTCACCCCCAAAAGCACTGGGCTGCCCTGGGGCCTCGGGAAGAAGGGAGAGTCAGAGAACCAGAAAAGAGGGAAGGTTCACAGCTGCCATAATTAGTTCTTGGAGGGAAGGAAGAGAGACGATCCCTGAGGAACAGAAACAGGTTTGTATATGCCAGATTGCCGTGGCTTGTTTGGTAGTCGGAAACTCGTGCTGTCCTAAAAGCTCACAGGAGTAACCGTGGCTCTAGGTACCGTCACCTAAATAAAGCCAGCATACGCTGACTATTGCTTTTTGGAAAACTTACACCCTTTCAGAACTTAGAGACAAATAAGCAAACAAGAAACAGAACAAAGATGACGGGTATGGTTAGGAGGGCCTCGGAAGCCATACTTAACGCCAAGCCTTGACTTGTTACCCGTGTGATTCTTTCTTCCATTCAAACTGCTGGGCTTTACAGGATTGATCAGATATTGCAATATCAGGAGATAAGTAAAGCTGTCGTACTGAAATTTTGCAAAAATGAATGAACTCTATCGCTCAACTATTTTAAGCTATATTAGGCAGCAAAATGTGATTGCTTTCTTTTCTCTAGAATCATATAGACACAGTAAAAGAATATAACAAACTATGGCTCCAGGAAACTGGGCAGAGGAGTGTGAAAGGTCAGATGAGGAAATGGGCAGAGGACCCCCAGACCACCACCCCACTGCCGTCAACAGCTACATACATTCTCGACCACTGCTACGATGCTAGATACACAGACTATAGGGCAAGCCCTTGGTATCATCTTATAATCCATTTGGGGAAAAAAAAAGTCGCCATAAATAAAACGGTGCAGGGAGGCAGACGTGCCGGGTGAGGGGCAGAGTGAACAATGGATCATAATTTGGGGGTGGGAGTGAGGTCTGAGGGCCTGACCAATTGAAGAAGGTTTTGTTCATTCTTCACGAGCACTTTTTCCCTAGCTTTATTAGGATGTAATTGAGCTATAACATTCTTTAAGTTCAAGGTGTATAACCTGTTGATTTGATACACGTGTATATTGCAAAAGGATCACACCGTAGTGTCAGCTAACACCGCCACCCCAGGACACAGTTACCATCGCACTCTTGTGGGGAGAACATTTAAGATCCGCTCTCGGCCGGCTTTCAAGTATATAATACAATATAGCTAAGCATCTGTCACCATGCTGTGCGTGAGGTCCCTGGAACTTAGTTCATCTGCTAACTGGAAGCGTGTGGTCTTCGACTGTCATCTCCCATTTCCCTCACCCCCAGCCCCGTCAACCACAATGTCAACCACCGTTCTGCTCTCTGGTTCTAGGAGTTCAGATTTTTTAGATTTCCTTGTACAAGTGAGATCATACAATATTTGTCTTTCTAACTTATTTCACTTATAGTAATGTACTCAAGGTCCATCCATGTTGTCTCAAATGGCAAGATTTACTTCCTTCTCATGGCTGAATAATTTTCCATCATATATGTGTGTGTGTGTGTGTGTGTGTGTGTGTGTGTGTGTGTGTGTATCTTCTTCAGCCATTCATCCACCGATGGGCACTCAGGTTGTTTCTGTATCGTGGCTAATGTGAATAAGGCCGTAGTGAACATGGAGGCATATATATGTATAGATACATATCTTTGATACCCTGATTTCATTTCCTTCTGATATATACCCAGAAGTGGGATTGCTGGATCAGATGGTGGTTCTGTTTTTACTTCCTTGAGGAACCTCCATACTGGTTTCCGTAGTAGCTGACCTACTCCCATTCGCCACAGTGCACGAGGGCTCCCTTTCTTCCACATCCTCACCAACACTTATCACCTCTTGCCTTTCTGGTAGTGACCAGTCTAACAGGTGTGAGGTGATACCTGGTTGTACTTTTGA
This sequence comes from Ursus arctos, assembly GCF_023065955.2. Taxonomy (NCBI): domain Eukaryota; kingdom Metazoa; phylum Chordata; class Mammalia; order Carnivora; family Ursidae; genus Ursus; species Ursus arctos. The sequence goes on from NW_026622997.1 coordinate 3,255,546, forward strand.
TTTGCGTTTCCCTGATGATTAGTGATGTTAAACATCTTTTCATGTATCTCTTGGCCATCTGTATGTCTTCTTTAGAAAAAAAAATCTCTATTCAGGTCTTCTGCCCATTTTTTAACCAGACTGTTTGTTTGTTGCTATTGAGTTAGTGGTAGGAGTTCCTTATATATTCTGGATATTAACCCCTTATCAGATAGATGGTCTGCAAATATTTTTTCTCATCCCGTGTGTTGTTCGTTTTGCTGATTGTTTCTTCTGCTATACAAAAGCTTTTTGGTTTGATGTAGCCTCACTTACTGATTTTTGCTTTTATTGCTTGGCTTTTGATGTCATATCCCAAAAAAACCCAAAACAAAACAAAACAAAAAACAGTTGCCAAGAGCAATGGCAAGGAGCTTTTTCCATTTTTCCCCCTAGTTTAATGGTTTCTGGTCTTACATTTAAGTCTATAATTCATTTCAAATTAATTTTTGTGAGTGTTGTAAGATAAGGATCCTATTCTGTTCTAGTGCAGGTTGCTATCCAGTTTCCCCAGCACCATTATTGAAGAGACTATGTTACCTTCATTGAGTGTTTTTGGCTCCTTTGTCAAATATTAGTTGACTGTATATGACTGTGTATGTATATTATTGCTGGGCTCTCTATTCTGTTCCATTGATCTTTGTGTCTGTTTTTATGTCAGTACCCATACCGTTTTGATTATGGTAGCTTTGTAAGATAGCCTGAAATCAGAGTGTGATGCTTCCAGCTTTGTTCTTTCTCAGCTAATTTCATTAGCTACTCAGGGTCATTTGTGGTTCCATATGATTTTTGGTATTGTTTTTGCTGTTTCTCTGAAAAATGCCATTGGAATTTTAATAAGGATTGCAGTGAATCTATATATTACCTTGGGCAGCACAGACGTTTTAACAATATGAATTCCTCCAATCCATGAACATTGGATATCTTTCCATTTATTCGTGTCTTTTTCAATTTCTTTTATTAGTCTTATAGTTTTCAGTGTAGAGATCTTCCACCTCTTGGTTAAATTTATTCCTAAGCATTTCATTGTTTTTGATGCTATGGTAAGTGAGGTTATTTTATTTATTTCTTTTTCAGATAGTTCATTGTTAATGTATAGAAATGCAGCTGACTTCTGCATATTGATGTTGTATCCTGCAGCTTTACTGAATTTGATTATTAGTTCTAACAGTTTTTTAAAGGGATCTCTATCTCTAAGAGCATGTCATCTTCAGGGACAATTTTACTTCTTCCTTTTTGATTTGGAATGAATGAACAGACATCTTCGGCCGGGGTGGGGACAACTCTCAGGGGTACCATCCACCATACCTTTCCCCCACCCATCAAATCTATACAACGTGGGCTCTGATAAGAGACTTCTGCCCTTTGGCAGCCCTTCTTCAGCTTCCTGTTCCCCTTTGCTTTCCAAACAGAGGCCTAAGGCCATTTATTTTCCTTGGCCATTGCTGTAGACTGAGTGTTTGTGTTCTTCCAAAATTCCTATGTTGAAAGTTAATCCCCAGAGTGTTGGTATTTGGAAGTAGGGCCTTTTGGAAAAGATTAAACATAGGACAGAGCCCTCAAGAATGGGATTAGTGCCCTTAGGAAAGAGACCCCAGAGAACTCCTTCACCCTTTCCACCATGTGAGAATGCAGTGAACAGACAGCCATCTATGGACCAGGAAGTGGGCCAGACATCAAGTCTGCTGGGGCCTTCATCCTGGACTTCCCAGCCTCTAGTGTGGCCAGAAATCAATGCTTGTTATTTAACCCACCCGGCTTATGGTATCTTTCTTAAGTAGCCCAAACAGATTAAGACAGCCATTCATCAATGAACCCATCAGTACCTACATTATGGTATATGAAGCTATAACTTATTAAGAAGGTTTTTGAATGAACTCTCTCATTGAGTGAACACCTTCTTCCTACTCAGAGGTCTCCACCAGTCTTTCCTTTGGATACTTCAAAAGGTCTTTACCAACTTCAAGTTATGATTGGGCAGGAAGCCTGGGAGGTTTTTTTTTTTTTTTTTTTTAAGATTTATTTATTTATTTGAGAGAGAGCACACACATGCAGGGGAGGGGCAGAGGGAGAGAGAGAGAGAGAGAGCAAGAGAGAATCTCAAGCAGACCCCTGGCTGAACATGGAGCCAGATGTGGGGCTCGGTCTCACGACTCATGAGATCACGATCTGAGCCAGATGAAGAGTCGGACACTTAACCAAGTGAGCCACCCAGGTGCCCCAGCCTGGGAGATTCCAATAGAGTCTTAGCCATATGCTGTAACTAAAATCTTGCTCGTGTTTAGGGCAAGTAGCTGCCCTCTGTGGATCTGAAAAAATTACTCTTGAAAGAATAAACATCTCTTCCCCACCCATCTACACCTCAGTCATCTTCAGATAGACACCAAGGAGGATGAGGACGCTTGGCTAAGAATTTATATGGCCCTCCTGGAACAGTAAGCTCAAACTTCCTCTTCATGTAGCTAAAGGAGGAATCATGAATTAAATGGATATAGGACAAGTTTGGATCCAGTTTCTACTTTTGTCAGTTCCAGAAAGGGCTCTATTTAAATAGAAGCAGATTAAAATTGGAGCCCTTGTGCATGGCTGGTGGAAATGTAAAATGGCACTGCCATGCGGAAACCAGGTTGGCAGCTCCTCAAACAGATAAACATAGACTTACCACGTGACCCAGGAGCTCCAATCCTGTTTATGGACACGAAAGAATTGAAAATGGGGACTGAGATACTTGTGTGGCGGTGTTTACTGCGGTATTATTCACAGTAAGCAAAAGGTGGAAACGAAACAAGTATCCACTAACAGATGAACGGATAAACCACGCGTGGAGCATCCAGATGAAGGACTATTATTCATCCATAGGGAGAGATGAAGTCCTGATATGCGCTACGACACAGATGAGTCTTGGAAACATGCTAGGTGAGACAAACCAGAGGAGGCTAGGGGGAAGGGGATGGGGAGGCATGTTCTTAATGGGTTCAGTGGTTTTGTTTGCAGCGATGAGAAGGTTTTGTACATACGTAGTGTTGACGGTTCTTAATGGGTTCAGTGGTTTTGTTTGCAGCGATGAGGTTTTGTACATATGTAGTGTTGACGGTTGCATAAGATTGTGGATGTAATTAATACCAGGGAATGATACACTTAAAATGGTTACAATGGCAAATTTTATCTCATATATATGCAACCAAAATTTATATGTATATTTTGTATCTATACATAACCAAAAAATATATATGTAAAATTTTTTTTAAAAGAGCTTTAAGAAAGGACAGCAGAAGAAAATTGCATGTATGACCCAAAAAGCTGGATTTTTCAAACCAATCCGATGCTGCATTGAAATGAGTAAATGTAAAGTAGATCCCACCTGCACTAAAATAAAGGACTTCTGTTATCGTTAACGTTTAAAAACTCGGGGGATTTAGAAGAAGAGGCGAGGTTCTGCAGAATAATGTGAAATCCTGGAGATACACATTCTTCCGCCGTTCCTGTGGGTTTGGGTCGTCTCAGCCCTGAAACAAAAGCTTGTTCTTCGAAGGGTGAGAGTGTACGCGGTCCACTCGACATCTGACGGTGAGAAGGGGTTTGCGTGCTTGTCTGGCCCCGTGCTGCCACCTGGGCTCTTTTCGGGCTCCCGTCAAGTGTTGCCCCAGACCTGGAGAAATGTCCTGCTGGGGACGGCGATGGGTCCCACAGTGAGACCCAACCTGTGGGGAGGGGCCACGGTTTCCCGAAAGGTGCCTGAAATGGGCCACGATTAAGTCCGAGACTCCCCACTTCCGAGATGTCCAAGCAGCGACAGGTTGTGCTCTGCCTCAGTGGCCTCATCTCTTAGATCAGTGTCAGGAGACTACCTCCCTCATGGGGTTTCGGTGAGGACTGCGTGGCTTGAAGTGTGGAAAGCACCTGCAAGTACTTGGCATGTAGAAAGCACTTGATGGTAGTTACATAATTATCTGTATATTTGAGGTAAGGGACACCTGAGGGGGATGGGAACCAGCTTAGGGCCGGGTCTGCCATTGAGGGGAATTTCCTGGGTTATGAATGGCTCTGAATATACCGTTCCACACCACAATTTTTCTGAATTACCTATAGCACTGCATCAAGGCTGAAATTCCTGCACAGTCTGGTATGAGGTAGGGATGTTTTAGGGAACAAAGTGTCAGGACAGTAAGAGAGTGTGAGGCCTGTCTTGCATCAATTTCTGCACACCTGCCCCAGGAGAAGCAGCCCCCCCACCCCATGTGGGGACTGTGTCAGAGCCCCAGGAGTGAAGGAAGCAGGGGTCTGAGGGGGTGCCTGCAACCTGCAGACGGGCCCAGACACTCAGGGCATCCAATGAGACTTGGAGGTCAAAGATTTGCTAGAGGACATTGGTGGACGAGGAAGGAAGAGAGTGGGGAACGAACACGTGGATAACCTGGGAAGCATTTTCTCCAAATTCCTTCTGTATTCCTACCTTCCTGGACATGTGAGATTACAAAGCACTTAAGAGCAAAACCCAGCCCAGGTCGAGTGTTCTGGTCTCCTTGCAATGAATACAAAGGGATTATTGTCCACTCCTACTTTCATGCAAAGTCACCAACCAGGGCATCTGTGAACTATGGAAGGAAGCAGGTGTGAATTCTATTAGGATCTTGCCGGTCTCTGTCCTCCTCACCACCCCATCCGAGAACCATCCGGTGGAACATTGCAAAGATCACAACACAAAAACAAGGACCAATGCGTCTTTGTTTCCAGCTACAGGTTTATTTCCATGACAAAATTGATTTGTAGAGGTCACAGGACTGCCACAGATGCCAGGCTCAGCGGAAAGCCCACGAGGGAACACAGACAGATGGACTCAGCTTCCCGCCTCCCTGGTACCTGAGGGAGGACGGCAGAGCACATTCAGTGGGCTAGCAGACTCTGGGTGGGATGGGAAAGCCCAGGGTGGGGGGCAGGGGACACAGGTACTGCATGGGAGGGGAGCCTTCAGTAAAGTGGGAGAACACCGTGCACTTAGCAAGAAGGCCCTCAGTCCCCCATCCCCCCCAGGAATGCCACACTGTTCGTTAGAAAGTGTCCCCATGTGTCCCCAACAGCAAAGCACAGATAGTTTTAGCAGCAGGAGCACAGAAACATCATAAGAGCAAAAGGCAAAACGTTCTGGGGATTAGGGGTTGATTTTCAGCCCAAGACACAAAGCCAGCTCGGACTTCTGAATTTTTCCATCCTTGTTCACATCGCAGTGGCGTAAAAGAATCTCCCGGAACTTATCAAGGTCCACTCCACTGATGCTGGGCTGAGGGCAGTGAAGATGACATGTCAGTGGGCCAGCCGGTGGTGGCCCCAGCCTTTCATGCCGCCCCCGCCCCACACTCACTACCCTTAGGGGACCCCCTGCCTGCTGAGGGGGGCTCCGTGGAGACAGGCCATGCCCAGTGATTCCGTCTCCTCATCGTGATAAAGATATTTTGCCTTGGAGCAGGGGGTCGTCGCCACGGATCCTGCCTTGCATGACACGGGCGAGAGAAGACCCATTTTACTCGCTCCCCGTGGGAGGTTCTTGGCCTCTAATTTTATTTTAATTTTTAAAAAAATATTTATTTATTTGAGAGAGAGAGAGCACAAGCTGGGGGGAGAGGCAGAGGGAGAGGGAGAAGCAGACTCCCGCAGAGCAGGGAGCCTGATGCAGGACTCAGTCCCAGGGCCCTGGGATCATGACCTGAGCCGAAGGCAGACGCTTCACCGACGGAGCCACCCAGGCGCCCCATGTGCCTCTAATTTTAAAAAGGGTTATAATGATTTAAAATTGAACTAGAACATTATGTCCCTGAGCTGCGGACGTATGATTTATTTGAAGGGATATTTTAGGGGTCAAGAAGGAACTGTGATACGCCTCAGTTGGGAAAATAATTTCAAACTCAAAAGGCCCACAAAAGTGAGCACTGCGTGAGCTGAGTGATTCTCCACAGGCTATTTCATTTAATGTACATGATAACCTTGGGGTAACCCAAGCTCACAGGGGAAGCCACGACGCTCAGAGCTGCACCGTCCTGCCAGGCTAGGAAATTGCAAAAGTGTTTCTGGTCCTGAGTCTCCTGCCTCCAGTGAAATAAGTGCTCACCCCAGTTCACACCGTGCGGCGGCCTGACCGGCGGTGTGAACACTCGGGGTCTAGATAAAAAAACCCGTGTCCGTGGAGGGAGGAAACCCAGCTCACCAGACCCCAAACCCCTTGATTACTAGTCTCACCAGTGAGCCAAGGAGGCAGCCGTGTGCAGGGTTTGGTTTTGGGAGCACGGGGAAGTTCTCCCCGTCACCCAGCCCACCCCACGGTTGCTTTGCTGCCAAAGAAATCTCCAAAAAACTTGAGTAGGAAACAAAAACTTTCATGCTTCAACTAGACAGCCGAATCAAGACAAGCTAATTTGCACTGTCTGCAGGGTAGATGAGTGACACCAAGTCTGTCCCTGATAGCAGGTTTTCACAGAGGGAAGGAAGGAGGGCAGAGAGCAGCAGGAACTGGGAGCCAGACGGCAGAGCAACCGTAATCTCCAGCGAGGGGCAGGATTCCAGGGGACATCAGGACATGAACCTGGGGCAACGGCACTCCCGATGGAGGGTCCGTCAGTGATTGGACTAAGAGGCTGAGAAGCAGCACACCTTCCGCACAGTCTCCTTGTCGGGGCTTACCTAGGATACTTCCTTGGGTGTCAGTGACAGGCAGGTGTAGGTGTGGTCCCTGAAATGGCTTAGAAGTCCTGAAAGCAGCAAGCTACACTCCATGGCTCCACCCTGGGAGTCCCTCTCTTGCACAGTTGCAAAGCGGGGACCTTTGGTTGTCAGCAGCCTCAACCACTCCTGCCACATCCTTTGTCCAGTTAGTGGCATTCTGCCCCAGGATCCTCTTAGCAAATTCCCATGCTTAGAAAAGACTTGGGTGGTAGTCATTTACACATTAGTACGAATTAATTTGCCAGTGAATTTACCTCATTTAAGCTATTCTAAGTTTTTTTTTTTTTTCTAATTTACTTCCTGCAAAAGGAATTATTTCCTTATTTTGTGTGTGTGTGGGGGGGGAGGGTATGAATATGGGTGTATGTAAAGGAAGTTTCTTTGGACCTTTTGAGTTATGCTTTTAATGTCTGGCAACTCACTAGGAGTCAGGAGACCTAAGTGCTGCTGTTCAGCGATATTTGGGTCATGGGAGAAAAATCACCTGAGATCACTGGGGAGGCCTCAGTTTTAGCAGCAAGTCACCAGTGTAAGTACACATGGGTTCCAGATCCAAGGCTTCTACACAAATTAATTCCAATCTTCAAGAACAACCTGATGAGATTGTATCTACAATCAACTTTTAATTGACAGATGAGAAAACTAAAGCACAGAGAGGTTAATTAACCTTCCCACTGTCACACAGCTGGCACAGGTCAGGCAGGCCCCAGAGCACATCTAGTTAACAGTACACTATACTGGGGTGCCTGGGTGGCTCAGTTGGTGAAGCGTCTGCCTTCAGCTCAGGTCATGATCCCAGGGTCCTGGGATGGAGCGCCACATCGGGCTCCCTGCTGGGCGGGGGGCCTGCTTCTCTCTCTCCTCCTACTGCTCCCCGTGCTTGTACTCCCTCGCTCTCTCTGTCAAATAAATAAATAAAATCTTAAAACAACAACAAAAAACAGTATACTATGTCATAGCCGCCCATGCAAAAATGCATTTTCTATTTCTTATCCTTCTCATGGGCAAGTATGAGAGTGGATCTGGGGTAGCTGGCTGAAAAATGCTTATCTAGCCCCCGCCCCCTCGAATCCTGGAACTAGGGGAACGTCTGGGTCTGGATCTGTGTCCTCGTGCTTGCCCGTGATAAGTGCTGTTACATCTGTGGAATTAATGAATGTCTCCAAGGGCAGTCTTCATGTTTTCGTCATGCGCCCTCCCTTTCCTGTACGTTTAGGAGAGATGTCTCCTAAAACAGCGAAAGCGAATCCAGACCCTCTCCCCAAATAAATCATTGCCAGCACTCCCGAAATCTCCTTGCTAGAGTCCACGTCAGCACCCCAAGACCCTGCCTGGGCCACCTTCTGACCCCTAGAGGGACTGAATGACAGCTTCAATGGTGCAAGTGCTCTTTTCTGTAAACCACTTAGGATAACTCTTCGATCAGAGTATTTAATTAGCCAGAACCTCACTCTCTAGCCATGCAAAATCATAATGTGTTCTCGTCTCCACTCTGCTATTTATAGGCCGTTCAGGTGTCTGAAAACACCCAGGTAACGTGTAGAGGCCAAAGCATTATCGCCTAAGACTTTGGCCAGGTCCTTCTTAGCAAGCTTGGAAGACGTTTCTTCTAATGAGCATCTCCCACTGCATGTTGTACAATGAAAAGGAGCACTGTGGTGGTGTTCTTTCAGGGTCATCTTGCTAGGCTGATGGAAGGACCTGATCAGACCGTGGGAAATCCAGCAGACAGTGGTGTATACGGGACCGCGTGGTAACGTGAGCCCGGGAAGCACATCATCGGGTCCCACCGTTGCAACACTCCGTGTTTGGGGTTACACTGCCCTTCCCTTACCACCTGTTGTCTTTTCTTAAAAGCTATCTGTCCCCCAAGGGACAGCAGCACATGAAGTTGCTAAAAAAACATAGTGAGAAAAAATAGAGATGCCTGCCTGCGTTCTTCCGTGATAGGCAAGCCTGGGTCAAAATGACGTCACTGGCTTTCTGGGTGGCGTGGGGAGGGCAGGCGGGACTGGGAGAAAGGGCTTCGAAGATGGAAAGGAAGAAACACATGCTGCTCTTTCTAACGTGCGACAGTGGGTGCCAGGAATGTGGAAGCGCACGCATTCCTCGATTCCACTCCTGGGATCAGGCCTAAAACCCGGACACACTTACAAAAACACGCACGAAGTTTTAGTTGGAGTCACAAACCCGGTCAACAATCTGAATTACTCGCCAAACAGGAGCCCCACACTGGGTGCAGAGATTACTGAAAAAAATTAAAATCTTTCCTCCCAAATTAAAAATTTTTTAAAAATTGCAGGCAAGGGGGCGCCTGGGTAGCGCAGTTGTTAGGCGTCTGCCTTCGGCTCAGGGCGTGATCCCAGCATTGTGGGATCGAGCCCCACGTCAGGCTCCTCTGCTATGAGCCTGCTTCTTCCTCTCCTACTCCCCCTGCTGTGTTCCCTCTCTCGCTGGCTATCTCTCTGTCACAGAAATAAATAAAATCTCTAAAAAAAAAAAAAAAAAATTGCAGGCAAAAGAGAAATGTGTAGGTAAGGGATATCTAACCAGTGGTAAAACCTTACACATACATTAACACAACGACCGTAACGGGGAAACGCTTATCAGTAGAGCTCGCCTGTGCAGAATATTCGCAGAAACGAATCCGTTAACAGAAGGTCTACTCGAGGGTAGAGATTACTCTTCTGTCTTTTCTCTACTTTCAAATTGCTCTGCGATGTATCATTTTTATAATTGAAAAATTGAAGAGAAACAGCACCATGCCTGCCGAGGGCTAGCAGCATACATTAGATGCCATCCTTTAGGTTAAGTGTTGTCCCCTCTTGCTCATCATCTCCTTGTCGACAACAGAGAAAAGCAGAAGGGGTGTCTAGCAGGAGAAAGAATGAATTTGGGGGAGCCTGAGGGCAGGAACCCTCCTCCCCTCGAGGCAGACGCCCTGGGCATCTCTGGAACCCCATGTGTTTGGCTCCCCACGTCACCATCCACACTTCAATTCCTTGGTGTGCGGTGCTGGGCACCTCAGCTGTCTTGCCTTCTCCTTTCTGGCTGAAGCTGTAGATTCTCCTGTTGATATTGGTGCTGTCCCAAGGGGCCTGCAGACTCTTTACGAATCTTGCACAGAAATTATTTTGTCTGATCTCATCATACTGACAGAGGACAGCCTTGGGTGCCATTTTCCAGAGATCAGGGAAAGGGAGGTTCTGATAACCAGATTCAATATATGTGTCATACATAGTTGTGCAGGAATGAAAGGCTATAAAACAAGTGTATTTCAGGGTCATTATTGCAAACGTCAGGGATCCTGACCAAGACTCTCCACTGAGAAACTGAGCCTGCTCCCTGCTGACCTCATGGCATGCTCTGATAATTGCTTTTAAAACAAATTCCAGATACTGGTTTGTTGACTTGTCCTATTGTCCTGTCTAATAAAATGAAAAATAAAAAGTTGCAGAAGGAACTCTAGTTTATGAACCTGAGAAATGCCCAATTTACTCAAAGATCTTCCCTTGACAACATCCTTCAAATTATATGGTGAATGGTTTTTTAAGCAACCCCAAAGACTGGGAAAGATCCAGTACCTCAGTAATCTGGCTCCAGAGGAGAACATTAATAATTAACTACTTTGTAATACTTTTTAGCTGGACGTATCAGCCCTGGTCAGCTGCTTTTCTGCTACTGACCAGCCTCATTCAGTCCTTGGGAACCGGCTCTCTTCACCTGGCTGGCACTGCTATTGAGGGGTACATTTTTGCTGTAGCAGAGCCCCCCCAAAATAGAGGGACAAGTACAAGCCAAGGGGATTCCCATGGAGGTGATTCGAACCTATCAAAGGGTGAGGCAAACTCCTGTTTTTTGGATGGCCTAGAATTTTCCCCTTCTCTTTAATTTCCTCTGGGAAAATGCCTTCTCTATTCTGTGGCTGGTTTAGGTTTTCTGTCCATATCTCCCAGTAACTCATGGAAGCCATTGCCAGGCTCAGTGACAAGTGAAAAGGTCTGGAGGGGTGTGCACACATCCCCCCCCCCCGGGCTGTGGACTTTGGCAGTCAGATGCCCGAGCTCCACGGAGCAGAGGAGGCCACACGCTGCTCTGAGAAGCAGGCCCCCCCATCCCATGCTTTCTATCAAAGGCAAATTAAAACTGCAATTTGGCCAAGCCTACCACTGTGGGATTTTAATGTCCCATAGATAATTGCTCAGTTTCTATTACAGAAGTCATTCTGGCATTCAATGGAGAGTAAGTACTGGACTTTCCTTTAGCAATCAATGCGAAAGGCACTACCATACTGTTCCACTAGCAGATGGCGGTGGAGTGTCCAACGGAGCTCCCGTGAAGGGACTGAAGGAGAGGCGTGGGCCAGCTGGGATGGGAACAACACAAGTGAGGAGGCAGAGAACACACCAACGTCATCCTGATCAGAGGTCAGAAAAAAAATCTCATCTATGCCTGCTCAATCACAGAATGTGAACTTCCTGGAGACTGATGCAAAAATTGGTAAATTGGGAGGAAGTTTTCTGATGCAAAACTCCATAGTTTTCTTGTTGTTAGAGAAAGAGAGAGAGAGAGAGAGCGAGTGAGCAGGGATGGGGGAGAAGGGGCAGAGGGAGAGAGAGAGAATCACAAGCAGGCTCCATGCTCAGTGCAGAGCCCAACATGGGGCTTGAACTCACAATCCCAAGATCATGACCTGAGCCGAAATCAGGAGTCGACGCTTAACCGACTGAGCCGCCCAGGTGCCCCCCAAATTCCATAGTTCTACTCAGGTTTTCAAACGGGTCTGGGATTCCAAAACCAGTTAACAATTGCTACTCTAATTTGTTGCCATCTGAGCCAATCAGGACATTATCATCGTTTTAACTTCAAAAAAATCTCGAAGGATATGAATGTGCTAAATTCAGTGGCTAGACAGTCCCCGAGCAAAGAAAGAGTTGCAAAGTGTCCGCTTAACGAGATCAGGCAGCCAGTTACTACAATACACAGGCTCTCCAAGGAGATTGCTCGTTTCAAACAGTCTACATGACCCGAAACAGCTTTGTGATGGTGATGATACTCTAAAACCTGTCACTTCGAATCGCAGCTCCGTCTTGCTAGCTAAGTAACCAGCATTTCAGGCTAGTTGTTCAAGCAGCCCCTCGGGAGGGTGGGGGGGTTTATTTCATGAAATTAATATGGGATCATCAAATATGGGATTTATTTCATGAAATTAAATTAAAAGTTTTAGGTATTCTAATAACCAAGTCCAGGGATAGGAAGGCCTTTCCGTAATCAAGAAATAAGCAGACCTGTGCTCCTCTGATAAAAGAGAGGGGTTTTATATGATGGAAACAAGAAGCTGCGATGGGGGCTTCACGGAACAGAAACTACAAAGGGTCTTAGGAGAGAAAGGGAGACATGTCAGTTCTCACAGAAGCTCAAAGGTTGTTAATCAACTGTGTCCCTAGGTTTGGTCTATTAATCGTCAGCCCCACGGATTCTCAGAAATCCACAGTGGAGTCAGTCACAATGGCGGCCCCGACCCCCAGTGAGTGTCATGTCTGCGCCCCCGTGAATCACCTGGACAAGCTCCATCATGTCCTTGACAAAGCCGTCCACTTCCGGGCCTTCCAGAGCTCCCGTTCTGCTCTGAAAGAGACAAGAGCCAATCAACCAAATGACATTTGCTAAAGTCAGAAAGCTAAAGAATAAATTAGGTGAATTGTCCAGATCAATATTCTTTTGTGGTTGCAAACAGGTTTGGAAATGGTACGCTCCAGTTAGGTTCTCTGTGCAGGATGTGAATGTCCCACAGACGTGAGAAGAATTAATTGTACGTAACGACACCCATGTCAACAAATGAGAGTTCCTTGGCTCTTGCAAATCACATTAACGTGACACATACCAACTTCATTCGCTTCCCAAATATCAGGCTTCAGTTCAGACAACTGTTATTTACACATCGTATCGGTCCTTTGAAAGATACAGGCTGACATTCTTTTTTATTTTGCTTTATGATTTAGCGAGAACTTGATGATTATTAAAATATGCATTTTAAATCAAGAGTGACTAGATTGAATGAATATATTAGAATTATTATTTGGTCTGTACATAAAACCCTTATTTCTTTCTGCTCATTTTGTAAGAATGTCTATAACATGTGATACATGTTAAAATACTTCAGTTTCGTCTCTAAAGTTCCAGTCATGACCACTCATCCATCCATCTTTTCGTTTTCTTCACCCTGAACCTTTAGCATGTCATTTAAAAGAATCTATTCCCTTAGTGTATTTACCGAACACCAACATAGCGCTCGCTACCTGCCAGGCACCCTTCTAAGAGCTTTTCTTTTTTTTTTTTTTTAAATTGTATTTATTTATGCGAAAGAGATAGAGACAGCCAGCGAGAGAGGGAACACAAGCAGGGGGAGTGGGAGAGGAAGAAACAGGCTCATAGCAGAGGAGCCTGATGTGGGGCTCGATCCCATAATGCTGGGATCACGCCCTGAGCCGAAGGCAGACGCTTAACCGCTGTGCCACCCAGGCGCCCCTCTAAGAGCTTTTCAAACATGAAATCACTGAATTCTCACACCAGTCCCATGGGGTAGGTATTATTATTGTTATCCTCGTCACCCTAACTTTAGAGGTAAGGGAAACGAGGCACAGGGAGGTTAAGGAACCTGCCCGAGGTCACGTGGCCAACGAGGCCTGATTCAAACGCAGGTGATGGGTCACAGAGACTTTACACGTGAACGCGTTGCTGAGCCACCCCTCCCAGGTGGTGCTCCTTTCTGCTCAGAATGTGACACAAACACACGTCCGGTGTGGTGAGTCTCAGTGCGGCATCTCCCTTGACTTTTCCTAACTTTCTCATTTTTCTTCCTTCTTGCATTAATCTACCTTGTCCTCAAGAAATGCAATCTCCTTGCCCCACTTTGTGCTTGAGAATTATGATTTTCTCCTCTCGGAAGCAGGGCCACACAACCAATCCCACAAGAGAAGTAGTTTTATGTCGGCAGGGCTCGCTCTGCCTCTATTTCTTTGGGATGGTTGCTGTCTTCAACTTGATTATTTGCTTTGGTTTTCGAGCGTACTTTTCTAGATGGAGATCAGGAGGGAGAAACTTTCTCCCAGTTTAGAGCCAGAGGGGGAAAAACATGATTTTATTCTCTTCTCAACCGTGAACACTCCTTTGCCCATTTTCATGTAGTTTCAGAAGTTCACAAGGAGAAGCTGAGGGTGGGACATGGCAGCGCCCATGTGGGCTTGCTATCCATCGTGTCAGTGAAGGGTCTGTGGGTAGGATGACCCCACAAAGGGGCTAAACAAGCTTGCTCCCTACAAGTGGCCAGCACAACCCAAAAAGACACACTTACAACATCATAGTGGGCAAAGATTTTCTCAAAGTCCCTCTTTCTTTCTTCGGTGGAACAAGCCTGTGTGTGGAGAAAACAGTATGTCAGCCCAGCACCGGGACGCTTCAGTTGCACAGTCCTCCCAGGGTCACAGACAACTTTCGTAAACGTTGAGCCAGTGACCCTTAATCCCAACAGTGAGCCTCGTCCGTCTCTAGATCAATTACGACACCAACAGATGCCTTCCTCTCTTCCCTCCCTCTCGAATTTATAGAGAGACGTGAATGACATGAGCCCACTTAGCGAAATGTCACTACTTACATCCATTTTAAATTGGAGAAGGAAGTTTTCCTGAAGAGCCAGAATCCTAAATGGAGAAGAAGAAAAGACAAGTAATTTACATGATCTGTCAGCTCTCAGAGGCAAGTCAAATCCATAACTGTCATGAGGAGAGGGCGAGCAATTTCCAGACTATTCTGCAGAAGAGGGTAAGTACTTGAAAAATAGGAATTTATATAGTTTAAGAACACATTTAAAAATTAATTGGGAGAGACTTTCATAGGGATTAGTAGTCACCATAGAGAGACTTAAAAAGTCGTCTTGGTGGAAAGTGGCAGAGTAAAGGCTTATGAAAACTCTCTCCTCCGTAACAGCAACGAGAAAACTGGCACACACTCACAAAATAGTCAAAACGACTTTTTCAGAATTCTAGAAATTCAAGTCTTGTGGAAATCTGGGGAGTGTTTGTTTTGGAAAAATGACTTAATTTTGGTAAGAACAGTGGATTTTGTGGCTTTTTAACTTGCTTCATCCCTCTACCCAGCTCCTCCCGTCTTTGAAAAGGAAGAGCCCATAGTCCCAGGGAAAATGAGCGTTCTAGCAGCTGCTATAGTGAGAACAGAGTTGGAGCCCTTTCAAAACCTGATTCGCAGAGAACTGCCATTCTCTGGTGTTCTCTGAATGACCCCACTTGCAAGGTGCACTTGTTTGACCTGATTTTGAACTCAGCTAGTGGGAAAGCTTTTTACCTGGGAGATTTGTCAAAAACAATGAAAAGCAATTATTTAAGATCACAGCCGACCACAGTGACGGATAAGAGTTTGGGTAAACAGAGGCACCTGTGTGGCTCCGTCAGTTAAGTGTCTGACTTCGGCTCAGGTCATGATCTCAGGGTCCTGGGATCGAGCCCAGCATGGAGCCAGGCTCTGCGCCCAGCAGGGAATCTGCAGGGAGTCTGCTTCTCCTTCTCCCTCCCCCTCTGCCCCTCACCTCTGCTCATGCTCTCTCTGTGTCTCTCTCAAATAAAATCTTTAAAGAAAAGAATAGAGTTTGGGTACACAACAGGCTAACTAAAACGCTTAAAAGGAAACTCTGGGGGAATGAGATGTCCATTGGGGCTTTTATAAGCTCCAAAATATTTCTGGGAATCTAGAAATCTGTAGACATGCGTAGGATTATATCCATGCCCAGGACTGTGTGTATGCACAGAAAAGACCTCAGGGCCCTACGGTCTCACCAGCGGCTTATCCTCGTGCTCCGTGCGCGCAGGAAGTTAAGGCTGAGACAGAACTGTAAACTTCCTGGCAGCATATAGCAGAAGGGCCCCAACCCACATACACAGCCCCTCAGCAAACCTTGGGAGACATACAAGCCATGAACTGCCCAGCCATTAACTAACCAGCAACCAAGCAGACTTCAGTGTCCGCATATGACAAAGCCACAGATTTTACAGGATGAGTTGGAAAAAGTCATTAAGCAAAAAGACAAGTATCAACAACAATAAATGTGACCCACAAGAAATACTAAAGGGATTCTTCGAGCTGAAATGAAAAGAACAGGAGACAGTTGCTTCAGTCCCCACGAAGAAATAAAGGACCTCAACCAGACATGAAAGGCCACGTATTCTATGATTCCATTTGTATGAAATACCCGGGATACCCAGATCCACGGAAACAGAAAGTAGATTAGTGGTTCTCAGGGGTTGGGAGGGGAGGGGAGGAGAGAGTGATTCCTGATGGGCAATGGGGTGATTTTCTGGCCCAATGAAAAAGTTCTGGAATTGGGCAGTGGTGATGGCTGAAGAGCTTTATGAATAGACTAAAGTATACCGAATTCTACACTTTAGAAGAGTAAATGTTATAATACCTAAATGATACTCAATAAAAAAAATTATGGGTTTTGTTTTGGAAAACAAATGTATTTCCTTACATTCTGCTTAATTACAATTGTATTTAATAGAATACAGTTTCAAAAGCCTAAAGCGTTGGATTTATGTTGCATTCATAATCATGCATTCACGGCATAGAGAAAGGCAGAAGAAATATCACACAACAATTTGGAAAATTTTGCTCTTCTCAATGCCCAGGGTAAAGAGAATGAATCTGAGCCAAGTAAAGGGTAGAATATCCTGGAACTCTATAAGGAATCCTGTCCTTATCTCTGGGTTGGCACCAAGCGGCCTGAACTATGAGAGGCCATGTACTTGAGAGGAGCTCATGTGTGGATTAAGAGGGCTCCCTCCATTCTAGAGCTGGGGGTAGAGAGAGAAGAGTCCTGTGTATAAATGTTTTACGACCTTCAAGTCATTCAGTTATTTCCCTACTGCTGCTGTGACAAATGAGCAGATGTGGTGGCTTCAACAGCACCAATGATTATCTTACAATCCTGGAAATCAGAGTCTGAGGCAGATTCCACCAGGCTAAAATCGAGGCGTCCACAGGGCTGCTTCCTTCTGGAGGCTCCAAGGGAAAATCCGTTTCCTTGCCTTTTCCAGCTTCTAGAAGCTGCCTGCATTCTTTGGCTCACAGCTCCTTTCTCCACCTCAAAGCCTTCAAAGCCTGACCTTCTGCTTCCTTCTTCCCCATTTAAAGGACCCTTGTTGTTACCCTCGAGCTGACCTGGGTCATCCAGACAAATCTCTGTAAGGTCTGTCAATGAGCAACTTCAAAGCTATCTGCAGCGTTCATGCATTCTTGTCACATGACATAAAACGTTCGGTGGTTCTGGGAATTCGGACATGGACGTCTTTATTCGGCCTACCCCCGTTGTCACTGTCAAATTCCATATCATATTGGTTTTGTAAGAATGTAGTAACTGTTTTGTTGCTTTGTATCTCTGTTCAGTATGATGTCAGTTAAGTACCTCCTACCTTCTGGGTAGGACCCAGTGGGGGAGGTTTGGCTAGCTGCAGGGGGGCTTTTTGGTAATCACAGTGACAGAGGGGACATGACTGACGGAAGGGACATGACCTCCATAGATGGGGATCAAGGAGGCTAGATGTCCTGCATTGCATGGGAAGTTCTGCAGAATGGGGAAATCATCCCATATCTGACCTGACTCTGGAATGTCCAGGGGAGCATTCATGTGTGCACAAATTCTGCCTATAATTATATTTGACCCGAGAATTGAGTTCCTATCTACATAAAAATCCAGGGTATTTTTCTCAAGGTATACGTAATTTGCTAATTGTGTCAATTATCTGTATAGTATAGCAAGTCACGTAACTTGAGGGATGACTGTGCTTTGTTTCTTTTGGAACACTATCGAGACTTATTATTTAAAAATTAGAGCAACAGCAAGTGAGTTCCTGACACATGAGTCACCAAAAGGCCACACTTGTATCAGGCAACCTCTGAACGGACATATTCGTGGTAATTCTACACCAAGATGTAAGCACCACCCCTCGGTTAGGCCTTCCCTGTGGTTCTGTCTACCCACCTACACACTGAAACACCTTATTATATTATTAACTGTCCTTTATTTCCCTTTTGTGTGTTATAGTTTGCATTATACGAACTGCTTTAGCATTTTGAGCACAGGTAGATTTTATTATCTGTGGATTTTATTTCAAGAGTAAAAGCATCATTGACTATAAGGGTCAAGAGCAGCTGATGGTAGTGGCACACTCCAGCCTCCAGAGGGCGCTTGAGGCTCCTCGACTCGCTACCTCTGAGAAGTGCCTGGAGTCAGGTGGGTGGGTGCTTCTGGTGAGGGGAGCAAGGAAATTAAATGCTCTTGTTTTCATCCAGATCGCCAAGTTTTGAGTGAATCTTTTTGGTGCTTTGCGTATTCCCATTAGGACTGGCTTTCTCACAGCTCTCAGAGTAGCTAGACCTCTACTTGAGAGGAACCTTTGCCTCAATTGGCCGAAAGAACTGTGAGAAGTGAGTGGGACCCAGGGGAGAGATCTCCAAGGGCACAGGGCGGAGATCCCTCAGTCCTCAGCGTTCAGGAGGAACACTCTTGTTCCTCTCTGGTCTGGCTGGTCTTTCTGTGCCTCTTGTCCAGCAAAGTGGCCGAATTTGGGATGAAGGTCATGGGGAAAGTAGCCAAGGAGGATGAGGCTCAGAGTAGCAGATCCTTTAGAGTATTGGGTTCAACGTCCTGGTCATCACTAAGGAGAGGTCTTTCCTGATGTGTCCCCATTCGCAGATCCCCTACAAGAACTCACAGATGTTGCTGCCAAGAGAGGAGGCAGCTGGTACAGGGCTTTGTGATTCTGAACTCAAGTTAGTACCTGCTTATGACATTGCCAGGTTAACTCTCCGTCACTGACAATCACCCTCAGTCTATGGACTCCCTGTCTCCCAGCCATACCTGCTGGGCCCTGCAGCCTGTAACTGCCATCCTCTGTCACTGTCCTCTCTATGACTCCTTCCACCCCAACCTCAGGCACCTGGGGTCATACCAGCTCCCCCATCTGGGTTACACCCATGTATTATGGATCCAATGACTTGTTTTTCCTTTCTGGGGACCACTACAGGTCGTTTGGGGGTCAGCTAGCCTTGAGACGACGTGCTGACATGCCCATCGTGTCACAACACTGGCCTTACAGGCAGTACTCCTCAGGTACTGGGCCATTTCTGCTGTCACCCCTCCCCTTCCCCACTCCGGCCCTCGGGTGCTGGGTGTCCATGGAGGCTACACCAACACCGAAAAACCAGATAGCATGGCTGGAGTCTGGTTCAGTCGTCCTCTGTCCTGAACTAACTGCTCAGCTTTCCTGGAGCCACTGAACAGGGTTCCAGACGCTTTCATGGGGTCCTTATGTGAGACCAGGAATGTCTGCCCTTTGAAGGCAGGGCTGGCCCACGACCCACCTAGAAAATTTTATGAAAACTTTGTGCATTGTGCATTTGGGGGGGTTATTATCTTTACAAAGGGATCTGTCACCCCGAAGATTCAAAACAATGGCTCTTTATTGGGCAAGATGAGTCTGTTCTTCAGGGTTTCAGGCACGACTTGACCTCTGTCTTTCAAAGAGAAGCGTGTGCTGTCATGAACCCCAGAGGATGGTTGTCTGAGTATGTGACACCGTTCCCAGGCTACTTACCTTGCCAAGTCATTCAGATCCAACCGGCCATCCTTATTTTTGTCAAAGATCTTCATCTGGAATGCAGAAGGGGACACGATTGGAAGAAGCCCTTGTAACAGGAATTCACTTTGAAAGTTACCGAAGCTCTTTGCTGTTCTGTTCTTGTGATTCCACAGTTGTCTACACTGCCTGCGGCTGTCTCATGTCACAGAGTACTCCCTTCAGAGCACAGGAGAAATAGCATTTTTCCACTGAAGGTCAAAGTCGTTGAGGAGAATGTGATATAGGGGAAAGCCTGCCCCTCTAGGCTTCAAGGATTGTAGGAAAGAAGAGAGGGTCGAGCAGAGACGGGAACATCCAGTGGACAGGTGTGGGACCTAACTCTGCTGGGAGGGGATTCTGGAGGCAGGAGGGCACTAGCTGAGGCTAGCTGTGGCTCAGCCTCCCCGAGACACTCTGAGCACCCGAGGGTTTGGACGCTGGGTTGAGAGCCAGTGGACTTTCCATGGGGCTGGCTGTGACGGGAAGAGGTGATGCTGGAACAGAGGGCAGGAGTGGACCCTGAGCCACAGGCTGGAAAGAGAATGTGTCATAGGGAGACACTTAGCATGTCTGACTCCATGTTGCCCCTGTTTCCCTTGCTGCTGCGACCTATGGCTGACAGACGTCTGTGTAACCCAGCACATAGGCTGCTACAGCTGGGACGTGCAAAACCACTCTTTCCCCAAAACCCACTTCACCGAAGGAGAGAAGGAAGTACGTACAGAGATAACAACACCATGTTTAAGATTTACAGGGATGCCACGACTGGATTCCTATATGCAAAGATCAAGTAACCAAGGACAGAAAGGTTTGATAACCTTCCCTGGGCCCTTGGACCCTCCTGAGCATCTACAGACATCAGCCGCCTCTGAACTCCAACCTCCCCCTAACATAAACGAGCCTCACGTTTCGTGCTGAGGGAAGACACTCTTGAGGACAACAGTTGGCCACCTCCTCGATCTGCTGGCTTTCTGAATAAAGTTGCTTTCCTTTCCCCCGGCATCTTGCCTCTCGATTTATTAGTCTGTCGTGTGGCAAAAACATGTGGACTCTGCTACAGACGTGGCGAAGAATTCGTGGCCTGCATCCAGCAAGAGGTAAAGAATGGCTGCTGGATTAGCCTATAGCTCCCCGTGGGTGAGCCAAAGCTAGGAATATGGGTTACGAGCTCATCACAGACTTCGGCTGTGAATACCAGCAAGACAGCAACTGAGTGGCCAAGAGACACCAGCCTGGAGACCAGAGGAGTCAGAGCTTTGTGCCCAGGGACTTCGGCTTCCCACCTCCACCATTAGGACCCAGAGCTACTTTTCTCTCCTTGATGCCATTTTTTTAAAAAATATCTTATTTACGTATTTGAGAGAGAGAGAGTGCATGAGTGGTGGGGGGAGGGGTAGACGGACAGAGGGAAAGGAAGAAGCAAACCCCCGCTGAACAGGGAGCCCTACTCGGGGCTCGATCCCAGGACCCTGGGATCATGGCCTTAGCTGAAGGCAAATGCTTAACCAACTGAGCCACCCAGGCGCCCCTCCTTGACGCCATTTTTGCAGAAGAGTCTGGGTTCGACAAAGATGACTGAGAAATCTAAGAGGCCAAGCTCCTCTTTTTGTGGAAAGACTTAGCATTATCCAAAGAGACTATTTAAATTATTAGACCAGACAAGGCTTTAAACAGGATAGGATTCAAAGTTAAAATCAGGAAGACCAGATTAGTTAGGCAAGATGGAGGAGAGACATTTCATGGCATATTTGAGTCATAGTGTGAGTGAATTTTGTGACTTCTCATTTCAGTGCACCAGAATCTCTCTAAACATATCTGTAGGAAGAGGCTGTACAGGGGGAAAGAGGGAATGAGAAAATCTGAGAGTATATCTAACAGGTTTTTGCATTAAAAAACGTTATCCATCCATCCTTCCTCACTCCCTAAATCCAGTTTCTTTTTAATAATTGAAATGACTTTGAAAATCCATTTCCCCAAAACTCAAAAATGCGTATTACAGAATCTATTAAAATGCAGGTTATTTTTTTATGCATTTGGATATATTACACATCCAGTCATGCCCCTTGACCATAAATTCTAGATCCAGTAAAAATCCGAGAGCAGCACACTTGGCTGGAGACTGAGCGTGAGTTATTTCCCACGACACCATCATCAGAAAAGGTTCTATTTTAACAGAGAGCGAGATGATCTTGAGCTTTCAGCAAGTAGTAACTCATCTCGAAAGATGTGGGCCCATCTCCATTGCTGTGCAAATTACTCAAAGGAGAAAATGTCCTTTGCTCAAAATTGGCTTGAGGAAGAACGGAACACCAATGTGTTAATCACGCTTCCACCCATTGGAAAATGGGCTACATGGTTCCCTTAAGAAGTTCAGTGAAGCGGTCAGAGTCACAGCTGTGAATTGAGCATCACTGTTAGCTGCTATTTCAAGTCATGAGGCCAGATGAGGTCACCAGCACAGAAGGGAAGAGCTGTAGAGACGGAGCCCAGGCGTGTTCCCATCAGCCCGGATCAGGGAGGTGAGTGCCTCCATCTGGGAAGCCAGTGACTTCAATCCAGGCCTGAAGGACAAGGGCTGGGACCAGGCTAGAGGACGGGACAAGCTTAACCTCACGTGTCTCTCTGTCTGCCATGGTCTCAGATTTTAATTTGCACATTTACAAGAATTTAAGTTCCACGCTCTGATTACATACGTGAACTTAACATTTCCCACGTGCATTAGCTTACGTTTTTAGAAGTTCAATGTTACCTGATAATATCCTATTCAGACAGCTAATCTTTCCCCTGCCAGGTACCGGCAGCACCTCTCAATTACATGTCATAATTGGATTTTGTTAATAGGCTGTTTCCTTCCTTGTCCAGAACATTAATTAGGAGTTAGAAGGAGGTTAGGTCTGCAGACCTCGACTTTTCGCTTATGATTGGGTGCTCTGATGTGACTCCTTCATTGTTCAGGCTGCAGACAGCTTACAAACGTGCCAATCCTTTTTTGGGTCTATTTGAGTTCATTTAGCAGGTTACGTTTCTTAAGTGAAGCATTTGATGCTAAACTTCGGAACCGAATCTGTAACGCGGTGCTGTGCTCACTGTAGCCATTGCTCCAAAAAAGCCATTAAAGCAGCAGTAAGGTGATTTCACACTGGCTGTATCACTTAGACCAAGGTTCTAAAATCTCTTTTGAGAGTATTGAGTTTCTTAAAATTCGTTCATCCACAGGTCGCTAGGGAAATGTAAAAAGTCTTAAAAAAAAAAAAACCAAAAAACCAAAACTATAGTCCAGGTCCCAAATATGTTCATTGGGAAAGTATATATTAGCCGCCTCTGAATTGAAGGAAGCCAACTGAAACAGATGGGCCATCGTCTCATTAAAGTCCTCTAGTCTTCTGGTTAGACTAGGTCTCAGCGTGGAGACTCTGACCGGATTCCTCAACACTTGCCTGTCACCTCAAGGCGTAAAGAACCCGTGAGGGGCCACTTGGATTTGATTGATCACGAACCTATCGTCACAGGACAGTTTGGAACAAAATGAGTGCTTACGGGGAGCACAGAAGCAGAAGAGCCACGGGTTTGACAACGAAACAGACACTGAGTCACAGGGAGTCTTGGTCCATGGACGGTTCTCAACCCAGATGCTCAAAGGTTGGGCAAGACCACTCGCATCCCCCTCAGCCACTTCACAGGATTCTAGGCTTCCGGATCGGAGCCTAGAGCCATCAAAAATTGCACGTTGCCAGATCTTCTTCAGCCCAGGGCAGTCAAGGCAGGAGCTGCCAGCCCGGGGTTTTTAAAGATGGAAACCTAAAGGCAGCGAAGAGAAGCGCTCTGGGCAGCCAGGGCTGCTGAGCCGATGTGTGACGTGCAGAATCTTTCCAGCCCCGGGTCGGCTTCGTGAGCAGCCCGCATGTCTCCTTCATGCCCCCTCCTGCCCCTCAGGATGGGCTGTTTGAATGGGATGACCCTTGGGGGCTCTCTGCAGGCACAGTTATCTCTTCTCCCCCCCCCAGCTCAACAGCGCTTCCTCTTCCCCGGAGTGGTTTTGTAGAACCCTTTCTCCTTCCCCGTTGTCTTCCATTCATTTCCTATTTTGTGTTGAGTAAGATGTCAGTGCTTAGGATGATTCACCAGGAGAAAAATCCATTTTCCTAGTAACGAATTCTGGTGTGGCTTGAGAGTTTGAGCTCCTGGATTATTTTACCTTTAAAAACACGAAGAGAATCCTAATCCCCCAACTCGGCCTTATCCTCGCCTTGCTCTTCACCTTCGTCAAAGGAATTGTCATCTCTTCTTGATCTCTCAACAGAGTTTACTCTTCCTCTTTTGAAAGTGTCCTTTTTAATGACTTAGTATTTAAACTGTCGGACATGGGTATGGTGCTGGAAAATGCAGGCTTTGGAGATAGATTTGGGTATGCATTTCCACTCCATCCTTCCTGTATTTGACCTGTTAAAAGTCTGTAATTCTCCATTTTTCTCATGTATAGAAAGAATGAGGGCTAAAAAGTAAATTATTTTTATGAGGTTGTTGAGCAAATCAAATGAAATGTTTGAAAAGCGCTTTGCACAATTATGACCAGTCGCATACTCAGGACTGGAATGATGGCCGGTCATGTTGCAGTGAAAACACGGCACATATGGGGGGAGGGGGGTGTCGTAAAACAACACAACTTGAACCCTGTCCATCTGCCTAGCTTCTCTTGTCCTGCCTTTGCTAGAGCTGTAGAACGGTGGCTTCCTTATAATCTGCTTTATTTTTGAAAAGTCAGGAAAATGGGATCTCAAGATGAGATTGCTGTGTTTAGGGACAGAAGGCAAAATTGAACTTGACTTGTCGGGGGTTGGTCTGTGGCAATGGCCGGTCCAGCGGGGATGAACGGGAGTGACCAGAATGAATTTTCGCTTTTTCCCTCCTTTGCCAAATTTTCCTTAGTTGAAAGACTCTGTGTGGTCAGGGACCATATCTGCCTTGGTAAGTTCTCCCTAAATATTTGTTGAATGAATGAACTCACATCTTTGAGTGAACTAGTTTGAACTAGTTTACTAGCTTGTATTCTAAGCCGGAAGACAAAAGCATGAAGAGAGGGTTTTGGGGAGGGAAGATATGCTGGGCCACTTTGAGAATCTACTCCTCAGCCCGGAAAAAGCATGTCTGACTCCACTTAAGGAACATAGTAGGTGGCTTGTGAATACACGGAGACCTGTCGCAGGCCTGTCCTGCTGGGATCGTCTGTTATGTTCCCTCTGCTCTGCCCTGTCTGCACCCTTCCCCCTCCGGCTCTCCCCCCAACTCTGCTGCCTGGTTTCCTGCCCTTCCTCCCTGTGGTCATCAGCGTGGGGCTCCAGCTACCCTGTCTGGGTCATACCCTACCTGGTGGGGACCCAGTCTGGATGACTGTCTCTGGGAGGAAAGACCCCAGTGAGAAGCGTAAAGGGTCAAGCTCGCGCTTCCAAGCACCCCTGGATCTGCCCTGGAGGGTTTGGTTTAAAAAGAGGGGGAAAAAAGGAGAATTTCAGAACACACACAGCTTGAGGAAGGTTGAATCTGTGCTATCTGTGATCTATGAGGCACCCCAAGGGGAAGCGAGAGCCATAATGGGGGTGGAGGGGCTCAAGGAGCACTGGCAAGGGAGGCGGGAGGGTCCCAAGGGCAAACTTTGCTTTCGTCGTCATGGTTTCTTATTTTAGCTGGCTATTAGCTAAATTCAATTCTGACAATCTGTATTAAGTAGCCTACTGTGTGTCTGGCCCCGTGGGAGGGCTGCAATCGCAGAGACATGCGGCCGCCCTAGGTTGGGAAGAGTCACCAGCTGGGAAAGAGCAAGATCCAGGAACAAGTTATGTCAGCGCCGTGCTTGACCCCAGCTGACTCGTCAGGAATCCTCCTGAACCCTAAGAAGCCCTACGTGGTCTGGCCTCTGTTGAGTCTCACCCTCGCTTACTCTGCCCCGGTCGAAGGTCCCAGGCACACCACTGCCCCAGGAGCTCTGTGCCTGCTGCACCCGCGGTCCTTCCTGAGCCTTGCCTCCCAGGCCCTCAGCCTCGCTGCCTTGCCGGCATGGCCAGCCTTCGCCCTGTTCCACGTTTTCATTTTTTTCTGTAATGCTCGTTACCCTCTGTCATGCAATCTCATTTATTATTTATTATGTTTCTGGTTATTGTCAGTCTCCCCTTTGTTTTGCTCACTGCTGGATCCCCCGCGACGAGAGGGGTGCCTGGGGCAGAGCAGACAGTTAGTGGGTAGTTGTGGGATGGGTTGAACGGACGACCGTGTTGGGAAGTCAGCGATATGCACAAGGTAATCTGGGCGCACAGAGAAGCGGCACCTGCGTCCACTAAAGAAGAAGGTTCTGGAAGGTTTTCTAGGGCAAGATGATGTCTAATCAAATCTTGAAGGATAAGCAAGAACCAGGAGAAGAAAAGGAGGGAAAAAATAGCTGAACCATGTAAAGAAGTGAGGAAGAGGGGCGCCTGGGTGGCTCAGTCAGTGAAGCATCTGCCTTCAGTTCAGGTCATGATCCCGGGGTCCTGGGATCCAGCCCCGCATCGGGCTCCCTGCTCAGCGGGAAGACTGCCTCTCCCTCTCCCTCTGCTGCTTCCCCTGCTTGTGTTCCCTCTCTCTCTCTTTGTCAAGTAAATAAATAAATAAATAAATAACTCTTTAACTCTCTGTCAAATGAACAAATAAGTAAATCTTAAAAAAAAAAAAGGTGAGAAAGAGGCGGGTTAGGATTATAGTTGGAGCCTGAGGGAAGCCCCTCAGAATCAAAGGTAATCAAAGAAACACCAGAAGGGTGCTGGAGATTCTAAGTGAGAGTATTTCATTGTGCAGTGCAGGTTTTTTAAGTGAATAAAATCGAGGTAAGAACAGCCGGTGCTGAACGGTGTGAACCCAAAGTTGGAAAAGCGCTCAGCTGGAAACGTGATCATCTTGTCTTTCTCTGTCCCAGGCAGTTACAGTGACATCGCCCCTTTCAGAGTCCTTATGCTGCTGGTGCGTGTCACTGGAAATCGGGTGGGAAGAAACCCAGCAATGTCCCCGTACTGGGAAGCTGCTTCCTGCTTCAGGGGGACTTCCCACCCTCCAGTGCCGAGTACATGTTTACTCCCGATCTCAAGCACCGTGCTGCCTGTTCTCAAAACACATCAACAGAGCAAGAAGCCAAATTATTTTCCTCATGGAGATCCTGGCCTGGGGTTTGATTCTGTCCTTGGAACGGGCTTCGCTTCTGTCTGGGACATTTACAAGTCCTCATGGTCAAGAGCACCCGCCTCCTTCCCAGGGCAGGTGCCCGTGACTGGCGGCAGCATTTTCGCAATCAGAGTGCAGAGTGAGCGGCCGGAAGGGCCCAGGGCTGAAAACCAAGGGGCCTCCGCTTCCAGTTTAACTGGGGCCTTTGGCCCAGTAACTTAACTTCTTCCAGTTACTTGATCTTTGGAGTGCATTTAAGAATTCAGCTTGGCAGGGTGCCTGGGTGGCTCAGGTCGTGATCCTGGGGTCAAGACCCATATCGAGCCCCATGGCGGGCTCCCTGCTCAGCGGGGAGTCTGCTTCTCCCCCTCCCTTTGTCCCTCCCCCCCACTTGTATGCTCTCTTCTCTCTCTCTCTCTCTCTCAAATAAATAAATAAAATGGTAGGGAAAAAAAGAATTCAACGTGGTGGTGACTGTGTCACCTACCCTTTCTAAGCCTCCAGCCTCAGGTAATATAGCATGAAACAGCACAAACAATGCCAGCCCTGCGGAGAAGTCACCAGAAGTAACGCCATATTTGGAAACACCACGCGAAGGCCTCAGTAGATCAAGCGAGTGGCACACATTTTCTGGGCACTCACCACTTCTTCCCGGTGGTGCGTGCTCCTGACTGTGCACCAGGAAGTTCAGTAACGTCACTCTAGGCCAGAACTCCTCATGTAATAGAGGTAACAATCCTACGAGTAATTAAGCCTTCGCCAGCGATTTCCTTGCTTATTAACTGAGAAACCACCGACAGAGTTCGATCGGAATGGAGCACACATCTGGGGATGGGAAGGGGCTCGGAGGAGGTGAAAGGCAGGGGAGCCAGGCTGTCGATGGGTACCAGGGGGGACGCATCGTGTTATGGGCTGAAGCAGGTGTGGGTGGGGCTGCCAGAGACAGCCCGTCCCATGCCACCATTTCCCAGGGAGCTTTGACACCGAAATAATCTCAGGGTCATTCAGGACGTGGATGCCGTGAGGGGCAAGCAAAATAATGACCACAGGGACCGTAACAAGCGCCACAATAAAAGTCACACGTCTCCTGTCCCAGACACCTGCCCAGAGCTTCCTCTGCATCGGCTCCCTTTGCCTTTGTGGTAATTAGGTCCCATTAAACCCCCATTTTACTGATGAGTAAAATTGAGAGGCTTGACGATCTCCCCAGGTCATAGCTAAGACGTGGGGCAGGGGGGACACACACATCTCCCGTCTGACTCTGAGCCGCTCTAAGTCAACACGATAAATGATAGAATCGTCCAGTGTGGCAAAGAAGCGGCTCCCGCGGGTTTGGTCCTGGTTGCCCGGGTTTCTGACTGTCCGTGTTTACCCGTTGCTATGTGACCTCCGGTAGGATTGCGCTCATTGGCCTGGTGCCTAGTAACCTGATGGTGACTGGACTCCTCTTGTCTCCCCAAAGACGGGTAAACCGCTTTCTGTCTCAAATGCGTGCAGTCCCATCCTCAGAGCAGGGCGAACGCGGCTCCATTTCAGCCGATGTTTGGAGGGTTGAGGTTTTCTCTTGCCCTCGCTTGCTCTGCTCTGCAGAGGCTCGCTGGGGCCCTGACGCTGCGCCTCCGTTTCTGGGCCCCGAGGGCGCAGGGGTAGCCGCCCCCATGGAGACCCCATCGCTCAGTTACTTACCATGGTGCCAGTATATTCTTCCAGCTTAGCCTCAGAAATGGCCTTTTTGTGGTGGAGGAAGAGGTCTCGGAGGAAGTCCTGTGACATCAAGAGAAGAGCCAGTCTTATATGGAGAGCAGATAAGCCGTGAAGATCTCAGGGGGCCTTACTTCAAGGATTGTGGTTTATCTTTTTTTAAGAAGGAAATAAAATGCTTTTAGCAAGCAATAAATACAAGAATGGGGAGAGCTGTCTGTTTAAAGGGAGCTCAGAGAACCCAGAGAATAGCTCCAGGCGTGGAAAAAGTGTCAAAAATTCTCAATTATGTGTCTTTCCTAGAGAGAGAGCAAGATTACCTGTACTTTCTAAACCTTTTAAACACAAATACTTTTTTTTTTAAGTAACACATTCAAATCCAAGTTTCGTGGGCCCACAGAAATGAAATTCGTGATCCAGGTACCTCAAATTCCCAGGGGTGACCCGGCCCCCTCCCCGCAGCGGGAGTCCCCAGCAACACTCACACGCAGCTCGGCAGCTGATATAAAGCCGCTGCTGTCAGCATCGTATTTGCGCCAGATCTGAAACACATGGAAGCCAGGCATCGTCTGTCAATCCGTCGGCCGCGGGACAAGCACACGCCCAGGGAGCTCGTGGAGGACGGACCCTGGAGGCCATCCCGGTATGTCTGCCGACGCGGGGATTGTAGCCTGCAGATTGATCAGGAAATTGCGCACGGGGTGGACAGAGGGCAAATCCTGGGGCCTGTGCACACGTGGGGGGCGTCAAACTGAGGCACCTGCATCAAACTGAAACCCTCAGTGAAAGGGTGAACCCCTCCAAAATAAACGGGGCTTCCGGAAGGGCCTAAGGAATCCTCCCTGTGTGGCCTTGGCTGTGGGGGAGAAAGGGGAGAAAACATCTTGGGGAGTTCCCAGTGACAAGACAAGCCTTTCCTGGGTTTAAGGAAAGTTCTAGTTAAGGGCAGCATTTATCCGGCGGAAGACACGACTGCAAAACTGGAAGAGAGAACCACTGACACTTAACAGAGACACTGAACTGCTTTCTCGAGTAAGTGCTGTGCGTTGGGCCGCCTCGGATTATTCCCTGTATAAGCCTCACGGGTTGGCTGCTCCTCAAACTCCTGTACAAAATCAAAAAGTTGGGGTGTCTGGGTGGCTCAGTCGGTGAAGCATCCGACTCTTGGTCTCAGCTCAGGTTTTGATCTCGGGATTGTGAGTTCAAACCCTGCTTGGGGTTTCATGCTGGGTGTAGAGCCTACTTTAAAAGAAAAGAAAAGAAAAGAAAAGAAAAAAGAAAAAGTAGCACTAAGTTGTTTTTTTTTTTTTAATTAATTAATTTATTTGACGAGAGAGCAAGAGCCCAAGCCAGGGAAGCGTCAGGCAGAGGGAGAGGGAGAAGCAGGCTCCACGCTTCTCCCAAGCAGGGAGCCCAGTGCGGGAACTTGATCATAAGACCCTGGGATCATGACCTGAACCAAAGGCAGACACTTAACAGACTGAGCCATCCAGGCGCCCCTAAGTTGTTGTTGTTGTTTTTAACTGGCAGATTTTCTGTAGACATAGAACGGGTTAGCTGAGTCACCCACTGCAGGACCTTAATTCTAGACCCTGGTCAGCCAGCCCTGCCTGAGCACCTTGCAGGGATTGTGGGGGTACTGATGGGCAGTGAGAAGACTGAGAAACCTCACGCCTTGTAGTCCCTGAATTCAGCCAGACTTACAAAGTCAACTAGTTAAATATAAATTATATTTGAACTTTTACGGTGTGAATATACCAAAACTAAGAATGAGAATTTCAGATAATAAATAAAACCATTTTCCATGCTTTTTTTCCTCATGCTATTCTCCAAAAATTTTCCATCTACCTTATCTTATAATTTTACTACAACTGAGCCAGTCATTGGAGGCCCAAAGTTTTTATGTGAATAATGTGCACACCTATCTTTAAGGATTAAAGCAAAATAAGGAGCTTTCCAGGCAACAAAGTTTTTACCGACAGAATTTAGACCTAACCTGGACAATCATGGCATGTGAGTTGGGAGCTGGACGTCAGGATTAAAGTGTTTTAAGGTCCTGTGGCTTAGAGGGAGTATAAAGGCATTAACAGAATTTTTTAAAATATATAGAGGATAGTAATAGGTTATAACAAATTTAACTTAAGAAATCAAGAGTCTGAGCCATACATATATTTTTTAATTGGGTAGGG
Source organism: Ursus arctos (assembly GCF_023065955.2). Classification (NCBI taxonomy): domain Eukaryota; kingdom Metazoa; phylum Chordata; class Mammalia; order Carnivora; family Ursidae; genus Ursus; species Ursus arctos. Next base: position 3,286,042 of record NW_026622997.1, read on the forward strand.
AAAGGGAAAGCTCCTTGTTATAGAAGCAATTGGCCAACTCAAAGGGAGGGGGTAAGTGGAATAAGTGAAAAGAAACACAAAAAGGTAGGAAAGCTCCATAGTGCTGTTTTCCCAGTCCTCAAGATTATTCAGTGCTATGCAAGGCCTAACATTTTATTTTATTTATTTATTTATTAATTTTTATTTCTCTTTATGTTTATTTATTTATTTTCTCTTGTATCTTCTTTTTTTTTTTTTAATGATTTTTATTATATTATGTTAGTCACCATACAGTACATCCCCGGTTTCCGATGTAAGGCTCGATGATTCATTAGTTGCGTATAACACCCAGTGCACCATGCAATACGTGCCCTCCTTACTACCCATCACCGGTCTATCCCATTCCCCCACCCCCCTCCCCTCTGAGGTCCTCAGTTTGTTTCTCAGAGTCCATAGTCTCTCATGCTTCATTCCCCCTTCTGATTACCCCCCCTTTCTTTATTCCTTTCTTCCCCTACCGATCTTCCTAGTTCTTATGTTCCATAGATGAGAGAAATCATATGATAGTTGTCTTTCTCTGCTTGACTTATTTCACTTAGCATTATCTCCTCCAGTGCCGTCCATGTTGTAGCAAATGTTGAGAACTCGTTCTGATAGCTGAGTAATATTCCATTGTATATATGGACCACAACTTCTTAATCCAGTCATCTGTTGAAGGGCATCTCGGTTCCTTCCACGATTTAGCTATTGTGGACATTGCTGCTATGAACATTGGGGTGCATATGGCCCTTCTCTTCACTACGTCTGTATCTTTGGGGTAAACACCCAGTAGTGCAATGGCTGGATCATAGGGTAGCTCAATTTTTAACTTTTTAAGGGACCTCCACACTGTTTTCCAGAGTGGCTGTACCAACTTGCATTCCCACCAACAATGTAGGAGGGATCCCCTTTCTCCACATCCTCTCCAACAATTGTTGTTTCTTAAGGCCTAACATTTTAATACTATTTTTCTGATTATAAGAGTAAATCATACTCACTGTACAAAATTAATGAACTACAAAAAGGAGAAAACTACACTCTGCAGATACACCTACCCCAGGGATGTCTCTGTGTTTCCTTTCCTTTGTATTTCTATTACACACATGACAAGACTAACTTGGAGGTCATATTGTCTATACACTTGGGCAATCTCTTTATTACTTTCATTTAAAATTTTCTCAGAGCATTTTTAAGCACCATTAAAATTATTTTGAAAATGGCACTTAAAATAATTTGTAAATAATTATGATTCTGTGTGCAATTGGAAAATATAGAAGTACAAAGAATATGAAAATCATCTGAAATCTTACCACTTAAAAGCAATCAGTGTTTATCTTATGTGTATTTACCTGTGGTCTAATTTATGTAGGTGTTCAGGTGAACCATTTTTTAGATAATGTTAAGATCCTAATGCACGCATAATTTTGCTTCTTAACATCATAACGCGTTTCCTCTGAATACAAACATTTCTGATTATACCCTGAAGAGAGATGCCTGGAGCAGTAGACTTATTAAGTCAGAGGGTAAATGTATTTTTAACTTGGGATAATGACATTTTAAAGGATCCTGATTACATTTTTGTGAAATTGTTCTCCATAAAACTGTTGCAGTGCGCATGCCTACCAACAGACCACGAGCGTCCATCGCGGTGCTTCCTTGCTGGCACCACATATTTTGCTGATCCTCTTAAAATCTTCACCGCTTTGATTGGCAAAAATTGGTTGTTTTAAATTCGCATTTCGTGGCTACCAGCATACATTTATTGTCTATTCAGATCTCTTCCGTGAACAGTCTATGCACATGCTTGCTCAGTTTTATGGCTTTCACTTGGCCGGAAGTAAATACAGTTGTGCAAAAGGGCACTAAGCTATTATCTCCTAAATGGGGACTTGGTAACAGTTTCAGGAGCGAACCCGCGGATGCAGTAGCTGTCTCGAATCTGCTCTAACTTTCCGGTCTTCTTTCTCCAACAGACAGTAACACCTAGAGGCTGTAAGAGGAGCCACTGACTGCCTTCCGCTTTCCCTCAAGCACAGCGATTGCAACAGAAGGCCTGCTGGCTGGATGGGCATGTGAGTGAGTTAACATTTTCATGGCATTTCACCTTCAAAGCTAGAATTAGTTGCCAATGTGTAAAAACAAGCAGTTCGCATAGAGTTTAGATGTCCAGACAGCATGGTTAGAAGACAGGAGTGTGCGGGAGCTCCCCTGCGTTCTCTGCTTCGGATGGGGTGCCTGCTCTGTGGCTTCCAGAGTCCCCAGCTGACCCCCGGCATATTCCTGCATGTGGGCCTGTCTGCCTATTGTCTGGGCCTACTCTAGTCCGGACTGAAGGACTTTGTCAACTCGGGAGCAGCCTAGGGCCGCACACAGAACACACCGGGACTTAGGGCCCAAGTTCTGGCTCATCACCAAGGGCTTCTTTGCTTGGTCTTACCCTCTGTGGGCTTGGGGACTGGACTGGAGTGGTGGCCGCCACAGTCTGTGGCCAGGATCCTGGCCTCTTCTCAGTCCTCATGCTCCGTAGAGACAACCAAACACTTACCTGCATAAACTCCACGCTGCTGTCCAAGGGGCTTTCCTGACGAAAGAGCAGAAGGAAGTTTTCATCTTCAGACAAGAACATGTCGGCAAGCTAAAGAAACAGAGAGAAATAGCAGTCAGTCACGCTGGCCAGGGCTCCCCAGGTAAAAGCCATGGTGGGACATAGTATAGGACAGGAGGGCTTGGATTCCTCAGAACCAAGAGCTCAGATGACAGTTCTGGGCCCTTGGCCGCCATTTTTGATTCCTTGACGCTCTCAAACAGCACTGCACCGCCACTAGGCATGAAACACGGCGGGTCTCTGCCTTGCACGAGTTTGCAATCCAAAATCATAATCCTCATTTTAATAATAAATTTGTCAGTGCTTAATATGTTCCAGGCACTATTTGAAGACTCTCCCGTATTAAAATAATTTAACTCTATCATATAATAGAAAATTCAAATAGGGAATAATTCTTACACGTGCCACGAACTGTTCTACATTCTTCCGGATGCTTACTCGCTTCATCCTAACCACAACCCAGAGACTACGCCACACACCACCGTTATTTCTTACTCCTTAAGGAAACTGGACCTTGCCTTAGTTATGTGGCCAGTAAGTGGGGGCACCCGGACCAGGGCCATGCTTTCCAGCTGCACGCCGTGCTGGTGAGATGTGCGCACGGTCTCTTCACGCCACGGGCACAGACAGGAGTGACTGCCGTCGGTGTCCTGAGTGTCGGCTCTTTTCCCTCTCTTACGTTATCAGTGTCTCTGGGATGCTGCCACAGCTGGTCCAGGCGTCAACCTTTCAGTCGTCCCTCCTTCTCTTTGAGCTCCATTCTACCGATTCATGTCCTTTCTCCCATGAGTGACGGCGACGTTTTCTTCCCCCGTGTGATTGTGACTCTCAGTGCAGCGCATGGGTGTTTGGCTGGGCTCATCCCATCTGCGGTTCTGCGGTGGGACCGGCTTGCGTTGTCCCCCGTAAACAATGGCCGTTCCCTCTGTCTCCGCGGTGAGTGCAGACAGGGGCTGTTGGTGGCACGTAGGCGTCAGGAGCCGCACGCCTGTTCACTTCTCTAGCTGGCTGTGGGTCCGCTCACGGACCTAGTGTGTGAACCAGCGCAGTCGTATTTTGAAGACCATATATCGAGTAGCTACGATGAGGGAGGCACTGGCCACTGCTTTTCATTTATGCTCTCATTAAATTCTCATGCCAGTCCTACTGGTAAGTATAAAAACCCCGTTCTACTCATGGGAGCAGGACAGCGCGGTGTGTGTCCGAGACGGGCTTTACAGTGGGTCCAGGTCCCTTCTCCGTTGCTCACCTGTTATGTGATCTGGCACGGTCTAATAGATCTCTCTGTGCCTCAATTTCCTCACTTGTAAAATGGGGATAATAGTATTTATAACCTGGTGCTTATGTGAAGGCTCAAAGTAAAATGTGGCAGCACTTATAAGCTGTTGAGCAAAACCCCCAGTACAAATTAAAGCTTCAATGAGTGCCAACACCATGCTGGTGAAGACCACGAACCAGAGACTCCGAGAGAAGCAACGTGGCCGAGGTCTCACATTCCCCGCGTGGACTTGGCACTTCCCCTGCCCCCGTCCCACCCATCTGGGCTCCACGGTCATCTGCTCTTCAGAACTAAGTGCGTTTTCACACGGGGCAGCACAAGCCAAGAAGCCCAGTTAAAACGTGATTCACTGGTCCTCAGCCGTTAGAACCCAGTCTGTCTTCAGCTTTGACTGCAGTGGCACAGAGGATCCCCGGACAAATCAAGTGCACAGATAACCCCCCGGCCTGGCTTGGGCTCTCAGTTGCAACATCTGCCCCTCTTAATTGTGCTAGAATATCTGAAAATTGTCCAGGTGGGCTGACCTTCATGTCTCAACGACCTGTGATTGGAGTGAGCTAGTCAGTGGTAGAGCGGGGGCGGGTGGGGGAGACCCCGCTTCTCCTTACGCTCACAGACTCCAGAGGTTTTAAGGGACCTGGGACTGATGTAACCCAATCCCATCGGCTTGTTACAAACAACACCTCCATTACGCACATTTGCGGGACTCGACTCCGTGAGAGGACGGTTGGCATGGCTGTCCAAGCGATTGCCGGGTTTCCAAGTGCTTCAAGAAGGTCTGCCTGTTGTTAGTGAGATAACAGCGTTTTCAGGCATTTCCCGTATTTCATTTATTCTTTCTTAAGCCCACGTATATTTCCTGGGCGCCGCCGAATGTTCCGCTCTGCTCTATGGGCTGGAGAACGCAGCGGCGAACACGTGGCGGGAGTCCTTCGGTATCTCTAGCTTGAGGCTTGTGCTTAGTTTTCCTTGAACAGATACGCGGATCACTTTGCATCAATTATACCACAGTTGTTGGTGACTTACGTAATGTTTGCCTGGAGTGAAAATTTTGGAAACGCTCATACATCTGGGTTCTGAGAAGACTGCTTTCTGGCAAACACATCTACTTTTTATAAGGAGGCATTATCTTGCCCTGTTATCATAACTTTCGGAAGAAAAAGGTATTGTGTGGGCTGAGCTGAAGTGAGACGGCTGCTGTCCGTCTTGTTCTGAATGATCTCCGGAGGTAGGTCTCCCCAACCTCCGCTGGGAGCTGATGCGGGAGTTTTAACTAATTTCTTGTCAGTTTTTCTTTATACCCGGGTTGGATTTGAACACCACACAGCAAAGAGACACCTATTAGAGTAACTGCAAGGCCTCTAGCATATCAATTCCCCAGTTATAAAATAACTATAAATATTGCTTGACCTAAAGAAAATGATACAGGTTGCTAAGCAGACGGAATAGGAGCGGTGATTGCTTCAAAATGCTGGGTAGGCAGCGGCCTGGCAGACGGTTCTCACATCCCAATCCTATGTGAGATTTGCACTATCTTCTGGGGGAAATGACAGACCCAAGAGACTCGGTCAAGGAAGGGACAGTGAGGAAAGTACCTCTTTCATTTGCACACGCCCATCTCTAGAGACATCCTGGGGAGCCATGAGTTGCTCTTTCATTCTCAGCACGTTTTCTTCCACGCCCGCCTCCTACAATAGGCCAGACAGAACCACATTAAAACCACCGGATTCCAAAACTGTCGTCGGGTTATCAAATATTCAGAGCAGAGAGCCTGGTCACTACGTTAGTCTAAGCCAGAAAGCAGGTTACTTAGCCATTTAAAGTGAGCCTACCATGTTGAACAAGGGAGAACCGCGGTAGAGATTTCTTGAGCAAAGAAAGAATCACTGATCAGAATCCCGACCAGGTGAGACCTACTGGCTAGTGAGCTCCTAAAACATGAATGAAAGAAGAGAAGCTGAGAGACTAGGTTTTCAGGGGCCTCGGACTAATGTAACCCAATCCCGTCAGCTTGTCTACAGACAACACCTGCGTTAAGCTCATTTGCAGGACTCCCAAGTTCTCTTCCTAAGAACTCAGAGATTTTGTTCTAAGTGAAACGCCCTGCTCGTCTAGACTGTCAATTTGCCATCGCTCGTTCCCTTAATCTTTTCCTTGGGCCCGCTGAGGAAAAAATAATTAGAAGGGGAAAAAAGTAATAAAGTAGTTGCAGAATTACCAAAGACGCCGCGTCTCGCTTACAGGTACAACCTTTTCTACATACTAGCTTGTTCGTCGTCAGTGGACCGCAGGACGGGTACAAAGAACTAGGACATATGTAATCAACAGGGGAGGAGGAGTTCGGATGAAGCGGAGAGGCAAGAAGCCTCCCCAGCTCCCGGCACTGCGGACCCCATCAGCCGTGCTGCTTTCAGTCTCCCTCATACTAGCCCTGCTCCGATCCCACACTGTCCCTGCCAACCAGGCTTCCTCCTGAGACCCTCCACTACATATAGAGAGATCAGCGTCTCTAGTCTTGGCACCTTGGGCCGTGTGTGGTTGCGGTTGGGTGTTTGGCTTGCGTACGTGCACTGTACAGAAAAAAATGTGATGGAGATCACTCCACAGGTGGGTCCTCACTGCGCCTTTCAGGTCGGCTTCCGGATTAAGACATCTGCAGGATAGCAGTCATTTCTGTATCTCAGAAGCGCAGTGTCTGTGGAGTGAATACATGGTTCTCTGTGGTGGGCTGGGCCTTCCCCAAGGACGTTAGCGAACACAGGCCACGTGGGGGGAAATAGAGTTTCAAAATGAATAAATGTTAAGCAGAGAAGCTGAGGCCAGAGTCTGTGCTCCTCGTCCAGTCTGAAGCCACAGAACCTTGACTTTTGTCCTCTATTCCCAAAGCCCATGACTGTCCCTTGGACCTAAAGCACCAGAGCTGGGGGCTGCGTCTGCTGTATTTCCCATGCGCACCACCCCGCCCCCTTCTGTGAGAGTCTCGGCCCCGTCGTCTGTTCCGAAGCACTGAAGGAGGCCCAGGCTACGCTAGAGTCTGACAGGAAGGACGGGGGCCCAGCCCCAGAAAGTGACGCTCTGCTCTGCACTTGCTCTCTCCAGACCAGTTCAGAGGCCAGTTCTCAGCATTTGAAAAGAAAAGGCGGAGGGGCTGAGGGAAGGGGTGAGTAACAGAAACAGCAGCAAAACCAGCCGATGGTTCCATTAAGTCTGTCCCTGCAGAGGCCCCGAGAAGCAGGGAATCACACACAGATTGGTTGCTCTCCAAGGCTGACCAGCAGGCACCTCGCTGTTGGCAACCTTAAATTTCCTTCCTCCGAGGCCTCTGTGACCTGCTAATCAGGGAGAAAGCAGAGCTAGTCAGGCCTCGAAGAACTGCTGGCCACTTCTAAACCCCAGGCCCAATCATGGAGGCCTCCCTGCGGCTGCTTCTCTGCTCGCTGGGGCATCATCCCTGATAGAAGCAGGTGTCACACATGGGGACCGTCACTCAGCTTGATGGACGTCCACTTGCAAAGTCCCGCACTCTGATTAAGGGTATGCTTAGGGCTTACTACTTCCTCAGCAGGGAAAAAACCCAGAACCAGGAATAGTTTCCTTAATCATGGTTGTCCAGGGAGCATGGAGGGCCCAGCCAGGCTCCTATGACTACGTTCCCCAGGGTAAGGTCTCAGCATTTTGAAAGAGAATAATGGCAGATGGGGACATTTTTGGACAACGGCTTATACAACTGATCTGGCCTCGAAAGCTCTCTCCCCAGCCACGCTGAGAAGAGGTGGGTGGGGCTGCGGCCAGAGCCCAGCGAGACCAGCGTGATTCTATCAGGAGTCCCCCCACCCCCACCTCTGACGGGCAGTCACTGTTCCTGGGGGGACAGACGGTGAGAGAGATACCAGCTGGCAGGGTGATTTAAAAATGCAAGATCCTAGGCAGATCCCAAACGCACTGAAATTCCTCGGGGATGAGACACATGGGGCACAGGACACTGGTGAGTCACTTGTCTCCTCTCCTGCAAGGACCACGCCTGCCCCTGTGTGAGAGGGCAAGTCCCCAGGCTGGCTCTGAGGGAGGTAAGAGATGGACTGCCCAGCAGCAAGACGGGCACCCCTCTGCTCCGTCACTAACGGCAACAATGCCTCTAACGTTAGCCGAAGCCCCAGAACACGACGGCTCCTGGTGTCCTTGGCTCAGAGCAGATCCTTGCATTTTAGTAGCCCCACCCCCACCTCACGACTGAAAATAAGACACTCCCAGCTTCAACATCGACCGCAACCTTTCTCCTTCTTTCCTATAAATCACCAAAGCAAGGAGCTTCTGGAAAGGTATGAAGTTCTAAGTCTCTGGGAGTTTGGGTTTTTGGATCCTCCAGTTTATTCCAAGACTTTGAATGGTTCTGCCTTCACCTATTTGTTTTCTTCAGATACTCCTGTCCTGCTTGACAAAGCGGTGTCTGACTCATGGGTTCTGGAATGCTGTGAGCCCTAGCATTTACAGCAGTAAGTAAGACAGAGAGAGACCGGGAGACAGAGATGGAGCGAGTAAGAGAAGGGAAGGAAAGAGAAGAGGAGAGAAACTGATACAAAAGATGAGACAAGTAAGAAAGAGAAAGGAAAAGAAAAGGAGAGGAGGGACAAGAGAGCTTTGAGAGACGGACTGTAGGTAGAAGGAGAAACAAGGAAACAGAAGAGACAGTGAGACTTGGAGAGACCTTTAAGACAGAGAGATGAGAGACAAAAAGGTCAGAGGGAATGTCAAGAGATGATGGAAGATAGGGGCCAGGAATCAGAATGAGAGACAGAAATGGGCAGAAAAATGAGACAGACAGACATCAAAAGAATAGGAGAGGCAGAGAGAGAGATCTATGTACACAGAGACAGAGACAGGGAGAGATGAGGTCTGCGTGACTGTTGGAGGCAGATGGCAGTCTCTTCTGTTGTGAGCTGGCTGCCCCACCCCCACCCTGGAAACACCCTCTCTAAGCGCTCCTTGGTGGCACAGAGAGCCTCGTTCCCTTTATGGGCTCCTACAGGAAAGTGCAAGGCGCTTTATTCTGTGTAAACAGTTCTCTATCTGAGGACAAGTGATCGCCACAATTCGTTTTAAATGCTGCTGTCTCCAGAGCTACTCCTCTTACCGTGCATCCCCTGACAGAGTCTTGACTGGGCTCTCCCTTCCCTAGGCTGGGGTGTCTTTGTATGGGTTTTTCCTCTGCTTTGGTACAGGGATCTTCAATTAGTCTCCATCTCTCAAGGCCAGATTTACCATCAGGGAGGGATATGGACACAATGCGTGGGTTTACATTTATTATACCTGGGCTCTGGGTATATTGCTTATTTTCTGGTTTGTCATTCCCAAAGAAATCTATAACCTCTTGTAATAAAATGAATCATGGAAAATGATTTTAAGCGATCTGTTTGTGGTCTGCTATCAAAGGGTATCAAATGCACTAAACATTTAGAACCTCAGAGCTCTTAACATCTCTTCCACCTTTTTGAACAAAGTGAGCTGCCTTATCTCCATATCTAAATCCATTAGCAGAATCAAAACCAGGGAGACGTTCAAAACAGAATTGTTTGAATCTATATTAGGGTCTCTCGAGGGGATGACAGATGTTACACTGGAAGTCAGTGGCCAGCGTGGCTAATGCTACAGTTGTACTTTTTATAAAACCTGCCTCGATTCCTCCGTGTTGCTAGGAGATGGAGAAAAAGTACACACAGGCGAGGAAGAAAAGAGGCCAGATGGGATTAATAGGTACACATCAACATGAGACTTGGATGCTTCTTGTATTTTGCTAAAGGCACATAAATTAATGCTTAGTGACAAGTACTTACATCAGTACCCAGTGTTGTCAACACGTGGTGAAAGAAAGCATCGAGCTCCTTCTCTTCTATGTAACCTTTTTCTAAACGCAACAAGAGATGCATAAGTGACAGTCACTTACATAAAAGAACATGTGACATTTACTATTTACCTAAATTGTTTTGAATCTCACAGTCTGTAAAATCCCCATGGATACTGTTCTCTACTATTTTAATAACTAAGTGCCAGCGTCTAACCTCTTGGAGACATGGATTTGAATAGCAAACACACGTTCAAGAGTAAATGCCCCGTGCCGGGTTTATATGAATATTTGGGAAAGGAAAGCGATTAAATACATACATTTTAATCTGCAGACAAACATGAATTTTAGAAGAAAATACAACCGAAGGATTTGGAGGCTTGGAAAAACTTAACAGGTGTAATTCTTGAATCGTACTTTGCAGAGTCAAAACACAGTTTAGCTATTTTCTTTATGGTTGTTGCATTATTACTAAAGATAAAGCACATGTTAAGTGGCTCCCTTTTCACGTCATTTTTTGGGGGGTGGGTGGGGGTGGCATCTTTTTTGAAAGTTGTGTTAACAACGCTGGAAGACAACTTTCCCTTTGAGAAAGGACGAGGAAAGACGGGAAGGGGAAACTCTCTGTCCTTTCAGAGGGGTTGGGCTGGGGCCACGTCTACACCTGAATGTGCCCGTGGCGTGTTCACTTACCATCTGGGTCAAAGCGCTGCCAGACCTGCCAGAAGCCCACGGCGTCCAAGAGCCCCTGAGTTGGTTCGCGGGCGCTGTCCATGGTGCTGATCACGAGGCTTAGGCACCTGCCGACGAGCAACACCTGGGAGCTTCGATAGCGTCTCCTTCCTGACTCCCTCCCCTGCTTCTTTGCTCTGCGGTTTGCTTTGAGCACCTGTCTGCAGGGGCGGGGGTGAGGGCGGCTGGTTGAGGCGGCGGGTGGCAGCGCCTTGGCGTCGCTACAGTCCCTAAGCCACGACCGCAGAGCCCGCCCCCCTGCAGGCACTCTGGTCCCGCCCCGCTCCGCCCCGCGCACCCCACGGGGGCCCTCGTCTGCCTCTGTGCTGTGGGGGACTGGGAACAAAAGTGCTGTCCTGGGGCCTCCATGGCTAACTGCCTTTGCCCTTTAACTTGTTTGCCAAACTCAGAGAAAATAATCCCCCTTGCCTTTGACTGAACACCCAAACTTGTGCCCCTCTAGAGAGAGCTCCTGCAATTAAGGTGTTGGAAGAGGTATCTGTTAGGACCCATAGGACCTGATGACTTAGAAATAGTGTGTTGGGAGGGTGGGGGTGAGGTGGAGAGGAGTGATAGTGGTAGTGGTAGGAGATTACCGGTAAGCAGGGAGACCGTCAACAGCTATTATTGATCCCCAAGTATTAGGGCATGCTTATTGTCATGCTATAATGCACCATAAGGACCTTCAACTAAATAGGGATTCTGCAAGGAACTATGGTTTAACGCAGGGTAGGAGAATGTTGAGGGAAGTCTAACCCATGCCATGCTTTGCCGGGAGAAGAGAGTCGAGGGGAGACATGGTGGCCAACTGCGGAGTTTTTAGGTAGAAGACTTAGATGATTGTGTTTGGTTTGTAAGAACCTCACCAAGACCAATGGACAAAAGTCATTTGGAGGAACAAAGAATTCTGTCTAATGATCAGAACTGTTCAAAACTTAACTTGTTGCTTTGTGAAGTAGGGAGCTGATGAGCACTGATGGCTTCTGACCATGGGCTTAGAACCTTTCATTGAGGAATCTATAGAAGGAGCTTGGGTATTAAGGGAGTTGGACAAGATATAGATCTTCTTTCTGACACTGACTCTCATATTAACATTCAGATTTATTTTTTAAAAGCACATATAGGGGCTCCTGGGTGGCTCAATCAGGTAAGGGTCTGACTCTTGATTTTGGCTCAGGTCACGATCTCAGGGTGAGGAGATCAAGCCCCACCTCTGAAACCATGCTGGGTGGAACCTGCTTGGGATTCCCGCCCTCCCCCCAACACACTCTCTCCGTCTCTCTCTTAAAAAAAAAAAAAAAAAGCACATATATTAACTACAGTAGTAATACGAACATGACACTCCTGGTCAGACAGTCCTGAGTTAGGATCCCAGCTCCATCACTTGCTAGCTTTGTGACCTGGACCGTTAGTTTTCATCTGTCCGAGACTCTGTTTTTTCATCCATAAAATGAGGATTATAACATGTGCTGTGAGGATCAGAGTCCCTCAAAGGAGTGCACAAAATATTATAACTGTTGTGGTCTTATAGAGGATAATAGGGGACTGTGTGATTTTTTTAAATGATATGGAGAAAAAAGGAAAATAAGAAACTGTAACAGCCAAGAGGAGTCTAAGAAGACTTTATAATTAACTGCAATATTGTACCTTGGGTAGGATCCTGGAACAGAAATAAGACATTAGGCAAAAACTAAGAATATCTGAACAAATATGGACTTTGGTTAATAATAATGAAAACAATGATTTAGAAGCAAACAGCTCTGGGCTTAAGGTCCAGCTTTGTCTCTTACTAGCTGTGATATTGGGCAAGTTACTCAGAAGAAACCTCATTTTCTTCACCTGTAAAATGGGGATGGTTGTAAGCATTCGCTCCTGCATTGCTGTCATAAAGGTAAAATGAAAAAATACACAGGAACTTCTCAGCACAGTAAGCATTCAATGTAGGTTAGCATTAAAACAATAGATCTCCATACATAGACATTTAGACAATGGTGAAATAAGCTTCAGGGATTTTGAGTAATCATCACTTCTGGGGAAGGTGTTGGGTTCAGATATCAGAGAACATAGCAGGACAAGAGGGTGAGGGGCTCAGCGTCCGTAGTTCTCTGTGGCCCTGGGTAATTATGGATACAGTGTCAAACGTCAGTTAGGAAGAGTAATCTGCATGCACTCACCAAGGTAGTGACTGATCTTGTTTTCTGACAAATAATGGAAAAAGGAAAAATAAGGCAAATGTCAGAAGTAATAATCAAGGTCTAATGTGGGGGGGGGTGTTTAAATAATTGATGGTAAGTCTCTATGATGGGCGTTGCTGCATACACAGAAATCTTGATTTTGAAGCCTGATTTCTCTCTCTCTCTGTATCACACACACACACACACACACACACACACACACACACACCATCTCAGAATATAAGAGCAAGTAACCAAAAAAGCAAGTTATAAAAGTGTGCATATAGTATGACTCATTTCTGTAAAATAAAACACATGTCTGTGTACAAAGAAAGAAATGGAAGGAGGTACACTGATGACATACGTGACATCTGTCTCCGGAATGGGGAAGAAGGGGACTCATGGGTGGTTTTAGTTTTGTTATTTGTAATTTTGCTTTAGAACTTTATACAGTAAGCATATAATACAAACAATTATAACTTTTACATGATTTTTTTTGAAAGCCTTAAAGACCTTTTTAAATATAAGGGAAGGAGGAAAGAAGCACAGCTGCAGAGCTGCTTCTTGGAACTGGGGAACATGTGGAATTCACTGGAAACAACTTCCAGGAGCCTGGCACGTGGAGCTCAATGGGGACTTGTAACTTCCAGATGATAACTTTTCATTTTCTTCTATGGTGACACTAGCTAGACAATGTTCAGGTGCTTCACATTCTCTCAAAGGAGATTTCCGTGGGGGGAACCGTCCCAACCCTTGACAAAGAACAGAGCCATTGAGAAAGTATTTTAAGATACTGGATCAGCAGGCATCACCTATAAGGCTGTCTCACTGCCAAGGTTCTCCCACCTGGAAGTGGAGGGAGGGGAGTGGGGGTGAAGAGCCAGAGGTGATTTACCTGAGACCCTCCCTGTCCAACCAGAAAACTCCGAGGAAAGCAAATACAAAGGGGCTAGAACCAACCTGAAACAAATTATGCAATTTATGGATTAATGTAGCCCCTTCCACCAAGATTTTAATTTAAATTGTCTGGAACAAAGACTCTGCACTGATATATATATATTTTTTGAAGATTTTATTTATTTTGTTTGAGAGAGAGAGAGCACACAAGCAGGGGGAGGGGCAAAAGGAGAGGGAGAAGCAGACTCCCCGCTGAGCAGGGAGCCTGATGCGGGGCTCCATCCCAGGACCCTGAGATCATGACCTGAGCCAAAGGCAGGCGCTCAACTGACTGAGCCACCCACGCGCCCTACACTGATTTTTTTTTAAGCTCCCCTAGGAATTATATTAGAACCACTGACTAGTCCTTTGTCTATTGTATATTTTGCTCATTTTGAGTTTCAGACATAACTTCTCTAAAGGACAATGTGGAAAAGGAAAAAACTTCTTAGAATTTGTACTTCGAAATCACTCTGGTACGTTTTGACTGGTGGCTGAGACTAGGTCTGCAATGCGTTGCTTTTCTTTGTCATCCCTGCTGATTTCATTTTTTCCTGCAGTCATTTCCTGCTTTTCTCATTAGCATAGCTAATTGATGGTTAGTTGTACAAGAAACATCAGTGGTCTATAATTTGAAGCATTGCTAATTAACCCTGATGCACGCATTCAGCTCTTGAGTTAGAATATCTGCATCTTTTCACGAACTCAGAATGAAATTTCTAGCTGGAATTATAAACAATGCTGTCTTTGGCATAATCTCCCAATATTTATTGAACATTTGAACGTGGGGATGCGTCATAGACCACATAGCGGACCTGAGAACTTAAAGAGATTGTTTGGTTTAATGGCACACCAGCTCCAAAGGGCAAAGGAAATAACAGTCACGAGGGCAGCTTCACAGGATACAAGTGTGAAAAAGCTGGCATGCTTTACAACCACAGAAGTTTAATAAATGTTACCAAACTGTGCCATCGAGGAAGGCGCATGTTATCTGGATGAGACATCAGTACAGCTGTTTAAAAGTGGACAAAGTTAAAAAAAAAATTGGCAACCTTAATCCTACTCCTTCTAGTTAGTCCTGACTATCTCCCTACCCCAAAGACACAAATCCGGTACAACAGGGTGTGGCGTTAACCTTTTCTTAAAAGTGGTCGGGTTTAGGGAGCTCTTAAACATGACTGACTGCCTCCTGGCTTGTCCGTAAGGAAAATACTGCCTATTGAAAGCCTGTAGAGCTTTGGGAACCAACTTTCATCCAAGAAGTCAGTTTGGCTCAATTCTCTACGTATTTGTTGTGTGCCCACCAAATGCCAGGCACTGGGCAGGACTTGGAAGGGCAGCATGGGATCAGGGCTGGCAGGGGGTGGGGGGCAGGACCCAACTGAAACGGATGACTTGAAGTTTGGGGCCCAGGAACTAGGGTCTCATGGAGGAGTACCCCAGAAAAGTACCATGGAGTACATGCACTACTTGTTGATGCATTTTCTGCCAAAACATGAATTCTTTCCATTGAATAGCATATATAGTCAATGTTTGTTTTTTTTTTTTTGCCTATAAATGGCATTAATGCAAGTGAACTTTCAAATGATAAAGCATAAGATCCAAGTGAATTATTTAAAACGATGAACCTTTCTGCTATGAAACAGTGATCATTGAAACTTTCTTTGTCCTCCTGGGATCACTGAGAACTCATTTTCAGCTCTGGCTGCTTGTTTCCAGCTATTTCTGTTCTCAGCATTGCATATGTCATGCTCGCTGTTCTATCTACTGCTCCCTTTGAGGGTGACACCGTTTTCACGGCCTTACAGTGAAGGTCTGCCTGGTACCTGCCTCGAGCTCACCCAAACGAAACTTGGCAGTGGACGTATATCCCATCTTTTCAGCTGGGCTGTGGCTTCTCCATGAAGGTCTACCGCTAGGTAACCAACCACTCCCCAGAGTAGAGAACAGCACTCATTTTCTTGCTTACATTCTGCAGGTTGGCCTTGGGCTTGGCAAAGGAGGCTTGTCGCTGCTCCTGGTGGCATCACCTTGAATGGTCCAAAGAATGGCCTCGCGTGCGTGGCTGGCAGCCGGTAGTGTCTGTTGGCCAGGCACTCTGTGGGGGCGGTGGGCAGGGATGCCTCGAGCTCTCCTCCACATGGGTCCCTTGGGCTTCTCACGGAAGCTGGGTGCCAAGGGGGAGCGTCCGAAGAGAGCAGTACGCAGCTGCAGATCTCTTAAGGCCCAGCCTCGGAAGTGAAGCTGCGTCACTATGGCAGCATTTCTCTTGGGGGCGATGAAAATACAATTCAGTGCGGTGTTGGGCGCACAGCTCTGTAAATGGACTAAACCCCACGGAATTGTACCTGTTCCATGAGTTTCCCTGAGGCAGCTGTGGCGTGGGTCTGACTTGCCTCTGGCTTGAGGCCACCCGGGGTCGCGCCCTCAGAGACTCTGTGGCCATCGTGGGGATGGAGTCATCCTCATCCAAGTGGTACTTAGTCCGCGTGAGCATTTCGTTTGAGCCCGTCACTGTGCTCACTTCTTTGTATAAATTCTTCTTGAATTTTCACAGTAACATTAAGAGGTAGGTAAATAATCATTATCCCCAATTTCCAGCTGAGGAAACGCATCTGTGGGTTTCAGCAAGTCAGGTGAGGTCGGACAGCGTTGGGGGGACAGCCGGGGCACCCGATGTCAGCTTCCTCCTCATCCCTGTTTCCCACTTGCAGGACAGGAGCAGTTCACGTGCCCAGACGCTCTCCGCGGGACCCTGATCCCTGCCACCCCTCTTCCCTCACACCATCCATGTTCAGGGCTGTACCCCCACCTCATCCCATCGCCGCCTGGCTCGCAAGAAGAGCCAGCGCCCCAGTTCCTCCTGGGGCCCCAGAGACCGCACGGAGAGCAGGCGGAGAATGCCTGGCTCTGCTCTGCAGACCTTCCAGATGGGGCCGAAAAGCCAAGCCACTCCTTCCCGGCCCCACAAGCCAGCCAACAGCAGTCCCTGTGCCAGCTAAAGGGCCGGAGCCGGTGCGGCCACGCTCCAGGGGCGTGGTGCTCACTGCGGAGCCTGGGGCTGAACAGTCAGGAGAAACTACCTACTCTGTGCTTTATTCTTATTTTTTAAAGAGACAGTATACGCTTGCCACTCGTTCTCTGGGTCTCCATAAAACGCACTTTATTAAACAATCTAGGCTTAGGCAATCCAACCACCCTACCCCTCCACCCCCACCCCAGCTCTCTGGATTTAAGCACCAAGGGGGACACCGAGGCTGAGCTGCGGGGGTGGGGAAGCGTGCTGGCTCCCCTGATGGCCGCAGGCATGCAGTTAATGGACCAGCACGTGCCGGACTTTTCCTTGGGAGGGAGTTGTTAGCTAATCAATGCCCCTTTTCTGCATGGGATTAAGATTAAAGCTACAATCAGTGCTAAGGCCAGTTTGGCGACTCCAAGCCCCTGGGGCTCCTGATTGAAGGAAATGGCCCAGTTTAGGGAATGGGGCCCTCCTCCCTCCCCCTCTCCCAGTATGACCTCTCTGCAGAGGGAAAGCTGGAGGAGCCCAGCTTCTACTTGCTTAAAAGTGCAGTTAATGCCAAGCAGGAAAGTGTTTTTCCCCCTGGCAGGGGACAGGGTACCCTTTTCCTATCAGTGGAGTGGGGCAAACTCGGGGACTTACATATGTACGCACTTTCCCATTACTCTCAGTGCTTCCTCCCCTGCTGCCCAGGGCTCTGGACCAGGAATTGGGAGATGGGCTCTTCCCCTTGTCGGATGGTGTTTGTGGCGATGGACTGCCTGGGTCACAAACTGTGTGATCTTGAGTAAGTTACTCAACTTCTCTGAGCCTTAAATTCCCTTTTATTTTTTTTTAAGATTTTATTTATGGGGCGCCCGGGTGGCTCAGTCGGTTAAGCAGCTGCCTTCGGCTCAGGTCATGATCTCAGGGTCCTGGGACTGAGCCCCGCATCGGGCTCTCTGCTCTCTCCCTCTGTGCTCCCTCGGCGAGTCTCCTTCCCCTCTCCCTCTCCCTCTGTGCTCTCCCCCTCTCTCTATTTATTTGGGGGGGGGCTAGCAGAAGGAGAGGGACAAGCAGACTCCACACTGAGCTCGGAGCCCAACACGGGGCTCCATCTCAGGACCCTGAGATCACAACCTGAGCCAAACTCAGAGTCAGACGCTCAATGGCCTGAGCCCCCCAGGTGCCCCAAATTCCTTCTTTTTAAACGAGGATGGTAATGCTACTTCCTTTCCCGGGATGCTCTGAGGACTGTGCACGGGGAAGGCACGTGGAGTGCCCGACATGTAGCCAAAGCCCAGCTCGTGTTCGCTCTTCTTACTGTCCTCTTCTCCTCTTTCTGGAGGAATTATCAGAAGGCCCCTAACTATTATTCTCTTTCTCCATTTCTTCACCTGCACATTGTGAATAATAGTGCATTTGGAAGCATTTATTTCACAAATGCCAGAAACTTCTGAGTACTAAGCCCACCGTGTTGGCACAAGCCTTTGAGGGGAACAAGCAAGGTGAGGGACAGGGAAGCCAGGGGAGCGCTCACTGGCAGTAGGCAGCAGCTGTGGGTGAGAGAGGGAAGCACGTGACAGAATGGGAAGAAACAAAACAGGCAAACCCGAGCTAAACGGGTTAAGGCCCCTCAAACCAATACCAGTGGCTTTGAAAGGTTCCTGGGAGACCTCAGCTCTCTGGAGCGGCTCCCAGGTGGGGCAGCTCTTGGTAATGTGGGCCTGGGTGTGGTTTCCAAGGAGACGGGTCGTTCACAGCCTGGTGCAGGACAGATGGCAGATGTGTAAATATTTGCGGATGAAAAGGTCACAGCCCATTTCTTCCGGAGCGGTAAGGAGAGGTGGCAGCAGCACTGGGGAGAAGCTAGAGGGGGTCTCCTGGATGTTTCCAGAATCCAATTTATGCAGCTTCCGCTAATGAAAAACTAGTTTGCTCTCCTAAAAAGCCTGTAAGGGCAGACCTTCTCCCCAGAGGGCGTCTTCCCTCAGGCCAGGAAATGCCAAGAGGCCGATGGGAGAACAGGGGGATGCTGTGTTTGCAGGGGAGGGACCTGGGTGTGCCGTCCCAGGGGGCCTTAGAGTCTCCGAGACATTATTGATATGAACTATATACATACATAGGGTCTTAAGTTCAACATAACTACTTTAAATTGAACTATTTTAAATTCATTTTGTTCAAAGTTGATGCAGATTAGTTCACCAGAAAGCCAGCTCTGAGCTAGAAATCATTGTGTAAGAGGGTTATTGGGACAAGCTCTTAGGATCAACGCCAATAGAAAGGAAGGAAGGAATCGGACTGGGCAGAGGGCAAAGTTGAGCTATGATGCTCTGGAGAGTTCTGGACATGGGGTGACCTTCTACAGCTGTCCTGGTTTGGGGTCAAGAACTGGGACCTTTTACTCCTGCACTGACCAGCCCCCAGGGGCGGGGGTTAGACTTTAAGCAAGGTGGCTTGTGGCAGCAGAAGTGGTAAATCTGTTATTCCTAAACCGAGATCAGATGGTGCCTCCCAGCACCCACCACAACGGGGGGGGGGGCATAAATTAATCGGAAACAATATTATCGGGGAGAAAGATCCCTGTCATATGCAAATAGCAGCCCCCATCATCGCTGCCTAGTCCCTTGCCATGCAGAGAACTCTCATTCTGTGAAATTATGTCATTCGTTCATTAGTTTGTTTTCTCTTTTTTTAGACTATTGGTTCCCTGAGTTCAAAGCTTCATGAGTCAGAGGATGGGAACTTAGTCTTAGCAGAAAGACCCGCACCCGGACCGTTTCCTGGTGCGTAATAGTTGCTCAACGAACACTGACCACGTGAACCGAACGAGACACCAGAATGGGGGTGAGAAGCCTGGCTTGTGTTGCACATGTTGTCAGGAGTCAGGGAATGTGCTGTGCGGCCAGATTCCGTGGCCGACGACTTGGGGACCCAGTGAAGTCGGCTGGACTTGGACATGCTGTCTGATGCTGTCCCTGGGGGCTGGCAGCCCCTCCAGTCTCTGGGAGCCTGGCATGATTCTTCCTCCAGGCAGGGGCCCCACTGGGGAAGGGAAGGAGGCAAGAGGCACAGCGATCCTTCTTCTTCTACAAGGCATCTCGCCGTGGTCACGCCGGCCCAGCCTTGCCGACCACCAAAGCGGCCACTGACGTGGCCCTCCTCTGTGTGGCCTGAACACGGGGAATTTCAGAAGCAGCATGCTGGCATCAAATTTGCAAGAACCCCACGTGGCACAGGGGCTTCTTGCTGCTTGTCTTCGTTGCTGTCATTGCGGGTCCCTTTGCATCCGTGCCTCAGGAGGGGGGCTGCCAGCAGTCTGAGCTGTATGCCATCCTTCCTTTGCCTCAGGGTCTCGCCTTGTGTGCCTCTCACCAGTGGTTGGAGAGCGAACTTCTGGCCATTATCGAATTAAATAAAATCGGATTTAGTGAGGTGGAAGTTTCTTCCTCTTGCCCTTTCCAGGAAGAATCAATCTAATTAACGTGTGTGTTCATGCTCCCGGGACTTTGATGTAATCTCCTCCTCCCTCTTTCAGCTGAATTCACTAGTGACACAGACTTTCCTTTTTAAAGCTATTCAGTGGCCAGAGTGTTTTACGGAACGTCCTCGGGACCAGCTGTGAGCGCAGCCGTCCTCCCAGAACCGGCCACAAGCCTGGAGCGATCGCTTTTCCTGCTCGGACAGGCTCAGCCCAGCCAAGCCCAGAGTCCCCTTGGGGCCAGCCCCTTCTGGACCAGAAGTCAGCCCTCAGACCCAAGGACACTCGGGGTGCTGGTTTCCACCCCTCTGCTCCTCTCCTCAGCCTCTAAGGCCCCCCGGGACCCACAAACCCAGGCAAGCTGAGCCCCTTTCTCACCCACTAGCCCAACAGGAGGATGAGGGGCATGGGGGAGGCTGGGAAGAGGCCAGGGTGCTGGGAAGATGCCCAAAGGCATGAGGATGTTCCATGAGAACATTTGGCTGTGTCGGCCTGGTGTCCATCGTAGCTCAGCGGGGCCGACGGAAGATCAGTTGGTTCTGCTAAGAGGTTGCCGGCCCGCCTTCTCCCCAGAGCGTACCACGCCTCCAGCCAGCAAGCCTCTGGGGCCGTTATTTTCTGGAATTCTCGGCTTTGACGTCGGGTTCCTTGCTGAGGCTGGAGGGCCCGCCGGCTCGCAGAGACCGCACACCTCGTGCAGCGGGGAGTGTGCTTCCCACGTCCGACGGGCCTCGCGCGGCCCCCTCCACGGGGGGTTCCCACTCGGGCCCTCGTCGTGCCCGGGCCGGTACCCCTCAACTCAGGACAGTCCCGGTACTGCGGGACCCGCGGAAGGGATTCCAGCTGGCCAGTCCTCAGCCTCGGTTCTCGTGGCGATCCCAGGCCCGCTCTTGGCCTGCTGTCCCCGGGCTGCTTCTGTCCCCGACTGAGCCGGGGCTTCCTGTGCGGCCTCGCGTGACGCGGTGTGTCCCCGCCGTGAGTAAGCAGCTACCGTGGCGACAGCGGGCGTCTGTGGATCCGTAGACCTCCTCATGCCCGAGTCACCGTCGAACCTTCTACTCGGCCGGGGAGGAGAGGGACACGTTGCCACGACATGAGTGGACTTGGAGGGCGTTATGCTGAGTGACATGGCAGCCGAGGACAAATCCTGCGTGACCTCACCTGCGTGCGGAATCCAACAAAACCCAACCAAGCCAGCCGAAAACCCAGGCTCTTAGACACGGGGAGCAGATTGGTGGCTGTCGGGGGCAGGGGGTGGAGGGTGAGCCAAACGGGCGAGGCGGGTCAAAAGGTACAAACTTCCAGCTTTAAAATAAGTGGGTCCCGGGGGCGCCGTGGACAGCGTGGTGACGGTTGTTAATGATACCGTACTGCAAGTTTCGGTTTTGAGAGGGTCAGGCTTGGAAGGCCCCGTTTGCGACTGTGTGGGGACAGCTGCGAACTAGACTGTGTGTACGTCATCTTGCGGTGCGCCAGGATGTCATGCCCCACGCCTGAGGCTAACCTTACACGGCAGTTATGGCTCCAGTAAAACAACCCCCCCACCTCGGTCTCCCAGGCTCTCGGAAGACCAAGCCGTCGTGCCGCTCACCTTGGTGGAGAAAAGCCATCCGTCCTCGCTTCGGAGCAGAGCTGGGTCTCCACCAGCCTCAAAGATGGTGTTTACACTGAAGTTTGAGCTCCTGTTCCAACTCTTACAACTATGTGCTCCTCACAGATATATATGATTTTTAAATGTTAGGCGCTTCCTGGACCCGATGAGAAAGATCTTTCAGGGGCGCCCATGGCTCAGGAAGACAGAGAACAGCTTCGAAGACAGCAGGAGGGAATCTGCCCAGGAAAGAGCCGTTTCCCTCTCCTGTGCAGAACTGTCTGCCCTGCGTGGCCTGGAGCCAGCCTCTCCTTGCTTGAACCGTGGTTCTGCTCTGGCAGCCTCCTGAGGTCTAGCGACCCGTTCTCAGAATAAAGATTTTATATAAATACAGTTTGATATAATTTTATATAAATAGGATACGGAGTATTATAAAGAAAAGTACACTGAGATTCAAGCAGTAAACATTTTTAAAATTTTTGATTTAGAAGTAGGCACTGAGGCCCCCTTCAAGGTACTCAGGGCGGGGTACACTGCTTTGGCCCTGCAGGTGCCTCCCTGCCCTCATAAACCAGGGGTCCATTCCCCTCCTGAATTGTCAGTGGCCAGTATTTAGTTGCACTTTGACTCCTCTCCAACCCCTGCCCCGCGCCTGACAATTGCTGGCCCGTGCCACGTGCGAAGGAGAACCCAAGTGACCGATGAGAAACTCAGGAAAAGTAACATTGGAAGGTCGGCCTGCATGATGCAGCCACCTGTGACTCCTGCATTATTGCCCCCCCCCCCCCCCCCCCCCGGCATCCCTGGGATGGGCTGTGAATCAGCCTCATTCTTCATTCCGGGCTTGTACACCGCACAAGCAGGAAAATCATCTTTGTAATTTAGCTTAACGGGAAGAGTCCCAGACCCCTCCCAGCAACCGTTCTGCTTCTCTCTGTCTTGGGATTTTTCTGGGAGGCTCGGGCCCCCTCCATGCTCAGGCCCTGCCATCTGGCCAGGCCAGTGGGCTCTCTGGGACGTGCAGCTCCTGGTCTGCTCCCTTGCGGTCCCAGCACTTGGCCTCACTGGGCCCTGGAGGCAGCACGGCTCCCCTCACTTCCGCTGCACTTGATTGACAGGGGTCCTGGAATCAAGGTGTGGGTGGATCGCCAAAGGCCTGGAGGACCTGAGAAGTCAGTCTACTCTGCCTTGAAGGTATCTTTCTCTCAGAGTCACGTAGTAATCGCTACAGACTGAATGCTCGTATCCTCCCCACAGTCTTAGGCTGAAGACCTGTCCCCCGTGTGACGGCATTTGGAGGTGGGGCGTTGGGGTGGTGATTAGGTCAGAAGGGAGGTGCCCTCATGAATGGGATTTCTGCCATTGAAAAAGAGACACCAGACACCTCCCTTGTCCCTTCCACCCTGTGAGGACACGGTGAAAAGGTAGCCACGTATGAACCAGGAAGCAGGACCTCAGCTGACACCGAGTGCCCGCACCTCGAGCTTGGACTTCCAGCCTCCAGAACCATGAGAAAGAAATGTTTGCTGCTTAAGCCACTGAGTCTACGGTACTTGTTAGGGCAGCTTTAAGGGACTGAGGCGTAAATTCTCTCTCATATATTCACAAAACACACAGAAGCCCACAGACTTTGAGGAAAGTGCACGGGCCTTCAGCTCAGCAGACACACACCCTGCGTCCTTGAACTTGGTTGAGGGACACGGTACGGGGGAGAGTGTGGGGGTTCAGGTACTTCAGGAAGCAGAGGCCAATGTGGGATGAGCCTGCAGAGATTTATTTACTGGGGGAAATGTCCGTGGAGGATAAACGTGGAGGGAGCGGCAGGCGAGGCGCACCCTCGCACGTGATGCCGGCTGCTCGCCGTGGAAGGCAAGGGGGGAGGAGACTTGGGTAGAAAGAGCTTGGGCACCACTCTGAGTCGGTCCTGGTCAGGCCGGTGGAAGCTGCTAGAGTGAAAGTTGCCCACTAGAAGCCAGGGAGTGAGGGTGCTGTGGCTTTGGCCCGAGCTCTGTGGTGGGTCTGCAGGTGTAGCAGGTGGAGAGGGTCACTGCCCGCACCCCCGACCCCCACCAGCAGCACTTTCTCTTCCACGGGCGTCTCGACAGCTGTCCCCTGATTGTCTTCTCCGGGGGAAGTGAAGGGTTCTCGCAGCTGCTTGCCTGCCTGGTCCACAGGCTCTATCTGCATATACTCCAGATCTTCTAGAATTGCTTAAAAATATGCAATGGTGCCTGTTTGCATACAGTCGAGTTGCAACTCTTCAATAAAGCACCAAGGCCAATCGGGGCCTGGCCTTCTCCCTGTTCTCTCGACAACAGAATCCAGAGGTGTGGTCCACATTTCAGGTGTGGTCTTTACCACATACTGTTCCAGGTGAACGTGACCGTGTTTGTTCTGCGATGAGCACATCCTGCTCTTTATCTCCCCACGACCGCGTCTGGGCTCCCGTGGGTCCTGTCACGCACTGGGGGGTGTGTGCTCCTACGATTAGGAAGGTATTACTTCAAGGCCCGGCACACGTCCTCTCCTCTGAGGCCTCCGAGCACCGAGGACAGCACGAGCTCCCCCCCTCCACTGAGATCCGCTCCCAGTGCAGGCTGGATCACGCCGCCTACGGCTGTTAGCTCACCAAGGCCCACCTTTGTCCCCATGTTTCTCCTACTTTGACAGCCATTAGAGAGGTGTCTGTTCCCATGGGCACTGATGACAGAGCTGCATTTGGAAGAAACAATCTCATCTGTCTTCATAGAATCTACACAGTGGCAGGAAACCATTTGGTCCACATTTCCTGGCACTCGGTCTATGCCAGGTGTCGGGGGGGCAGTCATGTCACAGGCCCCAACTTGTATGATTCTTCTTGCCAACATTCATCGCTCACGCTTGCACCCCTGACACGACCCTTGATTTGAAGTTACAGGAAGTGGATCAAACTCATAAACTTTTGATTAATTTCATCTTTTTCCCAAAGGTGAGAGCAGGCAATGGATTAGCAAGCTACATTTATTTTGAATATAACAGGTTTCATTATCTGGGGTCTGTGATCATTTTAGAATTTGGAAACAACAAAGTTCATTACCACAAGCCAGTCCTAACTTTAAGAAGTAACCAGAGGGGACACCAGGGTGGTGCAGTGAGTTAAGTGTCCGACTCTTGGTTTCGGTTCAGGTCCTGATCTCAGGGTCGTGAGATCGAGCCCTACATCAGGCTCCACACGCCGTGGGGAATCTGTTTGAGATTCCCTCTTCCTCTCCCTCTGCCCCTCCTGCTCTCTAAAGTCTTTAAAAAAAAACCAAAAAACAGAGAAGGTCCAAATTCCACTTGTAAAATCATTTTATTGGTATAAATATACATATGAATAAAATACCTTAGCCTGTAATGTAAGTGAATATTTGTGAAATGTCTTAAAAAGAGTAGTGTTTTGATTTTTTACAGGTGTCAAAGTATTCTTCCTTCAAATCATACATTAAAAGCTAATATGCAGACAGAAATTAAAGGCCTTCAAAAATCACGAATATTCATAAAACCTCATTCCAATCAACTATGTACATTAGCCTGGGCACATGGTAGCGTCAGCGGAGGGCCTCTCTCAACTCTGTTCTTCACTGTGCTTACTGGTGGTCCTGCAAAGGTCACCGACCGAATTTAAATGTATAATTCCACATCAGGAAGGAAGAAGTTCCCCATGGGAGAACGTAAAAACCATAGCCGAGATCTAATATATATAATTTATACAAATTATTTATTAGTGTGCTCTGCTAATGTGCTTACAAGGTGCAGTTGCAGACCTCAAGAATAAACCGCTCTATCGAGTGCAGATCTGACACGGGTACACTCAGCGGTGCCCCACGGTCAGCCAGTGGTGTTACTTGTGTGACTTATGTGTCCAGTCCTTTGTTTACCTCCCAAAACTCATCTTGCAGGGCAAACTGTAGCTGCCTCAGAGAAAATTCAAGTAGGACCCACGGATAATCGCTGGCATTCCCTGAAGACATATGAAGGAATGCTTCCAACTCAAATGCCAGGGGTGGGGAGAAGACCAAACAACTGTGTTTGGATTCCACCCCCAAAACGGGTCTGTTTCTGTTTTTAAAAAATAAGTAAAGAAAAAAGGAGAAAGAAAAGAAAAAAGCACCAGGAGAAGAGTGTCGGAAGTAGGAAGAGGTGTCGCCCTTGATTCCTCTCTAATGGCTAACAGAGCACCCTGTGCCGTCTGCCCGGGGACCTTTACACAAAAATAAACTCTTTCTCTGCTTCTTCCCCAGAGTCGCTGGACTTGCTGCCTTGGTGGCCATCTTTACCGGAGGACCATTGCTTTTGCTCTTGATACTCCTGGGCCTGCTGGCCCCAGCTTCTCCTTGAAACTGAAACAGAAAGGGAAGGATGTCATTATAGTTGATGAACAAGGTACAGTCAACGGCCTGACCAATAACGGGGCGAGATGCAGGGGCCCCGAGAGGCGGGAGGGCTCGGGAGGAACGTACGTAGAAACAACTCACCAACTACGTGTAGAGACTCAAGACAAAAATTAAGAACAAACCAACAGAAACAGAAACAAATTAAAACAAGAAAACACAAAAACCCCAGTCCATGAGAGGGCAAACCTCTCATAGCTGTGGTTGAGAATCAGGGGGTGAGGATGGGGGAAGGGAGAGGGCCCCTCCGACCCCTCACGCCCCTTGTGTGGCCAAGAGAACAGGACAGACGGAGCCTGGTGGAGGCACGGCCAGACAGATGTCCCACTTGATGCCTTCTGCCACCATCTAGAGTTGGCTGCCTCTGCTTTGGGGCCAGGACACGAGGAAGGGCCCAGCAACCGTGGTCAGACCTTTCTGAGTCTCAGCAAACCATGGTCTTACTCTCTAGGAAACGAACAGTTTAAATATTACCACCCATGGTAGAGTCAATCCTTTTGGAACTAGCCTCTGGGGAAAAGAAGTGCCAGGATGGCTGCCTGCTGTGATCACATATAAACATGAAGGACCCCTGCGACTTGACAAAGTGGAGTAATTGCCCGAACTGAACGTCTGGTACGTGTCAAGTTCCTTCACACTCGGCTCTATGATTGCTACTCCTCACAGCTGCCCTGGAAGGCAAGTTTTGTAAACTTGGAATCCGGATTTAAACCGGTTCTCACTCTTGGGGCGCCTGGGTGGCTCAGTCAGTTGAGCATCTGACTCTTGGTTTTGGCTCAGGTCATGATCTCAGGGTCGTGAGATCGAACCCCACATCAGGCTCTGTGCTCAGCACGGAGTCTGCTGGAGATTCTCTCTCCCTCTGCCCCTCCCGCTGTTCGCGTGCGCTCTCTCTAAAATAAATAAAATCTTAAAAAAATAAAATGAACACAATCTCTCTCTTCTTCAAAGACTCTGTTCTTTACAACTAGACCAGAGCTTCACTGGTACCATATACGTCAAGGCCATTAAGGATTATTACATATTACTCATCAATCCTATAGTGTAAACACCACTTAAGCTAAAAATACCAACCCCCCACTTTGCACGGCTTTGAAGAAGAGAAAAGCTACCTCACTACTCAGAAGTTCAAATGATCCAACCAGGGACACAGGCCTGGAGAGATAGAGATTCATCTGGGGCTTCTCATCGGCCTGATCATGTTAAAACTCATCTTGCCAGGAACTAGCTGTTTCAATGCTGAACCCACTAAAGGGTGTTTCAGGAAGTAAACGCTCCTGAAACCTAATAGTCAAAAGACAAACATGAGAAAGTACTTCCCTTCCGATCTGGTTGTCAGAGCCAGACTCTGAGCTCTAGACAATAAAAATTTTAATTTTGTTAATTACATTAAATTGAAATTATCTAGTTTTCTGAAAAGGATAAGCATTTCAATCTCATCATAAAAACAAGTAATTTTTTTTTAAATATTTTATTTTGAGAGAGAGAGAGCACACAACCAGGGGGAGGGGCAGAGGAAGAGGGAGCAGCAGAGTCCCCGCTGAGCAGGGAGCCCGATGTGGGACTCAACCCCACCACCCATGAGATCATGACCTGAGCTGAAGGCAGATGCTTAAATGACTGAGCCACCCAGGCGTCCCCAAAGTAAGTAATTAAAAAAAAATTTGACCTCTTTTTACCCAAAACTTTTGAGCAAATTCTCAGATGGAAAAGTGATGAATAAATATCACAACTGATTTTATTTTTTAGCTTAAATCATGTAAAAAAAATAAATGTCCTTTGAAAGTTGTCAACACATCAGGTTTGGGGGAAAAAGGCAAAATAGGTTTCTATATATAGCTTGTCCTTTATCACGCAACCAATCCGACAGTAATACACAGTCAGCCCTCCGAGTTCTCAGCTTCTGCCTGAGCTATGTGAACGGGAGGGAGCAGAGCGGATTTCTAATGTCCTCGTCTCAAAGACACTCGGCAATAATCTGACCTCAAAATAGAGCATTACTAGGAAATCTTGCTAGAAAATTCTGTTCATTCCCTTTAAAAACCAAAATGAGTTGTTTCTGTGTATCAAGTGACTCAAAGATAAATTTCCAACAGTACAGGTTCAAAAGAAGAAATAAACATGGTGATATATTGCCTATTTGTCTTCAAAGCAAACATATTTGCTCTAATTCTTAGATTCAAACCTTTTCATCCCTCCCAGTATTTTAGCTTCCGCAAAACCCCAGGCCTAATTCATGTTCTGTGACATCAGAGTACTGTCTGAAAATGGAGACATTCATGCCATCAATAATCTTTATGTCACAGGTACAAACAGCAACATGGGGGCGCCTGGGTGGCGCAGTCGTTAAGCGTCTGCCTTCGGCTCAGGGCGTGATCCCAGCATTCTGGGATCGAGCCCCACATCAGGCTCCTCCACTGGGAGCCTGCTTCTTCCTCTCCCGCTCCCCCTACTTGTGTTCCCTCTCTCACTGGCTGTCGCTCTCTGTCAAATAAATAAATAAAAAATCTTAAAAAAAAAAAACCAGCAACATGGACCAAGGTCACTGGGGTGCAGCTAACTGAAATTCAGAGAGATCCCACATAGGAATCTTCCTGCAGAAAGCAGACTGTCCTTCAATGTCCTTCAGTCCACATCCAAGGGACACTGGTTCTGAGTCCTCCGGGCTGGGGTGCGGGGGTGGGGGTGTGTGGGGGTGTGGGGAACAGAAGGGGATGTGGCGAGGATACAGCAGATGTCAGTGAGTTAACAGGCTGGGTTTCAGGTTGCCAGACATGCAGGCGCCGATTTTAATTCGTCCAGCATAGTCCCTGCGAGGAATACCATGGTCTTTCCGGAGGCCCGACAAAACAGTTCACTAAGGCAGTGACACTATTTAAAAATTCATTCTAGGGCCGCCTGGGTGGCTCAGTCCGTGAAGCGTCTGCCTTCGGCTCAGGTCTGACCTCGGGGTCCTGGGATGGAGCCCCACGTCGGGCTCCCTGCTCTGCTCTCCCTCTGCCCCTCCCTCCACTCGTGCTCTCTCTCGAATAAATAAAAAATCTTTAAAAAATTCATTCTAAAAATAGTCCCTTTCTTTGCCTAAACTCTAACACTTGTGAAAGTGATCATGAGACCAGCCGGCATTTCCTTGGTGTTGTAGGGAGGCCGCTGAGCGGACAGGAGACCGAAGCAGGTGAGACCAGGGAACTGGAAGCAGACAAGCAGCCAGTGCGCTCGCTCTCCCAGCCTCCGCCTTCTCATCAGCCCAGATCACTGGTGCAAACAACTTCGTAGGGGGAATGTTCTTTGTCAAGTTTTCCAGTCCTTAGGCACCACCTATTTGATTACATATAATTAGGACACTACTTACAATTACACTGAAGTAGGGTTGGTCAAGCTCCCGCTGACGGAGGGTCCAAATAAGACTATGTCGGCTCGAAACTTAAAACTCTAGAAGTTATCTTAAAATATTTATAAAATCCAGCCTTGTTTACTAATTCAGATGGACCTTCTCATAGGCAGCCTGATTTAATGCTTGACTTTATGCAGGATTAAAAAAAAAATAAGACCGCTTTACTCCACTTGTTCAACGCAAGTATCCGTCCAGTTAACGTGCGGGGCATCTCTATACGTGTGTCCGCACACGTGTTTACTGCCATTCCACGTACCGTCAAAATTATAAAAAATACTTGTGTAAGTGAACAGGTAATTTATCCAACACAAACACTCCGCGTGCACCCACCGCCCGTCTCCAGCGCTAGTGACTGGGGCAGAGAGGCTCGAACATGAAAGCTATCAATCTTGGAGAGGATTTGACTCTGCATATACACACACACACATACACACACACGCAAATATATATACACACACACACGTGCTAACTTTAAAGCTTCCAAAATGTGCAGATAAATTCAGAATTAGAGATGCATTTGAAAATTGGAGCTTTTCTCCATTTTAAGCTCCACGGACATTCATATTTCCCAGGAAGAAAACATGATGATGTTAAAAATAATATCCAGTAGCCGGCCCTGATTTTTTTTTATTCCTTTCTGGTAAGAGCCAAAACTGCCGACCAACTGTTAAATTTCTTTTGGAGAACTCATAGGGGTAGTAGAACCCAGATCTGGTGGGGGAAAAAAAAAAGGTAAAACAGAGCACCGGCTTACAGACCATAAACCCTAGCCAGGTATTGGTTGGCTCCAGGCTGGACTATGGCAGAAGCAGGAGACACAGACAAGGAATCTCAGAATAGGACGGCCTGGACCCACAGGACACGTCACAGTACATACAAAGCCAAAACCAACTATTTTCTTCAGGAAAACAGGACACACTCTAATGAAAACATCACAGCTTATCATTAAACGCAAGACAGGAAAGGACGTGAAATTCAAAAGTGACAGAGATTTCCAGTAAAAGAAAGTGAGCATTGTACCTGTCAAGTCAATACTAAAATAGCCACATAATTACAACAGTAGTCATGGTACAACGATGCAGCCTGCTTTGAGAACAATAGCCTCTGTTTGTTACACGGTTACTTGATTTAGGAAAGCGAGAAACTGTTGAAGCATAAAGGAAGCTGCTCATGACAGATTTGAAGGAAGGCACACAGCACGGTGGCGGTGTAACAGCACTGCTCCGCCAGACGTCACCTGTTAACCAGGAGCTGACTATTCAGAAAGCAGACTGCTTTGCGGGTCTCAAGGGTGAAGTCAGGCAAGTGCAGGAGTTGGCACTAACAAAACAACATTAAAATCTTTGACAAAAAATGACTTTAATTGAAGCTCCCATAAAAACTACTTTTTTTTTTGGTTCCCATCTATATTTCAAGAAATTGAGGCAGAACAGCAAATACAAGATGGTCCTGTTGACTCCATCAAACTTGGGTGCAGCCCACCACGGCGAGGATCGTAAGCCAATAGCGGCCATGGGAAAATCTGCGAGAGGCACAGAATTCCTTGCCTTTCTATGATTTGGCTTATTCCTGTCGTCAGCCTCCTTTTACTCTCTCTCAAAGCCTTCCTGCAGGGTCAGGGTGGTCCTGGGGGTGGTCTCTGTGTGTTGTGCCCAGTGTTTTCAGGGGCTTCTCAGAAGCAGGGACACTGCCTGGCATCAAGGTGCTTTGTTAATACTCAAGTGAGAGAAGTCAACTGATACAATAGTTCAAATGCAAATTTTCAAAATCTAGAAACATCTATGTAACCTTATCAAACGAGGCAATATAGAGACAGAGCTCCTGATTTACTCTGCCTCTTTTCAGAAAACGAATGTCTTAGGTGTTCATTTATATAATTTTTCTATTGTTTGAAGATAATAGATTTTCTTGAAAATATCCAAGAAAATCTCTTACAGAGAGAAGAGTTATTGTAAGCATGTGTCTACAAGCAAGTCTACCACACAGGAAATCCATGGGGATTTGCGCGAGTATGTGTGTGTTCCAATAAAACTTTATGTACAAAAACAATGGGCCATAGTGTTTTTGTTTTTTTTTTTTTTTTTAATTATAGGGTCAAACATAGGATTCCGCAGTAGTGTCCGTGTAGTCACTGGTATTTTTTAAAATTTTTAATTGGAGTATAGTTGACATATTAGTTTCAGGAAATCCTCTAAAAGCTTCGTTAGGGGCAGGTGCTACCTGGCCCAAACAGAATGTTTGCATGTGCCCTATGCTGTGGGGTGCGTCCTTAACTCCATCCGGTCCGCTCCATCATCTAGCTAGCGCGTGCCGGTCACCAGGCAAGTCAGAGCACAGGGCTCATCCAATGGCGTTGGCCAAGAAACCTGGCTCCAAAGGTTGTTGCTCGTGGGGGGACCAGTAGATGCTTTTTTTGTTGTTGTGTGGTTTTTAAGCCTCTGTCAAGGGAAGTCCCCACTGGAGGCATCGTACGTAAGTCAGTGGGTTGTCAGGCTGTAAGGTGGGTCATGGGACGTATACTATCAGTAACGAAGTGCTGCAGTTTGAGAATGGTTTCTCCTTTTGCAATAAAGAAGAGTTATGCCTATAATGAGATCACCCCATTGACTTGGTATCCGGGGTGCTTTCTTAGAAGGCCATGAAGGGCTGGGGCTAGAGTTAGAATGCTGGGCCATGCACTTCATGACTAGGGGTCTAAACACACTCACACGTTAACCCCCGCTAGAGTCTTACAGAAAGACAGGTGCCCTGTTTCAAGGGAAAAGGTACTTCAAAGGAATCTCACCTATCAGGATATTTTATATTCTTTTCTTTTAGGCTACGAAGACTCCCTTTCAAAGATTTTTCACGGCAAATTTTTAAAAAGTGATCAGCTAGCGAGAGCATCCATATTGAGTCACAGAAAAGACATTTCCTCTCTGAATCAGCTACACTTGTTCTAACATTTCCCACTGGAGATTAAAGCCGATTTGAAATCTGTCTCCTTTTTTGTCTCCTGGGACTATCTTCAGCTGAGCAGAACCCTCCAGAGCTTACGACAGGAGCCCAAGAGCGACTGCTGTAAAGTTGAATAAACTGTTCTCACAGGTTGAAAAGTTAATTGGTACTTTGTCTCACTAAAGGGTCATCAAACGTCCAATGAAGCTCATGGGTGTGGTGTGCGGGCTGCAGGTAATGCTGGCTTTTTATCGATCCCTTCCTGAAAGGGCGTAAGGTAAGGGGTTAGGCCAGTACTCTGGAAAGGTAGAAAGTGTGTTACTCCCAGAATTTCTGACCCGATCCCAATTAAAATCTAACAGAAGAATAGAGAGATCAAGAGAAAAGGAGGCACGACCCCAGATACAAAAATAAACCTACATGATCACGAAAATTTGAAAGGACAAGTTACCCTACTCCAAAGTAACTTGATCCTCCTCCTAAGAGTTTTCCTAAGAGTTTCTAATTTTAGATTTTTAAGTCCATCCTTTTTGCCCCAGAGAGAAGGACCATCCTGTTGCCATTTAGGAAAAAATAAAAAAGTAAAAAATAAAAGCAGTTGTATGAATAATCCCTGAGCCGGTCCCGGGATAGAAGTTACTCAGTTCAAGTTTGTTTTTGTTAGTGCCAGTTCGTAAGCTTTGGGGCAGTGAGGGGTGATAACCGAAGGCTCTAACCATTTGTTGGCTGTGACTTCCTGTGCCCAATTGCATTCACTTCCTCTTCCGCAATGGTGGGGTACAGTTTTGAAGATCTTTTCCCTCCACTGGAAGGCTTGTCACTGTCATGATCTGAATGTCTTTTGTAATAATCTCCTCTTTGCACTACTGAGGAAAAGGGACTCATTTTACCCTTTGTATTAGCAAATGCATCACCGTGTTGACATTAATATTAAAGAATGTTAATATGAAAATTAAATATCAGAGAACCCACCCCACTTAGGATTTCAGGAACCTGCAGTGCTGGGCCTGCACACATACACCACCACCTACAGAGTTCAACAGCCAACATCATGGGAATGTGCTGCACAATGAGGTGAGCGCCGAGGCTGCCCCCAAAGGGCGCTAACAAAGGGCCCCTGTGTTACCACTTCTGATTCCAGGATGGATTAATGAAAATCACATTCACTATGGAATAATCCAGAAGAATCATAGCAATTTACCTGTTTCAGAAATTAGTTGGGCACGCTAGTCCAAAGGGAGGCACGGAACAAGGAAATGAAGTAACCAGCATGAATAATGCACAAGAAAATAGGAACGAGCACATCAGGAACATTTTTAAAGAAAAAGACCGGGCTCACGAGTGGCTCACATTCCTGGGCCAGCAGAGCCGGTGAGCCGATAAAGAAACTGAAGTCGGACTCTTTCCACCGTGGGCGTCTGCGTGCTCTTCTCGGATTGCACGTATGTTTTCAGTCCAATTTCAACACCCAGCGACACCATGAGAATGATCTCTGTGGTTAACTTACTATGGATCCCAGGGGAAAACTCTCCAGTCCCCACCTAGAGAGATGGGGGCATCATCATCCGTGTTTGCTCTCAAGGCGGAGCGAGGAAAGGCGTCAGATACCCCCCCCCCCCCCAGAGCTCTGAAACGTCTGAGGAGCAGGGAAGTTCCTCCGGAAAGAGCGCGTGACTTTGCCAAAGCCGCTAAGGGCACGTCAGCATTCACCCGCTCGAACTCGAGGCGCCATGGTTCCCGTGCTTAGCTCGGGAGGCTGGCGGGTTACTTGAGGCCTTGTTTTAATCGTACGGGCATCTAGAACACATCGCTTTTCATACACGTGAGGCAATTTTCAAAACTTCCTTACAAGTAAGGATGTAAAGTTGGCAGTTGCAGAAAGAAGGGGAAACGAGGGTAGAGTGGGGGAGGAGCTGCCAGGGACGCTCGCTGGCCCGTCAGTCTGACTGGGCTCGTGTTCCTTCTACACCGAGCCTTCCAAGGGCTGTGGCTGTAACACCAAAGCCTGTATTTCTTCCTTCCAAGTAAAGTGACTATGGGCACCAGCTACCTTTCATGGCTTTAGCTGCTCTCTTTGACATGAGTGTTTTATCAGCTTTGGTCAAAACCCTACCTTCTCTTATCTAGAGCCAATAGGTGAGTGAAGCTTGTACCCACCAAATGCATCTGCAGAACGGAGAGGAGAAAGCAGGAAGTGTTATTTTTGTTGTTGTTATCTTCTTTATTATTATTCTCCCAAGTCACAAAGACAGTACTCAGAAATTTCTATGAACTTCGACACAAGACTACCATTAATAAAAGGAAACAGGCCAGTGGAGGAAGATGTCAGAGCCTGCAAGGTCAAGGAATTCTAAAGCATCAGACATCTAAAATAAAACAGAGCAGCCCCAAACGATAATGAGAGCCATCTGGGCATGGGTAATGACTCGTGTGGCTCTGGAATTTCTTTATAGGTGGGGCTTAGAGATGGCAATTATATTACTCTTTATGAAGGACAGAACCCAAAAGTCAATCGCGTATTTAACAGAATGAGGGAGGTGGGGGGCAGAGGAACG
The DNA here is from genome assembly GCF_023065955.2 of Ursus arctos. Lineage (NCBI taxonomy): Eukaryota > Metazoa > Chordata > Mammalia > Carnivora > Ursidae > Ursus > Ursus arctos. The sequence continues at coordinate 3,320,993 of NW_026622997.1, forward strand.
GTGGGTTGCTGAAGCCACCCCAAACACACCTCACCTCCACTGACACTCTTCCTCTGATTCTGGGAGATGGCAGCCAAGTCCAGGATTATCTTGCTCTGCTCCTAACCCAGCAAATCAGAAGCAGCCAACTGGGCACAATGCTTCCCTGAAAGTCCGTGCAGGTGCCACGCTGGTGAGGATAAGGAATGCTTGACCTCATGATCGAGCACGCGGAAGGAGCTCGCAGGTCTCTCGGGCCTGCGGGGACTGCTCGTGACGCTTTACAGCAGCGGTCCTTTACAACCGCGCCAAGCTCTTCTGGGAACTAACGGGACCTAGGGGCCTCTGAGTAGCACCAGATGACTCACGAAGTATTTAAGGCACCCCTTACCTGCCGGGAGCCGGCGCAGGAGCACCTAGTGATTACAAAGAAGTTAAACCTTGGGTTGGGGTGTCCGGTATGTTTTCACTCTTTGGGTATGGTCCTTTGTTAAGATCCAGTGTCACCACTAATGCCGAATCAAGTTTCTGAATGAGGAAACTGCTCTGGTTCCAAAAGTTTAGTCCAAGCGATGCTGACTTAAACTCTAAGGTACTGGCTGAGTCCAAGATTAATTCCTTTCTCTTGAAACAACTCTCCTTGGAGAAAGTGAATGTAGAGGAAACATTTCTTACCTTCCTGGGAAAATGTCCTGGGACTGGGCTGGGGGCTACTCTGGCCATCTCTCTCCTTGTCCGATGGAACTTTCTTCAGCACGGGCGGAAGAAGAGCGATTTTAGAGGAGCCAGGGCTGGATGGAGAGTCTGGGATGTCCTCTAGGGAGACACAAACTTGTGAATCCAACTGTTCCACAAACTGGATTCCGAAAACATAAGCCAGACTAATCTTTCAATATGAATGGCCAATAATTTTTTAAAGCGTCACAGAATTTTTCTGGCCAAAACATAAGTTTTGTATTCCTGCAAGTAACATCTACAAACAATAGGGGGGAAAATAATTAGAACTTATGAAAGGTTAAAATCTCTAACATTCACAGATAGATGTGAATTTACCTTGCAGACACAGAATTTCAATGAGCTGCTATTTGAAAATTACACTTTAAGTGACCTCAACGTTCCTCCTGCTCAGACACAGAGGCTGTTGGATGGTCCCCCAATACGTGGTATTTATAACCCCCTGCCTCTGCCTGCTGCCGAATCCAGGAAAGTGGTCACAGAATACATACAAACATATACACGCACGGACGTGGGTGTGCATACACACACTGAGACCACGAAGAATAACTTGGAATCACGGACTTTTAGAACTAGAAGGACTTTGGTGATTACTGTACAAGTGAAGAGATTCATAGCTGACCTGCTGAAGGAAAATGACAAAATTGCTAGGATGTGAACTGCAGTCTCTTAATTCTAAAGGCTGTGCTATTTCATTCTAACTGAAAGGATTTCCTGAATGGTGCTCCTTCCTCTGCTCTGTGGTCCGCAAGGTTGTCTGAACTTGGCGCGCGCGTGTGTGTGTTTGCGTACGAAGAAGACAATTTTTGGTCAGGTTCTCCTTAGCCGTCTACTTCCGATTCAACTCTCCTACATGCTTCGCTAAATGAGCAGGGTATAAAAGACTTTCCCTGCTTGCAATCTCTCAGAGCTGCGGAGAGGAGATGAGAGGACGGATCTGAAAGCGCCTGGCTGAATTCTCAAGTGCTATAAAAACAAATGTAGTCTTGATACACTAAGTGCTAAGAAACGAATGAGCACATGTAACAAATAAATTGAAAACAGAAGCTCCTTGAGACGGAACACTGGGAATCCAGCTAATGTGACATTCAGAATTCCCAACTGAGGAGCCAACGTACTCGACAAGCTAGGTCCATTTTGTAAGAGCCCTTCCCTCACTGCAGACTGGAGATACACCTTGTTGATGAAAACACCAGCCTACTTTTGAGTAGTCATTTAAAAAAATTCTTGTAATTATTATTGTTTGCCTTCATTCTCCCCACTCTTTCTATTATGAAGATATTTTGTGTGCACCAAGGAATGTTCTGCGTTTCCCATCATAACAAACTTCGGTCTGTAAAAAGGTTTGAGCAGAATTAGGAAGTTCTAGGTGACCTGCTTCAAGGGTTGGCTGCCTGAGGTGACGCAAGGGTCCCTCTGTGGCTCTACTTTGAAGACTGGGCATTGGGTTTCTTGAGGGACCAATGGGCTACGAAGATCAGCGAGCATTAACCAGATGGCCACTTGGTGAACAAAAGACACGTCTGAGGGAAATTGGGAAAGACCCACAGTGGAATGAGTTTGGGCACGTGCGACACTGCCTTTTTTCTCATTCTACCCAATCCTCTGAGTGTGGATGAATGCCTACGATGAGCTGCATGTCTTGCTTTCTAGGTCACATGCCCACAGGGAGGAGGCTGGTGGGAGTAGTCACCCTACAGCTGGGCATGTCCTAGGGTCTGGCTCCTGCTCACCAGCTGTGGGACCTGTCAAACTGTGTCTCTGGGCCTCACTTCCCGCACCTGTGGTGGGGACATTCGGAGTGTATCCACATAAAGTACTTAGAACAGGGTCTGGCACAGGTGAAGCATTCGGATTTGAAGCAATGATGGTGACGAGCATAATCTGACTATATACACCTCTATGCCTATTTGCCTAATTATTATGGCGGAGTAAAGTGAAGAGGTGATATGGGGTTCACTACATTACCCATGCTACTTTTGTATTGTTCGGAAATTCTTATGACAGACCATTGGGAAAGAAAAACGAAAAAAAAGCCTGATAGGGAAGAGCAGTTACAGGAGAGAAAAAGGCAGAGTCTAATCCATTTCTAATATTTTTAAGTTTCTTCTATCAGTAGATTTTCTAAACAAGAGTCAGCAATGTCTTCTGGAAAGAGCCAAACAGTAAATACCTTGGGCTTTGCAGGCCAAATGGCCTCTGTCACAACAACTCCGCTCTGCCACGTTAGCGCAAAAGCCGCCGGAGACAGTGTGGATTCAGACGGCCTGGCTACATGCCGCTAACGTTTCATTTACAGAAACAGGCCCATACTTTGCCAAGCCCTGTTCTAAACCCTACTATCTCACGGACTATGGGGCAAAAAGAGAGGAACTTACACTCTCCCTCTTTGTGGCCCCCATCCTTAACGTACGGCCTTCTGAAGGGTTTGTAGACCCCCGAGACTGTTCTCGGAAAGCTCAGTGATGCCCTGCGCGTGGGCCAACACGACACAAGGCTGTCTTCTCGTCTGGCCCTCTCACCTGTGGCCTGAATGCAGGGACAGTCTCTGAGGCCCTAGGCCCCGGTGTTGAATAAAGAAACTCCTCAGCCTTTGTCCCTGTCGAAACTGCTGGCAGGTTTCTCTGAGCCCTCCTACAGACCCTCTGTGCCCATGTTCACCAGCACCCGCTGGAACCGTGGGTGGAGTCCCGACCCAGCCAGCCCCGGAAGCCACCTGACCGGGGGTCACCCCTGCCCAGCAGAACCCTTACCAGGCCGCGAGGCGGTTCTCGGTTTCTGCGGGATGGTGGGCCGCGCTGCCAGGCTGGGTTTGGGGGACTGCAGGAGGGGCTTCGGGCTGGTCGGGGTGCTGGAGGTGCTCCGCGACCTGGAGCCCGTGTCTGCCTTGGGCTCCGCTTTGGCATTCTTCTCAGGTGTTCCCACACCGAAGCGGCTCTCCACGACACCCGGGTGCAGCTTAGGCACTGCCGTGAAAATGGGGACAAAGAGCACACTTTACTTTAAAACACAAAGGTGAATGAAACAATCATTTGAAGCCGGTGGAGGTCTGGTATAAACTGTTACAACCATTTCTTGTCCTCTCTCATCACAGATATTGCAGAACTGAAGCACGTTGCTCTTGGATGCTTCTGGAATCACAACACGCTGGCAGAAGACTACACTTCTTTGTGGAAAAGCAACGAACTTGGTGCTCTTCCGACCACTCGCGACTACTCCACCCGTCAAGTTCAAGCGTGTCTGTGTCCACGCTCACGGACGGAGGGCACGCGGTGCTGAATGCACTGGAAGCACCCAGATCTTTCTCAGATCTGGCATGAGGTGCAGCTACAGGGACAGCCAACCGTAGGCGCCTCGGGTCTGGACAGTCGTCAGCAGGTGGGGGTCTGGCCACTGGTCCCCAGTGAGCAGAGCTACGCTGACATCCATAACCTCCCATTTAGAACCGTGAACGGCTTCAGCGATGTCATCCCGTGTCCCAGCCCTGCTGGTTAAACACGAGCTACATTCCAACTCTTACTGCATGAAGATATTCAAGCTCAACACAGGACTTTCACACAGCACAGCGAGGTTTCTGACACCCAGTTTGTAAGTTACTCTTCAGTTCCCATCAAACGTGTCTTACTCTTACTACACCCGAAAAGTCCAAGGGACAGAGGAGAGTGGATATTCATGCTGAAAGGAAAGAACATTCTTTCATATCAAAAAATGGGCCCCCTTCCACCTACCGTGTGTGGCTTATTTTGAACATCAGCCATGAGCCTGCCTCCCCCTACTCCTCAGATGCCCACAGTTGGGGAATTCTCCTCAAAGACAGTTCTTCCCTTTGGGAAACTGGAAAAGGTGCCCTGTCCAGGCACACAGCTAGCGGGGTGAGAGGCACGGCCCAGGTGGAGGGGCGTGGCCGTCCGATGAAAGCTGACAGCACACGGTACAGGGCCCCATTCTCCCCTCCCATTCTAATCTTTCTTCTTTCAATCATGTGTGACTCCTGGAACCAGACGGGAAGTGTTTTCCTTAGGGGGTGATGGTCTTACCTGCCCCACCTCCATCCAGCCGTTCTGTGCTGCCCAAGGCCGGGCTGGAGGAATCCTGAGAGATGGCATCATTCCCAAGCTTCTGAAAAATTCAAGCACACAACCCCGGGAAGGTGCATATTTATTCAAGATGTAAGAAAAAGACTGAAGTGGAACATAAATGACAACAAATCATGGCCCCTTTGCTGCTCTCACACCGACGGTGTCCCACCTCTCTGTCTCCCTGAGCCTCCCCCTGAACAAAGCTGTGACGAGCAGCTTCTGTTCTGCGTTCACGGTCTGGGGTCCAGGGTGTGGCCAGTTCCTTAGAACGCTCCCCTGGGTGACAGGTGCGTGGGCTCAGAGGAAGCCAGTGGGCTTGGGGACAGCTCCTGTTTCCTGTGGGGGGGTCTTTCGGTTTTTGTTGCTGTTTTGTGGAAGCCTACACAGGTTCGGCAGCCCCTGATGCTCCAAACCGCAGGGCACAGACGCTCCGTACGTAGATGGGACGCTCTCTCCGAGCTGAGTTCCCAAAATCAAATTTTAAAAACAGTGGAAACCTTCTCAACGTCAATGTACAAGATAGGGGAAAGGGGGCCTATAACAGGCAGGGCCTTCCCTGTCACCGAGGCAGAACCACAGGACACAAATCTGTTGTTTACGAGGCAATGGATAAACAGAATTAATTTTAAAGAATTAATTTTAAAAAACCCAATGCAGGCTTAGCCTGGGTGTAGCCGCTGGCAGCCCCCAGCTTCCCACTGTTTTTGATGCTGTAGGAGGGCTTACGTGAAACTCAGGTGAGAGCCGCCTCATCTGCCGCATGTACCAATCAGCTGGCCCGACACTCGCCCGGGGCGCCGATTCCCCGCAGGGCACCCACCCCGCTACCAGAGCCCCAGCCCGGCTCCCTCAGCACGACTGCGGAGGCTCCGCTGGGGGAGGCGGCTGCGCAGGTCTCTGCGAAGGAATGCGCACCGGGTTCCACAGCTGGAATGGGCACATTGTTTGGCGTCACTGAGGAAAAGGGATCCCGAAGAAAGGGAGCCCCGCGCCAGCGCTGCAGGAGCGCCCTCCGAGTCCACGGGGAAGACCGGCCGCAAAGTCCCCGCCCGGACCAGCAGGGGGCGCCTGAGCCCTGGACCAGACCGGCCAAAGGCGGGGCCTAACCAGCGCCCCGCCCAGCATCTCGTGGCCTCGGGAAGGCAGGGCCACGTGCACCTGTGCTCAGACACAGAGGAGAAGGTGGGCTATATTTAAACACGGCCAGGACGAGGCCGCGGCATGCAAGGCGCCAGCGCACAAATGTAAGGGGACACTGGCTCTCAGGTGTGTGAGCGCCGGGCTGGCTCCTAAGAGCCAGTGCCCCCTCACACCTGGCACCCTCGGCGCCTCGCTTGCCAGCATTTAAAATATAAGACGAGGGGGTGTGTTTTCTTTTTCCTTCCCGGCTTTCTGAGGTACTTAATGGGTATCAAAAACGTCCTTGTTACTCGCCTTTGTTAACAAACGGGAAGTGCCATGTGTCCCCTTTCACGGTTTTTTCCCTTTAAATACATGTATGAAATGTGACTAGTGTAAAGAAAATTATTCAAGAGAACAGTGAAGACCATAAATTTTATCAATAGTATATTGACCAGTGGTGCTTATGCTGCTTTTATAAAAAATGTGGTCATTTTAGGGAAAATATTTACACTAATTTTGTCTTTAAGAGAGGAGCTCATGAGGGAGGGGAGGGACGGCAGGGGCAGGCAGAGAATCGCAAGCAGGCTCCGCACACAGCACAGAGCCAGACCGAGGGGGGGGGGGATCAATCCCATGACCCTGAGATCGTGACCCGAGCCAAAATGAAGAGTCAGAGGCTTAACCGACTGAGCCACCCAAGTGTCCCTCCTTATGCTAATTTTTGAAAACCTTTCCTATTATTTTATTATTCTGAGACTACCCTGAGCGGTTTGAATTTTCAATACAGGCATCTCATTTTATTGCACTTTGCAGACAGTTTTTGTTTTTACAAGTTGAAGGTTTGTGGCATCACTGCGCTGAGCACGTCTGTCAGCACCATTGTCCCACAGCATCTGCTCACTTCATGTCCCTGTGTCACATTTTGGTAATTCTTACAATATTTCAAACTTTCTTCATCATTGCTCTATTTGTTACGGTGATCTGTGGTCAGTGACGTTACTACTGTAACTGTTTGGGGTGCCAGGAACTGCGCCCATAGAAGGCATGAACTTCATCGATAAATGTGGTTCACGTTCTGACTGCTCCACCAACTGGCTGCTCCCCCATCTCTCTCCCTCTTCTCACGTGTCCTTATTCCCTGAGACACAACAATATTGAAATGGGGCCAAGTAATAACCCACAACGGCCTCTAAGGGTTCAAGTGAAGGAAGAGTTACACATCTCCCTTTAACTCAAAAGCTAGAAATGAGTAAGCTTCATGAGGAAGGCATGTCAAAAGCCAGGTCTTTTGTGCCAAACCGTCACTCAAGTGGTGAATGCAGTGAAAAGTTCTGGAAGGAAATTGAAAGTGTTATTCCAGTGAACACAGGAATGATAAGAAAGTTTAACAGCCTTATTGCTGATATGGAGGAAGATTGAGTGGTCTGGACAGAAGATCAACTCAGCCACAACGACCCTTAAGCCAAAGCCTCATCCAGAGCAAGGCCCTAACTCTTCAATTCCATGAAGGCTGAGGGAGGTGAGGAAGCTGCAGAAGGAAAGTCTGACAGTAGTGGAGGGTAGGTCATGAGGTTGGAGCAGCTCCAGCGCAGGAAAATGCAAGGTGAAGCGGCAGGTGCTGATGGAGAAGCTGCAGCAAGCTCTCCAGAAGATCGAGCCGAGAGCATTAATGAAGGTGGCTACACCAGAAAACAGATGATCGGTGTAGACGAACAGCCTTCTGTTGGAAAAAGATGCCACGTAGGACTTTCCCAGCTAGAAAGGAGAAGTCAATGCCTGCCTTCAAAGCTTCAAAGGACAGGCTGACTCTTGTTAGGGGCTAATGCAGCTGGTTTGTAGTTGAAGCCAATGCTCAGTCCTCATTCCAAAAATCCCAGGGCCCTTAAGAACGGCGCTAGATCTACTCTGCCTGTGCTCTGTAAATGGATGACCAAGAGCGCCTGAATGACAGCACGTCCATTTATAACACGGTTTACTGAATATTTTAGGTCCACTCTTGAGATCTACTGCTCAGAATAAAGATTCCTTTCAAAAACAAAACATTACTGCTCATTGACAGTGCACCTGGTCACCCAAGAGCACGCTGTGGTTTGTTGTTTTCACGCCTGCTGACACAACATGCATTCTGCAGCCCATGGATCAAGGAGCCATTTCAACTCTTGAGTCTTATTATGTAAGAAATTCATTTTGTAAGGCTAACGCTCCCATAGACAGCGCTTCCTTGGATGGATCTGGGAAAGTCAACTGAAAACCTTCTGGAAAGGATTCAACATTCTAGATGCCATTCAGAACATTCGTGATTCATGGGAAGACATCAAAACATAAACATGAACGGACTTTGGAAGAAGTTGACTCCAACCCTCACGGATGACTTGGAGGGGTTCAAGACTCCGTGGAGGAAGTCACTGCAGACATGGTGGGAATAACAGAACAGGAATGAGAAGTGGAGCTTGAAGATAGGACTGCCTGGCTGCCATCTCATGACCAAGCCTGATGAATGAGGAGGTGCTGCTTACGGAGGAGTGAAGCCAGTGGCTTCTTGAGATGGAATCTACTCCTGGGGAAGATGGGGTGAAGATTACCGGAATGACAGTGATTTAGATAACATAAACTTAGTTGATAAAGCAGCAGCAGGATTTGAGAAGATTCCCTCCAATTTGAAAGAAGCTCTGTTGTGGGTAAAATGCTATCAAACAGCACTGCACGCTACAGAGCAATCACTTGTGAAAGGGAGAGTCAGTCAATGTTTGCAAACTTCATTGTTGTCTTATTTTAAGCAATTGCCACAGCCCGCCCCACTTTCAAGCCACCACCACCCTCACAGGTCAGCAGCCATCGACACGGGGGCAAGACCCTCCACCAGCAAACGCAGATGATCGTTAGTTTTATCAATAAAATATTTTAAAATTATAAGGTATGTACATTTGTACATTGTTTTTTTAGACAATGCCAGTTGCACACTTAAGAGACTACAGTATGGTGTAAACAATTTTCTATGTACTGGGAAACCTCCAAATTCATTTGATTCGCTTTATTGCGATATTTGCTTTATTGTGTTGGTCTGGAATCGAACCCCCAGTATCTCGGGGGTCCACTAAGGATTTGTTATGATTTTTATGATTGATGTTGTTTTAAGTAGACACAAGATGGCGCTAGGAACTCATTACTATTGGCCTTGAACAACCAAGACCTAACCATAGGAATTTTGTCTCTCCAAACCAATTTAAGTATCCAATCCAAAGCACATGGAAAACACCCTCTAGTACTTCCCATCTTTCTACCAAAAGCAGCTGTTCATCAGTGAAAACAGTGATAAAATAAACAGCTCGTTAGTGAAAACAGCACATTCATTGTTGTAAGAAATTCTATAAAATGCACTGAAATTTAAACATTTCCTTGGGCGTCTGGCTCACCAATGATGTGGTCACGGTGTTTATTCAGAATTCTGACCAGGGAAGTAGCAGAATACAGTTACATGGTCCCCCCTCTGTACCCTCCTCAATGAGTAAATTAGGAGAGATCTGTCCTGAGGAAATTGCTGGATGACTACGGTGCTGGTGGGTGAACTATGGTGAACAGTTGTAAAGTCATGTGGGATGCAGGATTTAATGAAAAAATAATCAGTTGGTAAGTCATATAAAACAGCCCTCTACACCCTGGTCTATAAAAAACTTTACTAGTAACTTTCTAAAAATCAAGGGTTCATTGGGGTGACTTGTTTTATTCTGATACTTCCAATAAAACAGATGTGCAATTTTCCTTTCTTTGGGAAAATGAAAGAGAGCTCAGATTCATGTGCAAAACCCAAACCTGGGTTAACATGGGTATGCTGATCTTAGAAATCACAATAAAGCTATAATCTTTCAAGGAGCTGCAGGAAAAAGGAGAGGTAATGGAAGAAAAAGACCACAATGTCTACTTTAAAAGATGTTTGAAGGATAAATGATAATATTAAGTCAGATTTTGGGGGGACTTGGCAATTTTGAAACGATCAAGTTTTTCTTCATAGCAATCCACAACCTATCTCAATGATTAAGTATTCAATTAATTCTAACAGAACACCTTGACTATTTTTCCTTTTGACTTTCAAATCTGGATTACAGGAAGGAATGTTTAGGTTTGGAAAAATGGAATTATGAAAAAACTGAAAAGCAAATCTACTTTTATATCATTAGAATCTGGTGTCAATATTTTTAAGTAATCTCTACACCTGACATGGGGCTCGAACTCACAACCCTGAAATCAAGAGTCGCTCACTCTACTGACTGAGCCAGCCAGGCACCCCACAGTTTCAGTACTTTTATTTGCCTCAGTCAGTTCTGTTTCTGGTCCCGCTCAGGTCTCATTCTGGATTCAACAGACTGGTCCTCTCCCCGGCTTTGAGCATTTCCCGGCGACCATGGTCCCAGGCTCCTGACTCGCACAGGAAGCACCTCGGCGGGTGGGGACTCTCAGCCAACGACTTACCTTCAAACACTGGGACCGAAGAGTGGGCCCTCACGCCGGGGGGCAAACATGGCCATGCCTTTGTTGTCTGTGCTCTGGGTTCTTTCGGAAAAAGGCTTTTGGTTTTGGATTTTTATTTAACCGAACAGGCCACCTCTGTACCTCTCTCACAGCCACACAGACCACCGAGTCAGAGCGGACCCACCCTCACCTTCTGCGCGCAGGCCGCTCTCCTCTCCTGCTTGGCCTTCATCTCCGCCAGCAGACCGCTGCCCATCACCTGCACCCCGTACCTTCGCCCGCCCTGCGGGCTGCTCTTGCTGTCGCTCCGCTCCACCTTGCCCACGTCTTCCCCTTGACCTTCCTCAAGGGAGTCGGGAGTTTTTATGTCCTCTGTCCGCTCCGAACTGCCGTTGTGCTCCGCGGGCTTTGCGTCCTTCCTGGGGGGGTCCGTGGCCGGACTTCTGACGGCCCCTTTTGGCGAGGACGGTTCATCTGTCATCAAGACGGTGGGTGGCCGCTCCGATCTGGACCGGGATTTGATTAAATTGAGAAAGCCGCTTTTCCGAGAGTCTCGCTTTTTCTTTTCATCTCCTCCTTCGCTAAGCTCGTGGGACTCGGAGCCTCTTGCTGATGATCTCCTGGGATTCAAAAGAACAAATACTGTGGGTTTTGCTGTAATTAAAGTTCTAGCCAGAATCAGTCAAAATACAAATATGGAGATTGATGCTTATCCAGCAGCCGTTCTGAAGCAGTTAAAATTTTTGAGTCATTGCCCTTGGTAAACAGAAGTGTGGAATGTTATCATAGCCACAGGTCAGGAGATGGAGGCACCCCACCAGTTAAGAATGCGAACCTGAAGGGGCAGGTGTTTTTTACTAAACGCTCTGGTCACTTGCCTTTCCACCTGTAAGAACTTCCAGCAAAGCTGGCTCCTCTAAGACACAGGTGGGCGATGGCCTCATTTAGTTTGACTGGCAATGGAAAGGGCCACATTTCCCCACAGCCACCTAAAATCCTTGCATGATCACTAGATCACATCTGAAACCTCACCGTTAGTGCTCAACTCAGACAAAGCTGTGGGTCCTTGCTTAAATGTAATACCACTGAAAGAGCCAACAGACACAAGTGAGCTTTGGTAGAGAGTTGCATGAAAGAGAAAGTTCCAGAACGAAAGAGTATGTTCAGGAATGGGGGAAAGGGTAGGTTTGGAAAGAGCAAGTCGAAGGGGCCGATGGGAGGTCTCACTGGTGCCTTTCACTCAGAGTGGCAGCTCAGCCCCGTTAGCTCCTCGGAGTTCCCCGTGAAATCATGGCCAAAGGTGGAAAGAGAAAAATAAAGGCAAAAGACCCAGAGCAGAAGAAAGGCAAAAACAACAAAGTCTGGAAGCCAAGAGAAATGTGAGTGAAAACGGGCTTGACAGAAGTGGAAAGCCGCCGCCTGAAGCGCCAGTGGGGGAGACGAGAGGCGGCGGGTTTGCACGGGGCTCCAGGTGCCTCTGGAAACAGAAGGAAAGGGGGCTCTAGAGAGGGAGAGAGCTAGAAGCCCATTCACCAAACCATCGGATCCTCTTCCCACACCAGAGCCCAAAACTGCCCCTTTGCGCCCACGTTTACCGGCCAGGGAGGGCGAGGGCCAGCAGGACAGCTGAGGCATGTGTTCTACCATGAAAACAGAGAGGTTTGGGTGGAGGGCAGCAGACTGTGGCACCCCAAAATATACCTCTTTGGCATAAGGATTATTTTAGGCTGATTAAGAAATAGCAGATGTCGGAGAAGATCTGCAAACTGAGAAGTTGCCCTTTTGGAAGAGCCCTTTCTAAGAGAAATCTTCATTTGTGAGGGTGTATTCCTCTCAGTAGCAGGAAAGGATAACAATCTCTAGAAACTTAGCAATGGAGAAGGTATGGACTTAAATCTGCATAACACCCTTACCCCATTTATAGTCCTTTTCCTGGTAACCTCCCCACACTTGTCCCCTGCCCCCCAACCCAACATCTTTTTTTGCCATTAGCAAAAATGGTATTTAAGGTGGTGGCTCGAGCTATTTTGGGGAGCTACTCAGTTTTTCTGGGTCTCTCGCATGTATACAGGAGGTATCCATGTTCTTGAACTTCTGTTTTTCTCCAGTTAATCTCTCTTTTATTATAGGAGTATCTCAGCCAGGAGCCTAGAAGGGTAGAGAGAAAATTATTTTTCCTCCCCTACAATCACAGGAAAGCCTGCTGGGACACAGATACTCCCAGGATTTTTCTCTCATTCTGGATCCTACAATGGGGCAACCAGGTTCATGCCCTCCAGGCAGGAGATCAAATTTCTCACAAGCTCGAGAAAAGTCCCAAAGACTTGGATAGTCAGGGAAACCCTCACCCAACAAAATGGTCCAAGAAGGGTACCCTACAATGAGGTCCACCAGTCAACATGCTCTACTTGTTGCCGGGTGAACTGGGGAGACCCTGGGCCCTTGACCCAGCCCGTCCCAAAGACGTCCCGGAATGCTCTTGGTCTCATGATGAGGAAGAATTCAAGGACAGACACACAACACAGTGGAAAGCAACATACGCAGGACAGTTTATTAAACCGAAAGTACATTCTCAAGGGGCGCCTGGCTGGCTCAGTGGCTGCAGAAAGCAACTCTTGATCTCAGGGTTGTGAGTTCGAGCCCCACACTGGGTGGAGAGATTACTTAAAAATAAAATCTTTAAAAAAACAAAACAAAACAAAAAACAAAGCACACTCTTGAGATGTGAGTAGATAAGCTTAAGAGACAACAAGCTGTGTGTGTGGGGGGGGGTTTGGGTTTCTACTTTTTATGTGCAGTTGTTAACAAGAGAGTATAATATTCATTATTTGGGGTAGGGAAGCAGGGTTTCCTGGGCATCCCGTTAGAGCCTCACTGCCTCTAAGACACCAATTTCCAAGCTCACTAGTGTCCTATTTCATTTTAAATGAGAGAGCAAAAAACTGCTATGCCATCAAACAAGCGTAATAGGAAAATGTGACAGCAGGAGTATGAAACTCAAGGTTGGAAGATACAGCTGAGGAAATCTCCCAGACGGTGAGGAATAGGGGCGGGTAACAGAGAGAACATGAGAGAGAAAAGACAAAAACAAAACAGAACAAAACTCGTGGATTAACAGAGGAAACACATAATTTGAATAATGGATGTTTTAAGAAAGAAAATATAAAAGAGAAAAAGGAAGGGAAGATATTATGAAAAAAATAATTCAAGAAAGATTTCAGAGCCAAAGCACATGAATTTTCAGATTGAAATGGCTCATTGGGGCCTAGCAAATGGGTGCAGACAAAAAACAAAACAAAACAAACCTACCCAGAGCCAATCATCATAACTTTCTGAGAACAAAGAGAAAAATCCCAAATGCTTCCAGAAAAGAGTAAAAACAAAAACAAGTAACAAAGGATCAGGGCTCATGATGTCATTGAACTTGTAGGGGCTAAGGCCAGGCTGCCTCAAGATGGGCTGCTTTGAAAGCGTGATTATTTTGAGCGAAAAAGTCATCAAAACCCAGCCGATTCAGGAAAAGCTCCTTACATCCCCCTCGACTGCCTGAAAGAATTTACACAGAGGAGCTGCTCCAGGAAGAGAGCTGTCGGCATCGAGAACTACGTTACGCTCTGAACCAGGAGTGGGAGGAACCTAGCAAGGCCTGTGGGATCAAGGTCCTCTATGCCCCCTTGTCTGAGTGGCCCAGCAGACATTTGTGTACCAAACATTTACTCTTCCTGAGAACTGCATTCCTTCCCGTTGGAAGTCCCAGGGCCCTGTCCCCTTCTCCTTAGTTCAAAATGACATATGTGCCTCGTTTTGCCTGACTGCCTTTGGAAATTCCCCCTCTGTGTGGCTTCCCTGTACGTACTATTATATTTGACTTTCTCCTGTTAATCTTTCTCATGTCAATTTGATTCTTAGTCCGGCTAGAACGACCTTGAAGGGGTCAGGAATTCTTGCTTCCTGACAGACAGACTCTTACAGCAACCCTAGAAGCTAGAAGGCAATGGGACCAGGTTTTGAAAATTCTAAGGTAAGATGGATTCAATCGAGAATTCCATACAGTCACACTGTTAATCAAAAGGAAAGACAGATCTACGAGTCTCTGAGACTCCTCCTAAGCTGCGCTTCTCAGGGGGCAATGGGAGGAGGCCGTCCACCACCACAAGGCAGTCAAAGGAGGAAGGAGAAGACACAGGCCCAAGGAAACAGGAAAAGGACACAGGCATGCGGTGAAGGGAAGTCCCCAGCAGACAGAGACGGGAGGTGGCAGGGGTGACAGCAGGGAAATGGGCCAGATGCCACACGAAGTCAGTCAGGCAGCAGTGAAGGATGTGTCTGTCTGTCCCAGGAGGTGACACAGAGAATACCTGGCCAAATGCAGAGGACATTTATACCTATCTTGGAGAGGTATGAGATATGGCAGGGACAGGAATACGGAAATGTCGCAAACACAAAGGGGATGATTATTAAGTGCAGGGAGAGCAGACCCAAAGATGGTGTAAGTCAGCCGTGAATATTCACATGGAAAAGAGTGTGTGGGGGGCAGTAGGGTCACAGTGTATCAGAACTCAATTATCATCCTCGACAGGGAGAAGCTAACAGTCATGCTTGCTATCTAAATCTGAAAAACAGGAAAGAGCAAAACATGTTATTAAAGAATATGGAAGCACGAATAAAAAACAAACAGCTAAAGGCATAGGAATTAATTGCCTCTGGGGAACAGGGAGTGGGGGAAAGAAACAATGGAGGGGTTTTTTGGTTTCGATTTTTTGTAAGAGCCTCGTAGAACATCTGGCGTTTCAAGCTAGGAGCATTGATAACTTTGATTTGCAAACGTTCTTCACACTACTTACAATTTTGCCCAGGGCTAGCCCTCTACGTATCAAACGACAGTCTGTTTATATATAACAAAAAGAAATTTTTAAAAAATCAAAACTTCTAGTAGATTCCATCATTATTTGATGAAAACTGATCTCTACTTCCATTTGTGCACTGGAACATACTCCCAGAGCAGTATCTTTGTAGAAAGTGGATTTTATGGGGCGCCTGGGTGGCACAGCGGTTAAGCGTCTGCCTTCGGCTCAGGGCGTGATCCCGGCGTTATGGGATCGAGCCCCACATCAGGCTCCTCTGCTATGGGCCTGCTTCTTCCTCTCCCACTCCCCCTGCTTGTGTTCCCTCTCTCGCTGGCTGTCTCTATCTCTATCGAATAAATAAATAAAAATCTTTAAAAAAAAAAAAAAAAGAAAGAAAGTGGATTTTATACCTTCTAAAATTTGCCTGACTTTCTTCCAGAGCCCATTACAGAAGAAGGCATCCTAAGGATGCGGGAGATCCCACGGGGGCAGGTGTACCTGGTTCGGCTCAGGTGTGCACACACCTCTCCATTACAACATGCCAACTTCCCAAGTGCAGGAGGAGGCGAGCCCGCAACGGCGTCTGTTGTTCGCAGGGATACAGGGTGAGACTGTCTAAATTCATTCACCAACTGTGACTGGAGGCAGACTCTGTATTACAGGCTGTGTCAGACACTCAAGTTATAATGACCAGGAAGACCTGGGGACAAGCATTCTCTGGGGACAACTGACTTGAGAGCAAATCATCAAGGACTTTCCCATTTCGTTCTGTTTATGTTGGCACGTTGGGACTGCCTGAATCTTTTACACGGAGAATACGTCCGTCCTTTCTTCATACCGTAAAAAAAGGTAAAACAGAAGAAACGCTCAGAGGATCGTGTGTGCTCTGACAGATGGGTGCAGAGGATGAAAAAAAAAAAAAGGCTTTGAGTCAGCAGCAGAGAAAGAGCAAATAATGGGGGGGCGGGGTACAGAGCAGTCCTGAGACAGCTTCAAAGAATAAATGACATTGAGGTTGGTTCTTGAAGAATGGGAGCAGGGAATCTTTCCTAGGATGCCAAGCTTCGAGGCCAGTGTCAAAGAAGACAAATAATTGGGTCCTGAAGCTTCTAACATGCGGTAAGTTATACTGGTATGGATATAAAAACTTCACTCATTTCCACCTCACCAACCTGCTGGGGCAAGATAAGGCGCATCAACCCACAGAATGGACCGGCTTCTTCCCTACCTGTGCTGGCTTGCCCACCTTCCCAGCCCCGGCTTATCACCATGGTTTCAACTCATTCCTGAACTGGGTATCTCCAGGTGAAGGACACTCCACAGACACAAACCCACGTTAAGAGTGTATTTGGGGATAGGTCTGATTTGGGCTGGGGATTAAACAACTCGGTACAAATCCTGCTTAATGCTAGAAGTGTTCCAGGTTCAACAACTGTTAGAAGTTCATAATAGGACTGTCTTTTAAGGAAACACCACTTAAGAATAAGAAACTAGGATAACTGCGTGTTGACAGTCTGTCGAAGCTGTGCCATTTAGCAGCGATACAGCCCCTCCCCCCCAACGCCAAATTCCGAGCGAGTAGAATTTAGAAATAAGCAATGTCAGCTGTCAAAGTTCACCGCCCTGGAACAGTCTTCCAGGCGTCGGTGGTAAAGCCCTAAAAAATACCTGGGTGTGTTCTGTGGTCTATTTTAGAACAGGACAATGGTTCTCAAACTGGAGCATGCCTCAGCTTACCCCAGAGGGCTTAGTAAAGTACAGGCTGCTGGGCCCACATCCAGAGTTTCCGATTCAGTGCACCTGGGGTAGCGGCTTGAGAATCTGCATTTCTAATAAGTTCCCAGTTGACAAGTAAGATTGCTGGCCTGGAGATCACGTTTTGCAAACCATCAGAATAGTCAATCCCATGTAATATATATAAATAAGATAAAAAAGCCTTGGCACAGTAAGTTTAATGGCAACTTAGTAACTCAATGTGCATTAAGCAGTTTTAGTAGTGGAATGACTTTGAACTCACTTGGAATCCATTTTGGTCACCTTCTTGGTGAAAAATTCATCCACACCTTCGTCCACTCTCCCCATAAGGCCGTTCTGCTCACCGTCTTGGGGGACGATGCTGGCTGCGCAGACCTGCAAGTCAAACATGGGAATGGTGACTCACAGGGAGCGTCATTTGGCAAACGTTGCCGTCATGTTCCAAGCACGGTGATAAGGGCCACGAGAAGGACAAGACCGGCTAACTAAGGGCCCTTACGGCCTATAGGAATGGAAGTCCTGTGTACGACTGTGACAGGGGCAGGGAGCGAGGCGTGCAGAGGCTTCATGCTGCTGGGTGTCCCAAGCCGCTCGCCCTACCAGGCTGCGAGGCGCCAAGTGCCCCTAGAGGTGGAGAAGGAATTGCAGGTGATGGTAAGGGAAGCAAGAACACACAGGAAAATGAAACACGTGCTAGGTTCTGAGACTGGAGAGCAATCCAGTGGCCAGGGGCTGGTGGTGGGTGGGTGCGATGAACCGCTAGGTACAAACCCCGGCAGATACTAACAGGGGCCACTGCAACCAAACCCCCTCCCCCGCTTCCTTTCTTTCTGGCAGGAAGAACCCTGATTTCAAGGTGTGAATACTTACTTGTATAAGCCAAATACCAAAATACCGTAATTCTACTTGCTTGCCCATGACTGGTAAGTATGACGTATGATATTCTGGTCAGTGAGATAGAAGGGAAATCTGCTAGGGGCTCATGTGCAGGTTTTACTGCAGAGGAAGGAACGTGTTTTCCTGTATGGTTACATGTGGGAGGGAGGACGTGATATGGGAGCCACAGCAGCCACGATGGGGTTCGAGAGAGGGCAAGCCTGAGGGCAAATGCCAACACGTGCTGGATGACACAGCACAAGCGCAGAAAACACCCGGGTGGTTGTGCTTTGCTGCTGAAGAAACCAGTCCTTGATCCTGAGACTTCAGGATTTCTTGGTAAGTGAGAAAAATCAGTATTTCTCACTATTTAAGTCATTTTTAGTTGTGTATCTCTCATTATCTCTACTGAACGAATACTTCCCAATTAATAATACAAGGGCCTATGATGAACAGCCTCGAATCTTACGCTGAAGAGCGTGGAATTTACTTTGTAGGTGACAGGGAGCCCACAAAAGAGGCACATGGCCCAACCTGAATTTTGTTCTGATAATTCTAGGGCAGCATGAAGGACATATTGGAGAAGCCACGGAATATATGTAGGGGAATCCATTCAGGGACACAAAAGAAAGATTCCTGGAATAGTCTAATCTAATCTGGAGGAGACGAGGAGCAGATCGAGGGCTAGAGAAAAGAGAATACAAAGAAAGGAGGTGCCTCAGATGAGGTCGAAGTTTCTAGTCTAGGTGAGTGGGAGTATGGTTCTAGGGAACATAGTTCAAAGACCAGATTTGGGGAAAGAAATGATGAGTCTAATTTCTGTTGAACATTTGAGGCGCTGTGGGAAACCCACAGTCAAGCATCCAGCAGACACTTGAGAGCTTGGGTCTCAGTAGAGAAGCTATAAGGAAATCATCTACCAAGTTAGCATCTCTCTTTGAGTGGACAACTCACAGTGAGCTCAGCCGGCCACATGTCTGACTGGCGTCTGCAACGGTGTACTAATAGTTCACGCTAACAGGTTGTGGGCCCTTGAGAAGGAGTGCGTATTGTGCCCATTCCTTTGGGCACAAGGACAAATTCTCCCATGGTTGAGATATCTGGTCTGAATGTCTTGCCACAGAGCGGTGGAGAAGTGGCTTTCTGTAATCTTGATTTGTGTCAAGTTGCCTCTAGGGGAATTTGGCTCATGTCCATGTCTGCATATGCACTGTTTAACGAAAAAGCCAATCACATGCTTTAAGCAATCATCCACTTCACTCACTGGGAAATCTCCATTATGAAAATGAGCTGTGTGCTGAAGAGTTCATGTTTGTGAAATGCTGAAAGGTGAGCAGATAACAGATCATAGACAAAAGAACTCCTGTGAAATGTGAATAATAACAATTATACTTCTCATCTGAATGGCGCTTTATATTTGAGAAAGGCTTTCCTATGTATTATGATAGAGCACAGAAACAGCAAAGTTCTACAATTCAATTAGGGAGAGAAAGTGCTCTCTGAGTCACTTTCGTCGCAAAAGATAAAGTAGCACAGAACTTGCTCGGGTTAGCACTTCTCCTTCTGTAAAAGAATGGAGACTGGGATCTCTGTGGTAATAATGGCTCCCTGCGTTTGTTGAATGCTTGATCGTTTATACAAGTGTCTTGCATGTTATGATTTCATCTTCACATCTACTCTTTGCACTGAAAAGGAAAGGTAGTTTTATCCTGGTTTTTGGTTAGTCGCAGATCAAACAGTGGCTCAGAGAGTGAGGGGTACCAACCTAGCTCCCCTGACTACGGATGAGAAGGACTGTGAGCCCAGGACAGATGGTCCTAACACGGGGCTTCCTTCCAGTGGACCCATGCTCCCCCTCAGAGGCTCCCTCTCAAATTCTCTTTCCCATTTTGAGAAAAAAAAATTACTTTTTACTAGCATAAATTTCTCCTTTAAGCCCTTTCCTTTCTTCTTGCTTTGAAATGGAATGCAGAGCGAGCACAAAAAGTTCTTGGGGGTCAGGGAGAACATCGGGGGGTTTCAGAGACGGAAGCAGACAGGGCTCCACAAAGCAGTCTGCTTTCCTGCAGGGCGGGCCAGCTTTCAGGGCTGGATGGACCTCGAGGTGGATCCCCCAGTCCAACCCTGTCATTGTAGAGATGAAGATGCTGAGAGCAGAGAGGTTACGGGAAGTCCAGCGTCCCCGGGAGATCCTCAATGAGAGGTGGTTTAAAAAGCATCTGTTAGAATAAAAGCGGAGGTGTCGGCAGCTTGTACGAAGAGCAGCAGAAATACCGAACACAAAAGTGAAACGCAGTTTGTCAGAACAGTTCAAGGCTAAACGCACACACTGTTTCAGCTCAATTTCTAGCGACAGGAAAGCAAGGGACATAGACACATAAGAAGTTCTCTGAATTCCGTTTGACTTTGGTCTTTCTGTCAAGGAGCTTGAATTTTAGACTAAAAAAGTGTAGTGTCGCTATTGGAAGGGGAGAGCAGAAATGCTGTCCCCGAGCCGGCTGGAACGGACTCCGTCTGCACGCCGAGAAAGGCTTTCTCAAAGAAAACAGGGCATCGGATGGCTGTGGTCAGTATTTGACAAATCGAGAAGGCAGATTTTGTACCCCTGGTGTATGAAGACATGCTAAAAGGATAATTTGTGACTGCTTAGAAGACGAGCCAGCGATTATGAGGACTAACGACAACTCAGACCACCCGCCATCAGGATTATGAAGACGAACACACCAAGGAAACACTGTGGGTGGTGCACCTGGATCCTGACGAGGCAGCTGCCAAATCTCTCCTAACGTCTCCACAGGCCGGATGGAGCGAGATGGGCAGGCAGGAAGGACAATTAGTGTATTATTAGTAACCGAACACATACACCCAAAGAGTGCTAATTAGTGAGCTGAATAATCATGGAATCTTACATGCATACATTAGACAGTAAGTATCATGGAGAAGTGAGAGCCAAGCAATCAAGAAGGAAATAAGGAACCCAACGGATGTAAAACGAAGGAAATACAATAAAAGGACAAACATTGATGCATTTGAGAGGACAAATAAAAATAAAAGCTGATTCTTCCCCCCCCCCCAAAAAAAAGACTAATAAAAGAGACAACCTTGCAAAATTAGGAGAAAGGCAAAATAGATCAGACAGGGGAAAAAAATGGGACACAGCTATGGTTCAGGAGGATAAAAAGTTGTAAGAATTCTATAAACAACTAAACGACAATTAGACTAAGTGGATGACATCCTAGAAAAATATCAATGGCCAAAATGGTCTCAAGAGGAATTAGGTAATCTGATTAGATCCATAACAAAAGAAGTCAACTCCCTAGATTTGGAATCTGCATCCAAGCATCACCTGCACACACACACACACACACACACACACCAGGCCCAGATGCTTCCCAGGAGAGGGGCGGAAAAGCTCCATTATATACTAGCCGTTCCAGAGAAGAGGAAGGAGAGCTTCCAAACTAATTTATGAAGATAGTATAATTCTGAAACCCAAAGTAGATGGATGGTCTAGATAAGAATAAGAAAAACTATAGGTCTCTCTTATTTATGCACATAGATGAAAACAATCCCAATAAAATATGGTAAACAAAGCCCAGCAGTATATTAAAACAAAGCAAGAATATACACCTGAAACTAATATAACACTGTATGTTACTTACACTAGAATTAAAAACAAAAGCAAGAGTATCGTGATTATTATCAAGACTGGTCTACCATTAGAAAGGTCTGTTATTGTGATTCACCACAACAGCAAAACAGAAGAGAAAAATAAATGATCAATTTCCAGAAATACTGAAGAAAAAAAAACCAAATTAAACCATCACTCACTGAAAAAAAATTAGCAAACTAGGAGGAAACTTTCTCAACCGAATAAGTAACAGCAGAAACTGCTACATGCCTACCCAGTCTCCGTATCAAATCCTGATTTCCTTAGCATATCCATCTGACCAAGTGAAACACATTATCTTCTCAGCTGCTCTTGTACATGGGGCTGGAAATATGGCTCATTTCTGGACAGTGAGATGTAACAACAAGTATACTAGGACTTCTGGGTAAGTTCACATTTCCTGATGCATGTGCCCCATTTTTCTCTCTCTGAAATATGCTTTTAAATACAGACGATTATAGGCCTTGCCTGAGAGTGACCACTACCAGTTACCCAGATGATACAGCTATTAAAATATGAACACATCCACTCTCACCACTTTTACTCAACAGAGTACTGGAAGACCCAGCCACAGCAATCACACAAGAAAAAGAAATAAAAGGCATCCAAATTGGTAAAGAAGAAGTAAAACTTTCACTAAACATGATACTACATATAGAAAAAACCCTAAAAGACCACCAAAAAATTAGTAGTGCTGATAAGTGAATTCAGTAAGGTCACAGGATACAAAATTAATATACAGAAAAATATTACATTTCTATACACTAATAATAAAGTAGCAAAAAGAGAAATTAAGGTAACAGTCCCATTTATAATTGCAACAAAAAGAATAAAATGCCTAGGAATAGACTTAACCAATGAGGTAAAAGATGTATACTCTGAAAACTATAAAACAATGATGAAAGAAACTGAAGATAACACCAAAAAAATGGAAAAATATTCTGTGCTTATGGATTGAAAAAATATTGTTAAAATGTCCATACTACCCAAAGTAATCTTCAGACTTAATGCAATGCCTATCAAAACACCAAAAGCATTTTTCACAGAATGAGAATAAATAATCCTAAAATTTGAATGGAACCAGAAAAGAACCCAAATAGCCAAAACAATCTTCAAAAAGAACAACAAAACTGGAGATATCACGTTCCTAGATTTCAAGATATACTACAAAGCTGTAGTGATCAAAACAGTACGGTACTGGCACAAAAACACACACATAGATCATTGAAACAGAATAAAGAGCCCAGAAATAAACCCATGATTATATGGTCAATTAATCTTCAACAAAGGAGGCAAAAATATGCAATGGGAAAAAGACAGTCTCTTCAACAAATGGTGTTGGGAAAACCGGACAGCTACATGCAGAAGAATGAAACTGGGCCACTTCCTTACACCACACATACAAGTAAACTCAAAATGCATTAAGGACCTAAATGTGAAACTTGAAACCATAAAAATCCCAGAAGAGAGAACAGACAATAATTTCTATGACACTGGCCATAGCAACATTTTTCTAGATATGTCTTCTGAGGCAAGAGAAACAAAACCATCAAAATAAAAAGCTTCTGCACAGCAAGGGAATCAACAAAAGTAAAAGACAACCTACGGAATGGGAGAAGATATTTGCAAATGACAAGTGTGATAAAGGGTTAATATCCAAAATATATAAAAAACTTCTACAACTCAACACAGCAAAAACAAATAAGTACTCCAGAAGACATGAACAGACATGTCTCTAAAGAAGACACCCAGATGGCCAGCAGACACGTGAGAAGATGCTCAGCATCACTCATCACAGGGAAAAGAAAGTCAAAACCATGATGGGTTATTACCTTCTACCTGTCAGAATGGCTAAAATAAAAAACCACAAGAAGCAACAAGGTTGACAAGGATGTGGGGGGAGAAAAGGAACCCTCGTGCACTGTTGGTGGGAATGCAAACTGGTGCAGCCACTGTGGAGAATGGAGGTTCCTCAAAAAATTGGGGGGAAAAAAGAATTACCACATAACCCAGTAATTCCACTACTGGGTACTTGCCCAAAGAAAATGAAAACACTAATTTGAAAAGCTACATGCACCCCTATGTTTATAGCAGCATTATCTACAATAGCCAAACTATAGAAACAACCATAGTGTCCACTGATGGACAGATGGATGGATGGGAAGGTGTAGTGCATACAATGGAATATTATTCGGCCATTAAGTAGAATGAAATCTTGCCATTTGCGATGACATGGATGGAGCTAGACAGTATTATGCTAAGGGAAATACATCAGTCCAAGAAGACAAAGACCATATGATTTCACTCATTTAAGAAACAAAACAAACGAACAAAGAAAAAAGGAGACAAACCAAAAAAAAGACTCTTAACTATGGAGAACTGATGGTTCCCAGGGGGAGGGGACAGGAGGATGGGGGAACAGGTGAAGGGGATTAAGAACACATTTGTCATGATGAGCACTGAGTGATGTATAGAATTGATAGAACACTGTATGTTAACTATACTGGAATTGGTTGTTTGTTTTGAAGTGAATACTATCTGTGGATGAATAAATAGAAGTATAGCAGTTAGAAGGAAGGAGGTGGTATGGCCTTGCCACTTATTCAGAAAAGAGTAACAAAAAACCATAAATGGACTGCAGACAGTGTCATATCAGGAACACTGAAAAAGCTGAGGACATTTAGACTGGTGAAGGAAAGACCTAGTAATAAACCACAAATATCTGTAAGTCTGTTAGGTCTCCTTCAATGACATGTGCCACATCTGATAACAGGAACAAGACGGCCTGGTTAAAATTATAAAGACAGATTTCAGCAACACATAAAAAATAAAATGCTAACAACTGGAGCTTCTAGGAAATGGCTGCTTCTGAGAGGTTGCGAGAGGCAGACCAGGCAACTACTCTGGCTACATAGAGATTTTTAAGTTCTTGATGAGGGACTGGACGAGAGGACATCGAAATCCCTTCTAGCCTGGTGATAACCATGACTGTGATCCGAAGCACGTGGGAGACAACTGATTCCCCAGGACTTAGTGTTTGCATTAGTTGGTTTGTTCCGTCACTGGAACTGTGGCAAATGAACGCTGAGGGACCGTGCAGAGCAAAGCCATTGCAGGATGTGGAATGGTCACTCAGAGGATGACCAGAGGCAAGTCAGTTTCTTGCCCTGGGCTTCACATTCCCTAGAACAAGGGATAGTCTGCAAAGCTCCTTCCAGGGGAGCGGAGTCTAGTTAGTGGCCGTCACACCCGGACCCTGGCAGGTTCCCTGAATCCCAGGCCAATATTCTTTCATTCTTCTTTGCAGAGGGATCTTCCTTTAGGGAATACCTTCCCCCCACGGTTACGCGAGGTGAGGCAGCAGAAGCGGTAGCTCACCGGCAGCGGGTGCGCATGAAGCCCAGGCGGGCGCCCCCGCTGCACCTGCCTGTTGGCCGTCACGGTTAGAACGCATTTCTCAGGTTCGCACGCTGCCAGGCAGCCACTCGGCCAAGCTCTGGCTACTGCGTCACTTAGCCAGGTTTGCTCACACCTGCCGGGTGTGAGTCTGAGTGCTTCACGGCATCCAGCTGACCGGACAGGACTCGAGGACCAAAGAGAAGCCACAGAGGAAAGCAGCCTGGGTCCCTGAATGATCACCGTGGGGTCCCCTGACCAGGCACACCCACACTGGACGATGACGTGAGCGAGAAACGCATTCGGAAACATCGGGGATGTGGCATAACAGCTGCCCCCCCCCCTCACCTGTTGTACCCCTTACACTGGCTCATTCTGTGCCTTCGAAAATGGCACAGCCACTCTCTACCCACGTGAACTCTCATCCCAAAAGCAGACTTTCTAAAAGTCACTTCTACTAAGAAAATAATTTTTGAATATGAATTCTTATAAAATAGTGGGCTTGTTCCTTAATAAACATGAGTAAAAATCCCCCAGATTAGAGGAGCTAACAGTGATATGTATCAATTTCTAGGGATGTTTTTCTCTTCCTCCCCCATTTCAGTGTCAGGGAAGGGGAACAGCAGACAGGAAAAAGCAAATATCAATATAGTAAATAGAGTTAATACTAACAAAACGGAAATACTAGCTTTGAAGAACAATATTTACATTTAATAAAGGACTATATACATTTATTCCATTTATTTGTCATGATGACTCCATGATGAAGGCAGTGCTAGGGTTTTAGAAGCAAGCCGGCTCGGGCTCAGGAAGATCCCCTGTCCAGACACACACTGCCAGGGAAAGGGAGAGCCTGCCAGCCACACCTCACATCCTTATACTCCTGTGCTCCAAGATTAAATTCTACAGATTAATGAGCCATAATGTAATGTTTATGAGTTCTTATATATACATGAATGAAATGAAAAAAGAAGAAACTGGTATATAGTATCCCTTGTTATTAAAAATAAATTGGGGTTTTTTTTTTGAGAGGTTCAGTAAAGACTTGAAATGTATAAATAAAATGTGTAGAACATTTATTCATACGATGTCTGGTAGTTTAGGGGCACGCGGGCAGCTCAGTCAGTTAAGCAACTGTCCTCAGCTTGGGTCATGATCCCAGGGTCCTGGGATCGAGTCCCATATCAGGCTCCTTGCTCAACAGGGAGCCTGCTTCTCCCTCTGCCTGCCACTCCCCCTGCTCATGCTCTCTGATAAAGAAATTTTAAAAATCTTAAAAAAAAAAAAAGACGTCTGGTAGTTTTAGAAGGATTGTAGTTTGACCAGAAGATTAAATTTTTACTTAGTTTTTAAAAAATAATTATCTAGTCTTCATATTTACATAGATATTTATGTGTATATTTTTAGCACAGGAATTAAAGTTACAACACTAGTAGTTTTTGGCCCGGCAGAAACTGACATGTTGGCATTTAGCTTAGCCTTATGTGCTACAAGAAGTGTATATTTGGCCTTTGTCCTGGTGCCTGACACAGTTTCTCTTTGAAAGCTCCTGAGTGATAGAGCTAACAGGAACATCTTTTGCTATTTTAACAAGCCCCTTTCAATCATTCCTGAGTTTATGATAAAAAAAAAATAGGTGAGTCTTGGTGGGTCCCCAAGCAGCTTCAGGATAATAGCTAGTGGTCAGAGAAACCAACCATGTAACAGGAGGGTTGGAACGTTCACCCCCACCTCTGGCCCTGGGGAGGAACGAGGGCCTGGTGATGGAGTTAGTCACCAGTGACCAATGATTTACTCAATCGTGCCTCGTTAACGGAACCTCCATAAAACCGCCTGAGTGATGAGGTTTGGAGAGCCTCCGGGTCAGGAAACACACTGAGGGGCAGGGACAGCGGCTCGTCCAGAGAGGGGCATGGAGGCTCCCAGCCCTTCCGCCATTAACTCACCCTACACATCTCATCCGTCTGGCTGTTCCTGAGGTACATCCTTCATGATAAACCAGTAATAGTAAGAAAAGTGTCTTCTTGAGTTCTGTGAGCCATTCCAGCAAATTATCATACCTAAGGAGGGGGTCGTGGGAACCTCCCTTGAATTTATAGCCA
Organism: Ursus arctos; assembly: GCF_023065955.2. Classification (NCBI taxonomy): domain Eukaryota; kingdom Metazoa; phylum Chordata; class Mammalia; order Carnivora; family Ursidae; genus Ursus; species Ursus arctos. The sequence continues at coordinate 3,348,021 of NW_026622997.1, forward strand.
GTTGGTCAGATGTACAGGCGACGCGCTGGGACTGGTGTCTGACGTGGGGGAGCCACTGAGCCCTTAACCTGTGGGGTCTATGTTAACTCCAGGCAGTGTCAGAACTGAATTGAATGGGGGGGACACTCAGTTGGTGTCCAGAGTTGAAGCATTAGTTGATGTGTGTGGGGTGGAGGGCGGGGGGGGGCACCCACACATTTGGTGTCAGAAATGATAAAAGTAAAAAGATTAAAAAAAAAAAAAAAGCCACACCTTGGCTTTGAGCATTCTGATGCTTAGAAAAAGCCCAGTACGGGTATTAGAGGTCAAGGGCAAGCTCTAGGAAAGTTAAAATAGACTTAGGATAGACTGAGTCCACTCAAGTCTAGCAAAACAAAAACAAGACAACACTATTAAATGATTATTGCTGCTAAATCCTAGTGAGAAAGGTCAGCTGCAATCCCCTCGTTCTCACCTGAAAATGTGGCCACTTCACAGAGTGGAGAAAGTACTCGGAAAATCATAAAGTAGTACATTTCACTAGGAGCCCGAAGGAAAGCAAGCTATGCCATGTTTCACAGTCTACCATGCCTCGTGGAAGAAGCCAGATCTACTTGGACCCATGACCATCGCCCACGGTTTTAGGACACGCGCCCCTCGGAAGGAACAGCCCCGTGTGAGCGGAACCTGTGAGCGGGCTTTGCTGTGGGCAAAGTTCAGATCTCTCCAGCATATACCCAGTAGTTCCTCCACCAGCACTCTGTCTCAGCCTTCTTCCCTTCCCTTCTCTTCTTGGCTTTTAAATTATGTTCACAACATTCTCCTTTCGTGGGTGGCTGGCTTAATCAAGGGGAAACAAACCACTGTTTCATGTACAGTTACACTGCTAATGACTCTCCACATGGAAAGAGCCAAAGAGCAGCCATTCATTCAGTAACCACCTAGAATCTAGTGGGGAGGTCGTCTTTTTCCCTATCTAAGAAGGTCTTTCCTTATTTAAAAAGCAAAAAAAGTTTCTTCCTTTTAGAGTATGTAATAGAGGGGCGCTTGGGTGGCTCAGCTGGTTAAGCATCTGCCTTCGGCTCAGGTCATGATCCCAGAATCCTGGGATCGAGCCCCGCATCGAGTCCCACATCAGGCTCCCTGCTCAGTGTGAAGTCTGATTCTCCCTCTCCTTCTGCCTGCTGCTCCCCCTGCTTATGTACTCACTCTCTTCTTCGGTTTCAAATAAATAAATAAAATCTTAAAGAAAAAGAAAAAAAAGAAAGAATATGTAATAGTGTACTAAATGTTAAAATCAAGTAAATCAGAAAACAATGCATTAAGTTGTTTTGTTTTTCTGAAACCACGACAACCTATTCAGATTCGAATGAGAAATAAACTAAACAGAACTAGCCTGAGCTAGTGTGAATAAATGACTGACCAGGCAGATGATTATTGTGACCTTCATCCATTTGTCTCCAGTCACCCACCTATCATCCAGTAAGTAGTGCTGAGCACCTACTATATTCCACAACCGACCGAGCACTGCACCAAATCCAAGGACGATAAAGCACACGCCTTCCTACATGGAGCTTACAGACAGTGCTTAGAGAACACCACGGCAAGGCTATGAAGCAGCTATAACAGCTGTGAGTAGCAAGCATTGGAGGAACCATGGCCTCCATGGAGGGTTGTTCAGGTTGTGCACAACCAGTCGGTGAGCATGACCGCCCCTGGGGTCATGCTATGGGATGCAAGCACAGAGGTGGAGACAGGGAGGGCTTCCTGGAACACCGAGGCCAATGGAAATCTGCAAGATAAGCGGTTGTCAGCCCAGAAGATGTGTGGGGTGTGGAGGGGAAGTGACAAGAAAAAGGCTGCAGCTCTGGAGGACTGAGACTCAGACTGGGAAGCAGCAACGTCAGGGATGGCAAGGAGGAAGGCAGACACCAGGTCAGGGTTGGCAGTGTGGACATGGTGTTCAGGATCACCAGGTTTCTGACATGTCTACTGTGATCTCCGTGGGGGACAGGGGCTATGAGAGGAAGGCAGCTTTACAGAGAGGGAGGCTCCCAGTTTTACACGTAGGGAGCCCGAGGTGCTCTGGGACACTGAAGTTCAGGAGGCAGGGGAACACTTGAACCCAGAGCAGAGCAGACAGGGCACAAGTCAACAAATGGAAACCACGGGTTCTGACCCTGGGGCCCATGCAGCAAATAACACACTCCAAGGCCTCACCGGTGGGGTGGGAGGAAAAGAAGCGTGTGGCCACTCAGAGGCCACAGGAAGTTGCTTTCGGGAAGGACTGGGGTTTTGTGTGTCAAGTAAGCGCTGAGACATCAAGTGGGAGGGCAGCAGACAGGCGTCCACGGGCTGCGGTCAGGAGCGACCTGGGGCGGCTGCAGAGGCGGCCGGGTGCACAGTAGACGGCAGAGCAAGGAAGGTGAGCAAGACAGACAGCAGGTGCAGTGGACACGAGCCCGAGACAGGCCGCTCAGCACAAGCAATTCCATCTCCTCCGGCAGGAGCGGGAGCCACAGAGTCACAGCACCAGAGCGGCTCTCCCCGACCACCCTGCACCCCCGTGGGCTTGCACATGACCCAGAGCAAAGGCCTCAGGACAGCCCAGGACCCGCAGGTGGATGGGGAGGTAGAGCGTGCACCCCTAAGGCACGCACAAGCGACTTTTAACCACAAGCAAAGGCTTTGGTACTTATTTTCCATCGTTTCACACTCAGACACAAAAAGTGCTACAGACTAGCCTCTTTGTCTCACCCACGTGGCTGCTATTTTTCTAAGGGCTTCTTCCAACTCTGCTCTGAAGCGCTGGAAACCACACAGCATTGTCTTTTCAAAACCTGCTGAGCACCAAGTGGAGAGGCTTTGCTGGAGCACCGAGCACCCCGTGTGGCGGTTCTGCTGTCCTTCCTACGAGTACTCCCAAGGGGCCAGGCGCCTGGGCCAACCTCCAGCCTCCCCCTGAAAAGGAAAGGGCCTGGGGGAGAAGGGGCCCCACCAGCCACCTACCGCCGCCTGGGTGGGCTGCTGCTTCTTATTTCGTTTGGGCCTCAACTTGGTAAAGTGCTCCAGCTTCTTCCCCTCCTCGGAAGGCAGCTCGGAGAGAAATCCCGAGCTCCGCTTCTCCTGTCGGACGGATGGGAAAGGCGGGTCCTCGATGTGAATGGGCACCTCCTCCAGCGCTTTATCGAGATCAAACTCCATCTCTGAAATAAAGCAGAGACCCAGACTGACGCTTACTGTGTAGATGGATTACAGAATTCCTGACAGTAACTTCGAGTTTATCACGGAACAGCAAACACCTGTCCACACGCTTCCCTCTCCTCGTCTATATTCACTCAGACACAACATCCCTGAAGGGCTCCGAGGTCCCTGCTGGGGTGTTTCATGGTTTTAGGGAAATGACGGGTGTTCAGAAATAACTCACCGAAAGCTCTGGAAACAGGTCGCAGCATCCGGCTATGGATACTCTTCCTTTTGGATTTAGGAGTCATCTAGCAATGAAATAAAGAAAGCACTTAGGTATTCACAGAAAACTTGCCTTTCAAACTTCAGGAACCTTTCTGGGGGTGGGTGGTGGGTGGAGAAACATCTGGGCTCCAATGTTTACACCCAGTATTTGTTTCGCTTCTTTAGAGGATGGTCACATCCGACAGTCTGACTGGAAAGACTGAACCCACACACTTCTAAATGTTTACAATGTTCTCAACTGATACAGCCCCCTGCTTGCTTCTCGCCTCCAGCCCTAATCAGTTACATTCTATTTATACTGCGGAAAGGAATAATGAAAGATACAGAATGTAATTCCAAACTGTGTGTGAGGATATTAACATGGATATAAAAACAGATTAAAAGATTGTAAACATCAGTCGCTAAAAATTAAAACTGCAACTATTCATTGCTTATTACCACCAGAACATCAATGCAAGGCAACACCCAACTCTTTGTCCCTTTAAGGATTTAAGTGCTGTAACTGTTTGTTTCCTACTTCTGATCTTTATACTATGGGCAAAGGCTACCTAGGAAAAAGTTGCCATGATTTAGAAGTCCATATCTGCTGTCACTTCTTGGTTAAGAGTGTTTCATCCTGTTAGTCTTTCAAAAAATGAGACCAAAACCCAAACCAGCAAAACTTCTTAAGCATTGGTGCCCACTGTTGATGTTGTAAAGCCAAATCTAAGGAGGGTATTAGCTTCACCCACAATAGGACCACATATGTGAAAGTGGGAGGGGGCCTCGGTCATCACCTAGAGAAACGAATCTGAAGGAAGAAACTGAGCCAGAGAGATGACAATGGCTCCCACTTGAGCTGGCATTAGGAGCAGCACTAGGATTGACCCATCGTGAGGCTGGCCCAGCATCCCTCTGAACTGCACCCTTCATAGTAGATATACAGATGAATGGATCTGAGGGATGTTTTAACTGGTCTGATACTGGAAACTAGTATTTGTCTAAACTAAGAGATAATAGAACTTAGTTGGTAGTCTTTCATTTAATAGGGTGTCATGTAAGGCTTTCTTAAAAAACATCCACACGGGTGACAAACTCTCTTTGGTTCAAAGAATGAATTGGTTCATACTTTAGAGCAAACTACTTTACAGTTCTAACAATTTTATGCCAGTTTTAATAATAGTATCCTTTTGATGTTATTTATTATTGAGAGAAAAGGGAGAGAAAAGATGAGCAATTATATTTAAATCCAGACTGGTCTTCCTGAAATACACAGTGAAAACCTGATTTGGTTATTTCAAGGTTTTATTAAAGGCAGACGGTCTGAGGAATATCTATTTGTAAAGCAAAAGGCTTTGTGGGTTCAGTAAAAATGCAGCCAGTCCGATGCAACTGGAAAGGGATCCAGCTTCCAGGTTGTTCTCCCCCAAAATTGGCCTTGCAGTTGACTCAACAAGTTAGTAGACTGACTGGTCTATTCATAGGTGAAACCTCTAAAAAGAATTAATTTTCAGGAGGCGCAAACTCCTGGAATACACCCTACGTTTAATGAAAATATCTTTAGTATTCCACCCACTTTGTGCACAACCATGATGGGTAAAAGGATCAGGAAGAAGCTGGGGATATAATTCCAGCGTATTCATTTGGATGGCCACAAATAAAGAAGAAAGAGACTTAAAAATGCATGGAATGAAGATGTCTTCCAACAGTTTTTCCTGTGACTCTTGATTAGATTTCATAGAAAGAGGGTTCACGGGGAAAAATAATCTGTCTCAAGTTTCCCTACATAACCTTTATAACAGAGACCAAATGTGTGTGAAGCATATGACAATTATGACATTTCAAATATACGACAATTTTAAATATATGAACTGGAATGTATATATATATAATTATATATAAAAGAATACATAGACTATATAACATTTATAAATAATATGAAAAAATATATAGAAAGAGACATTTACAAACTGAAGCCAATCTGTAACTACGTCATTCAGTTCAACCTAATTTTATAGACATACTGAGGACTGCTGCAAATCAACAGGATATTTGATGGCAGACATCAACCAAAGGGGAACTAGCTCGCACTTCTTGGTTTGACTTTCTAACGCCTCAAAGCGATCCTTCATTTCATATGCTCCGTACAAGTGCAAATACCTCCTAATTGCATTTCACATGAAACTCTTCCACTGTACATGACATATCTGTTAGTTCCGAGGTTTGGACATTGGGACAGGGACAATGGACTTTTGCTAAAATAGGCAGGGCTCAAAATCAGACTAGTTTCTACAACTGGTATTAAGAATGCAACTCAATTTTAGACATTACTTTTGACGCACAGTTTCATGATCTCTTTCTTATGGTTTAAGTGCAACAACGGAGGGGGGAAAAGTGACTTTTATTTCTCTCCTATTTTTCTTTCTTTTCTTTCAAACTTTTTCTTCCTTAACCATTTTATAGGAAAAAACTGAACTTGCTCACTCTTTACTGGCTTACTCCTACAATCCCATTACATATAAATCTAAAGCAAGAGGAGATATAACAATGAGCTACGATTATCTACCCAAGTATATATTTAGGAACAAATATTCTATGTTTCTCCAGAAATCTGGTTTATATGCACTCCTGCCAACCCCTTCTCACACCTGTCGATTAGATGAGTTGCAACCTGGGGAAAAAAAACCACCTAGCTTTACCAGCCTCTTTAGAACTGTTAATGCTCTTGTATCAAAATGAAAGGGTTAATTTTTCTCAGACTGTTTCCTAGTCTTCACTTCCTGCCCTGGCCATTTGCCAATGAGTATTTCCTGAAAGGAGAAATCACGAAGTGCCCCTCAGATGAAGAGGGCCAGGGCCCAAAGCAGGAAAGGTACACTCACCAAAGGGCTCTTCACAAATCAATTCCTGGTCAACCCTGCCCACTGTTATTTTAGGCCTAGACACAATTTCCTTAAAAGTGCATTTTTGTAATGAATTATTGTCAATATTCACGTACTCAAGAAATAGGAGGAACAGTGCGTTGAACCCATTAAAAAGTAACTTTAGAAGGAAAACCGTACATGCAGGACTTCTTTCTCACCCTGATATCACCAACCATGATTACAACGTCACCGTGGCCGACTGCGGGTGAAAGGCAGGGCCCTGTTCTCCAGGAATCTAAAAGCAACGCAATGTCTATGTTGCTCAGAAATCTTACTCATTTGACCAGACTTTTATAGTGGAATTAAAACGATTCTCACGTCACTCAAGTGATAGGTCTGCTTTACCAGAGCTGAGGACTTATTTTGGAGTCTGACAAACAACACATTTTTTTCCTGTTAAACTCACTTTTAACATGTAATTCCTAGATGTACTCTTTTTTTTTTTTTAACAAGAGTTAAATTGTTTCTATCACCCCAAAAATAGGATGGAGAACCTGCCTTGTTCATTTTATCAAGTTCGTGCAAAGAATAATAAATAACACTCTCACTTTGAGCTCAAGAATCCCTAATTTTCTTTTCCCTGAGGTTAAAACAAACAAAAAACAAAACGAAAACACGGTTAGTTAAAAAAAAAAAAACAGTTGGGAAATAAATTAGGAAAATTCTTCTAATACAAGAAGCAAATCATGATGCCAATTTTCTACAACCCTGGGAAGATAGAATCAGGAAAAAGAACAAAAAACCCCAAAAGTTGGACTTTAAGTAATCACGCTTTTTTTTTTTTTTTACACGAAGGGAAAAAACCACTTCTCCCCTCTTGAAGGTTGGTACCCTCTTCATCAACACTCTGCTTGCTTTTAGGCACAGCTAGGATATTTTAAATTCATCGCCTGTTTTGCTAGCTGAACCATCTTGTAAAATCCAATCTTGTCTCTAAACTGCTGCCTGTTTCACGTGGGATCCACAGACGGATGACGACACTAAGTCTCCGGGGAGAGCAGCCGGGCAGCGCAGAAGCAGATGGGAGCACAAGAATGCAAACTATACAGCCAGAAACTGCAGAGCCGCCAAAAAATACTTACACTTGTACAGCAGAGAGTCTCCATGCAGCAAAAAGGAAGGAAAAAAATATGAATGGAAGAGAGATAAAGCAACAGCATTACAAGAAAAGGGGAGGGAGAGACACGGTTCACAAACAGAAAAGCTCCATAAAAAGCCTTCATAGCAAAGGAATAAGCCAAGAAGGAGGCCAAAATATTACTGGCTTAACGCATCCAATCTAGAACTTTATAAGCAGAAGCACAGTTACAGCTGGAAAACAGCAGAAACTCTTAGAGCTATTACCTCTTCTGTTATGTGCGTGCAGAATGCCGCCTACAAACCCCATAAGGTAGCGACCCCATCTGGGGAATGGAGACGTCATCAGCTCCAAAGGCACATGGTGGACAGAACACTGAGTGGACACTGGAAAACTCCATGCAGGTTTTGGTTCTTGGGCCAAACTGCTAGACCCAGAAACAACATGGGGACGGGGTATCTCTAGGCACATAGAAGCATCCCTTCTGGGGATCGTTCTCTATCATCCTATGCTCCCCACTGCACTTGAGGACGAAGTAGCTTTGAATTCTCCCCCCCCCCCCCGCGCCCCCCGCCACAGTCACCAAAGCTCTTCAGGAATGGAGCTGATGCCCGGTTCCAAAAGAGTTACCGTTCCACAGTGTTATCAATGGTGATGATACTTTATGCCTTATATTTTACATGAAATCTCTAATTAAATAATTTTTTAAACCTCACTGATCACCAACAGTCATTCGGTCATCTTCTTAATGTTCTGAAAATTTATAAAAGGGTTTCTAAAAACATAACCAAAAAAACAAGTCCAGTTATAGAATGTCAGGCTTTGTGAAAGCAAAGTACGGGGGTGGCGGCGGGGAGGTCTTTTCCCAATTTCCTGAAAACACACCCGGAGGAAGCCTACCCACTCCACCTACCTGGGGCTGACTCCTTTTTTCAAGTTCCTTATTTTTTCTGTGCCAATTTTTCTCAATGCACAACACGATAAAATAATGGGGGCCCCACAATCCGGGAGTGTGAGAGGTTTGGGTCAGTCTGGCTCTCTTTAGGGAAAAGGTGGCATAGGAGCACCTGGGTGGCTCAGTCAGTTGAGCATCTGACTCTGGATTTTGGCTCAGGTCATGGTCTCAGGGGCGTGGGATGGAGCCCTGTAGCAGGTTCTGTGCTCAGCATGGAGTTGGCTTGGGATTCTCCCTCTTCCTCTCCTTCTGACCCTCCCTCTGCTCACACATGTATGCTATAAATAAATCAATAAAATCCCTAAAAAACCCCAAAAAGGTGGCATAGCAGTAAGAGGCATTCCCCATAACCATCACCAACATCACCAACATCACCATGGTCATCAGCATATTATCTGCTTATCAGAAAGGCTTCCATCAGCAACATGCCAAAAAAGTCTCAGTCTCCAGACTCATTTCATATTTTATTAGGTAATTTTCTTCAAGTAGATCTCATTTAAGATTCATTAAATTAGATTGAAACAGCCTTGCTAGATGAAAGGAGGAAAAGTAAAACTACATTTTCACATATTCTTGAATTGCCTGAAATAAAGATTCCTGCTCCCCCTTTTAAACACATATCCCCTTGAAAGTTTCCTTAAAGATATAACTATGGATACATACATGAGTTACAGCTGATGGTTAAGTCTCATGGATAAATTTAGACTTCCCTTCTTTTTGTAAAAGGTTAATTCAACAAGACAAGTGCTCTGTCCCAATTATCCACCTAAAGATCATTATAAGTGAAGGTGAGGGACCTTTCAATTGGTTCAACTCTTAAAATGACAGGCAAGCAAAAAAAAAAAAAAAATCCCTATGAAGAGGGAAACCATGGCAACAAACGACTCAACTTTTCAATGGAGCAAAGATCATTAGCTATGCCCGTACTCCTTCGGCACACGTTCTGGAACTCAGTTAACTATATCAATGCCACCATCTTCCATTAGGACAAGAGAAGGACCAGTGAGTGAAGGGAGGTCATCCTCTCTCTTAAGAGGAGGTCTCATGCTCAAGGCTTTGGCATCCAAGTACTGAGCTCTAATCCTGAATCTGCCACTTATAGGGTCGTGGAGCTTTGGCCAATGTTTCTGTACCATCAGGTTAGCTTTCTGTTTATAAAATAACTTGTTGTGTGGGGCGCCTGGGTGGCACAGCGGTTAAGGGTCTGCCTTCAGCTCAGGGCGTGATCCCAGCGTTATGGGATCGAGCCCCACATCAGGCTCCTCTGCTATGAGCCTGCTTCTTCCTCTCCCACTCCCCCTGCTTGTGTTCCCTCTCTCGCTGGCTGTCTCTATCTCTGTCGAATAAATAAATAAATAAAATCTTTAAAAAAATAACTTGTTGTGAGTATTAAATAAGATAAAGTGAATATAAAGTGTTCATAGTGCCACTGAACGGCCTCCCAGAGCTTCAGTAACCGGTAGTGATTATGAACGTCAGTACTATTATCATCTTTCCATCTCCTATTCCCAAGTCGAAGACAAGGGGGTGAGGACGCACGCCTAAGAACTAGACTTACAAAAGCCAAAAGCTGGGAATAATCTAAGAGCCTATCGAACAGGGAAATGGTAACTCAGATGAAACATAGTGAAATGATAGAACAGCAGTTAAAAGGGGGAAAAAATTTCCACATGTAACAACATGAACAAATCTCCAAAGATAATATTGAATGAAAAATGCAAGTTTCGGAAAAACACACGTGGCACAATGCCATCGATGTAAATTCTAACCCACAGCAAACGACACTATATACTGTTCATGAGCCCATGTACGTCTGAACACACCAAATGAACAGGAAGCGTCCAAACTCTTGACCGTGGTGCTCTGAAGGAAGGGGGAGGACAGAATGTCGGCAGCGGTCCAGGGAGGCTACCACTTTATGGGGAACATTTTATACTATTTAAGAGTCAATAAATATTTCCTGAGCACCTACTGCGTACCAGGCATCCTGCGAAGGGGGCCGGTAGAGCCGAATCACAGTACGTGGCTCCCGTGTCAGGTTGCTCGGCTGCTGGTAACACTAAGTTAGGGGGGGACCTCCCAACCGCTCCATGTTAAGGGTACCTTACTAATTACTAGTAAGTCTTTGAGGTGATACTTCTGTTTCATGGCGATGACCCCATTTTCAAACAACCATCGACCATCCTTACTGAGTGAACGAATACAACGGGGGCTGCAGAATTGTACCTTCCACTTCTACCATCATCCCCACATTCATTAGGTGTCGTTCCCCTGCAAAGATCAGCTATTCCTTTAAAAAGTCCTCTGTATCCTCCTCTCTTTTGTTTTCTTAGTATTGCTATGGACTCATGGATTTTTTAAAATTAATTCTATCATAAACTATTACTGTCATTATTCTTTTTGGTGCTCAGAATGTCCCAGTGGAAGCCATTTCAAACTGGAGTTTGCAGCCTTTGAAATGATCCCATTGGATTTGGTGCCAATCCTTGCTTTTTGATTCAAGATATCCTAGGTTCACCTTTTGCTTTTCTGTGCACTTTTAAAGCAGATATGGGTAATCCCTGTTTAATGAACTAGGTTACAGAAATTAAATATTTCCTACCAGATTGTCAGCTGAGTCAATGCTCGAGGGGAACCAAAATTCAGTCATTCTTAATTGATTTATACCTTCAAATATGTAGCCAAATAGTTTCACATGTGTGGTTTAAAAGGCAATTTCTAAATAAATAAATAGACAAATAAATAGGGCATAAAAAATAAAAAGTGATTTCCATGCATTTCCATTTTTAAAAGGTTGAGGTGGTGTAGATCTCAATGAGAAAAAAGAGATGCCTAACCCTTTCTGTGCCGATGGTTGGACAGTAACGGGTTTTAAACTCTAGGGAGAGGAGGGGTACGTGAGCCATAACTCTGAGAGAGCTGCAGTAAATCTGTGGACAAAAGGGGAAACAATGTGTAGAGATCTAGCGAGGTGCTATTTCCTACTGAACACGTCATTAAATCCAGCTATTCACATCACCCTTATTCACTTTCATATTCAGTCTCATTTCATATAAAAGTTAAAATGGCATCACGGTGTTAAAACAAAAGCATTCAGGGAGTAGCACGGACGAGAGCCCATTGTGAAAACCACAGGAGGGAACGACTTGTACGTGAACGTGGCTCACTTCTTACTTTCCAGATCTGCACAATTTTTTTTTTTAAAGATTTATTTATTCGACAGAGATAGAGACAGCCAGCGAGAGAGGGAACACAAGCAGGGGGAGTGGGAGAGGAAGAAGCAGGCTCATAAAGGAAGAGCCTGATGTGGGGCTCGACCCCATAACGCCGGGATCACGCCCTGAGCCGAAGGCAGACGCCCAACCGCTGTGCCCCCCAGGCGCCAATTTTTTTTTTTTTTGATGTAAGAAAATTAAAAATTTTTATCTTCTCAACTCTGTCATGTTTTCTCCAGAAACAGTTAACAGCTCACTTTTTATTCATTCTCACTCATCCTGCAACTGATGCCAAAAGTAAAGTTTCACACTCGCGTGTTTTCTTTAAAAAGTAGCTATAATTTAATGCATTTTTCTTAAGAGCCATGCAAAGAGTGAAAGTACTTGGTACCAATTGCTAGCAAATATCTTACCTTGAGAGCCCGTGTTAGTGCTTCTGGGCCCAGAAGCGTGACGCTTATGAACATGCCCCTCGTAGCATTATTATAAAAAAGACAAGTACCTTATTGCACTATTAAGCACAATGTTATTTTCATAGTCATGAAAAGTTGAGTAAGATTTTAACTTTTTTAATTGCAAAAGAATGAATAAATAATGAGGGAAAACTCCACGTATTACACTTGAGAGAGGTGTTTAAGTCTCTACTAGATCTCTGGAAAATCCACGTAAAAATGGAAGGCAGGAATGAGGTGGTCGGGAGATTTGAAAACTCGCCTTCAGAATGGACGTCATGGATCGGTGACATCAAGAAGAATAATCAAAATTAGCCCAAAACGCTTAATGTAACACATTTACTCTGTCCCTAGGGTTATCAGCTCTATAAAGATGACAAAAATTAACCATTAATACCACCACCACCACCAAAAACCAGATTAAACCCTCTAACGAAATGGGGCACCTGGATGGCTTGGCCGGTTAAGCATCCGGCTCAATCTCAGGGTCATGAGTTGTTCAAGCCCCGCACTGGGCGCCACACTGGGCGTAAAGCCTACTTTAAAAAAAAAAAGCTTTAAATCCTACAACAATTTACTCTACTGGTTTAAAAATCTTGAGACCAGGGGCGCCTGGGTGGCACAGCGGTTAAGCGCCTGCTTTCGGCTCAGGGTGTGATCCCGGAGTTCTGGGATCGAGCCCCACATCAGGCTCCTCTGCTATGAGCCTGCTTCTTCCTCTCCCACTCCCCCTGCTTGTGTTCCCTCTCTCGCTGGCTGTCTCTATCTCTGTTGAATAAATAAATAAAATCTTAAAAAAAAAAAAATCTTGACACCAGTAAACCCCAGTGGCACTAAGGGAAAGGAACAGATGGTGCTTGAAGGGCCGGACGCCCTGGGATTCTGCTGGGAGGGCCGCAACGGGCAAGCAGCAATCAGCAGATCTGCTTCTCACTGGATCTCCTGGATCGCCAAGCTCCCCTATGACTGAGTCTTACAACTCCTTGTCTTAAATCTCCAGCCTCCAACAGAAATTTGGGTAAAGACAGCTTACCACCCAAACTCTGTAAAAACCTCATCTGCTCGGAAACCAAGGTCTTTGTCATGTTCAGTTCAACTCCGTTGGATAAACATCCCTTCTGAATGGATTCTTCAGTGAGATTCTCAAAAGAGAATGGATTCTCAAGACATCTCTCTCCAAATTACAGATCCATTAGTTTGATAGTTATTTGCTCGTACCCTTCAATCATCATTATGAACATAGTCTGCTTCATCTATGAGGAAATCTGCCAAAAGCAAGGCAATATTATTTGCCACCTGTGATTTTTCATTGGCTTTGGTTGCATTTTATTTTATTTTTATTTATTTATTTTTAAACATGTTTTTTTTTTTTTTAAGATTTTATTTATTTATTTGACAGAGATAGAGACAGCCAGCTAGAGAGGGAACACAAGCAGGGGGAGTGGGAGAGGAAGAAGCAGGCTCATAGCACAGGAGCCTGATGTGGGGCTCGATCCCATAACGCCGGGATCGTGCCCTGAGCCGAAGGCAGACGCTAACCGCTGTGCCACCCAGGCGCCCCTTTGGTTGCATTTTAAAGTGAGTTAACTATCTGTAACCCAAGCTACAGGGAACAGTGAGATAAACTGTCTATCAAAGACACTTCCTACATGCCACTGTGGTGATGTATTATAACCAAAGAAGCTGGCATGGGTACAGTCACCTGTGGTCCTGACCTAATATTAACTATATAGCAAACCCTACCTGGATACCCTTTGTTGACATTCTCCAACATTTAAGATTTCAGTATCAAATAACTGCATACAGGTGGTCAATTGATTCAGTTACCTGGGGGGAGGGGGTCGAGGCCACGCAGGGCTCAACCAGAAGCATTTCTGTGGTTTTGCTATGCCCACGATAGAGGATGCTCCAAACTCTTTTTTAGGAAAAGACCATTTGGGCCATGCTGACTTGGGTATGGCTTTTGGGGATTTCAACTGAGTACTTGCTCAAGGGTGGAAGTCGATTTGAAACCGCTTCCAGAGGAAAATCCTGGCTTGGTTGCAGGCACCAGCCTATAGCTCAGCGCTGGTTAGGCGGTCCTCTGTCTGCGCAAGAGCAATGGTCACATGGCTCAATTTCGACAATCAGATATTAGGTGTGAAGCTTGCCGCACTAAGGCTCCACCCTTTCCCGGCAAGCAGAACAGAGCTCCGTGCAGGCAGAGCTGGGGACTGATCCTGAACTTGGCTATACCTTCCTTGTTTGTGTATTTTTACCCCTCTTAACTCTGTTCATTCACCTTACCTTTTAATTTCTATTTTATTAATTACTAAATGTGCGACCTAAAGTAGCTTCTCAAGAAAAGCAAAACATGTATAACTCCAAGAAGCAACTATATAAATAATGTCACACAATCTAAACCAAAATATATAAAAGAACTGCAGTTATATCTGGAGCATGGAAGTAATTTGTTTTTGGTCTAGTTTCCAAGTGTGGTTTTCAGTCTGAAAGTCAGTAGGATTTTCAGCAGAACACACATCAAGGGCCAAAGCTAAAAACCATTTACTTTATATTTTGATTTTGTTAAGGAATAGGCTAGGGGCACCTGGGTGGCTCAGTCAGTTAAGCATCTGCCTTGGGCTCAGGTCATGATCCCAGAGTCCTGGGATCAAGCCCTGTGTCGGGCTCCCTGCTCAGCAGAGAATCTGCTTCTCCCTCTCAGTGCTCGTGCTCCCTCTCCCTCTATCTCAAGTAAATAAATAAAATCTTAAAAAAAAAAAAAAAAAGGAATAGGCTTGTGATAGATGTTTGACCACAGCCCTGGTGGATAGGAAATCAAACACCAAATCCCAGCAGTGATGGCGGTTTCCTTGAGGGCTTGTTTGGGGAAACCAAGAATCTGGAGAGGCCAACTTTGCTCTGAATTTCCACATGAGAGCTGAAGAATGAAGACGACCTCATCCTAACCTTGAGGAGTATCCCTTAACTACAACTGGTACCATGACAGATTGATGTCGAATCATCAAGGCCATCGAGTGCGGCCTGCTTCTACTCAGATGGTCCCCAGCACCCAGTGCAGCTCTGCACCTGGGCTCGCTCCCCACCCACCTACAGCTTAGCCCCTGCTTTCTGCCCTTCCCAAATTCCAGCCTGCGTTACTCCAGCCTGCTCGTTCCCTCCACAGCAAGTCTTTACTTTCAGGAGCTATTTGATTAAGCCTCAAACTCTACTGGGAGGTATTTGGTTAAACCCCCAACTCCATCAGGCAAGAAGGAAAGCCAGGAAACCGAACGTGGGGCGGATAGCATGGCCTGATTTGCCAGGAGTGAATTTGCACGGACCACGTATGTTCTCGGAATGGGCAGCTCGCAGGGGCAGAGGGCCCTCCATCCCAGGTCTCTCTGCTGCTCATTCCCACCCGTTCAAACACAAGTAGAAACTTGTCCAGTCCACTGAGAGGAAGAGTCAAACCCCGTAAGGACAGAGCGGCCTGCGGTCATGCCGACCCGGATCACGGAGTTCCCAGTGCAATATCATCGTGCATGGGCTCTCACCCCAACTTCCCCAGCCTTTCCTGCCAGTGACCCAGGCCAGCCTGGAGACCAGGGATCCAGCAGAGAGGGCACAGGCTTGGGAGTCGGCTCACTGGCAGTGGAGCGCCCAGCCCTGGCTGTCCCTTAACTAGCAGTGTGATCCGGGGAAGGTGTTTTAACATCTCTGAACTCTGGGAGTCTCATCTGACAAATGGGCTAAAAGAGCTCCCACGTGTGGCTGCTGTGACGGTCACATGGGGGGGGGCTTTCCTCCTTTTTCCCTATACAGCTTGTTGAGAGTTTAGATCACTGACGACATAATCCATACTCTTATTCTTCGAACCTCATAGTTTTAAAGATAACCTCTTCATGCAAGGAATTATTTTCTAGAGCCCGAGAGAAATCTGTTCCTGACATTTGATGGCATTCGCTGCACAAGAATAAATCCTGTACTCTTAAGCAGCAGAGAATCTTGTAGGGCAGTGGAGCCAAGCAATAACCATAACGCAAAGCCAAGCCATTAAACAAGATTTACTGAGCAATTATTACGTGCCGGGCACTGGGCACGTAACAGAACCCAGGTCCCTGCCCTCCAGCAGCTTATACTCCAATGCGGGGAGATGGGCAAAACATCCCTCCAGGAGTAAATAAGATCATTTCCCATGATGATCAATGCTGGGAAGACAAAAGATGATAATATGGTGGAAGGACTGGAGGGCTTCCTTGCCCACGAGGGTCAAGGAAAACGTCTAAGAAAGAGGCAGTGGGGTTGAGACCTGGAGGGTGGGGAGAAGGGAGCTATGGGAAGATCCAGGGGAAGGGTGTTCCAATGGAACAACACCTGAGACGGGAGCCATGGCAAGCTCTAGGGAGAAGCAGTCAGGCCATGGAGGCTGGAGGGAAGCGAACAAAGGAGAGAGCAGAACAAGGTGGAGGAGGAGATGCAGGGGCCTTGTAGACCATGAAGAAAGCATATTTATTCTGCGTGCAATGGGAAGCTGTCAGAGGGTCTGGCACCTGGGACACGGGAAGGCTCCCAGGCTGCAGGGTAGGGACTGACAGGTTACAGAGAGGCAGGAGTGTGGGTTGCCAGTGCATGTCAGGAGCACAGGCAAGAACCAGGGGTGACAAGGCTGAGGGACAGAGCGGGGCTGCGCAGTCCGGGAAAGGGAGAGGTTGAGCCTGCCGGGTAGAGTTGGTGTCACATATGGGGATCGGGCGTGCTCGGGAGCTGGGGGTGGGGGGAGTCCATGGCTCTGTCGTGGACACACCAAGTGGGAGACATCGTTGGACATCTAGTTGAGATGCCAGGGAAGAGGCTGAATATACATGTCCGTAGCTCAAGGTAAACCGAGATACAGGTCACGAATGTGGAAAGGAGAGTCATGGCCACTGGGGAGGTAGTCTGGTGAGCGTCTGCACTGCGGCTGCGTGTGCTGACTACCGCGCACACCTGGCTGCTGAGCCCAGCCACACCCACCAGCCCAACTGGACATGTCAGCCAGGGCCTTGAGGGCACCTCCACCCAACACGTCCACTACTGCCCATTTCTGGCAAGACCTGCCATTCTCCCACATTCCTCAGCCTCACGGACTCCTTGCTGCCTTAAAGTAAACAGTATATAAACAAGCTAGTCTTTGGTGAGATCTACAAGACTGTGGTATGGCCTGCAGCCTCTTCGCCACCCCCCACCCTTCATCCCTGCCACACCGTAATACTACAACCGCTCCTCCGTCTGGGACGTCCTCTCCTCTGAGCCTCTGTGTGCGCTGCTCTCGGCCACGCTTACTTACTCATTCTCCTCCCAGCCAAGTTCTCTTTCAAATGCCATCTCTCGGTGTCCCAGCGGTTACCGAGCGCCCACTATGTGCCAGGCATGATGCTCAGAACCTTCCTCCAGGACGCCTTCCCTGACAACGCCCCTCCCCCAGGCTGGGCTGGGCGACCTGCACTCCAGCAGCGCTCGCCCACCACGTCTAACAGCTCCCTGCATCGACGCACAACCACTTCAAGCCCAAGAGGAGCTGAGACCCATTCAGAACAGCATGATTTGGGGCGGGGGCGGGGGGGAAGAATACATCAGGACCAAGAAGAAAAAAAAAACGAAGCCCGAATTAAGGCAGCATACAACGAACCATACTTCTTCCAGCCCTGAACCCTTTTTCAGGTCAAGTGCACAGTGAGCTCTGAGTCCCTCACCAAAAGTTGGGCACAAATCATGGAGCAAGGTGTTCCTGAGATAAGGAGCAAACCAGCAGCTCGGGATTCTCACCACTCTTGCTAAAGACCTGCGATTTCTTCTGCACGTGTCTGTGACAGAGGCACTGTGGGACAGACTGAACGGGGACCATGTGCGTGGTAACAAGTTTTATAGGGCTACTTGTCAAGGCGGCCCTTCCTGAGGCCCCAGGACATACCGCAGACGCACACCCCAGGAAAAGCAATTGTAGAGAGGCCCAAAACAGCAGCAAGAAAGGGGCGAGTCTGTTTAGCCCAGACCTTCAGGGCACCATGTCCTCTCGCACCCCAGGATCTCTGCTCAGGCCCTGCCTGGGCCCCGCTGTGCCGGGAGAAAAGGTCAGGGCGAGGAGCTGTGCGTGCCTCGTCTGGGGCCGAGCTGAACCACAGCGGGGAAAGTGAGCTTCTGGTGACGAATGTTTCCCAAACATCCTTGACTGTGACCCATCTTTTTTATTTAATTTTTTAGGTTTTATTTATTTACTTTTAGGACTCTCTACACCCAGCATGAGGCATGAACATCCAACCCGGAGATCAAGAGTCACATGCTCTTCTGACCGAGCCGGCCAGGCGCCCCCAGGCTGTGACCGACTGTACATACGGAATGAATTTTACGTCATGACCTGACGTACCGTACATGTACGTATAATGGAAACAAACATTTGGTGTAATCTGGTCCTTTATACTCATAATGCTTTGTGTTTCACTTCTGAGGAGTTTTTTTAAACTCCTGGCCAAAACCATGACACTGATTTCACGAGTCACTTGTGGGTTGTGACAGAGGGTTCAAAGACGCGTTCTGGACTAATTCCAGCCTTTCTTGATGAACTCATTTTGGTGACAGACTCACATCTTTCCACACCCAAGCAAATACAGGTGTGGGCTTTACACAGATGCCAGTTCTGTGATGCCCAGCTCAAGCTTCGCCACTCCTGCGTTTCAGCGTAGCCAACTGGTGGGTGCTGTACTGGTTCCTTCCTTCCGTTTCTAGCACGAAGCCGAGACTATTGTTCACCGTGGATGGGCAATAAGCATTTATCGAATGAACAAATGGCCACTAGTCTGCATTTTTCGTTCAGGGAGTCTTTCGAGAGCTCAAAACTACCTAAGACTTCATCAGTGAGAAATACTCCTGCCTCCTCCCTGGGCTCTCAGGCCAGCAGCCACCTTGTTCCAGCCTTTTCCTCTCCCCCCGGCTCCTGGGTAAGCAAGCCGCCTTGAAGGACTGACTGTTCACCTTCTTTGTTAGACAGACAGACACACACACACACACAGTATGTAAATGCACTGTTTTCTACGATTTGAATATCTGAACAAAAATATTGTTCAATTCAGAAATTAAAGAGAACATCTTTCATCCTGCAGGGATTTGCTCTTTGGTTTCCACTGGCGAGGAATGATAATCCGGAGCTTTCTGACAAAACACAGAGGTTGTGAAACAAACGTGCGGACTCTGCAAACAGGAGGTTTCTAAGGGTTGCCACGTGGGACTGATTTTAGAGAAATCATCTAATATTGGTTCTACTGTACTATCCCCAGGAGTTACTAAATCTGTGATTGCTTGTAAGGGACTTAACTAGTTAGGACTTTATTAAAAAAATGTCCTGTTCAAGGGAAGTATAAATATACTCCTGTGTCACCTACAAACACACACACAGGTAAACAATGGAATGTTTTTTGTTTGTTTCATCAATCCACAGGCTATTAGGGTCATCCGCTTAATTTAACTCATGAGGGAAACCAAAACTATCTTTTTAAATTATCATTACATGTCCAGAATTAAGCTCAGAAGAATTATTACATCTTCTGCAAGTCAGATGCCTGCCTTGGAAGGTGGTTTTGGAATGCCCTGACTAGACACAGCTAGCTAATGTTTTAAGTCATTTTATGGGGGGATTTAGTAAGTCCTCCCCGTCTTCTTCCTCAGGATTTTGGTTCATCTGGGAGCGGTGGGGCTGCTCTGTCACCTGCTGGGAATAGGTACAGGGATGACTGTAGAAATGGGAGGGTGTCACAGGGATTTCCCATGGGGCCTCCTTTGTCTCTTGGGGGCTCCTGACGGTGGTCAATGCTGTGTGTTCAGCTTTCTGAAAAAGGTGTTGGGGGCACATCTCTAGGGAGCTCCCTGGAATAGGGCCTCTGCATACAGTACTGATGCCAGTTAAAAATTAAAAGATTAAGAAAACTGTCGGTCCTCAGGGAACGGTGAACTCTCTGGGGATTTGCGGGGTGCCCCTGGCATTTCCACAAAGGACTGCCACAGAAATTACTAGAAACTTTGAGGAACATACAACACCCATTCCAGCTACACTATACAGACGTACTATAGTTCTGAAAATTAATATTTGGAAATCAAGAGGTTTTCATAGGTTGCTTTGCAGTGATTAAAAAGTTAAACCTCCATTTTCCAAAGTGATATTAATAAGAAAATGACATTACAGAATAAATAAAATTATAAGAGGAAGCTCACAACTAGGGCTTGAACAACTTCCTGCACCTACTTAACATGTGTGAGGCTAGTTTAAATGAAATATCGACTCAGTAGTTTATACTTGGCAATATTAATAGACTAGTTCAACTGATAACTGCTGGTACTTAAAATTGAGGTGATTTTTTTTCGAGGTGATTTGTTTTTTAAAAAGTATTTTGACCAAGACAAATGGATCTTCACTAAATTTTAATCTGCATTAAAAAGCTTAAAAATTAGGGGTGCCTGGGTGGCTCAGTCATTCAAGCATCTGCCTTTGGCTCAGGTCACGGTCCCGGGGTTCTGGGATCAGCCCAATGTCGGGCTCCCTGCTCAGAGGGAAGTCTGCTTCTCCCTCTGCCCCAGCCCCTCCCCATCTTTCTCCGTACTCTCTTTCTCAACTAAATAAATAAAATCTTTTAAAAAAAGCTTAAAAATTAGATATGAAAATTTGAGGGTGAATTTGTTAAGGGGAAATAATTGTTATTTTGTCATGGAAAAAAGGATTCACAAGATGGACTCTATAATAACTCAAGCCTTTTAAAATTCTTCTCCTAGGAAATAGCAGGAAATAGATGAACTGCTTCTCTGCATGAATATCTTTTGGTTTAAAATGGGTATGACACTCATTAAAATAATTGAAAGAATTACATACAATTAGTGAGCTAGTTATGCTAAGGAGCAGACACTGGCTCTTCACCCACTTGGCACAAGATCCTAAACCCTGAGCTTCTGTGATTTTTTAAAGGTGGTAAACTATATATAGCGATAAATTACTGAGCAATAACTAATCAGTAGAATGTGAACTGCATCCTTCAATACCCCAAAGGCCAATGACAAAGTGAAGTCGAAAGAGACAGCTGGGAATACTGATTTCCTAAGAGCACCTGACTGCAGGAGAGAACAGGTGGTCTACGGACAATCAGGAGGCTAAGTAAATACACGTTTCGGCGTGACATAGAAGGCATGGGTGCTGAGATTGTAAGTACCTAGGAAAGCTAATTAATCATTATCGCCAACAAAATGGAAAAGACAAGGACTATTCCAGGTAAGCCCGAAGTGGGCAGATTCATTTCTAACAGTGCAGCGTGTCAGATTTTGGACACAGCGGTTTCCAGTCATGTTTAAATCCTACAGGCTTACATTAGGGTTATAGGGAGCACAGCTTTCACTTGTGTTCCTGTTCACATATCAATTTAGTCTGGAATTAGTAAGCAGATATGTTACACAAAGCAAGGCAAGTCTAATGCAATCTAAACGAAACTTTAATTCTGGATATAAGAAATACACCGTATATGAGGTCCATATACTGTGATACCAAACTGCCTGCCTTTAGGTGACCTCAGATCACTTGAACAAGTTACTTAACTCTTCTATGCCTCAGTTTCCCCACTTGTTAGACACAAGATATTAATGATATCTACCATTCATAGGTGGTTGAAAGGACTGAACTGATTACTCTTCATAAAGAGCTAAGAACGGTGCCTAGCACATCATAGGGACGACATCTGAGTGTTAAATGAAGAAGACGACTTCTTAAGCCGTCTGATTTTCTGTCTGGCGTAAACTGACATCAGAATCTCGGGCTATGAGAGTGGACACAGGCTGGAAACTGTCCGCAGGTTACTCTAATAGTTCTTGTTCTATCCAGGCCTTCCCCGGCCCCCATGACACCCCCACTTGAACTAGACAACTTCTTCGTTTCTTTCTAGCTAAAAGAAAAAGAGATAACTATTTAAGTGAATACAGTTTAACTCTGCCCTTCTATTTAAAGAAAACTGCCTTTCCCTTCAACAATGATGAAATTAAGGTTGACGAGAAGGTGTCCGGCACCCCCTCCCTGCAGATACCAGGGCCTTTCAAACCACTCACCCTAATCTCAGCCCTCACTTAGACAAAGAGTAGAAATCAGTCATATAGAACATCGTTTCCATCTCCAAAAAGGCAACCCTTGAACTCAACTAACATAAATTTCTATCTCTAATTTATGGCACTAAACCTTCCTCAGTGTGATTATAACTACTGGTTCTTTACAGAGACATAAGGACTGAAATGATACTGACTTTTGGGCCAGGGAGAAATGGAAGAAACATGGTGATAAGATATCTGGGGGTAGGGAAAAGAGAGATGCCCAGATTGCCTACTAAGTTTGTTAAAGAAATGCTCAAAAATAGATTTAGCAGATGTCATGAACATCACAGGCAAAAAAATGCCAGGATCCTGAGTCTATAAGTAGAATCTCTGAGGAGAAGGTCGGTGATGAGTCCAAGTTACTTTGGAATGCCCTAGGGAAAGTGTCACGGGGCTCTGGGCTATCAACCAACATTTCGGGTAATAGCAAAGTTATGGCTTCACACTTGCCAGCGCTCGAGCTGTGTGCGTGGCACAAATTCCACCTGCCCGGGGCTCACAGTTCCACGTGGGAAAGGCTGTCGGCAGGCACGGGTGCACTTCTCCTTCTGGGAATCTTCCACACGACAGTTAGCCTTGTGTCCTATCTTCCTGGATCACTTAAGCCAGAGATGCGGCCAAGGACGATGCCCAGGCTCATTTAGAAAACCAACACAAGTGGCGTGTCTCTGCCTTGGAAATCTGTTCTTCAGACCCTTCTAGAACGGCACCACACGAGGACCGCAGCCTGAATATTTGGTAACGGGTGTCGAGGAGAAACACAAGTGGTTTGCCACTTTGATTATGAAAGACGGCAGGGCGGGTAATTTTAGAAGGTGAAACGAATCCTCTATTCCTTTCCAATTAGCTCTGAATTTCTGCCACTGGCTTAGGGTAAAAAGTCCAAAGCTCAGAAAATTGAGTTTCTTTAGGAGAGCGGTCCCTGCACTTGGAGGAGCTGCTGTCGGTGGGTGGCGTACGATCGATGGTCGGGCTGAGGGTACCGAGAAAATCATTACAGCACAAATCCACTGACGCGCGCTTTCTACACACAAACCTTCTTTCTCATTAAACTAACAGCAAACTCAGCTCTGGTTTCCTGCTACTTAACAAGTCATTAGCCTAGTTAAAACAATGATTAAAGCGTTAGTTGGAACAGAAAAAAGTGTGATTTTCATGCCTTAAAAATTCTGCCCGTGTCTTTAGGCTTTTATAGAGAGCTCCGTCCCGTGTGCCTCTCTTACCCCACTCGACGCCTAAGGCCCTGCTCCGTCCCCCGATGCTACAGGTGCTCGTGTCCTGAACGGCCCTAAGTGCTTGCCTCCGTGGCGGTCGGAACCGGAAAAGGACTCTTCTAACTTGGGCCATCCTAAGAGCATGGTTCTGAGAGACCTCTGTCTCTTCCTGCTCCCTCTGTGTCAAAGCAACGGGAACGTATTTATAAAACAGAAGCCACTCCAGGCTGGGCACGCCTGCCGCGTGGTTTTGCCCTCTGGTCCTGACGGTGGTCCTGCAACTCCATTTTAAAATATAATCCGCATCTGCATTTTAAACAAAGGTACAGACTTCTAGCCATCAGATAAACAAGTCCTAGGAACGTAATGTACGCCACTGGTAAGTATAGTTAGTACCCTACTGCATATCTGAAAGTTGCTAAGAGGAGATCATAAAAGTTATCACAAGGAACATGTGCTGTGATGGATGCTAACTAAACTTACTGTGGTCCTCATTATACAATATCTACATACATCAAATCATTATGTCATACACCCAAAAGTAAAACAATGTTGGGATGCCTGGCAGGCTCCGTCAGTAAAGCCTGAGACTCCTATCTCAGGGGTCATGAGTTCGAGCCCCACACTGGGTGTAGAGTTTACTTTAAAAATAAATAAGTAGGGGCGCCTGGGTGGCTCAGTCGTTAAGCGCCTGCCTTCGGCTCAGGGAGTGATCCGAGCGTCCTGGGATCAAGACCCACATCAGGCTCCCTGCTCCACTGGGAAGCCTGCTTCTTCCTCTCCCACTTCCCCTGCTTGTGTTCCCTCTCTCGCTGGCTGTCTCTCTCTCTGTCAAATAAATAAATAAAATCTTTAAGAAAAAAAAAGTAAAGGGGCGCCTGGGTGGCTCAGTTGGTTAAGCATCTGACTCTTGATTTTGGCTCAGGGTCCTGGGATCGAGCCCCATGTGGGCTTAAGAGTCTCTCTTTCACCCTGCCCCACCCCCACTCATGTGCATGCGCTCTCTCTTCCAAATACATAACCCCTAAAAAAAATAAAAAATAAGTAAATAAAACTAAAAGAGTATTATATGTCAATCATATCTTAATAGAAAATAAATTTAAATAAATTTAAAGAAATGATTCTTCTCCTCTACTCTCACCCCACCCACTTTATTTAAGAACAACCACCTTTTTCTTCACATGACAAAACCAAATCAGTCAATTAAACAAAAACAAAGTTTATACAATGAAACACCATCTCTGAAGCACCTGGGTGGCTCAGTTGGTTAAGTGTCTGCCTTCGGCTCCGGTCACGATCTCAGGGTCCTGGGATCAAGCCCCACATTGGGCTTTCTGCTCAGCCAGGAGCCTGCTTCTCCCTCTCACTCTACCCCACCCCTGCTTGTGCTCTCTCTCTCTCAAGTAAATAAATAAAATCTTAAAAAAAGAAAAAGCAACACTATCCTTACAGTAGCTAAGCCTATCCTTCTTACCCAACACTCTCTCATCCTAAACCACATAACTTACAAATGCATCTTACTAGCTTGTGTTTTCTCTATGCCTTCTCAACTCACACATGCTGAATTATTCCGGCAGAAAACGTGACATGTACAGTTAATTTTGAATTTTCATATTTATTTCCTGTAACATATTTTCTTTTAGGGTTAGCCTAAGAGCTTTCTGGAATGATCACCCTATGTTAACCCTATGTTAACTTCCATTGCTTCAAGATGCAAACAATGTAAGAAAATACTAAACATACATTTTACAATATACTAGGCAAGTTATTTAAAAACTTGACAATTCCTCCCACATAGACCAAATACACTTGTAAGTTTACACTGTTATATAGCAAATGATTTGTCACTTTTAGCTATACTAGAATATTATTTGAAATCTAGGATTATATTTTCGGCTTTGTTAACCTCCTTATATATGATAGGGTTTTATTTGGAGAGTTCTCAATTATTTTATTCACAGACTTGAACAGACAACAATGGCTTATAAATAAGGAACTACTTAAAGCATTACCTTTTCTTCTGGGCTAGAAAAATAATAGTGGGCACATCAAATCCTTGGTTTTGAAAGTTAAAAACAAGTATCATTCCTGACAATGACTGAACCTAAAAATTACTAGAATTATTAGCTGATGTAGAAACATCTGGGCAAAGAAGTAGCCCAGATGTTGTCTCAGTGGCACTCTCTCAGATTATGAGGAATTCCTAAAAGATGAATTATTTTAGTGAAACATAAAAATATTGAATAGAGAGGCACATACAACTATTTTTATGGTAAAGTAAGAAGTAACTATACTAATAATACACATTATAAAATAATGAAACAGGAACTTAAGTAAAATTGTCCTCAGAGGGGGGGAAAAAAGTATCAGCATGCTGTACACTCTAGTTACGTGGCCAGATGGATACACCATGTGAAATTCAGAAAGTGAGGAAGGAATGAAGACCTACTGCTAGGTATACAGTAGGTGTATATTCCATCTTTTAAAGCACGGCATGTCAAGGGAATTAAATAGAATATAAACGAAAGGGGAAATGCAAATTTAAGAGGATACCCCAAAATTGTGTAAATGAAAAACAGGAAAAAGCACCAGAGGAAATAAAAAATGATAGGACCAAGACAGAAACAGTCATCCTACATATTTGTGTGGGAAAAAGTCCTCCCCACATTTTTAAGGGCTTACTTAAAAATATTTTTTGTCACAAATGACCTTCAAAAGTTAAATAATCAATTTCTCCTAATGAATTTGGGAATTCTTTCCACTGCTGCTACGGGGACAGATCTAGGTTTTATGCTCACTGAAACTTCCGGAACTTTTCCTTGGGAGGGGGTATGGGAGTACTCTTTAAGAAAAGTTTTAAGAAACAAACCAAGAAACAGAGTCTTAACTCTAGAGGACAATCTGATGGTCACCAGAGGGGAGGGGGGTGGGGGAGGGGGAAACACGTGATGGGGATTCAGGAGGGCACCTGTTGTGATGAGCGCTGGGTGATGTATGGAAGTGCTGAACCACTATATTGCACACTTGAAACTAATATTACACTGCTTGTTAATTACACTGGAATACAGAATGAACAAAATGAAATAGAGTGAAATTTTACAAAATAACAAATCCAAAGTGAGGTACGGGGCCTTAGTGGGGACCCGACACCTCAGCTTTATTAGCTTCATTAACATACTCTGTGAGCAACAAGTTTCTGAAAGAATGATCTCTGGAAGGGAGTTCTATTTGGGTGTGGTTTGTAATGGTGAGATCGCAAAAAGAAAAAAAAAAAATCAGTAGCAAAGCCCAGTGGTGATGGGGTAATGGTATCACCAAAGGATGTGTCTTACCATACAAGTATCCAGATCTTCCAAACGCTCCATCTCTGTGAGCTCCTCCATCGTGATGGCAGAGCGCTTGGCTGGCTTCTCCTCAGCCAGCTCAATCTCCATGGTCTCTGGCTGAGCAAGGGTCTTGCCCCGTCTGCTGAAATGGTCAGCCTAAGAGAGCCAAGATGGGTACAAGGAGAAAAAGCGCCAGAGGTAAGGGAAGAGCACGTTAGCTGAATTCTGGAAGATACCTTCCACAAGGTGGCGCGGTGAAGGGTTCTATCTGCGTGCGGTTAATGACAATTCTTAATACCTTCACCCTACAAGAACTTACCTCTTATTATCTTTGAAGGGTGGATTGTCTTAAGCAAGAAATTATAAAACCTCCTTTAGTAAATGACAATACATAGTGTAGAAGAAAATACGGAGTGTTCTTTTTATTAATCTTATTTCATAGTTCCTCTGAAATAATTTCTTTCTATATCTAGTGCTTTAAAAGTATCTAATTAGGGGAAATAAAATGATTCCAACCCTTCCTGTTTTTAAAGGGCTGAAAGGAAGGAAATTGATAACAAAACTGTAATTGCTGCCAACTTTCATTGTTTTCAGGTAATGAATACCGTATTTGATAGGATTTATTAATTTCCAGTGTTATGTTTTAAGTAAACCTAAAAACATTAAGGATAAGAGGTAGAATGAACTGGGCTGATATTAATAAACTCTAGTCCTGGGCTGATTCATCACCAGGAACTCTGATTTAATTCTTTTTTTTTATTTTTTAAGATTTACTTATTTATTTATTAGACAGAGAGAGACAGCCAGTGAGAGAGGGAACACAAGCAGGAGGAGTGGGAGAGGAAGAAGCAGGCTCCTAGTGGAGAAGCCTGATGTGGGGCTCGATCCTGGAACGCCAGGATCACGCCCTGAGCCAAAGGCAGATGCTTAATGACTGAGCCACCCAGGCGCCCCTGATTTAATTCTTTTGAAATGATGAGAACCAGTTGACAATACCGTGGAACCTCCGGCAGCATTTCTAAACTTAAATTGGAGAATATATTAATGTAATTGGAATGTCTTTGAAAACGAAGTTTCCATTTTTTGGGTACTATTCCTTTCACACAGCAGTTAAGCTCTCTTCTACAATCCAAATCAGCAGAATATTAAAATAAAGTTCAATACAAAAATGTGCCCACTCATTTCTTTTTTAAATTGTAAAAAAAAAAAAAAGTTAATATTTTCTGAGTAAATTCTTCAATCAAATGCAAAGAAAGTGAACAATTCAGCCCTTCAGCGTGGAGCTCAAGTGCAGTCATGTTGACACAATATCAAGGAGGCATTTTGAGGCCATTCTTGCAGCTGTGGGTTATCGAGAAACTGTTTCTATAAAGGATGCTCCATTGATTTTGTTTCTGCTTATTTAAAAAAGGAAAAGTCTGACTTGGGAGCTCTAAACACTAACAAAGCTCTTTCCTGTGCCATAAACTAGAAGCCAGTGCTTCTTAAAGTCTCTGGGGTAATGAACCAGTTTTTTATATTTCCAGTTTGCCACAAACTGATATATTGGTAAAATACAATAAAAACGAAACTTGGGAGAAATAACATGTGTTTGTGTTATTATTGTGGCCATCTCCAATTGCACTAGAAATTTCTCCATGTTTCCTCTTGGTGGTTGACCTAACCTTGTCAGGGACGGGCGTCCGGTGGTTAGTGGGCCAGCTCCAGCCTACGGGCAGTATTTTCAGTGACGCCGCTGGAAACGCCTGTCCTACCTTTTTAATTTTAGAGGCCAGCCTACGTATTTTTCTGAAATCAGTTTTTCAAAATATTCACGTTGTCCGCCTCCTGGGGAGGCAGCAGTTACTGTTCTTGTCACTGTGGTGTCCTCTGGCGTCACCAACAATTCAGTGCCACAAAGCTGGCTATCTCCAGCCTGCGCAGTTAACCAGAAATGTTGCTTGGGGAGAACATCATCACTTGCTTGAGAGGGTCGTGTCACATCACATTGCTCAAATGTCTGAGACACGAGATGTAAGGAGTAACAAAACCTTCATCTGTGCCTCAGAGGACTTCCTGAAGTTGAAAACACGTAAAGTTCCTGATATATTCTTTCTATGCAGCGGTACTGGAAGTAAAGTCTTCTACCTTGATGAAACCAGTCTCTAGACGAAGCCAATTTATTTCTTTACCTCAGCTACATCCAAGAGGCCTAGCTGGGCAGCTACCAATCCCTAGAACGTGTCCATTTTACTCTGGCCTTCCTTTGGACTCCAAATATTTCCTTTCCCTCACCCCATGTTTTCCGGAGTAGTTCATTCTCAAACGATCATAACGGAGAGCAACAAAATAAGCACACAAAAGTTAAATAAAGTATCTTAATTTTAGATCTCGGTCTCAGCATTATCTTAACCAAACTTTTGACCTGCGTTATAGATGGACAACAAAATCTCTCCATATCACCACTTCTCCTTTCCCCTTCCCCTTTCCCTCTGGAGAGATTCTAACATATTCTAGAACTGTCTAGAAGCAATGCAGGAGAGGAAAAGTAGGATCTTGGTCCATAAAGCTGCAAAGGAGTAAGATGCAGGAAAGAAGCCGCATTCCCAACCTGGAGCCTGCCCGGCGTCACAGCAGACCACAACCGGAAGTCCCCCTCAGGATGTCCACCGCACTCACCAGTTTATGATGGCAGTGTGACAGTGCATCCAGGATCTCGTCCACAATACGATCAGACAGGAAGGAGGCCACTGTCAGCTTCACTTCACTATGTGAAAAGCAGAAGGACACAGTAGCATTTTAATTTGTGCATGGGAAAAACATCACCCACCCCTGATGCTGTGTTGATAAGGTCAACTGGTTCCACTTTTGTCTTTGAAAATGGAATATAAGAACGTGTGAACAGGGCTAAGGATTTCCAACAGTAAGCCTTAAACACTGACATAAACACACAGGTAACAGACTTGCTTGACCAATTTCAACCTGCCTCTGCAATCTCAAAAACTCAAGATTTCGTGGTAGAAATGAACAACATCTGGATAAAGACAAACTTAATGGGAACCAGATGTACCATGTGGTGAGGAACAATTCTTCCATTGACATAAAGGAAAACAAACCTGGGCTGCAGCAAATTAAGGAAGTCTAGTCTGATTGTTAAACTTTGGTTATTACTTTAATATGCATGTCCCCCGCCTTCAAAAAAATACAAAACTTTTGACCAATCCAATGGTACCACACTGAACTGCTTCTGCTGTATTCCCCGTTTTACTTCAAACTGCTACAAATTCCCTGTCTCCTGCCTTTTATGAACAGAGATTCCCAAAACATGCATTTTCGGGGTTTCTCGCCTGACCTTAAGAAGGCATCCAGGCAACCGAAAGTAACCCACTAGTTTTGGAGTTTTTACTAATAAACAAGTCAGCCACGAGGGTCTCCATCAGCCAGCTCGTGTTTCAGTCTGCATTTTAGCTATTTGGTATTCGCCAGAATTCAAATTCCACCTGTGTGCCTTCCGTCGGAATAATCCTACCGAAACGCACGTGCGCACAAACGGACACAAACGCCCAGTACAGCTGAAGGTGAATGTGCTGGAGAGACGGACCCACGCGCCAACTCGCCTTGTGAGTTCGGTCTGCTTTTGAAGTCAAGAATTTCAAAGTTTTTAGAGCAGGGAAAGGAGTTATCAAAATTACTTAATCCTAAAGCTAAGGTTGAAAGTGTATTTGTGGAACAGGGAAAAACCTTTCTAACCTAAAGGCGGTCATTTGCATTGAGATTTTTCTGCCAAGGCAGATTTCAGATGGCCGTGAAAAGGGGAGGCACTAAGGCTTTGATGTCTACATTAGAAATTTTCCTAGGCTAAAGATAAAAGGATGTTTCTTTAATTCCTGTCTCTGAAACAAGGTCTCGGGCGCTATTGGGCTTATCTAATACTTTATGATTCCCCAGAGGTGTCTGCTGATAAGATTCACCTGGGTCTCATCAAAAATACAGATTACTGGGTCCCACCCCAAACCTGGGGCAGGAGGCGGGGGTGGAGGGGAGGGGGGACTGGGAATCTAATTTTGACAAGTACTTCCTCTCATTTTTTCAGGCGTGTTTGGGAATTTTACTTCCTCATGAAACTATAGAATCAGTCGTTTTATTTCTTTCTCTCCCATGCCCCCGAGTTGGGGAGGGGTGATTTATCTGTTTCAAATTGTAGCACCAAAAAAGATCCTTTAAAATGCACTAAAAAAAAAAAAAAAAAAAGTTTCAGGATTGTTCTATCATTTTGTTACTTGGATAATACGCCTCCTTACTGAACTTCCAAACCGCAAACTTTCTAGAGGAAACGGTTCCACGTAAGCTGCGCAGGCAGCAGCCCTACCTGGATGTATACACAGGTGTGGACTTTGCATTTCCATTCCATCAGTGCTCCGAGCAACGCGGTATAAAAAGCCAAGCAAGGAGTTAACGAACATGGAAGTGATTCACTGATAGAAGGAGCTCTAGCCTGCTGTTCCCTTTTCAGAATTAGCCCATCTTCAAAAGAAGTGACCATAACTGACAGAATTTGGTACTCTGGTAAAGGCACAGAGTATGATCCTTTGGTAATTCAATCCATTAGGACAGAAGAATGGTGGTCAATGCATTTTTTCCTCCTTAATACTTAAGGGGCTTCCATAAAAATCCTAAAACTACGGGTTGCAAAAATATGTAAGCATACCTAGTCAGGGCTTGAGTCAATAAAATCACTGATCTATGGGGTCCTGTAAATCTTCTAAATGGCCTTTCATTGCTCAAGTCTTATCATTGCACTGGGTTGGCATTAGTGTCTTTAATTTTTAGAAACCCCAACACTCACACACACCCCCCCCACACAGGACAGCTGCACCCTAGACCCAAGACTGTCCCATCATTGCAGAATTCCTCAGTCATCAAAGTTCCATGATCTACCTTCCATATCTAGGTTATAACATCATTTCTGGCTTATTTTAACTCTCATTTTTCTCACAGGTTCTCATTCGGCTACACATCATTCATTCTGTGTTAACACAACTCCCAGGTCTTCAGATAAGAGCTGGGGTTTTGTTTTTGTTTTTTGCTACATCTAAGTATTCTTATCGAGATTCAGAAACAGTTAAAGGGGAAACTTAAAAGTATTTCTGAATTTAGTTTCTAGTTTGCTGACTCCTCAACAGAGAAACACTGAAGATTCGTGGAGTATCATTTAGACTGCTAACCACCCAGAGTTTCTAGGTGGAAATGGAGGAAAGTTTGTTTGGTGATCACACTTTCTCAATATTCGTATCTTGGCATATTTTTCAAACTTTACCAAGCACGTGGTATGTACGTCAACACTCCAGCATTAGCACATACACAGTGTCCAGACCCACCAAAGAGCGCAGGAGGAAAATACGGCCAGGTCAGAGCGGGCCTCTTTGCCTATCTCTAGGCTGTGCATTTGCTCAGAACAGCACGGTGGCAGAGAGCCAACTTCAAGTTAGTAAGTTCTAAAGGTGGAAGTTAAGCTTCAGGAGGCGAAAAAGGGATTACAAACATGTACTCCCTATTAAAAATCAAACACCGAAAAAGAGCAGATAGCTGTATGCTCTTCGTAACGCAGGCATGTCTGCGGCCGTCTAACTTTGGAAACGTATAAACCCAGGCATCTGTGCGCAGCTCTGTTTTACACAATGACTGCCCACCAGACACGCCTAACACACCACGTATGGCCAGAGCCAACAATAACACTCTTCACAGCCGCCTCGACTGCGTTCCCAGAAACTGCAGAGCCTCGGCTTCTTAACCATCAACCCACCTAATTTTGTTAAGGATATCAATTCCAGACTGCTCCAACAGGACATTTTTCACAAAGGTACGTGGGATGGAAATCTTTTCAGTGCTGGCGTGAATCAGGTCTTGTCGAATGTGGGCTTTCTTCATCACGTTGGGACAAAGGTCCTCAGCGGCATCGACCATGGACTCAAGCAACACCTGTAACGCAGCACAGCAGAGGGGACAGGTGACGTCAGAGCACGGGGCGGGGTGAGGGGGGCAGAAAGTCAAGAGCTGGTCATACATGACGCTGAGCCCCCCGAGAACAGGGACACAAGAGTCTCGGAGAACGAACAAGGATTCTGAGCTGCTCCGGGGGGGGCCTGTGCCTGCTGAATGATTGCGGATGTCGGGTTATTGCTTTAAATCACCCGGCAGACCCACCCGAGCTTTGGGCTGGCATCTGAAGGGTCAGAGTGCGCCGGCTGCACGAAGCACCAAGGCTCTCGGGAGAAGATGAAAGAAGACACGTATCAAGCCTTTATACACCAACTTACCACACCAGACTGTTCTCCCTGCTGCTAGAAAATAAAGTGACAGATACCCCTAGAAAATGTATCGCACTTGAACTGTTGCGTGATTTTTGCAAATCACAGAATCCCCAAATTGAACCCTTCAATAGCTCTGTCAAAACATTGGTAGTGAAAAAACCCATGGATGTATGCTTTGAAAAGAAAAGCTTTAGTGTTAAGTAAAGTTACCATTGTTACAACAAGAAACAGCATGAATGACAGACAAAACCATTTACCGGGCACTTGCCAAAGAACAATCAAAACTCTAGAGTGAGCAAAATGTTCCTGCACATTTTATCCTTCTGACACCTGTGAAGATGGGGGAGGGGGCTGCATTTCTTGTGATCCCCATTTTGAAGTTGAAGAATGTGAGCAAGGGGAAGTTAAATCACTTGCCAGAGACAGATGACAAGGCTGGGAAGTGGGAAAAAGGGCGTAACACGCATCAGCGTGAGACAGAAGTCTGAATCCTAGTTGAGGGACACTGGGCTGTTACTGATTTCCCGATTTTACTTTCCTCCTGCATAAAATGGCAAATAAAAAAGTTCTTGCCTCCTGAGATTATTGAAGATAAAATGACATTACGCATGTGAAGTGTTCAGTATAATGCCAGCACACGACAAAAATTCAGCCTGTCACAAATAATATCATGTTTCCAAAGATGCTACTTTCAACAGTAAGATCTCAGTTTGGGGAAGGCAGCTTGATCCCATTACTAGTCCAGTGAGAACAAGGACGAATGAGGTACCATTATGGGCAGACTGGTCCAGTGCTCTGTCTGCTCCCATATTCACATACAAGCCCCATCCCACTAGTACCACCCCTCATTCTGCTGTGGGATGAGCAGTAGAGAAGCAGGACATTTATA
The DNA here is from genome assembly GCF_023065955.2 of Ursus arctos. Taxonomy (NCBI): domain Eukaryota; kingdom Metazoa; phylum Chordata; class Mammalia; order Carnivora; family Ursidae; genus Ursus; species Ursus arctos. The sequence continues at coordinate 3,381,924 of NW_026622997.1, forward strand.
AAGATCTTGTGGAAAACCGGGGAGGAGGGGGAGGAGGCGGAGGAGGCGGCCACCTGATAAGTGTCCAAAAGCAACTCATTACTTCGACAGCAGCTTTGCTCTGTCCCTATTATAATGCTAATTACTGATTTCACACATAATTCCAGGATAGCTTCAAGCAATGCAAATAAGTCAGTTTAAGACAAATTATCTTCCTCTTTAGCACTGGAATAAACACACTCTGGTCCAGACTAGTAGCGTCTAGCACTCCTGATCAGAAAAACCTCCTGTATCAATGTGCTATTTGGATTCTGTTAAGTTCAGCAATATGTTTGTGACTTTCAGGAAGGTTCCGCTGCATGACAGTGCAAATTGGGCTAGAATGAATCTCACACCTAGAGAGGAGGCCTGGCTTCCAGTGTAGACCCTGACATGAAATTTCTGTGGAATGTTATCACAGGATAACTTTGCAGATCTCTGCATTCTCGCTACAAAATCATTTCTCAGACCTCTTTCTGCTCTACAAATTGATAACTGCATGACCTCGACCCTATACAAAGGAATTTCAGCCTGCCCTAGGCATTCGATTCAACAGTGGCTTTAGAGTGAGCCCCCTACGACCCTCTCTAGCCCACTACTGACCAACATGACAATACAGCACTTTATATTTCACCAAAGAATATCATCCATGGTAGCCTTTGATCCATACGACAACCTTCTAAGCAAAGGTTGGTTTTCACAAATCCATTTTATAGCAAGGAAATCAGGTCTTGGAGAGGGTAAGTGATTTGCTTGAGCTCATTTAACTGGTTAATGGGACAGGTGAGATAGGGACTCAGATCTTCTGTTCCCTACTCCGGCCACCCTCTTCCAATGCCCCCACCTGTTACCCAGAGAAGCATCCTTTTTCTCTCTTTCTAACCTACAATTTTCATCCCCTGTCCCCTTGGGTCAGTGGTATCCAAGGCTACCATGGCAGACATTCTAGTGATGGGGTTGGTAGAAAGGGGAGAAAAAATGTCAGGGTAAGTTTGCAATGAAGCCTCTGACCACTTCTTGATGTCCAGCCCCCAGCTCAGATCCTAAAACAGCATCTCCTTCCAAGTATCATGGCCTTCTGCACACCAAACCATATTCTTCAACATCCATCCTTCCCATGGCTTCAAATTACTACCTACATTCCAACGATTCTCAATCAAATGTTTTATCTACAACCACCTACATAATCCAGATCATGCATGTATAATTCCATCTGTTAAGCATTTTCACCTGCGTTTTCTACCATGGAAAGATCAATTGTAACACACTTCATCCTCCCCTTACCCTTCACTAAGCAGTAACTACAGCAGCAAAATCAACTGTGCTCACAAAGTGTTTATTGTGAAGGTACCAAACTCGATCAGAAATTTAAGTCTCCGTAGACTCGACCCACCTCAGCCCTGTTCACCACATCTCCCTCTAAAACACGTTAAATTTACTCCTACATGCTTCCTCAAAAGCAGAAATATGTCAGAAGATTATTCATTAGCATAGGACAGAAATCCCTGAAATATCTGGTAACTGCTCAACTTGCTAGCTTCATTTCTTGTCATATTTCTATACTCCCCTTGTAACTATTCCCATTCAATTATAGTTGCAGTTCCCCACAGGATGGCCCAAACTCTGTCTCCATGCTTTGCACACACCATTCTCCTGGCCTAGAGTCCTTCTTTTCCCCTCCGTAGCCAGAAAAAATGGTCTGCACTCCTCCACACTCAGCTCAGCTCAAGCATTACCTGTTTGAAGAGACGCTCTTGCTTTTCTCCCCGTATGCCCTTTACACCCCAAGCTTTGATGACGCTCTTTGGTAATCATATAGTATCCGGTGGGGGCCTCAGAAATTAAATGTGTCATAAAATGGTCAAGAATGTAGCACCTTTTAATCATTGGGGGTGTGAAAGAACCCCTTCGAGAATCTGATGAACACTCATCCAGAAAAATTAGTATAAAATTTTGCATGTAATTTTAGAAGTTCAAGGAGAGCTAGAGGCACCAGACTCCAGATACACAACTTGTACCTGATGGCAATTGCGAAATCCTACCCTTTATTGCCAGGGTCTAGCACACTTCTTGGAACAATCTCTAAAAAACATATAAAAAGCATTACAAGCCCAGGGACTCCCTGAATGTGGGTACTAAACAGTCCATCTTTCCTCTACTAATCTCTCTGTCGCATTGGTTTGTCTACCTCTGCATACTGTCCTAATTATGATACGTCTTAATATATGCTAGGGCAAGACTACCACCAACTGGTTTTTCTTCATAAGTGTCTGAGCCACTTTTGAGTACTGCTTTCCCATATGTTTAGAATTAGCTTTGTCAAGTTCTGTTAAAAACCTGTTCAAATTTTTACTGAATTGTATCCAATAATACATGAGTTTGGGAATAACTAAGATCCTGTGATACTGACTCTTCTGTCCATAAACCTGACACATATTTTACTTTGTTTTAGACTTTCTTTAAAGACTTTCAGTCAAGTTTTATAATTTGTCAAGTTTTTATAATTTTTCATCGCTGAGGTTTAAACATCTTTTTAAAATTTATTCTTAGGTACCTTAGAATTTTCAGTTGCTATTTTAAATGGTTAATTATTTCTAATGATATTTTGAATTAATTGTTGCTGATATATGGAAATGCAATCAGTTTTTACATGTTGGTCTATCTCCAGCAACTTTATACTACTAATCCTAATAATGTACCTGCAGATTCTTTTGGGGTTTCTATGTAGACCATCATAAAATCATAAAATGTGCAAATCAGAATAATTTACCTTCCTTCTTAATCCTTACAATTTTCATTTCTTTTGCTTGTCCTATTGCACTGGCTACAATCTTTAATATAATGAATAGAAATGGTAATAACAGACATCTTTGCTTTATTCCTGACTTAAAAGAAAATGGTTGTATCTTCTCCCCCAATTTATTAAAAAAAAAAATCCGGACCTATAGAAAAGTTGAAAAAATGAGATAATATCCATATCCTTTTCCTAAAACTCAGCAATTGATAATAATCAGCAACATTTGCTTTTCTCTTTCTCTGGATCATTTGAAATCAAGTTGTAGGCATCAAGACTCTTCCCTCCCAAGTTTAAATTATTAGCTTTAGCTCATTAGTTTCCAGCCTTTCCTCACTTCTGATATTGGCATTTAAGACCATGTATTTCACTCTAAGTACTAGATTAGCTGAAGTTCAGAGGTCCTGATATTACTATTAAAATTATCATTTAATTCTGAATATCCTCTTATTTAAATCATGCTTTCCCATTTGACCTTTTAGTTATAAGTAATTTCTAGGGAAGCCTGCGTGGCTCAGTTGGTGGGTGTCTGACTCTTGATTTCAGCTCAGGTCATGATCTCAGGGTCGTGGGATGGAGCCCCGTGTCGGGCTCTGTGCTGAGTGTGGAGCCTACTTAGGGCTCTATCCCTTTCCTGCTTGTGCACACGCACATGCTCTCTCTCTCTCAGATTAATAAATAAAAGTAACTTTATTTGTAAACAATTGGATTTTTGCCCAAATTTTCTTTTGCTACTAAGTTTTGTTTGAAATGGGACCGGAGAATATAGTTTTTAAAAACTGTTGTGATGTTCATTATGACCTCCTTGGCATTTTTCATAAATATTCCAGGTATCCTTAAAAGAATTAACATCATTCTAGTCCACTTGATCAGAACTGAGAATTCTGTTGTTTCAATATTCTCCTTCTTTAGTACTTAATCTGAAATGTTCATTTCTCTAATACATCATTATTCTCTTTGTTCTTTTCTACTGAAGTATAATTAATAACATATTAGTTTCAGGTGTACAATACGATTCAACAGTTCTATACATTTCTCAGTGCTCATCAAGGTTAAGTGTACTCTTAATCTCCTTCACCTGTTTCACCCCTCCCCCCACCCACCTCTCCTCTGGTGACCACCAGTTTGTTCTTTGTATTTAAGGGTCTGTCTTTCTGTTCATCATTTTTTTATTTGTTAATTTGTTTCTTAAATTCTAAATATGAGTGAAATCATATGGTATTTGTATTTTTCTGACTTATATCACTTAGCATTATACCCTCTAGGTCCATCCTGTTGTTGCAAATGGCAAGATGTTATTCTTTTTTGTGGCTGAGTAATATTCCATTGTATATACCTCTTCTTTATCCATTCATCTACTGATGGACACTTGGGTTGTTTCCATATCTTGCCCATTGTAAATAATACTGCAAGAAGCAGAGGGGTGGATGTATCTTTTTGAATTAGTGTTTTCGTTTTCTTTGAAAATACCCAGTAGTGGAATTACTGGATCATACGGTAATTCTATTTTTAATTTGAAGAATCTCCATACTCTTTTCTGGAGTGGTTGCACCAATTCATATTCCCACCAACAGTGCACGACGGTTCCTTTTTCCCCACATCCTCACTCATACTTACTTCTTGTCTTTTTTACTTTAGCCATTGTGTCAGGGGTAGGGTTTGATTTGCATTTCCCAACATCTTTTCATGTGTCTGTTGGCCATCTGTCTGTCTTCTTGGAAAAAATGTCTATTTAGGGGCCCTGCCCATTTTAATCAGATTACCTGTTTTTTGGCACTGACTTGTAGAAGTTCTTTACATATTTTGGATATTAATTCCTTATCAGATACGTCATTTGTAAATATCTTTTCCTATTCAGTAAGTTGCCTTTTTGTTTTGTTTTGTTGGTGGTTTCCTTTGCTGTGCAAAAGCTTTTTATTCTGGTGTAATCCCAAAAGTTTAATTTTGCTTTTGTTTCTTTTGCCTGAGGAGACATATCTAGAAAAATGTCTCTATAGCTGATCAGAGAAATTACTGCCTATGCTTTCTTGTAGGAGTTTTATGGTTTCAGGTCTCACATATGGGTCTTTAATCCATTTTGAGCTGATCTTTGTGCGTGGTGTAAGAAAATGGTCCAGTTTCATTCTTCTGCATGGAGCTGTCCAGTTTTCTTGGCACTATTTGTTGAAGAGACTGTCTTTTCCCTATTGTATATTCTTGCCTCCTCTGTTGTAGATTGACCATAAAAGTGTGGATTTATTTCTGGACTCTCTATCCTGTTCTGTGAATCTATGTGTCTATTCTTGTGCCAGTACCATACTGTCTTGATCACTACAGATCTGTAGTACATCTTGAAATCTGGGAACGTGACACCTCCAGCTTTGTTCTTCTTTCTGAAGACAGCTTTGGCTATCTGGGATGTTTTGCGGTTCCATGCAAGTTTTAGGATTATCTGTTCTAGTTCTGTGAAAAATGCTGTTGGAATTCTTGTGGGGATTGTATTAAATCTATAAATTGCTTTGGGTAGTATGGACATTTTAACAATATTGGTTCTTCCAATCCATGAGCACGGGATAGCTTTCCATTTGTTCACGTCATCCAATATTCTCTACCATTACTTCTTAAATTTACTTGACCAATTACTGCTTGTCATTTTCAAAGATTTCTACCATAACGGTGAATTTGTCAATTTCTCTTTGTAATTGTGTCCACTTGTTCTAATATACATGAAGCCATAGGATTAGACTCATACACATTTGAAATTGTGTATTTCTGGTACATTGGATCATTCAATGATCTGTTTTATTTCCAGTGATGCCTCTTCTATTGTGTCACTAGATCTGGGCAGGAGCATTCCTCGGGTTTGGAACTGAACCTTATATTGCAGGATAGTTAGGTTCATTGTCACCTGCCAATGCAAGTGGCTGTGACAAACCAAAATAATCTCAAATACTTCCTGATGCCCCTCCAGGTGTGCAGTGTAACCCCTGGTTTAGTGCCTCTGTTTCAGTGGTTACACGAGAAATTTGAACATGGATACTCTACTTCCTGTCTAAAGCAGCACCGTCCAACAGAACCTCCTGAGATGATCGGGGCTGACGGACGAAGGAGCCTCTAGTTACACACAGCTACTGAGCGCTTCAAACACGGCCAGTGCGACTGAGACACTGAGTTGTAAGCTTTTAAAATTTGATTTTAATTAGTTTAAATTTATTTTATTTTATTTTTTTCCTTACTTTTTCCCCCAAATGTCATTTTTTTTAATTTTAATGTTTTTTTATTATATTATGTTAGTCACCATACAGTACATCCCTGGTTTCTGATGTAAAGTTCGATGATTCATTAGTTGCGTATAACACCCAGTGCACCATGCAATACGTGCCCTCCTTACTGCCCATCACCAGCCTATCCCATTCCCCCACCCCCTCCCCTCTGAAGCCTGCAGTTTGTTTCTCAGAGTCCATAGTCTCTCATGCTTCACTCCCCCTTCTGATTACCCCCCCCTTTCTTTATCCCTTTCTTCCCCTACCGATCTTCCTAGTTCTTATGTTCCATAGATGAGAGAAATCATATGATAATTGTTTTTCTCTGCTAATTAGTTTAAAATTAAATGACCACAAGTGGTTAACAGAGAATACACTGGATAAGCAGGTCTAATGTGGATATCTTAAATCTTTTCCAGAATATGACTAGGACCTTAGACTGTTTTTCCTCACTCCTTATTGACTTAAATACTCACTTCTAGTATTTTATTTCTTCTTAATTTTATAGCACAAACGGGGCATTAACTCTATTGATTATAGTCAGCATTTCTCTTTATCCACATTTGGCTTTTTCCCTGCTTGTTATTCTTTCTTGCAACTCAGACCCTTTCTTTGATAATTTTTCCTTTGTCCCAAAGTATATCTTTTTAAAAAAAGATTTATTTATTTATTTATTTTAGAGAGAGAGGAAAAGGGGCAGAGGGAGAGAATCCTCAGACTCCCTGCTGAATGTGGATCCTGACGTGGGGCTTGATCTCACGACACTCATATCACAACCTGAGCTGAAATCAAAAGTCAGACGCTCAACTGACTGAGCCACCCAGGTGCCCCCAAAGTATATCCTTTAGGTGTTTATTTAGTGTAGTCTAGTTACAGTAAGCTAGCTCAGTTTTTGTTTGCGTGAAAGTATTTTTCATTTCATCCTCATTCTTAAAAATTAGTTCTTATTGGATATATCATTCTTGGTTTACACTCTATGCTCTCTCAGAAGCATGAAGATATTTTCATTGTCTTCAGCTTCCACCCACTGTTGATCTGGGAGCTGTCTTGTCTTAATATTGGTCTTTTTAAAGTAATACGGCTTTTCCCTCCCTCTGGCTCCTTGCAATATTTTCTCTTTGTTCTCAGTGTTTTTCACTTTTCATTATGTGATTCTAGACATGGATTTGCTTTTATCTACCTCACCTGGGTTTCACTGGACTTCCCAAATTGAAAGATTCTGGTCTTTCACCCATGCCTGAAATTCTTGGCCACCATCTCTTCAACGGTTGCCCTTTGCTGTTCTCGCTTTCCTTCTGGAAACGTAAATTACGCTTACGGTAAACTTTCTCACTCTAACCACGTTTCTTAACTTTTCTTCATAGTCTTCATTCTGTTCATCTATGTTATACCACCTTCAGACATCTGACTGAGCAGGTCCTGCCTTTGAAATGCACTCATCAGATGTCACGTTGCACATATCTCCCCAACGTCAGTTATGAGGGTCTCTACTTCCTAACCGTAAAAATAACTAACAATACTCAGAAAACCTATACAATATTTGTAAAGTAAATTGGATGAATATCCTTAACATGGTGGCTTCACTCCCGTATTCTTGCAGTGAGCCAACAACTTGCTGTGATTCACCACCAGCAAATACAACTTCTACATACAGGAAAAGGGGCCAGGCCACTAAAGTGCCCTGAAATCTTTCTTTTTGCTTTAAAAAATAAGTACAGGGAAATAAGAAAACTCAGAGAGCTCTTTTAGCCAAACCGAGTGAATACCTGCTAAAATGCCATCAACACCCTTCAGGCCTCATTTCCTTAGTAAATCTGAAATTTACCAGTGAAGTATTTCACAGGGTACACTGGGAGTGAAATCATAAATTTCCAAGGCCAAAACAAGCACTCTAAAATTTAAGTCCAAAAGGGAAAAATGAAAGTTTCTTTTATGTTAAAACATTCAAATCCCACTTACTCATCTACTTTTAATCCAGCAATAAATGTTAGGATCAAAAAACAGGGAAAACAGAGAGTTGTCTTTTAAAAACACCTAAAACAGGCCAGTTCAGAGAAAATATCACCTTTTTTCAGAGAAAGGATTTCTCCAAACTTAATTGCTTTCTTCTCCTCTAGACAGTCTGCTGACAAGACTGGCTCACCTGGCCATTGCTTTTCTGAAAGGATATTTTTGAAAGATGGCTCAGAGAGTTATTTGAACTTATTATTACCCAGTATTCGAAATGTCTACCTTCATGCAGGACGATGCTTGGACACAGGTTATAGCTGAGTGGCTTAGAAGAAGAAGATTCGTAACGAGCTCAGGACACAACCCCAGGCCTACTTGTCCCATTTTTTAAAAATTCACTGTAATAAAATCTTATTTTTACAAAATAATCCATCCATTTTAGCTTCTGCTATTGCACCATATTAGTTTTAAAGAATTTGGGAAATAGAGAAAGGGCTTTTTTTTTTTTTTTTTAGCTGAAGTGGTACTAGTAGTGAAGTAAATAAGGACCACTGTAGTTTAGTGAGAAAGTCGATACGGATTCTAATAAAAATATTTTTCCTACATAATTTTAAGAAAATCAAGATATTGAAAGGCTAATATAAATATACAAATGGGCAGGATGCCTGGGTGGCTCAGTCGGCTGAATGTCTGACTCTTGATTTCAGCTCAAGTCATGCTCTCAGGGTGGTGAGATCAAGCCCCTCCTGAGGCTCAATGCTCAGCTCAGAGTCTGCTTGTCCCTCTCTCTCTGCTCCTTCCCCTGCTCTCTAGCTCTCTCAAATAAATAAATAAATAAATAGACAAATGGGGACTTTTTTTTTTAATAGTAAAGTGATGTCCACTTGTCAGTAAATTGGAAGGAAACACAGAGGACATGAGCTACCTATAGTCTACTGAAAGAAGTCAATTGTACCCAGTTACAAGGAAATTAATGAGTAACATTTAATTAAGAAGTTGTGATTGAAGATTTGCTACGATTCATGCCAGACATTCCCAAAGGGAAAGGAACTTGGAACTCAAAAGGACTGAGAGTAAAGAAAACAAACGAGTGGGGAATACAAAAACGAGCCACAGAGGAGCCTGGGACCCCTGAGACATGAGAACAGAGAGAAGCAGGCTCTGACGCTTGCAAATAAGGAAGCGGTGATGGAGAACACGGCTGATACTGACAAGGGGTCAGAAAGGCCAGCATCAAAAAATGTGGGGAATGTCTATTTACAGAAAAATATTTTTGGTCCTAAATAGACTGACATTGCAGGCTTTGAAAAATTCAAAAGCCTTTTGCTTCAGAGCTCTGCCTTCTACTCCGTCCCAAGAACGAGTGGCGAGTCAATTCCAGCCCCTCGGTGAACAGAGAAGGAAACGGAGCAAAGGTACAGGGGATCACATGTGGTCGACCAGCTGGAAGCTATCTGACAGGGATGTTCCTGATGCAATGTTCCACCCTGATTTTGTTTTGTTTTGTTCTAACAAAAGTTTATTTCTCATTCCCATAACGTCCACCACAGGACTGTGGGATTTTCCAGAACAGCTGCTCTCCAAGTAGGGGGCTCAGCATTCCAAACTACTCTGAGTTTCTGGCCCCTTTTCCTGTATGGGCCTCCACGACTGAGAGGGAAGAGTCCTAGGGTCTTACACCAACAGATAAAGGCTTCAGCCCAGATGTTTCACACTGATTTCAATGCCAGCCAATTCTCAGTACGTAAGGAAGTTTTCACAAAGACTTTCAAGGAAAAAAATTAGGCAATAGATACAAATAAACAATTTAGAAAAGAAGAAATACAAATGGGTAATAAAATTACTTGACTTATACTGGCTATTAAAACAAAAAACCCAAAGACCAAATGAGATTTTTCCAATCCTCTATCCTGACAAACATGAACAGATGAATACACTAGTATTGGTGAGGGGCGGCAATTGTCTGCACCGAACAGTCCGCAAATGTAGACCCAAGTATGAACGGTACCATTCGACCTAGAAATGGGCCAGTTACAGGCATTTACCTTAACTGGATTAATCAGAAATGAGACCATAAATAATGCTGGCTGTGAGGTAACAGAAAATATGTATTGGTCTCTGGCCCTGGTTCCTGGCACAGAGCTCCTGAGACCCTTGTAATTTCCTAATTGAGAGAAAACACTAGAAGCATCTTTTGTTCTAAAATTTTGTCTGTGACCCTGATTCCTGACCTAGGGCTCCTAAAACCCTCGTAAGATCCTGGGTGCTAGGAGTGTCTTTTGTTCTAAGAAGGTGACGCTGGGTGGGCTTCTGAATGGTTCCTGGTTGGGGGCAGGTCACTGAAAAACCAAACCATGATCAGAAGGTTGGAATTTTCAGCCCCACTCCCCATTGTCTTGAGAAGGAAGAAGGGCTGAAGATGGAGTTAACGATCAGTGACAAGGACAAGATGAAGCCTCCAGACTGGTGAAGGCGTGAAGGTGGGGGGGGGGGAGGCTCTAGGACAGGAAGCTCCACACCCCCCCACAGACCTTGCCCTGTACACGTCCTCCACTGGGGTGTTCATCTGCACCCTTTATCACATCCTCTCACAAAGCAGTGAACGTGTTTCCTTGACATCTGCGAGCCGCTTTAGTCAATCAATCGCACCTGAGCAGGGTGTCGAGGGAACCTCTGATTTAATCGCACAGCCCATCAGTCAGAATCACAGGTGGCAACCCAGACCTGCCGCTGGCATCTGAAGTAGGGGTGGGGGGCATCTTGTGAGAATGAACTCTCAACCTGGGGGGTCTGAACCTTCTCCAGGGCGATAGTGTCAGAACTGAGTTGTCGGACACCCAGCTGGTGTCCCAGAGAATTGCTTGGACGGGAACCTCCCACACATCTGGTGACCAGAAGTGTCAAAAGCTAAGTGTTCTGCATGAAAGCAGAGGAGAGACACAGGTGGGCAGAGGTTTCCAAATACACAGAGCCATATAATGAGCTACTATGTAGCCATTAAAATGGTGGTGATTATTCACTTATCTTGAAGCATATTCAGACACTGGACCGAGTATAAGAAGTATCATAGTATAAACACATACATGTACCATCGTGTGTATAGACACAGAACGTTTGGAAACTCACTAAAATATTAAGAATGATGCTATCTCTGGGATTTCAAGTGATTTTTTACTTTCCTTTCTTTTATACTCATTAGTATTGTTTAATGCTTCACAGACTAAGTTTCATTTTCTAAGTGAGAAATAAATAGCAACAAAGATAGTATCCTTCCTACATACTGTATCCTTCCTGGAGGATAAAACAAGTGCCATTAGGTAACAAATGATCTGGCAGAACTCTGTACCAACCAGCCCATCCTCTTTCTGCCCCTTTGTCTCTACTCAGAATGGATGCAAAATACCCACGTTAAACAAAATAAAGACAACGTGCAAGAGTCTCTCTGCATTACAAGCACAGGAAGACAAGAGGGGCTTAAATTCCTACATAATCCACAACATTTTCTCCCTCATTAATTTAATTTACAAGCAGAGTAATTAGCATGTTGCGAAGTTATTACTGAGTCCCACATCAAATCCCTGTGAGCTGAAGCAATTTCAGTCTCAGAAGAAAACAGACCAAATAATTACAGAAATTTAGACAAGGTTTTTTTAAGGCATCCTTGAACAGGCAGATGAGAAATGAGAACAACCTTCTGAAGGGACAACTTCTCTGTGTAGTTGTGTTTTAAAGTTACCTTAAGAAAAATCTAGTCTTAGGTTACATTTCAAAGACTTTTTTTTTTCCAGCCAGGGAGCCTGTGGACAAGTCTCTGCCACTTTGGGTGCCTTTTTTACTTCCTCTAAATCCCTATCCTTGTCTTTCAACCAGCTTCTTATAAGGACTGTTACCTATCCAGCTAGCGGGAGACTCTCCATAGCAGGAGCTCGTGGGCACTGTAAACGCAGCTCGCGGACTCCTGGCCATTCTCTAAATCTCTAAGTCATGCCAGAAGATATTTTTTCCTAAAGCAGACTTCTGTTCCTGCCTTGTAAGTAGAAATCCACCATTCCCTTATCAATGGCAACTTGTGAAGTGTATTTAGAGATTCACCATCAAATTTTCTAGGTTTTAGTTGGTCTCATTAGGTAAGAAGTTATTCCCACACTTATAAACAAAGCTAGAAGAGACGCAGTATTCACTCTTTCCTACCAGAGCACGTGTGCAGATGTGTGCACACACAGACACGCTGTGGTAGGAAAAGCTCTCACACGTAGTTGTCATAATGATTTCATTTCACAAAATAACAGAAACTCCACAAACCTTCAGTTGTTCATCTACAACTCTTGTCACTTCTCCAGCCATTGATTCCAGGGTCTCTTGAATTGGACCGGACAACAAGCCACCGGCTCCCGGCCAAGACGCACCGCCGACGTGGTACAGGTTTGGTAACAACTGGAATAAAAATAAATACCCTCCCCGTAACTATTTAAATAAGCACTGACGACACTGCAGAGTTGGTGGAAAGGGTAAGACATATTATTAGAGAGACCCTGTCCTCGATCAAAGGCTCCTTATACAGATTAATAAACGGGGGCTCAGGACCAGCGTATGAGCTCCATGCCCCCTGATGTCTTCTTGTCTGGGGTATGAAGGTATCTGTCTGGTGCTCAGGGCCCTCCCACTCGAGACACTCAAGGGCTGTGTGACCAAGAGTAGAGCCAGGCCCCGGCCCAGGTTCTCTGACCCCCGTTAGTCCCTTCTCCATGAAGTCACACTTTGGGGGCCAAATTCTAATTGAAAGAAGCTTCCTTCTAGAGGTGACAGAGGGGAGTTTCAGGCTATCAGCTTAGAAGTAGAATAATTTAAAGTGATCTGCCTCTCATGTAAACTCCAACTCTACCTCTCAGCTCTTCAGGACCCGACGACATCCCATGTCACCACATGGGCCCCTACTTTTTATTCTGTATTTTGATGACCAGTAATTAGCCCGGGGAACAGAAAGGAGGCAAAGAGGAACTCCGTTCACTCTGCCACTGTTAGTCCCCTGGACATTGGGTAGCAGGCTAAAGAAAGTTGGAACTAGTTTCTAGAATTGAAGTTTAAAGATTTTTACTACATAAGAGTCTCACGTAGCCTGAAGTGAAACGCACCGTTTTAGAGTTCTTCGCATCACGCATGAGCCTCTCTGCTGACTTTAAGTCTTCCTGGACAGCGTCTCCCGCACAATTTCGTAAAGAGTTGAGATGGTCCTGTACTTTCACACATATCCTGTCAATCATCTGCTCCGTGCCGGGACGATGACGGCAGGCATCCAAGGCAGCACGGCCAAGTTCAGACAGAAGAAAACACGGAATGAGTGAGGACAAAAACATCTCCTAACTGCAACATTCAAGAAGGTAGCTTGTAGCCAGTTATTAATTTATCTGTTCATATCGGCAGCCTTCGGCAACGCTGACGCCAGTAAAACATCTCAGGGACGTCCATCCCTTTTCCTGCCTTAGGAAATGCAGCACATAGAACAAAAGTGCGTACTCTGGACGGTTCAGAATTTCGTGGCGACTCTGTGACATTTCACTAGATAGTAACTCATTTCATTGAGTACCCTCTGTGTCAGACATAGCGCTAGATACTGAGGAAACAGAGAAATGAACGGTGTAATTTCTCCACAGCTGACATGACCAGATGGAACCCACAGCCAGTTGGTCTCAATATTACAGAATCGCAACATCCCTGGAAATTAATGTTTTTAAAGATTTTATTTATTTATTAGAGAGAGAGAGCACAAGCAGGGGGAGCGGCAGAGGCAAAGGGAGAAGGAGACTCCCTGCTGAGCAGGGACCCTGGGACCATGACCTGAGCTGAAGGCAGACGCTTCACCAACTGGGCCACCCAGGTGCCTGGAAATTAATCTTTTTAAAGCTAATTCAATTATATCAGGTACTTTCCCACATAAATTAAAAGCCTCCCCCCCAAAAAAAGCAAGTTGAGGTTTTATTACTGTAACATAGGCAATGATAAAGTTGATAACATTTAGTTTCTATTCCGTGAAAGCCCCTCTCCCAGGTAAATTATATCTGAATCATTTTCAGTTACTCCATGGACTTAAGCATGAAACCCAGAGGGAAGTGGTAGATCACTACTCTATACAAAAAATATTCCAGACGGGTAAGATTATGTCCTTCTGTATTTGCATTTGTACGGAGAAGCATGAAGAAACCTAAGAATTCTAAAGAAAGAGATAAACAGTGCGGTTTACAAAGTTTCTCCAGTATTTCAAGCAGAACTGCAGGCTATTTCATGTTCTTAAAAAATTATTAATTCTTCCAGAGACCTCACATATCCAGAGTCCCATCCCATCTGATCATTCACTCGGCAGAGGTGGAAATCTAGTAATATTTTTATTTAAATTCACATTCGCTCCATTTTGAATTATCTGATCTAACAACTACAGGAAGCCAAAGTCAGCCATCCTTCCCCCATAAATTCTGCAATGACAGCAACTTGGCCACAGCGCTCAGGAGACTTACCGTCTGAATACAGAGTGGCAGCATCCCCATCCCTCCTGCCCTTCTCCTCTAGAAAATCAGGCTCACAACATCTACCCCATTTCCCTTTCTAGTGCATTATGAAGACAAGCCAGTAAAGTGACACCACTCACAGCAGCTATTCCTTGGACGCAGGCTCACTAAGGTCAACGTTAATGTACAGTAAGAACAGCTCCTGTTACGATCAAATGTCCTGAGGTTATAGAAGGGAAGGACGCAGAGCTCCCCACGGGAAACAGTTCTATGAACAATTCTTCTAACTAAAATCTAAGCTTGTCTGGAGCGAGCATCTTAACTTGATGTGTTTTTACAATGTCTTGCAGAGAACTAACTATATGTTTTAAAATATCTTTACTGGTGTAAATTCTAACTCTTCTCTTGTATTGATCTGTGCTTCCTGAAGCAAAGCGCCATCTAGAACTCAGATTTTCCCAAGAAGCAATACTTATTTCACTTAGCAGTATCTCCTCCAGTGCGTCCATGTTGCAGCAAATGTTGAGAACTCGTTCTTTCTGATAGCTGAGTAATATTCCATTGTATATATGGACCACAACTTCTTTTTTTTTTTATTATATTATGCTAAGTGAAATAAGTCAAGCAGAGAAAGACAATTATCATATGATTTCTCTCATCTATGGAACATAAGAACTAGGAAAATCGGTAGGGGAAGAAAGGGATAAAGAAAGGGGAGGTAATCAGAAGGGGGAATGAAGCATGAGAGACTATGGACTCTGAGAAACAAACGGAGGGCTTCAGAGGGGAGGAGGATGGGGGAATGGGATAGGCTGGTGATGGGCAGTAAGGAGGGCACGTATTGCATGGTGCACTGGGTGTTATACGCAACTAATGAATCATCGAACTTTACATCAAAAACCAGGGATGTACTGTATGGTGACTAACATAATATAATAAAAAAAAAATAAAAGAAGCAATACTTAATTTCCAGAGACAAATAAACTGCATACTAAGACAGGAACTGACAGACATCTGAGGCCACACGGGACTCACTTGAGAGGCATGCGGATGAGGCGTGATGAAGTTGGTCCTCCTTAATAACCGGGAGCTCAAAGAGACACCTGAAATGTGTGCCATGAGGCGGTGACCGAGGAGACAAGTTCCAATGAACTCAACACCACGTTCTTTAAGTAGAACTTGTAAAATTACATCCAAGAGAAACATAAAAATTCAGTTCTTCCATTCAAATAAGACATAAACCTCCCACGTCTCAGCGGTTCGTCTGAACACATGCTCGCTGAGGTTCAGAACAGCCCAACAGATCACATCCAGACGCTCTACAACCAAGCAGCTCAAGGCCCAGGGAAGTTAACCACAGACGACGACACAGAATGACCACGCGGAGAGCAAGCTTAAAATTTTGAAAACAAGAAATCAGGATTTTGACTACCAGTTCATACTGAAGTTCCTAAGGCACACAGATGGGAGAAAGAACGGAGATGGGAAGCCGGCAGACTGTCATCCCTTGGGCTGGCCCGTCACACGCCTCAGAGCACCCACACTCTTCATCTGGGCCCATGCACGGGCCCTCGAGCCCCAGCATTGCACTCTTCTCACACAGCCCGCAAAAGCTGAGAACTGCCACCGTCTGAGCAGCTCGCGTCCTTCCGAGGAAACGTCCTGTCTTTCTTGGACACGGTCATCTTTATGTTGAGTCCGAATCTGTCTTCCCATGTCCCAAGGGACAGACCCGTGACTTCCCCCCGAGGACCCTGAACGGTCAATCGCAGGCTGTCTTCCACGGACGGTCTAGCACACGTATGAACACGGCTATCTCCTCTTTCCTAATCCGTTTTTCTTCAGGCTTCACGCTCCTGGTCCTCTTGCCCTTCTACTTCACTCACAGTCCTATGGTCCCCAACCCCTCCCCACCCCTTTTCTGAATTGTCTCTTCCATCTTGGACCCTTATGAAATACACCCTCCTCAATAAAACAGATCGTAACACAGAAGGAGGGGATCAGTAAGTTGAACAAGGCCGGCACCTTCCTTACTGTAGCAAATATACTTCTGCCAATGCAGTACAGGTCAATCTGGCTTCTCTGGCAGCTAAATCATACTATTAACTCATGTCACACTTACTGGTGACCACTTAGGCTTTTTCAAATATACTGGGTTATAAAACCCAAGTTCAGAACTTAGAAGTATTAGTAATAAATGCCATCTTTGGTTGTTCTCCATCTGTTCTAACCATTCCCAGTTCCAGCAAATACCATACATGCAGAAAATTCTATCTTTCTCCATGTCAATTTCTTTATCCAATTAAAGAGAAATAGATGGAACACCTAAAACCTAATGAGATACAGTCTCAAATAAGATACACCTTTTGTCACCAAGCAACTTAAAAGCCTGGAAGTGGAAAGAAATATTCACAGGAACACTAACACAAGCTAGAGAGTGCTCCAACTATAACATCCGCAAGGGCGCCCACGGTTTGTCCTGCCAAAGCTCCACTCCACTTCCTACAACAGTGCCTGCCCCCCAGCAGACCCTTATAAGTGTGTATTCAGTGAACATGGGAATGATACCAAGTTGTACAAGATTCCAGCCAAGGGAGAGATCCCATCTAGCTGAGGCCGAAGGTGGCTTTTCAACTGGGTCCTGAAAGATTCCTACAGGTTGAGAAGGTAGAAGGGAATTTTAAGCAAAAGAATAAACATAAGCAATGGCACATCCAGACACCTGCGAATCCTATTTCCTGATAAGGAACAGGGCACTTCATTGTGGGAGATGGGTCTGGAAAGTCTGGCTAAGGCAAGAGAGTGTGAGACCCAGGCACAGGCTAAGGACGTGGAACAGGGTGTACGAGGCATGGGGCATCTGACCCCAGCTCCTCCCACCACCATGAGGGTCTAAGAATCCTCACCCTATAGGACTCTCGGTGACTCAGCTTCCCTGCCTGATGCAAAGGACATGCACTGTAGACAGCAGGAGACATGCAAGCTGGATACACCGGTTCCCATGGTACTTCTAAAAGACGACGTAGGAGTGAGTTGATAAAAACACCTGAGCAAGAGAGCTGGCAATGGAATTGGGGGGAAAAAAAACAACTGCAAAGACACTTGGAAAGTCAATGGGTGGGCACAGTGACCACTGGCTGGCGATGGCAAAGGAGACATCCAAGATGGCCCCAAGGGTTCTCTCCTTAGTGAATGATGATGCCACTGAGAGAAATAGTAAAATAAGGAGTTCCAGGGGACAAGTTTCGTCTTAGTGACCCCTTATCTCAGAAATGCTGAACTAGTGTTGACAAGATAAAACTTGCTGGAAAAAAACAGGGATAGACCCAGGAGTCCTCCACAGTTGGAGCATTAAAATGGTTAGAGTATATGAAATAGCTAAAGGAAATAAGCACTAAGTACAAAACTTAGAAAAAGAACTGCATTTAGAAGACAAAAGGGTAAAGAGTCATGTGGAAAGGAGACAGATAAGACCCAAGAGCAGCAGAAAGACATCCAAAATGGCACACTGTCAATGAATAAAGCAGTGAGTCTTAGGAAAGATGAGATAGTCAATCGTGATGATAATTGTGACAGTAAGACTAATAACAGCAACAAACATTAACAGCTTATTGGTGACGAGCCAAGTACTTCCCATGCTTTATCTCAGTGAATCCCCTCAGCATCTTCAGAGTCATCTCCCCCACTTCGCAGAGGAAGAAACCAAGGCTGAAAGAGGTTTAAGTGACTAACATCAGTTCACACCCACAGAGAAAGCAGAGCCCCTCCTTCGATCTGGGTCGGCTACATATCCTGCCTCCTCTCATTAACAGATGAAGAGGGAGAAAAAGCCCAGAACTCGGTGACCAGGAGACCATGGAGAGAGCCATTTCAGTACAGATGGGGACACATTGGGAAAGGTTACGAAGTGACAGGGTAGTGAAGAAGTCAAGAAAGCAAGTATTAAAACTACATGAGAGGTGGGAAGAGAATGCGCTGGATAAATAGCTGTAGGCAATAAAACTTCCTTCTCCCTTTTTTTAAATGGTCAGAAAACTTTAAGAGTGAGAAAAGCAGAGTTTGACAAACCACAGGCAATTCTCGGCCTGTTTTTACTTTTTTTCCCAAAGTACATATATTTTATTACTTCAGTGTAAAAAAAAATACACATGGGAAAAAGGACTGGAAAAAAAAAAAAAAAGAAATCAAGACCATGTGGGTGAGGGTGTGTCTGGGCCTGTTTTTATAAATAAAGTTTTATTGGAAGAGCCACCTCATTCACGTCCATAGTGACTATGACAGCTTTCGCTCTCCAACAGCGGAGTTGAGTTATTGGAGACCTTACAGCCTGCAAAGCAGAAAATATTTACTATTTGTGTTTTTACAGAAAAGGTCTGCTGACCCCTGATGAAGAGAGTTTATAAGATGGAAAAGAATAGACTGAAAGCCAAGGGAGAGTCCTACAGAGGTCTTCCCTAAACAAAGAAAGACGTGAGCAGTTATGAGATGTCATCGTTTCATTACAACATTGTAATACCTTCAGTGTCACCTGGGAATGATGACTGGCCATGCAGCTGGCCGGGACATTAGTCACAGAAGGTCTGTTCTTTCTGTATTCAGATTTCTGGGAACTTCGGTAAGAAGTTTCAATAAGAAGGAGATAAATCTCTCTTAAAGTGACTGAATCGATTAAAGTCTGAAAACTGCTAATCATAATGTCCTAAGAAATCCCCAAAGAGAAAAGGTGGCAATATACGTACTACATAATGACTCAAATAATTCCGACTGATGTCAGCCACGCAGAATTAAACACCCGCACTCTGCCTCCCGCGTACCACTTCCTCTAGGTTGAGAAGACGAACCTTACTTGTAAGGATGAGCATTAAAGGCTGCTGCAGTAATGTGTTTGGATGGGCAAACTCCCCTGTGAGTGAGGGGAAAGCTGGAAGGGTGTTGTATTAAGAAAAGCCTGCGTTACGGCAGCTCGTAGGGGAGCCCAAAGCAAAGGTTCAATGTAAGATTTCAGCACTCTCGTTGCTTTTAATGTTCACCACTAAAACCAGGAAATAACAGTAAAACATAAAGTACTAAGCTAATATTAGTCCCTTGCAGGGGAAAAAATAGATTTTTAAGGCCTTGGTAAGGGCAAAATATTGTTTTCTTTCTCAAAACTCCCTGCTACCTCACCAATGTGCATAACTGTTTTTCTTTTTCTCAATATACATCGCTTTCCTTTTTCTTTTACAAAGAATACATATTTACTGCAAACGTTTCAAAGAACACAGTGAAGTATAGGAGAATAAAACTCAGCTAAATCACCCCTCCTGATACAACCCTCCCGCACATTCTGGTGAAGACCTTTTCACAGACCTCTATGCAAACCAATGCCGTCTTCCAGATAATTTTACCTACTTGGAATATTTTACACGATGCTTTTATTATGGACGTTTTTCTTTCACTCTCTTTTAAGAAAAAGCAATGGCAAAAAATTAAAATGACATTTGCACAAGGTAAGAAAACTGTTCAAACCATTAAAAAAAAACTGGTCTCAACTGACCAACTCTGCCTCCCAGTCCCTGCCTCCCTGCTGAGATAAACACTTTTGGAAACCCACTGCTTTTTAAATTCTTCTGGTGGCTTCCATTTGAAATATAAATAGTAGACTTACATTTGTATTTTTCTAAGTTATTATTTTAATTCCAGTATAGTTAACTGTATTTTTGATTTAAGAATGAATAATAGAAAAGAGGTTGATTCCAGAAAATAAAAACTAAAAATTCAGCATACTTAACACTCCCACCCGACCTTCTCCCTCTTCAATTTCTAATTTTAGTTAGTATCAATACTTTTATATTAAGATTTCTAACATTCACATTTTTTAGCGGAACAATAATGAGGTTTTCCCTTCTTGTCTGAGTTGATATTAAAATTGTAAACCCACTAAAATGCAGTTCCAGAATTATGACTACGGGATCCCTCCAGAAAGAAACATAATCCTGTGTCTTTTAACCCTGCAGCTCCCAGCAGACTGGCCGAAGTGGCAATTTTTGAAAGCTTTCCTTCAGCTTTTGCGACTTCCAGGATTTCACTTCTGCTACGGTTTCTTATTCACACCTCATATTGCGTACTCTCTTATTTTTCATTGTTAGGCTGGAGAATTCCCTCAAAGAACTTTTTGTGCATATGGAATTTGGGGGTCAAATTTCTGAGTCCCTGTCTGGACCCATTTTAATTCTGTCCTCATCTCCGTTTGACGAAGTGGCGAGGTGAAGAATCCGTGGTCCCAAATAAATTCCCCTCTGAACTATCATTGATGACATCACCTCACTTGCTTCCAGTAGTTGGGATGGACACTAAGAAATGATTCTAGTTCCCCTGTAAGATAGCCCTTTACTTCCCTCTGGCACTCAAAGATTTTTGTTTTTTCTTTCTCGTAGGTGTTCTGAGCAGGACAACGTCTAGGTGTGGCTTTTCTGCCCATTCATTTGGATCAATTTCGGTGCGTCGCAGCCACCCCACGATTTCTGTGAAACGGTTTTCCGCTGTTTTTTCTCCTTTTAAATTCTGAAGTTCCTATCAGAAGGCTGTTGGTCATTTTTAATCTATTCACCATTTTGACTTACTTTTCTTTCATAGTTTTTCATCCTTTTACTGCATGTTATAAAGATTTCCTTTACTTTTTCTTCCAGAGAAACAGCTTAATTTGTGCCCTATCAGCTTATTTAACTCTATCTTACAGTGACCATGTCAGCAGTTGCTAAGCATGTCTCTTGCTGCTTAATAGCCTGTTCCGATTTTATGGCTATAATATGCCCTAAGTCCCACGGAATTTACTAATTACAAATTTTTCAAAGTCCTTGGCTGTGCTCTGAATTATCCGAGGTCAGGTTTTTGGTTTATCTTGCTCTTTCTTTGATATATATTTCCTCAAATATCTTATGATCCTTGGTTTGGGTTGATACTTTCGGAAGAAAATATTCCACATTTCTTTTATCACCATAATTCCTTTTTTCTCTAACATTGGGTAGAGAGAAGAGAAATTAAGTAAAAAAGAAAAACACTTTAATGTCCCTTTAGCACTTAAGTGTTAATATTCAACAAGTTCTTTTTTTTTTTATTTTAATTTTTTTATTTTAGAGAGAGAACGCAAGCAGGGAGGGGCAAAAGGAGAGGAAGAATCTCAAGCAGTTTCCACGCTCAGTGAGGAGCTGAGGCGGGGCTCGATCTCACACCCCTAAGATCCTGACCTGAGCCGAAATAAAAAATCGTACACTTAACCAACTGAGCCCCCCAAGTACCCCCAATATTCAACAAATTCTTATTATTTTGAGGAATCTGGGGATTTGTTTCAAACTCACAGGAGTGTGAGGGAGGAGAGAGAGAAACACAATATCCCCGAATTAGCAAATCGGCTCACCCGCAGATTCTCTCATCCGAGGGATGACCGGTTCCTACTATTTGCACGGAAATCTCAAATATGCTTTACTGACAATCTTAAAAGGCACAAAATCATCAGCGATTAAAAGCGCATTTTTAGCATTCGAATCAGTCTACATCTCCCTCACCCTGCAACTTCCCCTAAATTCGACTTCCCTTTGTCATCCTCTTCAGAAATCAGTTCTTACTGTCCCATTGGGGATGATTCAGAGGACAGAGATCCTGCGTCCCCTGCTCTGAAAAGTGGCCCTTGCGAGCGAGCCAGAGAGAGTGGTGTGCTCCTACCTGCTGCGTCGTGCTGGTGACGATGCCCTGCTGTAGGCGGTAGGCCTGCTCTTGCAGATATTTTCGGGTCTCGTGATTCCGGAGCAGATAGTTTTCGATCTGAAAAGCAAGCACATGGATGTCTCAAGAACACATTTCGACTCAGCGGAGGGTGAAGTGGTAAGTGAAACAGCCAGGTGCTGAACTTGAAACCAGAGCTCTGATTCACACTCCTGCCTGGGCCTTGACCCCATACGACATAGGAGATGGGAAGCCGGCTGTCACTGTAATGCACTCTTGGTGTGCGAGTTAGAGATGTAACCCGCAGGTCATGGGAGTAATTTTATGTGACTCGGTAGCTGACAAAGATAAACAAGGGTTTAAGTGCCCACGTGGTTGGAGACCCCATGCCAGGACTCCCTGCTTTCTTGCACACAGCCATAATCTCTCCCTCATGAGTCTTTAACCACTCAACGGTTGCAAAGCTAAATAAATGTCCCAAGGTGTACGGATGGCACCCTCTGAAACTCTCAGCCTTGAGACAGCAGTATCTACCGGCACTGAGAAAACTCTATTTTAAGGGACAAAAAAAAAAAAAAAGGATAAAATAGGTACAAAATTTGAAGACAACAGGCTGGTACAACTCAAAGACATACACTAGTTTCATTAATTCATGAGGTTTCCATATTATCTCAAAAACTAGACTGATTTTAGCAAAAGCAGAGAAGATAAGAAAACGGATTTCCACAGAAAATAAGAACACTTGAAGTTGCCTGACAGTTTGTATTTTTATACACTATCTTCTATTAAAAATTCAAACATACAAATGATAACCAGACTGAAATGAACTGTTTAAGAAGAATATGCAATGGGTATACATTGAACAAGAACTGCAGGGTTAAGTGGTAGGACTGATGGATGCGTATGAAGATGTCTGCAAGAACTGATTTGGGATCAGTAATTGCACCATCTGGGTTTTTTTTTTCAGTTGTTGTTTTCGTTTGTTTTTATTAATACCACTTAACTGTTTGGTTTTTAATTTGTCACTGTAGTTCCCTGGTTAAGAACTTCTAATAACTGTGAGGCTCTCGGTATTATTACATTTTCATTTTAATTTTCCATATGCTAAAATGACTATTACTTAATACCAATTAGAGACAATTAAAATACAGACTATAATTACTATCATCCCTGGAAACCATAAAGCAGAACAAAATGTACCTTTCTACTAAACATAAATGAAGGAATTATAAAAATGAAGAGATCCCTGAAATGAAACATCATTAAAGTGACACATTAAGACCATGACATTTTATTACATTAATTTTCTCTTGCTGCTTCCCAAAAAGTCACCTCTTTCCAAGTTGACATTACCATCAATGGAAAACGTTTTTGCCAAAAAAATAAAAGATTCTTCCCTGAAATATAACATGCACACACTGACACCCAGCTTTGGGTACTTCTGCTCTGTTACTTGTCCTTTTACATTTGGTCTCATTAAGCACTTTCTGGGGGTCAGTTGTGAGAGCGGCTTCTACAAGAGACTCGGCTCAGGTACAGGCCATCCCCCCAAGGCTGGCCCATGGATCTGCATACCTTCCCCAGGGGCACCGATGGTGCTGTATAGACTAAGCCTGGAGGGAGATTTTTTTAGGAAAAAAAAATACATTCAAAGCTCATTTCTAAAAGTCAGTGCAAAGAGAAGGAAGAATAACAACGTTTCAGTGCCTTTAATACCAACCACGGACACATCACCACTGAAAGTATTCACATCCTGGATTAGCAGGATAAGCCTTCCTTCCCTGCACCATTCCAGACCAAGGACACAGACCCTACCTCCTACAGGCTGAGGATGGAGGGCCTGACTGAGGCCAACTCGGAGGGAAAGGGCAAAGTGTCATTACCATGTTTGCCAGTCCCCCTGGGCAGCAGTGACCTGGAAGGCCATCTAGAGCCTATCGACACCTTCACTCTCACTGCTGAAAACAGCAGCAGCATAAAAGGCAAAAAGACCTGTATTTCAACGTAGGAATCTTATATTAAAAAAAAAAAATTCTAAAGATTGAGTTACAGAATCACAATGTTGTTCTTTAGTAGAGTAAAACTAAAGAGCGTATTTCTTCCAGGGAATAGAGTTCTGTTAAAATGAAATCTTTAATATGTAAGAGTATAGTAAGTATTATAGAAAAAAATGATAAATATCAGCTTTAAAGTCACCAATTTTTCATTTAAAAAACAGAAATTTTACAATCAACATATTTGCAGATAAGGCATTTCTTCTGTTTCTTTTATTTTCCCCTCTTTTTCTGCTTTCTCTGATTTTAAGTATTGTATACGATTACACTATTCTCTCCTTCCTTAGTATATTAACTACACTTCTTTTAAAATTTTTTTAGTGGTTATCCTAGTGTTTGCAATATACAAGTCCACTTCCACAGAATGCTGCACCGTTTTGCAAGTAGTGTAGGTTCCTCGTAAGACACTACCACCGATTTCTCCTTCTTCCCCCTCGTAACATGCTATCTTTGCATGTTTTGATTTCTCCTTTACTTTTTTTTAAGATTTGTTTATTTATTTGAGAGAGAGAGTGGGGGGAGGCAGAGGGAGGGGGAGAGAGAGAGTCCCAAGCAGACTCCATGCTGAGCACAGAGCCTGACACAGGGCTCAATCTCACGACCCTGAGATCATGACCTGAGCGAAAATCAAGAGTCGGATGCTCAACTGACTGAGCCACCCAGGCTCCCTCTCCTTTACTTTTGAAGAAAGATTTCGCTAGATACAGAATTCTAGGCTGCTGGATTTTTTTCTTTTGACACTTTAAATATTTCACTCTACTTTCTTCTTGCTTGTATGATTTCTGACCCAAAGTCTGTTATAATTCTTATCCTTATTTCTCAGTATGTAACGTGGTCGTCCCCCCCCCAACCCTCTGGCTTCTTTCAAGATTTTCTCTTTATCTTTGGTTTTCTGCAGTTTAAATATGATATGCCTACATGCAGATTTTTTGGGTATTTATCTTACTTGGTGTTCTCTGCGATCCCTTAAACTGTGGTGCAGTGTCTATCACTAAATGTGGAAAATTCTCAGTCATTAATATTTCAACTCTTTCTTCTGTTCCCTTGTCTTTCTTCTCTCTCTGGCATTCCCACTGTATGGATGCTCTATCTTTTGTAACTGTCCCACAGTTTGGGGATATTCTGCTCTGGTTTTGTCCTTCATTCCTTTTTTTTCTCTTCGCTTTTCAATGGGAAGTTTCTACTGACCTATCGTCAGGCTCAATGATTCTTTCCTTAGCTGTGTCCAGTCCACTGATGAGCTCATAAAAGGCATTTTTCATTTCCGTTACAGTGTTTCTGATCTCTAGTATTTCCTTTCGATTTTTTTCTTAGAGTTTCTCTCTGCTTACATTAAGCATCTGTTCTTGCATATTTTTTACTTTTTCCATTAGAGCCTTCAATATACTAATCAGTTATTTTAAATTCTCTGTTAATTCCAAAATCTGGGTCGTATCTGAGTCTGGCTCTGATGTTTGCTTTGTCTATTCATAATGCGTTTTTTTTTTCCTTGCCTTTTAGCATGTCTTAAATTTTTTATTCATTTTGTTGTTGTTGAAAACTGGATATGGATGTATCTGGTAATAGGAACTGAGGTAATCAGGCTTGTAATGTGCAATTTTATGTTAATCTGGCTAGAAGCTGGATTATGCTGAATGCTTCGAAATTAAAAAGACTTTAATTTCTTCCCATGTCCTTGTCCTTATCCCCCTGGTTGCTCTGGGGTTTCCCTAGAAACCCCTTCTTAAATAGAGTGTCTTACAGCTTTGTTCATTTGTAATCTGCTGTTATTACACTTGATGTGGTAGTAAGATGTTAGGGAGGGGAATAATTCTATAACCTAATGATTAAATTTAGGTTTTATTTAGTGGGCCTGAGTCCCTGGGCTGTGACCTGCCAAAGTATTTCTTGGCCTTTTTTTCCCCTTCCCTCTGTGAAACAGGAAGGCTGGGATTGTCTGTCTTCCGCTAGGTCAGATAAGGCTCTGGTAGAGCAGTTTCCCTTGAGTACGAGCCTCTGTTATAGACAACAGAATGCTCCAGGTGTATTTCAGAATGGTGACTTGTTCCCTTCCCCCTACCAGAAACACAAGAGGATTTTTCTCCAATCTTTCCTGTGGTAACTTGATGGGGCTCTTGGAGGTGAAGCCCATGAAGGGGTCAGGACCTTGCTAAGACTGGGCCCCTAGGAGTTTTTAACTCGTAAACTAGTCCACAGTAAGCCTCCAACAATTCCTCAGTTACTGGTTAAACATTCCTCTGAGTTACTGGCCCCATTAGCTACTGGCCCTGGCCCCGACCTTGGCTTAGATTCACTGTGATTCTCTGAATTCCCATCTGTCCAGTTTCCAGGGTGACAGTCTGTTTTGCTTTTGCCTCAGTTCTCTGGTGGGTCTGAGAAGAGTCACCAATTTCTGTCTGCTCAGCTTTTTCTTGTTGTGAAGATGGGAGTGATCAGTACCAAACCCTTGACCTGTCAAATCTAAACCAGAAACCTGGTGTCCCTAGGATCTGTCTTTTGTTACAAGTTGATAATATACTGTGGGAAAATATAAAGATGTCTGACATTTTTAGGTTGCTTTGTGGTTTACAAACTGTTTCTCACATGTACTAACGGGTTTGGTCCCCGGGCACCACAGGCAGATTACCTGGTTGTCCCGTCCTTCAGTTTTGTCATGTGCAGAACGGGGATATAACAAACTTATCTCATGGATTTATTTTACAGATTACCAGTGTTAATTTATGTCAAGCATTTATAATAGTGCCAGGCACCCAGCACGAACTGTGTGTTACATGTCAGCTAAACACAGTTCCTGTCTAGACGTATGTTTTATACAGATGAAGAAACCAAAGTTCAGAAGAACTAAGTAACTTAGGGAAATGACAAACTTGAAAAGAGTTTGATTTAGTCAGATCTTTTCTTTTTTTTGAAGATTTTTTTAATTTATTTGACACAGAGACAGAGAGCACAAGCAGGGAGAGCAGCAGAGGGAAAGGGAGAAGCACGCTCTCTGCTGAGCAGGGAGCCCAATGCAGGGCTCAACCCCAGAACCCCGGGATCATGACCTGAGCCGAAGGCAGACGCTTCACTGACTGAGCCACCCAGACCCCCTAGTCAGATCTCCTGAACACAAACCTCGGGTGATTTCCGTTGCCACATCAACCCCTCACCCCCTACCTTATTCCCTTTTATTCAACCAAGTCTAAGGAGCATCCAAGCAGGCACGCCAGGCAGTGTGCCAGCTGCTGAACATCCAAAAAGATGAAAAATACATAGGCTCTGCCTTCAAGGAGCTCACGCTCACTGAGAGAAAAAAATATATGGACTCAGGTAACTTAAATGATGTCACAAGGCCAGTGACAGAGACAAGCACAGGAACTTCTGAGAAGTTCTCAGAGGGAGGAAAAGGGTTCTGGGAAGTCTTCCACATGACCTGACACTTGCCTCCAGCCTCGACAACACACATGGTAGGTAGTGGGGAAACCACGAGTGTCCTCTAGACCAGAGCAGTGAGTCCCAAATTTGCAGCCACCAGGAGAGTTTGTAAAAACACAGATTGGCTGAGTTCCACCCCCATTTCTGAGACCCAAGAATTCACATCTCTAACAAGTTCCCTGAAGTAGAGCAAAGCAAAGAGGTAGGGTTGGTACGAGATGAATGTGGCAGTGGATGGGGGCGGATCTGGGGTAGAATTTTATGCCAATTCGAGGAAAGGAGGTTCTGCTCTTAAAGCCACTGGGGGGCGGGGATGGAATGGAGAGAGGTGGGCTGAACATGTTATTGTGTTTAAATCTGCTGTGAAAGAAGATGGCTCTTTTTGACTGCAACAAAGAAAACAAACAATCCCGCTGAGCAATGATGAGGCTTAAAGAAAGGCCTCCGTGAGAGGAAGAAGGCGGAACAGAGCTAAAGAAGAGGTTTATGCTGTAGTATCTGTATGCTTGATGATGGCATGGCTCTGGAAGACGTGGGAAAGAAAAGTCAAGCGTGGGAGGCTGGCTGGCCCCACCAGATGGGAGAACGAAGAGGGAGGAAAGATCTCAAAGATGCCCCAGTTACCCCCATAATAAAGATGGAGTAGGCTTCTTCAGATGGGAAATCCTTGAGCCTATCTAAAAATCGAGAAAGGTAACCATAACCATAGAAAGAGAAGGATGGAGATGTGGCAGAGCAAGAGAATGCCTCTCCGGGCAAGTTTCCAGCCCAGGCAGAGATGGTGCAGTCACGGGCACCACGGATGGGGCGACTTTGAAGGGGGAGATCCCCGTCATCCTCTGGGGTTGCCAGAAAGGAGGTGGGAATGGGTGTGGAATTAGACACATCTATAAACAAAGATGGTAAAAGGAGACCTCATCCATATCCTACATTTCTTGATAAGAGAAGAAGGGAAGTGGGGCACCTGGGTGGTTCGGTCGGTTAAGCATTAAACTCAATTTCAGCTCAGGTCATGATCTCAGGGGCCTGGGTCGAGCCCCATGTCGGGCTCCCTGCTCAGTGGGGAGTCTGCTTGAGAGTCTCTCTCTCCCTCTCCCTTTGACCTCCCTCCTGTTCTCTCTCTCTTAAATAAATCTTTAAAAAAAAAAAAGAAAGAAAGAAAAGAAAAGAAGGTTTTAGCTGCTGAGGTTAAAGGTCGTGCTAGCTGACATTCCCTTGCACACATTCTCTGAAGGGTGAACAAGAAGCTCTCTGGGCGGAAGTGCTGGCATGCTGATAGCATAAGAATGTTATTCCACTTAACTTCATGACAAGTTTTCTTCCTCTTCTTTTTTTTTAACATTTTTTATTTATTTGACAGAGAGAGCGAGAGAAAACGATCCGGGGAGAGGCAGAGGGAGAGAAAGAAGCAGATTCCCCACTGAGCAGGGAGGCCCACGCCGGGCTCGATTCCGGGACCCTGAGATCATGACTTGAGCTGAAGGCAGACACTTAACTGACTGAGCCACCCAGATGCCCCCAGTTTTCGTCTTTCTTATGTTATTCCTCCCCAGTCACACATTATGCCGGTTGTGATCACAAGAATACAAGCTCATGTGAGAAAGGCTTTAGAAAATGCAAAGTCCTGTTCATATGTTCAGAATTATTACTAACAAAACGCAGTTCAAACGTGAGCTCATGATGATGAAGCTCCTGGTTCTCCGGTACCTTTTGCAGAGCCTCTTCTGTTTTCTCAGGGTTTGTTTTTAGGGCTTGAGAAGCATCATACATAGGGATCGGCATAAATCTCAATGTATAGTTCCTAGAAAAAGGAGAAAGTAATGTTTATTTAAAAATAACATCCTACTCCCTTACTCAGCACCCTGTTTAAAATCCAGAGACAGCTGCCAGCATGTCTTAGAGAATTCGAAACTCACAGCCTATCTGAGGGCCCCTAGACGACAGGTCTGCTTTCCCCAGTGCACACGCGTGCAGGACCCCAGGCACCCGCGGCAGCCCGTGCTGTCTTCTAATGGCCCCACGACTGGAAGGCATCTGGTTTTGTTGTTTTCAAATCCAGATTTTCAAACTGGGAGCGGAAAGCTGGACCGAGAGAAAGTTTGGAGGGAAGTCCAGCATCCGCCTGCTACTTGAGTTTTAGTCCCCAATGGATCTGGACGTCCCTGGAGCCCCACAGTGACTACGTGTGACAGCCAGGCCCAGACCCAGAGAGGAAAACTAGAAAATGCAACCAAAACATCTGCTCGCAAAGCAAGGGCAGGAGCACCCACAAAAACAGTCCGTTCAGGCTCTGCGCCTCTTTCCACAAGGAGGCCCTGGAGCGGCCACTGTCTTTAGAAAAGCTGCTTTGCCCGGGGTTCCCGCCTGGCTCAGCACCTTGACCTCGGCAGGCCCTCGTGGTCCGTTCTCACACACAGCCCTCGTCCACCAGCTCTCGGCTCCCAGTGAAGCAACTGGTGGAAAACTGTGTCCTGTATTATCTCCCTGCTGCGGAGCAGCTGGTGAGATGCAGGAGGGCAAGGCGAGTCATCTTGTGCGTGGCAAACAGCACGGAACTCTGAATCTACACCCTGGCCTGGGATCCCGCCCCTGGCACCTGCTCCCAGACTGCACACTCGCCTTGGAGATGCCTCCTCTCTCCCACCCCAAGCCCATGTGCCCTTTGCTGCCGCATGACACTCAGGAAGAATGACCTTTTGAGCCACACGGTGACAAGTGGGGTCCCCTAGCGCACTGGGATCCCGCAGTCGGCAGCCTTGTAAACACTAAGCCACATTCACGGTGTGATTCTTGTGGACATGAGAGGACTTCTACTAGAAGAGTAAATTAACAACAAATTCCCCAAGTAAGGTTCTAATCATGAAGAACGAATTAAAAAAAAAAAAAGCAACCATCTTAATAACAGCGGTCATCTGTACGTGCGTTATCTAATGGAAAAAAAAGTCTTTCAGTCCGACTTAAGGGTGGTTTAATGCCAACTAACATGCAAAGAAAAAGGCTGCTATTTCCATGACCTCGGTTTTTACCTTGGCTTTGTTTGAGCAGAATTGCTTTTGTTTGGTCTCAGAAGAGCCAGCCAACTGAAACGAAGAGACAGTGCACCTCTTTTGCAGCCATGCGGATTTCCCTTGGCCTCATCCAACGGTGATCACGCTGCGGACCGGCGTACTTTACTTAAACCAAATGTGATTTTGGGCCACTGGCACCATGGAGCACAGCGTACATAACAGACTGTAAGCCGGGGAGCCCTACCATGGATCTGGAAATGTTGAGTACTGGGTGTGCAGGCTCTTGGCTTCCCACAAAGACCAATGTGGGCTGCTGGCAGTCTACAGCAGAGGCAACCGTGCTGTTCGCACCTATATGTAGCTATTTGTAAACAAATGTTTCCATTCGAAGGTTTCCTGGTGCAATGGGAGTAATTACAGGCGGAAGGCTCCAGGGAGAGGTGGAGCGAGTGGCCTTATCCATATTTAGTGACGGTCTGTGGGGGCAGCCATCATGACCTCCTGGCTGAGTCAGAACCCTGGGATTTAGAACTGGAAGCCACTTAGAGATAATTTACTCTTTCTCACTCTATAAAAGAAGAATTAATCGGAAAGGTGCAGTGCTTTGCTCAAGAGGATAGGCTTGCTGGTGATAGAGCCAGGGACTGAATGGAGGGCTCTTCTTTCCAGGCCTAGGGTTTTATCTGTGATACCTTGCTAGGCATGAGAGCTCCACCTAGGAGGCCTTGTGCATGAGGGGAAATCTGGGAGAAAACACCAATAATGAGCACTCCCCAATCCCTTCCCCGGGGGACCAGCTTCTATGCTACTAGCCCCTTAATCCCCACCCACATTTTGTAACCTCTCATTTCGAATGCTGTAAATCTGCTTTGATTTTTTCTGCCTTCAGAATACAATACGAGGACGGAAGAGCTCCGAAAGAACCCGGTTCTAGCGTTTCTTCCAGCCAACTTTCTGTTACTGCCTCCTCTTGTTTACCAGGAAAATAAATTTGACAATGAACCATAATTGCAGGCTCTATTTACTATGGTAATAAAGAAAGCCTTTGACAGTAATGAGACAAGTTAGACTGCCATCCCTCAATTTCAGTTTTATTTTCTGGAGCTCAGCTTTCTTCTCTCCACTGTATTCAAAGTTGTCATCATGTGCAAAAAAAGGCAAGACCTGATGGAAAGAGAATGTGAAACCACAAGGAAGAGCCCGGTGACCATCGTGTGGCCCCTCCACCGTGACCTCATTTAATCCTCACGAGGATGGTGCATTTCCACCCTCGTGGACAGACAAAGAAACTCACACCAGAACAACGTCCATAGTTTCCCCACGTCCCATGGCTGGGTAGCATTGGCTAACTCAGACCCAAATCTTCTGAATCCAAACCCATTGCTACCTCCATCACACCACAGGTAACACAGACACCATTGGTTCCTTTGTATTTTCTAGAAAGAAGTCCTGATTAAAACTTACTTTTCCATTGCCACAGCTATATCTTGAAAGCCTTGTGCAGTAATGTTGTTCTTGTCCCATATGACGGTCCTGTTGGAAGACCAAGTCACATAAATGATCAGACATTTAGGGATGGAGGAAACGATTCTCCTACTAAAGCCAAATGTCTTATAGACAACGTCATGTAAGTATTTTAGCATGCTAGGCAAGGACTAACATCCACTTAGTTTTAAACACAGCAAGGATGAGCATTTTCTCCCACATTACATTTTTAACCCATTTACTGCTCACCTAGTATGAGAAAACCATGCTTAAAAGCAACAGCACGCTCATTAACTATGCCATGACGTTACCCGATGCTTTGTAGCCAGAAAACTCTAAACCCTGATTTCTCTGATATTCTCTCAACATATTCTCCAAACACTCTTCTAGTACTCACGTCTGAAGCTAGAGCTGTTTATAAAAGATGCTTGTCCAACACAAAGAACTGCAAGTCCTGAGACTTTTTCCATTCTAGATAACTAGAAGGAATCCTGTCATATTGTCTTGTTTTCATCATTGCCCTGACATGGTATGATCAGCCATCCCAAAAAGTTCTCACTCTGCTGGTAAAGCCTTGGTTTCTATAAGTAGGACGCTGTTTACTTTTTAAAGACATAATCTATTTTGGAAGAAAAGTACTATTTCCCTTTCAGAGTGCTAACACTTCAGAGGTATTTTGGTGTCTGTCAATTCACCTGACACTTGCAGCAGCTTTTATTTGTCTGATCCAAGAATCACACCTCTAACTGCTTTCCCTTCCTGATCTCAAGGACTTTCTTTACATACACTCTGACCTTCAGAGAAACTGCTGCAGTTTTTGGCTTCAGTGTGGACAGAAAGTTCAGGAGGGCAAGGGAAGCATCCAGAAACATCAAGAAAGAGCCCCTTGAAGAGCAATGTGAATTCAATATTCGTTTTACCAGACTGCTGGACTCTGGAGCAACTGGATCTCTCTGAAGGACGGATGGTTATGTGGTCCTTAATAAAAGTGCTTACCACATAGCCAGTCCTTAAGAGAAGCCACACTTGGGAAATGCTACAAGTGGTTGAAAACTGCTACACAGAATAGTTAGCACCCCGCATGAACTTGCCTTTAACCGGGGAACCTCCTGCATCCCTTGGGTTTTAAGTCTTCATACCGGCAGCAGTGGGGGAAGGGATGTAAGATGGGCTCATAGCCAAGGACAGGGAAGGCCTGCCTGCAGGACCTTCAGTCTTCCCAGCTCTGCTCACTGCCCTTCCCTCACAGCTGCCAACACTGTGAAACAGGTCACTGCACAGTTCTCAGTTGGGTTTTATGTCCCAGTGGAAATCATTAAGACAACAGCTCACGGGAATCACAATGTGTACCTGTAGAATCCCCCCCGTCCCTGCCATCCCCAGTACTTCGACCAAAGACTTGAAACGGTCGCCTCTTCTTCCCAGCTGGCCTCATGGGAAACTCAGGCCCCACTGGGCACAGCCGGCTCTCCAGGGCTGGGGGGCCAGAATCTCTTCCAGAACTTTCTAGGGTCCTCCTCAAGGGGAGCACCGTCGTCTCCAGCCGGAATCTCTTCCAGAACTTTCTAGGGCCCTCCCTAAGGGGAGCACCGTCATCTCCGGCTGGAATGTCTTCCAGAACTTTCTAGGGCCCTCCCTAAGGGGAGCACCGTCGTCTCCGGCCGGAATCTCTTCCGGAACTTTCTAGGGCCCTCCCTAAGGGGAGCACCGTCATCTCTGGCCGGAATCTCTTCCGGAACTTTCTAGGGCCCTCCCTAAGGGGAGCACCATCGTCTCCGGGCCGAGCGCCCGACCCGCGTACCTGAGCTTCGTGTTGATCTGCAATGCTTTGGCCAGCATCTTCGCTCCCATGTCCCCCATTCCATTCCCACTGATGTCCACCTTGGTCAGGGAGGTGTTGCTTCCCAGAGCGTTGATGATGATGGTGACCTCGGTCTTGAGTTTTGAGTCAGCCAGGGACAAGGACTGCAGGGGCTGAGGAGGGAACAAGAGGCAGCTAGCAGTGACACAGTCTGACGGAAGCAGCCCCTGCTCTCCGTGACCCACTTCATGGACAATCACCGGGGGGGTGCCCACTGCACACCCCCAGAGTGTCTCATTTTGAAACTCTGGCTCTGGATAGACACGGAAAGCTTGTGTTTCAGTGCTGAACACTGGCCACCTCTCTCCTAAGGGAAGCGTGGAAGGACACCTGGAGTGGCCCTGCCAGCTCTTATGAAGTGGAGGACAGGAAGAAATACATAAGAAGAGCACACAGAAATTTCCGAGCTTCTGTATGGCTACGTACCCCTTTACACCCATTCTATTTTTACGCAAGGTGAAATGACATCTTAAGACACTAGCTGAGGACAAATGCAAAATAAAAGCCAGCCAAGATTAGTAATAGCTGACATTTACTGAACACGTACTATCCTTAACCACCGTTCCAGCTTTTTACATGTTTTTATTCATAGAATCCCCCAAAACTTATGTGTTATACACTCAGTCTTATTATCCCCATCTCCCAAATAAAACACAGAAAGGCTAAGTGACTCAACCGAGGTCACACAGAACGTCGCTGAATGGAACGGATTTGCCCTCTGGGCCCCCTGTAGCTTATCCTTGATCCTTTGGACGATCACCATCCGCTTTATCTTAAAAGTACCAATCAGAAGACATAATTTTTTTTTAAAACAGAAAAAGACAAACGTCTGTGACTTTTTTATTGTCATAAGCTGGATGGCGAATCCAAACCAGCTGTCTCTATGTCCATTTAAGCTGGGGACTGAAGACCACGTGGCCCAGAGGCAAGTTCTGTCTGGCCCCGAAAAAAGAAGAGGACCCCTCCCTACCCCAGTTCCCTTTACTTGTTTATGCCTCCTGCCCGGCCCCATAGGTATCTGAATTTGCAATCCCTGAGTCAGCTAGAATGTTATTAATGAAGCGGGGAGAATTCTAGAACCTGAACCAATGTGGCCCCGACCATCAGCGCTCGGTCTTCCCTGGGGGGATCTGGATGTCTCCCGGGTGGCTTCAGGTGGTCTCGAGTGGCCCAGCCAAACTACAGAGTTGTAGATGCTTACTCCATAAGCAGGCTGACATTACAGGGAGGGGGACACTGGAAACAGCGGCTAGGGCCATCTGTGCTCCACCACGGCTCATGGGATCGGGGCTCCTGAGATGTGCCGGAGGTCTGGAGGCCCCGCACACACCGCCTGGCGTCTGTGTGTACCCACTCAACCACCGGATGCTGACTTGTTCAAGGTGCGTCTACTAAAAGGCTGCAGGAGGCGGGAGGGGGCGCTGATGGCTTCCAGATTCAGTTATCCGCAAAGCCGCATTGCGTGCTTGACTAGTTTTACCAAGCGACCGCCTTACTGTCCTTACTGTCCAAATCTGGCCATGTTTTCAAGCTTAATACAGCTATGGTAAAAATCAAAAGGTAATGTATGAAGTTGAATCAAATTTCTAAAATGGAGTGGCATGGCAGGTGCTAAGGCCCTGGAAACCAGAAAGTCTGCGTATCTTTAGACACAGGCAGCTTTTGTGAGGCTGCGTTCATGCTAACATCCCACGCTCAAGGAAAGGGGAAAAAAAATTAACTAAAATGCTTCAGCCTCAGGAACCTTAATGTTGTAAATGAAAACAAATGCAATGTTCCTTTAATAAAAAGCTCTAATCACATCTCTCATCGTTTCAATAATCTCTATTCAACTACTACAAAAATGATCTATACGGCTTCTTCCTCATTCTGGAAAGCTGCCAAGTCGCCAAGCTAGCAGGCACCGATTCCAGTGCAATATTCAAACTCGACTACACCCCAGTTAACACTTAAGAATAATAGGCAGAGTCATTAATGCGAACGGAACAGCCTGAGCTGCATGCATATTGATAAGGTCACCCCTGCCTGACTTACTGCACTTCCATGTAATATTACTATTTGAAATCTTACTATTTCTTTTCGTAGCTGAACACGCTTAACCTGAGACTCTGTCTCCTGGCTACAGGCACTCCCAGGAGAAACACGTTCACTTTCGCTGGTTACAACCCGGGTTTGTGCGTAATACTTCATCGGGTCATCCTGGGCCCTCTGCGTCACTGTCCCAGGGCTCCGGGCACAGCAGCCTGACAAGTATGGTCTATACTTGAAAGAGACACTAGCACCCCAGGCATGTAGGTTTTCCAACCAAATATAATGTGCCACACGAGGTGAACATATTGTTCCACGGGCCGTCAAAGAACAGGCTCTGTGAACACAAGGTCAGGACGTACAAAGCAAGAAATGATTTTATCTACGTGAAAACCTTTAACAACTAAAATGAGAGCCCAATTGTGTCAGTTATTGGTGGAATTTTTGGAGTCGCAAGACTCCACTCCTAATCATTCTGAATTGTTTTGCACATTACTAATTCAGAAGTAGGAAAAAAATAGAAGGTAATTGCTGTTTGAAAAAGCCACCTACTTTTCAATGACATGAACATAAAGAGCTTTCTTTCCACCGTGTATTATTAGCGGCACACTTCTCAAACTCGAAACTTGACAGAGTTCACATTTACATACCAAACATTCCCACCTGCAAATACGTTTTGAGGTGTGTTTTAAATATCAAGATTGTTTTAAGTGAGGGACTTTTGGAATTACAGAAACAGAAGAGCCTCAGGTAATAAGCAAAACATGCAATTTTAAAATCTATTTTTCATAAAATGTAAATTTTCCTAAAATATGCACTAAGAAACAAGTATTTGGGGATGAATATCAAACGTGATTCTGCAATATGAGCTTCCTCAATCTTCTAAAACTGGGCCAAGACTGGGAAATCAGAAACTCAATGCAGGTGGTATAAAGTCAAATTACATATGCAAAACTGCATCAATTCTGATTTATGCCCCTAATTTTAATAACCCATATAAAAGTAACAAAACAAGGAGTGTGTTACCAAATGAGGACAAAGAGAAGTGCCCATATTCATTAAATAATGAGTTTCATTTCTAGCCCACAGGTTGGAAATTATATCCACACAATGAGGAGGCAGGACAACCGAATTCTCTCCGGCCCTCCAGGTTAGACCACACGGAGGGGTGTGGGCAAGGACAGGCAAGGGAAAGTTCCAGTCTCCACCTCTCCTGGCCCCATAGCTTGCTCAGAAAAGTTAGCTTACGGTCCTAATAGAATTTGCTACTACCTTGTATGAATTCAAAAGGAAAAATGACACTTTTAAAAAATGTGTCATATCTCACAATTCATAAAGGAAATCACTCTTACGACCTACAAAGTAGCTATCACAAAACCTTAATAATGTGAGTCTTTGTCATAGGAATACACATTGATTTGGGTGTTAGGAACCATAAAAGTTGGCTGGTGGCCAAATAGGACTAAAACAAGAAGTAGACAAGCTCTTAAAGAGCATCTGTAAAATACAAGGTACAAAATATAAGATATACCGGGTTTAAGTTAAAGGAATTAATAGTAGAGTGCTCGTGCCTTGTCCATAAAATATCATTTTCTTGGGGCACTGGGGTGGTACAGTCAGTTAAGCATCTGACTCTTGGTTTTGGCTCAGCTCATGATCTCAGGGTCATGAGATCCAGCCCCGAATCCAGCTTCTCGCTGTGAGCAGAGTCTGCTTGAAATTCTCTCCCTCTCCCTCTCCCTCTGCCCCTCCTGCTCATGCTTGCACTCTCTCTCTTAAATAAATAAATATTAAAAATATGTCTTTTTTTTTTCTAATGCATTTTAAAGAGCAGCAAAATAGGATACTATTTAAAATTAAATTTCTTTACAGAACCAAGTCTTGGCCAGGAGCAACTACAGGGAAAACACCTAGAAGAAGGACACTAGAGCCCTAGAAGCAATTTGCGACGGGCGACCGGTTCAATTCTGCGTAATCACTAGACAAAAGACAAATTAGCAATCTGCTGTTTCCCAGCATGATACAAGGTCAGAAAGTCAACTAGATTGAAAGAAATTCATCATTGCAGATTAGCGCATCAGGTGAAGTTAGGAAGTAGTAAGTCTTATTATTAAAAGATGGGCTTACGAGTCAATTTATACTTCTTTTAATCTTTTAGTTACAATCTTCCTTTAATTACTAATGAGTTGAAATGAAGAGTAAGCAATTTTAAATTCATTCTCTAATGGTACTAAAGCATAAATATTTATTCCATTAAAAAAACCAACGGAAATGGTGTATGTAGATCAAATTATCTGAAAACGCAGCAACATTAACTCGGTAGAAATAATACTCACCGATTCTTCATCTTGAATCATCTGTACTAAGTTGTCCAACACAGGTGTCAGATTTCTAAAGAGATTTTAAAGATGCAGACAGTGGAATCAAATCAAAAGCTTTCACAAGGTTTTTTATTTTCATCATTGTCATATAAAAAAAATTCAAAACTCTTACTTGGATTTCATATTATTAAAATTTTTGCCTAATGCCAGGTGTTGTATTGATCTGTTTTTACTGAGCCACACTATTAAGGTGGATAGGTCAGATTCTAAACCTGGAAAGAATCAGAGGAAGCAGAGAATCAAAACACACGAGTATAAGTAAATTTTCAGCCGGAACACAACCAAGCAAAGGTGACATGAACTTGGATGACTTTCTCTACCTCCTGAGGGCCCTGGGATTCTAATCGTTCATTTTCAAAGGAAATTTTTTGCTCTCTTTTCATGTCCTATTATTTCACAGGGATAAACTCATTCTCTGCTAAGACTTACCTAAACCTCTTATACAATCAGTGGCTAAGTCAAGTCAGCAAGGAACGGGAAAGGATGAGTCTCCTCTCCGCCCATGATTGTGTAAGAGAAGATTCCCAAATCCCGTTTGCTGGTAGTAACTGCAGTTGCCTATGCGAACTCAACAGGCTCCTACTCACACGCTACTGTAACTGGCAGGAATGAAGCTAATGAAACAAGTTTCTGAGTAAATAAACAAGGATTTTATTATATCATCACCAAGAATGCAAAAGGTCAGATCAAGATCGTTATCAATATTGTATTGACAATTTTTTTTTAATTGACTTGTTCTCTTGCATTTTTGGCCATGGTATCAACTTAGTAAGACTTTGGCATTGATTTCTTCCATAAATAAACTCTGTTAAATTTAACAGCCCTATTAGTCAAGATGTGAGATAACACGTTCGTTAAAGTGTGGTCTAGGGTGGGCTTTCTATCTTCCCCTTACTAACCTCCTACAAATAATATTCCTGGTTTTTTTCCGATTCTGGACTCACCGTTATCCGAGATGTCCAAGCTGGTGACGTTGTGGACTTCGGCGATGCAGCCTTCTAGCACCTGCGCACCTCCTGATCTCAGCTGGAGAAACACAGACCACGCACAAGCTAAAGCCGTCGCGGCAGGAGGGGGAAGCGAACCAACTAAACGCAGGAGAGACAGTCTCCCACTTGGTGCCGAAGAACAACTGAAAGTTTATCAACTCCGCAGCTACCATCAACGGCAAAGAGCCGGTCACTGGTCACTGCTACTGTTTCCCGTACCACAGAAATCTGGGAATCGCTAGAAAGGTGGAGCCCATACTCTGTCAGCATGGGCCACGCAGCCTCTGTCAGCCCTCGTGCACTGGCTTCCTTTCTGACCTTTGGACCCCTAACAGATCCCTTTTATACACGAGAAACTGCACGGATTTTGTTTGATTATTCCAGATTTCAGGTAGAACTCCACTGAGTAGCAGCAAAACCACCAAAGGAGACAAGGAAGATGGAGTCTTGTTGACTGTCAACCACTTCAGGGAGGACCCAGCTTGTCGTCCCACCGAAAGGGTGGGCGGTCTCACGATTACAGAGTAAACAGCGAAAGATGATGACGAAATGATTTGTACAAACTCACTGGGCCACAGAAAAAAAAGATGTTAGATCAATTTAAAATATTATGATGGTTGGCTTATAGCAAAACTAATTCTCATTTCATGACCTAATTTATTTTAAAGAGACAGGCAACCTGCAAAACTCAATACTTTGCATCTTTTCCCATGAAACCAAAAGCATATCTACAGAGGTCAGAATAGCTTTTTGTTTTCCACTCAGCAACTGTTTGAGTTCCTACTATATGTAAAGGATTGTAAAGGATGCAAATTTCCCGAGCTGTGGCCCCTTTGCTTGGCAAACTTACTATTTGATCGGGTAAAGAAGCTATCATTTATGGGGAACCTATTATGTATCAAGCGAACATGGTGGTTTCTCTACTGATGTAAGCAAACTGAAATTCATCTAAACTTCTCTACCAAGTGTAAAACGCAAAATGCTACTTCCTACTGGTGCAAGTTTTGATGTAAGACTTTGAAGAATCCTTATTTCACTATTTTAGATGGAATATTTTTATGGTACCCGGAACCAAAACCTGCCAATTTCCCTGCCTGCTTGGGTGTCAAGCAGAGTCTTTGCACAGATCTTTGGGACTGCTCTTTACACAGGAGTATTCGGTGGAGGTGTTTAAATTCAGCCTTCCCTACTTTCTACGGCGACAGCAGATTACTCTGGGGGCCTGCCGTGAACTGTGAAGGGGAGCGACGTGGAGACAGACCTGCCCAGGAGGCTGGTCTACAACACACTCCAGGGAAACCAAGACCAACTAACTCCACAGCTGAGGGGCTTATAACCCAGAGTGTGGAGCAACTGCCAAGAGTCAGCAGGTGATCTTACTACACGTGGCTGTACTCCCGGGTGCTCTCGAGCTTACCCACCTGCCCCGAGCCCAGCTTTGTCACATCATCTCTAGCTCGCCCCAGCAGCCTGCTGCTCAAAGTGTGGTCCACGGGCAAGTCTTAGGTAAAATAAGTACAGAAATTGACTATAAATATCTTAGAAACCTTAGTAATAATGATTTTAGGTCTGTTGCATCTATTAACAAAAACTGAGGGCTTATATTTTTACGTTTTTTTAAATCTTTCTTTTTTACATATTTATTATATTTTTGCAAAAGCATTGGTTTATGATAAAATGGAAATTTAAAAAAAAACAATAATAACAACCAGGCTCTTCACCACAAATAGTTTTGAGAAGCACGGCTTCAGATCACAGCTGATTAATACTCGAAGAAGTAAATGTATATTCAGACTACGTCAAAGTTAAAGCAAAAAATATTTCAGGCAAACACTTCAAAGAAACATCATTTGATATTCAGAGCATGAAAAAATGGTGCTTTTGAGAAGATAAACATAAGTGCTTAAGTCTCCACAATTTGATTATTTGCTGTTAGTGAGGTCTCTGTCGAGAAGTAAAATTTCTACAAGAAAATCTCTACTTGTTATTATTATCAAGTACAGTAGAAATAATCCATATACAGAGATGGAAAATACAGGTGACATTTAAGTGCCCGATGCTGTTTATTTTACAAATACTCTTAACTGATATTTGTAGCATATACCCATAAAACTAACACTTTCCAATAGTTAAAGAACAATGAACTATATCCACAGACCCCAATTTATTGATTTATAAAGTACTTACACAGTGGCCAAGCTAAGGAAAGCCCAAGGAGGAAAAAATAAAAACACGTTATCAGCAGTAAACAGAACAGAGACGCTGAAGCCTTTATCAATATACCATGTAAAAAAGCAAGAGCCAGAAAACCACTTTCAACTAAAATCCACCCTCAAAACCAACATTGAAAATTTAAGGAAATAACTGATCCTCAGTTACCAAGAACATCCGACTGAATTCACAGGTTATTAGATGCCTAAAACTCTCCCAAAGCTAAAGGTTTCCCCAAGCAGTGAAAGCTTTTCCATTACTGTAAATGGAAACCCTTTTCAAGGAATTTGCATAATTAGAGGCCGTGTCTGCCTGTGTGCGTGGAAAACTGGTTTTTAAATCACCCTAATTTGGATCCCACACGCTAGCATTATTTAAAAGAAAGCAAGATCAAAGAGGAGCCAACGTGACTGAATCACTGAACACTTTTGGAACCTTCAAAATACACTCACGTTTCTTTCCACAAATGTCCTCTCCCTCAAAAAGGGCGGAACATGTCAGATGTCAGTCACAGTTCTAAGTAAACAGCTGCATCTAACTCTCTAACTCTCGAACAGCCGTAACGGGGACAGGAGAAGCAAGGAAAACTAAAATCTAGACAGAACTTGCAATCATTCATTTTCCTGTGGGGCACCTGGGTGGCTCAGTGGGTGGAGCGTACGACTCTGCTCTCCGCTCAGGTCATGATCTCAGGGTCCAGGGATCGAGCCCTGTGTCGGGCTCCTAACTCAGGAGGGAGTCTGCTTCTCTCCCTCTCACCCCGCGCGCGCTCTCTCCCTCTCTCTAAAATAAAGTATTTTTTAAAAATAATTCATTTTCCTTCTTCAAGATCACTTGCCACTTAAAAAGATATGGCAAATATTACAGGTTTAAATATAAAATAACCCCCCCCCCGGGGTGCCTGGGTGGCACAGCGGTTAAGCGTCTGCCTTCGGCTCAGAGCGTGATCCCGGTGTTGTGGGATCGAGCCCCACATCAGGCTCCTCCGCTATGAGCCTGCTTCTTCCTCTCCCACTCCCCCTGCTTGTGTTCCCTCTCTCGCTGGCTGTCTCTATCTCTGTCGAATAAATAAATAAAATCTTTAAAAAAAAAAAAAAAAGAAGATAGATATAAACAGTCATTTCCTAGGTGCAAACAGTTGTGTGTTTTATATTGCTTCCAATATGCTTCCTGCTGTGACAGCAGTTTCCACTCTGCATCCCACGTGGGCCCAATAGGAAACTGATCTGTGGGGGCGGGGGTACAGTTAGACACCCCCACACACACAGCACATCTGCCTTCGCGCCTCAAAGCCAGGTGAGCGGAACTGCCTCAAAAGTTCCTATTCGCTTCCCTACTCATGACAGATTGCAGGATCGGGGGCTCTTCTTCCTACGCTTCGTCAAAGCCTCATTGCCACGAACTGTGGAACGACGTGCAGGGAAGTTTCTCCTTCAAAGAGCTAAGTCTACACCCAGATCTACACCTCAATCTCAGCTGTAATTAGCCTTTGTGTCTCCTCTGAAGCCTTGGAGAATTTTCTCTCTCACTGGGAAGGAGAGTAAGCCAGAAGTGGCAGCACTTACTACGCTCCTGAAGTAGGACCGTGGAAAAGACTTCTCAACACAGGCCAGAATGACAGCCCACTGCCTCCCTTCAGGTGGACGGGTATGTGGGGAGAATACGTACGAATGCCAATTTCACTACTACCACGTAAAACAGCTTTGAGACGTTTCCTTTCGAACTAACATTGGGGGCGATAGAACACATTTCTTTGAACATCCGCACGGATGCCGGATCCTTCCCCTTTGAGAATGAAATAGGATCAGCCACAGGCCATTCGGAGACAAGCCAGGCTATAGAGGGTGATACGGTTTTGTGTCCGAAATCAGGGAGGACTCTAAGTAATGAGACTAATTCTTCTTGAAAGATTTAAAATAACTTTGAAGGATTCCCAAAAATGCTTCAGAAAAGGCAGAATATTTATATGGCTTCTAAATAAAAATTTTCAGAAAGGCCATACTGACCCATGCTGTGAATGCTGACATTCAAAATAAGGCTTCACCGTAGTAATCCTCCTCCTCCCCAAATTATGGCTCACATGTGCCAGGCTCGGCACGGTGCCAAATACCGTCCTGCAAACAGTCTCCATTCCACAGGTGGGGACGAAAGGCTGAAGGAAGGCATGCCGAGTGGCTGAGCCAGGTTTCGAAGGGCGCCTTTCTGATTCCAAAGCACCCACCCTTTGCGATGACCCCCTTTGTCTCCCGTGACTACTTGTAATCCTTTTCCTAGAGAGTTGACTCCTTGTTGGTACTGAAAAGACCAAGGGAAAGAAAATGAACTGGTAACATAACTCACGGGGGACACCTTAAGGAACTCAGATTTTTTTTTTTCCCTCTAAGTAGAGATGTTATCTGTAAATGAAAGCTTAATTTCAATACTTTTAACTTAGCCCTCAAAGATCAAAAGACTGCAGCCTCAAATCTTGGATTTAGGTTTCCAAACAACAATGATGTTTGTATTGGAGGAAAGCAACACCATAACTTGTAAACACTGGCATGGTACTTTTATTTTTAATAGCAGTAAGTATAAATCACTGCTCGCATTCAAACTGATGGACGTGAAATGCCTCTTTCAGGGAAATACAGAAATAGTCTGAGAACCACAGGAACAACTCACCGGGAAAGGTGAGCGTGAACAGTGAAGGAAGCGGCAATGCTAAAATCAAAAATCATTTGCTTAAACAAAGCTATTCAAAGCTTCCTATGTACCCTTAAAAAAAAAAACTACTCAAGTAGTTGACACACAGTGTTATATTCATTTCAGGTGTATAATATAGTGACTCAACCATTCTCTAC
This sequence comes from Ursus arctos, assembly GCF_023065955.2. Lineage (NCBI taxonomy): Eukaryota > Metazoa > Chordata > Mammalia > Carnivora > Ursidae > Ursus > Ursus arctos. Next base: position 3,426,400 of record NW_026622997.1, read on the forward strand.
ATTAAATGTTCACAATGATAAGTGTGGTCACCATATGATACCGTCCAATGTTATTACAGTATCATTGACCATATCCCCTTTCCATCTCTGTAAACCATTCCAACTTGAAAGTTACTTTCCTCTCTCCTCCCAATAAACTCAACCACCATCTTAGATGACGGCCACGTATTTTCTGTAACACCCATACAAACCTGATTTTAAAATTAACCAGTGGCAAGTAGCTATTTTATAATAAAAGGAACAAATTTACTTATAAATATACAAAGACTTGATCGTTTTTCCCATTTGTTCTTTGCTTCCATGCATGGGGTAAACTGTTGTATTAGAGGCATCATTAGGGGGCAATGAACTTGTTCAGTGCCCATATCAGACACTGTCCAGTACTATACTTCGGACAGGTGACTCTTTTCAGTCAGCCCCTCACCTCGAGTCAGTCATCCCTGTGGAAATGACTTCCAAGATGACATGGTGTCAGTGAAAAGTTTCACTCCCTACCACCACAGGTGGGGAGATTTATCTGACCATAAGGGAACGTGAAGTGCTGAATTCTTGCATGACTGTGACTGGCATGCTTGCAGTAAATGGGATTGTGTCTACTATAGCTAAAGAGAGAGAGAACAGAAGAAAAACAGACACATGCATAATTTTAAACTTGCAAGTCAGCCAAAGACTTTTCTGACAGCACTACCTAAACTCTGAAGTATCAAGTAATTAAAAGGGTTAGCAGTTAATACTCAAACAGCCAAGCATTTTATGCGGATAATATCGTAATTCCTAACGCCTTTACGGGAGAGATTTACTCTATTGTGGAGAAGAGCAAAATGAAACCTAGTTAGATTTGGACACCCACCTGTAAGAAGAAAAATGTGACAAGACACCTTAATTTAGAAAAATAATTTGGTGTTGGGGCACCTAGGTGGCTCAATTGGTTAAGTGTCTGCCTTTGGCTCGCGTCGGGATCCCAGGGTTCTGGGATCCAGTCCCACATCGGCTCCCTGCTCCACAGGAAGTCTGTTTCTCTCTCTGCCTGCCACTCCCTCTGCTTGTGCTCTAATAAATAAATACATACATACATACATCTTTAAAAAAATTTTGGTGTTTCACCAATTTCCATGAGCAGCAATATAAGGTGACTTTATAAACATGGCCACTGGGACTGTGATTCAAGCATTAAGATGGTGGTGGAACATGGTACCAAGGTAGTCGGAAGGGTTCCCATCTCTCAGCAGCACCACTGTATCATAGAATCCATAAATGAATGGGCAAAATGAAGTTGTAATTATTGTCATCATAATGGCCAACCCTACCATCAGAGAACAATCATTTGATCTGGATTCCTGCCTTACTAAGAAAAAAATGGTAAAGGAAAAAAAGTCTACTAGCCATTTGGTGGAACCATATGAAATTGCCAACAGTCTGCCGTTTCTGACCTACAAAAATGTCGATTTTATCAGTTCGCCAAATAGAACTGCTATTGCAAGTTATTCCCAGTCAGATCACAAAGCAGTTTAAAGAACAAGCTACATAGCGATATAACACAGTGTTCTTTGGGCATATGGTACCTGACAACTTCTTTGAGAAGAAAATGTCTAATCATACTTGATGTTCTAATAATTACCCGTATAATTAACAACAATCAGGAAAGCATACTTTCATCATGACTCTGCCATTAGTGAGCCGGATGATTTCAGGTTCGTGAGACCCCACTCTCTTCATCTGTAAGCATGGGAACACGATGATCACTTAGGTCCCTTCCCATCTTGATCACAGAATTAATGGAAGATGTTGTACTGAGAGCAATCACTCTATTTACTCAGGATAGTAAACATTTGGGCCAATCAGTAGCGTCAGCTACAGCAGTCAAGTGTATACCAATTTGCTTTTTTTGATAGAATAACCCTTCCTATTCCCATTCTTCTTACTCTTCCCCCCATACAAAAGTTTTGATTACCACCACATCCCTTAAGAAAGTATTGGTAAGCAATCAATTCATACTTCCAGACTTGGTTTCTATTATATGGTCTGTTTTTATAAATAAAAGAATACTGGGGACTCCTGGGTGGCTAAGTGTCAAACTCCTGATTTCGGCTCAGGTCATGATCATTGGGCTCTGTGCTCAGCGAGGAATCTGCTTGAGATTCTCTCTCCCTCTCTCTCTGCCCCTCCCATTCATGCTCTCTCCAAAATAAGTAAATAAATCTTAAAAAAAGAAAAAAAAGAAGAAGAAGACTGATTTACACATGAAAATTTGACAGTGCAGATTTTTAGGGGTTTTATGTGTTTTGTTTTTTGTTCTTTTTGGCTTTTCATTTTTTTTCCAAACAAAATGACTAGTAAATAGCACACAGCTGGTGTTAACCCCAGCTCAAAATTAAAACAACAACAACAACAACAAAAAATCCTGCACTAACAATTTATATGGTATGACTTCATACTTGTCAGTTTCTAGGATTTTCAGGGAGGTAATGGATTAATCTTCAATATTTAGTGTTAGGCTTGGTACCTGGCATTTTGTTAGGAGCTAAGGGAAACGAAAAACGAATAAGACACAAACAGTATCCTCTGGAAAGGTACAGCCTAGCAGGGAGAGACAGGCACTAATCGAACAGTTACACAAGACACCATATAGGTCACTGTCCAAATGCCCGTCACTGTGATAAAGAACCGGACAATCAGAAAAGAACAAGATCGCCAAGGGCTGAAGCAGTCAGGGGAGAAATTCTACAGAGAGATAAACAAAAGCAAATAACCCTTATATATCCCAGATGCCCCAGGAAGCACTTTGTGAAGAAGAGCTCCTCTAAACCCCATAACGAGCCGCCAGGAGAAGCGCTAATGCTGTCTCCATTTCACAGACGCAGACATCGAGATTTCGCCTAATTCACGCAGGACCGCACAGCTAGTAAAGGCCGAACTCGGCTCGAACCCCAGGAGTCTGACACAGGCACGGAGGAGACTGGACTTGACCTAGAGCCTTGGAGAGGGGAGCCCTGGGGAAGAAGGACATGGCAAGTGTGTGCCAGGAAGAGAGAACAGTGGGCATAGAGGCCCAGGAGCAGGAATGAAGGGACATCCCCTCCAGCCCTGATGAGAAGAAACCACATATGACGTGCTGGGTAAAGTCAGGCTCTAAAGGGGCCGGGTGGCTTGTACCTGGGGATTTTCTTACTGGTCTCCACACAAACTGAAAGTCTCAAGACTGTCAAAGTTCAGGAGCCCTCTAAAACGGAGAGGCTCTTGGCCTCAGATTATCTTTGACAGGAAGGGTCTGGAATTGCTGTAATTTTGAGAAGCATCTTAATTTTCCTGTTTTAAATCAAGACACTCAAACATAAGACAGATGACAAGACAGCCATTCTCTTGCACACTCTCTGAATCCAAGTCAGGTTACACATGTCTGTCCCCTGCAAGGGATGCAAAATGTTACATTTTTCATAACGGCAAAGCTAGTTTATGGCTTTTGTATCTCAAGGCCTCATCATAAAATATTTAAGCAACTGGCGCTAAGAATGAAGAGAAAAAAACAAAAAAAACCCAAGTCATTAAAACACACTTGAATGCTTTCTGAATGGCGTTCTGTGGCTGTTTGTAGATAAAACTTGCAAAATACAGAACATCAGAAACTTCTGTAAAATGTGTGTTTTTCTGCTTCATTTATACCCTCTGGATTCACAGCATCACACTTTTTCCGGGAAAGAGGCAAAGCAATTTTGAGGCTATTATAATCTCTTCCATCCCGAAGCCTGAACGTGTTCTTACCTCGCAATTGCTGAGGTCGAGAGAAACCCCCTTCAAGTTATGATTGCAAGCCAGGCCCAGCAACAGCGCTCTGAGGGGAGAAAACACACACATTAGACACAAACTCCACAGGCTGCACCAAGATATGTTCGCAGGCGGAATAAAGCCCAGAGAAGGTGAAGCAGCAAGCACCATGTCAGGTTTTAGAATCCCAGACGCGGTGAGGAAACGAGGCTGTCACATTCTTCAGTTTGACTCGGGGCAGACCCCTTCCGAACGCCGGGACTGCTATTCCTACGCAAATGCACCAACAGTGCACGTAACTGCACGCTGAAATTAACCTGTGTTCATCACAGATCAATTCCCACCAGCCTCTGCTTGAGAACACCTCTAATATTGTTTAGGAAATTACTAGGCAATTGTTATTAGAACAGCAAAGTAACACTGGTTTTCCCTAAGGAACGGGTTATGAGGAAGTCAGGCCCCGCAGCATCCAAGGTCGGAAATTACCGTCTACAAAGAGGGGCTTTTCCCAGCATCTACAGCAGGAGGTAGGAAGACAAGAGCACTGGAGATAAGGCCCAAGTCCAGAGTCCGAGTCCAGGATCCTGCCTGTCTGTCCGGCTACAACTAGCTGGTCTCGGAGCAAACCACGTCACCACCGTGCAAAGGAACGTTCTGCTGTGCATGCCGAGGAGACTGGACTGATCATGTTGCTCGTGTCTCTAAGAGAATGAATCGGTCCCACCTGCACAAGTCAGGCCTGTAACATCTAACACCCTTCAGCAGGCCTCATGCAAAAATTCCACATAGGCACACACATCCATCAATCACACTGACGGGATCGAAGAGCTCAATGCGGCCGTGGAAGGAACACACAGGTGAGCACCAGAGGGCTCTGCTCTCAAGCAAGGGCAACACGTGTGTGTGCGTGTGTGTGCACTCGTGAGCGCGCGTGCACGCACCACTGTAAGACAAGCAGACAGGAGGGAGTACTGAGGGGTGGACCCAAGGTATCAGCTCCTTGGGGGTGACTACCTGATTCTTGATGTTCCCATATACTCCACCCCATATACCCCACAAATACCCCGGGGTAAGAGCAAAGTGGGAAGGCACCTCTTTCATGCCAGTCTCTGGAATCCCCCCTTCCGGTGACTCTCTGGCCTCATCCACCCACTGAGCAAGAGAGCTCCCACCGTGTAGGTGGAACCCACGAGCTGGGCTGCTTCCAGGAAAGACGGCTGGAGGTGGGTAGCACCTTTCTTCTCATTCCTTCAGTCCAGTTCACGAGTCCCTTATCCTCAACACCGGCCAATGAGAAAGCCTGGGCAAATCTCATCTGTGCACCTGCTCCTGTTTAATTACTTATTAAGTTGCTTCTCTTTCCCCAGTAAGTGCTTTCCCCCCCTTTCCTTCTTGGGGGCAGTATTGAGCCGCTGAAAGCACCTGGGACCGAGAACCCAAAGGCCAGTCCCTAGGTCCTGGCTCTGTACTGACAGTGGTGTGGCTCCCAGGACATCACACGCCACTTTTCTGTCCTGTCTCAGGTGCTCATCAGCAAAATGGGACAGTCGGCACATTCCCAAAGAGGCCCCTTCGAGTCCTAATATGTGCTGAGTTTCTAGAACCTAGCCATGTTTTTCAACACTCTCTTCTTACAATGCTAACGTGGAAGGGAAATTCTTCCTGCTCGTCTGACATGTAGATTAAGGCCAAGGAAACAACGGTGTGCCTTCAGATATTTAAGGACGGTTCAGAAGACCGGTGATGAAGACGTAACAGCTCCCGAGACTGGTAAATGCAAAGAACCCACAGCAACTGTGCAACAAAATCAAAGGGCACGGCGACGAGGCCTGGCACGCACTGGGGAACTGCTGCAGCAGCACGCGCTGTCACTCTTCACCCAGTGATGCAAAAGCTGCCTAACGACTGTCCTCTTCAATCCTCCGTCATCACTGCAACACTGGGCAACAGAAGAATTTGTATTTCATTTCGCCCGCTTTGGATGTATGATGCTAGTTAGGATTTTTGAGTAGCTCATGCAATAGGTTTCTCAAAAATACTCATCCCAGGGGCGCCTGGGTGGCACAGCGGTTAAGCGTCTTCCTTCAGCTCAGGGCGTGATACCGGCGTTATGGGATCGAGCCCCACGTCAGGCTCCTCCACTATGAGCCTGCTTCTTCCTCTCCCACTCCCCCTGCTTGTGTTCCCTCTCTCGCTGGCTGTCTCTATCTCTGTCAAATAAATAAATAAAATCTTTAAAAAAAAAAAAAATACTCATCCCAGGAGATGTGGAGAAGGGGGGCCATGTGACAGGGAGCAAGGAAGGGCACAGGGAAGTAGGGGCGGGCGGGGGGGGGGGGGGGAGAATGAAAGCAAAAGCGCCAGCATGAGCAGCAAACAGGACCTCAGGCCTCGCTCCAAGTGATGCCGGAGCAGGGAGCATCCTCGGGGCGCACGAGGACCACACTGTTCTGAAGATTTTAGGAAGCACCAAGGAACAATGTCACCGCGCTCTTTACTAAAAGCCCTGAGATACTTTACTGTGGATTGACAGGTCTGCAAGGAAAAACCACAGCTATGAAGTAAGCGCTCATATTCTTTGTGTTGCTTTTGAAGAAGCCCCAAATTGCGGGAGACTCCTGCAGAACACGGTGCCGTCCAAACTTAGAGGGTTTCTCTCAAAAGAAGTTGCACTGCTTTCACATATTCTCTTAAGGCTACTGACCCCCAACCCTTCAATAGGCTAGGGTCTCTGCCTGCCCCTCTTCTGCAGGGGAAGGTGGTGGGGCAGGCACGTCGGGAGCCCGTGGCTGCTGTTGGCACCACGATGCACCTCCCAGAACCCCCTCAGCGGTCAGTCCTTCTCCGGGGCACAACCTTGGCTGAAAAAACGTGCCTCATCCAGGCCACATCCTTCCAGAGGCAGACTACATACAAAGGACTGATGGACACAGGGACAGAAGTCCCAGCCCCCGTCCCCTACATGCTATGCTCCATCTCAAGTCTGCTGCCTGGGAAACCCCTGGGCAAATTCCTGAACTTGGGCCTCCGTTTCTTCAACTCCAAACTAGGAATCACAACACCCGCTCACAACTGCTGTCAACATTGAAGGGGACGGCCCACATACGGGCAGCCGGGCAGCGTCTAAAGCGGGGTCCTGCTTTGCAAGCTCTCTTCCATTCCCGCCCCCTCACAGGTAAACCCCAACACCTCAGTTTTGCTGTATCTTTTCAAGTTCTAGCATCGCATTAAGTGTACGTGTGGAATTTTGCTTACAGAATCTTCAGCCATGGAGCCTTTCCCTCGCGTTAAGATTTTTATTAAGTGATACACAGAGCTGAAGAGATTACTGGCAGGACAGTACTAAATATTCACATAAATAACAGGTCACAGGATTTAATAATTACAAAATAACTTTGAGGTATAATTTTTATCAGCAAGTCTCTATAATAAAGAGTACAGTAAAATCAGTGTTGTGGTGGCATGGAATATTCTATAAAATCAATAATGCTCATCAATGAAGAGCTACTCTGTATTTCACAGGATCAAGAACACTGAAAGAACTGGAATACTGTGCACCTGTCAGTAACTTCTGAATAAGCAGATTTCCCATCAGTACGCTGACAGCAAGGATGAGTCTGGATCTGCTTTCTACCCAGTGCCCTCCTCGTATCCGGCACATTGTAAATGCTCCATCAATATCAGTTGAATGAATGAGTGAGTGAAGTAAATATGACTAAATCATAATGGCTCCCCCTTTAGAATACTGATTCCATTAGTTTGATTAATATCCACACAAATAGCCTCATCGTGAGTCTCTTACTATTTGGAGCTGTTACATTTACAGACCTCTAATATATTAACTCAATGTTTAAAAAAGAAAAGGCCTGCCATGTACCATCGGATTTTTTTCTTAACACTTGACTACATCTACCATCCTTAAAGACATCCATTGTTTTGGTCTTACGGTGGCATGAGATGCTACAATTTCACGCCTCTCAAAAAGGAAAAAAGGCAAGATGCAAATTAGATAAAGACTAATTTTCTAGTAAAATGAATAGCAGACACTGATTTTAACATGTCATACAAATTACAAGGGAAAAATTTAATGCTGATGTACATGCTAGCTGGGGAAAGGAGAAATCTGTGCATACATTTGAACGTATATGACGGGTACACATTCGTAAGTACTTGAAAATATGTTCTATAGACTCAAAGAGAATTTGACCCTATAGCCCTTCTGATTGTTTCTGGCAATGTGAACAGAAATTTCAAGGATGACAAACTGTCCTCACACCTTATTTTAGTTAAAGAGTTTAACTTCACTGCTAGGGATATCAACCCATTCCCTAAGTTAAGTGCCAAGTAAACACACCAAACAGAAGGCCTCTAATGACCTAGGTAATTCAGGAACTAAAGTGCCTAAAAACTGATTCTGTTGCATCCACACTGTGTATAGAGTTTATTATGGTTAGGAGAAACACAGAGAATAAATATTGACTAGAACACACACACGAAAATACCTAAAGTGGGCTGAACAGAACCTAAAGGCAGTGGTACCTGGGAGCACAACTTTTACAGAAGATCAGTCACCACTGCCAAGGTCACAACCCGAGGGAAGATTTTTTTTTTCACAGAAGATGCAATAATATCAACAGTGCACAACGTACTCAAAAAAGAACGTGATTTTCTTTTGTGTCCCAAAGTGAGAAAGGCATTTTCATCTGCTTTGCCTGCCTTAGGATTACGTGTCTTCTTCCCCTCCCTCAAGCACATTCATAATAACAAACTGAACGTTAAAAGCTCTAGAGAAAATAAGGATTAATGACTCACTTTAATGGCTCAGGAGACAGTTTTGTGCCTGAAAGGTTGAGCTGCATCAGAGACAGGGAGCTACTGAAAAACTGTTTGAAGGACGGGGGTACTTCTTTTCCTTTCCTGAAAAACAAAACACGAGCATCATACCAGCAGTTATGCTTGGGGTCAGTACCCCACTTCCGGATTGTCAAAATTACCCGTTGGTTATTCAGACACTGGGAAAAAAAACCCATGAATCCATTATATTTTCCGTAGAAATTTAAAGGTAAAAAGAAACAAAATGTCTGGAAGCTAAATAAATCCAATACCATCAAAGGAAGGATGCAAGAGAAGTTAAGACATTTCACTTAAGTCCTTAAAACTACTGCCATTCTTTGTGGCTAATGATCTCAAAATGTGTTTTGCCCATAGATCTCCTTGTTTGAATTTTTAAGAAATTGGAGGTCAAAGAGGATGTCTATGTCTCACAATTTAATGAGCTCTCCCTCTGGGTGGCACTGAATACTAAGGACCGCTACATGCACTTGGCAAAACTCTTAGACGAGGCCTGTCTCAGATGCAACAAGATGTGACCTAATGTCGAACTCAGGAACAACACAGACAGCCTGACTGGCATGAAGCCTGTGCAGCAAATATCCCGCTCAGCTCTTACATCCACAGGCGCAAATCTCATCATTTCAGGCCAAATATTCAAATAAAGACAAAACTCCAAAGGAGATGGCTATAAACTGCAAATACGTGGCCTTGTTGTTACAGCAGAAATCATACATCTCAAAAAGGTGGCAGAGTCAACACCACACTAGGAGGGTTTGCGGAAAACAAGAGCCCAGAGTCAAAGCTGGAATGTGAACCCTTTGCTTGTTTTGTTCTCTCTGCTAGAAGTGATGGCAGGACTGAGTGAGTCCACATGCAGAAAGCACTGATGGAGAGTAAACACTTAGTGGTAGTTATTCATACTCTGTGGGCGGATTCAGAGAGTCTCAGGGCAGGAGCCAGGCTAGCGGTCTAGCTCAACCATGTAACATTCAACAAGATTTCCTGCACAGAGGTCCAGGAAAACCTGTCTGTATTAGAAAAAGATTTTAAAACAAGATAATTTCAGGCTACCTGAGAAGAACTAGCTAAGCAACCAGAATCTCTAAGAGGTTGAAAAATAAATTTAAGAGGAAAGAGAATTCTGGTAGAATATATATTAGATGTTTCCCGTGAACTCTGGTTCCCAACAGTGGAACAATATAAGCCTGTATATTCCTGTTCGTTTTTGATGAGCAAATGTTGTTAAAATACTCTCTGAGGATACTTCTCCTACTGCTACTTTGTCTGGGTGTCTACCGTACCAATGTTTCCAAATATTCACTGCCCAGTTCTGTGGGAGGACGATGCTTCATCCCCCCACTGCTGGCAGGCTTGGCCACGCAGGTCCCTTTGGCCAAGGGGACATCACATCAAACACAAGCGATATGTGTGACTTCCAGAGAAAAGCTGCCCCAGCCATTATGAGCTGTGACTCTTTTTCCTCTGCTGCGTGGCTACAGATCTGTCTTCCAGAATAGAGGCATGTGGCCAGCCCACAAGGGACATGTCACAAAGCTACCACTGCTGAAAGCCATGGAGATGGGCGTGGGAAGGGAGGACAATTTGTTACTACAGAGCAACCTAACCTATCCTGACTGATACACTTAGGAACAAAAGTATGAAAAGTCTGGCTGACGGTCCACAGCTCAGTGTAAATGCATCAATTTCAAGATAAATCACGAAGGGCTTGCTAGGATTGTATCTAGGTAATGTGCTGGGTATTTAATCACAACCTTTTACTTGGACAAGGTGATTGTTAGCATGGTCCTGCTCCATAAGTTTAACAGCTCTACTGAAGACCCGTCATCACAGAGGGGGTGCCTGGGTGGCTCGGTCAGTTAAGCGGCCGATTCTTGATTTCAGCTCAGGTCACGATCTCAGGATCCTGGGATGGAGCCCCACATCTGGCCCGGGCTCAGTGGGGAGTCTGTTTATCTCCCACTGCCCCTCCCCCCACTCCCATGCATGCTTTCTCTCTCTCTCAAATAGTCTTTAAAAAAAGACCATTCATCACAGAATTCACAGTATGTGAACCCAAAAAAGCTGATTATGTGAAAATTTTTATATTCTATGACATCGTCTTCCCAACTCAGCTGCTCAGTCAATCACAGCCCCCTCAAAGCATGGCTTCATGACAGGCTTTCAAATGCATGAGGTGACTGCGCAGTCTCAATTAATGCCCTGAAGGCCCTCGAAATAGTGTCTTAGAAAACCCTCAACTCCTCCCACCATTATAAAGGCTTCACACTCTCTGATCTTATTCCGTTGAGGCATTTGTGGCCCAGTTTTGCTACTATAAAGATTTACTTTACTGTTGAAGTAATGGACCAACCGTGCTTTAAAATACGGAATAATTCATTTGCGAGGCACAGCTGTAGAATAAAGCAGGCTTAACAACCAAATTCTCCAAAGAAGTGAGGGTTATTCCTTTGCATACATAAAGCTTTCGAAATGGTAACTTATTAAAATGGAGATAGTTCTAGTAGTCAGCAATTCTCCCTATTATTAAAAAGCACACGATGATGAAAATATTCTTTATGATCTATGGTCATCATTTCGAATGCTAAAGGTTGTACTGTATTAATACATTGGATGGTCCCAGAATTCCATAGGCAATAACCCATGTACTTTTGATGACTTTCCTTTCTTTTCCATCCATTCTAAGTTGCTGCCGTTTGTGAATACTTGCTGTTTCTAATCTAATGCCTTACACTGCAAACAATTCTAAGTCAGGAAGGTAGAAGTGAGGTGCTCAGGTCGGGCCTCCAGTTGTACAAATTAAAATTCGTGAATCTGAGGGCCCCTGGGTGGCTCAGTCAGTTAAGCATCTGATTCCTGATTTTGGTGCAGGTCATGATCTCACAGTTGTGGGATCGAGCCCCGCATCAGGCTCCACGCTCAGCACAGAGTCTGCTTGAGATTCTCTCTCTCCCCTCTCTTTGCCCCTCCCTCCTGGGGCCCCTGCCTCTCTCTCTCTCTCTCTAAAATAAATAAATAAATCTTTTTTAAAAAATCATTTAAAAAAATGCATGAGTTTGGGGCCAGCCATACGCTTTGCTCCCCAGAGGGAGTTTATACTTGCTTCCAAGTTTATTGTTGAGAAGTCCCTTCTAAAAGAGTTTTTACTGTTTTGAGAGAGAGTGCCCATCCTCATGGGACAAGCAGTTATTAGATAGTTCACATAGCAGGCTGGAGTGATCGCTAAGAACGTCATACAGCAGTGAAAAAATACAACAAAAACTTGCGCTTTCAAGGCCTCGTATTCACCAATTACAGATTAAGGCCACCTCCCTTCAGACACGCAGCCTTTATCACTCTGTTTCAGATCACTACAACCTTCTCTGGGAGGAAGACACTCCCAGATGACAATGGTGGCAGGCATAAACACATACCGGTGAGAAAAGACAGCTCTGGAGAGATTGAGCACAGCTAAATATTGGAGGCATCCCCGGAGAAGAGCCGTGCAGACCTACAAAAGAGAGAAGGCACTCTTAGTTTCAAGTATTTCGAGGCCTAAGAGAATATTTTATTAGCGAGAAAGCCCTCTATCCCCCAAATGGCTGCTTCTGACACCCCCAGCGCAGTATCAGAAAACCGTTACCATGTCCAGGGAACATTCTGTATTGGATAAATCCAGATGAGCGATGGCATTCGGCTGGGCCAGAAAACTGTACATGCACTTGAAATAAAAAACAAAAAACAAACACATTAGGATCTGGAAATACACACATGTGCGCGTTAATATTTTAAAAAAGAAGTTGCCCAAATCTTCCCATAACCATTCTCTACTCTTCCCAAGAAGATGAGCAGAATTTCATGTCATTCCATGGCCTTCCCTGAGAGCAAAAGTTCCAAAGAATATTTAAAATAAAATTATGTTTGAGTTAAAAAAAAAAAGACCAAATGAACTCTTGGCTGCCGACCCCCCTTTTGTTACACATGACTTGGTTTTCCTGATTAGCTCCATTTTTATAAGTTTGGAGCAGTGCTAATTAATTTTAACTGCTGAGATTAAAATACCACCTGAATAGCACTCACCCTATCAAAATGCTAATCACTTTCGAAAAGTGTTCAAAGATCCACTAATTTGAATTTGAACCATCAGATGGTCTCAGGCTATACTCTCTTTCGTCCAACACAATGATTTTTCTATCCTTAGTTACTTCCAAAATCTAACAAGAAAGGGTCTGATGGCACTATTAGCTTAGGTCATGTCAGGTTTCGAAGGGTCACATTGTCTAAACTCTCCCCTTATTCCTGGGCAAGGCCATCAAAACGATAAATCTGAGAACCCTCTGTCCTTCTCTAATTGCTCTGTGAGAGTAGCAACTGCTAGAGTCCACCAATAACAAACTGACTCCAAGCTCCCGCCACCAGGAAATTAGCTAAATTCTCCTTCGCTTCTCTGGATGCCACCAGATCCTTGCAAAAACCAACCAGCTTATGTCGAGATGCCCTGGTCCCTAGCAAAGGCTCGCACTGCAGTGGATTAGCTCTATCATGCTTGAGCAAAACCCTCTCTACCAAGGAATTCAGAAAAGCACAAGATTAGCCTGTAAATACTTCAGAATAACTAGGCACACACAACAGACTGGATTATGAGACGTTCTGATCCAGAAAAATAATTTGCTCTCACTTCTGTAAAGATCTCTGCTTCTCTCTGGCTTTGCGGGGCATGTGGTTTTCCTCCAGGCCACCAGCTGGGGGAGCTCTAATCACCCTCGATTGGTGATAAGACCCTACTTGGCCAACACCTCTCCAAAGAGGCAGGTCCAGCTAGGCGGCTTGCCCCGAAGGCAGGGGCCGGGTAAGCCCCTCCCTGCACCTGCGGCAGGGCTCCCAGAACCTCCCAGAACCTGTCCAGGGCTGGGAGCCCACTCACACAGGCCTCATGGTTCCACTTTCCCTTCCGCTGAGGCCAGCTGGAACAAGACCCACCCTCAGCCAGTGAAAAAATCCTGGGCTACTTTGTCATCTACCTTGATAGAGTAAATGCCCCTATGTTAGCAGAGTCTTATTATTAAATCTTTGGGCTCCACTTTTAACCCTCTCTCTATTTCTCTAGTTTGCCACTGTAATATCTTAGTGGTTTCCCACTGGACTCCCTGTTTATCTGGGGAGGGAGCAGATTCATGAATCATCACTGAAGGTGATAACTAACATGGGGCCATGCATTGAAAAAGTCACAGCACACCCAGAAACAGTATTGCTTACAATGGGTTCAAGTATCAGGGAGAGGGAAGAAATCCTACAAAAAGGACTGTGGCAATATTCCCTGCCTTACCAAGAAAGTAAAACGTAAGAGAAATGAGAATAAATTTCACAAAGGTTTTCACCCCCATAAAGAGGTGGGACACACACGAAGGTCCTTCGAAGATGCCCACTAGTAGGCTCTACGTGGTAAGGGAGCATTTCTTCTCAATTCCATCATGGTGACCAGAGGGGACAACTCACCAAATCTGACAGCAAGACCACACCTAATTCACTGCACCAATAAGATCTGCCAAACATTGACATTACCGATTCAGCTGCACGAAAAATCTTATCATTGAGGAGAAACTTTTTGTCTTCAAACTCGAACTTATTTAAGGAGTGGCCCCTGTGTATTCCCAACCCTTCCCTCTCCCTACCGTATTCATGGAATATAGGACTGGACTTTATCCCAATATCCTCTTTCAACTGCAAACTATTAAAAAAAAAAAAAACTCATGTGTCTTCTTTACAATATTATTTAATGATGAAATCATTCCGTTTACATTTCTAATCTTTGTTATCAGGCAATTTTAAGAAGTGCAATAATGGTTAAAATGAAGAGGGGAAAAAAGTCCTTCAGAAAAAGTATTTCCAAGAATTCACACTTCAGCAACATTAAGTTAACAGGGGAAAACATCTATGTGCTAGATTACATTTAATTAAAGACGGCTCCAGACTTTTTCTCTACAACACGTTGTAAGCTCATAACTAAATGATCTTTAAGTATCATGATAAGGGGAGCTGGGGAAAACCATGTTTGCAAATTACTCCAGGCTCATGGAATACAGCGTCTTTGCACATGACCGTGAGGAAAGGAAAACTTACTGAGAGGTCGTCTCCGCGAAGGACGTTCCCTGAGAGGTCAAGATGGGTAAGGGTGGTGGCGGTCAACGGGTTGGCACTGAGTGACTGAGAAAGGTGATTCACCCCTGCAACATGGAGAAGATCCAGCTCAATTTCCACTCCAGGAAACAAAAGAAGCGTTGGGAGTGTCTATAAATGGCCCCATCAAACTGCAGGACTGAGGTTAGCACAAGTACTGTCCCCAAAGGTAGAACTGTCTTCTTTGCCCTCCCCTTGGGGAGAACAGGAGAGTCACAGACACAGCTATCTCACTGCACAGAAGAAAGAGACAGAACTGGGTTCATTGTGTTCCACTTGTGATGTGGATGGAAAGGATTTGACGTGGAAGTCCTAGAATGATGCATGCAAGCCTAACTGGTCATTTCCATCTTTCTCTTAATCCAGCTTGGTGTTTCTGACTTGGTGTACGGGATTTAAGCGATGTAGGTACGCCTCCAGGCCCTTCTCGCTACTTAAAGTACTCAGAAGTTAATGTAGGAGTCAGATGACTGTTCTATCTCATATATCGTACTCAAGGCGAAATTCAGAGGGAAATGGATTTTTACAAAGAGTGAGAACACGATCTGTATACAATATAAGAAGCAATCAAAAGGAAAAACGGATAGTTAACACTCTATACACTATTTATACATGTAACAGAAATGGCTCAAGTCGAAGTCAACTGAACTGAACAGGTTATTGCCACCTCAAGAAACAAAGAATAAACATGAGGAGGGCAAGAGTGTTCCGTGAGGTGAGAGCCATGTTCTTTTCTACGCGGGTAACAGTCATGGAGGCACGTCTGTTGGTGGGTTCTCCTCGGGCCACTTCTCTCCACGGGGGGAAGCAGGGGCTCTAGAAGTGGTCACCATAAAATGGGAGCCCAGAAGAGTCTGGCCGCTCACTGGGACTCGAAGAGGTCAATATACACAACAGCACTGATGCTCATTCCTAGGGTAACAGGGATAGGGGACATAACAAGGCTCTTCATGTCTCTACGGTTCACAGTTTTAATTTGCATATTTCTGAAATACAGCAATCTCCAAACTGGATATACATTCATAAATTTTTTTTTTTCAGTAAAATTCTTCTCGAAAGTCTCAGCCTGTCTTGAGCACCCTATAGGGAGACAGGGAAGGGGGCTTTGGCCCACACTTGCACAGACCTTCCTCGGGATAAGGGACGGGGGTAGGGCCTGCCCGTGGGAGCCAGAGTTGGTCACAGCAGCAGGATGCAGCAAGGCCAAGAAAAAAGCAGAGGGTCCCAAGTAGAGCCCCCCACTGGAGCAGGTCTCTGCTCTGAATTTAGCATATTTGGTGCGTGGTACTAATGAAAGGGTTGTTATCTTATCCTCTAGCTTTGGGGGGTTACAAGAACCGACTGCAGTGTGTGTCTGATGAAGACGACTGAGCCATTTCTCAGGGGTGACTGCCTCTGGGTACCGTAGACGGAGAAGAGACAGAAGTGGAGAGTGAAAAATGTTTTAGTTGAGTACCAGGACGAGGTTCTTGGCTATCGATTCAACATTTGTTAAGAGCCCATGTTTATAAAATGCTGGGGATTGGGAAATAAATGGAAATGAGACCCATTCGTTGCCCTCGAAAAGTTCAAAGACCATCAAGAAGGAAACTACATAAATCCCAGCATGAAAAATCAGCACGACACAAGGAGTATTTATTCACTGCAACCAAAGTTTATCTAAGACCGACTGTCCACCAGGCATGGGCTTCTGAGACCCAGGGGATCCTACGTTACCCTTGAAAAGCCAGTGCAACGAGAGACACAGTCCAACAATCATAATCCAGTGAGGCCGGTTCTATCAAAGAGGTAAGAAACAGGAGCTTGGCAGTGAAGAGCTGGAGATTCGATTAATTATGCTAGATAAAAGGAACTTGCAATGGCCGGTAGGAGGTTAATTTCTGGAAGTAACATCTAAGATTGTTTAAACGACTAACTTCCCTCAGTGTGTACTGTCATTAGTAGTACTAGCGTATTTTGTATCGGAATAATTGAGTCCCGAGCATGGAGAAGACCAGACGGTCTCTCATCAAGAAAATCTTTTGTAAAATCACTTCCTTAGTGAGGTATAACAAAACTCAGTAAATAAATTCCAAAATTAGAAGGTCAAATTAGTCTTGACAGGAAAATGCTCCTTGACAAGTGTGGGCGCTTGGCAGTTGGCCAACATCTGAACAGAATCAGGAGAGAATTACACTCTCAGCTTCATGCTACTAAAACAGAATGAAGGACTTCCTCCCCCACCTCTCGAGCCCACGTCCACGTGACGCCTGTGTTAATAGGCACACTAATAGCAGGAAATTACAAAAACATAGGATGGAAAAAAACCAGGGCTCTTACAACCCAAACTAAACCCAGATCTACGTGCCTTTCTCGATTCTGGCTGTCTAGAGATTTTGACCATTCTTCATATTTATTATTGGAGTATTTACAGCTGGAAAAAGGTAGTACCAGATGGCCCTGCATTGACATAATCTGGCAACCAGCAGGATATTTACTAGAAATCCAGAAAACTATCATTTGGCTAACATCTGAGGAAGAGAAAGGGTATTTGGAGACAGTGGGGATGTCATGGGGAGATTTAAAAAGCATGGAGCCATGAATATACATGTTTTCACAGAACTAAAATACAAATGTTAGTCAAATTCAGCAAAAGATTAAAACTGCAGTGTAATCTGAGTTACTGTGAATCTTCAAACCTTTCAGATACTACGAGAAAATCTGCAAGAATAATGAAATCCTTTAAGAAATCCTCTTTTTTTGAGAAAAAAAACAAACCAACATTTCAACACACACATCTCTTAGGAAGGGCAGCTTAAAATTCTTTGGGTTAGAATATCATTAAACAATATTAATTCTCAAAACACACATTTTAACGAACACAAGCTTTATGGCAGAGAAAGATAAACGTGGCATGAGGACCTTTATCTGGGAAGGGCATGGGGAACACGGGTTTGTCCTCACTCGTGAGGAAGCTGAGGACCTCTGCTCTGCCTGGGGAACCTCCCACCCTCACTGACACCTGGAGGGACAGGGACATAGTGACTGGTGGCCTCCCCACACTTGTCCTTGGGAGGATAAATGATCACCACATCCTTTTATCTGTTTCTCAGCCATGAACAAATAAACTAAAATAAATAAATACAAGTTTGTTTGTTTTTTTTAAACACCTCTATCTTAAAAAAAGAGTGGGGCCCCACAGCGTGGTGATTATAGTTAAGGCCGTATTGTGTATTTGAAAGCTGCTAAGAGTAGGTCTTGGAAGTTCTCATCAGAGGGTAAAAGAAATTGGAACTGGGTGTTGACAGACGTTAACTAGACTTACTGTGGCGATCATTTCAGAATATATAGCTATCAAATCATTACGTTGTATGCCTGAAACTAATATAATGTTATATGTCAATTTTATCTCAACAAAAAACAAATTTTTAAAAGTTACACCCATGGAGCACATGGCAAATGATTAGTACTGTTCATGTGTGGGGAATATATATAAATTAAGACAGAAGATTAACATGGCAAATAGGCAATAAAGGATGGAAACTAGCAACTTCCTCCGAAAGAAAGACAAATGACTAAGAAATGGGAGGGTATGAGAGGCGGGGGTGGGGAGAGAATTCACCTAAGCAATAAGTCAGAAAACTAAAATTAAAATATCAGACCATTTTGAGGAGCCTGGGTGGCTTCGCCAGTTAATTGTCTGACTCTTGGTTTCAGCTCAGGTCATGATCTCACGGGTCGTGAGATCGAGCCTCACATTGGGCTCCCTGCTCAGCAGGGAATGTGCTTGAAGATTCTCTCCCTCTACCCCTCTCCCCTCTCATGCACACTCTATCCCTAAAATAAATAAATCTTTTTTAAAAATCAGAACGCTTTTGCTTATATGCTTGATAAACAATGAGAAAGGAGAATAACATGTAAGGGTGGTGGGAATGTGGAGATCTGTACAAACAACTTGGAGGACAACGTGACAGTAAATATGAAAAGAAAGCTTTAGAAAAATGCATGACCTTTTTGATTCAGCAATTCTACTCAGAGAAATTTATCCTAAATAAGAAAGTAACAAAAGAATTAGAAACCACACAAATGTACAAAAACAGGCCATTTAAATCAATGATGGGGAGTCCTGCACACGCTGGAACAGCATGGAGCCACTGAGAGTAACCACGCGCTTGCGGTCCTACGGGATCACAACATACTAGGTGGGGAGAAAGTTAATGAAATGGCAAGCATTTTGTGATACCATCTGCACGTGTGTCTGTACGTCGGCATATAGATAAACTGTGTACAGACAGAAACCGTGCGGAAGGATGGGCACCAGGCTGTCAGCAGGGGCGGTCTCATAATCGTTTGGTACTGGCATTACGAGTAACTGTGGCTTTCTTATGTATACTTTTCAGTATCTTCTAAATCTTTACCATAAATATACGATGCATTGATAATCATCAGAAAAAGTTTTCTATAAAACGGATTTGCTGGAGTAGAGAAGTGTAACACCACTGGACGACACTTAGCTTTAAGATCTGAGGACGGCTTCTGGCACATGGACAAAAGACACCGACTCCAGGCAAATTTGCCCCTTTGAAAAGTCACTATAATGCTTAAGCCTAAATGTCTGCACATAAAATCATGGGACTTACAGAAATAACCCCAATTTCAAATCACTCTTAGGCTAACTGTATGGTGGGAATAAAGCAGGACTGGATGGCTGACATCACCCAGGGACCACTTTGCTTGTACCCCTGCTCACCCATGACACACGCAGTAAGAACCCACAACGTGCCAGGTGCCAGGGACACAGTGACAACTGAGGCAAAGCCCTCGCCGTCCAGAAGCTTCCAGGCTAGAACACAATCAACCCATAATGGGAACACACTAAAACAGAGGAGTTTGCAAAGTGCGATGGAACAGAGAGAAAGAAGCATCTACTTGGGCAGGGTGGGGTGAGAGAAGGCTTCAAGGAGAAAGAGAGACAGACGCTCAGTCTCCCGGCAGGGGCAGGAATTCACCAGGTCTGGGGGAGGGGACACTGGGGTTGTCCCAGGCCGAAGTGAAAGCATGTGAACATATATGACAGAGCAAGATGATGACGGTGATGGTGGTAGTGGGGCCCTTTGTGCCCCAAAGCACACTGTATGTACATTAACTCACTTTGTCTCACCACCTCTGAGGAGATACTCTTTTTTTCTTTTAAAGATTTTATTTGAGAGAGAGAGAGAGAGCATGAGCAGGGGAGGAGCAGAGGGAGAGCGGTAAGGAGACACCATGCTAAGTGTGGAGCCTCACATGAGGCTCGATCCCATAACCCATGAGATCATGACCTCAGCCAAAATCAAGAGTCGGACGCTTAACCAACAGAGCCACCCGGGCACCCCGAGGTAGATACTCTTAATTCCATCTTACATATGATGCAAGTGAGGAACCAAGACCTATTTAAAGGCATGTTCATATCAGTGAAAAAAATCAGGACTCAACCCTCTCCAGTTTGCTTGAGAACTGACACGCAGGCCCTCCACATACAGCCCTCAACACGACAGTGGTCCAGGCACCGTGCCAGTGCTGGAGAGATGGAGATAAGAGAAGCAAGGGCAGCCCCCTTCAGGACGGAAACACAGTACTTACACAGCAGCGCTAGACCTATAAATCATAATGTGATCAATAACGTAACAGAGGAAAGAGCGGCTGATTCTACTGAGGTCTTGGGAACAGGCGAGATGTCTCCGAAGAGACGATCACAAATGAGTGTTTTATAAAATAAACCGAAGTTCTCCAGGATCTATGTAAGGGGAGATGTGACATAATAGAAAATATATATATTGGTGTCTGCCCCCCATTCCTGACAGAGTTCCCTAAGCCCTGGTAATTTCCAAAGTAATAAGAGGACTGGGGGCATCTTCTGTTCCAATGAGGTGACTCTGGGTGGGCTCCTGGATGGGCTGGTTACCAGAGAGACCAAGCCACGATTAGAAGCTTGAAATCTTCAGCTCCCTCCCACCCCCACCCTCCAGGAAGAAGAGAAGGGCTGGAAACTGAGTTAATAATTGATCACGCCTATGTGGGAAGCCTCCATAAAATCCCAAAAGCACAGGTTTTGGGGAGTCTCCAGGCTGGCAAACACAGCCACACCAGGACGGTGACGCACCCCAGCTCCACAGGGAAGACGCTCCTACACTCAGGACCCTCCCTCACCTTGTCTTTCGTATCTCTCCACCTGGCTGTTCATCTGTGTCCTTTATCATATCCTTTAATCAACGAGCAAGTGTGTTTCCCTTAGTTCTGTGAGCTGCCCTAGCAAATTAACCAAACCCAAGGTGAGGTCTTCGGAACCTCCAAGAACCTAGGCTTGCGACTGGAGTCTCAAGGAGGGCTGGGAGCAGTCTTGCGGGGCTGAGCCTTAACCTCTGGATCTGACTCTGTCTCGGGAAGAGAGTGTCAGAATTGAGTGAAGTTGTGGGACACCCGGCTGGTGTCGCAGAGCACAGCTGGGTGTGAGGAGAAGCCTCCACACATCTGGTGACCAGAAGGGAAGTGTTGGTGTGAGTAGTCAGGGAGACACACAGGAAAGAGAAACACCAAGGAGGGGAAGAAGGCAGGTTTCACTCTACAGGATGAAATAAAGACTCTCCAAGCAGAATACAAAGCACGTACAAAGGCACAACGCACGCAGGGATATTTCAAGTATTACGGGGTGCTGACGTGCATACATAATGATAGAATGGACAGGATTTACTGAACAATCAGATACAGGAGAAGAGGGTACGTGGAGTCAGAAAAGACCCTGGGGAAGGAAAGGCAATTTCCAAAGCAGGACAGAGCAGGCAGAGCTATATGGTGTGACTGGGCAGTTAAGTCCACCAGTTTTCCATGCAGGAGACCATGCACATGACAGTGTGTGTAGGGGGTGGCGGGGAGCAGGGCTGGAGGACTGGGGGCAGGGGAAGCGCAGGTAAGCACTCCCCGACTCAAAGTCAAAAAAGTTAAATACTATATTTCAAAATTATGCTCTACTCTGAAAGCATTTCACTTTAGACAACCAGAATTCCAATATATCACTTCTTTATCTTATAACAGAGTACTGTAATATGTATGCAAATACATAACTGAGTAATAATTCTAACTATTTAAGGGAGCATGGTGTAGGAGAAATATTACAGACATAAAGTAAATAACACATACTGTACCTTTAGGTGACAATGAGGTTTTAGATAAATTTAAATGCTTTAATCCCTTTGGGAGTTTGGCAAATTGAATACTTAAAGAGGACACACCTGAGAAAGGAAAAAAAAAAAGATTAGAATGTTCAACTTCTCAGAATTGCATTTGATTTATAATGCTTGAAAATTAAATTTGATTCCAACTTAGGTGATCATTTTTTTCTAATGTCAGACTTTATTTTCTAATTATCCACCATCACACCTCCTTTTTTCCATCCTACCTAAAGGATAGGAGACAAGAAAGATTGTTTAATTAAGCATAACAATATAAAAACTTTACCATTAGAGAGGTTTTCCTTTGAACTAAAACTTTAACCTCGCCTCTATAGTCCTATTTCAAATGCAAATACTCTTAGGAAGAGTGATATAATTGCTTCTTTTTAACCTGTGTCTTAATGAGTTGATCACTCTTCTGGGTGAGCAGATGCATGCTACTTAATTATTGTCAAGAAAACGGTATAATGTTAACTCTTCAGATAACAGCTTCACTTTTAGCACATGGATTCTAATACTTAATTAGCTTATGGCTAACAACCTCAGACAAAGCATTAGGGTGTGTTTAATTTCTTAAAGGTAGATTTTGTAACTTGAAAAATTGCAGTATTAAAAACCAGAGAGTCTCTAAATTTAATGATCAGACTGGGAAACTGTGAACACCAGCTTACTCACTCAAGGATTGCAATGAGTGTAGACTGTTCACTGGGAGGAATAAGTAATACATGAATGTATGCTCTTCCTCTAGGTCGTTCAACCAACTTCCTGCTACATGTGAGTTATCACCTTCCCACGGGCATGCTCCTGGAAAGGTTCCTGAAACAATATTAACCATATGGTCTCCTAGACTGATTCTCAAACTCCATTCACTGATATGGAACTACCATGCTGGTTGCTGCCCCATTATGTAACCCTACATTCTCTACGCATTTTATTAAAGTTTATCAAGAAATACCTACTGTAGTAGTTAGAGTAGTAGAGCACTAAGCCTCTAGATGGGTGTCTCCCCAAGGATGGTGGGTGTTCGGAGAGCCCCTATTTACTTCCTCATATCATTTCCCAAATAAGTGTGAAAATCGCTGGATTAAATTATGTCAAACAGGTTTGTTTAGGTGAGTATTTCTAGAGATTTGGATATGCTAATCTATATTATTAATTACAAAGAGGGGGCAGGGCTAATATTTAGTTGATATATTCTTGTAAGAGAATGTGTAACTAACAAGTTAACGGGAAAACGGAGCCATTTTAGAAACATAATTGATCCAAAAGGCAGAAAAGGAGAAAAAAAAGAACAAAGAAAAAATGAGGAATAAAGAAAACAGACATATAGTACAATAAATGTAAATGTACTAAATACGCAGGTCAAAAATGGATTACCTAAACAAAAATATCAGATGCTTCCAAGAAACACTTAGAAATACATGTATTCAGAAGTGACCTAAAAGCACGTAAAAAGATACATGCTGCAAACACTAACCAAAAGAAAATTAGAACATCTGCAATAATATAAGACAAGTTAGATTTTAAGAGGCAAAGAGATAAGTGAGACATTTCATTAATGAAGAAGATTAATAATTTTACATCTGTATGGTCTGAGTAAAAGTCTCAAAATGTATAAAGTAAATCTAATGGTAACAAAAGGAAA